>NW_026061795.1:11772500-13234589 GCF_023897955.1 Schistocerca gregaria | reverse complement strand
CAAGTTAGAAGCTTCTTCTGTGTTCTACTATGGTGCGGTTAGTTTCTCCGCATACCGCAGCACGCGACATAGCTTTGCAGACAATAAATGTAACCGTCTCAGAGAGAAGAGCGGCCAATGTAACGATATGGCTTTATGTCGATTCGATAATAAATGAAGAAAACGGACGGATTTCTCAGTTTTTTACTACATATGAACACTTTTCACATTCTCCCGTTCAACGCAGCTGTTAGTCCTCCTCTGGTTCAAAATCTTAAGGTCCTAGCTCATGCCCAAGGCACTAAAGAAGGGTAAAAAGTCAATAATCGATAACTAAATCTTGGATTGTACTGCTTCTAACTGGCTATTACATCAAGTTAGAAGCTTCTTCTGTGTTCTACTATGGTGCGGTTAGTTTCTCCGCATACCGCAGCACGCGACATAGCTTTGCAGACGATAAATGTAACCGTTTCAGAGAGAAGAGCGGCCAATGTAACGATATGTCTTTAAGTCGATTCGATAATAAATGAAGAAAACGGACGGATTTCTCAGGTTTTTACTACATATGAACACTTTTCACATTCTCCCGTTCAACGCAGCTGCTAGTCCTCCTCTGGTGCAAAATCTTAAGGTCCTAGCTCATGCCCAAGGCACTAAAGAAGGGTAAAAAGTCAATAATCGATAACTAAATCTTGGCTTGTACTGCTTCTAACTGGCTATTACATCAAATTAGAAGCTTCTTCTGTGTTCTACTATGGTGCGGTTAGTTTCTCCGCATACCGCAGCACGCGACATAGCTTTGCAGACAATAAATGTAACCGTCTCAGAGAGAAGAGCGGCCAATGTAACGATATGGCTTTAAGTCGATTCGATTATAAATGAAGAAAACGGACGGATTTCTCAGTTTTTTACTACATATGAACACTTTTCACATTCTCCCGTTCAACGCAGCTGCTAGTCCTCCTCTGGTTCAAAATCTTAAGGTCCTAGCTCATGCCCAAGGCACTAAAGAAGGGTAAAAAGTCAATAATCGATAACTAAATCTTGGATTGTACTGCTTCTAACTGGCTATTACATCAAGTTAGAAGCTTCTTCTGTGTTCTACTATGGTGCGGATAGTTTCTCCACATACCGCAGCACGCGACATAGATTTGCAGACGATAAATGTAACCGTCTCAGAGAGAAGAGCGGCCAATGTAACGATATGGCTTTAAGTCGATTCGATAATAAATGAAGAAAACGGACGGATTTCTCAGTTTTTTACTACATATGAACACTTTTCACATTCTCCCGTTCAACGGAGCTGCTAGTCCTCCTCGGGTGCAAAATCGTAAGGTCCTAGCTCATGTCCAAGGCACTAAAGAAGGGTAAAAAGTCAATAATCGATAACTAAATCTTGGATTGTACTGCTTCTAACTGGCTATTACATCAAGTTAGAAGCTTCTTCTGTGTTCTACTATGGTGCGGTTCGTTTCTCCGCATACCGCAGCACGCGACATAGCTTTGCAGACGATAAATGTAACCGTCTCAGAGAGAAGAGCGGCCAATGTAACGATATGGCTTTAAGTCGATTCGATAATAAATGAAGAAAACGGACGGATTTCTCAGGTGTTTACTACATATGAACACTTTTCACATTCTTCCGTTCAACGCAGCTGCTAGTCCTCCTCGGGTGCAAAATCTTAAGGTCCTAGCTCTTGTCGAAGGCACTAAAGAAGGGTAAAAAGTCAATAATCGATAACTAAATCTTGGATTGTACTCCTTCTAACTGGCTATTTCATCAAGTTAAAAGCTTCTTCTGTGTTCTACTATGGTGCGGTTAGTTTCTCCGCATACCGCAGCACGCGACATAGCTTTGCAGACGATAAATGTAACCGTCTCAGAGAGAAGAGTGGCCAATGTAACGATATGGCTTTAAGTCGAATCGATAATAAATGAAGAAAACGGACGGATTCCTCAGTTTTTTACTACATATGAACACTTTTCACATTCTCCCGTTCAACGCAGCTGCTAGTCCTCCTGTGGTGCAAAATCTTAAGATCCTAGCTCATGCCCAAGGCACTAAAGAAGGGTAAAAAGTCAATAATCGATAACTAAATCTTGGATTGTACTGCTTCTAACTGGCTGTTACACCAAGTTAGAAGCTTCTTCCGTGTTCTACTATGGAGCGGTTAATTTCTCCGCATACCGCAGCACGCGACATAGCTTTGCAGGCGATAAATGTTACCGTCTCAGAGAGAAGAGCGGCCAATGTAACGATATGGCTTTAAGTCGATTCGATAATAAATGAAGAAAACGGACGGATTTCTCAGTTTTTTACTACATATGAACACTTTTCACATTCTTCCGTCCAACGCAGCTGCTAGTCCTCCTCGGGTGCAAAATCTTAAGGTCCTAGCTCATGTCCAAGGCACTAAAGAAGGGTAAAAAGTCAATAATCGATAACTAAATCTTGGATTGTACTGCTTCTAACTGGCTATTACATCAAGTTAGAAGCTTCATCTGTGTTCTACTATGGTGCGGTTAGTTTCTCCGCATACCGCAGCACGCGACATAGCTTTTCAGACGATAAATGTAACCGTCTCAGAGAGAAGAGCGGCCAATGTAACGATATGGCTTTAAGTCGATTCGATAATAAATGAAGAAAACGGACGGATTTCTCAGTTTTTTACTACATATGAACACTTTTCACATTCTCCCGTTCAACGCAGCTGCTAGTCCTCCTCTGGTGCAAAATCTTAAGGTCCTAGCTCATGCCCAAGGCACTAAAGAAGGGTAAAAAGTCAATAATCGATAACTAAATCTTAGATTGTACTGCTTCTAACTGGCTGTTACATCGAGTTAGAAGTTTCTTCCGTGTTCTACTATGGAGCGGTTAGTTTCTCCGCATACCGCAGCACGCGACATAGCTTTGCAGACGATAAATGTAACCGTTTCAGAGAGAAAAGCGGCCAATGTAACGATATAGCATTAAGTCGATTCGATAATAAATGAAGAAAACGGACGGATTTCTCAGGTTTTTACTACATATGAACACTTTTCACATTCTCCCGTTCAACGCAGCTGCTAGTCCTCCTCTGGTGCAAAATCTTAAGGTCCTAGCTCATGTCCAAGGCACTAAAGAAGGGTAAAAAGTCAATAATAGATAACTAAATCTTGGATTGTACTGCTTCTAACTGGCTATTACATCAAGTTAGAAGCTTCTTCTGTGTTCTACTATGGTGCGGTTAGTTTCTCCGCATACCGCAGCACGCGACATAGCTTTGCAGACGATAAATGTAACCGTCTCAGTGAGAAGAGCGGCCAATGAAACGATATGGCTTTAAGTCGATTCGATAATAAATTAAGAAAACGGACGGATTTCTCAGGTTTTTACTACATATGAACACTTTTCACATTCTCCCGTTCAACGCAGCTGCTAGTCCTCCTCTGGTGCAAAATCTTAAGGTCCTAGCTCATGCCCAAGGCACTAAAGAAGGGTAAAAAGTCAATAATCGATAACTAAATCTTGGCTTGTACTGCTTCTAACTGGCTATTACATCAAATTAGAAGCTTCTTCTGTGTTCTACTATGGTGCGGTTAGTTTCTCCGCATACCGCAGCACGCGACATAGCTTTGCAGGCGATAAATGTTACCGTCTCAGAGAGAAGAGCGGCCAATGTAACGATATGGCTTTAAGTCGATTCGATAATAAATGAAGAAAACGGACGGATTTCTCAGTTTTTTACTACATATGAACACTTTTCACATTCTCCCGTTCAACGCAGCTGCTAGTCCTCCTCTGGTTCAAAATCTTAAGCTCCTAGCTCATGCCCAAGGCACTAAAGAAGGGTAAAAAGTCAATAATCGATAACTAAATCTTGGATTGTACTGCTTCTAACTGGCTATTACATCAAGTTAGAAGCTTCTTCTGTGTTCTACTATGGTGCGGTTAGTTTCTCCACATACCGCAGCACGCGACATAGATTTGCAGACGATAAATGTAACCGTCTCAGAGAGAAGAGCGGCCAATGTAACGATATGGCTTTAAGTCGATTCGATAATAAATGAAGAAAACGGACGGATTTCTCAGTTTTTTACTACATATGAACACTTTTCACATTCTCCCGTTCAACGCAGCTGCTAGTCCTCCTCTGATGCAAAATCTTAAGGTCCTAGCTCATGCCCAAGGCACTAAAGAAGGGTAAAAAGTCAATAATCGATAACTAAATCTTGGATTGTACTGCTTCTAACTGGCTATTACATCAAGTTAGAAGCTTCTTCTGTGTTCTACTATGGAGCGGTTAGTTTCTCCGCATACCGCACAACGCGACATAGCTTTGCAGACGATAAATGTAACCGTCTCAGAGAGAAGAGCGGCCAATGTAACGATATGGCTTTAAGTCGATTCGATAATAAATGAAGAAAACGGACGGATTTCTCAGTTTTTTACTACATATGAACACTTTTCACATTCTCCCGTTCAACGGAGCTGCTAGTCCTCCTCGGGTGCAAAATCGTAAGGTCCTAGCTCATGTCCAAGGCACTAAAGAAGGGTAAAAAGTCAATAATCGATAACTAAATCTTGGATTGTACTGCTTCTAACTGGCTATTACATCAAGTTAGAAGCTTCTTCTGTGTTCTACTATGGTGCGGTTCGTTTCTCCGCATACCGCAGCACGCGACATAGCTTTGCAGATGATAAATGTAACCGTCTCAGAGAGAAGAGCGGCCAATGTAACGATATGGCTTTAAGTCGATTCGATAATAAATGAAGAAAACGGACGGATTTCTCAGGTTTTTACTACATATGAACACTTTTCACATTCTCCCGTTCAACGCAGCTCTGGTGCAAAATCTTAAGGTCCTAGCTCATGTCAAAAGGCACTAAAGAAGGGTAAAAAGTCAATAATCGATAACTAAATCTTGGATTGTACTGCTTCTAACTGGCTATTACATCAAGTTAGAAGCTTCTTCTGTGTTCTACTATGGTGCGGTTAGTTTCTCCGCATACCGCAGCACGCGACATAGCTTTCCAGACGATAAATGTAACCGTCTCAGAGAGAAGAGCGGCCAATGTAACGATATGGCTTTAAGTCGATTCGATTATAAATGAAGAAAACGGACGGATTTCTCAGGTTTTTACTACATATGAACACTTTTCACATTCTCCCGTTCAACGCAGCTGCTAGTCCTCCTCTAGTGAAAAATCGTAAGGTCTTAGCTCATGCCCAAGGCACTAAAGAAGGGTAAAAAGTCTATAATCGATAACTAAATCTTGGATTGTACTGCTTCTAACTGGCTATTACATCAAGTTAGAAGCTTCTTCTGTGTTCTACTATGGTGCGGTTAGTTTCTCCGCATACCGCAGCACGCGACATAGCTTTGCAGACGATAAATGTAACCGTCTCAGAGAGAAGAGCGGCCAATGAAACGATATGGATTTAAGTCGATTCGATAATAATTGAAGAAAACGGACGGATTTCTCAGTTTTTTACTACATATGATCACTTTTCACATTCTCCCGTTCAACGCAGCTGCTAGTCCTCCTCTGGTGCAAAATCTTAAGGTCCTAGCTCATGCCCAAGGCACTAAAGAAGGGTAAAAAGTCAATAATCGATAACTAAATCTTGGATTGTACTGCTTCTAACTGGCTATTACATCAAGTTAGAAGCTTCTTCTGTGTTCTACTATGGTGCGGTTAGTTTCTCCGCATACCGCAGCACGCGACATAGCTTTGCAGACAATAAATGTAACCGTCTCAGAGAGAAGAGCGGCCAATGTAACGATATGGCTTTATGTCGATTCGATAATAAATGAAGAAAACGGACGGATTTCTCAGTTTTTTACTACATATGAACACTTTTCACATTCTCCCGTTCAACGCAGCTGTTAGTCCTCCTCTGGTTCAAAATCTTAAGGTCCTAGCTCATGCCCAAGGCACTAAAGAAGGGTAAAAAGTCAATAATCGATAACTAAATCTTGGATTGTACTGCTTCTAACTGGCTATTACATCAAGTTAGAAGCTTCTTCTGTGTTCTACTATGGTGCGGTTAGTTTCTCCGCATACCGCAGCACGCGACATAGCTTTGCAGACGATAAATGTAACCGTTTCAGAGAGAAGAGCGGCCAATGTAACGATATGGCTTTAAGTCGATTCGATAATAAATGAAGAAAACGGACGGATTTCTCAGGTTTTTACTACATATGAACACTTTTCACATTCTCCCGTTCAACGCAGCTGCTAGTCCTCCTCTGGTGCAAAATCTTAAGGTCCTAGCTCATGCCCAAGGCACTAAAGAAGGGTAAAAAGTCAATAATCGATAACTAAATCTTGGATTGTACTGCTTCTAACTGGCTATTACATCAAGTTAGAAGCTTCTTCTGTGATCTACTATGGTGCGGTTAGTTTCTCCGCATACCGCAGCACGCGACATAGCTTTGCAGACGATAAATGTAACCGTCTCAGAGAGAAGAGCGGCCAATGAAACGATATGGCTTTAAGTCGATTCGATAATAAATGAAGAAAACGGACGGATTTCTCAGTTTTTTACTACATATGAACAGTTTTCACATTCTCCCGTTCAACGCAGCTGCTAGTCCTCCTCTGGTGCAAAATCTTAAGGTCCTAGCTCATGCCCAAGGCACTAAAGAAGGGTAAAAAGTCAATAATCGATAACTAAATCTTGGATTGTACTGCTTCTAACTGGCTATTACATCAAGTTAGAAGCTTCTTCTGTGTTGTACTATGGTGCGGTTAGTTTCTCCGCATACCGCAGCACGCGACATAGCTTTGCAGACGAAAAATGTAACCGTTTCAGAGAGAAGAGCGGCCAATGTAACGATATGGCTTTAAGTCGATTCGATAATAAATGAAGAAAACGGACGAATTTCTCAGGTTTTTACTACATATGAACACTTTTCACCTTCTCCCGTGTAACGCAGCTGCTAGTCCTCCTCTCATGCAAAATCTTAGGGTCCTAGCTCATGCCCAAGGCACCAAAGAAGGGTAAAAAGTGAATAACCGAGAACTAAAAGTTGAATTGTACTGCTTCTTACTGGCTATAACATCAACTTAGAAGCATCTTCTGTGTTCTGCTATTTTGCTTTTAGTGTCTCTGCATAACGCAGCACGCGACATAGCTTTGCAGACGATAAATGTAACCGTTTCAGAGAGAAGGGCGGCCAATGTAACGATATGGCTTTAAGTCGATTCGATAATAAATGAAGAAAACGGACGGATTTCTCCGTTTTTTACTACATATGAACACTTTTCACATTCTCCCGTTCAACGCAGCTGCTAGTCCTCCTCTGGTGCAAAATCTTAAGGTCCTACCTCATGTCCAAGGCACTAAAGAGGGGAAAAAAATAATCGATAAATAAATCTTGGATTGTACTGCTTCTAACTGGCTATAACATCAACTTAGAAGCATCTTCTGTATTCTACTATTTTGCTTTTAGTGTCTCTGCAAACCGCAGCACGCGACATAGCTTTGCAGACGATAAATGTAACCGTTTCAGAGAGAAGAGCGGCCAATGTAACGATATGGCTTTAAGTCGATTCGATAATAAATGAAGAAAACGGACGGATTTCTCAGTTTTTTACTACATATGAACACTTTTCACATTCTCCCGTTCAACGCAGCTGCTAGTCCTCCTCGGGTGCAAAATCTTAAGGTCCTAGCTGATGTCCAAGGCACTAAAGAAGGGTAAAAAGTCAATAATCGATAACTAAATCTTGGATTGTACTGCTTCTAACTGGCTATTACATCAAGTTAGAAGCTTCTTCTGTGTTCTACTATGGTGCGGTTAGTTTCTCCGCATACCGCAGCACGCGACATAGCTTTGCAGACGATAAATGTAACCGTCTCAGAGAGAAGAGCGGCCAATGTAACGATATGGCTTTATGTCGATTCGATAATAAATGAAGAAAACGGACGGATTTCTCAGTTTTTTACTACATATGAACACTTTTCACATTCTCCCGTTCAACGCAGCTGCTAGTCCTCCTCTGGTGCAAAATCTTAAGGTCCTAGCTCATGCCCAAGGCACTAAAGAAGGGTAAAAAGTCAATAATCGATAACTAAATCTTGGATTGTACTGCTTCTAACTGGCTATTACATCAAGTTAGAAGCTTCTTCTGTGTTCTACTATGGTGCGGTTAGTTTCTCCGCATACCGCAGCACGCGACATAGCTTTGCAGACGATGAATGTAACCGTCCCAGAGAGAAGAGCGGCCAATGTAACGATATGGCTTTAAGTCGATTCGATAATAAATGAAGAAAACGGACGGATTTATCAGTTTTTTATTACATATGAACACTTTTCACATTCTCCCGTTCAACGCAGCTGCTAGTCCTCCTCTGGTGCAAAATCTTAAGGTCCTAGCTCATGCCCAAGGCACTAAAGAAGTGTAAAAAGTCAATAATCGATAACTAAATCTTGGATTGTACTGCTTCTAACTGGCTGTTACATCAAGTTAGAAGCTTCTTCCGTGTTCTACTATGGAGCGGTTAGTTTCTCCGCATACCGCAGCACGCGACTTAGCTTTGCAGGCGATAAATGTTACCGTCTCAGAGAGAAGAGCGGCCAATGTAACGATATGGCTTTAAGTCGATTCGATAATAAATGAAGAAAACGGACGGATTTCTCAGTTTTTTACTACATATGAACACTTTTCACATTCTCCCGTTCAACGCAGCTGCTAGTCCTCCTCGGGTGCAAAATCTTAAGGTCCTAGCTCATGTCCAAGGCACTAAAGAAGGGTAAAAAGTCAATAATCGATAACTAAATCTTGGATTGTACTGCTTCTAACTGGCTATTACATCAAGTTAGAAGCTTCTTCTGTGTTCTACAATGGTGCGGTTAGTTTCTCCGCATACCGCAGCACGCGACATAGCTTTGCAGACGATAAATGTAACCGTCTCACAGAGAAGAGCGGCCAATGTAACGATATGGCTTTAAGTCGATTCGATAATAAATGAAGAAAACGGACGGATTTCTCAGGTTTTTACTACATATGAACACTTTTCACCTTCTCCCGTGTAACGCAGCTGCTAGTCCTCCTCTCATGCAAAATCTTAGGGTCCTAGCTCATGCCCAAGGCACCAAAGAAGGGTAAAAAGTGAATAACCGAGAACTAAAAGTTGAATTGTACTGCTTCTTACTGGCTATAACATCAACTTAGAAGCATCTTCTGTGTTCTGCTATTTTGCTTTTAGTGTCTCTGCATACCGCAGCACGCGACATAGCTTTGCAGACGATAAATGTAACCGTTTCAGAGAGAAGGGCGGCCAATGTAACGATATGGCTTTAAGTCGATTCGATAATAAATGAAGACAACGGACGGATTTCTCCGTTTTTTACTACATATGAACACTTTTCACATTCTCCCGTTCAACGCAGCTGCTAGTCCTCCTCTGGTGCAAAATCTTAAGGTCCTAGCTCATGCCCAAGGCACTAAAGAAGGGTAAAAAGTCAATAATCGATAACTGAATCTTGGATTGTACTGCTTCTAACTGGCTGTTACATCAAGTTCGAAGCTTCTTCTGTGTTCTACTATGGTGCGGTTAGTTTCTCCGCATACCGCAGCACGCGACATAGCTTTGCAGACGATAAATGTAACCGTTTCAGAGAGAAGAGCGGCCAATGTAACGATATGGCTTTAAGTCGATTCGATAATAAATGAAGAAAACGGGCGGATTTATCAGGTTTTTACTACATATGAACACTTTTCACATTCTCCCGTGTAACGCAGCTGCTAGTCGTCCTCTCATGCAAAATCTTAGGGTCCTAGCTCATGCCCAAGGCACCAAAGAAGGGTAAAAAGTGAATAACCGAGAACTAAAAGTTGAATTGTACTGCTTCTTACTGGCTATAACATCAACTTAGAAGCATCTTCTGTGTTCTGCTATTTTGCTTTTAGTGTCTCTGCATACCGCAGCACGCGACATAGCTTTGCAGACGATAAATGTAACCGTTTCAGAGAGAAGGGCGGCCAATGTAACGATATGGCTTTAAGTCGATTCGATAATAAATGAAGAAAACGGGCGGATTTCTCAGGTTTTTACTACATATGAACACTTTTCACCTCCTCCCGTGTAACGCAGCTGCTAGTCCTCCTCTCATGCAAAATCTTAGGGTCCTAGCTCATGCTCAAGGCACCAAAGAAGGGTAAAAAAAGAATAACCGAGAACTAAAAGTTGAATTGTACTGCTTCTTACTGGCTATAACATCAACTTAGAAGCATCTTCTGTGTTCTGCTATTTTGCTTTTAGTGTCTCTGCATACCGCAGCACGCGACATAGCTTTGCAGACGATAAATGTAACCGTCTCAGAGAGAAGAGCGGCCAATGTAACGATATGGCTTTAAGTCGATTCGATAATAAATGAAGAAAACGGACGGATTTCTCAGTTTTTTACTACATATGAACACTTTTCACATTCTCCCGTTCAACGCAGCTGCTAGTCCTCCTCTGGTGCAAAATCTTAAGGTCCTAGCTCATGCCCAAGTCACTAAAGAAGTGTAAAAAGTCAATAATCGATAACTAAATCTTGGATTGTACTGCTTCTAACTGGCTATTACATCAAGTTAGAAGCTTCTTCTGTGTTCTACTATGGTGCGATTAGTTTCTCCGCATACCGCAGCACGCGACATAGCTTTGCAGACGATAAATGTAACCGTTTCAGAGAGAAGAGCGGCCTATGTAACGATATGGCTTTAAGTCGATTCGATAATAAATGAAGAAAACGGACGGATTTCTCCGTTTTTTACTACATATGAACACTTTTCACATTCTCCCGTTCAACGCAGCTGCTAGTCCTCCTCTGGTGCAAAATCTTAAGGTCCTAGCTCATGCCCAAGGCACTAAAGAAGGGTAAAAAGTCAATAATCGATAACTAAATCTTTGATTGTACTGCTTCTAACTGGCTGTTACATCAAGTTAGAAGCTTCTTCCGTGTTCTACTATGGAGCGGTTAGTTTCTCCGCATACCGCAGCACGCGACATAGCTTTGCAGACGATAAATGTAACCGTCTCAGAGAGAAGAGCGGCCAATGTAACGATATGGCTTTAAGTCGATTCGATAATAAATGAAGAAAACGGACGGATTTCTCAGTTTTTTACTACATATGAACACTTTTCACATTCTCCCGTTCAACGCAGCTGCTAGTCCTCCTCTGGTGCAAAATCTTAAGTTCCTAGCTCATGCCCAAGGCACTAAAGAAGGGTAAAAAGTCAATAATCGATAACTAAATCTTGGATTGTACTGCTTCTAACTGGCTATTACATCAAGTTAGAAGCTTCTTCTGTGTTCTACTATGGTGCGTTTATTTTCTCCGCATACCGCAGCACGCGACATAGCTTTGCAGACGATAAATGTAACCGTCTCAGAGAGAAGAGCGGCCAATGAAACGATATGGCTTTAAGTCGATTCGATAATAAATGAAGAAAACGGACGGATTTCTCAGTTTTTTACTACATATGAACACTTTTCACATTCTCCCGTTCAACGCAGCTGCTAGTCCTCCTCTGGTGCAAAATCGTAAGGTCCTAGCTCATGCCCAAGGCACTAAAGAAGGGTAAAACGTCAATAATCGATAACTAAATCTTGGATTGTACTGCTTCTAACTGGCTATTACATCAAGTTAGAAGCTTCTTCTGTGTTCTACTATGGTGCGGTTAGTTTCTCCGCATACCGCAGCACGCGACATAGCTTTGCAGACGATAAATGTAACCGTTTCAGAGAGAAGGGCGGCCAATGTAACGATATGGCTTTAAGTCGATTCGATAATAAATGAAGACAACGGACGGATTTCTCCGTTTTTTACTACATATGAACACTTTTCACATTCTCCCGTTCAACGCAGCTGCTAGTCCTCCTCTCATGCAAAATCTTAGGGTCCTAGCTCATGCCCAAGGCACCAAAGAAGGGTAAAAAGTAAATAACCGAGAACTAAAAGTTGAATTGTACTGCTTCTTACTGGCTATAACATCAACTTAGAAGCATCTTCTGTGTTCTGCTATTTTGCTTTTAGTGTCTCTGCATACCGCAGCACGCGACATAGCTTTGCAGACGATAAATGTAACCGTTGCAGAGAGAAGGGCGGACAATGTAACGATATGGCTTTAAGTCGATTCGATAATAAATGAAGAAAACGGACGAATTTCTCCGTTTTTTACTACATATGAACACTTTTCACATTCTCCCGTTCAACGCAGCTGCTAGTCCTCCTCTGGTGCAAAATCTTAAGGTCCTAGCTCATGCCCAAGGCACTAAAGATGGGTAAAAAGTCAATAATCGATAACTAAATCTTGGATTGTACTGCTTCTAACTGGCTATTACATCAAGTTAGAAGCTTCTTCTGTGTTCTACTATGGTGCGGTTAGTTTCTCCGCATACCGCAGCACGCGACATAGCTTTGCAGACGATAAATGTAACCGTCTCAGAGAGAAGAGCGGCCAATGTAACGATATGGCTTTAAGTCGATTCGATAATAAATGAAGAAAACGGACGGATTTCTCAGTTTTTTACTACATATGAACACTTTTCACATTCTCCCGTTCAACGCAGCTGCTAGTCCTCCTCTGGTGCAAAATCTTAAGGACCTAGCTCATGCCCAAGGCACTAAAGAAGTGTAAAAAGTCAATAATCGATAACTAAATCTTGGATTGTACTGCTTCTAACTGGGTATTACATCAAGTTAGAAGCTTCTTCTGTGTTCTACTATGGTGCGGTTAGTTTCTCCGCATACCGCAGCACGCGACATAGCTTTGCAGACGATAAATGTAACCGTTTCAGAGAGAAGAGCGGCCAATGTAACGATATGGCTTTAAGTCGATCCGATAATAAATGAAGAAAACGGGCGGATTTCTCAGGTTTTTACTACATATGAACACTTCTCACCTTCTCCCGTGTAACGCAGCTGCTAGTCCTCCTCTCATGCAAAATCTTAGGGTCCTAGCTCATGCCCAAGGCACCAAAGAAGGGTAAAAAGTGAATAACCGAGAACTAAAAGTTGAATTGTACTGCTTCTTACTGGCTATAACATCAACTTAGAAGCATCTTCTGTGTTCTGCTATTTTGCTTTTAGTGTCTCTGCATACCGCAGCACGCGACATAGCTTTGCAGACGATAAATGTAACCGTTTCAGAGAGAAGGGCGGCCAATGTAACGATATGGCTTTAAGTCGATTCGATAATAAATGAAGACAACGGACGGATTTCTCCGTTTTTTACTACATATGAACACTTTTCACATTCTCCCGTTCAACGCAGCTGCTATTCCTCCTCTGGTGCAAAATCTTAAGGTCCTAGCTCATGCCCAAGGCACTAAAGAAGGGTAAAAAGTCAATAATCGATAACTAAATCTTGGATTGTACTGCTTCTAACTGGCTATTACATCAAGTTAGAAGCTTCTTCTGTGTTCTACTATGGTGCGGTTAGTTTCTCCGCATACCGCAGCACGCGACATAGCTTTGCAGACGATAAATGTAACCGTCTCAGAGAGAAGAGCGGCCAATGTAACGATATGGCTTTAAGTCGATTCGATAATAAATGAAGAAAACGGACGGATTTCTCAGTTTTTTACTACATATGAACACTTTTCACATTCTCCCGTTCAACGCAGCTGCTAGTCCTCCTCTGGTGCAAAATCTTAAGGTCCTAGCTCATGCCCAAGGCACTAAAGAAGGGTAAAAAGTCAATAATCGATAACTAAATCTTGGATTGTACTGCTTCTAACTGGCTGTTACATCAAGTTAGAAGCTTCATCTGTGTTCTACTATGGTGCGGTTAGTTTCTCCGCATACCGCAGCACGCGACATAGGTTTGCAGACGATAAATGTAACCGTCTCAGAGAGAAGAGCGGCCAATGTAACGATATGGCTTTAAGTCGATTCGATAATAAATGAAGAAAACGGACGGATTTCTCAGGTTTTTACTACATATGAACACTTTTCACATTCTCCCGTTCAACGCAGCTGCTAGTCCTCCTCTGGTGCAAAATCGTAAGGTCCTAGCTCATGCCCAAGGCACTAAAGAAGTGTAAAAAGTCAATAATCGATAACTAAATCTTGGATTGTACTGCTTCTAACTGGCTATTACATCAAGTTAGAAGCTTCTTCTGTGTTCTACTATGGTGCGGTTAGTTTCTCCGCATACCGCAGCACGCGACATAGCTTTGCAGACGATAAATGTAACCGTTTCAGAGAGAAGAGCGGCCAATGTAACGATATGGCTTTAAGTCGATTCGATAATAAATGAAGAAAACGGACGGATTTCTCAGGTTTTTACTACATATGAACACTTTTCACCTTCTCCCGTGTAACGCAGCTGCTAGTCCTCCTCTCATGCAAAATCTTAGGGTCCTAGCTCATGCCCAAGGCACCAAAGAAGGGTAAAAAGTGAATAACCGAGAACTAAAAGTTGAATTGTACTGCTTCTTACTGGCTATAACATCAACTTAGAAGCATCTTCTGTGTTCTGCTATTTTGCTTTTAGTGTCTCTGCATACCGCAGCACGCGACATAGCTTTGCAGACGATAAATGTAACCGTTTCAGAGAGAAGGGCGGCCAATGTAACGATATGGCTTTAAGTCGATTCGATAATAAATGAAGACAACGGACGGATTTCTCCGTTTTTTACTACATATGAACACTTTTCACATTCTCCCGTTCAACGCAGCTGCTAGTCCTCCTCTGGTGCAAAATCTTAAGGTCCTAGCTCATGCCCAAGGCACTAAAGAAGGGTAAAAAGTCAATAATCGATAACTAAATCTTGGATTGTACTGCTTCTAACTGGCTATTACATCAAGTTAGAAGCTTCTTCTGTGTTCTACTATGGTGCGGTTAGTTTCTCCGCATACCGCAGCACGCGACATAGCTTTGCAGACGATAAATGTAACCGTCTCAGAGAGAAGAGCGGCCAATGTAACGATATGGCTTTAAGTCGATTCGATAATAAATGAAGAAAACGGACGGATTTCTCAGTTTTTTACTACATATGAACACTTTTCACATTCTCCCGTTCAACGCAGCTGCTAGTCCTCCTCTGGTGCAAAATCTTAAGGTCCTAGCTCATGCCCAAGGCACTAAAGAAGGGTAAAAAGTCAATAATCGATAACTAAATCTTGGATTGTACTGCTTCTAACTGGCTGTTACATCAAGTTAGAAGCTTCTTCCGTGTTCTACTATGGAGCGGTTAGTTTCTCCGCATACCGCAGCACGCGACATAGCTTTGCAGGCGATAAATGTTACCGTCTCAGAGAGAAGAGCGGCCAATGTAACGATATGGCTTTAAGTCGATTCGATAATAAATGAAGAAAACGGACGGATTTCTCAGTTTTTTACTACATATGAACACTTTTCACATTCTCCCGTTCAACGCAGCTGCTAGTCCTCCTCGGGTGCAAAATCTTAAGGTCCTAGCTCATGTCCAAGGCACTAAAGAAGGGTAAAAAGTCAATAATCGATAACTAAATCTTGGATTGTACTGCTTCTAACTGGCTATTACATCAAGTTAGAAGCTTCATCTGTGTTCTACTATGGTGCGGTTAGTTTCTCCGCATACCGCAGCACGCGACATAGGTTTGCAGACGATAAATGTAACCGTCTCAGAGAGAAGAGCGGCCAATGTAACGATATGGCTTTAAGTCGATTCGATAATAAATGAAGAAAACGGACGGATTTCTCAGGTTTTTACTACATATGAACACTTTTCACATTCTCCCGTTCAACGCAGCTGCTAGTCCTCCTCTGGTGCAAAATCGTAAGGTCCTAGCTCATGCCCAAGGCACTAAAGAAGTGTAAAAAGTCAATAATCGATAACTAAATCTTGGATTGTACTGCTTCTAACTGGCTATTACATCAAGTTAGAAGCTTCTTCTGTGTTCTACTATGGTGCGGTTAGTTTCTCCGCATACCGCAGCACGCGACATAGCTTTGCAGACGATAAATGTAACCGTTTCAGAGAGAAGAGCGGCCAATGTAACGATATGGCTTTAAGTCGATTCGATAATAAATGAAGAAAACGGACGGATTTCTCAGGTTTTTACTACATATGAACACTTTTCACCTTCTCCCGTGTAACGCAGCTGCTAGTCCTCCTCTCATGCAAAATCTTAGAGTCCTAGCTCATGCCCAAGGCACCAAAGAAGGGTAAAAAGTGAATAACCGAGAACTAAAAGTTGAATTGTACTGCTTCTTACTGGCTATAACATCAACTTAGAAGCATCTTCTGTGTTCTACTATTTTGCTTTTAGTGTCTCTGCATACCGCAGCACGCGACATAGCTTTGCAGACGATAAATGTAACCGTCTCAGAGAGAAGAGCGGCCAATGTAACGATATGTCTTTAAGTCGATTCGATAATAAATGAAGAAAACGGACGGATTTCTCAGTTTTTTACTACATATGAACACTTTTCACATTCTCCCGTTCAACGCAGCTGCTAGTCCTCCTCTGGTGCAAAATCTTAAGGTCCTAGCTCATGCCCAAGGCACTAAAGAAGGGTAAAAAGTCAATAATCGATAACTAAATCTTGGATTGTACTGCTTCTAACTGGCTATTACATCAAGTTAGAAGCTTCTTCTGTGTTCTACTATGGTGCGGTTAGTTTCTCCGCATACCGCAGCACGCGACATAGCTTTGCAGACGATAAATGTAACCGTTTCAGAGAGAAAAGCGGCCAATGAAACGATATGGCTTTAAGTCGATTCGATAATAAATGAAGAAAACGGACGGATTTCTCAGGTTTTTACTACATATGAACACTTTTCACATTCTCCCGTTCAACGCAGCTGCTAGTCCTCCTCTGGTGCAAAATCTTAAGGTCCTAGCTCATGCCCAAGGCACTAAAGAAGGGTAAAAAGTCAATAATCGATAACTAAATCTTGGATTGTACTGCTTCTAACTGACTGTTACATCAAGTTAGAAGCTTATTCCGTGTTCTACTATGAAGCGGTTAGTTTCTCCGCATACCGCAGCACGCGACATAGCTTTGCAGGCGATAAATGTTACCGTCTCAGAGAGAGGAGCGGCCAATGTAACGATATGGCTTTAAGTCGATTCGATAATAAATGAAGAATACGGACGGATTTCTCAGGTTTTTACTACATATGAACACTTTTCACATTCTCCCGTTCAACGCAGCTGCTAGTCCTCCTCTGGTGCAAAATCTTAAGGTCCTAGCTCATGCCCAAGGCACTAAAGAAGGGTAAAAAGTCAATAATCGATAACTAAATCTTGGATTGTACTGCTTCTAACTGGCTATTACATCAAGTTAGAAGCTTCATCTGTGTTCTACTATGGTGCGGTTAGTTTCTCCGCATACCGCAGCACGCGACATAGCTTTGCAGACAATAAATGTAACCGTCTCAGAGAGAAGAGCGGCCAATGTAACGATATGGCTTTAAGTCGATTCGATAATAAATGAAGAAAACGGACGGATTTCTCAGTTTTTTACTACATATGAACACTTTTCACATTCTCCCGTTCAACGCAGCTGCTAGTCCTCCTCTGGTGCAAAATCTTAAGGTCCTAGCTCATGCCCAAGGCACTAAAGAAGGGTAAAAAGTCAATAATCGATAACTAAATCTTGGATTGTACTGCTTCTAACTGGCTATTACATCAAGTTAGAAGCTTCTTCTGTGTTCTACTATGGTGCGGTTAGTTTCTCCGCATACCGCAGCACGCGACATAGCTTTGCAGACGATAAATGTAACCGTCTCAGAGAGAAGAGCGGCCAATGTAACGATATGGCTTTAAGTCGATTCGATAATAAATGAAGAAAACGGACGGATTTCTCAGTTTTTTACTACATATGAACACTTTTCACATTCTCCCGTTCAACGCAGCTGCTAGTCCTCCTCTGGTGCAAAATCTTAAGGTCCTAGCTCATGCCCAAGGCACTAAAGAAGGGTAAAAAGTCAATAATCGATAACTAAATCTTGGATTGTACTGCTTCTAACTGGCTGTTACATCAAGTTAGAAGCTTCTTCCGTGTTCTACTATGGAGCGGTTAGTTTCTCCGCATACCGCAGCACGCGACATAGCTTTGCAGGCGATAAATGTTACCGTCTCAGAGAGAAGAGCGGCCAATGTAACGATATGGCTTTAAGTCGATTCGATAATAAATGAAGAAAACGGACGGATTTCTCAGTTTTTTACTACATATGAACACTTTTCACATTCTCCCGTTCAACGCAGCTGCTAGTCCTCCTCGGGTGCAAAATCTTAAGGTCCTAGCTCATGTCCAAGGCACTAAAGAAGGGTAAAAAGTCAATAATCGATAACTAAATCTTGGATTGTACTGCTTCTAACTGGCTATTACATCAAGTTAGAAGCTTCATCTGTGTTCTACTATGGTGCGGTTAGTTTCTCCGCATACCGCAGCACGCGACATAGGTTTGCAGACGATAAATGTAACCGTCTCAGAGAGAAGAGCGGCCAATGTAACGATATGGCTTTAAGTCGATTCGATAATAAATGAAGAAAACGGACGGATTTCTCAGGTTTTTACTACATATGAACACTTTTCACATTCTCCCGTTCAACGCAGCTGCTAGTCCTCCTCTGGTGCAAAATCGTAAGGTCCTAGCTCATGCCCAAGGCACTAAAGAAGTGTAAAAAGTCAATAATCGATAACTAAATCTTGGATTGTACTGCTTCTAACTGGCTATTACATCAAGTTAGAAGCTTCTTCTGTGTTCTACTATGGTGCGGTTAGTTTCTCCGCATACCGCAGCACGCGACATAGCTTTGCAGACGATAAATGTAACCGTTTCAGAGAGAAGAGCGGCCAATGTAACGATATGGCTTTAAGTCGATTCGATAATAAATGAAGAAAACGGACGGATTTCTCAGGTTTTTACTACATATGAACACTTTTCACCTTCTCCCGTGTAACGCAGCTGCTAGTCCTCCTCTCATGCAAAATCTTAGAGTCCTAGCTCATGCCCAAGGCACCAAAGAAGGGTAAAAAGTGAATAACCGAGAACTAAAAGTTGAATTGTACTGCTTCTTACTGGCTATAACATCAACTTAGAAGCATCTTCTGTGTTCTACTATTTTGCTTTTAGTGTCTCTGCATACCGCAGCACGCGACATAGCTTTGCAGACGATAAATGTAACCGTCTCAGAGAGAAGAGCGGCCAATGTAACGATATGTCTTTAAGTCGATTCGATAATAAATGAAGAAAACGGACGGATTTCTCAGTTTTTTACTACATATGAACACTTTTCACATTCTCCCGTTCAACGCAGCTGCTAGTCCTCCTCTGGTGCAAAATCTTAAGGTCCTAGCTCATGCCCAAGGCACTAAAGAAGGGTAAAAAGTCAATAATCGATAACTAAATCTTGGATTGTACTGCTTCTAACTGGCTATTACATCAAGTTAGAAGCTTCTTCTGTGTTCTACTATGGTGCGGTTAGTTTCTCCGCATACCGCAGCACGCGACATAGCTTTGCAGACGATAAATGTAACCGTTTCAGAGAGAAAAGCGGCCAATGAAACGATATGGCTTTAAGTCGATTCGATAATAAATGAAGAAAACGGACGGATTTCTCAGGTTTTTACTACATATGAACACTTTTCACATTCTCCCGTTCAACGCAGCTGCTAGTCCTCCTCTGGTGCAAAATCTTAAGGTCCTAGCTCATGCCCAAGGCACTAAAGAAGGGTAAAAAGTCAATAATCGATAACTAAATCTTGGATTGTACTGCTTCTAACTGACTGTTACATCAAGTTAGAAGCTTATTCCGTGTTCTACTATGAAGCGGTTAGTTTCTCCGCATACCGCAGCACGCGACATAGCTTTGCAGGCGATAAATGTTACCGTCTCAGAGAGAAGAGCGGCCAATGTAACGATATGGCTTTAAGTCGATTCGATAATAAATGAAGAATACGGACGGATTTCTCAGTTTTTTACTACATATGAACACTTTTCACATTCTCCCGTTCAACGCAGCTGCTAGTCCTCCTCGGGTGCAAAATCTTAAGGTCCTAGCTCATGTCCAAGGCACTAAAGAAGGGTAAAAAGTCAATAATCGATAACTAAATCTTGGATTGTACTGCTTCTAACTGGCTATTACATCAAGTTAGAAGCTTCTTCCGTGTTCTACTACGGTGCGGTTAGTTTCTCCGCATACCGCAGCACGCGACATAGCTTTGCAGACGATAAATGTAACCGTCTCAGAGAGAAGAGCGGCCAATGAAACGATATGGCTTTAAGTCGATTCGATAATAAATGAAGAAAACGGACCGATTTTTCAGGTTTTTACTACATATGAACACTTTTCACATTCTCCCGTTCAACGCAGCTGCTAGTCCTCCTCTGGTGCAAAATCTTAAGGTCCTAGCTCATGCCCAAGGCACTAAAGAAGTGTAAAAAGTCAATAATCGATAACTAAATCTTGGATTGTACTGCTTCTAACTGGCTATTACATCAAGTTAGAAGCTTCTTCTGTGTTCTACTATGGTGCGGTTAGTTTCTCCGCATACCGCAGCACGCGACATAACTTTGCAGACGATAAATGTAACCGTCTCAGAGGGAAGAGCGGCCAATGTAACGATATGGCTTTAAGTCGATTCGATAATAAATGAAGAAAACGGACGGATTTCTCAGGTTTTTACTACATATGAACACTTTTCACATTCTCCCGTTCAACGCCGCTGCTAGTCCTCCTCTGGTGCAAAATCGTAAGGTCCTAGCTCTTGCCCAAGGCACTAAAGAAGGGTAAAAAGTGAATAATCGATAACTAAATCTTGGATTGTACTGCTTCTAACTGGCTATTACATCAAGTTAGAAGCTTCTTCTGTGTTCTACTATGGTGCGGTTAGTTTCTCCGCATACCGCAGCATGCGACATAGCTTTGCAGACGATAAATGTAACCGTTTCAGAGAGAAAAGCGGCCAATGTAACGATATGGCTTTAAGTCGATTCGATAATAAATAAAGAAAACGGACGGATTTCTCAGTTTTTACTACATATGAACACTTTTCACATTCTCCCGTTCAACGCAGCTGCTAGTCCTCCTCTGGTGCAATATCTTAAGGTCCTAGCTCATGCCCAAGGCACTAAAGAAGTGTAAAAAGTCAATAATCGATATCTAAATCTTGGATTGTACTGCTTCTAACTGGCTATTACATCAAGTTAGAAGCTTCTTCTGTGTTCTACTATGGTGCGGTTAGTTTCTCCGCATACCGCAGCACGCGACATAGCTTTGCAGACGATAAATGTAACCGTCTCAGAGAGAAGAGCGGCCAATGTAACGATATGGCTTTAAGTCGATTCGATAATAAATGAAGAAAACGGACGGATTTCTCAGGTTTTTACTACATATGAACACTTTTCACATTCTCCCGTTCAACGCAGCTGCTAGTCCTCCTCTGGTGCAAAATCGTAAGGTCCTAGCTCATGCCCAAGGCACTAAAGAAGTGTAAAAAGTCAATAATCGATAACTAAATCTTGGATTGTACTGCTTCTAACTGGCTATTACATCAAGTTAGAAGCTTCTTCTGTGTTCTACTATGGTGCGGTTAGTTTCTCCGCATACCGCAGCACGCGACATAGCTTTGCAGACGATAAATGTAACCGTTTCAGAGAGAAAAGCGGCCAATGTAACGATATGGCTTTAAGTTGATTAGATAATAAATGAAGAAAACGGACGGATTTCTCAGTTTTTTACTACATATGAACACTTTTCACATTCTCCCGTTCAACGCCGCTGCTAGTCCTCCTCTGGTGCAAAATCTTAAGGTCCTAGCTCATGCCCAAGGCACTAAAGAAGGGTAAAAAGTCAATAATCGATAACTAAATCTTGGATTGTACTGCTTCTAACTGGCTATTACATCAAGTTAGAAGCTTCTTCTGTGTTCTACTATGGTGCAGTTAGTTTCTCCGCATACCGCAGCACGCGACATAGCTTTGCAGACGATAAATGTAACCGTTTCAGAGAGAAAAGCGGCCAATGTAACGATATGGCTTTAAGTTGATTCGATAATAAATGAAGAAAACGGACGGATTTCTCAGTTTTTTACTACATATGAACACTTTTCACATTCTCCCGTTCAACGCCGCTGCTAGTCCTCCTCTGGTGCAAAATCTTAAGGTCCTAGCTCATGCCCAAGGCACTAAAGAAGGGTAAAAAGTCAATAATCGATAACTAAATCTTGGATTGTACTGCTTCTAACTGGCTATTACATCAAGTTAGAAGCTTCTTCTATGTTATACTATGGTGCGGTTAGTTTCTCCGCATACCGCAGCACGCGACATAGCTTTGCAGACGATAAATGTAACCGTCTCAGAGAGAAGAGCGGCCAATGTAACGATATGGCTTTAAGTCGATTCGATAATAAATGAAGAAAACGGACGGATTTCTCAGTTTTTTACTACATATGAACACTTTTCACATTCTCCCGTTCAACGCAGCTGCTAGTCCTCCTCTGGTGCTAAATCTTAAGGTCCTAGCTCATGCCCAAGGCACTAAAGAAGGGTAAAAAGTCAATAATCGATAACTAAATCTTGGATTGTACTGCTTCTAACTGGCTATTACATCAAGTTAGAAACTTCTTCTGTGTTCTACTATGGTGCGTTTATTTTCTCCGCATACCGCAGCACGCGACATAGCTTTGCAGACGATAAATGTAACCGTCTCAGAGAGAAGAGCGGCCAATGTAACGATATGGCTTTAAGTCGATTCGATAATAAATGAAGAAAACGGACGGATTTCTCAGGTTTTTACTACATATGAACACTTTTCACCTTCTCCCGTGTAACGCAGCTGCTAGTCCTCCTCTCATGCAAAATCTTAGGGTCCTAGCTCATGCCCAAGGCACCAAAGAAGGGTAAAAAGTGAATAACCGAGAACTAAAAGTTGAATTGTACTGCTTCTTACTGGCTATAACATCAACTTAGAAGCATCTTCTGTGTTCTGCTATTTTGCTTTTAGTGTCTCTGCATACCGCAGCACGCGACATAGCTTTGCAGACGATAAATGTAACCGTTTCAGAGAGAAGGGCGGCCAATGTAACGATATGTCTTTAAGTCGATTCGATAATAAATGAAGACAACGGACGGATTTCTCCATTTTTTACTACATATGAACACTTTTCACATTCTCCCGTTCAACGCAGCTGCTAGTCCTCCTCTGGTGCAAAATCTTAAGGTCCTAGCTCATGCCCAAGGCACTAACGAAGGGCAAAAAGTCAATAATCGATAACTAAATCTTGGATTGTACTGCTTCTAACTGGCTATTACATCAAGTTAGAAGCTTCTTCTGTGTTCTACTATGGTGCGGTTATTTTCTCCGCATACCGCAGCACGCGATATAGCTTTGCAGACGATAAATGTAACCGTTTCAGAGAGAAAAGCGGCCAATGTAACGATATGGCTTTAAGTCGATTCGATAATAAATGAAGAAAACGGACGGATTTCTCAGTTTTTTACTACATATGAACACTTTTCACATTCTCCCGTTCACCGCAGCAGCTAGTCCTCCTCGGGTGCAAAATCTTAAGGTCCTAGCTCATGTCCAAGGCACTAAAGAAGGGTAAAAAGTCAATAATCGATAACTTAATCTTGGATTGTACTGCTTCTAACTGGCTATTACATCAAGTTAGAAGCTTCATCTGTGTTCTACTATGGTGCGGTTAGTTTCTCCGCATACCGCAGCACGCGACATAGCTTTGCAGACGATAAATGTAACCGTCTCAGAGAGAAGAGCGGCCAATGTAACGATATGGCTTTAAGTCGATTCGATAATAAATGAAGAAAACGGACCGATTTCTCTGGTTTTTACTACATATGAACACTTTTCACATTCTCCCGTTCAACGCAGCGGCTAGTCCTCCTCTGGTGCAAAATCGTAAGGTCCTAGCTCATGCCCAAGGCACTAAAGAAGGGTAAAAAGTCAATAATCGATAACTAAATCTTGGATTGTACTGCTTCTAACTGGCTATTACATCAAGTTAGAAGCTTCTTCTGTGTTCTACTATGGTGCGGTTAGTTTCTCCGCATACCGCAGCACGCGACATAGCTTTGTAGACGATAAATGTAACCGTTTCAGAGAGAAAAGCGGCCAATGTAACGATATGGCTTTAAGTCGATTCGATAATAAATGAAGAAAACGGACGGATTTCTCAGTTTTTTACTACATATGAACACTTTTCACATTCTCCCGTTCAACGCAGCTGCTAGTCCTCCTCTGGTGCAAAATCTTAAGGTCCTAGCTCATGTCCAAGGCACTAAAGAAGGGTAAAAAGTCAATAATCGATAACTAAATCTTGGATTGTACTGCTTCTAACTGGCTATTACATCAAGTTAGAAGCTTCTTCCGTGTTCTACTACGGTGCGGTTAGTTTCTCCGCATACCGCAGCACGCGACATAGCTTTGCAGACGATAAATGTAACCGTCTCAGAGAGAAGAGCGGCCAATGAAACGATATGGCTTTAAGTCGATTCGATAATAAATGAAGAAAACGGACGGATTTCTCAGGTTTTTACTACATATGAACACTTTTCACATTCTCCCGTTCAACGCAGCTGCTAGTCCTCCTCTGGTGCAAAATCTTAAGGTCCTAGCTCATGCCCAAGGCACTAAAGAAGGGTAAAAAGTCAATAATCGATAACTAAATCTTGGATTGTACTGCTTCTAACTGACCGTTACATCAAGTTAGAAGCTTCTTCCGTGTTCTACTATGGAGCGGTTAGTTTCTCCGCATACCGCAGCACGCGACATAGCTTTGCAGGCGATAAATGTTACCGTCTCAGAGAGAAGAGCGGCCAATGTTACGATATGGCTTTAAGTCGATTCGATAATAAATGAAGAATACGGACGGATTTCTCAGTTTTTTACTACATATGAACACTTTTCACATTCTCCCGTTCAACGCAGCTGCTAGTCCTCCTCTGGTGCAAAA
Source organism: Schistocerca gregaria (assembly GCF_023897955.1). NCBI lineage: Eukaryota > Metazoa > Arthropoda > Insecta > Orthoptera > Acrididae > Schistocerca > Schistocerca gregaria. The sequence continues at coordinate 13,209,714 of NW_026061795.1, read as the reverse complement.
TCTTAAGGTCGTAGCTCATGTCCAAGGCACTAAAGAAGGGTAAAAAGTCAATAATCGATAACTAAATCTTGGATTGTACTGCTTCTAACTGGCTATTACATCAAGTTAGAAGCTTCATCTGTGTTCTACTATGGTGCGGTTAGTTTCTCCGCATACCGCAGCACGCGACATAGCTTTGCAGACGATAAATGTAACCGTCTCAGAGAGAAGAGCGGCCAATGTAACGATATGGCTTTAAGTCGATTCGATAATAAATGAAGAAAACGGACGGATTTCTCAGTTTTTTACTACATATGAACACTTTTCACATTCTCCCGTTCAACGCAGCTGCTAGTCCTCCTTGGGTGCAAAATCTTAAGGTCCTAGCTCATGCCCAAGGCACTAAAGAAGGGTAAAAAGTCAATAATCGATAACTAAATCTTGGATTGTACTGCTTCTAACTGGCTATTACATCAAGTTAGAAGCTTCTTCTGTGTTCTACTATGGTGCGGTTAGTTTCTCCGCATACCGCAGCACGCGACATAACTTTGCAGACGGTAAATGTAACCGTCTCAGAGAGAAGAGCGGCCAATGTAACGATATGGCTTTAAGTCGATTCGATAATAAATGAAGAAAACGGACGGATTTCTCAGGTTTTTACTACATATGAACACTTTTCACATTCTCCCGTTCAACGCCGCTGCTAGTCCTCCTCTGGTGCAAAGTCGTAAGGTCCTAGCTCTTGCCCAAGGCACTAAAGAAGGGTAAAAAGTGAATAATCGATAACTAAATCTTGGATTGTACTGCTTCTAACTGGCTATTACATCAAGTTAGAAGCTTCTTCTGTGTTCTACTATGGTGCGGTTAGTTTCTCCGCATACCGCAGCACGCGACATAGCTTTGCAGACGATAAATGTAACCGTTTCAGAGAGAAAAGCGGCCAATGTAACGATATGGCTTTAAGTCGATTCGATAATAAATGAAGAAAACGGACGGATTTCTCAGGTTTTTACTACATATGAACACTTTTCACATTCTCCCGTTCAACGCAGCTGCTAGTCCTCCTCTGGTGCAAAATGTTAAGTTCCTAGCTCATGTCCAAGGCACTAAAGAAGGGTAAAAAATCAATAATCGATAACTAAATCTTGGATTGTACTGCTTCTAACTGGCTATTACATCAAGATAGAAGCTTCTTCTGTGTTCTACTATGGTGCGGTTAGTTTCTCCGCATACCGCAGCACGCGACATAGCTTTGCAGACGATAAATGTAACCGTCTCAGAGAGAAGAGCGGCCAATGAAGCGATATGGCTTTAAGTCGATTCGATAATAAATGAAGAAAACGGACGGATTTCTCAGGTTTTTACTACATATGAACACTTTTCACATTCTCCCGTTCAACGCAGCTGCTAGTCCTCCTCTGGTGCAAAATCTTAAGGTCCTAGCTAATGCCCAAGGCACTAAAGAAGGGTAAAAAGTCAATAATCGATAACTAAATCTTGGCTTGTACTGCTTTTAACTGGCTATTACATCAAGTTAGAAGCTTCTTCTGTGTTCTACTATGGTGCGGTTAGTTTCTCCGCATACCGCAGCACGCGACATAGCTTTGCAGACAATAAATGTAACCGTTTCAGAGAGAAAAGCGGCCTATGTAACGATATGGCTTTAAGTCGATTCGATAATAAATGAAGAAAACGGACGGATTTCTCAGTTTTTTACTACATATGAACACTTTTCACATTCTCCCGTTCAACGCAGATGCTAGTCCTCCTCTGGTGCAAAATCTTAAGGTCCTAGCTCATGTCCAAGGCACTAAAGAAGGGTAAAAAGTCAATAATCGATAACTAAATCTTGGATTGTACTGCTTCTAACTGGCTATTACATCAAGTTAGAAGCTTCTTCCGTGTTCTACTACGGTGCGGTTAGTTTCTCCGCATACCGCAGCACGCGACATAGCTTTGCAGACGATAAATGTAACCGTCTCAGAGAGAAGAGCGGCCAATGAAACGATATGGCTTTAAGTCGATTCGATAATAAATGAAGAAAACGGACGGATTTCTCAGGTTTTTACTACATATGAACACTTTTCACATTCTCCCGTTCAACGCAGCTGCTAGTCCTCCTCTGGTGCAAAATCTTAAGGTCCTAGCTCATGCCCAAGGCACTAAACAAGGGTAAAAAGTCAATAATCGATAACTAAATCTTGGATTGTACTGCTTCTAACTGGCTATTACATCAAGTTAGAAGCTTCTTCCGTGTTCTACTATGGTGCGGTTAGTTTCTCCGCATACCGCAGCACGCGACATAACTTTGCAGACGATAAATGTAACCGTCTCAGAGAGAAGAGCGGCCAATGTAACGATATGGCTTTAAGTCGATTCGATAATAAATGAAGAAAACGGACGCATTTCTCAGGTTTTTACTACATATGAACACTTTTCACATTCTCCCGTTCAACGCCGCTGCTAGTCCTCCTCTGGTGCAAAATCGTAAGGTCCTAGCTCTTGCCCAAGGCACTAAAGAAGGGTAAAAAGTCAATAATCGATAACTAAATCTTGGATTGTACTGCTTCTAACTGGCTATTACATCAAGTTAGAAGCTTCTTCCGTGTTCTACTATGGTGCGGTTAGTTTCTCCGCATACCGCAGCACGCGACATAGCTTTGCAGACGATAAATGTAACCGTTTCAGAGAGAAAAGCGGCCAATGTAACGATATGGCTTTAAGTCGATTCGATAGTAAATGAAGAAAACGGACGGATTTCTCAGTTTTTTACTACATATGAACACTTTTCACATTCTCCCGTTCAACGCAGCTGCTAGTCCTCCTCTGGTGCAAAATCTTAAGGTCCTAGCTCATGTCCAAGGCACTAAAGAAGGGTAAAAAATCAATAATCGATAACTAAATCTTGGATTGTACTGCTTCTAACTGGCTATTACATCAAGTTAGAAGCTTCTTCTGTGTTCTACTATGGTGCGGTTAGTTTCTCCGCATACCGCAGCACGCGACATAGCTTTGCAGACGATAAATGTAACCGTCTCAGAGAGAAGAGCGGCCAATGAAACGATATGGCTTTAAGTCGATTCGATAATAAATGAAGAAAACGGACGGATTTCTCAGGTTTTTACTACATATGAACACTTTTCACATTCTCCCGTTCAACGCAGCTGCTAGTCCTCCTCTGGTGCAAAATCAGGTCCTAGCTCATGCCCAAGGCACTAAAGAAGGGTAAATAGTCAATAATCGATAACTAAATCTTGGAATGTACTGCTTTTAACTGGCTATTACATCAAGTTAGAAGCTTCTTCTGTGTTCTACTATGGTGCGGTTAGTTTCTCCGCATACCGCAGCACGCGACATAGCTTTGCATACAATAAATGTAACCGTCTCAGAGAGAAGAGCGGCCAATGTAACGATATGGCTTTAAGTCGATTCGATAATAGATGAAGAAAACGGACGGATTTCTCAGTTTTTTACTACATATGAACACTTTTCACATTCTCCCGTTCAACGCAGCTGCTAGTCCTCCTCTGGTGCAAAATCTTAAGGTCCTAGCTCATGCCCAAGGCACTAAAGAAGTGTAAAAAGTCAATAATCGATAACTAAATCTTGGATTGTACTGCTTCTAACTGGCTATTACATCAAGTTAGAAGCTTCTTCTGTGTTCTACTATGGTGCGGTTAGTTTCTCCGCATACCGCAGCACGCGACATAGCTTTGCAGGCAATAAATGTAACCGTTTCAGAGAGAAAAGCGGCCAATGTAACGATATGGCTTTAAGTCGATTCGATAATAAATGAAGAAAACGGACGGATTTCTCAGTTTTTTACTACATATGAACACTTTTCACATTCTCCCGTTCAACGCAGCTGCTAGTCCTCCTCTGGTGCAAAATCTTAAGGTCCTAGCTCATGTCCAAGGCACTAAAGAAGGGTAAAAAGTCAATAATCGATAACTAAATCTTGGATTGTACTGCTTCTAACTGGCTATTACATCAAGTTAGAATCTTCTTCCGTGTTCTACTACGGTGCGGTTAGTTTCTCCGCATACCGCAGCACGCGACATAGCTTTGCAGACGATAAATGTAACCGTCTCAGAGAGAAGAGCGGCCAATGAAACGATATGGCTTTAAGTCGATTCGATAATAAATGAAGAAAACGGACGGATTTCTCAGGTTTTTACTACATATGAACACTTTTCACATTCTCCCGTTCAACGCAGCTGCTAGTCCTCCTCTGGTGCAAAATCTTAAGGTCCTAGCTCATGCCCAAGGCACTAAACAAGGGTAAAAAGTCAATAATCGATAACTAAATCTTGGATTGTACTGCTTCTAACTGGCTATTACATCAAGTTAGAAGCTTCATCTGTGTTCTACTATGGTGCGGTTAGTTTCTCCGCATACCGCAGCACGCGACATAACTTTGCAGACGATAAATGTAACCGTCTCAGAGAGAAGAGCGGCCAATGTAACGATATGGCTTTAAGTCGATTCGATAATAAATGAAGAAAACGGACGGATTTCTCAGGTTTTTACTACATATGAACACTTTTCACATTCTCCCGTTCAACGCCGCTGCTAGTCCTCCTCTGGTGCAAAATCGTAAGGTCCTAGCTCTTGCCCAAGGCACTAAAGAAGGGTAAAAAGTCAATAATCGATAACTAAATCTTGGATTGTACTGCTTCTAACTGGCTATTACATCAAGTTAGAAGCTTCTTCTGTGTTCTACTATGGTGCGGTTAGTTTCTCCGCATACCGCAGCACGCGACATAGCTTTGCAGACTATAAATGTAACCGTTTCAGAGAGAAAAGCGGCCAATGTAACGATATGGCTTTAAGTCGATTCGATAATAAATGAAGAAAACGGACGGATTTCTCAGGTTTTTACTACATATGAACACTTTTCACATTCTCCCGTTCAACGCAGCTGCTAGTCCTCCTCTGGTGCAAAATGTTAAGGTCCTAGCTCATGTCCAAGGCACTAAAGAAGGGTAAAAAATCAATAATCGATAACTAAATCTTGGATTGTACTGCTTCTAACTGGCTATTACATCAAGTTAGAAGCTTCTTCTGTGTTCTACTATGGTGCGGTTAGTTTCTCCGCATACCGCAGCACGCGACATAGCTTTGCAGACGATAAATGTAACCGTCTCAGAGAGAAGAGCGGCCAATGAAACGATATGGCTTTAAGTCGATTCGATAATAAATGAAGAAAACGGACGGATTTCTCAGGTTTTTACTACATATGAACACTTTTCACATTCTCCCGTTCAACGCAGCTGCTAGTCCTCCTCTGGTGCAAAATCAGGTCCTAGCTCATGCCCAAGGCACTAAAGAAGGGTAAAAAGTCAATAATCGATAACTAAATCTTGGATTGTACTGCTTTTAACTGGCTATTACATCAAGTTAGAAGCTTCTTCTGTGTTCTACTATGGTGCGGTTAGTTTCTCCGCATACCGCAGCACGCGACATAGCTTTGCAGACAATAAATGTAACCGTCTCAGAGAGAAGAGCGGCCAATGTAACGATATGGCTTTAAGTCGATTCGATAATAAATGAAGAAAACGGACGGATTTCTCAGGTTTTTACTACATATGAACACTTTTCACATTCTCCCGTTCAACGCAGCTGCTAGTCCTCCTCTGGTGCAAAATGTTAAGGTCCTAGCTCATGTCCAAGGCACTAAAGAAGGGTAAAAAATCAATAATCGATAACTAAATCTTGGATTGTACTGCTTCTAACTGGCTATTACATCAAGTTAGAAGCTTCTTCTGTGTTCTACTATGGTGCGGTTAGTTTCTCCGCATACCGCAGCACGCGACATAGCTTTGCAGACGATAAATGTAACCGTCTCAGAGAGAAGAGCGGCCAATGAAACGATATGGCTTTAAGTCGATTCGATAATAAATGAAGAAAACGGACGGATTTCTCAGGTTTTTACTACATATGAACACTTTTCACATTCTCCCGTTCAACGCAGCTGCTAGTCCTCCTCTGGTGCAAAATCAGGTCCTAGCTCATGCCCAAGGCACTAAAGAAGGGTAAAAAGTCAATAATCGATAACTAAATCTTGGATTGTACTGCTTTTAACTGGCTATTACATCAAGTTAGAAGCTTCTTCTGTGTTCTACTATGGTGCGGTTAGTTTCTCCGCATACCGCAGCACGCGACATAGCTTTGCAGACAATAAATGTAACCGTCTCAGAGAGAAGAGCGGCCAATGTAACGATATGGCTTTAAGTCGATTCGATAATAGATGAAGAAAACGGACGGATTTCTCAGTTTTTTACTACATATGAACACTTTTCACATTCTCCCGTTCAACGCAGCTGCTAGTCCTCCTCTGGTGCAAAATCGTAAGGTCCTAGCTCATGTCCAAGGCACTAAAGAAGGGTAAAAAGTCAATAATCGATAACTAAATCTTGGATTGTACTGCTTCTAACTGGCTATTACATCAAGTTAGAAGCTTCTTCTGTGTTCTACTATGGTGCGGTTAGTTTCTCCGCATACCGCACCACGCGACATAGCTTTGCAGACGATAAATGTAACCGTTTCAGAGAGAAAAGCGGCCAATGTAACGATATGGCTTTAAGTCGATTCGATAATAAATGAAGAAAACGGACGGATTTCTCAGTTTTTTACTACATATGAACACTTTTCACATTCTCCCGTTCAACGCAGCTGCTAGTCCTCCTCTGGTGCAAAATCTTAAGGTCCTAGCTCATGCCCAAGGCACTAAAGAAGTGTAAAAAGTCAATAATCGATATCTAAATCTTGGATTGTACTGCTTCTAACTGGCTATTACATCAAGTTAGAAGCTTCTTCTGTGTTCTACTATGGTGCGGTTAGTTTCTCCGCATACCGCAGCACGCGACATAGCTTTGCAGACGATAAATGTAACCGTCTCAGAGAGAAGAGCGGCCAATGAAACGATATGGCTTTAAGTCGATTCGATAATAAATGAAGAAAACGGACGGATTTCTCAGGTTTTTACTACATATGAACACTTTTCACATTCTCCCGTTCAACGCAGCTGCTAGTCCTCCTCTGGTGCAAAATCAGGTCCTAGCTCATGCCCAAGGCACTAAAGAAGGGTAAAAAGTCAATAATCGATAACTAAATCTTGGATTGTACTGCTTTTAACTGGCTATTACATCAAGTTAGAAGCTTCTTCTGTGTTCTACTATGGTGCGGTTAGCTTCTCCGCATACCGCAGCACGCGACATAGCTTTGCAGACAATAAATGTAACCGTCTCAGAGAGAAGAGCGGCCAATGTAACGATATGGCTTTAAGTCGATTCGATAATAAATGAAGAAAACGGACGGATTTCTCAGTTTTTTACTACATATGAACACTTTTCACATTCTCCCGTTCAACGCAGCTGCTAGTCCTCCTCTGGTGCAAAATCAGGTCCTAGCTCATGCCCAAGGCACTAAAGAAGGGTAAAAAGTCAATAATCGATAACTAAATCTTGGATTGTACTGCTTTTAACTGGCTATTACATCAAGTTAGAAGCTTCTTCTGTGTTCTACTATGGTGCGGTTAGCTTCTCCGCATACCGCAGCACGCGACATAGCTTTGCAGACAATAAATGTAACCGTCTCAGAGAGAAGAGCGGCCAATGTAACGATATGGCTTTAAGTCGATTCGATAATAGATGAAGAAAACGGACGGATTTCTCAGTTTTTTACTACATATGAACACTTTTCACATTCTCCCGTTCAACGCAGCTGCTAGTCCTCCTATGGTGCAAAATCTTAAGGTCCTAGCTCATGCCCAAGGCACTAAAGAAGTGTAAAAAGTCAATAATCGATAACTAAATCTTGGATTGTACTGCTTCTAACTGGCTATTACATCAAGTTAGAAGCTTCTTCTGTGTTCTACTATGGTGCGGTTAGTTTCTCCGCATACCGCAGCACGCGACATAGCTTTGCAGACGATAAATGTAACCGTTTCAGAGAGAAAAGCGGCCAATGTAACGATATGGCTTTAAGTCGATTCGATAATAAATGAAGAAAACGGACGGATTTCTCAGTTTTTTACTACATATGAACACTTTTCACATTCTCCCGTTCAACGCAGCTGCTAGTCCTCCTCTGGTGCAAAATCTTAAGGTCCTAGCTCATGCCCAAGGCACTAAAGAAGTGTAAAAAGTCAATAATCGATATCTAAATCTTGGATTGTACTGCTTCTAACTGGCTATTACATCAAGTTAGAAGCTTCTTCTGTGTTCTACTATGGTGCGGTTAGTTTCTCCGCATACCGCAGCACGCGACATAACTTTGCAGACGATAAATGTAACCGTCTCAGAGAGAAGAGCGGCCAATGAAGCGATATGGCTTTAAGTCGATTCGATAATAAATGAAGAAAACGGACGGATTTCTCAGGTTTTTACTACATATGAACACTTTTCACATTCTCCCGTTCAACGCAGCTGCTAGTCCTCCTCTGGTGCAAAATCGTAAGGTCCTAGCTCTTGCCCAAGGCACTAAAGAAGGGTAAAAAGTCAATAATCGATAACTAAATCTTGGATTGTACTGCTTCTAACTGGCTATTACATCAAGTTAGAAGCTTCTTCTGTGTTCTACTATGGTGCGGTTAGTTTCTCCGCATACCGCAGCACGCGACATAGCTTTGCAGACGATAAATGTAACCGTTTCAGAGAGAAAAGCGGCCAATGTAACGATATGGCTTTAAGTCGATTCGATAATAAATGAAGAAAACGGACGGATTTCTCAGGTTTTTACTACATATGAACACTTTTCACATTCTCCCGTTCAACGCAGCTGCTAGTCCTCCTCTGGTGCAAAATCGTAAGGTCCTAGCTCATGTCCAAGGCACTAAAGAAGGGTAAAAAATCAATAATCGATAACTAAATCTTGGATTGTACTGCTTCTAACTGGCTATTACATCAAGTTAGAAGCTTCTTCTGTGTTCTACTATGGTGCGGTTAGTTTCTCCGCATACCGCAGCACGCGACATAGCTTTGCAGACGATAAATGTAACCGTCTCAGATAGAAGAGCGGCCAATGTAACGATATGGCTTTAAGTCGATTCGATAATAAATGAAGAAAACGGACGGATTTATCAGGTTTTTACTACATATGAACACTTTTCACATTCTCCCGTTCAACGCAGCTGCTAGTCCTCCTCGGGTGCAAAATCTTAAGGTCCTAGCTCATGTCCAAGGCACTAAAGAAGGGTAAAAAGTCAATAATCGATAACTAAATCTTGGATTGTACTGCTTCTAACTGGCTATTACATCAAGTTAGAAGCTTCTTCTGTGTTCTACTATGGTGCGGTTAGTTTCTCCGCATACCGAAGCACGCGACATAGCTTTGCAGACGATAAATGTAACCGTCTCAGAGAGAAGAGCGGCCAATGTAACGATATGGCTTTAAGTCGATTCGATAATAAATGAAGAAAACGGACGGATTTCTCAGTTTTTTACTACATATGAACACTTTTCACATTCTCCCGTTCAACGCAGCTGCTAGTCCTCCTCTGGTGCAAACTCTTAAGGTCCTAGCTCATGCCCAAGGCACTAAAGAAGTGTAAAAAGTCAATAATCGATAACTAAATCTTGGATTGTACTGCTTCTAACTGGCTATTACATCAAGTTAGAGGCTTCTTCTGTGTTCTACTATGGTGCGGTTAGTTTCTCCGCATACCGCAGCACGCGACATAACTTTGCAGACGATAAATGTAACCGTCTCAGAGAGAAGAGCGGCCAATGTAACGATATGGCTTTAAGTCGATTCGATAATAAATGAAGAAAACGGACGGATTTCTCAGGTTTTTTACTACATATGAACACTTTTCACATTCTCCCGTTCAACGCAGCTGCTAGTCCTCCTCTGGTGCAAAATCGTAAGGTCCTAGCTCATGTCCAAGGCACTAAAGAAGGGTAAAAAATCAATAATCGATAACTAAATCTTGGATTGTACTGCTTCTAACTGGCTATTACATCAAGTTAGAAGCTTCTTCTGTGTTCTACTTTGGTGCGGTTAGTTTCTCCGCATACCGCAGCACGCGACATAGCTTTGCAGACGATAAATGTAACCGTCTCAGAGAGAAGAGCGGCCAATGTAACGATATGGCTTTAAGTCGATTCGATAATAAATGAAGAAAACGGACGGATTTCTCAGGTTTTTACTACATATGAACACTTTTCACATTCTCCCGTTCAACGCAGCTGCTAGTCCTCCTCTGGTGCAAACTCTTAAGGTCCTAGCTCATGCTCAAGGCACTAAAGAAGTGTAAAAAGTCAATAATCGATAACTAAATCTTGGATTGTACTGCTTCTAACTGGCTATTACATCAAGTTAGAAGCTTCTTCTGTGTTCTACTATGGTGCGGTTAGTTTCTCCGCATACCGCAGCACGCGACATAACTTTGCAGACGATAAATGTAACCGTCTCAGAGAGAAGAGCGGCCAATGTAACGATATGGCTTTAAGTCGATTCGATAATAAATGAAGAAAACGGACGGATTTCTCAGGTTTTTACTACATATGAACACTTTTCACATTCTCCCGTTCAACGCAGCTGCTAGTCCTCCTCTGGTGCAAAATCGTAATGTCCTAGCTCTTGCCCAAGGCACTAAAGAAGGGTAAAAAGTGAATAATCGATAACTAAATCTTGGATTGTACTGCTTCTAACTGGCTATTACATCAAGTTAGAAGCTTCTTCTGTGTTCTACTATGGTGCGGTTAGTTTCTCCGCATACCGCAGCACGCGACATAGCTTTGCAGACGATAAATGTAACCGTCTCAGAGAGAAGAGCGGCCAATGAAACGATATGGCTTTAAGTCGATTCGATAATAAATGAAGAAAACGGACGGATTTCTCAGGTTTTTACTACATATGAACACTTTTCACATTCTCCCGTTCAACGCAGCTGCTAGTCCTCCTCTGGTGCAAAATCTTAAGGTCCTAGCTCATGCCCAAGGCACTAAAGAAGGGTAAAAAGTCAATAATCGATAACTAAATCTTGGATTGTACTGCTTCTAACTGACTGTTACATCAAGTTAGAAGCTTCTTCCGTGTTCTACTATAGAGCGGTTAGTTTCTCCGCATACCGCAGCACGCGACATAGCTTTGCAGGCGATAAATGTTACCGTCTCAGAGAGAAGAGCGGCCAATGTAACGATATGGCTTTAAGTCGATTCGATAATAAATGAAGAAAACGGACGGATTTCTCAGTTTTTTACTACATATGAACACTTTTCACATTCTCCCGTTCAACGCAGCTGCTAGTCCTCCTCGGGTGCAAAATCTTAAGGTCCTAGCTCATGTCCAAGGCACTAAAGAAGGGTAAAAAGTCAATAATCGATAACTAAATCTTGGATTGTACTGCTTCTAACTGGCTATTACATCAAGTTAGAAGCTTCTTCTGTGTTCTACTATGGTGCGGTTAGTTTCTCCGCATACCGCAGCACGCGACATAGCTTTGCAGACGGTAAATGTAACCGTCTCAGAGAGAAGAGCGGCCAATGTAACGATATGGCTTTAAGTCGATTCGATAATAAATGAAGAAAACGGACGGATTTCTCAGTTTTTTACTACATATGAACACTTTTCACATTCTCCCGTTCAACGCAGATGCTAGTCCTCCTCTGGTGCAAAATCTTAAGGTCCTAGCTCATGCCCAAGGCACTAAAGAAGTGTAAAAAGTCAATAATCGATAACTAAATCTTGGATTGTACTGCTTCTAACTGGCTATTACATCAAGTTAGAAGCTTCTTCTGTGTTCTACTATGGTGCGGTTAGTTTCTCCGCATACCGCAGCACGCGACATAACTTTGCAGACGAAAAATGTAACCGTCTCAGAGAGAAGAGCGGCCAATGTAACGATATGGCTTTAAGTCGATTCGATAATAAATGAAGAAAACGGACGGATTTCTCAGGTTTTTACTACATATGAACACTTTTCACATTCTCCCGTTCAACGCAGCTGCTAGTCCTCCTCTGGTGCAAAATCGTAAGGTCCTAGCTCTTGCCCAAGGCACTAAAGAAGGGTAAAAAGTGAATAATCGATAACTAAATCTTGGATTGTACTGCTTCTAACTGGCTATTACATCAAGTTAGAAGCTTCTTCTGTGTTCTACTATGGTGCGGTTAGTTTCTCCGCATACCGCAGCACGCGACATAGCTTTGCAGACGATAAATGTAACCGATTCAGAGAGAAAAGCGGCCAATGTAACGATATGGCTTTAAGTCGATTCGATAATAAATGAAGAAAACGGACGGATTTCTCAGGTTTTTACTAAATATGAACACTTTTCACATTCTCCCGTTCAACGCAGCTGCTAGTCCTCCTCTGGTGCAAAATCTTAAGGTCCTAGCTCATGCCCAAGGCACTAAAGAAGTGTAAAAAGTCATTAATCTATAACTAAATCTTGGATTGTACTGCTTCTAACTGGCTATTACATCAAGTTAGAAGCTTCTTCTGTGTTCTACTATGGTGCGGTTAGTTTCTCCGCATACCGCAGCACGCGACATAACTTTGCAGACGATAAATGTAACCGTCTCAGAGAGAAGAGCGGCCAATGTAACGATATGGCTTTAAGTCGATTCGATAATAAATGAAGAAAACGGACGGATTTCTCAGGTTTTTACTACATATGAACACTTTTCACATTCTCCCGTTCAACGCAGCTGCTAGTCCTCCTCTGGTGCAAAATCGTAATGTCCTAGCTCTTGCCCAAGGCACTAAAGAAGGGTAAAAAGTGAATAATCGATAACTAAATCTTGGATTGTACTGCTTCTAACTGGCTATTACATCAAGTTAGAAGCTTCTTCTGTGTTCTACTATGGTGCGGTTAGTTTCTCCGCATACCGCAGCACGCGACATAGCTTTGCAGACGATAAATGTAACCGTTTCAGAGAGAAAAGCGGCCAATGTAACGATATGGCTTTAAGTCGATTCGATAATAAATGAAGAAAACGGACGGATTTCTCAGGTTTTTACTAAATATGAACACTTTTCACATTCTCCCGTTCAACGCAGCTGCTAGTCCTCCTCTGGTGCAAAATCTTAAGGTCCTAGCTCATGCCCAAGGCACTAAAGAAGTGTAAAAAGTCAATAATCGATAACTAAATCTTGGATTGTACTGCTTCTAACTGGCTATTACATCAAGTTAGAAGCTTCTTCTGTGTTCTACTATGGTGCGGTTAGTTTCTCCGCATACCGCAGCACGCGACATAGCTTTGCAGACGATAAATGTAACCGTCTCAGAGAGAAGAGCGGCCAATGTAACGATATGGCTTTAAGTCGATTCGATAATAAATGAAGAAAACGGACGGATTTCTCAGGTTTTTACTACATATGAAAACTTTTCACATTCTCCCGTTCAACGCAGCTGCTAGTCCTCCTCTGGTGCAAAATCGTAAGGTCCTAGCTCATGCCCAAGGCACTAAAGAAGGGTAAAAAGTCAATAATCGATAACTAAATCTTGGATTGTACTGCTTCTAACTGGCTATTACATCAAGTTAGAAGCTTCTTCTGTGTTCTACTATGGTGCGGTTAGTTTCTCCGCATACCGCAGCACGCGACATAGCTTTGCAGACGATAAATGTAACCGTTTCAGAGAGAAAAGCGGCCAATGTAACGATATGGCTTTAAGTCGATTCGATAATAAATGAAGAAAACGGACGGATTTCTCAGTTTTCTACTACATATGAACACTTTTCACATTCTCCCGTTCAACGCAGCTGCTAGTCCTCCTCTGGTGCAAAATCTTAAGGTCCTAGCTCATGTCCAAGGCACTAAAGAAGGGTAAAAAGTCAATAATCGATAACTAAATCTTGGATTGTACTGCTTCTAACTGGCTATTACATCAAGTTAGAAGCTTCTTCCGTGTTCTACTACGGTGCGGTTAGTTTCTCCGCATACCGCAGCACGCGACATAGCTTTGCAGACGATAAATGTAACCGTCTCAGAGAGAAGAGCGGCCAATGAAACGATATGGCTTTAAGTCGATTCGATAATAAATGAAGAAAACGGACGGATTTCTCAGGTTTTTACTACATATGAACACTTTTCACATTCTCCCGTTCAACGCAGCTGCTAGTCCTCCTCTGGTGCAAAATCTTAAGGTCCTAGCTCATGCCCAAGGCACTAAAGAAGGGTAAAAAGTCAATAATCGATAACTAAATCTTGGATTGTACTGCTTCTAACTGACTGTTACATCAAGTTAGAAGCTTCTTCCGTGTTCTACTATAGAGCGGTTAGTTTCTCCGCATACCGCAGCACGCGACATAGCTTTGCAGGCGATAAATGTTACCGTCTCAGAGAGAAGAGCGGCCAATGTAACGATATGGCTTTAAGTCGATTCGATAATAAATGAAGAAAACGGACGGATTTCTCAGTTTTTTACTACATATGAACACTTTTCACATTCTCCCGTTCAACGCAGCTGCTAGTCCTCCTCTGGTGCAAAATCTTAAGGTCCTAGCTCATGTCCAAGGCACTAAAGAAGGGTAAAAAGTCAATAATCGATAACTAAATCTTGGATTGTACTGCTTCTAACTGGCTATTACATCAAGTTAGAAGCTTCTTCTGTGTTCTACTATGGTGCGGTTAGTTTCTCCGCATACCGCAGCACGCGACATAGCTTTGCAGACGGTAAATGTAACCGTCTCAGAGAGAAGAGCGGCCAATGTAACGATATGGCTTTAAGTCGATTCGATAATAAATGAAGAAAACGGACGGATTTCTCAGTTTTTTACTACATATGAACACTTTTCACATTCTCCCGTTCAACGCAGCTGCTAGTCCTCCTCTGGTGCAAAATCTTAAGGTCCTAGCTCATGCCCAAGGCACTAAAGAAGTGTAAAAAGTCAATAATCGATAACTAAATCTTGGATTGTACTGCTTCTAACTGGCTATTACATCAAGTTAGAAGCTTCTTCTGTGTTCTACTATGGTGCGGTTAGTTTCTCCGCATACCGCAGCACGCGACATAACTTTGCAGACGATAAATGTAACCGTCTCAGAGAGAAGAGCGGCCAATGTAACGATATGGCTTTAAGTCGATTCGATAATAAATGAAGAAAACGGACGGATTTCTCAGGTTTTTACTACATATGAACACTTTTCACATTCTCCCGTTCAACGCAGCTGCTAGTCCTCCTCTGGTGCAAAATCGTAAGGTCCTAGCTCTTGCCCAAGGCACTAAAGAAGGGTAAAAAGTGAATAATCGATAACTAAATCTTGGATTGTACTGCTTCTAACTGGCTATTACATCAAGTTAGAAGCTTCTTCTGTGTTCTACTATGGTGCGGTTAGTTTCTCCGCATACCGCAGCACGCGACATAGCTTTGCAGACGATAAATGTAACCGATTCAGAGAGAAAAGCGGCCAATGTAACGATATGGCTTTAAGTCGATTCGATAATAAATGAAGAAAACGGACGGATTTCTCAGGTTTTTACTAAATATGAACACTTTTCACATTCTCCCGTTCAACGCAGCTGCTAGTCCTCCTCTGGTGCAAAATCTTAAGGTCCTAGCTCATGCCCAAGGCACTAAAGAAGTGTAAAAAGTCATTAATCGATAACTAAATCTTGGATTGTACTGCTTCTAACTGGCTATTACATCAAGTTAGAAGCTTCTTCTGTGTTCTACTATGGTGCGGTTAGTTTCTCCGCATACCGCAGCACGCGACATAGCTTTGCAGACGATAAATGTAACCGTCTCAGAGAGAAGAGCGGCCAATGTAACGATATGGCTTTAAGTCGATTCGATAATAAATGAAGAAAACGGACGGATTTCTCAGGTTTTTACTACATATGAACACTTTTCACATTCTCCCGTTCAACGCAGCTGCTAGTCCTCCTCTGGTGCAAAATCGTAAGGTCCTAGCTCATGCCCAAGGCACTAAAGAAGGGTAAAAAGTCAATAATCGATAACTAAATCTTGGATTGTACTGCTTCTAACTGGCTATTACATCAAGTTAGAAGCTTCTTCTGTGTTCTACTGTGGTGCGGTTAGTTTCTCCGCATACCGCAGCACGCGACATAGCTTTGCAGACGATAAATGTAACCGTTTCAGAGAGAAAAGCGGCCAATGTAACGATATGGCTTTAAGTCGATTCGATAATAAATGAAGAAAACGGACGGATTTCTCAGTTTTTTACTACATATGAACACTTTTCACATTCTCCCGTTCAACGCAGCTGCTAGTCCTCCTCTGGTGCAAAATCTTAAGGTCCTAGCTCATGTCCAAGGCACTAAAGAAGGGTAAAAAGTCAATAATCGATAACTAAATCTTGGATTGTACTGCTTCTAACTGGCTATTACATCAAGTTAGAAGCTTCTTCCGTGTTCTACTACGGTGCGGTTAGTTTCTCCGCATACCGCAGCACGCGACATAGCTTTGCAGACGATAAATGTAACCGTCTCAGAGAGAAGAGCGGCCAATGAAACGATATGGCTTTAAGTCGATTCGATAATAAATGAAGAAAACGGACGGATTTCTCAGGTTTTTACTACATATGAACACTTTTCACATTCTCCCGTTCAACGCAGCTGCTAGTCCTCCTCTGGTGCAAAATCTTAAGGTCCTAGCTCATGCCCAAGGCACTAAAGAAGGGTAAAAAGTCAATAATCGATAACTAAATCTTGGATTGTACTGCTTCTAACTGGCTATTACATCAAGTTAGAAGCTTCTTCTTTGTTCTACTATGGTGCGGTTAGTTTCTCCGCATACCGCAGCACGCGACATAGCTTTGCAGACGATAAATGTAACCGTTTCAGAGAGAAAAGCGGCCAATGTAACGATATGGCTTTAAGTCGATTCGATAATAAATGAAGAAAACGGACGGATTTCTCAGTTTTCTACTACATATGAACACTTTTCACATTCTCCCGTTCAACGCAGCTGCTAGTCCTCCTCTGGTGCAAAATCTTAAGGTCCTAGCTCATGTCCAAGGCACTAAAGAAGGGTAAAAAGTCAATAATCGATAACTAAATCTTGGATTGTACTGCTTCTAACTGGCTATTACATCAAGTTAGAAGCTTCTTCCGTGTTCTACTACGGTGCGGTTAGTTTCTCCGCATACCGCAGCACGCGACATAGCTTTGCAGACGATAAATGTAACCGTCTCAGAGAGAAGAGCGGCCAATGAAACGATATGGCTTTAAGTCGATTCGATAATAAATGAAGAAAACGGACGGATTTCTCAGGTTTTTACTACATATGAACACTTTTCACATTCTCCCGTTCAACGCAGCTGCTAGTCCTCCTCTGGTGCAAAATCGTAAGGTCCTAGCTCATGCCCAAGGCACTAAAGAAGGGTAAAAAGTCAATAATCGATAACTAAATCTTGGATTGTACTGCTTCTAACTGACTGTTACATCAAGTTAGAAGCTTCTTCCGTGTTCTACTATAGAGCGGTTAGTTTCTCCGCATACCGCAGCACGCGACATAGCTTTGCAGGCGATAAATGTTACCGTCTCAGAGAGAAGAGCGGCCAATGTAACGATATGGCTTTAAGTCGATTCGATAATAAATGAAGAAAACGGACGGATTTCTCAGTTTTTTACTACATATGAACACTTTTCACATTCTCCCGTTCAACGCAGCTGCTAGTCCTCCTCGGGTGCAAAATCTTAAGGTCCTAGCTCATGTCCAAGGCACTAAAGAAGGGTAAAAAGTCAATAATCGATAACTAAATCTTGGATTGTACTGCTTCTAACTGGCTATTACATCAAGTTAGAAGCTTCTTCTGTGTTCTACTATGGTGCGGTTAGTTTCTCCGCATACCGCAGCACGCGACATAGCTTTGCAGACGGTAAATGTAACCGTCTCAGAGAGAAGAGCGGCCAATGTAACGATATGGCTTTAAGTCGATTCGATAATAAATGAAGAAAACGGACGGATTTCTCAGTTTTTTACTACATATGAACACTTTTCACATTCTCCCGTTCAACGCAGCTGCTAGTCCTCCTCTGGTGCAAAATCTTAAGGTCCTAGCTCATGCCCAAGGCACTAAAGAAGTGTAAAAAGTCAATAATCGATAACTAAATCTTGGATTGTACTGCTTCTAACTGGCTATTACATCAAGTTAGAAGCTTCTTCTGTGTTCTACTATGGTGCGGTTAGTTTCTCCGCATACCGCAGCACGCGACATAACTTTGCAGACGATAAATGTAACCGTCTCAGAGAGAAGAGCGGCCAATGTAACGATATGGCTTTAAGTCGATTCGATAATAAATGAAGAAAACGGACGGATTTCTCAGGTTTTTACTACATATGAACACTTTTCACATTCTCCCGTTCAACGCAGCTGCTAGTCCTCCTCTGGTGCAAAATCGTAAGGTCCTACCTCTTGCCCAAGGCACTAAAGAAGGGTAAAAAGTGAATAATCGATAACTAAATCTTGGATTGTACTGCTTCTAACTGGCTATTACATCAAGTTAGAAGCTTCTTCTGTGTTCTACTATGGTGCGGTTAGTTTCTCCGCATACCGCAGCACGCGACATAGCTTTGCAGACGATAAATGTAACCGATTCAGAGAGAAAAGCGGCCAATGTAACGATATGGCTTTAAGTCGATTCGATAATAAATGAAGAAAACGGACGGATTTCTCAGGTTTTTACTACATATGAACACTTTTCACATTCTCCCGTTCAACGCAGCTGCTAGTCCTCCTCTGGTGCAAAATCTTAAGGTCCTAGCTCATGTCCAAGGCAGTAAAGAAGGGTAAAAAGTCAATAATCGATAACTAAATCTTGGATTGTACTGCTTCTAACTGGCTATTACATCAAGTTAGAAGCTTCTTCCGTGTTCTACTACGGTGCGGTTAGTTTCTCCGCATACCGCAGCACGCGACATAGCTTTGCAGACGATAAATGTAACCGTCTCAGAGAGAAGAGCGGCCAATGAAACGATATGGCTTTAAGTCGATTCGATAATAAATGAAGAAAACGGACGGATTTCTCAGGTTTTTACTACATATGAACACTTTTCACATTCTCCCGTTCAACGCAGCTGCTAGTCCTCCTCTGGTGCAAAATCTTAAGGTCCTAGCTCATGCCCAAGGCACTAAAGAAGGGTAAAAAGTCAATAATCGATAACTAAATCTTGGATTGTACTGCTTCTAACTGACTGTTACATCAAGTTAGAAGCTTCTTCCGTGTTCTACTATGGAGCGGTTAGTTTCTCCGCATACCGCAGCACGCGACATGGCTTTGCAGGCGATAAATGTTACCGTCTCAGAGAGAAGAGCGGCCAATGTAACGATATGGCTTTAAGTCGATTCGATAATAAATGAAGAAAACGGACGGATTTCTCAGTTTTTTACTACATATGAACACTTTTCACATTCTCCCGTTCAACGCAGCTGCTAGTCCTCCTCGGGTGCAAAATCTTAAGGTCCTAGCTCATGTCCAAGGCACTAAAGAAGGGTAAAAAGTCAATAATCGATAACTAAATCTTGGATTGTACTGCTTCTAACTGGCTATTACATCAAGTTAGAAGCTTCTTCTGTGTTCTACAATGGTGCGGTTAGTTTCTCCGCATACCGCAGCACGCGACATAGCTTTGCAGACGATAAATGTAACCGTCTCAGAGAGAAGAGCGGCCAATGTAACGATATGGCTTTAAGTCGATTCGATAATAAATGAAGAAAACGGACGGATTTCTCAGTTTTTTACTACATATGAACACTTTTCACATTCTCCCGTTCAACGCAGCTGCTAGTCCTCCTCTGGTGCAAAATCTTAAGGTCCTAGCTCATGCCCAAGGCACTAAAGAAGTGTAAAAAGTCAATAATCGATAACTAAATCTTGGATTGTACTGCTTCTAACTGGCTATTACATCAAGTTAGAAGCTTCTTCCGTGTTCTACCATGGTGCGGTTAGTTTCTCCGCGTACCGCAGCACGCGACATAACTTTGCAGACGATAAATGTAACCGTCTCAGAGAGAAGAGCGGCCAATGTAACGATATGGCTTTAAGTCGATTCGATAATAAATGAAGAAAACGGACGGATTTCTCAGGTTTTTACTACATATGAACACTTTTCACATTCTCCCGTTCAACGCAGCTGCTAGTCCTCCTCTGGTGCAAAATCGTAAGGTCCTAGCTCTTGCCCAAGGCACTAAAGAAGGGTAAAAAGTCAATAATCGATAACTAAATCTTGGATTGTACTGCTTCTAACTGGCTATTACATCAAGTTAGAAGCTTCTTCTGTGTTCTACTATGGTGCGGTTAGTTTCTCCGCATACCGCAGCACGCGACATAGCTTTGCAGACGATAAATGTAACCGTTTCAGAGAGAAAAGCGGCCAATGTAACGATATGGCTTTAAGTCGATTCGATAATAAATGAAGAAAACGGACGGATTTCTCAGGTTTTTACTACATATGAACACTTTTCACATTCTCCCGTTCAACGCAGCTGCTAGTCCTCCTCTGGTGCAAAATGTTAAGGTCCTAGCTCATGTCCAAGGCACTAAAGAAGGGTAAAAAATCAATAATCGATAACTAAATCTTGGATTGTACTGCTTCTAACTGGCTATTACATCAAGTTAGAAGCTTCTTCTGTGTTCTACTATGGTGCGGTTAGTTTCTCCGCATACCGCAGCACGCGACATAGCTTTGCAGACGATAAATGTAACCGTCTCAGAGAGAAGAGCGGCCAATGTAACGATATGGCTTTAAGTCGATTCGATAATAAATGAAGAAAACGGACGGATTTCTCAGGTTTTTACTACATATGAACACTTTTCACATTCTCCCGTTCAACGCAGCTGCTAGTCCTCCTCTGGTGCAAACTCTTAAGGTCCTAGCTCATGCCCAAGGCACTAAAGAAGGGTAAAAAGTCAATAATCGATAACTAAATCTTGGCTTGTACTGCTTTTAACTGGCTATTACATCAAGTTAGAAGCTTCTTCTGTGTTCTACTATGGTGCGGTTAGTTTCTCCGCATACCGCAGCACGCGACATAGCTTTGCAGACAATAAATGTAACCGTCTCAGAGAGAAGAGCGGCCAATGTAACGATATGGCTTTAAGTCGATTCGATAATAAATGAAGAAAACGGACGGATTTCTCAGTTTTTTACTACATATGAACACTTTTCACATTCTCCCGTTCAACGCAGCTGCTAGTCCTCCTCTGGTGCAAAATCTTAAGGTCCTAGCTCATGCCCAAGGCACTAAAGAAGGGTAAAAAGTCAATAATCGATAACTAAATCTTGGATTGTACTGCTTCTAACAGGCTATTACATCAAGTTAGAAGCTTCATCTGTGTTCTACTATGGTGCGGTTAGTTTCTCCGCATACCGCAGCACGCGACATAGCTTTGCAGACGATAAATGTAACCGTCTCAGAGAGAAGAGCGGCCAATGTAACGATATGGCTTTAAGTCGATTCGATAATAAATGAAGAAAACGGACGGATTTCTCAGGTTTTTACTACATATGAACACTTTTCACATTCTCCCGTTCAACGCAGCTGCTAGTCCTCCTCTGGTGCAAAATCTTAAGGTCCTAGCTCATGTCCAAGGCACTAAAGAAGGGTAAAAAATCAATAATCGATAACTAAATCTTGGATTGTACTGCTTCTAACTGGCTATTACATCAAGTTAGAAGCTTCTTCTGTGTTCTACTATGGTGCGGTTAGTTTCTCCGCATACCGCAGCACGCGACATAGCTTTGCAGACGATAAATGTAAACGTCTCAGAGAGAAGAGCGGCCACTGAAACGATATGGCTTTAAGTCGATTCGATAATAAATGAAGAAAACGGACGGATTTCTCAGGTTTTTACTACATATGAACACTTTTCACATTCTCCCGTTCCACGCAGCTGCTAGTCCTCCTCTGGTGCAAAATCTTAAGGTCCTAGCTCATGCCCAAGGCACTAAAGAAGGGTAAAAAGTCAATAATCGATAACTAAATCTTGGCTTGTACTGCTTTTAACTGGCTATTACATCAAGTTAGAAGCTTCTTCTGTGTTCTACTATGGTGCGGTTAGTTTCTCCGCATACCGCAGCACGCGACATAGCTTTGCAGACAATAAATGTAACCGTCTCAGAGAGAAGAGCGGCCAATGTAACGATATGGCTTTAAGTCGATTCGATAATAAATGAAGAAAACGGACGGATTTCTCAGTTTTTTACTACATATGAACACTTTTCACATTCTCCCGTTCAACGCAGCTGCTAGTCCTCCTCTGGTTCAAAATCTTAAGGTCCTAGCTCATGCCCAAGGCACTAAAGAAGTGTAAAAAGTCAATAATCGATAACTAAATCTTGGATTGTACTGCTTCTAACTGGCTATTACATCAAGTTAGAAGCTTCTACTGTGTTCTACTATGGTGCGGTTAGTTTCTCCGCATAACGCAGCACGCGACATAGCTTTGCAGACGATAAATGTAACCGTCTCAGAGAGAAGAGCGGCCAATGTAACGATATGGCTTTAAGTCGATTCGATAATAAATGAAGAAAACGGACGGATTTCTCAGGTTTTTACTACATATGAACACTTTTCACATTCTCCCGTTCAACGCAGCTGCTAGTCCTCCTCTTGTGCAAAATCGTAAGGTCCTAGCTCATGCCCAAGGCACTAAAGAAGGGTAAAAAGTCAATAATCGATAACTAAATCTTGGATTGTACTGCTTCTAACTGGCTATTACATCAAGTTAGAAGCTTCTTCTGTGTTCTACTATGGTGCGGTTAGTTTCTCCGCATACCGCAGCACGCGACATAGCTTTGCAGACGATAAATGTAACCGTTTCAGAGAGAAAAGCGGTCAATGTAACGATATGGCTTTAAGTCGATTCGATAATAAATGAAGAAAACGGACGGATTTCTCAGTTTTTTACTACATATGAACACTTTTCACATTCTCCCGTTCAACGCAGCTGCTAGTCCTCCTCTGGTGCAAAATCTTAAGGTCCTAGCTCATGTCCAAGGCACTAAAGAAGGGTAAAAAGTCAATAATCGATAACTAAATCTTGGATTGTACTGCTTCTAACTGGCTATTACATCAAGTTAGAAGCTTCTTCCGTGTTCTACTACGGTGCGGTTAGTTTCTCCGCATACCGCAGCACGCGACATAGCTTTGCAGACGATAAATGTATCCGTCTCAGAGAGAAGAGCGGCCAATGAAACGATATGGCTTTAAGTCGATTCGATAATAAATGAAGAAAACGGACGGATTTCTCAGGTTTTTACTACATATGAACACTTTTCACATTCTCCCGTTCAACGCAGCTGCTAGTCCTCCTCTGGTTCAAAATCTTAAGGTCCTAGCTCATGCCCAAGGCACTAAAGAAGTGTAAAAAGTCAATAATCGATAACTAAATCTTGGATTGTACTGCTTCTAACTGGCTATTACATCAAGTTAGAAGCTTCTTCTGTGTTCTACTATGGTGCGGTTAGTTTCTCCGCATACCGCAGCACGCGACATAACTTTGCAGACGATAAATATAACCGTCTCAGAGAGAAGAGCGGCCAATGTAACGATATGGCTTTAAGTCGATTCGATAATAAATGAAGAAAACGGACGGATTTCTCAGGTTTTTACTACATATGAACACTTTTCACATTCTCCCGTTCAACGCAGCTGCTAGTCCTCCTCTGGTGCAAAATCGTAAGGTCCTAGCTCTTGCCCAAGGCACTAAAGAAGGGTAAAAAGTCAATAATCGATAACTAAATCTTCGATTGTACTGCTTCTAACTGGCTATTACATCAAGTTAGAAGCTTCTTCTGTGTTCTACTATGGTGCGGTTAGTTTCTCCGCATACCGCAGCACGCGACATAGCTTTGCAGACGATAAATGTAACCGTTTCAGAGAGAAAAGCGGCCAATGTAACGATATGGCTTTAAGTCGATTCGATAATAAATGAAGAAAACGGACGGATTTCTCAGGTTTTTACTACATATGAACACTTTTCACATTCTCCCGTTCAACTCAGCTGCTAGTCCTCCTCTGGTGCAAAATGTTAAGGTCCTAGCTCATGTCCAAGGCACTAAAGAAGGGTAAAAAATCAATAATCGATAACTAAATCTTGGATTGTACTGCTTCTAACTGGCTATTACATCAAGTTAGAAGCTTCTTCTGTGTTCTACTATGGTGCGGTTAGTTTCTCCGCATACCGCAGCACGCGACATAGCTTTGCAGACGATAAATGTAACCGTCTCAGAGAGAAGACCGGCCAATGAAACGATATGGCTTTAAGTCGATTCGATAATAAATGAAGAAAACGGACGGATTTCTCAGGTTTTTACTACATATGAACACTTTTCACATTCTCCCGTTCAACGCATCTGCTAGTCCTCCTCTGGTTCAAAATCTTAAGGTCCTAGCTCATGCCCAAGGCACTAAAGAAGGGTAAAAAGTCAATAATCGATAACTAAATCTTGGATTGTACTGCTTCTAACTGGCTATTACATCAAGTTAGAAGCTTGTTCTGTGTTCTACTATGGAGCGGTTAGTTTCTCCGCATACCGCAGCACGCGACATAGCTTTGCAGACGATAAATGTAACCGTCTCAGAGAGAAGAGCGGCCAATGTAACGATATGGCTTTAAGTCGATTCGATAATAAATGAAGAAAACGGACGGATTTCTCAGGTTTTTACTACATATGAACACTTTTCACATTCTCCCGTTCAACGCTGCTGCTAGTCCTCCTCGGGTGCAAAATCTTAAGGTCCTAGCTCATGTCCAAGGCACTAAAGAAGGGTAAAAAGTCAATAATCGATAACTAAATCTTGGATTGTACTGCTTCTAACTGGCTATTACATCAAGTTAGAAGCTTCTTCTGTGTTCTACTGTGGTTCGGTTCGTTTCTCCACATACCGCAGCACGCGACATTGCTTTCCAGACGATAAATGTAACCGTCTCAGAGAGAAGAGCGGCCAATGTAACGATATGGCTTTAAGTCGATTCGAAAATAAATGAAGAAAACGGACGGATTTCTCAGGTTTTTACTACATATGAACACTTTTCACATTCTCCCGTTCAACGCAGCTGCTAGTCCTCCTCTGGTGCAAAATCGTAAGGGCCTAGCTCTTGCCCAAGGCACTAAAGAAGGGTAAAAAGTCAATAATCGATAACTAAATCTTGGATTGTACTGCTTCTAACTGGCTATTACATCAAGTTAGAAGCTTCTTCTGTGTTCTACTATGGTGCGGTTAGTTTCTCCTTATACCGCAGCACGCGACATAGCTTTGCAGACGATAAATGTAACCGTTTCAGAGAGAAAAGCGGCCAATGTAACGATATGGCTTTAAGTCGATTCGATAATAAATGAAGAAAACGGACGGATTTCTCAGGTTTTTACTACATATGAACACTTTTCACATTCTCCCGTTCAACGCAGCTGCTAGTCCTCCTCTGGTGCAAAATGTTAAGGTCCTAGCTCATGTCCAAGGCACTAAAGAAGGGTAAAAAATCAATAATCGATAACTAAATCTTGGATTGTACTGCTTCTAACTGGCTATTACATCACGTTAGAAGCTTCTTCTGTGTTCTACTATGGTGCGGTTAGTTTCTCCGCATACCGCAGCACGCGACATAGCTTTGCAGACGATAAATGTAACCGTCTCAGAGAGAAGAGCGGCCAATGAAACGATATGGCTTTAAGTCGATTCGATAATAAATGAAGAAAACGGACGGATTTCTCAGGTTTTTACTACATATGAATACTTTTCACATTCTCCCGTTCAGCGCAGCTGCTAGTCCTCCTCTGGTGCAAAATCTTAAGGACCTAGCTCATGCCCAAGGCACTAAAGAAGGGTAAAAAGTCAATAATCGATAACTAAATCTTGGCTTGTACTGCTTTTAACTGGCTATTACATCAAGTTAGAAGCTTCTTCTGTGTTCTACTATGGTGCGGTTAGTTTCTCCGCATACCGCAGCACGCGACATAGCTTTGCAGACAATAAATGTAACCGTCTCAGAGAGAAGAGCGGCCAATGTAACGATATGGCTTTAAGTCGATTCGATAATAAATGAAGAAAACGGACGGATTTCTCAGTTTTTTACTACATATAAACACTTTTCACATTCTCCCGTTCAACGCATCAGCTAGTCCTCCTCTGGTTCAAAATCTTAAGGTCCTAGCTCATGCCCAAGGCACTAAAGAAGGGTAAAAAGTCAATAATCGATAACTAAATCTTGGATTGTACTGCTTCTAACTGGCTATTACATCAAGTTAGAAGCTTGTTCTGTGTTCTACTATGGAGCGGTTAGTTTCTCCGCATACCGCAGCACGCGACATAGCTTTGCAGACGATAAATGTAACCGTCTCAGAGAGAAGAGCGGCCAATGTAACGATATGGCTTTAAGTCGATTCGATAATAAATGAAGAAAACGGACGGATTTCTCAGGTTTTTACTACATATGAACACTTTTCACATTCTCCCGTTCAACGCTGCTGCTAGTCCTCCTCGGGTGCAAAATCTTAAGGTCCTAGCTCATGTCCAAGGCACTAAAGAAGGGTAAAAAGTCAATAATCGATAACTAAATCTTGGATTGTACTGCTTCTAACTGGCTATTACATCAAGTTAGAAGCTTCTTCTGTGTTCTACTGTGGTTCGGTTCGTTTCTCCACATACCGCAGCACGCGACATAGCTTTCCAGACGATAAATGTAACCGTCTCAGAGAGAAGAGCGGCCAATGTAACGATATGGCTTTAAGTCGATTCGATAATAAATGAAGAAAACGGACGGATTTCTCAGTTTTTTACTACATATGAACACTTTTCACATTCTCCCGTTCAACGCAGCTGCTAGTCCTCCTCTGGTGCAAAATCTTAAGGTCCTAGCTCATGTCCAAGGCACTAAAGAAGGGTAAAAAGTCAATAATCGATAACTAAATCTTGGATTGTACTGCTTCTAACTGGCTATTACATCAAGTTAGAAGCTTCTTCTGTGTTCTACTATGGTGCGGTTAGTTTCTCCGCATACCGCAGCACGCGACATAGCTTTGCAGACGATAAATGTAACCGTCTCAGAGAGAAGAGCGGCCAATGGAACGATATGGCTCTAAGTCGATTAAATAATAAATGAAGAAAACGGGCGGATTTCTCAGGTTTTTACTACATATGAACACTTTTCACATTCTCCCGTTCAACGCAGCTGCTAGTCCTCCTCTGGTTCAAAATCTAAAGGTCCTAGCTCATGCCCAAGGCACTAAAGAAGGGTAAAAAGTCAATAATCGATAACTAAATCTTGGATTGTACTGCTTCTAACTGGCTATTACATCAAGTTAGAAGCTTCTTCTGTGTTCTACTATGGTGCGGTTAGTTTCTCCGCATACCGCAGCACGCGACATAGCTTTGCAGACGATAAATGTAACCGTTTCAGAGAGAAGAGCGGCCAATGTAACGATATGGCTTTAAGTCGATTCGATAATAAATGAAGAAAACGGACGGATTTCACAGTTTTTTACTACATATGAACACTTTTCACATTCTCCCGTTCAACGCAGCTGCTAGTCCTCCTCTCGTCCAAAATCTTAAGGTCCTAGCTCGTGCCCAAGGCACTAAAGAAGGGTAAAAAGTCAATAATCGATAACTAAATCTTGGATTGCACTGCTTCTAACAGGCTATTACATCAAGTTAGAAGCTTCTTCTGTGTTCTACTATGGTGCGGTTAGTTTCTCCGCATACCGCAGCACACGACATAGCTTTGCAGACGATAAATGTAACCGTCTCAGAGAGAAGAGCGGCCAATGTAACGATATGGCTTTAAGTCGATTCGATAATAAATGAAGAAAACGGACGGATTTCTCAGTTTTTTACTACATATGAACACTTTTCACATTCTCCCGTTCAACGCAGCTGCTAGTCCTCCTCTGGTGCAAAATCTTAAGATCCTAGCTCATGCCCAAGGCACTAAAGAAGGGTAAAAAGTCAATAATCGATAACTAATTTTTGGATTGTACTGCTTCTAACTGGCTATTACATCAAGTTAGAAGCTTCTTCTGTGTTCTACTATGGAGCGTTTAGTTTCTCCGCATACCGCAGCACGCGACATAGCTTTGCAGACGATAAATTTTACCGTCTCAGAGAGAAGAGCGGCCAATGTAACGTTATGGCTTTAAGTCGATTCGATAATAAATGAAGAAAACGGACGGATTTCTCAGGTTTTTACTACATATGAACACTTTTCACATTCTCCCGTTCAACGCAGCTGCTAGTCCTCCTCGGGTGCAAAATCTTAAGGTCCTAGCTCATGTCCAAGGCACTAAAGAAGGGTAAAAAGTCAATAATCGATAACTAAATCTTGGATTGTACTGCTTCTAACTGGCTATTACATCAAGTTAGAAGCTTCTTCTGTGTTCTACTATGGTGCGGTTAGTTTCTCCGCATACCGCAGCACGCGACATAGCTTTGCAGACAATAAATGTAACCGTCTCAGAGAGAAGAGCGGCCAATGTAACGATATGGCTTTAAGTCGATTCGATAATAAATGAAGAAAACGGACGGATTTCTCAGTTTTTTACTACATATGAACACTTTTCACATTCTCCCGTTCAACGCATCTGCTAGTCCTCCTCTGGTTCAAAATCTTAAGGTCCTAGCTCATGCCCAAGGCACTAATGAAGGGTAAAAAGTCAATAATCGATAACTAAATCTTGGATTGTACTGCTTCTAACTGGCTATTACATCAAGTTAGAAGCTTGTTCTGTGTTCTACTATGGAGCGGTTAGTTTCTCCGCATACCGCAGCACACGACATAGCTTTGCAGACGATAAATGTAACCGTCTCAGAGAGAAGAGCGGCCAATGTAACGATATGGCTTTAAGTCGATTCGATAATAAATGAAGAAAACGGACGGATTTCTCAGGTTTTTACTACATATGAACACTTTTCACATTCTCCCGTTCAACGCTGCTGCTAGTCCTCCTCGGGTGCAAAATCTTAAGGTCCTAGCTCATGTCCAAGGCACTAAAGAAGGGTAAAAAGTCAATAATCGATAACTAAATCTTGGATTGTACTGCTTCTAACTGGCTATTACATCAAGTTAGAAGCTTCTTCTGTGTTCTACTGTGGTTCGGTTCGTTTCTCCACATACCGCAGAGCGCGACATAGCTTTCCAGACGATAAATGTAACCGTCTCAGAGAGAAGAGCGGCCAATGTAACGATATGGCTTTAAGTCGATTCGATAATAAATGAAGAAAACGGACGGATTTCTCAGGTTTTTACTACATATGAACACTTTTCACATTCTCCCGTTCAACGCAGCTGCTAGTCCTCCTCTGGTGCAAAATCGTAAGGTCCTAGCTCTTGCCCAAGGCACTAAAGAAGGGTAAAAAGTCAATAATCGATAACTAAATCTTGGATTGTACTGCTTCTAACTGGCTATTACATCAAGTTAGAAGCTTCTTCTGTGTTCTACTATGGTGCGGTTAGTTTCTCCTTATACCGCAGCACGCGACATAGCTTTGCAGACGATAAATGTAACCGTTTCAGAGAGAAAAGCGGCCAATGTAACGATATGGCTTTAAGTCGATTCGATAATAAATGAAGAAAACGGACGGATTTCTCAGGTTTTTACTACATATGAACACTTTTCACATTCTCCCGTTCAACGCAGCTGCTAGTCCTCCTCTGGTGCAAAATGTTAAGGTCCTAGCTCATGTCCAAGGCACTAAAGAAGGGTAAAAAATCAATAATCGATAACTAAATCTTGGATTGTACTGCTTCTAACTGGCTATTACATCACGTTAGAAGCTTCTTCTGTGTTCTACTATGGTGCGGTTAGTTTCTCCGCATACCGCAGCACGCGACATAGCTTTGCAGACGATAAATGTAACCGTCTCAGAGAGAAGAGCGGCCAATGAAACGATATGGCTTTAAGTCGATTCGATAATAAATGAAGAAAACGGACGGATTTCTCAGGTTTTTACTACATATGAACACTTTTCACATTCTCCCGTTCAGCGCAGCTGCTAGTCCTCCTCTGGTGCAAAATCTTAAGGACCTAGCTCATGCCCAAGGCACTAAAGAAGGGTAAAAAGTCAATAATCGATAACTAAATCTTGGCTTGTACTGCTTTTAACTGGCTATTACATCAAGTTAGAAGCTTCTTCTGTGTTCTACTATGGTGCGGTTAGTTTCTCCGCATACCGCAGCACGCGACATAGCTTTGCAGACAATAAATGTAACCGTCTCAGAGAGAAGAGCGGCCAATGTAACGATATGGCTTTAAGTCGATTCGATAATAAATGAAGAAAACGGACGGATTTCTCAGTTTTTTACTACATATAAACACTTTTCACATTCTCCCGTTCAACGCATCAGCTAGTCCTCCTCTGGTTCAAAATCTTAAGGTCCTAGCTCATGCCCAAGGCACTAAAGAAGGGTAAAAAGTCAATAATCGATAACTAAATCTTGGATTGTACTGCTTCTAACTGGCTATTACATCAAGTTAGAAGCTTCTTCTGTGTTCTACTATGGAGCGGTTAGTTTCTCCGCATACCGCAGCACGCGACATAGCTTTGCAGACGATAAATGTAACCGTCTCAGAGAGAAGAGCGGCCAATGTAACGATATGGCTTTAAGTCGATTCGATAATAAATGAAGAAAACGGACGGATTTCTCAGGTTTTTACTACATATGAACACTTTTCACATTCTCCCGTTCAACGCTGCTGCTAGTCCTCCTCGGGTGCAAAATCTTAAGGTCCTAGCTCATGTCCAAGGCACTAAAGAAGGGTAAAAAGTCAATAATCGATAACTAAATCTTGGATTGTACTGCTTCTAACTGGCTATTACATCAAGTTAGAAGCTTCTTCTGTGTTCTACTGTGGTTCGGTTCGTTTCTCCACATACCGCAGCACGCGACATAGCTTTCCAGACGATAAATGTAACCGTCTCAGAGAGAAGAGCGGCCAATGTAACGATATGGCTTTAAGTCGATTCGATAATAAATGAAGAAAACGGACGGATTTCTCAGTTTTTTACTACATATGAACACTTTTCACATTCTCCCGTTCAACGCAGCTGCTAGTCCTCCTCTGGTGCAAAATCTTAAGGTCCTAGCTCATGTCCAAGGCACTAAAGAAGGGTAAAAAGTCAATAATCGATAACTAAATCTTGGATTGTACTGCTTCTAACTGGCTATTACATCAAGTTAGAAGCTTCTTCTGTGTTCTACTATGGTGCGGTTAGTTTCTCCGCATACCGCAGCACGCGACATAGCTTTGCAGACGATAAATGTAACCGTCTCAGAGAGAAGAGCGGCCAATGTAACGATATGGCTCTAAGTCGATTAAATAATAAATGAAGAAAACGGGCGGATTTCTCAGGTTTTTACTACATATGAACACTTTTCACATTCTCCCGTTCAACGCAGCTGCTAGTCCTCCTCTGGTTCAAAATCTAAAGGTCCTAGCTCATGCCCAAGGCACTAAAGAAGGGTAAAAAGTCAATAATCGATAACTAAATCTTGGATTGTACTGCTTCTAACTGGCTATTACATCAAGTTAGAAGCTTCTTCTGTGTTCTACTATGGTGCGGTTAGTTTCTCCGCATACCGCAGCACGCGACATAGCTTTGCAGACGATAAATGTAACCGTTTCAGAGAGAAGAGCGGCCAATGTAACGATATGGCTTTAAGTCGATTCGATAATAAATGAAGAAAACGGACGGATTTCACAGTTTTTTACTACATATGAACACTTTTCACATTCTCCCGTTCAACGCAGCTGCTAGTCCTCCTCTGGTCCAAAATCTTAAGGTCCTAGCTCGTGCCCAAGGCACTAAAGAAGGGTAAAAAGTCAATAATCGATAACTAAATCTTGGATTGTACTGCTTCTAACAGGCTATTACATCAAGTTAGAAGCTTCTCCTGTGTTCTACTATGGTGCGGTTAGTTTCTCCGCATACCGCAGCACACGACATAGCTTTGCAGACGATAAATGTAACCGTCTCAGAGAGAAGAGCGGCCAATGTAACGATATGGCTTTAAGTCGAATCGATAATAAATGATGAAAACGGACGGATTTCTCAGTTTTTTACTACATATGAACACTTTTCACATTCTCCCGTTCAACGCAGCTGCTAGTCCTCCTCTGGTGCAAAATCTTAAGATCCTAGCTCATGCCCAAGGCACTAAAGTAGGATAAAAAGTCAATAATCGATAACTAATTCTTGGATTGTACTGCTTCTAACTGGCTATTACATCAAGTTAGAAGCTTCTTCTGTGTTCTACTATGGAGCGGTTAGTTTCTCCGCATACCGCAGCACGCGACATAGCTTTGCAGACGATAAATTTTACCGTCTCAGAGAGAAGAGCGGCCAATGTAACGTTATGGCTTTAAGTCGATTCGATAATAAATGAAGAAAACGGACGGATTTCTCAGGTTTTTACTACATATGAACACTTTTCACATTCTCCCGTTCAACGCAGCTGCTAGTCCTCCTCGGGTGCAAAATCTTAAGGTCCTAGCTCATGTCCAAGGCACTAAAGAAGGGTAAAAAGTCAATAATCGATAACTAAATCTTGGATTGTACTGCTTCTAACTGGCTATTACATCAAGTTAGAAGCTTCTTCTGTGTTCTACTATGGTGCGGTTCGTTTCTCCGCATACCGCAGCACGCGACATAGCTTTGCAGACGATAAATGTAAACCGTTTCAGAGAGAAAAGCGGCCAATGTAACGATATGGCTTTAAGTCGATTCGATAATAAATGAAGAAAACGGACGGATTTCTCAGGTTTTTACTACATATGAACACTTTTCACATTCTCCCGTTCAACGCAGCTGCTAGTCCTCCTCTGGTGCAAAATCTTAAGGTCCTAGCTCATGCCCAAGGCACTAAAGAAGGGTAAAAAGTCAATAATCGATAACTAAATCTTGGATTGTACTGCTTCTAACTGACTGTTACATCAAGTTAGTACTTCTTCCGTGTTTTACTATGGTGCGGTTAGTTTCTCCGCATACCGCAGCACGCGACATAGCTTTGCAGGCGATAAATGTTACCGTCTCAGAGAGAAGAGCGGCCAATGTAACGATATGGCTTTAAGTCGATTCGATAATAAATGAAGAAAACGGACGGATTTCTCAGTTTTTTACTACATATGAACACTTTTCACATTCTCCCGTTCAACGCAGCTGCTAGTCCTCCTCTGGTGCAAAATCTTAAGATCCTAGCTCATGCCCAAGGCACTAAAGAAGGGTAAAAAGTCAATAATCGATAACTAATTCTTGGATTGTACTGCTTCTAACTGGCTATTACATCAAGTTAGAAGCTTCTTCTGTGTTCTACTATGGAGCGTTTAGTTTCTCCGCATACCGCAGCACGCGACATAGCTTTGCAGACGATAAATTTTACCGTCTCAGAGAGAAGAGCGGCCAATGTAACGTTATGGCTTTAAGTCGATTCGATAATAAATGAAGAAAACGGACGGATTTCTCAGGTTTTTACTACATATGAACACTTTTCACATTCTCCCGTTCAACGCAGCTGCTAGTCCTCCTCGGGTGCAAAATCTTAAGGTCCTAGCTCATGTCCAAGGCACTAAAGAAGGGTAAAAAGTCAATAATCGATAACTAAATCTTGGATTGTACTGCTTCTAACTGGCTATTACATCAAGTTAGAAGCTTCTTCTGTGTTCTACTATGGTGCGGTTAGTTTCTCCGCATACCGCAGCACGCGACATAGCTTTGCAGACAATAAATGTAACCGTCTCAGAGAGAAGAGCGGCCAATGTAACGATATGGCTTTAAGTCGATTCGATAATAAATGAAGAAAACGGACGGATTTCTCAGTTTTTTACTACATATGAACACTTTTCACATTCTCCCGTTCAACGCATCTGCTAGTCCTCCTCTGGTTCAAAATCTTAAGGTCCTAGCTCATGCCCAAGGCACTAAAGAAGGGTAAAAAGTCAATAATCGATAACTAAATCTTGGATTGTACTGCTTCTAACTGGCTATTACATCAAGTTAGAAGCTTGTTCTGTGTTCTACTATGGAGCGGTTAGTTTCTCCGCATACCGCAGCACGCGACATAGCTTTGCAGACGATAAATGTAACCGTCTCAGAGAGAAGAGCGGCCAATGTAACGATATGGCTTTAAGTCGATTCGATAATAAATGAAGAAAACGGACGGATTTCTCAGGTTTTTACTACATATGAACACTTTTCACATTCTCCCGTTCAACGCTGCTGCTAGTCCTCCTCTGGTGCAAAATCTTAAGGTCCTAGCTCATGTCCAAGGCACTAAAGAAGGGTAAAAAGTCAATAATCGATAACTAAATCTTGGATTGTACTGCTTCTAACTGGCTATTACATCAAGTTAGAAGCTTCTTCTGTGTTCTACTGTGGTTCGGTTCGTTTCTCCACATACCGCAGCACGCGACATAGCTTTCCAGACGATAAATGTAACCGTCTCAGAGAGAAGAGCGGCCAATGTAACGATATGGCTTTAAGTCGATTCGATAATAAATGAAGAAAACGGACGGATTTCTCAGGTTTTTACTACATATGAACACTTTTCACATTCTCCCGTTCAACGCAGCTGCTAGTCCTCCTCTGGTGCAAAATCGTAAGGTCCTAGCTCTTGCCCAAGGCACTAAAGAAGGGTAAAAAGTCAATAATCGATAACTAAATCTTGGATTATACTGCTTCTAACTGGCTATTACATCAAGTTAGAAGCTTCTTCTGTGTTCTACTATGGTGCGGTTAGTTTCTCCTTATACCGCAGCACGCGACATAGCTTTGCAGACGATAAATGTAACCGTTTCAGAGAGAAAAGCGGCCAATGTAACGATATGGCTTTAAGTCGATTCGATAATAAATGAAGAAAACGGACGGATTTCTCAGGTTTTTACTACATATGAACACTTTTCACATTCTCCCGTTCAACGCAGCTGCTAGTCCTCCTCTGGTGCAAAATGTTAAGGTCCTAGCTCATGTCCAAGGCACTAAAGAAGGGTAAAAAATCAATAATCGATAACTAAATCTTGGATTGTACTGCTTCTAACTGGCTATTACATCACGTTAGAAGCTTCTTCTGTGTTCTACTATGGTGCGGTTAGTTTCTCCGCATACCGCAGCACGCGACATAGCTTTGCAGACGATAAATGTAACCGTCTCAGAGAGAAGAGCGGCCAATGAAACGATATGGCTTTAAGTCGATTCGATAATAAATGAAGAAAACGGACGGATTTCTCAGGTTTTTACTACATATGAACACTTTTCACATTCTCCCGTTCAGCGCAGCTGCTAGTCCTCCTCTGGTGCAAAATCTTAAGGACCTAGCTCATGCCCAAGGCACTAAAGAAGGGTAAAAAGTCAATAATCGATAACTAAATCTTGGCTTGTACTGCTTTTAACTGGCTATTACATCAAGTTAGAAGCTTCTTCTGTGTTCTACTATGGTGCGGTTAGTTTCTCCGCATACCGCAGCACGCGACATAGCTTTGCAGACAATAAATGTAACCGTCTCAGAGAGAAGAGCGGCCAATGTAACGATATGGCTTTAAGTCGATTCGATAATAAATGAAGAAAACGGACGGATTTCTCAGTTTTTTACTACATATAAACACTTTTCACATTCTCCCGTTCAACGCATCAGCTAGTCCTCCTCTGGTTCAAAATCTTAAGGTCCTAGCTCATGCCCAAGGCACTAAAGAAGGGTAAAAAGTCAATAATCGATAACTAAATCTTGGATTGTACTGCTTCTAACTGGCTATTACATCAAGTTAGAAGCTTGTTCTGTGTTCTACTATGGAGCGGTTAGTTTCTCCGCATACCGCAGCACGCGACATAGCTTTGCAGACGATAAATGTAACCGTCTCAGAGAGAAGAGCGGCCAATGTAACGATATGGCTTTAAGTCGATTCGATAATAAATGAAGAAAACGGACGGATTTCTCAGGTTTTTACTACATATGAACACTTTTCACATTCTCCCGTTCAACGCTGCTGCTAGTCCTCCTCGGGTGCAAAATCTTAAGGTCCTAGCTCATGTCCAAGGCACTAAAGAAGGGTAAAAAGTCAATAATCGATAACTAAATCTTGGATTGTACTGCTTCTAACTGGCTATTACATCAAGTTAGAAGCTTCTTCTGTGTTCTACTGTGGTTCGGTTCGTTTCTCCACATACCGCAGCACGCGACATAGCTTTCCAGACGATAAATGTAACCGTCTCAGAGAGAAGAGCGGCCAATGTAACGATATGGCTTTAAGTCGATTCGATAATAAATGAAGAAAACGGACGGATTTCTCAGTTTTTTACTACATATGAACACTTTTCACATTCTCACGTTCAACGCAGCTGCTAGTCCTCCTCTGGTGCAAAATCTTAAGGTCCTAGCTCATGCCCAAGGCACTAAAGAAGGGTAAAAAGTCAATAATCGATAACTAAATCTTGGATTGTACTGCTTCTAACTGGCTATTACATCAAGTTAGAAGCTTCTTCTGTGTTCTACTATGGTGCGGTTAGTTTCTCCGCATACCGCAGCACGCGACATAGCTTTGCAGACGATAAATGTAACCGTCTCAGAGAGAAGAGCGGCCAATGTAACGATATGGCTCTAAGTCGATTAAATAATAAATGAAGAAAACGGGCGGATTTCTCAGGTTTTTACTACATATGAACACTTTTCACATTCTCCCGTTCAACGCAGCTGCTAGTCCTCCTCTGGTTCAAAATCTAAAGGTCCTAGCTCATGCCCAAGGCACTAAAGAAGGGTAAAAAGTCAATAATCGATAACTAAATCTTGGATTGTACTGCTTCTAACTGGCTATTACATCAAGTTAGAAGCTTCTTCTGTGTTCTACTATGGTGCGGTTAGTTTCTCCGCATACCGCAGCACGCGACATAGCTTTGCAGACGATAAATGTAACCGTTTCAGAGAGAAGAGCGGCCAATGTAACGATATGGCTTTAAGTCGATTCGATAATAAATGAAGAAAACGGACGGATTTCACAGTTTTTTACTACATATGAACACTTTTCACATTCTCCCGTTCAACGCAGCTGCTAGTCCTCCTCTGGTCCAAAATCTTAAGGTCCTAGCTCGTGCCCAAGGCACTAAAGAAGGGTAAAAAGTCAATAATCGATAACTAAATCTTGGATTGTACTGCTTCTAACAGGCTATTACATCAAGTTAGAAGCTTCTTCTGTGTTCTACTATGGTGCGGTTAGTTTCTCCGCATACCGCAGCACACGACATAGCTTTGCAGACGATAAATGTAACCGTCTCAGAGAGAAGAGCGGCCAATGTAACGATATGGCTTTAAGTCGAATCGATAATAAATGAAGAAAACGGACGGATTTCTCAGTTTTTTACTACATATGAACACTTTTCACATTCTCCCGTTCAACGCAGCTGCTAGTCCTCCTCTGGTGCAAAATCTTAAGATCCTAGCTCATGCCCAAGGCACTAAAGTAGGATAAAAAGTCAATAATCGATAACTAATTCTTGGATTGTACTGCTTCTAACTGGCTATTACATCAAGTTAGAAGCTTCTTCTGTGTTCTACTATGGAGCGGTTAGTTTCTCCGCATACCGCAGCACGCGACATAGCTTTGCAGACGATAAATTTTACCGTCTCAGAGAGAAGAGCGGCCAATGTAACGTTATGGCTTTAAGTCGATTCGATAATAAATGAAGAAAACGGACGGATTTCTCAGGTTTTTACTACATATGAACACTTTTCACATTCTCCCGTTCAACGCAGCTGCTAGTCCTCCTCGGGTGCAAAATCTTAAGGTCCTAGCTCATGTCCAAGGCACTAAAGAAGGGTAAAAAGTCAATAATCGAAAACTAAATCTTGGATTGTACTGCTTCTAACTGGCTATTACATCAAGTTAGAAGCTTCTTCTGTGTTCTACTATGGTGCGGTTCGTTTCTCCGCATACCGCAGCACGCGACATAGCTTTGCAGACGATAAATGTAAACCGTTTCAGAGAGAAAAGCGGCCAATGTAACGATATGGCTTTAAGTCGATTCGATAATAAATGAAGAAAACGGACGGATTTCTCAGGTTTTTACTACATATGAACACTTTTCACATTCTCCCGTTCAACGCAGCTGCTAGTCCTCCTCTGGTGCAAAATCTTAAGGTCCTAGCTCATGCCCAAGGCACTAAATAAGCGTAAAAAGTCAATAATCGATAACTAAATCTTGGATTGTACTGCTTCTAACTGGCTATTACATCAAGTTAGAAGCTTCTTCTGTGTTCTACTATGGTGCGGTTAGTATCTCCGCATACCGCAGCACGCGACATAGCTTTGCAGACGATAAATGTAACCGTTTCAGAGAGAAGAGCGGCCAATGTAACGATATGGCTTTAAGTCGATTCGATAATAAATGAAGAAAACGGACGGACTTCTCAGTTTTTTACTACATATGAACACTTTTCACATTCTCCGGTTCAACGCAGTTGCTGGTCCTCCTCTGGTCCAAAATCTTAAGGTCCTAGCTCATGCCCAAGGCACTAAACAAGGGTAAAAAGTCAATAATCGATAACTAAATCTTGGATTGTACTGCTTCTAACTGGCTATTACATCAAGTTAGAAGCTTCTTCTGTCTTCTACTATGGTGCGGTTCGTTTCTCCGCATACCGCTGCACGCGACATAGCTTTGCAGACGATAAATGTAACCGTCTCAGAGAGAAGAGCGGCCAATGTAACGATATGGCTTTAAGTCGATTCGATAATAAATGAAGAAAACGGACGGATTTCTCAGTTTTATACTACATATGAACACTTTTCACATTCTCCCGTTCATCGCCGCTGCTAGTCCTCCTCTGGTGCTAAATATTAAGGTCCTAGGTCATGTCCAAGGCAGTAAAGAAGGGTAAAAAGTCAATAATCGATAAATAAATCTTGGATTGTACTGCTTCTAACTGGCTATTACATTAAGTTAGAAGCTTGTTCTGTGTTCTACTATGGTGCGGTTAGTTTCTCCGCATACCGAAGCACGCGACATAGCTTTGCAGACGATAAATGTAACCCTTTCAGAGAGAAGAGCGGCCAATGTAACGATATGGCTTTAAGTCGATTCGATAATAAATGAAGAAAACGGACGGATTTCTCAGTTTTTTACTACATATGAACACTTTTCACATTCTCCCGTTCAACGCAGCTGCTAGTCCTCCTCTGGTCCAAAATCTTAAGGTCCTAGCTCATGCCCAAGGCACTAAAGAAGGGTAAAAAGTCAATAATCGATAACTAAATCTTGGATTGTACTGCTTCTAACTGGCTATTACATCAAGTTAGAAGCTTCTTCCGTGTTCTACTACGGTGCGGTTAGTTTCTCCACATACCGCAGCACGCGACATAGCTTTGCAGACGATAAATGTAACCGTCTCAGAGAGAAGAGCGGCCAATGAAACGATATGGCTTTAAGTCGATTCGATAATAAATGAAGAAAACGGACGGATTTCTCAGGTTTTTACTACATATGAACACTTTTCACATTCTCCCGTTCAACGCAGCTGCTAGTCCTCCTCTGGTGCAAAATCTTAAGGTCCTAGCTCATGCCCAAGGCACTAAAGAAGGGTAAAAAGTCAATAATCGATAACTAAATCTTGGATTGTACTGCTTCTAACTGACTGTTACATCAAGTTAGAAGCTTCTTCCGTGTTTTACTATGGTGCGGTTAGTTTCTCCGCATACCGCAGCACGCGACATAGCTTTGCAGGCGATAAATGTTACCGTCTCAGAGAGAAGAGCGGCCAATGTAACGATATGGCTTTAAGTCGATTCGATAATAAATGAAGAAAACGGACGGATTTCTCAGTTTTTTACTACATATGAACACTTTTCACATTCTCCCGTTCAACGCAGCTGCTAGTCCTCCTCGGGTGCAAAATCTTAAGGTCCTAGCTCATGTCCAAGGCACTAAAGAAGGGTAAAAAGTCAATAATCGATAACTAAATCTTGGATTGTACTGCTTCTAACTGGCTATTATATCAAGTTAGAAGCTTCATCTGTGTTCTACTATGGTGCAGTTAGTTTCTCCGCATACCGCAGCACGCGACATAGCTTTGCAGACGATAAATGTAACCGTCTCAGAGAGAAGAGCGGCCAATGTAACGATATGGCTTTAAGTCGATTCGATAATAAATGAAGAAAACGGACGGATTTCTCAGTTTTTTACTACATATGAACACTTTTCACATTCTCCCGTTCAACGCAGCTGCTAGTCCTCCTCTGGTGCAAAATCTTAAGGTCCTAGCTCATGCCCAAGGCACTAAAGAAGTGTAAAAAGTCAATAATCCATAACTAAATCTTGGATTGTACTGCTTCTAACTGGCTATTACATCAAGTTAGAAGCTTCTTCTGTGTTCTACTATGGTGCGGTTAGTTTCTCCGCATACCGCAGCACGCGACATAGCTTTGCAGACGATAAATGTAACCGTCTCAGAGAGAAGAGCGGCCAATGTAACGATATGGCTTTAAGTCGATTCGATAATAAATGAAGAAAACGGGCGGATTTCTCAGGTTTTTACTACATATGAACACTTCTCACATTCTCCCGTTCAACGCAGCTGCTAGTCCTCCTCTGGTTCAAAATCTAAAGGTCCTAGCTCATGCCCAAGGCACTAAAGAAGGGTAAAAAGTCAATAATCGATAACTAAATCTTGGATTGTACTGCTTCTAACAGGCTATTACATCAAGTTAGAAGCTTCTTCTGTGTTCTACTATGGTGCGGTTAGTTTCTCCGCATACCGCAGCACGCGACATAGCTTTGCAGACGATAAATGTAACCGTCTCAGAGAGAAGAGCGGCCAATGTAACGATATGGCTTTAAGTCGAATCGATAATAAATGAAGAAAACGGACGGATTTCTCAGTTTTTTACTACATATGAACACTTTTCACATTCTCCCGTTCAACGCAGCTGCTAGTCCTCCTCTGGTGCAAAATCTTAAGATCCTAGCTCATGCCCAAGGCACTAAAGAAGGGTAAAAAGTCAATAATCGATAACTAATTCTTGGATTGTACTGCTTCTAACTGGCTATTACATCAAGTTAGAAGCTTCTTCTGTGTTCTACTATGGAGCGTTTAGTTTCTCCGCATACCGCAGCACGCGACATAGCTTTGCAGACGATAAATGTTACCGTCTCAGACAGAAGAGCGGCCAATGTAACGATATGGCTTTAAGTCGATTCGATAATAAATGAAGAAAACGGACGGATTTCTCAGGTTTTTACTACATATGAACACTTTTCACATTCTCCCGTTCAACGCAGCTGCTAGTCCTCCTCGGGTGCAAAATCTTAAGGTCCTAGCTCATGTCCAAGGCACTAAAGAAGGGTAAAAAGTCAATAATCGATAACTAAATCTTGGATTGTACTGCTTCTAACTGGCTATTACATCAAGTTAGAAGCTTCTTCTGTGTTCTACTATGGTGCGGTTCGTTTCTCCGCATACCGCAGCACGCGACATAGCTTTGCAGACGA
Source organism: Schistocerca gregaria (assembly GCF_023897955.1). Taxonomy (NCBI): domain Eukaryota; kingdom Metazoa; phylum Arthropoda; class Insecta; order Orthoptera; family Acrididae; genus Schistocerca; species Schistocerca gregaria. Next base: position 13,168,358 of record NW_026061795.1, on the reverse strand, counting down.
TAAATGTAACCGTTTCAGAGAGAAAAGCGGCCAATGTAACGATATGGCTTTAAGTCGATTCGATAATAAATGAAGAAAACGGACGGATTTCTCAGTTTTTTACTACATATGAACACTTTTCACATTCTCCCGTTCAACGCAGCTGCTAGTCCTCCTCTGGTGCAAAATCTTAAGGTCCTAGCTCATGCCCAAGGCACTAAAGAAGGGTAAAAAGTCAATAATCGATAACTAAATCTTGGATTGTACTGCTTCTAACTGGCTATTACATCAAGTTAGAAGCTTCTTCTGTGTTCTACTATGGTGCGGTTAGTTTCTCCGCATACCGCAGCACGCGACATAGCTTTGCAGACGATAAATGTAACCGTTTCAGAGAGAAGAGCGGCCAATGTAACGATATGGCTTTAAGTCGATTCGATAATAAATGAAGAAAACGGACGGACTTCTCAGTTTTTTACTACATATGAACACTTTTCACATTCTCCGGTTCAACGCAGCTGCTAGTCCTCCTCTGGTCCAAAATCTTAAGGTCCTAGCTCATGCCCAAGGCACTAAAGAAGGGTATAAAGTCAATAATCGATAACTAAATCTTGGATTGTACTGCTTCTAACTGGCTATTACATCAAGTTAGAAGCTTCTTCTGTCTTCTACTATGGTGCGGTTCGTTTCTCCGCATACCGCTGCACGCGACATAGCTTTGCAGACGATAAATGTAACCGTCTCAGACAGAAGAGCGGCCAATGTAACGATATGGCTTTAAGTCGATTCGATAATAAATGAAGAAAACGGACGGATTTCTCAGTTTTTTACTACATATGAACACTTTTCACATTCTCCCGTTCAACGCCGCTGCTAGTCCTCCTCTGGTGCTAAATCTTAAGGTCCTAGGTCATGTCCAAGGCACTAAAGAAGGGTAAAAAGTCAATAATCGATAACTAAATCTTGGATTGTACTGCTTCTAACTGGCTATTACATCAAGTTATAAGCTTCTTCTGTGTTATACTATGGTGCGGTTAGTTTCTCCGCATACCGCAGCACGCGACATAGCTTTGCAGACGATAAATGTAACCGTCTCAGAGAGAAGAGCGGCCAATGTAACGATATGGCTTTAAGTCGATTCGATAATAAATGAAGAAAACGGGCGGATTTCTCAGGTTTTTACTACATATGAACACTTCTCACATTCTCCCGTTCAACGCAGCTGCTAGTCCTCCTCTGGTTCAAAATCTAAAGGTCCTAGCTCATGCCCAAGGCACTAAAGAAGGGTAAAAAGTCAATAATCGATAACTAAATCTTGGATTGTACTGCTTCTAACAGGCTATTACATCAAGTTAGAAGCTTCTTCTGTGTTCTACTATGGTGCGGTTAGTTTCTCCGCATACCGCAGCACGCGACATAGCTTTGCAGACGATAAATGTAACCGTCTCAGAGAGAAGAGCGGCCAATGTAACGATATGGCTTTAAGTCGAATCGATAATAAATGAAGAAAACGGACGGATTTCTCAGTTTTTTACTACATATGAACACTTTTCACATTCTCCCGTTCAACGCAGCTGCTAGTCCTCCTCTGGTGCAAAATCTTAAGATCCTAGCTCATGCCCAAGGCACTAAAGAAGGGTAAAAAGTCAATAATCGATAACTAATTCTTGGATTGTACTGCTTCTAACTGGCTATTACATCAAGTTAGAAGCTTCTTCTGTGTTCTACTATGGAGCGTTTAGTTTCTCCGCATACCGCAGCACGCGACATAGCTTTGCAGACGATAAATGTTACCGTCTCAGACAGAAGAGCGGCCAATGTAACGATATGGCTTTAAGTCGATTCGATAATAAATGAAGAAAACGGACGGATTTCTCAGGTTTTTACTACATATGACCACTTTTCACATTCTCCCGTTCAACGCAGCTGCTAGTCCTCCTCGGGTGCAAAATCTTAAGGTCCTAGCTCATGTCCAAGGCACTAAAGAAGGGTAAAAAGTCAATAATCGATAACTAAATCTTGGATTGTACTGCTTCTAACTGGCTATTACATCAAGTTAGAAGCTTCTTCTGTGTTCTACTATGGTGCGGTTCGTTTCTCCGCATACCGCAGCACGCGACATAGCTTTGCAGACGATAAATGTAACCGTTTCAGAGAGAAAAGCGGCCAATGTAACGATATGGCTTTAAGTCGATTCGATAATAAATGAAGAAAACGGACGGATTTCTCAGTTTTTTACTACATATGAACACTTTTCACATTCTCCCGTTCAACGCAGCTGCTAGTCCTCCTCTGGTGCAAAATCTTAAGGTCCTAGCTCATGCCCAAGGCACTAAAGAAGGGTAAAAAGTCAATAATCGATAACTAAATCTTGGATTGTACTGCTTCTAACTGGCTATTACATCAAGTTAGAAGCTTCTTCTGTGTTCTACTATGGTGCGGTTAGTTTCTCCGCATACCGCAGCACGCGACATAGCTTTGCAGACGATAAATGTAACCGTTTCAGAGAGAAGAGCGGCCAATGTAACGATATGGCTTTAAGTCGATTCGATAATAAATGAAGAAAACGGACGGACTTCTCAGTTTTTTACTACATATGAACACTTTTCACATTCTCCGGTTCAACGCAGCTGCTAGTCCTCCTCTGGTCCAAAATCTTAAGGTCCTAGCTCATGCCCAAGGCACTAAAGAAGGGTAAAAAGTCAATAATCGATAACTAAATCTTGGATTGTACTGCTTCTAACTGGCTATTACATCAAGTTAGAAGCTTCTTCTGTCTTCTACTATGGTGCGGTTCGTTTCTCCGCATACCGCTGCACGCGACATAGCTTTGCAGACGATAAATGTAACCGTCTCAGAGAGAAGAGCAGCCAATGTAACGATATGGCTTTAAGTCGATTCGATAATAAATGAAGAAAACGGACGGATTTCTCAGTTTTTTACTACATATGAACACTTTTCACATTCTCCCGTTCAACGCCGCTGCTAGTCCTCCTCTGGTGCTAAATCTTAAGGTCCTAGGTCATGTCCAAGGCACTAAAGAAGGGTAAAAAGTCAATAATCGATAACTAAATCTTGGATTGTACTGCTTCTAACTGGCTATTACATCAAGTTATAAGCTTCTTCTGTGTTATACTATGGTGCGGTTAGTTTCTCCGCATACCGCAGCACGCGACATAGCTTTTGCAGACGATAAATGTAACCGTTTCAGAAAGAAGAGCGGCCAATGTAACGATATGGCTTTAAGTCGATTCGATAATAAATGAAGAAAGCGGACGGATTTCTCAGTTTTTTACTACATATGAACACTTTTCACATTCTCCCGTTCAACGCAGCTGCTAGTCCTCCTCAGGTCCAAAATCTTAAGGTCCTAGCTCATGCCCAAGGCACTAAAGAAGGGTAAAAAGTCAATAATCGATAACTAAATCTTGGATTGTACTGCTTCTAACTGGCTATTACATCAAGTTAGAAGCTTCTTCCGTGTTCTACTACGGTGCGGTTAGTTTCTCCAGATACCGCAGCACGCGACATAGCTTTGCAGACGATAAATGTAACCGTCTCAGAGAGAAGAGCGGCCAATGTAACGATATGGCTTTAAGTCGATTCGATAATAAATGAAGAAAACGGACGGATTTCTCAGTTTTTTACTACATATGAACACTTTTCACATTCTCTCGTTCAACGCAGCTGCTAGTCCTCCTCTGGTCCAAAATCTTAAGGTCCTAGCTCGTGCCCAAGGCACTAAAGAAGGGTAAAAAGTCAATAATCGATAACTAAATCTTGGATTGTACTGCTTCTAACTGGCTATTACATCAAGTTAGAAGCTTCTTCTGTGTTCTACTATGGTGCGGTTAGTTTCTCCGCATACCGCAGCACGCGACATAGCTTTGCAGACGATAAATGTAACCGTTTCAGAGAGAAGAGCGGCCAATGTAACGATATGGCTTTAAGTCGATTCGATAATAAATGAAGAAAACGGACGGACTTCTCAGTTTTTTACTACATATGAACACTTTTCACATTCTCCGGTTCAACGCAGCTGCTAGTCCTCCTCTGGTCCAAAATCTTAAGGTCCTAGCTCATGCCCAAGGCACTAAAGAAGGGTAAAAAGTCAATAATCGATAACTAAATCTTGGATTGTACTGCTTCTAACTGACTGTTACATCAAGTTAGAAGCTTCTTCCGTGTTTTACTATGGTGCGGTTAGTTTCTCCGCATACCGCAGCACGCGACATAGCTTTGCAGGCGATAAATGTTACCGTCTCAGAGAGAAGAGCGGCCAATGTAACGATATGGCTTTAAGTCGATTCGATAATAAATGAAGAAAACGGACGGATTTCTCAGTTTTTTACTACATATGAACACTTTTCACATTCTCCCGTTCAACGCAGCTGCTAGTCCTCCTCGGGTGCAAAATCTTAAGGTCCTAGCTCATGTCCAAGGCACTAAAGAAGGGTAAAAAGTCAATAATCGATAACTAAATCTTGGATTGTACTGCTTCTAACTGGCTATTATATCAAGTTAGAAGCTTCATCTGTGTTCTACTATGGTGCGGTTAGTTTCTCCGCATACCGCAGCACGCGACATAGCTTTGCAGACGATAAATGTAACCGTCTCAGAGAGAAGAGCGGCCAATGTAACGATATGGCTTTAAGTCGATTCGATAATAAATGAAGAAAACGGACGGATTTCTCAGTTTTTTACTACATATGAACACTTTTCACATTCTCCCGTTCAACGCAGCTGCTAGTCCTCCTCTGGTACAAAATCTTAAGGTCCTAGCTCATGCCCAAGGCACTAAAGAAGTGTAAAAAGTCAATAATCCATAACTAAATCTTGGATTGTACTGCTTCTAACTGGCTATTACATCAAGTTAGAAGCTTCTTCTGTGTTCTACTATGGTGCGGTTAGTTTCTCCGCATACCGCAGCACGCGACATAGCTTTGCAGACGATAAATGTAACCGTCTCAGAGAGAAGAGCGGCCAATGTAACGATATGGCTTTAAGTCGATTCGATAATAAATGAAGAAAACGGGCGGATTTCTCAGGTTTTTACTACATATGAACACTTTTCACATTCTCCCGTTCAACGCAGCTGCTAGTCCTCCTCTGGTTCAAAATCTAAAGGTCCTAGCTCATGCCCAAGGCACTAAAGAAGGGTAAAAAGTCAATAATCGATAACTAAATCTTGGATTGTACTGCTTCTAACAGGCTATTACATCAAGTTAGAAGCTTCTTCTGTGTTCTACTATGGTGCGGTTAGTTTCTCCGCATACCGCAGCACGCGACATAGCTTTGCAGACGATAAATGTAACCGTCTCAGAGAGAAGAGCGGCCAATGTAACGATATGGCTTTAAGTCGAATCGATAATAAATGAAGAAAACGGACGGATTTCTCAGTTTTTTACTACATATGAACACTTTTCACATTCTCCCGTTCAACGCAGCTGCTAGTCCTCCTCTGGTGCAAAATCTTAAGATCCTAGCTCATGCCCAAGGCACTAAAGAAGGGTAAAAAGTCAATAATCGATAACTAATTCTTGGATTGTACTGCTTCTAACTGGCTATTACATCAAGTTAGAAGCTTCTTCTGTGTTCTACTATGGAGCGTTTAGTTTCTCCGCATACCGCAGCACGCGACATAGCTTTGCAGACGATAAATGTTACCGTCTCAGACAGAAGAGCGGCCAATGTAACGATATGGCTTTAAGTCGATTCGATAATAAATGAAGAAAACGGACGGATTTCTCAGGTTTTTACTACATATGAACACTTTTCACATTCTCCCGTTCAACGCAGCTGCTAGTCCTCCTCGGGTGCAAAATCTTAAGGTCCTAGCTCATGTCCAAGGCACTAAAGAAGGGTAAAAAGTCAATAATCGATAACTAAATCTTGGATTGTACTGCTTCTAACTGGCTATTACATCAAGTTAGAAGCTTCTTCTGTGTTCTACTATGGTGCGGTTCGTTTCTCCGCATACCGCAGCACGCGACATAGCTTTGCAGACGATAAATGTAACCGTTTCAGAGAGAAAAGCGGCCAATGTAACGATATGGCTTCAAGTCGATTCGATAATAAATGAAGAAAACGGACGGATTTCTCAGTTTTTTACTACATATGAACACTTTTCACATTCTCCCGTTCAACGCAGCTGCTAGTCCTCCTCTGGTGCAAAATCTTAAGGTCCTAGCTCATGCCCAAGGCACTAAAGAAGGGTAAAAAGTCAATAATCGATAACTAAATCTTGGATTGTACTGCTTCTAACTGGCTATTACATCAAGATAGAAGCTTCTTCTGTGTTCTACTATGGTGCGGTTAGTTTCTCCGCATACCGCAGCACGCGACATAGCTTTGCAGACGATAAATGTAACCGTTTCAGAGAGAAGAGCGGCCAATGTAACGATATGGCTTTAAGTCGATTCGATAATAAATGAAGAAAACGGACGGACTTCTCAGTTTTTTACTACATATGAACACTTTTCACATTCTCCGGTTCAACGCAGCTGCTAGTCCTCCTCTGGTCCAAAATCTTAAGGTCCTAGCTCATGCCCAAGGCACTAAAGAAGGGTAAAAAGTCAATAATCGATAACTAAATCTTGGATTGTACTGCTTCTAACTGGCTATTACATCAAGTTAGAAGCTTCTTCTGTCTTCTACTATGGTGCGGTTCGTTTCTCCGCATACCGCAGCACGCGACATAGCTTTGCAGACGATAAATGTAACCGTTTCAGAAAGAAGAGCGGCCAATGTAACGATATGGCTTTAAGTCGATTCGATAATAAATGAAGAAAGCGGACGGATTTCTCAGTTTTTTACTACATATGAACACTTTTCACATTCTCCCGTTCAACGCAGCTGCTAGTCCTCCTCTGGTCCAAAATCTTAAGGTCCTAGCTCATGCCCAAGGCACTAAAGAAGGGTAAAAAGTCAATAATCGATAACTAAATCTTGGATTGTACTGCTTCTAACTGGCTATTACATCAAGTTAGAAGCTTCTTCCGTGTTCTACTACGGTGCGGTTAGTTTCTCCAGATACCGCAGCACGCGACATAGCTTTGCAGACGATAAATGTAACCGTCTCAGAGAGAAGAGCGGCCAATGGAACGATATGGCTTTAAGTCGATTCGATAATAAATGAAGAAAACGGACGGATTTCTCAGTTTTTTACTACATATGAACACTTTTCACATTCTCTCGTTCAACGCAGCTGCTAGTCCTCCTCTGGTCCAAAATCTTAAGGTCCTAGCTCGTGCCCAAGGCACTAAAGAAGGGTAAAAAGTCAATAATCGATAACTAAATCTTGGATTGTACTGCTTCTAACAGGCTATTACATCAAGTTAGAAGCTTCTTCTGTGTTCTACTATGGTGCGGTTAGTTTCTCCGCATACCGCAGCACGCGACATAGCTTTGCAGACGATAAATGTAACTGTCTCAGAGAGAAGAGCGGCCAATGTAACGATATGGCTTTAAGTCGATTCGATAATAAATGAAGAAAACGGGCGGATTTCTCAGTTTTTTACTACATATGAACACTTTTCACATTCTCCCGTTCAACGCAGCTGCTAGTCCTCCTCTGGTGCAAAATCTTAAGATCCTAGCTCATGCCCAAGGCACTAAAGAAGGGTAAAAAGTCAATAATCGATAACTAATTCTTGGATTGTACTGCTTCTAACTGGCTATTACATCAAGTTAGAAGCTTCTTCTGTGTTCTACTATGGAGCGTTTAGTTTCTCCGCATACCGCAGCACGCGACATAGCTTTGCCGACGATAAATGTTACCGTCTCAGAGAGAAGAGCGGCCAACGTAACAATATGGCTTTAAGTCGATTCGATAATAAATGAAGAAAACGGACGGATTTCTCAGGTTTTTACTACATATGAACACTTTTCACATTCTCCCGTTCAACGCAGCTGCTAGTCCTCCTCGGGTGCAAAATCTTAAGGTCCTAGCTCATGTCCAAGGCACTAAAGAAGGGTAAGAAGTCAATAATCGATAACTAAATCTTGGATTGTACTGCTTCTAACTGGCTATTACATCAAGTTAGAAGCTTCTTCTGTGTTCTACTATGGTGCGGTTCGTTTCTCCGCATACCGCAGCACGCGACATAGCTTTGCAGACGATAAATGTAACCGTTTCAGAGAGAAAAGCGGCCAATTTAACGATATGGCTTTAAGTCGATTCGATAATAAATGAAGAAAACGGACGGATTTCTCAGGTTTTTACTACATATGAACACTTTTCACATTCTCCCGTTCAACGCAGCTGCTAGTCCTCCTCTGGTGCAAAATCTTAAGGTCCTAGCTCATGCCCAAGGCACTAAAGAAGGGTAAAAAGTCAATAATCGATAACTAAATCTTGGATTGTACTGCTTCTAACTGGCTATTACATCAAGTTAGAAGCTTCTTCTGTGTTCTACTATGGTGCGGTTAGTTTCTCCGCATACCGCAGCACGCGACATAGCTTTGCAGACGATAAATGTAACCGTTTCAGAGAGAAGAGCGGCCAATGTAACGATATGGCTTTAAGTCGATTCGATAATAAATGAAGAAAACGGACGGACTTCTCAGTTTTTTACTACATATGAACACTTTTCACATTCTCCGGTTCAACGCAGCTGCTAGTCCTCCTCTGGTCCAAAATCTTAAGGTCCTAGCTCATGCCCAAGGCACTATAGAAGGGTAAAAAGTCAATAATCGATAACTAAATCTTGGATTGTACTGCTTCTAACTGGCTATTACATCAAGTTAGAAGCTTCTTCTGTGTTCTACTATGGTGCGGTTCGTTTCTCCGCATACCGCTGCACGCGACATAGCTTTGCAGACGATAAATGTAACCGTCTCAGAGAGAAGAGCGGCCAATGTAACGATATGGCTTTAAGTCGATTCGATAATAAATGAAGAAAACGGACGGATTTCTCAGTTTTTTACTACATATGAACACTTTTCACATTCTCCCGTTCAACGCCGCTGCTAGTCCTCCTCTGGTGCAAAATCTTAAGGTCCTAGGTCATGTCCAAGGCAGTAAAGAAGGGTAAAAAGTCAATAATCGATAACTAAATCTTGGATTGTACTGCTTCTAACTGGCTATTACATCAAGTTAGAAGCTTCTTCTGTGTTCTACTATGGTGCGGTTAGTTTCTCCGCATACCGCAGCACGCGACATACCTTTGCAGACGATAAATGTAACCGTTTCAGAGAGAAGAGCGGCCAATGTAACGATATGGCTTTAAGTCGATTCGATAATAAATGAAGAAAACGGACGGATTTCTCAGTTTTTTACTACATATGAACACTTTTCACATTCTCCCGTTCAACGCAGCTGCTAGTCCTCCTCTGGTCCAAAATCTTAAGGTCCTAGCTCATGCCCAAGGCACTAAAGAAGGGTAAAAAGTCAATAATCGATAACTAAATCTTGGATTGTACTGCTTCTAACTGGCTATTACATCAAGTTAGAAGCTTCTTCCGTGTTCTACTACGGTGCGGTTAGTTTCTCCACATACCGCAGCACGCGACATAGCTTTGCAGACGATAAATGTAACCGTCTCAGAGAGAAGAGCGGCCAATGTAACGATATGGCTTTAAGTCGATTCGATAATAAATGAAGAAAACGGACGGATTTCTCAGGTTTTTACTACATATGAACACTTTTCACATTCTCCCGTTCAACGCAGCTGCTAGTCCTCCTCTGGTGCAAAATCTTAAGGTCCTAGCTCATGCCCAAGGCACTAAAGAAGGGTAAAAAGTCAATAATCGATAACTAAATCTTGGAGTGTACTGCTTCTAACTGACTGTTACATCAAGTTAGAAGCTTCTTCCGTGTTCTACTATGGAGCGGTTAGTTTCTCCGCATACCGCAGCACGCGACATAGCTTTGCAGGCGATAAATGTTACCGTCTCAGAGAGAAGAGCGGCCAATGTAACGATATGGCTTTAAGTCGATTCGATAATAAATGAAGAAAACGGACGGATTTCTCAGTTTTTTACTACATATGAACACTTTTCACATTCTCCCGTTCAACGCAGCTGCTAGTCCTCCTCGGGTGCAAAATCTTAAGGTCCTAGCTCATGTCCAAGGCACTAAAGAAGGGTAAAAAGTCAATAATCGATAACTAAATCTTGGATTGTACTGCTTCTAACTGGCTATTACATCAAGTTAGAAGCTTCTTCTGTGTTCTACTATGGTGCGGTTAGTTTCTCCGCATACCGCAGCACGCGACATAGCTTTGCAGACGATAAATGTAACCGTTTCAGAGAGAAGAGCGGCCAATGTAACGATATGGCTTTAAGTCGATTCGATAATAAATGAAGAAAACGGACGGACTTCTCAGTTTTTTACTAAATATGAACACTTTTCACATTCTCCGGTTCAACGCAGCTGCTAGTCCTCCTCTGGTCCAAAATCTTAAGGTCCTAGCTCATGCCCAAGGCACTAAAGAAGGGTAAAAAGTCAATAATCGATAACTAAATCTTCGATTGTACTGCTTCTAACTGGCTATTACATCAAATTAGAAGCTTCTTCTGTGTTCTACTATGGTGCGGTTAGTTTCTCCGCATACCGCAGCACGCGACATAGCTTTGCAGACGATAAATGTAACCGTCTCAGAGAGAAGAGCGGCCAATGTAACGATATGGCTTTAAGTCGATTCGATAATAAATGAAGAAAACGGACGGATTTCTCAGTTTTTTACTACATATGAACACTTTTCACATTCTCCCGTTCAACACCGCTGCTAGTCCTCTTCTGGTGCTAAATCTTAAGGTCCTAGGTCATGTCCAAGGCACTAAAGAAGGGTAAAAAGTCAATAATCGATAACTAAATCTTGGATTGTACTGCTTCTAACTGGCTATTACATCAAGTTAGAAGCTTCTTCTGTGTTCTACTATGGTGCGGTTAGTTTCTCCGCATACCGCAGCACGCGACATAGCTTTGCAGACGATAAATGTAACCGTTTCAGAGAGAAGAGCGGCCAATGTAACGATATGGCTTTAAGTCGATTCGATAATAAATGAAGAAAACGGACGGACTTCTCAGTTTTTTACTAAATATGAACACTTTTCACATTCTCCGGTTCAACGCAGCTGCTAGTCCTCCTCTGGTCCAAAATCTTAAGGTCCTAGCTCATGCCCAAGGCACTAAAGAAGGGTAAAAAGTCAATAATCGATAACTAAATCTTCGATTGTACTGCTTCTAACTGGCTATTACATCAAATTAGAAGCTTCTTCTGTGTTCTACTATGGTGCGGTTAGTTTCTCCGCATACCGCAGCACGCGACATAGCTTTGCAGACGATAAATGTAACCGTCTCAGAGAGAAGAGCGGCCAATGTAACGATATGGCTTTAAGTCGATTCGATAATAAATGAAGAAAACGGACGGATTTCTCAGTTTTTTACTACATATGAACACTTTTCACATTCTCCCGTTCAACACCGCTGCTAGTCCTCCTCTGGTGCTAAATCTTAAGGTCCTAGGTCATGTCCAAGGCAGTAAAGAAGGGTAAAAAGTCAATAATCGATAACTAAATCTTGGATTGTACTGCTTCTAACTGGCTATTACATCAAGTTAGAAGCTTCTTCTGTGTTCTACTATGGTGCGGTTAGTTTCTCCGCATACCGCAGCACGCGACATAGCTTTGCAGACGATAAATGTAACCGTTTCAGAGAGAAGAGCGGCCAATGTAACGATATGGCTTTAAGTCGATTCGATAATAAATGAAGAAAACGGACGGATTTCTCAGTTTTTTACTACATATGAACACTTTTCACATTCTCCCGTTCAACGCAGCTGCTAGTCCTCCTCTGGTCCAATATCTTAAGGTCCTAGCTCATGCCCAAGGCACTAAAGAAGGGTAAAAAGTCAATAATCGATAACTAAATCTTGGATTGTACTGCTTCTAACTGGCTATTACATCAAGTTATAAGCTTCTTCTGTGTTCTACTATGGTGCGGTTAGTTTCTCCGCATGCCGCAGCACGCGACATAGCTTTGCAGACGATAAATGTAACCGTTTCAGAGAGAAAAGCGGCCAATGTAACGATATGGCTTTAAGTCGATTCGATAATAAATGAAGAAAACGGACGGATTTCTCAGTTTTTTACTACATATGAACACTTTTCACATTCTCCCGTTCAACGCAGCTGCTAGTCCTCCTCTGGTGCAAAATGTTAAGGTCCTAGCTCATGTCCAAGGCACTAAAGAAGGGTAAAAAGTCAATAATCGATAACTAAATCTTGGCTTGTACTGCTTTTAACTGGCTATTACATCAAGTTAGAAGCTTCTTCTGTGTTCTACTATGGTGCGGTTAGTTTCTCCGCATACCGCAGCACGCGACATAGCTTTGCAGACAATAAATGTAACCGTCTCAGAGAGAAGAGCGGCCAATGTAACGATATGGCTTTAAGTCGATTTGATAATAAATGAAGAAAACGGACGGATTTCTCAGTTTTTTACTACATATGAACACTTTTCACATTCTCCCGTTCAACGCAGCTGCTAGTCCTCCTCGGGTGCAAAATCTTAAGGTCCTAGCTCATGTCCAAGGCACTAAAGAAGGGTAAAAAGTCAATAATCGATAACTAAATCTTGGATTGTACTGCTTCTAACTGGCTATTACATCAAGTTAGAAGCTTCTTCTGTGTTCTACTGTGGTTCGGTTCGTTTCTCCACATACCGCAGCACGCGACATAGCTTTCCAGACGATAAATGTAACCGTCTCAGAGAGAAGAGCGGCCAATGTAACGATATGGCTTTAAGTCGATTCGATAATAAATGAAGAAAACGGACGGATTTCTCAGTTTTTTACTACATATGAACACTTTTCACATTCTCCCGTTCAACGCAGCTGCTAGTCCTCCTCTGGTGCAAAATCTTAAGATTCTAGCTCATGCCCAAGGCACTAAAGAAGGGTAAAAAGTCAATAATCGATAACTAATTCTTGGATTGTACTGCTTCTAACTGGCTATTACATCAAGTTAGAAGCTTCTTCTGTGTTCTACTATGGAGCGTTTAGTTTCTCCGCATACCGCAGCACGCGACATAGCTTTGCAGACGATAAATGTTACCGTCTCAGAGAGAAGAGCGGCCAATGTAACGATATGGCTTTAAGTCGATTCGATAATAAATGAAGAAAACGGACGGATTTCTCAGGTTTTTACTACATATGAACACTTTTCACATTCTCCCGTTCAACGCAGCTGCTAGTCCTCCTCGGGTGCAAAATCTTAAGGTCCTAGCTCATGTCCAAGGCACTAAAGAAGGGTAAAAAGTCAATAATCGATAACTAAATCTTGGATTGTACTGCTTCTAACTGGCTATTACATCAAGTTAGAAGCTTCTTCTGTGTTCTACTATGGTGCGGTTAGTTTCTCCGCATACCGCAGCACGCGACATAGCTTTGCAGACGATAAATGTAACCGTTTCAGAGAGAAGAGCGGCCAATGTAACGATATGGCTTTAAGTCGATTCGATAATAAATGAAGAAAACGGACGGACTTCTCAGTTTTTTACTACATATGAACACTTTTCACATTCTCCGGTTCAACGCAGCTGCTAGTCCTCCTCTGGTCCAAAATCTTAAGGTCCTAGCTCATGCCCAAGGCACTAAAGAAGGGTAAAAAGTCAATAATCGATAACTAAATCTTCGATTGTACTGCTTCTAACTGGCTATTACATCAAGTTAGAAGCTTCTTCTGTCTTCTACTATGGTGCGGTTCGTTTCTCCGCATACCGCAGCACGCGACATAGCTTTGCAGACGATAAATGTAACCGTCTCAGAGAGAAGAGCGGCCAATGTAACGATATGGCTTTAAGTCGATTCGATAATAAATGAAGAAAACGGACGGATTTCTCAGTTTTTTACTACATATGAACACTTTTCACATTCTCCCGTTCAACGCCGCTGCTAGTCCTCCTCTGGTGCTAAACCTTAAGGTCCTAGGTCATGTCCAAGGCACTAAGGAAGGGTAAAAAGTCAATAATCGATAACTAAATCTTGGATTGTACTGCTTCTAACTGGCTATTACATCAAGTTAGAAGCTTCTTCTGTGTTCTACTATGGTGCGGTTAGTTTCTCCGCATACCGCAGCACGCGACATAGCTTTGCAGACGATAAATGTAACCGTTTCAGAGAGAAGAGCGGCCAATGTAACGATATGGCTTTAAGTCGATTCGATAATAAATGAAGAAAACGGACGGATTTCTCAGGTTTATACTACATATGAACACTTTTAACATTCTCCCGTTCAACGCAGCTGCTAGTCCTCCTCGGGTGCAAAATCTTAAGGTCCTAGCTCATGTCCAAGGCACTAAAGAAGGGTAAAAAGTCAATACTCGATAACTAAATCTCGGATTGTACTGCTTCTCACTGGCTATTACATCAAGTTAGAAGCTTCTTCTGTGTTCTACTATGGTGCGGTTCGTTTCTCCGCATACCGCAGCACGTGAGATAGCTTTGCAGACGAAAAAATGTAACCGTCTCAGAGAGAAGAGCGGCCAATGTAACGATATGGCTTTAAGTCGATTCGATAATAAATGAAGAAAACGGACGGATTTCTCAGTTTTTTACTACATATGAACACTTTTCACATTCTCCCGTTCAACGCAGCTGCTAGTCCTCCTCTGGTGCAAAATCTTAAGGTCCTAGCTCATGCCCAAGGCACTAAAGAAGGGTAAAAAGTCAATAATCGATAACTAAATCTTGGATTGTACTGCTTCTAGCTGGCTATTACATCAAGTTAGAAGCTTCTTCTGTGTTCTACTATGGTGCGGTTAGTTTCTCCGCATACCGCAGCACGCGACATAGCTTTGCAGACGATAAATGTAACCGTCTCAGAGAGAAGAGCGGCCAATGTAACGATATGGCTTTAAGTCGAATCGATAATGAATGAAGAAAACGGACGGATTTCTCAGTTTTTTACTACATATGAACACTTTTCACATTCTCCCGTTCAACGCAGCTGCTAGTCCTCCTCTCATGCAAAATCTTAGGGTCCTAGCTCATGAACAAGGCACCAAAGAAGGGTAAAAAGTGAATAACCGAGACCTAAAAGTTGAATTGTACTGCTTCTTACTGGCTATAACATCAACTTAGAAGCATCGTCTGTGTTCTACTATTTTGCTTTTAGTGTCTCTGCATACCGCAGCACGCGACATAGCTTTGCAGACGATAAATGTAACCGTTTCAGAGAGAAGAGCGGCCAATGTAACGATATGGCTTTAAGTCGATTCGATAATAAATGAAGAAAACGGACGGATTTCTCAGGTTTTTACTACATATGAACACTTTTCACATTCTCCGGATCAACGCAGCTGCTAGTCCTCCTCTGGTGCAAAATCTTAAGGTCCTAGCTAATGCCCAAGGCACTAAAGAAGGGTAAAAAGTCATTAATCGATAACTAAATCTTGGATTGTACTGCTTCTAACTGGCTATTACATCAAGTTAGAAGCTTCTTCTGTGTTCTACTATGGTGCGGTTAGTTTCTCCGCATACCGCAGCACGCGACATAGCTTCGCAGACGATAAATGTAACCTCTCAGAGAGAAGAGCGGCCAATGTAACGATATGGCTTTAAGTCGATTCGATATTAAATGAAGACAACGGACGGATTTCTCAGGTTTTTACTACATATGAACACTTGTCACATTCTCCCGTTCGACGCAGCTGCTAGTCCTCCTCTCATGCAAAATCTTAGGGTCCTAGCTCATGCCCAAGGCACCAAAGAAGGGTAAAAAGTGAATAACCGAGAACTAAAAGTTGAATTGTACTCCTTCTTACTGGCTACAACATCAACTTAGAAGCATCTTCTGTGTTCTACTATTTTGCTTGTAGTGTCTCTGCATACCGCAGCACGCGACATAGCTTTGCAGAAGATAAATGTAACCGTTTCAGAGAGAAGAGCGGCCAATGTAACGATATGGCTTTAAGTCGATTCGATAATAAATGAAGAAAACGGACGGATTTCTCAGTTTTTTACTACATATGAACACTTTTCACATTCTCCCGTTCAACGCAGCTGCTAGTCCTCCTCTGGTCCAAAATCTTAAGGTCCTAGCTCATGCCCAAGGCACTAAAGAAGGGTAAAAGGTCAATAATCGATAACTAAATCTTGGATTGTACAGCTTCTAACTGGCTATTACATCAAGTTAGAAACTTCTTCTGTGTTCTACTATGGTGCGGTTAGTTTCTCCGCATTCCGCAGCACGCGACATAGCTTTGCAGACAATAAATGTAACCGTCTCAGAGAGAAGAGCGGCCAATGTAACGATATGGCTTTAAGTCGATTCGATAATAAATGAAGAAAACGGACGGATTTCTCAGTTTTTTACTACATATGAACACTTTTCACATTCTCCCGTTCAACGCAGCTGCTAGTCCTCCTCTGGTGCAAAATCTTAAGGTCCTAGCTCATGCCCAAGGCACTAAAGAAGGGTAAAAAGTCAATAATCGATAACTAAATCTTGGATTGTACTGCTTCTAACTGGCTATTACATTAAGTTAGAAACTTCTTCTGTGTTCTACTATGGTGCGGTTAGTTTCTCCGCATACCGCAGCACGCGACATAGCATTGCAGACGATAAATGTAACCGTTTCAGAGAGAAGAGCGACCAATGTAACGATATGGCTATAAGTCGATTCGATAATAAATGAAGACAACGGACGGATTTCTCAGGTTTTTACTACATATGAACACTTTTCACATTCTCCCGTTCAACGCAGCTGCTAGTCCTCCTCTGGTGCAAAATCTTAAGGTCCTAGCTCATGCTCAAGACACTAAAGAAGGGTAAAAAGTCAATAATCGATAACTAAATCTTGGATTGTACTGCTTCTAACTGGCTATTTCATCAAGTTAGAAGCTTCTTCTGTGTTCTACTATGGTGCGGTTAGTTTCTACGCATACCGCAGCACGCGAGATAGCTTTGCAGACGATAAATGTAACCGTCTCAGAGAGAAGAGCGGCCAATGTAACGATCTGGCTTTAAGTTGATTCGATAATAAATGAAGAATACGGACGGATTTCTCAGGTTTTTTCTACATATGAACACTTTTCACATTCTCCCGTTCATCGCAGCTGCTAGTACTCCTCTCATGCAAAATCTTAGGGTCCTAGCTCATGCCCAAGGCACCAAAGAAGGGTAAAAAGTGAATAACCGAGAACTAAAAGTTGAATTGTACAGCTTCTTACTGGCTATAACATCAACTTAGAAGCATCTTCTGTGTTCTACTATTTTGCTTTTAGTGTCTCTGCATACCACAGAAGGCGACATAGCTTTGCAGACGATAAATGTAACCGTTTCAGAGAGAAGAGCGGCCAATGTAACGATATGGCTTTAAGTCGATTCGATAATAAATGAAGAAAACGGACGGATTTCTCAGGTTTTTACTACATATGAACACTTTTCACATTCTCCCGTTCAACGCAGCTGCTAGTCATCCTCTGGTGCAAAATCTTAAGGTCCTAGCTCGTGCCCAAGGCACTAAAGAAAGGTAAAAAGTCAATAATCGATAACTAAATCTTGGATTGTACTGCTTCTAACTGGCTATGACATCAAGATAGAAGCTTCTTCTGTGTTCTACTATGGTGCGGTTAGTTTCACCGCATACCGCAGCACGCGACATAGCTTTGCAGACAATATATGTAACCGTCTCAGAGAGAAGAGCGGCCAATGTAACGATATGGCTTTAAGTCGATTCGATAATAAATGAAGACAACGGACGGATTTCTCAGGTTTTTACTACATATGAACACTTTTCACATTCTCCCGTTCAACGCAGCTGCTAGTCCTCCTCTCATGCAAAATCTTAGGGTCCTAGCTCATGCCCAAGGCACCAAAGAAGGGTAAAAAGTGAATAACCGAGAACTAAAAGTTAAATTGTACTGCTTCTTACTGGCTATAACATCAACTTAGAAGCATCTTCTGTGTTCTACTATTTTGCTTGTAGTGTCTCTGCATACCGCAGCACGCGACATAGCTTTGCAGACGATAAATGTAACCGTTTCAGAGAGAAGAGCGGCCAATGTAACGATATGGCTTTAAGTCGATTCGATAATAAATGAAGAAAACGGACGGATTTCTCAGTTTTTTACTACATATGAACACTTTTCACATTCTCCCGTTCAACGCAGCTGCTAGTCCTCCTCTGGTCCAAAATCTTAAGGTCCTAGCTCATGCCCAAGGCACTAAAGAAGGGTAAAAGGTCAATAATCGATAACTAAATCTTGGATTGTACTGCTTCTAACTGGCTATTACATCAAGTTAGAAACTTCTTCTGTGTTCTACTATGGTGCGGTTAGTTTCTCCGCATACCGCAGCACGCGACATAGCTTTGCAGACAATAAATGTAACCGTCTCAGAGAGAAGAGCGGCCAATGTAACGATATGGCTTTAAGTCGATTCGATAATAAATGAAGAAAACGGACGGATTTCTCAGTTTTTTACTACATATGAACACTTTTCACATTCTCCCGGTCAACGCAGCTGCTAGTCCTCCTCTGGTGCAAAATCTTAAGGTCCTAGCTCATGTCCAAGGCACCAAATAAGGGTAAAAAGTCAATAATCGATAACTAAATCTTAGATTGTACTGCTTCTAACTGGCTATTACATCAAGTTAGAAGCTCCTTCTGTGTTCTACTATGGTGCGCTTAGTTTCTCCGCATACCGCAGCACGCGACATAGCTTTGCAGACGATAAATGTAACCGTCTCAGAGAGAAGAGCGGCCAATGTAACGATATGGCTTTAAGTCGATTCGATTATAAATGAAGAAAACGGACGGATTTCTCAGGTTTTCACTACATATGAACACTTTTCACATTCTCCCGTCCAACGCAGCTGCTAGTCCTCCTCTCATGCAAAATCTTAGGGTCCTAGCTCATGCCCAAGGCACCAAAGAAGGGTTAAAAGAGAATAATCGAGGACTAAAAGTTGAATTGTACTGCTTCTTACTGGCTATAACATCAACTTAGAAGCATCTTCTGTGTTCTACCTTTTTTGCTTTTAGTGTCTCTGCATACCGCAGCACGCGACATAGCTTTGCAGACGATAAATGTAACCGTCTCAGAGAGAAGAGCGGCCAATGTAACGATCTGGTTTTAAGTCGATTCGAAAATAAATGAAGAAAACGGACGGATTTCTCAGGTTTTTACTACATATGAACACTTTTCACATTCTCCCGTTCAACGCAGCTGCTAGTCCTCCTCTGGTGCAAAATCTGAAGGTCCTACCTCATGTCCAAGGCACTAAAGAAGGGTAAAAAGTCAATAATCGATAACTAAATCTTGGATTGTACTGCTTCTAACTGGCTATTTCATCAAGTTAGAAGCTTCTTCTGTGTTCCACTATGGTGAGTTAGTTTCTCCGCATACCGCAGCAAGCGACATAGCTTTGCAGACGATAAATGTAACCGTTTCAAAGAGAAGAGCGGCCAATGTAACGATACGGCTTTAAGTCGATTCGATAATAAATGAAGAAAACGGACTGATTTCTCAGTTTTTTACTACATATGAACACTTTTCACATTCTCCCGTTCAACGCAGCTGCGAGTCCTCCTCTGGTGCAAAATCGTAAGGTCCTAGCTCATGCCCAAGGCACTAAAGAAGGGTAAAAAGTCAATAATAGATAACTAAATCTTCGATTGTACTGCTTCTAACTTGCTATTTCATCAAGTTAGAAACTTCTTCTGTGTTCTACTATGGTGCGGTTAGTTTCTCCGCATACCGCAGCACGCGACATAGCTTTGCAGACGATAAATGTAACCGTTTCAGAGAGAAGAGCGGGCAATGTAACGATATGGCTTTAAGTCGATTCGATAATAAATGAAGACAACGGACGGATTTCTCAGGTTTTTACTACATATGAACACTTTTCACATTCTCCCGTTCAACGCAGCTGCTAGTCCTCCTCTGGTGCAAAATCTTAAGGTCCTAGCTCATGCCCAAGGCACTAAAGAAGGGTAAAAAGTCAATAATCGATAACTAAATCTTGGATTGTACAGCTTCTAACTGGCTATTTCATCAAGTTAGAAGCTTCTTCTGTGTTCTACTATGGTGCGGTTAGTTTCTACGCATACCGCAGCACGCGAGATAGCTTTGCAGACGATAAATGTAACCGTCTCAGAGAGAAGAGCGGCCAATGTAACGATCTGGCTTTAAGTCAATTCGATAATAAATGAAGAAAACGGACGGATTTCTCAGGTTTTTTCTACATATGAACACTTTTCACATACTCCCGTGCAACGCAGCTGCTAGTCCTCCTCTCATGCAAAATCTTAGGGTCCTAGCTCATGCCCAAGGCACCAAAGAAGGGTAAAAAGTGAATAACCGAGAACTAAAAGTTGAATTGTACTGCTTCTTACTGGCTATAACATCAACTTAGAAGCATCTTCTGTGTTCTACTATTTTGCTTTTAGTGTCTCTGCATACCGCAGCACGCGACATAGCTTTGCACCCGATAAATGTAACCGTTTCAGAGAGAAGAGCGTCCAATGTAACGATATGGCTTTAAGTCGATTCGATAATAAATGAAGAAATCGGACGGATTTCTCAGGTTTTTACTACATATGAACACTTTTCACATTCTCCCGTTCAACGCAGCTGCTAGTCCTCCTCGGGTGCATAATCTTAAGGTCCTAGCTCATGCCCAAGGCACTAAAGAAGGGTAAAAAGTCAATAATCGATAACTAAATCTTGGATTGTACTGCTTCTAACTGGCTATTTCATCAAGTTAGAAGCTTCTTCTGTGTTCTACTATGGTGCGGTTAGTTTCTCCGCATACCGCAGCACGCGACATAGCTTTACAGACAATAAATGTAACCGTCTCAGAGAGAAGAGCGGCCAATGTAACGATATGGCTTTAAGTAGATTCGATAATAAATGAAGAAAACGGATGGATTTCTCAGGTTTTTACTACATATGAACACTTTTCACATTCTCCCGTGCAACGCAGCTGCTAGTCCTCCTCTCATGCAAAATCTTAGGGTCCTAGCTCATGCCCAAGGCACCAAAGAAGTGTAAAAAGTGAATAACCGAGAACTAATAGTTGAATTGTACTGCTTCTTACTGGCTATAACATCAACTTAGAAGCATCTTCTGTGTTCTACTATTTTGCTTTTAGTGTCTCTGCATACCGCAGCACGCGACATAGCTTTGCAGACGATAAATGTAACCGTTTCAGAGAGAAGAGCGGCCAATGTAACGATATGGCTTTAAGTCGATTCGATAATAAATGAAGAAAACGGACGGAATTCTCAGTTTTTTACAACATATGAACACTTTTCACATTCTCCCGTTCAACGCAGTTGCTAGTCCTCCTCTGGTGCAAAATCTTAAGGTCCTAGCTCATGTCCAAGGCACCAAATAAGGGTAAAAAGTCAATAATCGATAACTAAATCTTAGATTGTACTGCTTCTAACTGGCTATTACATCAAGTTAGAAGCTCCTTCTGTGTTCTACTATGGTGCGGTTAGTTTCTCCGCATACCGCAGCACGCGACATAGCTTTGCAGACGATAAATGTAACCGTCTCAGAGAGAGGAGCGGCCAATGTAACGATCTGGCTTTAAGTCGATTCGATAATAAATGAAGAAAACGGACGGATTTCTCAGTTTTTTACTACATATGAACACTTTTCACATTCTCCCGTTCAACGCAGCTGCTAGTCCTCCTCTGGTGCAAAATCTGAAGGTCCTACCTCATGTCCAAGGCACTAAAGAAGGGTAAAAAGTCAATAATCGATAACTAAATCTTGGATTGTACTGCTTCTAACTGGCTATGACATCAAGATAGAAACTTCTTCTGTGTTCTACTATGGTGCGGTTAGTTTCACCGCATACCGCAGCACGCGACATAGCTTTGCAGACAATAAATGTAACCGTCTCAGAGAGAAGAGCGGCCAATGTAACGATATGGCTTTAAGTCGATTCGATAATAAATGAAGAAAACGGACGGATTTCTCAGGTTTTTACTACATATGAACACTTTTCACATTCTCCCGTGCAACGCAGCTGCTAGTCCTCCTCTCATGCAAAATCTTAGGGTCCTAGTTCATGAACAAGGCACCAAAGAAGGGAAAAAGTCAATAATCGATAACTAAATCTTGGATTGTACTGCTTCTAACTGGCTATTACAAGTTGGAAGCTTCTTCTGTGTTCTACTATGGTGCGGTTAGTTTCTCCACATACCGCAGCACGCGACATAGCTTTGCAGACGATAAATGTAACCGTTTCAGAGAGAAGAGTGGCCAATGTAACGATATGGCTTTAAGTCGATTCGATAATAAATGAAGAAAACGGACGGATTTCTCAGGTTTTTACTACATATGAACACTTTTCACATTCTCCCGTTCAACGCAGCTGCTAGTCCCCTCTGGTGCAAAATCTTAAGGTCCTAGCTCATGCCCAAGGCACTAAAGAAGGGTAAAAAGTCAATAATCGATAACTAAATCTTGTATTGTACTGCTTCTAACTGGCTATGACATCAAGATAGAAGCTTCTTCTGTGTTCTACTATGGTGCGGTTAGTTTCTCCGCATACCGCAGACGCGACATAGCTTTGCAGACGATAAATGTAACCGTCTCAGAGAGAAGAGCGGTCAATGTAACGATCTGGCTTTAAGTCGATTCGATAATAAATGAAGAAAACGGACGGATTTCTCAGGTTTTCACTACATATGAACACTTTTCACATTCTCCCGTGCAACGCAGCTGCTAGTCCTCCTCTCATGCAAAATCTTAGGGTCCTAGCTCATGCCCAAGGCACCAAAGAAGGGTTAAAAGAGAATAATCGAGAACTAAAAGTTGAATTGTACTGCTTCTTACTGGCTATAACACTAACTTAGAAGCATCTTCTGTAATCTACCTTTTTTGCTTTTAGTGTCTCTGCATACCGCAGCACGCGACATAGCTTTGCAGACGATAAATGTAACCGTCTCAGAGAGAAGAGCGGCCAATGTAACGATCTGGTTTTAAGTCGATTCGATAATAAATGAAGAAAACGGACGGATTTCTCAGGTTTTTACTACATATGAACACTTTTCACATTCTCCCGTTCAACGCAGCTGCTAGTCCTCCTCTGGTGCAAAATCGTAAGGTCCTAGCTCATGCCCAAGGCACTAAAGAAGGGTAAAAAGTCAATAATCGATAACTAAATCTTGGATTGTACTGCTTCTACCTATCTATTACATCAAGTTAGAAGCTTCTTCTGTGTTCTACTATGGTGCGGTTAGTTTCTCCGCATACCGCAGCACGCGACATAGCTTTGCAGACGATAAATGTAACCGTTTCAGAGAGAAGAGCGGCCAATGTAACGATACGGCTTTATGTCGATTCGATAATAAAGGAAGAAAACGGACGGATTTCTCAGGTTTTTACTACATATGAACACTTTTCACATTCTCCCGTTCAACGCAGCTGCTAGTCCTCCTCTGGTGCAAAATCTTAAGGTCCTAGCTCATGCCCAAGGCACTAAAGAAGGGTAAAAAGTCAATAATCGATAACTAAATCTTGGATTGTACTGCTTCTAACTGGTTATTTCATCAAGTTAGAAGCTTCTTCTGTGTTCCACTATGGTGAGTTAGTTTCTCCGCATACCGCAGCAAGCGACATAGCTTTGCAGACGATAAATGTAACCGTTTCAGAGAGAAGAGCGTCCAATGTAACGATATGGCTTTAAGTCGATTCGATAATAAATGAAGAAAACGGAAGGATTTCTCAGGTTTTTACTACATATGAACACTTTTCACATTCTCCCGTTCAACGCAGCTGCTAGTCCTCCTCTGGTGCAAAATCGTAAGGTCCTAGCTCATGTCCAAGGCACCAAATAAGGGTAAAAAGTCAATAATCGATAACTAAATCTTGGATTGTACTGCTTCTAACTGGCTATTACAAGTTAGAAGCTTCTTCTGTGTTCTACTATGGTGCGGTTAGTTTCTCCACATACCGCAGCACGCGACATAGCTTTGCAGACGATAAATGTAACCGTTTCAGAGAGAAGAGTGGCCAATCTAACGATATGGCTTTAAGTCGATCCGATAATAAATGAAGAAAACGGACGGATTTCTCAGGTTTTTACTACATATGAACACTTTTCACATTCTCCCGTTCAACGCAGCTGCTAGTCCTCCTCTGGTCCAAAATCTTATGGTCCTAGCTCATGCC
Source organism: Schistocerca gregaria (assembly GCF_023897955.1). NCBI lineage: Eukaryota > Metazoa > Arthropoda > Insecta > Orthoptera > Acrididae > Schistocerca > Schistocerca gregaria. The sequence continues at coordinate 13,144,241 of NW_026061795.1, read as the reverse complement.
CAAGGCACTAAAGAAGGGCAAAAAGTCAATAATCGATAACTAAATCTTGGATTGTACTGCTTCTAACTGGCTAAGACATCAAGATAGAAGCTTCTTCTGTGTTCTACTATGGTGCGCTTAGTTTCTCCGCATACCGCAGACGCGACATAGCTTTGCAGACGATAAATGTAACCGTCTCAGAGAGAAGAGCGGTCAATGTAACGATCTGGCTTTAAGTCGATTCGATAATAAATGAAGAAAACGGACGGATTTCTCAGGTTTTCACTACATATGAACACTTTTCACATTCTCCCGTGCAACGCAGCTGCTAGTCCTCCTCTCATGCAAAATCTTAGGGTCCTAGCTCATGCCCAAGGCACCAAAGAAGGGTTAAAAGAGAATAATCGAGAACTAAAAGTTGAATTGTACTGCTTCTTACTGGCTATAACATCAACTTAGAAGCATCTTCTGTGTTCTACCTTTTTTGCTTTTAGTGTCTCTGCATACCGCAGCACGCGACATAGCTTTGCAGACGATAAATGTAACCGTCTCAGAGAGAAGAGCGGCCAATGTAACGATCTGGTTTTAAGTCGATTCGATAATAAATGAAGAAAACGGACGGATTTGTCAGGTTTTTACTACATATGAACACTTTTCACATTCTCCCGTTCAACGCAGCTGCTAGTCCTCCTCTGGTGCAAAATCGTAAGGTCCTAGCTCATGCCCAAGGCACTAAAGAAGGGTAAAAAGTCAATAATCGATAACTAAATCTTGGATTGTACTGCTTCTAACTGGCTATTACATCAAGTTAGAAGCTTCTTCTGTGTTCTACTATGGTGCGGTTAGTTTCTCCGCATACCGCAGCACGCGACATAGCTTTGCAGACGATAAATGTAACCGTTTCAGAGAGAAGAGCGGCCAATGTAACGATCTGGCTTTAAGTCGATTCGATAATAAATGAAGAAAACGGACGGATTTCTCAGGTTTTTACTACATATGAACACTTTTCACATTCTCCCGTTCAACGCAGCTGCTAGTCCTCCTCTGGTACAAAATCTTAAGGTCCTAGCTCATGCTCAAGGCACTAAAGAAGGGTAAAAAGTCAATAATCGATAACTAAATCTTGGATTGTACTGCTTCTAACTGGCTATTTCATCAAGTTAGAAGCTTCTTCTGTGTTCCACTATGGTGAGTTAGTTTCTCCGCATACCGCAGCAAGCGACATAGCTTTGCAGACGATAAATGTAACCGTTTCAGAGAGAAGAGCGGCCAATGTAACGATGCGGCTTTAAGTCGATTCGATAATAAATGAAGAAAACGGACGGATTTCTCAGGTTTTTACTACATATGAACACTTTTCACATTCTCCCGCTCAACGCAGCTGCTAGTCCTCCTCTGGTGCAAAATCGTAAGGTCCTAGCTCATGTCCAAGGCACTAAAGAAGGGTTAAAAGTCAATAATCGATAACTAATTCTTGGATTGTACTGCTTCTAACTGGCTATAACATCAACTTAGAAGCATCTTCTGTGTTCTACTATTTTGCTTTTAGTGTCTCTGCATACCGCAGCACGCGACATAGCTTTGCAGACGATAAATGTAACCGTTTCAGAGAGAAGAGCGGCCAATGTAACGATCTGGCTTTAAGTCGATTCGATAATAACTGAAGAAATAGGACGGATTTCTCAGGTTTTTACCACATATGAACACTTTTCACATTCTCCCGTTCAACGCAGCTGCTAGTCCTCCTCTGGTGCAAAATCTTAAGGTCCTAGCTCATGTCCAAGGCACCAAATAAGGGTAAAAAGTTAATAATCGATAACTAAATCTTGGATTGTACTGCTTCTAACTGGCTATTACATCAAGTTAGAAGCTTCTTCTGTGTTCTACTATGGTGCGGTTAGTTTCTCCGCATACCGCAGCACGCGACATAGCTTTGCAGACGATAAATGTAACCGTCTCAGAGAGAAGAGCGGCCAATGTAACGATCTGGCTTTAAGTCGATTCGATAATAAATGAAGAAAACGGACGGATTTCTCAGGTTTTTACTACATATGAACACTTTTCACATTCTCCCGTTCAACGCAGCTGCTAGCCCTCCTCTGGTGCAAAATCGTAAGGTCCTAGCTCATGCCCAAGCCACTAAAGAAGGGTAAAAAGTCAATAATCGATAACTAAATCTTGGATTGTACTGCTTCTACCTATCTATTACATCAAGTTAGAAGCTTCTTCTGTGTTCTACTATGGTGCGGTTAGTTCCTCCGCATACCGCAGCACGCGACATAGCTTTGCAGACGATAAATGTAACCGTTTCAGAGAGAAGAGCGGCCAATGTAACGATACGGCTTTAAGTCGATTCGATAATAAATGAAGAAAACGGACGGATTTCTCAGGTTTTTACTACATATGAACACTTTTCACATTCTCCCGTTCAACGCAGCTGCTAGTCCTCCTCTGGTGCAAAATCTTAAGGTCCTAGCTCATGCCCAAGGCACTAAAGAAGGGTAAAAAGTCAATAATCGATAACTAAATCTTGGATTGTACTGCTTCTAACTGGCTATTTCATCAAGTTAGAAGCTTCTTCTGTGTTCCACTATGGTGAGTTAGTTTCTCCGCATACCGCAGCAAGCGACATAGCTTTGCAGACGATATATGTAACCGTTTCAGAGAGAAGAGCGGCCAATGTAACGATACGGCTTTAAGTCGATTCGATAATAAATGAAGAAAACGGACGGATTTCTCAGTTTTTTACTACATATGAACACTTTTCACATTCTCCCGTTCAACGCAGCTGCTAGTCCTCCTCTGGTGCAAAATCGTAAGGTCCTAGCTCATGCCCAAGGCACTAAAGAAGGGTAAAAAGTCAATAATCGATAACTAAATCTTGGATTGTACTGCTTCTAACTTGCTATTTCATCAAGTTAGAAGCTTCTTCTGTGTTCTACTATGGTGCGGTTAGTTTCTCCGCATACCGCAGCACACGAGATCGCTTTGCAGACGATAAATGTAACCGTCTCAGAGAGAAGAGCGGCCAATGTAACGATCTGGCTTTAAGTCGATTCGATAATACATGAAGAAAACGGACGGATTTCTCAGGTTTTTCCTACATATGAACACTTTTCACATTCTCCCGTGCAACGCAGCTGCTAGTCCTCCTCTCATGCAAAATCTTAGGGTCCTAGCTCATGCCCAAGGCACCAAAGAAGGGTAAAAAGTGAATAACCGAGAACTAAAAGTTGAATTGTACTGCTTCTTACTGGCTATAACATCAACTTAGAAGCATCTTCTGTGTTCTACTATTTTGCTTTTAGTGTCTCTACATACCGCAGCACGCGACATAGCTTTGCAGACGATAAATGTAACCGTTGCAGAGAGAAGGGCGGACAATGTAACGATATGGCTTTAAGTCGATTCGATAATAAATGAAGAAAACGGACGGATTTCTCAGGTTTTCACTACATATGAACACTTTTCACATTCTCCCGTGCAACGCAGCTGCTAGTCCTCCTCTCATGCAAAATCTTAGGGTCCTAGCTCATGCCCAAGGCACCAAAGAAGGGTTAAAAGAGAATAATCGAGAACTAAAAGTTGAATTGTACTGCTTCTTACTGGCTATAACATCAACTTAGAAGCATCTTCTGTGTTCTACCTTTTTTGCTTTTAGTGTCTCTGCCGACCGCAGCACGCGACATAGCTTTGCAGACGATAAATGTAACCGTCTCAGAGAGAAGAGCGGCCAATGTAACGATCTGGTTTTAAGTCGATTCGATAATAAATGAAGAAAACGGACGGATTTCTCAGGTTTTTACTACATATGAACACTTTTCACATTCTCCCGTTCAACGCAGCTGCTAGTCCTCCTCTGGTGCAAAATCGTAAGGTCCTAGCTCATGGCCAAGGCACTAAAGAAGGGTAAAAAGTCAATAATCGATAACTAAATCTTGGATTGTACTGCTTCTAACTGGCTATTTCATCAAGTTAGAAGCTTCTTCTGTGTTCCACTATGGTGAGTTAGTTTCTCCGCATACCGCAGCAAGCGACATAGCTTTGCAGACGATAAATGTAACCGTTTCAGAGAGAAGAGCGGCCAATGCAACGATCTGGCTTTAAGTCGATTCGATAATAAATGAAGAAAACGGACGGATTTCTCAGGTTTTTACTACATATGTACACTTTTCACATTCTCCAGTTCAACGCAGCTGCTAGTCCTCCTCTGGTACAAAATCTTAAGGTCCTAGCTCATGCCCAAGGCACTAAAGAAGGGTAAAAAGTCAATAATCGATAACTAAATCTTGGATTGTACTGCTTCTAACTGGCTATTTCATCAAGTTAGAAGCTTCTTCTGTGTTCCACAATGGTGAGTTAGTTTCTCCGCATACCGCAGCAAGCGACATAGCTTTGCAGACGATAAATGTAACCGTTTCAGAGAGAAGAGCGGCCAATGTAACGATACGGCTTTAAGTCGATTCGATAATAAATGAAGAAAACGGACGGATTTCTCAGGTTTTTACTACATATGAACACTTTTCACATTCTCCCGTTCAACGCAGCTGCTAGTCCTCCTCTGGTGCAAAATCGTAAGGTCCTAGCTCATGTCCAAGGCACTAAAGAAGGGTTAAAAGTCAATAATCGATAACTAATTCTTGGATTGTACTGCTTCTAACTGGCTATAACATCAACTTAGAAGCATCTTCTGTGTTCTACTATTTTGCTTTTAGTGTCTCTGCATACCGCAGCACGCGACATAGCTTTGCAGACGATAAATGTAACCGTTTCAGAGAGAAGAGCGGCCAATGTAACGATCTGGCTTTAAGTCGATTCGATAATAACTGAAGAAATAGGACGGATTTCTCAGGTTTTTACCACATATGAACACTTTCACATTCTCCCGTTCAACGCAGCTGCTAGTCCTCCTCTGGTGCAAAATCTTAAGGTCCTAGCTCATGCCCAAGGCACCAAATAAGGGTAAAAAGTTAATAATCGATAACTAAATCTTGGATTGTACTGCTTCTAACTGGCTATTACATCAAGTTAGAAGCTTCTTCTGTGTTCTACTATGATGCGGTTAGTTTCTCCGCATACCGCAGCACGCGACATAGCTTTGCAGACGATAAATGTAACCGTCTCAGAGAGAAGAGTGGCCAATGTAACGATATGGCTTTAAGTCGATTCGATAATAAATGAAGAAAACGGACGGATTTCTCAGGTTTTTACTACATATGAACACTTTTCACATTCTCCCGTTCAACGCAGCTGCTCGTCCCCTCTGGTGCAAAATCTTAAGGTCCTAGCTCATGCCCAAGGCACTAAAGAAGGGTAAATAGTCAATAATCGATAACTAAATCTTGTATTGTACTGCTTCTAACTGGCTATGACATCAAGATAGAAGCTTCTTCTGTGTTCTACTATGGTGCGGTTAGTTTCTCCGCATACCGCAGACGTGACATAGCTTTGCAGACGATAAATGTAACCGTCTCAGAGAGAAGAGCGGTCAATGTAACGATCTGGCTTTAAGTCGATTCGATAATAAATGAAGAAAACGGACGGATTTCTCAGGTTTTCACTACATATGAACACTTTTCACATTCTCCCGTGCAACGCAGCTGCTAGTCCTCCTCTCATGCAAAATCTTAGGGTCCTAGCTCATGCCCAAGGCACCAAAGAAGGGTTAAAAGAGAATAATCGAGAACTAAAAGTTGAATTGTACTGCTTCTTACTGGCTATAACATCAACTTAGAAGCATCTTCTGTGTTCTACCTCTTTTGCTTTTAGTGTCTCTGCATACCGCAGCACGCGACATAGCTTTGCAGACGATAAATGTTACCGTTTCAGAGAGAAGAGCGGCCAATGTAATGATACGGCTTTAAGTCGATTCGATAATAAATGAAGAAAACGGACGGATTTCTCAGGTTTTTACTACATATGAACACTTTTCACATTCTCCCGTTCAACGCAGCTGCTAGTCCTCCTCTGGTGCAAAATCGTAAGGTCCTAGCTCATGCCCAAGGCACTAAAGAAGGGTAAAAAGTCAATAATCGATAACTAAATCTTGGATTGTACTGCTTCTAACTGGCTATAACATCAACTTAGAAGCATCTTCTGTGTTCTACTATTTTGCTTTTAGTGTCTCTGCATACCGCAGCACGTGACATAGCTTTGCAGACGATAAATGTAACCGTTTCAGAGAGAAGAGCGGCCAATGTAGCGATCTGGCTTTAAGTCGATTCGATAATAACTGAAGAAAACGGACTGATTTCTCAGGTTTTTACCACATATGAACACTTTTCACATTCTCCCGTTCAACGCAGCTGCTAGTCCTCCTCTGGTGCAAAATCTTAAGGTCCTAGCTCATGTCCAAGGCACCAAATAAGGGTAAAAAGTTAATAATCGATAACTAAATCTTGGATTGTACTGCTTCTAACTGGCTATTACATCAAGTTAGAAGCTTCTTCTGTGTTCTACTATGGTGCGGTTAGTTTCTCCGCATACCGCAGCACGCGACATAGCTTTGCAGACGATAAATGTAACCGTCTCAGAGAGAAGAGCGGCCAATGTAACGATCTGGCTTTAAGTCGATTCGATAATAAATGAAGAAAACGGACGGATTTCTCAGGTTTTTACTACATATGAACACTTTTCACATTCTCCCGTTCAACGCAGCTGCTAGGCCTCCTCTGGTGCAAAATCGTAAGGTCCTAGCTCATGCCCAAGGCACTAAAGAAGGATAAAAAGTCAATAATCGATAACTAAATCTTGGCTTGTACTGCTTCTAACTGGCTATAACATCAACTTAGAAGCATCTTCTGTGTTCTACTATTTTGCTTTTAGTGTCTCTGCATACCGCAGCACGCGACATAGCTTTGCAGACGATAAATGTAACCGTTTCAGAGAGAAGAGCGGCCAATGTAACGATCTGGCTTTAAGTCGATTCGATAATAACTGAAGTAAACGGACGGATTTCTCAGGTTTTTACCACATATGAACACTTTTCACATTCTCCCGTTCAACGCAGCTGCTAGTCCTCCTCTGGTGCAAAATCTTAAGGTCCTAGCTCATGTCCAAGGCACCAAATAAGGGTAAAAAGTTAATAATCGATAACTAAATCTTGGATTGTACTGCTTCTAACTGGCTATTACATCAAGTTAGAAGCTTCTTCTGTGTTCTACTATGGTGCGGTTAGTTTCTCCGCATACCGCAGCACGCGACATAGCTTTGCAGACGATAAATGTAACCGTCTCAGAGAGAAGAGCGGCCAATGTAACGATCTGGCATTAAGTCGATTCGATAATAAATGAAGAAAACGGACGGATTTCTCAGGTTTTTACTACATATGAACACTTTTCACATTCTCCCGTTCAACGCAGCTGCCAGTCCTCCTCTGGTGCAAAATCTTAAGGTCCTAGCTCATGTCCAAGGCACTAATGAAGGGTAAAAAGTCAATAATCGATAAATAAATCTTGGATTTTACTGCTTCTAACTGGCTATTACATCAAGTTAGAAGCTTCTTCTGTGTTCTACTATGGTGCGTTTAGTTTCTCCGCATACCGCAGCTCGCGACATAGCTTTGCAGACGATAAATGTAACCGTCTCAGAGAGAGGAGCGGCCAATGTATCGATCTGGCTTTAAGTCGATTCGATAATAAATGAAGAAAACGGATGTATTTCTCAGTTTTTTACTACATATGAACACTTTTCACGGTTAGTGTCTCCGCATACCACAGCACGCGACATATCTTTGCTGACGATAAATGTAACCGTTTCAGAGAGAAGAGCGGACAATATAACGATATGGCTTTAAGTCAATTCGATAACAAATGAAGAAAACGGACGGATTTTTCAGTTTTTTACTACATATGAACACTTTTCACATTCTCCCGTGCAACGCGGCTGCTAGTCCTCCTCTGGTGCAAAATCTTAAGGTCCTAGCTCATGTCCAAGGCACTAAAGAAGGGTAAATAGTCAATAATCGATAAATAAAACTTGGATTGTACTGCTTCTAACTGGCTATTACATCAAGTTAGAAGCTTCTTCTGTGTTCTACTATGGTGCGGTTAGTGTCTCCGCATACCACAGCACGCGACATAGCTTTGCTGACGATAAATGTAACCGTTTCAGAGAGAAGAGCGGCCAATGTAACGATATGGCTTTAAGTCGATTCGATAAGAAATGAAGAAAACGGACGGATTTTTCAGTTTTTTCTAAATATAAACACTTTTCACATTCTCCCGTTCAACGCAGCTGCTAGTCCTCCTCTGGTGCAAAATCTCAAGGTCCTAGCTCATGTCCAAGGCACTAAAGAAGGGTAAAAAGTCAATAATCGATAAATAAATCTTGGATTGTACTGCTTCTAACTGGCTATTACATCAAGTTAGAAGCTTCTTCTGTGTTCTACTATGGTGCGGTTAGTGTCTCCGCATACCACAGCACGCGACATAGCTTTGCTGACGATAAATGTAACCGTTTCAGAGAGAAGAGCGGCCAATGTAACGATATGGCTTTAAGTCGATTCGATAACAAAGGAAGAAAACGGACGGATTTCTCAGTTTTTTCTAAATATAAACAGTTTTCACATTCTCCCGTGCAACGCAGCTGCTAGTCCTCCTTTCATGCAGAATCTTAAGGTCCTAGCTCATGTCCAAGGCACCAAAGAAGGGTAAAAAGTCAATAATCGATAATTAAAATTTGAATTGTACTACTTCTTACTGGCTTTTACATCAACTTAGAAACTTCATCTGTGTTCTACTATGGTGCGTTTAGTGTCTCCACATACCACAGCACGCGACATAGCTTTGCAGACGATAAATGTAACCGTTTCAGGGAGAAAAGTGGCCAATATGACGATCTGGCTTTAAGTCGATTCGATAACAAATGACGAAAACGGACGGATTTCTCAGTTTTTTACTACATACGAACACTTTTCACATTCTCCCGTGCAACTGCGGTGCTAGTCCTCGTTTCATGCAGATTCTTAAGGTCCTAGCTCATGTCCAAGGCACCAAAGCCAGCTAAAAAGTCAATAATCGATACCTAAAACTTGAATTGTACTACTTCTTACTGGCTATTACAACAACTTAGAAGATTCATCTGTGTTCTACTATGGTGCTTTTAGTGTCTCCGCATACCTCAGCACGCGACATAGCTTTGCAGACGATAAATGTAACCGTCTCAGAGAGAAGAGCGGCCAATGAAGCGATATGGCTTTAAGTCGATTCGATAATAAATGAAGAAAACGGACGGATTCCTCAGTTTTTTACTACATATGAACACTTTTCACATTCTCCCGTTCAACGCAGCTGCTAGTCCTCCTCTGGTGCAAAATCTTAAGGTCCTAGCTCATGTCCAAGGCACTAAAGAAGGGTAAAAAGTCAATAATCGAGATCTAAATCTTGGATTGTACTGCTTCTAACTGGCTATTACATCAAGTTAGAAGTTTCTTCTTTGTTCTACTATGGTGCGGTTAGTTTCTCCGCATACCGCAACACGCGACATAGCTTTGCAGACGATAAATGTAACCGTCTCAGAGAGAAGAGCAGCTATGTAACGATCTGGCTTTAAGTCGATTCGATAATAAATGAAGAAAACGGACGGATTTCTCAGTTTTTTACTACATATGAACACTTTTCACATTCTCCCGTTCAACGCAGCTGCTAGTCCTCCTCTGGTGCAAAATCTTAAGGTCCTAGCTCATGTCCAAGGCACTAAAGAAGGGTAAAAAGTCGATAATCGATAACTAAATCTTGGATTGTACTGCTTCTAACTGGCTATTACATCAAGTTAGAAGCTTCTTCTGTCTTCTACTATGGTGCGGTTAGTTTCTCCGCATACCGCAGCGCGCGACATAGCTTGCAGACGATAAATGTAACCGTCTCAGAGAGAAGAGCGGCCAATGTAACGTTATGGCTTTAAGTCGATTCGATAATAAATGAAGAAAACGGACGGATTTCTCAGTTTTTTACTATATATGAACACTTTTTACATTCTCCCGTTCAACGCATACCACAGCACGCGACATAGCTTTGCTGACGATAAATGTAACCGTTTCAGAGAGAAGAGCGGCCAATGTGACGATCTGGCTTTACGTCGATTCGATAACAAATGAAGAAAACGGACGGATTTCTCAGTTTTTTCTAAATATAAAACTTTTCACATTCTCCCATGCAACGCAGCTGCTAGTCCTCCTTTCATGCAGAATCTTAAGGTCCTAGCTCATGTCCAAGGCACCAAAGAAGGGTAAAAAGTCTATAATCGATAATTAAAACTTGAATTGTACTACTTCTTACTGGCTTTTACATCAACTTAGAAGCTTCATCTGTGTTCTACTATGGTGCTTTTAGTGTCTCCACATACCACAGCACGCGACATAGCTGTGCAGACGATAAATGTAACCGTTTCAGGGAGAAAAGTGGCCAATGTGACGATCTGGCTTTAAGTCGATTCGATAACAAATGACGAAAACGGACGGATTTCTCAGGTTTTTACTACATATGAACACTTTTCACATTCTCCCGTGCAACTGCGGTGCTAGTCCTCGTTTCATGGAGAATCTTAAGGTCCTAGCTCATGTCCAAGGCACCAAAGCCAGCTAAAAAGTCAATAATCGATACCTAAAACTTGAATTGTACTACTTCTTACTGGCTATTACAACAACTTAGAAGCTTCATCTGTGTTCTACTATGGTGCTTTTAGTGTCTCCGCATACCTCAGCACACGACATAGCTTTGCAGACGATAAGTACAACCGTTTCAGTGAGAAGAGTGGCCAATGTAACGATCTGCCTTTAAGTCGATTCGATAATAAATGAAGAAAACGGACGGATTTCTCAGGTTTTTACTACATATTAACACTTTTCACATTCTCCCGTTCAACGCAGCTGCTAGTCCTCCTCTGGTGCAAAATCTTATGGTCCTAGCTCATGCCCAAGGCACTAAAGAAGGGCAAAAAGTCAATAATCGATAACTAAATCTTGGATTGTACTGCTTCTAACTGGCTATGACATCAAGATAGAGGCTTCTTCTGTGTTCTACTATGGTCCGGTTAGTTTCTCCGCATACCGCAGACGCGACATAGCTTTGCAGACGATAAATGTAACCGTCTCAGAGAGAAGAGCGGCCAATGTAACGATCTGGCTTTAAGTCGATTCGATAATACATGAAGAAAACGGACGGATTTCTCAGGTTTTTCCTACATATGAACACTTTTCACATTCTCCCGTGCAACGCAGCTGCTAGTCCTCCTCTCATGCAAAATCTTAGGGTCCTAGCTCATGCCCAAGGCACCAAAGAAGGGTAAAAAGTGAATAACCGAGAACTAAAAGTTGAATTGTACTGCTTCTTACTGGCTATAACATCAACTTAGAAGCATCTTCTGTGTTCTACTATTTTGCTTTTAGTGTCTCTACATACCGCAGCACGCGACATAGCTTTGCAGACGATAAATGTAACCGTTTCAGAGAGAAGAGCGTCCAATGTAACGATATGGCTTTAAGTCGATTCGATAATAAATGAAGAAAACGGAAGGATTTCTCAGTTTTTTACTACATATGAACACTTTTCACATTCTCCCGTTCAACGCAGCTGCTAGTCCTCCTCTGGTGCAAAATCGTAAGGTCCTAGCTCATGTCCAAGGCACCAAATAAGGGTAAAAAGTCAATAATCGATAACTAAATCTTGGATTGTACTGCTTCTAACTGGCTATTACAAGTTAGAAGCTTCTTCTGTGTTCTACTGTGGTGCGGTTAGTTTCTCCACATACCGCAGCACGCGACATAGCTTTGCAGACGATAAATGTAACCGTTTCAGAGAGAAGAGTGGCCAATGTAACGATATGGCTTTAAGTCGATTCGATAATAAATGAAGAAAACGGACGGATTTCTCAGGTTTTTACTACATATGAACACTTTTCACATTCTCCCGTTCAACGCAGCTGCTAGTCCTCCTCTGGTGCAAAATCTTATGGTCCTAGCTCATGCCCAAGGCACTAAAGAAGGGCAAAAAGTCAATAATCGATAACTAAATCTTGGATTGTACTGCTTCTAACTGGCTATGACATCAAGATAGAGGCTTCTTCTGTGTTCTACTATGGTGCGGTTAGTTTCTCCGCATACCGCAGACGCGACATAGCTTTGCAGACGATAAATGTAACCGTCTCAGAGAGAAGAGCGGTCAATGTAACGATCTGGCTTTAAGTCGGTTCGATAATAAATGAAGAAAACGGACGGATTTCTCAGGTTTTCACTACATATGAACACTTTTCACATTCTCCCGTGCAACGCAGCTGCTAGTCCTCCTCTCATGCAAAATCTTAGGGTCCTAGCTCATGCCCAAGGCACCAAAGAAGGGTTAAAAGTGAATAATCGAGAACTAAAAGTTGAATTGTACTGCTTCTTACTGGCTATAACATCAACTTAGAAGCATCTTCTGTGTTCTACCTTTTTTGCTTTTAGTGTCTCTGCATACCGCAGCACGCGACATAGCTTTGCAGACGATAAATGTAACCGTCTCAGAGAGAAGAGCGGCCAATGTAACGATCTGGTTTTAAGTCGATTCGATAATAAATGAAGAAAACGGACGGATTTCTCAGGTTTTTACTACATATGAACACTTTTCACATTCTCCCGTTCAACGCAGCTGCTAGTCCTCCTCTGGTGCAAAATCGTAAGGTCCTAGCTCATGCCCAAGGCACTAAAGAAGGGTAAAAAGTCAATAATCGATAACTAAATCTTGGATTGTACTGCTTCTAACTGGCTATTTCATCAAGTTAGAAGCTTCTTCTGTGTTCCACTATGGTGAGTTAGTTTCTCCGCATACCGCAGCAAGCGACATAGCTTTGCAGACGATAAATGTAACCGTTTCAGAGAGAAGAGCGGCCAATGTAACGATACGGCTTTAAGTCGATTCGATAATAAATGAAGAAAACGGACGGATTTCTCAGGTTTTTACTACATATGAACACTTTTCACATTCTCCCGTTCAACGCAGCTGCTAGTCCTCCTCTGGTGCAAAATCTTATGGTCCTAGGTCATGCCCAAGGCACTAAAGAAGGGCAAAAAGTCAATAATCGATAACTAAATCTTGGATTGTACTGCTTCTAACTGGCTATGACATCAAGATAGAAGCTTCTTCTGTGTTCTACTATGGTGCGGTTAGTTTCTCCGCATACCGCAGCACGCGACATAGCTTTGCAGACGATAAATGTAACCGTTTCAGAGAGAAGAGCGGCCAATGTAACGATCTGGCTTTAAGTCGATTCGATAATAAATGAAGAAAACGGACGGATTTCTCAGGTTTTTACTACATATGAACACTTTTCACATTCTCCCGTTCAACGCAGCTGCTAGTCCTCCTCTGGTACAAAATCTTAAGGTCCTAGCTCATGCCCAAGGCACTAAAGAAGGGTAAAAAGTCAATAATCGATAACTAAATCTTGGATTGTACTGCTTCTAACTGGCTATTTCATCAAGTTAGAAGCTTCTTCCGTGTTCCACTATGGTGAGTTAGTTTCTCCGCATACCGCAGCAAGCGACATAGCTTTGCAGACGATAAATGTAACCGTTTCAGAGAGAAGAGCGGCCAATGTAACGATACGGCTTTAAGTCGATTCGATAATAAATGAAGAAAACGGACGGATTTCTCAGGTTTTTACTACATATGAACACTTTTCACATTCTCCCGTTCAACGCAGCTGCTAGTCCTCCTCTGGTGCAAAATCGTAAGGTCCTAGCTCATGCCCAAGGCACTAAAGAAGGGTTAAAAGTCAATAATCGATAACTAAATCTTGGATTGTACTGCTTCTAACTGGCTATAACATCAACTTAGAAGCATCTTCTGTGTTCTACTATTTTGCTTTTAGTGTCTCTGCATACCGCAGCACGCGACATAGCTTTGCAGACGATAAATGTAACCGTTTCAGAGAGAAGAGCGGCCAATGTAACGATCAGGCTTTAAGTCGATTCGATAATAACTGAAGAAATAGGACGGATTTCTCAGGTTTTTACCACATATGAACACTTTTCACATTCTCCCGTTCAACGCAGCTGCTAGTCCTCCTCTGGTGCAAAATCTTAAGGTCCTAGCTCATGCCCAAGGCACCAAATAAGGGTAAAAAGTTAATAATCGATAACTAAATCTTGGATTGTACTGCTTCTAACTGGCTATTACATCAAGTTAGAAGCTTCTTCTGTGTTCTACTATGATGCGGTTAGTTTCTCCGCATACCGCAGCACGCGACATAGCTTTGCAGACGATAAATGTAACCGTCTCAGAGAGAAGAGCGGCCAATGTAACGATCTGGCTTTAAGTCGATTCGATAATAAATGAAGAAAACGGACGGATTTCTCAGGTTTTTACTACATATGAACACTTTTCACATTCTCCCGTTCAACGCAGCTGCTAGTCCTCCTCTGGTGCAAAATCTTAAGGTCCTAGCTCATGTCCAAGGCACTAATGAAGGGTAAAAAGTCAATAATCGATAAAGAAATCTTGGATTTTACTGCTTCTAACTGGCTATTACATCAAGTTAGAAGCTTCTTCTGCGTTCTACTATGGTGCGTTTAGTTTCTCCGCATACCGCAGCTCGCGACATAGCTTTGCAGACGATAAATGTAACCGTCTCAGAGAGAGGAGCGGCCAATGTAACGATCTGGCTTTAAGTCGATTCGATAATAAATGAAGAAAACGGACGGATTTCTCAGTTATTTACTACATATGAACACTTTTCACATTCTCCCGTTCAACGCGACTGCTAGTCGTCCTCTCATGCAAAATCTTAAGGTCCTAGCTCTAGTCCAAGGCACCAAATAAGGGAAAAAGTCAATAATCGATAACTAAATCTTGGATTGTATTGCATCTAACTGGCTATTACAAGTTAGAAGCTTCTTCTGTGTTCTACTATGGAGCGGTTAGTTTCTCCACATACCGCAGCACGCGACATAGCATTGCATACGATAAATGTAACCGTTTCAGAGAGAAGAGTGGCCAATGTAACGATATGGCTTTAAGTCGATTCGATAATAAATGAAGAAAACGGACGGATTTCTCAGGTTTTTACTACATATGAACACTTTTCACATTCTCCCGTTCAACGCAGCTGCTAGACCTCCTCTGGTGCAAAATCTTAAGGTCCTAGCTCATGCCCAAAGCACTAAACAACGGTAAAAAGTCAATAATCGATAACTAAATCTTGGATTGTACTGCTTCTAACTGGGTATTACATCAAGTTAGAAGCTTCTTCTGTGTTCTACTATGGTGCGGTTAGTTTCTCCGCATACCGCAGCACGCGACATATCTTTGCAGACGATAAATGTAACCGTCTCAGAGAGAGGAGCGGCCAATGTAACGATCTGGCTTTAAGTCGATTCGATAAGAAATGAAGAAAACGGAAGGATTTCTCAGTTATTTACTACATATGAACACTTTTCACATTCTCCCGTTCAACGCGACTGCTAGTCGTCCTCTCATTCAAAATCTTAAGGTCCTAACTCAAGTCCAAGGCACCAAATAAGGGAAAAAGTCAATAATCGATAACTAAATCTTGGATTGTATTGCTTCTAACTGGCTATTACAAGTTAGAAGCTTCTTCTGTGTTCTACTATGGAGCGGTTAGTTTCTCCACATACCGCAGCACGCGACATAGCTTTGCATACGATAAATGTAACCGTTTCAGAGAGAAGAGTGGCCAATGTAACGATATGGCTTTAAGTCGATTCGATAATAAATGAAGAAAACGGACGGATTTCTCAGGTTTTTACTACATATGAACACTTTTCACATTCTCCCGTTCAACGCAGCTGCTAGTCCCCTCTGGTGCAAAATCTTAAGGTCCTAGCTCATGCCCAAGGCACTAAAGAAGGGTAAATAGTCAATAATCGATAACTAAATCTTGGATTGTACTGCTTCTAACTGGCTATTACATCAAGTTAGAAGCTTCTTCTGTGTTCTACTATGATGCGGTTAGTTTCTCCGCATACCGCAGCACGCGACATAGCTTTGCAGACGATAAATGTAACCGTCTCAGAGAGAAGAGTGGCCAATGTAACGATATGGCTTTAAGTCGATTCGATAATAAATGAAGAAAACGGACGGATTTCTCAGGTTTTTACTACATATGAACACTTTTCACATTCTCCCGTTCAACGCAGCTGCTCGTCCCCTCTGGTGCAAAATCTTAAGGTCCTAGCTCATGCCCAAGGCACTAAAGAAGGGTAAATAGTCAATAATCGATAACTAAATCTTGTATTGTACTGCTTCTAACTGGCTATGACATCAAGATAGAAGCTTCTTCTGTGTTCTACTATGGTGCGGTTAGTTTCTCCGCATACCGCAGACGTGACATAGCTTTGCAGACGATAAATGTAACCGTCTCAGAGAGAAGAGCGGTCAATGTAACGATCTGGCTTTAAGTCGATTCGATAATAAATGAAGAAAACGGACGGATTTCTCAGGTTTTCACTACATATGAACACTTTTCACATTCTCCCGTGCAACGCAGCTGCTAGTCCTCCTCTCATGCAAAATCTTAGGGTCCTAGCTCATGCCCAAGGCACCAAAGAAGGGTTAAAAGAGAATAATCGAGAACTAAAAGTTGAATTGTACTGCTTCTTACTGGCTATAACATCAACTTAGAAGCATCTTCTGTGTTCTACCTCTTTTGCTTTTAGTGTCTCTGCATACCGCAGCACGCGACATAGCTTTGCAGACGATAAATGTTACCGTTTCAGAGAGAAGAGCGGCCAATGTAATGATACGGCTTTAAGTCGATTCGATAATAAATGAAGAAAACGGACGGATTTCTCAGGTTTTTACTACATATGAACACTTTTCACATTCTCCCGTTCAACGCAGCTGCTAGTCCTCCTCTGGTGCAAAATCGTAAGGTCCTAGCTCATGCCCAAGGCACTAAAGAAGGGTAAAAAGTCAATAATCGATAACTAAATCTTGGATTGTACTGCTTCTAACTGGCTATAACATCAACTTAGAAGCATCTTCTGTGTTCTACTATTTTGCTTTTAGTGTCTCTGCATACCGCAGCACGTGACATAGCTTTGCAGACGATAAATGTAACCGTTTCAGAGAGAAGAGCGGCCAATGTAGCGATCTGGCTTTAAGTCGATTCGATAATAACTGAAGAAAACGGACTGATTTCTCAGGTTTTTACCACATATGAACACTTTTCACATTCTCCCGTTCAACGCAGCTGCTAGTCCTCCTCTGGTGCAAAATCTTAAGGTCCTAGCTCATGTCCAAGGCACCAAATAAGGGTAAAAAGTTAATAATCGATAACTAAATCTTGGATTGTACTGCTTCTAACTGGCTATTACATCAAGTTAGAAGCTTCTTCTGTGTTCTACTATGGTGCGGTTAGTTTCTCCGCATACCGCAGCACGCGACATAGCTTTGCAGACGATAAATGTAACCGTCTCAGAGAGAAGAGCGGCCAATGTAACGATCTGGCTTTAAGTCGATTCGATAATAAATGAAGAAAACGGACGGATTTCTCAGGTTTTTACTACATATGAACACTTTTCACATTCTCCCGTTCAACGCAGCTGCTAGGCCTCCTCTGGTGCAAAATCGTAAGGTCCTAGCTCATGCCCAAGGCACTAAAGAAGGGTAAAAAGTCAATAATCGATAACTAAATCTTGGCTTGTACTGCTTCTAACTGGCTATAACATCAACTTAGAAGCATCTTCTGTGTTCTACTATTTTGCTTTTAGTGTCTCTGCATACCGCAGCACGCGACATAGCTTTGCAGACGATAAATGTAACCGTTTCAGAGAGAAGAGCGGCCAATGTAACGATCTGGCTTTAAGTCGATTCGATAATAACTGAAGTAAACGGACGGATTTCTCAGGTTTTTACCACATATGAACACTTTTCACATTCTCCCGTTCAACGCAGCTGCTAGTCCTCCTCTGGTGCAAAATCTTAAGGTCCTAGCTCATGTCCAAGGCACTAATGAAGGGTAAAAAGTCAATAATCGATAAATAAATCTTGGATTTTACTGCTTCTAACTGGCTATTACATCAAGTTAGAAGCTTCTTCTGTGTTCTACTATGGTGCGTTTAGTTTCTCCGCATACCGCAGCTCGCGACATAGCTTTGCAGACGATAAATGTAACCGTCTCAGAGAGAGGAGCGGCCAATGTATCGATCTGGCTTTAAGTCGATTCGATAATAAATGAAGAAAACGGATGTATTTCTCAGTTTTTTACTACATATGAACACTTTTCACGGTTAGTGTCTCCGCATACCACAGCACGCGACATATCTTTGCTGACGATAAATGTAACCGTTTCAGAGAGAAGAGCGGACAATATAACGATATGGCTTTAAGTCAATTCGATAACAAATGAAGAAAACGGACGGATTTTTCAGTTTTTTACTACATATGAACACTTTTCACATTCTCCCGTGCAACGCGGCTGCTAGTCCTCCTCTGGTGCAAAATCTTAAGGTCCTAGCTCATGTCCAAGGCACTAAAGAAGGGTAAATAGTCAATAATCGATAAATAAAACTTGGATTGTACTGCTTCTAACTGGCTATTACATCAAGTTAGAAGCTTCTTCTGTGTTCTACTATGGTGCGGTTAGTGTCTCCGCATACCACAGCACGCGACATAGCTTTGCTGACGATAAATGTAACCGTTTCAGAGAGAAGAGCGGCCAATGTAACGATATGGCTTTAAGTCGATTCGATAAGAAATGAAGAAAACGGACGGATTTTTCAGTTTTTTCTAAATATAAACACTTTTCACATTCTCCCGTTCAACGCAGCTGCTAGTCCTCCTCTGGTGCAAAATCTCAAGGTCCTAGCTCATGTCCAAGGCACTAAAGAAGGGTAAAAAGTCAATAATCGATAAATAAATCTTGGATTGTACTGCTTCTAACTGGCTATTACATCAAGTTAGAAGCTTCTTCTGTGTTCTACTATGGTGCGGTTAGTGTCTCCGCATACCACAGCACGCGACATAGCTTTGCTGACGATAAATGTAACCGTTTCAGAGAGAAGAGCGGCCAATGTAACGATATGGCTTTAAGTCGATTCGATAACAAAGGAAGAAAACGGACGGATTTCTCAGTTTTTTCTAAATATAAACAGTTTTCACATTCTCCCGTGCAACGCAGCTGCTAGTCCTCCTTTCATGCAGAATCTTAAGGTCCTAGCTCATGTCCAAGGCACCAAAGAAGGGTAAAAAGTCAATAATCGATAATTAAAATTTGAATTGTACTACTTCTTACTGGCTTTTACATCAACTTAGAAACTTCATCTGTGTTCTACTATGGTGCGTTTAGTGTCTCCACATACCACAGCACGCGACATAGCTTTGCAGACGATAAATGTAACCGTTTCAGGGAGAAAAGTGGCCAATATGACGATCTGGCTTTAAGTCGATTCGATAACAAATGACGAAAACGGACGGATTTCTCAGTTTTTTACTACATACGAACACTTTTCACATTCTCCCGTGCAACTGCGGTGCTAGTCCTCGTTTCATGCAGATTCTTAAGGTCCTAGCTCATGTCCAAGGCACCAAAGCCAGCTAAAAAGTCAATAATCGATACCTAAAACTTGAATTGTACTACTTCTTACTGGCTATTACAACAACTTAGAAGATTCATCTGTGTTCTACTATGGTGCTTTTAGTGTCTCCGCATACCTCAGCACGCGACATAGCTTTGCAGACGATAAATGTAACCGTCTCAGAGAGAAGAGCGGCCAATGAAGCGATATGGCTTGAAGTCGATTCGATAATAAATGAAGAAAACGGACGGATTCCTCAGTTTTTTACTACATATGAACACTTTTCACATTCTCCCGTTCAACGCAGCTGCTAGTCCTCCTCTGGTGCAAAATCTTAAGGTCCTAGCTCATGTCCAAGGCACTAAAGAAGGGTAAAAAGTCAATAATCGAGATCTAAATCTTGGATTGTACTGCTTCTAACTGGCTATTACATCAAGTTAGAAGTTTCTTCTTTGTTCTACTATGGTGCGGTTAGTTTCTCCGCATACCGCAACACGCGACATAGCTTTGCAGACGATAAATGTAACCGTCTCAGAGAGAAGAGCAGCTATGTAACGATCTGGCTTTAAGTCGATTCGATAATAAATGAAGAAAACGGACGGATTTCTCAGTTTTTTACTACATATGAACACTTTTCACATTCTCCCGTTCAACGCAGCTGCTAGTCCTCCTCTGGTGCAAAATCTTAAGGTCCTAGCTCATGTCCAAGGCACTAAAGAAGGGTAAAAAGTCGATAATCGATAACTAAATCTTGGATTGTACTGCTTCTAACTGGCTATTACATCAAGTTAGAAGCTTCTTCTGTCTTCTACTATGGTGCGGTTAGTTTCTCCGCATACCGCAGCGCGCGACATAGCTTGCAGACGATAAATGTAACCGTCTCAGAGAGAAGAGCGGCCAATGTAACGTTATGGCTTTAAGTCGATTCGATAATAAATGAAGAAAACGGACGGATTTCTCAGTTTTTTACTATATATGAACACTTTTTACATTCTCCCGTTCAACGCATACCACAGCACGCGACATAGCTTTGCTGACGATAAATGTAACCGTTTCAGAGAGAAGAGCGGCCAATGTGACGATCTGGCTTTACGTCGATTCGATAACAAATGAAGAAAACGGACGGATTTCTCAGTTTTTTCTAAATATAAAACTTTTCACATTCTCCCATGCAACGCAGCTGCTAGTCCTCCTTTCATGCAGAATCTTAAGGTCCTAGCTCATGTCCAAGGCACCAAAGAAGGGTAAAAAGTCTATAATCGATAATTAAAACTTGAATTGTACTACTTCTTACTGGCTTTTACATCAACTTAGAAGCTTCATCTGTGTTCTACTATGGTGCTTTTAGTGTCTCCACATACCACAGCACGCGACATAGCTGTGCAGACGATAAATGTAACCGTTTCAGGGAGAAAAGTGGCCAATGTGACGATCTGGCTTTAAGTCGATTCGATAACAAATGACGAAAACGGACGGATTTCTCAGGTTTTTACTACATATGAACACTTTTCACATTCTCCCGTGCAACTGCGGTGCTAGTCCTCGTTTCATGCAGAATCTTAAGGTCCTAGCTCATGTCCAAGGCACCAAAGCCAGCTAAAAAGTCAATAATCGATACCTAAAACTTGAATTGTACTACTTCTTACTGGCTATTACAACAACTTAGAAGCTTCATCTGTGTTCTACTATGGTGCTTTTAGTGTCTCCGCATACCTCAGCACACGACATAGCTTTGCAGACGATAAGTACAACCGTTTCAGTGAGAAGAGTGGCCAATGTAACGATCTGCCTTTAAGTCGATTCGATAATAAATGAAGAAAACGGACGGATTTCTCAGGTTTTTACTACATATTAACACTTTTCACATTCTCCCGTTCAACGCAGCTGCTAGTCCTCCTCTGGTGCAAAATCTTATGGTCCTAGCTCATGCCCAAGGCACTAAAGAAGGGCAAAAAGTCAATAATCGATAACTAAATCTTGGATTGTACTGCTTCTAACTGGCTATGACATCAAGATAGAGGCTTCTTCTGTGTTCTACTATGGTCCGGTTAGTTTCTCCGCATACCGCAGACGCGACATAGCTTTGCAGACGATAAATGTAACCGTCTCAGAGAGAAGAGCGGCCAATGTAACGATCTGGCTTTAAGTCGATTCGATAATACATGAAGAAAACGGACGGATTTCTCAGGTTTTTCCTACATATGAACACTTTTCACATTCTCCCGTGCAACGCAGCTGCTAGTCCTCCTCTCATGCAAAATCTTAGGGTCCTAGCTCATGCCCAAGGCACCAAAGAAGGGTAAAAAGTGAATAACCGAGAACTAAAAGTTGAATTGTACTGCTTCTTACTGGCTATAACATCAACTTAGAAGCATCTTCTGTGTTCTACTATTTTGCTTTTAGTGTCTCTACATACCGCAGCACGCGACATAGCTTTGCAGACGATAAATGTAACCGTTTCAGAGAGAAGAGCGTCCAATGTAACGATATGGCTTTAAGTCGATTCGATAATAAATGAAGAAAACGGAAGGATTTCTCAGTTTTTTACTACATATGAACACTTTTCACATTCTCCCGTTCAACGCAGCTGCTAGTCCTCCTCTGGTGCAAAATCGTAAGGTCCTAGCTCATGTCCAAGGCACCAAATAAGGGTAAAAAGTCAATAATCGATAACTAAATCTTGGATTGTACTGCTTCTAACTGGCTATTACAAGTTAGAAGCTTCTTCTGTGTTCTACTGTGGTGCGGTTAGTTTCTCCACATACCGCAGCACGCGACATAGCTTTGCAGACGATAAATGTAACCGTTTCAGAGAGAAGAGTGGCCAATGTAACGATATGGCTTTAAGTCGATTCGATAATAAATGAAGAAAACGGACGGATTTCTCAGGTTTTTACTACATATGAACACTTTTCACATTCTCCCGTTCAACGCAGCTGCTAGTCCTCCTCTGGTGCAAAATCTTATGGTCCTAGCTCATGCCCAAGGCACTAAAGAAGGGCAAAAAGTCAATAATCGATAACTAAATCTTGGATTGTACTGCTTCTAACTGGCTATGACATCAAGATAGAGGCTTCTTCTGTGTTCTACTATGGTGCGGTTAGTTTCTCCGCATACCGCAGACGCGACATAGCTTTGCAGACGATAAATGTAACCGTCTCAGAGAGAAGAGCGGTCAATGTAACGATCTGGCTTTAAGTCGGTTCGATAATAAATGAAGAAAACGGACGGATTTCTCAGGTTTTCACTACATATGAACACTTTTCACATTCTCCCGTGCAACGCAGCTGCTAGTCCTCCTCTCATGCAAAATCTTAGGGTCCTAGCTCATGCCCAAGGCACCAAAGAAGGGTTAAAAGTGAATAATCGAGAACTAAAAGTTGAATTGTACTGCTTCTTACTGGCTATAACATCAACTTAGAAGCATCTTCTGTGTTCTACCTTTTTTGCTTTTAGTGTCTCTGCATACCGCAGCACGCGACATAGCTTTGCAGACGATAAATGTAACCGTCTCAGAGAGAAGAGCGGCCAATGTAACGATCTGGTTTTAAGTCGATTCGATAATAAATGAAGAAAACGGACGGATTTCTCAGGTTTTTACTACATATGAACACTTTTCACATTCTCCCGTTCAACGCAGCTGCTAGTCCTCCTCTGGTGCAAAATCGTAAGGTCCTAGCTCATGCCCAAGGCACTAAAGAAGGGTAAAAAGTCAATAATCGATAACTAAATCTTGGATTGTACTGCTTCTAACTGGCTATTTCATCAAGTTAGAAGCTTCTTCTGTGTTCCACTATGGTGAGTTAGTTTCTCCGCATACCGCAGCAAGCGACATAGCTTTGCAGACGATAAATGTAACCGTTTCAGAGAGAAGAGCGGCCAATGTAACGATACGGCTTTAAGTCGATTCGATAATAAATGAAGAAAACGGACGGATTTCTCAGGTTTTTACTACATATGAACACTTTTCACATTCTCCCGTTCAACGCAGCTGCTAGTCCTCCTCTGGTGCAAAATCTTATGGTCCTAGGTCATGCCCAAGGCACTAAAGAAGGGCAAAAAGTCAATAATCGATAACTAAATCTTGGATTGTACTGCTTCTAACTGGCTATGACATCAAGATAGAAGCTTCTTCTGTGTTCTACTATGGTGCGGTTAGTTTCTCCGCATACCGCAGCACGCGACATAGCTTTGCAGACGATAAATGTAACCGTTTCAGAGAGAAGAGCGGCCAATGTAACGATCTGGCTTTAAGTCGATTCGATAATAAATGAAGAAAACGGACGGATTTCTCAGGTTTTTACTACATATGAACACTTTTCACATTCTCCCGTTCAACGCAGCTGCTAGTCCTCCTCTGGTACAAAATCTTAAGGTCCTAGCTCATGCCCAAGGCACTAAAGAAGGGTAAAAAGTCAATAATCGATAACTAAATCTTGGATTGTACTGCTTCTAACTGGCTATTTCATCAAGTTAGAAGCTTCTTCCGTGTTCCACTATGGTGAGTTAGTTTCTCCGCATACCGCAGCAAGCGACATAGCTTTGCAGACGATAAATGTAACCGTTTCAGAGAGAAGAGCGGCCAATGTAACGATACGGCTTTAAGTCGATTCGATAATAAATGAAGAAAACGGACGGATTTCTCAGGTTTTTACTACATATGAACACTTTTCACATTCTCCCGTTCAACGCAGCTGCTAGTCCTCCTCTGGTGCAAAATCGTAAGGTCCTAGCTCATGCCCAAGGCACTAAAGAAGGGTTAAAAGTCAATAATCGATAACTAAATCTTGGATTGTACTGCTTCTAACTGGCTATAACATCAACTTAGAAGCATCTTCTGTGTTCTACTATTTTGCTTTTAGTGTCTCTGCATACCGCAGCACGCGACATAGCTTTGCAGACGATAAATGTAACCGTTTCAGAGAGAAGAGCGGCCAATGTAACGATCTGGCTTTAAGTCGATTCGATAATAACTGAAGAAATAGGACGGATTTCTCAGGTTTTTACCACATATGAACACTTTTCACATTCTCCCGTTCAACGCAGCTGCTAGTCCTCCTCTGGTGCAAAATCTTAAGGTCCTAGCTCATGCCCAAGGCACCAAATAAGGGTAAAAAGTTAATAATCGATAACTAAATCTTGGATTGTACTGCTTCTAACTGGCTATTACATCAAGTTAGAAGCTTCTTCTGTGTTCTACTATGATGCGGTTAGTTTCTCCGCATACCGCAGCACGCGACATAGCTTTGCAGACGATAAATGTAACCGTCTCAGAGAGAAGAGCGGCCAATGTAACGATCTGGCTTTAAGTCGATTCGATAATAAATGAAGAAAACGGACGGATTTCTCAGGTTTTTACTACATATGAACACTTTTCACATTCTCCCGTTCAACGCAGCTGCTAGTCCTCCTCTGGTGCAAAATCTTAAGGTCCTAGCTCATGTCCAAGGCACTAATGAAGGGTAAAAAGTCAATAATCGATAAAGAAATCTTGGATTTTACTGCTTCTAACTGGCTATTACATCAAGTTAGAAGCTTCTTCTGCGTTCTACTATGGTGCGTTTAGTTTCTCCGCATACCGCAGCTCGCGACATAGCTTTGCAGACGATAAATGTAACCGTCTCAGAGAGAGGAGCGGCCAATGTAACGATCTGGCTTTAAGTCGATTCGATAAGAAATGAAGAAAACGGAAGGATTTCTCAGTTATTTACTACATATGAACACTTTTCACATTCTCCCGTTCAACGCGACTGCTAGTCGTCCTCTCATTCAAAATCTTAAGGTCCTAACTCAAGTCCAAGGCACCAAATAAGGGAAAAAGTCAATAATCGATAACTAAATCTTGGATTGTATTGCTTCTAACTGGCTATTACAAGTTAGAAGCTTCTTCTGTGTTCTACTATGGAGCGGTTAGTTTCTCCACATACCGCAGCACGCGACATAGCTTTGCATACGATAAATGTAACCGTTTCAGAGAGAAGAGTGGCCAATGTAACGATATGGCTTTAAGTCGATTCGATAATAAATGAAGAAAACGGACGGATTTCTCAGGTATTTTCTACATATGAACACTTTTCACATTCTCCCGTTCAACGCAGCTGCTAGTCCCCTCTGGTGCAAAATCTTAAGGTCCTAGCTCATGCCCAAGGCACTAAAGAAGGGTAAATAGTCAATAATCGATAACTAAATCTTGTATTGTACTGCTTCTAACTGGCTATGACATCAAGATAGAAGCTTCTTCTGTGTTCTACTA
This sequence comes from Schistocerca gregaria, assembly GCF_023897955.1. Taxonomy (NCBI): domain Eukaryota; kingdom Metazoa; phylum Arthropoda; class Insecta; order Orthoptera; family Acrididae; genus Schistocerca; species Schistocerca gregaria. The sequence goes on along the minus strand of NW_026061795.1, from coordinate 13,118,496 downwards.
TGGTGCGGTTAGTTCCTCCGCATACCGCAGACGCGACATAGCTTTGCAGACGATAAATGTAACCGTTTCAGAGAGAAGAGCGGCCAATGTAACGATACGGCTTTAAGTCGATTCGATAATAAATGAAGAAAACGGACGGATTTCTCAGGTTTTTACTACATATGAACACTTTTCACATTCTCCCGTTCAACGCAGCTGCTAGTCCTCCTCTGGTGCAAAACCTTATGGTCCTAGCTCATGCCCAAGGCAATAAAGAAGGGCAAAAAGTCAATAATCGATAACTAAATCTTGGATTGTACTGCTTCTATCTGGCTATGACATCAAGATAGAAGCTTCTTCTGTGTTCTACTATGGTGCGGTTAGTTTCTCCGCATACCGCAGCACGCGACATAGCTTTGCAGACGATAAATGTAACCGTTTCAGAGAGAAGAGCGGCCAATGTAACGATCTGGCTTTAAGTCGATTCGATAATAAATGAAGAAAACGGACGGATTTCTCAGGTTTTTACTACATATGAACACTTTTCACATTCTCCCGTTCAACGCAGCTGCTAGTCCTCCTCTGGTACAAAATCTTAAGGTCCTAGCTCATGCCCAAGGCACTAAAGAAGGGTAAAAAGTCAATAATCGATAACTAAATCTTGGATTGTACTGCTTCTAACTGGCTATTTCATCAAGTTAGAAGCTTCTTCTGTGTTCCACTATGGTGAATTAGTTTCTCCGCATACCGCAGCAAGCGACATAGCTTTGCAGACGATAAATGTAACCGTTTCAGAGAGAAGAGCGGCCAATGTAACGATACGGCTTTAAGTCGATTCGATAATAAATGAAGAAAACGGACGGATTTCTCAGGTTTTTACTACATATGAACACTTTTCACATTCTCCCGTTCAACGCAGCTGCTAGTCCCCTCTGGTGCAAAATCTTAAGGTCCTAGCTCATGCCCAAGGCACTAAAGAAGGGTAAATAGTCAATAATCGATAACTAAATCTTGTATTGTACTGCTTCTAACTGGCTATGACATCAAGATAGAAGCTTCTTCTGTGTTCTACTATGGTGCGGTTAGTTTCTCCGCATACCGCAGACGCGACATAGCTTTGCAGACGATAAATGTAACCGTTTCAGAGAGAAGAGCGGCCAATGTAACGATACGGCTTTAAGTCGATTCGATAATAAATGAAGAAAACGGACGGATTTCTCAGGTTTTTACTACATATGAACACTTTTCACATTCTCCCGTTCAACGCAGCTGCTAGTCCTCCTCTGGTGCAAAACCTTATGGTCCTAGCTCATGCCCAAGGCAATAAAGAAGGGCAAAAAGTCAATAATCGATAACTAAATCTTGGATTGTACTGCTTCTATCTGGCTATGACATCAAGATAGAAGCTTCTTCTGTGTTCTACTATGGTGCGGTTAGTTTCTCCGCATACCGCAGCACGCGACATAGCTTTGCAGACGATAAATGTAACCGTTTCAGAGAGAAGAGCGGCCAATGTAACGATCTGGCTTTAAGTCGATTCGATAATAAATGAAGAAAACGGACGGATTTCTCAGGTTTTTACTACATATGAACACTTTTCACATTCTCCCGTTCAACGCAGCTGCTAGTCCTCCTCTGGTACAAAATCTTAAGGTCCTAGCTCATGCCCAAGGCACTAAAGAAGGGTAAAAAGTCAATAATCGATAACTAAATCTTGGATTGTACTGCTTCTAACTGGCTATTTCATCAAGTTAGAAGCTTCTTCTGTGTTCCACTATGGTGAATTAGTTTCTCCGCATACCGCAGCAAGCGACATAGCTTTGCAGACGATAAATGTAACCGTTTCAGAGAGAAGAGCGGCCAATGTAACGATACGGCTTTAAGTCGATTCGATAATAAATGAAGAAAACGGACGGATTTCTCAGGTTTTTACTACATATGAACACTTTTCACATTCTCCCGTTCAACGCAGCTGCTAGTCCTCCTCTGGTGCAAAATCGTAAGATCCTAGCTCATGCCCAAGAACCTAAAGAAGGGTAAAAAGTCAATAATCGATAACTAAATCTTGGATTGTACTGCTTCTAACTGGCTATAACATCAACTTAGAAGCATCTTCTGTGTTCTACTATTTTGCTTTTAGTGTCTCTGCATACCGCAGCACGTGACATAGCTTTGCAGACGATAAATGTAACCGTTTCAGAGAGAAGAGCGGCCAATGTAGCGATCTGGCTTTAAGTCGATTCGATAATAACTGAAGAAAACGGACGGATTTCTCAGGTTTTTACCACATATGAACACTTTTCACATTCTCCCGTTCAACGCAGCTGCTAGTCCTCCTCTGGTGCAAAATCTTAAGGTCCTAGCTCATGTCCAAGGCACCAAATAAGGGTAAAAAGTTAATAATCGATAACTAAATCTTGGATTGTACTGCTTCTAACTGGCTATTACATCAAGTTAGAAGCTTCTTCTGTGTTCTACTATGGTGCGGTTAGTTTCTCCGCATACCGCAGCACGCGACATAGCTTTGCAGACGATAAATGTAACCGTCTCAGAGAGAAGAGCGGCCAATGTAACGATCTGGCTTTAAGTCGATTCGATAATAAATGAAGAAAACGGACGGATTTCTCAGGTTTTTACTACATATGAACACTTTTCACATTCTCCCGTTCAACGCAGCTGCTAGGCCTCCTCTGGTGCAAAATCGTAAGGTCCTAGCTCATGCCCAAGGCACTAAAGAAGGGTAAAAAGTCAATAATCGATAACTAAATCTTGGATTGTACTACTTCTAACTGGCTATAACATCAACTTAGAAGCATCTTCTGTGTTCTACTATTTTGCTTTTAGTGTCTCTGCATACCGCAGCACGCGACATAGCTTTGCAGACGATAAATGTAACCGTTTCAGAGAGAAGAGCGGCCAATGTAACGATCTGGCTTTAAGTCGATTCGATAATAACTGAAGAAAACGGACGGATTTCTCAGGTTTTTACTACATATGAACACTTTTCACATTCTCCCGTTCAACGCAGCTGCTAGTCCTCCTCTGGTGCAAAATCTTAAGGTCCTAGCTCATGTCCAAGGCACCAATTAAGGGTAAAAAGTTAATAATCGATAACTAAATCTTGGATTGTACAGCTTCTAACTGGCTATTTCATCAAGTTAGAAGCTTCTTCTGTGTTCCACTATGGTGAGTTAGTTTCTCCGCATACCGCAGCAAGCGACATAGCTTTGCAGACGATAAATGTAACCGTTTCAGAGAGAAGAGCGGCCAATGTAACGATACGGCTTTAAGTCAATTCGATAATAAATGAAGAAAACGGACGGATTTCTCAGTTTTTTACTACATATGAACACTTTTCACATTCTCCCGTGCAACGCGGCTGCTAGTCCTCCTCTGGTGCAAAATCTTAAGGTCCTAGCTCATGTCCAAGACACTAAAGAAGGGTAAATAGTCAATAATTGATAAATAAATCTTGGATTGTACAGCTTCTAACTGGCTATTACATCATGTTAGAAGCTTCTTCTGTGTTCTACTATGGTGCGTTTAGTGTCTCTGCATACCGCAGCACGCGACATAGCTTTGCAGACGATAAATGTAACCGTTTCAGAGAGAAGAGCGGCCAATGTAACGATCTGGCTTTAAGTCGATTCGATAATAACTGAAGAAATAGGACGGATTTCTCAGGTTTTTACCACATATGAACACTTTTCACATTCTCCCGTTCAACGCAGCTGCTAGTCCTCCTCTCATGCAAAATCTTAGGGTCCTAGCTCATGCCCAAGGCACCAAAGAAGGGTTAAAAGAGAATAATCGAGAATTAAAAGTTGAATTGTACTGCTTCTTACTGGCTATAACATCAACTTAGAAGCATCTTCTGTGTTCTACCTCTTTTGCTTTTAGTGTCTCTGCATACCGCAGCACGCGACATAGCTTTGCAGACGATAAATGTAACCGTTTCAGAGAGAAGAGCGGCCAATGTAACGATACGGCTTTAAGTCGATTCGATAATAAATGAAGAAAACGGACGGATTTCTCAGGTTTTTACTACATATGAACACTTTTCACATTCTCCCGTTCAACGCAGCTGCTAGTCCTCCTCTGGTGCAAAATCGTAAGATCCTAGCTCATGCCCAAGGCACTAAAGAAGGGTAAAAAGTCAATAATCGATAACTAAATCTTGGATTGTACTGCTTCTAACTGGCTATAACTTCAACTTAGAAGCATCTTCTGTGTTCTACTATTTTGCTTTTAGTGTCTCTGCATACCGCAGCACGTGACATAGCTTTGCAGACGATAAATGTAACCGTTTCAGAGAGAAGAGCGGCCAATGTAGCGATCTGGCTTTAAGTCGATTCGATAATAACTGAAGAAAACGGACGGATTTCTCAGGTTTTTACCACATATGAACACTTTTCACATTCTCCCGTTCAACGCAGCTGCTAGTCCTCCTCTGGTGCAAAATCTTAAGGTCCTAGATCATGTCCAAGGCACCAAATAAGGGTAAAAAGTTAATAATCGATAACTAAATCTTGGATTGTACTGCTTCTAACTGGCTATTACATCAAGTTAGAAGCTTCTTCTGTGTTCTACTATGGTGCGGTTAGTTTCTCCGCATACCGCAGCACGCGACATAGCTTTGCAGACGATAAATGTAACCGTCTCAGAGAGAAGAGCGGCCAATGTAACGATCTGGCTTTAAGTCGATTCGATAATAAATGAAGAAAACGGACGGATTACTCAGGTTTTTACTACATATGAACACTTTTCACATTCTCCCGTTCAACGCAGCTGCTAGGCCTCCTCTGGTGCAAAATCGTAAGGTCCTAGCTCATGCCCAAGGCACTAAAGAAGGGTAAAAAGTCAATAATCGATAACTAAATCTTGGATTGTACTGCTTCTAACTGGCTATAACATCAACTTAGAAGCATCTTCTGTGTTCTACTATTTTGCTTTTAGTGTCTCTGCATACCGCTGCACGCAACATAGCTTTGCAGACGATAAATGTAACCGTTTCAGAGAGAAGAGCGGCCAATGTAACGATCTGGCTTTAAGTCGATTCGATAATAACTGAAGAAAACGGACGGATTTCTCAGGTTTTTACCTCATATGAACACTTTTCACATTCTCCCGTTCAACGCAGCTGCTAGTCCTCCTCTGGTGCAAAATCTTAAGGTCCTAGCTCATGTCCAAGGCACCAAATAAGGGTAAAAAGTTAATAATCGATAACTAAATCTTGGATTGTACTGCTTCTAACTGGCTATTACATCAAGTTAGAAGCTTCTTCCGTGTTCTACTATGGTGCGGTTAGTTTCTCCGCATACCGCAGCACGCGACATAGCTTTGCAGACGATAAATGTAACCGTCTCAGAGAGAAGAGCGGCCAATGTAACGATCTGGCTTTAAGTCGATTCGATAATAAATGAAGAAAACGGACGGATTTCTCAGGTTTTTACTACATATGAACACTTTTCACATTCTCCCGTTCAACGCAGCTGCCAGTCCTCCTCTGGTGCAAAATCTTAAGGTCCTAGCTCATGTCCAAGGCACTAATGAAGGGTAAAAAGTCAATAATCGATAAATAAATCTTGGATTTTACTGCTTCTAACTGGCTATTACATCAAGTTAGAAGCTTCTTCTGTGTTCTACTATGGTGCGTTTAGTTTCTCCGCTTACCGCAGCTCGCGACATAGCTTTGCAGACGATAAATGTAACCGTCTCAGAGAGAGGAGCGGCCAATGTATCGATCTGGCTTTAAGTCGATTCGATAATAAATGAAGAAAACGGATGTATTTCTCAGTTTTTTACTACATATGAACACTTTTCACGGTTAGTGTCTCCGCATACCACAGCACGCGACATATCTTTGCTGACGATAAATGTAACCGTTTCAGAGAGAAGAGCGGACAATATAACGATATGGCTTTAAGTCAATTCGATAACAAATGAAGAAAACGGACGGATTTTTCAGTTTTTTACTACATATGAACACTTTTCACATTCTCCCGTGCAACGCGGCTGCTAGTCCTCCTCTGGTGCAAAATCTTAAGGTCCTAGCTCATGTCCAAGGCACTAAAGAAGGGTAAATAGTCAATAATCGATAAATAAATCTTGGATTGTACTGCTTCTAACTGGCTATTACATCAAGTTAGAAGCTACTTCTGTGTTCTACTATGGTGCGGTTAGTTTCTCCGCATACCACAGCACGCGACATAGCATTGCTGACGATAAATGTAACCGTTTCAGAGAGAAGAGCGGCCAATGTAACGATATGGCTTTAAGTCGATTCGATAACAAATGAAGAAAACGGACGGATTTTTCAATTTTTTCTAAATATAAACACTTTTCACATTCTTCCGTGCAACGCAGCTGCTAGTCCTCCTTTCATGCAGAATCGTAAGGTCCTAGCTCATGTCCAAGGCACCAAAGAAGGGTAAAAAGTCAATAATCGATAATTAAAATTTGAATTGTACTACTTCTTACTGGCTTTTACATCAACTTAGAAGCTTCATCTGTGTTCTACTATGGTGCGTTTAGTGTCTCCACATACCACAGCACGCGACATAGCTTTGCAGACGATAAATGTAACCGTTTCAGGGAGAAAAGTGGCCAATATGACGATCTGGCTTTAAGTCGATTCGATAACAAATGACGAAAACGGACGGATTTCTCAGGTTTTTACTACATACGAACACTTTTCACATTCTCCCGTGCAACTGCGGTGCTAGTCCTCGTTTCATGCAGAATCTTAAGGTCCTAGCTCATGTCCAAGGCACCAAAGCCAGCTGAAAAGTCAATAATCGATACCTAAAACTTGAATTGTACTACTTCTTACTGGCTATTACAACAACTTAGAAGATTCATCTGTGTTCTACTATGGTGCTTTTAGTGTCTCCGCATACCTCAGCACGCGACATAGCTTTGCAGACGATAAATGTAACCGTCTCAGAGAGAAGAGCGGCCAATGAAACGATATGGCTTTAAGTCGATTCGATAATAAATGAAGAAAACGGACGGATTTCTCAGTTTTTTACTACATATGAACACTTTTCACTTTCCCCGTTCAACGCAGCTGCTAGTCCTCCTCTGGTGCAAAATCTTAAGGTCCTAGCGCATGTCCAAGGCACTAAAGAAGGGTAAAAAGTCAATAATAGATAAATAAATCTTGGATTTTACTGCTTCTAACTGACTATTACATCAAGTTAGAAGCTTCTTCTGTGTTCTACAATGGTGCGGTAAGTGTCTCCGCATACCACAGCACGCGACATATCTTTGCTGACGATAAATGTAACCGTCTCAGAGAGAAGAGCGGCAAATGTAACGATATGGCTTTAAGTCGATTCGATAATAAATGAAGAAAACGGACGGATTCCTCAGTTTTTAACTACTTATGAACACTTTTCACATTCTCCCGTTCAACGCATACCACAGCACGCGACATAGCTTAGCTGACGATAAATGTAACCGTCTCAGAGAGAAGAGCGGCCAATGTAACGATATGGCTTTAAGTCGATTCGATAATAAATGAAGAAAACGGGGGGATTTCTCAGTTTTTTCTACATATGAACACTTTTCACATTCTCCCGTTCAACACAGCTGCTAGTCGCCCGCTGGTGCAAAATCTTAAGGTCCTAGCTCATGCCCAAGCCACTAAAGAAGGGTAAAAAGTCGATAATCGATAACTAAATCTTGGATTGTACTGCTTCTAACTGGCTATTACATCAAGTTACAAGCTTCTTCTGTCTTCTACTATGGTGCGGTTAGTTTCTCCGCATACTGCAGCACGCGACATAGCTTTGCAGACGATAAATGTAACCGTCTCAGAGAGAAGAGCGGCCAATGTAACGTTATGGCTTTAAGTCGATTCGATAATAAATGAAGAAAACGGACGGATTTCTCAGTTTTTTACTATATATGTACACTTTTTACATTCTCCCGTTCAACGCATACCACAGCACGCGACATAGCTTAGCTGACGATAAATGTAACCGTTTCAGAGAGAAGAGCGACCAATGTGACGATCTGGCTTTAAGTCGATTCGATAACAAATGAAGAAAACGGACGGATTTCTCAGTTTTTTCTAAATATAAACACTTTTCACATTCTCCCATGCAACGCAGCTGCTAGTCCTCCTTTCATGCAGAATCTTAAGGTCCTAGCTCATGTCCAAGGCACCAAAGAAGGGTAAAAAGTCAATAATCGATAATTAAAACTTGAATTGTACTACTTCTCACTGGCTTTTACATTAACTTAGAAGCTTCATCTGTGTTCTACTATGGTGCTTTTAGTGTCTCCACATACCACAGCACGCGACATAGCTGTGCAGACGATAAATGTAACGGTTTCAGGGAGAAAAGTGGCCAATGTGACGATCTGGCTTTAAGTCGATTCGATAACAAATGACGAAAACGGACGGATTTCTCAGGTTTTTACTACATATGAACACTTTTCACATTCTCCCGTGCAACTGCGGTGCTAGTCCTCGTTTCATGCAGAATCTTAAGGTCCTAGCTCATGTCCAAGGCACCAAAGCCAGCTAAAAAGTCAATAATCGATACCTAAAACTTGAATTGTACTACTTCTTACTGGCTATTACAACAACTTAGAAGCTTCATCTGTGTTCTACTATGGTGCTTTTAGTGTCTCCGCATACCTCAGCACGCGACATAGCTTTGCAGACGATAAGTACAACCGTTTCAGTGAGAAGAGTGGCCAATGTAACGATCTGCCTTTAAGTCGATTCGATAATAAATGAAGAAAACGGACGGATTTCTCAGTTTTTTACTACATATGAACACTTTTCACTTTCCCCGTTCAACGCAGCTGCTAGTCCTCCTCTGGTGCAAAATCTTAAGGTCCTAGCGCATGTCCAAGGCACTAAAGAAGGGTAAAAAGTCAATAATCGATAAATAAATCTTGGATTGTACTGCTTCTAACTGGCTATTACATCAAGATAGAAGCTTCTTCTGTGTTCTACTATGGTGCGGTTAGTTTCTCCGCATACCGCAGCACGCGACATAGCTTTGCAGACGATAAATGTAACCGTCAAAGACAGAAGAGCGGCCAATGTAACGATATGGCTTTAAGGCGATTCGATAATAAATGAAGAAAACGGACGGATTCCTCAGTTTTTTACTACGTATGAACACTTTTCACATTCTCCCGTTCAACGCAGCTGCTAGTCCTCCTCTGGTGCAAAATCTTAAGGTCCTAGCTCATGCCCAAGGCACTAAAGAAGGGTAAAAAGTCAATAATCGATAACTAAATCTTGGATTGTACTGCTTCTAACTGGCTATTACATCAAGTTAGAAGCTTCTTCTGTGTTCTACTATGGTGCGGTTAGTTTCTCCGCATACCGCAGCACGCGACATAGCTTTGCAGACGATAAATGTAACCGTCTCAGAGAGAAGAGCGGCCAATGTAACGATATGGCTTTAAGTCGATTCGATAATAAATGAAGAAAACGGAGGGATTTCTCAGTTTTTTACTACATATGAACACTTTTCACATTCTCCCGTTCAACGCAGCTGCTAGGCCTCCTCTGGTGCAAAATCTTAAGGTCCTAGCTCATGTCCAAGGCACTAAAGAAGGGTAAAAAGTCAATAATCGATAACTAAACCTTGGATTGTACTGCTTCTAACTGGCTATTACATCAAGTTAGAAGCTTCTTCTGTGTTCTACTATGGTGCGGTTAGTTTCTCCGCATACCGCAGCACGCGACATAGCTTTGCAGACGATAAATGTAACCGCCTCAGAGAGAAGAGCGGCCAATGTAACGTTATGGCTTTAAGACGATTCGATAATAAATGAAGAAAACGGACGGATTTCTCAGTTTTTTACTATATATGAACACTTTTCACATTCTCCCGTTCAACGCAGCTGCTAGTCCTCCTCTGGTGCAAAATCTTAAGGTCCTAGCTCATGTCCAAGGCACTAAAGAAGGGTAAAAAGTCAATAATCGATAACTAAATCTTGGATTGTACTGCTTCTAACTGGCTATTACATCAAGTTAGAAGCTTCTTCTGTGTTCTACTATGGTGCGCTTAGTTTCTCCGCATACCGCAGCACGCGACATAGCTTTGCAGACGATAAATGTAACCGTCTCAGAGAGAAGAGCGGACAATGTAACGATATGGCTTTAAGTCGATTCGATAATAAATGAAGAAAACGGACGGATTTCTCAGTTTTTTACTACACATGAACACTTTTCACATTCTCCCGTTCAACGCATTGCTAGTCCTCCTCTAGTGCAAAATCTTAAGGTCCTAGCTCATGTCCAAGGCACTAAAGAAGGGTAAAAAGTGAATAATCGAGAACTAAAAGTTGAATTGTACTGCTTCTTACTGGCTATAACGTCAACTTAGAAGCATCTTCTGTGTTCTATATTTTGCTTTTAGTGTCTCTGCATACCGCAGCACGCGACATAGCTTTGCAGACGATAAATGTAACCGTTTCAGGGAGAAAAGTGGCCAATGTGACGATCTGGCTTTAAGTCGATTCGATAACAAATGACGAAAACGGACAAATTTCTCAGGTTTTTACTACATATGAACACTTTTCACATTCGCCCGTCCAACTGCGGTGCTAGTCCTCGTTTCATGCAGAATATTAAGGTCCTAGCTCATGTCCAAGGCACCAAAGCCAGCTAAAAAGTCAATAATCGATACCTAAAACTTGAATTGTACTACTTCTTAATGGCTATTACAACAACTTAGAAGCTTCATCTGTGTTCTACTATGGTGCTTTTAGTGTCTCCGCATACCTCAGCACGCGACATAGCTTTGCAGACGATAAGTACAACCGTTTCAGTGAGAAGAGCGGCCAATGTAACGATCTGCCTTTAAGTCGATTCGATAATAAATGAAAAAAACGGACGGATTTCTCAGTTTTTTACTACATATGAACACTTTTCACATTCCCCGTTCAACGCAGCTGCTAGTCCTCCTCTGGTGCAAAATCTTAAGGTCGTAGCGCATGTCCAAGGCACTAAAGAAGGGTAAAAAGTCAATAATCGATAAATAAATCTTGGATTGTACTGCTTCTAACTGGCTATTACATCAAGTTAGAAGCTTCTTCTGTCTTCTACTATGGTGCGCTTAGTTTCTCCGCATACCGCAGCACGCGACATAGCTTTGCAGACGATAAATGTAACCGTCTCAGAGAGAAGAGCGGCCAATGTAACGATATGGCTTTAAGTCGATTCGATAATAAATGAAGAAAACGGACGGATTTCTCAGTATTTTACTACACATGAACACTTTTCACATTCTCCCGTTCAACACAGCTGCTAGTCCTCCTCTGGTGCAAAATCTTAAGGTCCTAGCTCATGTCCAAGGCACTAAAGAAGGGTAAATAGTGAATAATCGAGAACTAAAAGTTGAATTGTACTGCTTCTTACTGGCTATAACATCAACTTAGAAGCATCTTCTGTGTTCTATATTTTGCTTTTAGTGTCTCTGCATACCGCAGCACGCGACATAGCTTTGCAGACGATAAGTACAACCGTTTCAGTGAGAAGAGCGGCCAATGTAACGATCTGCCTTTAAGTCGACTCGATACTAAATGAGGAAAACGGACGGATTTCTCAGTTTTTTACTACATATGAACACTTTTCACATTCCCCGTTCAACGCAGCTGCTAGTCCTCCTCTGGTGCAAAATCTTAAGGTCCTAGCGCATGTCCAAGGCACTAAAGAAGGGTAAAAAGTCAATAATCGATAAATAAATCTTGGATTGAACTGCTTCTAACTGGCTATTACATCAAGTTAGAAGCTTCTTCTGTGTTCTACTATTGTGAGGTTAGTGTCTCCGCATACCACAGCACGCGATATAGCTTTGCTGACGATAAATGTAACCGTTTCAGAGAGAAGAGCGGCCAATGAAGCGATATGGCTTTAAGTCGATTCGATAACAAATGAAGAAAACGGACGGATTTCTCAGTTTTTTACTACATATGAACACTTTTCACATTCTCCCGCGCAACGCGGCTGCTAGTCCTCCTCTGGTGCAAAATCTTAAGGTCCTAGCTCATGTCCAAGGCACTAAAGAAGGGTAAAAAGTCAATAATCGATAAATAAATCTTGGATTGTACTGCTTCTAACTGGCTATTACATCAATTTAGAAGCTTCTTCTGTGTTCTACTATGGTGCGGTTAGTGTCTCCGCATACCACAGCACGCGACATATCTTTGCTGACGATAAATGTAACCGTTTCAGAGAGAAGAGCGGCCAATGTAACGATATTGCTTTAAGTCGATTCGATAACAAATGAAGAAAACGGACGGATTTCTCAGTTTTTTACTACAGATGAACACTTTTCACATTCTTCCGTTCAACGCAGCTGCTAGTCCTCCTGTGGTGCAAAATCTTAGGTCCTAGCTCATGCCCAAGGCACTACAGAAGGGTAAAAAGTCAATAATCGATAACTAAATCTTGGATTGTACTGCTTCTAACTGGCTATTACATCAAGTTAGAAGCTTCTTCTGTGTTCTACTATGGTGCGGTTAGTTTCTCCGCATACCGCAGCACGCGACATAGCTTTGCAGACGATAAATGTAACCGTCTCAGAGAGAAGAGCGGCCAATGTAACGATATGGCTTTAAGTCGATTCGATAATAAATGAAGAAAACGGAGAGATTTCTCAGTTTTTTCTAAATATAAACACTTTTCACATTCTCCCGTTCAACGCAGCTGCTAGTCCTCCTCTGGTGCAAAATCTTAAGGTCCTAGCTCATGTCCAAGGCACTAAAGAAGGGTAAAAAGTCAATAATCGATAAATAAATCTTCGATTGTACTGCTTCTAACTGGCTATTACATCAAGTTAGAAGCTTCTTCTGTGTTCTACTATGGTGCGTTTAGTGTCTCCGCATACCGCAGCACGCGACATAGCTTTGGTGACGATAAATGTAACCGTTTCAGAGAGAAGAGCGGCCAATGTGACGATCTGGCTTTAAGTCGATTCGATAACAAATGACGAAAACGGACGGATTTTTCAGTTTTTTCTAAATATAAACACTTTTCACATTCTCCCGTTCAACGCAGCTGCTAGTCCTCCTCTGGTGCAAAATCTTAAGGTCCTAGCTCATGTCCAAGGCACTAAAGAAGGGTAAATAGTCAACAATCGATAAATAAATCTTGGATTGTACTGCTTCTAACTGGCTATTACATCAAGTTAGAAGCTTCTTCTGTGTTCTACTATGGTGCGGTTAGTGTCTCCGCATACCACAGCACACGACATAGCTTTGCTGACGATAAATGTAACCGTTTCAGAGAGAAGAGCGGCCAATGTAACGATATGGCTTTAAGTCGATTCGATAACAAATGAAGAAAACGGACGGATTTTTCAGTTTTTTCTAAATATAAACACTTTTCACATTCTCCCGTTCAACGCAGCAGCTAGTCCTCCTCTGGTGCAAAATCTTAAGGTCCTAGCTCATGTCCAAGGCACAAAAGAAGGGTAAAAAGTCAATAATCGATAAATAAATCTTGGATTGTACTGCTTCTAACCGGCTATTACATCAAGTTAGAAGCTTCTTCTGTGTTCTACTATGGTGCGTTTAGTGTCTCCGCATACCACAGCACGCGACATAGCTTTGCTGCCGATAAATGTAACCGTTTCAGAGAGAAGAGCGGTCAATGTAACGATATGGCTTTAAGTCGATTCGATAACAAAGGAAGAAAACGGACGGATTTTTCAGTTTTTTCTAAATATAAACACTTTTCACATTCTCCCGTTCAACGCAGCTGCTAGTCCTCCTCTGGTGCAAAATCTTAAGGTCCTAGCTCATGTCCAAGGCACTAAAGAAGGGTAAAAAGTCAATAATCGATAAATAAATCTTCGATTGTACTGCATCTCACTGGCTATTACATCAAGTTAGAAGATTCTTCTGTGTTCTACTATGGTGCGTTTAGTGTCTCCGCATACCGCAGCACGCGACATAGCTTTGGTGACGATAAATGTAACCGTTTCAGAGAGAAGAGCGGCCAATGTGACGATCTGGCTTTAAGTCGATTCGATAATAAATGAAGAAAACTGACGGATTTCTCAGTTTTTTACTACATATGAACACTTTTCACATTCCCCGTTCAACGCAGCTGCTAGTCCTCCTCTGGTGCAAAATCTTAAGGTCCTGGCGCATGTCCAAGGCAGTAAAGAAGGGTAAAAAGTCAATAATCGATAAATAAATCTTGGATTGTACTGCTTCTAACTGGCTATTACATCAAGTTAGAAGCTTCTTCTGTGTTCTACTATGGTGCGTTTAGTGTCTCCGCATACCACAGCACGCGACATAGCTTTGCTGACGATAAATGTAACCGTTTCAGAGAGAAGAGCGGCCAATGTGACGATCTGGCTTTAAGTCGATTCGATAACAAATGACGAAAACGGACGGATTTTTCAGTTTTTTCTAAATATAAACACTTTTCACATTCTCCCATTCAACGCAGCTGCTAGTCCTCCTCTGGTGCAAAATCTTAAGGTCCTAGCTCATGTCCAAGGCCCTAAAGAAGGGTAAATAGTCAACAATCGATAAACAAATCTTGGATTGTACTGCTTCTAACTGGCTATTACATCAAGTTAGAAGCTTCTTCTGTGTTCTACTATGGTGCGGTTAGTGTCTCCGCATACCACAGCACACGACATAGCTTTGCTGACGATAAATGTAACCGTTTCAGAGAGAAGAGCGGCCAATGTAACGATATGGCTTTAAGTCGATTCGATAACAAATGAAGAAAACGGACGGATTTTTCAGGTTTTTCTAAATATAAACACTTTTCACATTCTCCCGTTCAACGCAGCTGCTAGTCCTCCTCTGGTGCAAAATCTTAAGGTCCTAGCTCATGTCCAAGGCACTAAAGAAGGGTAAAAAGTCAATAATCGATAAATAAATCTTGGATTGTACTGCTTCTAACCGGCTATTACATCAAGTTAGAAGCTTCTTCTGTGTTCTACTATGGTGCGTTTAGTGTCTCCGCATACCACAGCACGCGACATAGCTTTGCTGACGATAAATGTAACCGTTTCAGAGAGAAGAGCGGCCAATGTAACGATATGGCTTTAAGTCGATTCGATAACAAAGGAAGAAAACGGACGGATTTTTCAGTTTTTTCTAAATATAAACACTTTTCACATTCTCCCGTTCAACGCAGCTGCTAGTCCTCCTCTGGTGCAAAATCTTAAGGTCCTAGCTCATGTCCAAGGCACTAAAGAAGGGTAAAAAGTCAATAATCGATAAATAAATCTTCGATTGTACTGCTTCTAACTGGCTATTACATCAAGTTAGAAGCTTCTTCTGTGTTCTACTATGGTGCGTTTAGTGTCTCCGCATACCGCAGCACGCGACATACCTTTGGTGACGATAAATGTAACCGTTTCAGAGAGAAGAGCGGACAATGTAACGATATGGCTTTAAGTCGATTCGATAATAAATGAAGAAAACGGACGGATTTCTCAGTTTTTTACTACACATGAACACTTTTCACATTCTCCCGTTCAACGCAGCTGCTAGTCCTCCTCTGGTGCAAAATCTTAAGGTCCTAGCTCATGTCCAAGGCACTAAAGAAGGGTAAAAAGTGAATAATCGAGAACTAAAAGTTGAATTGTACTGCTTCTTACTGGCTATAACGTCAACTTAGAAGCATCTTCTGTGTTCTATATTTTGCTTTTAGTGTCTCTGCATACCGCAGCACGCGACATAGCTTTGCAGACGATAAATGTAACCGTTTCAGGGAGAAAAGTGGCCAATGTGACGATCTGGCTTTAAGTCGATTCGATAACAAATGACGAAAACGGACAAATTTCTCAGGTTTTTACTACATATGAACACTCTTCACATTCGCCCGTGCAACTGCGGTGCTAGTCCTCGTTTCATGCAGAATATTAAGGTCCTAGCTCATGTCCAAGGCACCAAAGCCAGCTAAAAAGTCAATAATCGATACCTAAAACTTGAATTGTACTACTTCTTAATGGCTATTACAACAACTTAGAAGCTTCATCTGTGTTCTACTATGGTGCTTTTAGTGTCTCCGCATACCTCAGCACGCGACATAGCTTTGCAGACGATAAGTACAACCGTTTCAGTGAGAAGAGCGGCCAATGTAACGATCTGCCTTTAAGTCGATTCGATAATAAACGAAAAAAACGGACGGATTTCTCAGTTTTTTACTACATATGAACACTTTTCACATTCCCCGTTCAACGCAGCTGCTAGTCCTCCTCTGGTGCAAAATCTTAAGGTCGTAGCGCATGTCCAAGGCACTAAAGAAGGGTAAAAAGTCAATAATCGATAAATAAATCTTGGATTGTACTGCTTCTAACTGGCTATTACATCAAGTTAGAAGCTTCTTCTGTCTTCTACTATGGTGCGCTTAGTTTCTCCGCATACCGCAGCACGCGACATAGCTTTGCAGACGATAAATGTAACCGTCTCAGAGAGAAGAGCGGCCAATGTAACGATATGGCTTTAAGTCGATTCGATAATAAATGAAGAAAACGGACGGATTTCTCAGTATTTTACTACACATGAACACTTTTCACATTCTCCCGTTCAACACAGCTGCTAGTCCTCCTCTGGTGCAAAATCTTAAGGTCCTAGCTCATGTCCAAGGCACTAAAGAAGGGTAAATAGTGAATAATCGAGAACTAAAAGTTGAATTGTACTGCTTCTTACTGGCTATAACATCAACTTAGAAGCATCTTCTGTGTTCTATATTTTGCTTTTAGTGTCTCTGCATACCGCAGCACGCGACATAGCTTTGCAGACGATAAGTACAACCGTTTCAGTGAGAAGAGCGGCCAATGTAACGATCTGCCTTTAAGTCGACTCGATACTAAATGAGGAAAACGGACGGATTTCTCAGTTTTTTACTACATATGAACACTTTTCACATTCCCCGTTCAACGCAGCTGCTAGTCCTCCTCTGGTGCAAAATCTTAAGGTCCTAGCGCATGTCCAAGGCACTAAAGAAGGGTAAAAAGTCAATAATCGATAAATAAATCTTGGATTGAACTGCTTCTAACTGGCTATTACATCAAGTTAGAAGCTTCTTCTGTGTTCTACTATTGTGAGGTTAGTGTCTCCGCATACCACAGCACGCGATATAGCTTTGCTGACGATAAATGTAACCGTTTCAGAGAGAAGAGCGGCCAATGAAGCGATATGGCTTTAAGTCGATTCGATAACAAATGAAGAAAACGGACGGATTTCTCAGTTTTTTACTACATATGAACACTTTTCACATTCTCCCGCGCAACGCGGCTGCTAGTCCTCCTCTGGTGCAAAATCTTAAGGTCCTAGCTCATGTCCAAGGCACTAAAGAAGGGTAAATAGTCAATAATCGATAAATAAATCTTGGATTGTACTGCTTCTAACTGGCTATTACATCAATTTAGAAGCTTCTTCTGTGTTCTACTATGGTGCGGTTAGTGTCTCCGCATACCACAGCACGCGACATATCTTTGCTGACGATAAATGTAACCGTTTCAGAGAGAAGAGCGGCCAATGTAACGATATTGCTTTAAGTCGATTCGATAACAAATGAAGAAAACGGACGGATTTCTCAGTTTTTTACTACAGATGAACACTTTTCACATTCTTCCGTTCAACGCAGCTGCTAGTCCTCCTGTGGTGCAAAATCTTAGGTCCTAGCTCATGCCCAAGGCACTACAGAAGGGTAAAAAGTCAATAATCGATAACTAAATCTTGGATTGTACTGCTTCTAACTGGCTATTACATCAAGTTAGAAGCTTCTTCTGTGTTCTACTATGGTGCGGTTAGTTTCTCCGCATACCGCAGCACGCGACATAGCTTTGCAGACGATAAATGTAACCGTCTCAGAGAGAAGAGCGGCCAATGTAACGATATGGCTTTAAGTCGATTCGATAATAAATGAAGAAAACGGAGAGATTTCTCAGTTTTTTCTAAATATAAACACTTTTCACATTCTCCCGTTCAACGCAGCTGCTAGTCCTCCTCTGGTGCAAAATCTTAAGGTCCTAGCTCATGTCCAAGGCACTAAAGAAGGGTAAAAAGTCAATAATCGATAAATAAATCTTCGATTGTACTGCTTCTAACTGGCTATTACATCAAGTTAGAAGCTTCTTCTGTGTTCTACTATGGTGCGTTTAGTGTCTCCGCATACCGCAGCACGCGACATAGCTTTGGTGACGATAAATGTAACCGTTTCAGAGAGAAGAGCGGCCAATGTGACGATCTGGCTTTAAGTCGATTCGATAACAAATGACGAAAACGGACGGATTTTTCAGTTTTTTCTAAATATAAACACTTTTCACATTCTCCCGTTCAACGCAGCTGCTAGTCCTCCTCTGGTGCAAAATCTTAAGGTCCTAGCTCATGTCCAAGGCACTAAAGAAGGGTAAATAGTCAACAATCGATAAATAAATCTTGGATTGTACTGCTTCTAACTGGCTATTACATCAAGTTAGAAGCTTCTTCTGTGTTCTACTATGGTGCGGTTAGTGTCTCCGCATACCACAGCACACGACATAGCTTTGCTGACGATAAATGTAACCGTTTCAGAGAGAAGAGCGGCCAATGTAACGATATGGCTTTAAGTCGATTCGATAACAAATGAAGAAAACGGACGGATTTTTCAGTTTTTTCTAAATATAAACACTTTTCACATTCTCCCGTTCAACGCAGCAGCTAGTCCTCCTCTGGTGCAAAATCTTAAGGTCCTAGCTCATGTCCAAGGCACAAAAGAAGGGTAAAAAGTCAATAATCGATAAATAAATCTTGGATTGTACTGCTTCTAACCGGCTATTACATCAAGTTAGAAGCTTCTTCTGTGTTCTACTATGGTGCGTTTAGTGTCTCCGCATACCACAGCACGCGACATAGCTTTGCTGCCGATAAATGTAACCGTTTCAGAGAGAAGAGCGGTCAATGTAACGATATGGCTTTAAGTCGATTCGATAACAAAGGAAGAAAACGGACGGATTTTTCAGTTTTTTCTAAATATAAACACTTTTCACATTCTCCCGTTCAACGCAGCTGCTAGTCCTCCTCTGGTGCAAAATCTTAAGGTCCTAGCTCATGTCCAAGGCACTAAAGAAGGGTAAAAAGTCAATAATCGATAAATAAATCTTCGATTGTACTGCATCTCACTGGCTATTACATCAAGTTAGAAGATTCTTCTGTGTTCTACTATGGTGCGTTTAGTGTCTCCGCATACCGCAGCACGCGACATAGCTTTGGTGACGATAAATGTAACCGTTTCAGAGAGAAGAGCGGCCAATGTGACGATCTGGCTTTAAGTCGATTCGATAATAAATGAAGAAAACTGACGGATTTCTCAGTTTTTTACTACATATGAACACTTTTCACATTCCCCGTTCAACGCAGCTGCTAGTCCTCCTCTGGTGCAAAATCTTAAGGTCCTGGCGCATGTCCAAGGCAGTAAAGAAGGGTAAAAAGTCAATAATCGATAAATAAATCTTGGATTGTACTGCTTCTAACTGGCTATTACATCAAGTTAGAAGCTTCTTCTGTGTTCTACTATGGTGCGTTTAGTGTCTCCGCATACCACAGCACGCGACATAGCTTTGCTGACGATAAATGTAACCGTTTCAGAGAGAAGAGCGGCCAATGTGACGATCTGGCTTTAAGTCGATTCGATAACAAATGACGAAAACGGACGGATTTTTCAGTTTTTTCTAAATATAAACACTTTTCACATTCTCCCATTCAACGCAGCTGCTAGTCCTCCTCTGGTGCAAAATCTTAAGGTCCTAGCTCATGTCCAAGGCCCTAAAGAAGGGTAAATAGTCAACAATCGATAAACAAATCTTGGATTGTACTGCTTCTAACTGGCTATTACATCAAGTTAGAAGCTTCTTCTGTGTTCTACTATGGTGCGGTTAGTGTCTCCGCATACCACAGCACACGACATAGCTTTGCTGACGATAAATGTAACCGTTTCAGAGAGAAGAGCGGCCAATGTAACGATATGGCTTTAAGTCGATTCGATAACAAATGAAGAAAACGGACGGATTTTTCAGGTTTTTCTAAATATAAACACTTTTCACATTCTCCCGTTCAACGCAGCTGCTAGTCCTCCTCTGGTGCAAAATCTTAAGGTCCTAGCTCATGTCCAAGGCACTAAAGAAGGGTAAAAAGTCAATAATCGATAAATAAATCTTGGATTGTACTGCTTCTAACCGGCTATTACATCAAGTTAGAAGCTTCTTCTGTGTTCTACTATGGTGCGTTTAGTGTCTCCGCATACCACAGCACGCGACATAGCTTTGCTGACGATAAATGTAACCGTTTCAGAGAGAAGAGCGGCCAATGTAACGATATGGCTTTAAGTCGATTCGATAACAAAGGAAGAAAACGGACGGATTTTTCAGTTTTTTCTAAATATAAACACTTTTCACATTCTCCCGTTCAACGCAGCTGCTAGTCCTCCTCTGGTGCAAAATCTTAAGGTCCTAGCTCATGTCCAAGGCACTAAAGAAGGGTAAAAAATCAATAATCGATAAATAAATCTTCGATTGTACTGCTTCTAACTGGCTATTACATCAAGTTAGAAGCTTCTTCTGTGTTCTACTATGGTGCGTTTAGTGTCTCCGCATACCGCAGCACGCGACATACCTTTGGTGACGATAAATGTAACCGTTTCAGAGAGAAGAGCGGCCAATGTGACGATCAGGCTTTAAGTCGATTCGATAATAAATGAAGAAAACGGACGGATTTCTCAGTTTTTTACTACATATGGACACTTTTCACATTCCCCGTTCAACGCAGCTGCTAGTCCTCCTCTGGTGCTTTTAGTGTCTCTGCATACCGCAGCACGCGACATAGCTTTGCTGACGATAAATGTAACCGTTTCAGAGAGAAGAGAGGCCAATGTAACGATCTGCCTTTAAGTCGATTCGATAATAAATGAAGAAAACGGACGGATTTCTCAGTTTTTTACTACATATGAACACTTTTCTCATTCTCCCGTGCAACGCGGCTGCTAGTCCTCCTCTGGTGCAAAATCTTAAGGTCCTAGCTCATGTCCAAGGCACTGAAGAAGGGTAAATAGTCAATAATCGATAAATAAATCTTGGACTGGCTATTACATCAAGTTAGAACCTTCTTCTGTGTTCTACTATGGTGCGTTTAGTGTCTCCGCATACCACAGCACGCGACATAGCTTTGCTGACGATAAATGTAACCGTTTCAGAGAGAAGAGCGGGCATTTTGACGATATGGCTTTAAGTCGATTCGATATCAAATGAAGAAAACGGACGGATTTCTCAGTTTTTAACTACATATGAACACTTTTCACATTCTCCCGTGCAACGCGGCTGCTAGTCCTCCTCTGGTGCAAAATCTTAAGGTCCTAGCTCATGTCCAAGGCACTAAAGAAGGGTAAAAAGTCAATAATCGATAAATAAATCTTGGATTGTACTGCTTCTAACTGGCTATTACATCAAGTTAGGAGCTTCTTCTGTGTTCTACTATGGTGCGTTTAGTGTCTCCGCATACCACAGCACGCGACATAGCTTTGCTGACGATAAATGTAACCGTTTCAGAGAGAAGAGCGGCCAATGTAACGATATGGCTTTAAGTCAATTCGATAACAAATGAAGAAAACGGACGGATTTTTCAGTTTTTTCTAAATATAAACACTTTTCACATTCTCCCGTTCAACGCAGCTGCTAGTCCTCCTCTGGTGCAAAATCTTAAGGTCCTCGCTCATGTCCAAGGCACTAAAGAAGGGTAAAAAGTCAATAATCGATAAATAAATCTTCGATTGTACTGCTTCTAACTGGCTATTACATCAAGTTAGAAGCTTCTTCTGTGTTCTACTATGGTGCGTTTAGTGTCTCCGCATACCGCAGCACGCGACATAGCTTTGGTGACGATATATGTAACCGTTTCAGAGAGAAGAGCGGCCAATGTAACGATATGGCTTTAAGTCGATTCGATAACAAATGAAGAAAACGGACGGATTTTTCAGTTTTTTCTAAATATAAACACTTTTCACATTCTCCCGTTCAACGCAGCTGCTAGTCCTCCTCGGGTGCAAAATCTTAAGGTCCTAGCTCATGTCCAAGGCACTAAAGAAGGGTAAAAAGTCAATAATCGATAACTAAATCTTGGATTGTACTGCTTCTAACTGGCTATTACATCAAGTTAGAAGCTTCTTCTGTGTTCTACTATGGTGCGTTTAGTGTCTCCGCATACCGCAGCACGCTACATAGCTTTGCTGACGATAAATGTAACCGTTTCAGAGAGAAGAGCGGCCAATGTAACGATATGGCTTTAAGTCAATTCGGTAACAAATGAAGAAAACAGTCGGATTTCTCAGTTTTTTACTACATATTAACACTTTTCACATTCTCCCGTGCAACGCGGCTGCTAGTCCTCCTCTGGTGCAAAATCTTAAGGTCCTAGCTCATGTCCAAGGCACTAAAGAAGGGTAAAAAGTGAATAATCGATAAATAAATCTTGGATTGTACTGCTTCTAACTGGCTATTACATCAACTTAGAAGCATCTTCTGTGTTCTACTATTTTGCTTTTAGTGTCTCTGCATACCGCAGCACGCGACATAGCTTTGCAGACGATAAATGTAACCGTTTCAGAGAGAAGAGAGGCCAATGTAACGATCTGCCTTTAAGTCGATTCGATAATAAATGAAGAAAACTGACGGATTTCTCAGTTTTTTACTACATATGAACACTTTTCTCATTCTCCCGTTCAACGCAGCTGCTAGTCCTCCTCTGGTGCAAAATCTTAAGGTCCTAGCTCATGTCCAAGGCACTAAAGAAGGGTAAATAGTCAATAATCGATAAATAAATCTTGGATTGTACTGCTTCTAACTGGCTATTACATCAAGTTAGAACCTTCTTCTGTGTTCTACTATGGTGCGTTTAGTGTCTCCGCATACCACAGCACGCGACATAGCTTTGCTGACGATAAATGTAACCGTTTCAGAGAGAAGAGCGGGCAATGTGACGATCTGGCTTTAAGTCGATTCGATATCAAATGAAGAAAACGGACGGATTTCTCAGTATTTTACTATATATGAACACTTTTCACATTCTCCCGTGCAACGCGGCTGCTAGTCCTCCTCTGGTGCAAAATCTTAAGGTCCTAGCTCATGTCCAAGGCACTAAAGAAGGGTAAAAAGTCAATAATCGATAAATAAATCTTGGATTGTACTGCTTCTAACTGGCTATTACATCAAGTTAGAACCTTCTTCTGTGTTCTACTATGGTGCGTTTAGTGTCTCCGCATACCACAGCACGCGACATAGCTTTGCTGACGATAAATGTAACCGTTTCAGAGAGAAGAGCGGCGAATGTAACGTTATGGCTTTAAGTCGATTCGATAACAAATGAAGAAAACGGACGGATTTTTCAGTTTTTTCTAAATATAAACACTTTTCACATTCTCCCGTTCAACGCAGCTGCTAGTCCTCCTCTGGTGCAAAATCTTAAGGTCCTAGCTCATGTCCAAGGCACTAAAGAAGGGTAAATAGTCAACAATCGATAAATAAATCTTGGATTGTACTGCTTCTAACTGGCTATTACATCAAGTTAGAAGCTTCTTCTGTGTTCTACTATGGTGCGGTTAGTGTCTCCGCATACCACAGCACGCGACATAGCTTTGCTGACGATAAATGTAACCGTTTCAGAGAGAAGAGCGGCCAATGTAACGATATGGCTTTAAGTCAATTCGATAACAAATGAAGAAAACGGACGGATTTTTCAGTTTTTTCTAAATATAAACACTTTTCACATTCTCCCGTTCAACGCAGCTGCTAGTCCTCCTCTGGTGCAAAATCGTAAGGTCCTAGCTCATGTCCAAGGCACTAAAGAAGGGTAAAAAGTCAATAATCGATAAATAAATCTTCGATTGTACTGCTTCTAACTGGCTATTACATCAAGTTAGAAGCTTCTTCTGTGTTCTACTATGGTGCGTTTAGTGTCTCCGCATACCGCAGCACGCGACATAGCTTTGGTGACGATATATGTAATTGTTTCAGAGAGAAGAGCGGCCAATGTAACGATATGGCTTTAAGTCGATTCGATAACAAATGAAGAAAACGGACGGATTTTTCAGTTTTTTCTAAATATAAACACTTTTCACATTCTCCCGTTCAACGCAGCTGCTAGTCCTCCTCTGGTGCAAAATCTTAAGGTCCTAGCTTATGTCCAAGGCACTAAAGAAGGGTAAAAAGTCAATAATCGATTAATAAATCTTGGATTGTACTGCTTCTAACTGGCTATTACATCAAGTTAGAAGCTTCTTCTGTGTTCTACTATGGTGCGTTTAGTGTCTCCGCATACCACAGCACGCTACATAGCTTTGCTGACGATAAATGTAACCGTTTCAGAGAGAAGAGCGGCCAATGTAACGATATGGCTTTAAGTCAATTCGGTAACAAATGAAGAAAACAGTCGGATTTCTCAGTTTTTTACTACATATTAACACTTTTCACATTCTCCCGTGCAACGCGGCTGCTAGTCCTCCTCTGGTGCAAAATCTTAAGGTCCTAGCTCATGTCCAAGGCACTAAAGAAGGGTAAATAGTCAATAATCGATAAATAAATCTTGGATTGTACTGCTTCTAACTGGCTATTACATCAAGTTAGAAGCTTCTTCTGTGTTCTACTATGGTGCGGTTAGTGTCTCCGCATACCACAGCACGCGACATAGCTTTGCTGACGATAAATGTAACCGTTTCAGAGAGATGAGCGGCCAATGTAACGATATGGCTTTAAGTCGATTCGATAACAAATGAAGAAAACGGACGGATTTTTCAGTTTTTTCTAAATATAAACACTTTTCACATTCTCCCGTTCAACGCAGCTGCTAGTTCTCCTCTGGTGCAAAATCTTAAGGTCCTAGCTCATGTCCAAGGCACTAAAGAAGGGTAAAAAGTCAATAATCGATAAATAAATCTTGGATTGTACTGCTTCTAACTGGCTATTACATCAAGTTAGAAGCTTCTTCTGTGTTCTACTATGGTGCGTTTAGTGTCTCCGCATACCACAGCACGCGACATAGCTTTGCTGACGATAAATGTAACCGTTTCAGAGAGAAGAGCGGCCAATGTGACGATCTGGCTTTAAGTCGATTCGATAACAAATGACGAAAACGGACGGATTTTTCAGTTTTTTCTAAATATAAACACTTTTCACATTCTCCCGTTCAACGCAGCTGCTAGTCCTCCTCTGGTGCAAAATCTTAAGGTTCTAGCTCATGTCCAAGGCACTAAAGAAGAGTAAATAGTCAACAATCGATAAATAAATCTTGGATTGTACTGCTTCTAACTGGCTATTACATCAAGTTAGAAGCTTCTTCTGTGTTCTACTATGGTGCGGTTAGTGTCTCCGCATACCACAGCACACGACATAGCTTTGCTGACGATAAATGTAACCGTTTCAGAGAGAAGAGCGGCCAATGTAACGATATGGCTTTAAGTCGATTCGATAACAAATGAAGAAAACGGACGGATTTTTCAGTTTTTTCTAAATATAAACACTTTTCACATTCTCCCGTTCAACGCAGCTGCTAGTCCTCCTCTGGTGCAAAATCTTAAGGTCCTAGCTCATGTCCAAGGCACTAAAGAAGGGTAAAAAGTCAATAATCGATAAATAAATCTTGGATTGTACTGCTTCTAACTGGCTATTACATCAAGTTAGAACCTTCTTCTGTGTTCTACTATGGTGCGTTTAGTGTCTCCGCATACCACAGCACGCGACATAGCTTTGCTGACGATAAATGTAACCGTTTCAGAGAGAGGAGCGTCCAATGTAACGATATGGCTTTAAGTCGATTCGATAACAAATGAAGAAAACGGACGGATTTTTCAGTTTTTTCTAAATATAAACACTTTTCACATTCTCCCGTTCAACGCAGCTGCTAGTCCTCCTCTGGTGCAAAATCTTAAGGTCCTAGCTCATGTCCAAGGCACTAAAGAGGGTGAAAAGTCAATAATCGATAAATAAATCTTCGATTGTACTGCTTCTAACTGGCTATTACATCAAGTTAGAAGCTTCTTCTGTGTTCTACTATGGTGCGTTTAGTGTCTCCGCATACCGCAGCACGCGACATAGCTTTGGTGACGGTAAATGTAACCGTTTCAGAGAGAAGAGCGGCCAATGTGACGATCAGGCTTTAAGTCGATTCGATAATAAATGAAGAAAACGGACGGATTTCTCAGTTTTTTACTACATATGAACACTTTTCACATTCCCCGTTCAACGCAGCTGCTAGTCCTCCTCTGGTGCAAAATCTTAAGGTCCTAGCGCATGTCCAAGGCAGTAAAGAAGGGTAAAAGGTCAATAATCGATAAATAAATCTTGGATTGTACTGCTTCTAACTGGCTATTACATCAAGTTAGAAGCTTCTTCTGTGTTCTACTATGGTGCGTTTAGTGTCTCCGCATACCATAGCACGCGACATAGCTTTGCTGACGATAAATGTAACCGTTTCAGAGAGAAGAGCGGCCAATGTGACGATCTGGCTTTAAGTCGACTCGATAACGAATGAAGAAAACGGACGGATTTCTCAGTTTTTTACTACATATGAACACTTTTCACATTCTCCCGTGCAACGCAGCTGCTAGTCCTCCTCTCATGCAAAATCTTAGGGTTCTAGCTCATGCCCAAGGCACCAAAGTCAGGTAAAAAGTGAATAATCGAGAACTAAAAGTTGAATTGTACTGCTTCTTACTGGCTATAACATCAACTTAGAAGCATCTTCTGTGTTCTACTATTTTGCTTTTAGTGTCTCTGCATACCGCAGCACGCGACATAGCTTTGCAGACGATAAATGTAACCGTTTCAGAGAGAAGAGAGGCCAATGTAACGATCTGCCTTTAAGTCGATTCGATAATAAATGAAGAAAACTGACGGATTTCTCAGTTTTTTACTACATATGAACACTTTTCTCATTCTCCCGTTCAACGCAGCTGCTAGTCCTCCTCTGGTGCAAAATCTTAAGGTCCTAGCTCATGTCCAAGGCACTAAAGAAGGGTAAATAGTCAATAATCGATAAATAAATCTTGGATTGTACTGCTTCTAACTGGCTATTACATCAAGTTAGAACCTTCTTCTGTGTTCTACTATGGTGCGTTTAGTGTCTCCGCATACCACAGCACGCGATATAGCTTTGCTGACGATAAATGTAACCGTTTCAGAGAGAAGAGCGGGCAATGTGACGATCTGGCTTTAAGTCGATTCGATAACAAATGAAGAAAACGGACGGATTTCTCAGTTTTTTACTATATATGAACACTTTTCACATTCTCCCGTGCAACGCGGCTGCTAGTCCTCCTCTGGTGCAAAATCTTAAGGTCCTAGCTCATGTCCAAGGCACTAAAGAAGGGTAAAAAGTCAATAATCGATAAATAAATCTTGGATTGTACTGCTTCTAACTGGCTATTACATCAAGTTAGAAGCTTCTTCTGTGTTCTACTATGGTGCGTTTAGTGTCTCCGCATACCACAGCACGCGACATAGCTTTGCTGACGATAAATGTAACCGTTTCAGAGAGAAGAGCGGCCAATGTAACGATATGGCTTTAAGTCGATTCGATAACAAATGAAGAAAACGGACGGATTTTTCAGTTTTTTCTAAATATAAACACTTTTCACATTCTCCCGTTCAACGCAGCTGCTAGTCCTCCTCTGGTGCAAAATCTTAAGGTCCTAGCTCATGTCCAAGGCACTAAAGAAGGGTAAAAAGTCAATAATCGATAAATAAATCTTCGATTGTACTGCTTCTAACTGGCTATTACATCAAGTTAGAAGCTTCTTCTGTGTTCTACTATGGTGCGTTTAGTGTCTCCGCATACCGCAGCACGCGACATAGCTTTGGTGACGATAAATGTAACCGTTTCAGAGAGAAGAGCGGCCAATGTGACGATCTGGTTTTAAGTCGATTCGATAATAAATGAAGAAAACGGACGGATTTCTCAGTTTTTTACTACATATGAACACTTTTCAAATTCCCCGTTCAACGCAGCTGCTAGTCCTCCTCTGGTGCAAAATCTTAAGGTCCTAGCGCATGTCCAAGGCAGTAAAGACGGGTAAAAAGTCAATAATCGATAAATAAATCTTGGATTGTACTGCTTCTAACTGGCTATTACATCAAGTTAGAACCTTCTTCTGTGTTCTACTATGGTGCGTTTAGTGTCTCCGCATACCACAGCACGCGACATAGCTTTGCTGACGATAAATGTAACCGTTTCAGAGAGAAGAGCGGCCAATGTGACGATCTGGCTTTAAGTCGATTCGATAACAAATGAAGAAAACGGACGGATTTCTCAGTTTTTTACTACATATGAACACTTTTCACATTCTCCCGTACAACGCAGCTGCTAGTCCTCCTCTCATGCAAAATCTTAGGGTTCTAGCTCATGCCCAAGGCACCAAAGAAAGGTAAAAAGTGAATAATCGAGAACTAAAAGTTGAATTGTACTGCTTCTTACTGGCTATAACATCAACTTAGAAGCATCTTCTGTGTTCTACTATTTTGCTTTTAGTGTCTCTGCATACCGCAGCACGCGACATAGCTTTGCAGACGATAAATGTAACCGTTTCAGAGAGAAGAGAGGCCAATGTAACGATCTGCCTTTAAGTCGATTCGATAATAAATGAAGAAAACGGACGGATTTCTCAGTTTTTTACTACATATGAACACTTTTCTCATTCTCCCGTTCAACGCAGCTGCTAGTCCTCCTCTGGTGCAAAATCTTAAGGTCCTAGCTCATGTCCAAGGCACTAAAGAAGGGTAAATAGTCAATAATCGATAAATAAATCTTGGATTGTACTGCTTCTAACTGGCTATTACATCAAGTTAGAACCTTCTTCTGTGTTCTACTATGGTGCGTTTAGTGTCTCCGCATACCACAGCACGCGACATAGCTTTGCTGACGATAAATGTAACCGTTTCAGAGAGAAGAGCGGGCAATGTGACGATCTGGCTTTAAGTCGATTCGATATCAAATGAAGAAAACGGACGGATTTCTCAGTTTTTTACTACATATGAACACTTTTCACATTCTCCCGTGCAACGCGGCTGCTAGTCCTCCTCTGGTGCAAAATCTTAAGGTCCTAGCACATGTCCAAGACACTAAAGAAGGGTAAATAGTCAATAATCGATAAATAAATCTTGGATTGTACAGCTTCTAACTGGCTATTACATCAAGTTAGAAGCTTCTTCTGTGTTCTACTATGGTGCGTTTAGTGTCTCCGCATACCGCAGCACGCGACATAGCTTTGGTGACGATAAATGTAACCGTTTCAGAGAGAAGAGCAACCAATGTGACGATCTGCCTTTAAGTCGATTCGATAACAAATGACGAAAACGGACGGATTTTTCAGTTTTTTCTAAATATAAACACTTTTCACATTCTCCCGTGCAACGCAGCTGCTAGTCCTCCTCTGGTACAAAATTTTAAGGTCCTAGCTCATGTCCAAGGCACTAAAGAAGGGTAAATAGTCAATAATCGATAAATAAATCTTCGATTGTACTGCTTCTAACTGGCTATTACATCAAGTTAGAAGCTTCTTCTGTGTTCTACTATGGTGCGGTTAGTGTCTCCGCATACCACAGCACGCGACATAGCTTTGCAGACGATAAAAGTAACCGTTTCAGAGAGAAGAGCGGCCAATGTAACGATATGGCTTTAAGTCGTTTCGATAACAAATGAAGAAAACGGACGGATTTTTCAGTTTTTTCTAAATATAAACACATTACACATTCTCCCGTTCAACGCAGCTGCTAGTCCTCCTCTGGTGCAAAATCTTAAGGTCCTAGCTCATGTCCAAGGCACTAAAGAAGGGTAAATAGTCAATAATCGATAAATAAATCTTGGATTGTACTGCTTCTAACTGGCTATTACATCAAGTTAGAACCTTCTTCTGTGTTCTACTATGGTGCGTTTAGTGTCTCCGCATACCACAGCACGCGACATAGCTTTGCTGACGATAAATGTAACCGTTTCAGAGAGAAGAGCGGGCAATGTGACGATCTGGCTTTAAGTCGATTCGATATCAAATGAAGAAAACGGACGGATTTCTCAGTTTTTTACTACATATGAACACTTTTCACATTCTCCCGTGCAACGCGGCTGCTAGTCCTCCTCTGGTGCAAAATCTTCAGGTCCTAGCTCATGTCCAAGACACTAAAGAAGGGTAAATAGTCAATAATCGATAAATAAATCTTGGATTGTACAGCTTCTAACTGGCTATTACATCAAGTTAGAAGCTTCTTCTGTGTTCTACTATGGTGCGTTTAGTGTCTCCGCATACCGCAGCACGCGACATAGCTTTGGTGACGATAAATGTAACCGTTTCAGAGAGAAGAGCGGCCAATGTGACGATCTGGCTTTAAGTCGATTCGATAACAAATGACGAAAACGGACGGATTTTTCAGTTTTTTCTAAATATAAACACTTTTCACATTCTCCCGTGCAACGCAGCTGCTAGTCCTCCTCTGGTACAAAATCTTAAGGTCCTAGCTCATGTCCAAGGCACTAAAGAAGGGTAAATAGTCAATAATCGATAAATAAATCTTCGATTGTACTGCTTCTAACTGGCTATTACATCAAGTTAGAAGCTTCTTCTGTGTTCTACTATGGTGCGGTTAGTGTCTCCGCATACCACAGCACGCGACATAGCTTTGCAGACGATAAAAGTAACCGTTTCAGAGAGAAGAGCGGCCAATGTAACGATATGGCTTTAAGTCGTTTCGATAACAAATGAAGAAAACGGACGGATTTTTCAGTTTTTTCTAAATATAAACACTTTACACATTCTCCCGTTCAACGCAGCTGCTAGTCCTCCTCTGGTGCAAAATCTTAAGGTCCTAGCTTATGTCCAAGGCACTAAAGAAGGGTAAAAAGTGAATAATCGATAAATAAATCTTGGATTGTACTGCTTCTAACTGGCTATTACATCAAGTTAGAACCTTCTTCTGTGTTCTACTATGGTGCGTTTAGTGTCTCCGCATACCACAGCACGCGACATAGCTTTGCTGACGATAAATGTAACCGTTTCAGAGAGAAGAGCGGGCAATGTGACGATCTGGCTTTAAGTCGATTCGATAATAAATTAAGAAAACGGACGGATTTCTCAGTTTTTTACTACATATGAACACTTTTCACATTCTCCCGTGCAACGCGGCTGCTAGTCCTCCTCTGGTGCAAAATCTTAAGGTCCTAGCTCATGTCCAAGACTCTAAAGAAGGGTAAATAGTCAATAATCGATAAATAAATCTTGGATTGTACAGCTTCTAACTGGCTATTACATCAAGTTAGAAGCTTCTTCTGTGTTCTACTATGGTGCGTTTAGTGTCTCCGCATACCGCAGCACGCGACATAGCTTTGGTGACGATAAATGTAACCGTTTCAGAGAGAAGAGCGGCCAATGTGACGATCTGGCTTTAAGTCGATTCGATAACAAATGAAGAAAACGGACGGATTTCTCAGTTTTTTCTAAATATAAACACTTTTCACATTCTCCCGTGCAACGCAGCTGCTAGTCCTCCTCTGGTACAAAATCTTAAGGTCCTAGCTCATGTCCAAGGCACTAAAGAAGGGTAAATAGTCAATAATCGATAAATAAATCTTCGATTGTACTGCTTCTAACTGGCTATTACATCAAGTTAGAAGCTTCTTCTGTGTACTACTATGGTGCGGTTAGTGTCTCCGCATACCACAGCACGCGACATAGCTTTGCAGACGATAAAAGTAACCGTTTCAGAGAGAAGAGCGGCCAATGTAACGATATGGCTTTAAGTCGTTTCGATAACAAATGAAGAAAACGGACGGATTTTTCAGTTTTTTCTAAATATAAACACTTTTCACATTCTCCCGTTCAACGCAGCTGCTAGTCCTCCTCTGGTGCAAAATCTTAAGGTCCTAGCTTATGTCCAAGGCACTAAAGAAGGGTAAAAAGTCAATAATCGATTAATAAATCTTGGATTGTACTGCTTCTAACTGGCTATTACATCAAGTTAGAAGCTTCTTCTGTGTTCTACTATGGTGCGTTTAGTGTCTCCGCATACCACAGCACGCTACATAGCTTTGCTGACGATAAATGTAACCGTTTCAGAGAGAAGAGCGGCCAATGTAACGATATGGCTTTAAGTCAATTCGGTAACAATTAAGAAAACAGTCGGATTTCTCAGTTTTTTACTACATATTAACACTTTTCACATTCTCCCGTGCAACGCGGCTGCTAGTCCTCCTCTGGTGCAAAATCTTAAGGTCCTAGCTCATGTCCAAGGCACTAAAGAAGGGTAAATAGTCAATTATCGATAAATAAATCTTGGATTGTACTGCTTCTAACTGGCTATTACATCAAGTTAGAAGCTTCTTCTGTGTTCTACTATGGTGCGGTTAGTGTCTCCGCATACCACAGCACGCGACATAGCTTTGAGGACGATAAATGTAACCGTTTCAGAGAGATGAGCGGCCAATGTAACGATATGGCTTTAAGTCGATTCGATAACAAATGAAGAAAACGGACGGATTTTTCAGTTTTTTCTAAATATAAACACTTTTCACATTCTCCCGTTCAACGCAGCTGCTAGTTCTCCTCTGGTGCAAAATCTTAAGGTCCTAGCTCATGTCCAAGGCACTAAAGAAGGGTAAAAAGTCAACAATCGATAAATAAATCTTGGATTGTACTGCTTCTAACTGGCTATTACATCAAGTTAGAAGCTTCTTCTGTGTTCTACTATGGTGCGTTTAGTGTCTCCGCATACCACAGCACGCGACATAGCTTTGGTGACGATAAATGTAACCGTTTCAGAGAGAAGAGCGGCCAATGTGACGATCTGGCTTTAAGTCGATTCGATAACAAATGACGAAAACGGACGGATTTTTCAGTTTTTTCTAAATATAAACACTTTTCACATTCTCCCGTTCAACGCAGCTGCTAGTCCTCCTCTGGTGCAAAATCTTAAGGTCCTAGCTCATGTCCAAGGCACTAAAGAAGAGTAAATAGTCAACAATCGATAAATAAATCTTGGATTGTACTGCTTCTAACTGGCTATTACATCAAGTTAGAAGCTTCTTCTGTGTTCTACTATGGTGCGTTTAGTGTCTCCGCATACCGCAGCACGCGACATAGCTTTGGTGACGGTAAATGTAACCGTTTCAGAGAGAAGAGCGGCCAATGTGACGATCTGGCTTTAAGTCGATTCGATAATAAATGAAGAAAACGGACGGATTTCTCAGTTTTTTACTACATATGAACACTTTTCACATTCCCCGTTCAACGCAGCTGCTAGTCCTCCTCTGGTGCAAAATCTTAAGGTCCTAGCGCATGTCCAAGGCAGTAAAGAAGGGTAAAAAGTCAATAATCGATAAATAAATCTTGGATTGTACTGCTTCTAACTGGCTATTACATCAAGTTAGAAGCTTCTTCTGTGTTCTACTATGGTGCGTTTAGTGTCTCCGCATACCACAGCACGCGACATAGCTTTGCTGACGATAAATGTAACCGTTTCAGAGAGAAGAGCGGCCAATGTGACGATCTGGCTTTAAGTCGACTCGATAACAAATGAAGAAAACGGACGGATTTCTCAGTTTTTTACTACATATGAACACTTTTCACATTCTCCCGTGCAACGCAGCTGCTAGTCCTCCTCTCATGCAAAATCTTAGGGTTCTAGCTCAAGCCCAAGGCACCAAGGTCAGGTAAAAAGTGAATAATCGAGAACTAAAAGTTGAATTGTACTGCTTCTTACTGGCTATAACATCAACTTAGAAGCATCTTCTGTGTTCTACTATTTTGCTTTTAGTGTCTCTGCATACCGCAGCACGCGACATAACTTTGCAGACGATAAATGTAACCGTTTCAGAGAGAAGAGAGGCCAATGTAACGATCTGCCTTTAAGTCGATTCGATAATAAATGAAGAAAACTGACGGATTTCTCAGTTTTTTACTACATATGAACACTTTTCTCATTCTCCCGTTCAACGCAGCTGCTAGTCCTCCTCTGGTGCAAAATCTTAAGGTCCTAGCTCATGTCCAAGTCACTAAAGAAGGGTAAATAGTCAATAATCGATAAATAAATCTTGGATTGTACTGCTTCTAACTGGCTATTACATCAAGTTAGAACCTTCTTCTGTGTTCTACTATGGTGCGTTTAGTGTCTCCGCATACCACAGCACGCGACATAGCTTTGCTGACGATAAATGTAACCGTTTCAGAGAGAAGAGCGGGCAATGTGACGATCTGGCTTTAAGTCGATTAGATATCAAATGAAGAAAACGGACGGATTTCTCAGTTTTTTACTATATATGAACACTTTTCACATTCTCCCGTGCAACGCGGCTGCTAGTCCTCCTCTGGTGCAAAATCTTAAGGTCCTAGCTCATGTCCAAGGCACTAAAGAAGGGTAAAAAGTCAATAATCGATAAATAAATCTTGGATTGTACTGCTTCTAACTGGCTATTACATCAAGTTAGAACCTTCTTCTGTGTTCTACTATGGTGCGTTTAGTGTCTCCGCATACCACAGCACGCGACATAGCTTTGCTGACGACAAATGTAACCGTTTCAGAGAGAAGAGCGGCCAATGTAACGATATGGCTTTAAGTCGATTCGATAACAAAGGAAGAAAACGGACGGATTTTTCAGTTTTTTCTAAATATAAACACTTTTCACATTCTCCCGTTCAACGCAGCTGCTAGTCCTCCTCTGGTGCAAAATCTTAAGGTCCTAGCTCATGTCCAAGGCACTAAAGAAGGGTAAAAAGTCAATAATCGATAAATAAATCTTCGATTGTACTGCTTCTAACTGGCTATTACATCAAGTTAGAAGCTTCTTCTGTGTTCTACTATGGTGCGTTTAGTGTCTCCGCATACCGCAGCACGCGACATAGCTTTGGTGACGATAAATGTAACCGTTTCAGAGAGAAGAGCGGCCAATGTGACGATCTGGCTTTAAGTCGATTCGATAACAAATGACGAGAACGGACGGATTTTTCAGTTTTTTCTAAATATAAACACTTTTCACATTCTCCCGTTCAACGCAGCTGCTAGTCCTCCTCTGGTGCAAAATCTTAAGGTCCTAGCTCATGTCCAAGGCACTAAAGAAGGGTAAATAGTCAACAATCGATAAATAAATCTTGGATTGTACTGCTTCTAACTGGCTATTACATCAAGTTAGAAGCTTCTTCTGTGTTCTACTATGGTGCGGTTAGTGTCTCCGCATACCACAGCACGCGACATAGCTTTGCTGACGATAAATGTAACCGTTTCAGAGAGAAGAGCGGCCAATGTAACGATATGGCTTTAAGTCGATTCGATAACAAATGAAGAAAACGGACGGATTTTTCAGTTTTTTCTAAATATAAACACTTTTCACATTCTCCCGTTCAACGCAGCTGCTAGTCCTCCTCTGGTGCAAAATCTTAAGGTCCTAGCTCATGTCCAAGGCACTAAAGAAGGGTAAAAAGTCAATAATCGATAAATAAATCTTGGATTGTACTGCTTCTAACTGGCTATTACATCAAGTTAGAAGCTTCTTCTGTGTTCTACTATGGTGCGTTTAGTGTCTCCGCATACCACAGCACGCGACATAGCTTTGCTGACGATAAATGTAACCGTTTCAGAGAGAAGAGCGGCCAATGTAACGATATGGCTTTAAGTCGATTCGATAACAAAGGAAGAAAACGGACGGATTTTTCAGTTTTTTCTAAATATAAACACTTTTCACATTCTCCCGTTCAACGCAGCTGCTAGTCCTCCTCTGGTGCAAAATCTTAAGGTCCTAGCTCATGTCCAAGGCACTAAAGAAGGGTAAATAGTCAATAATCGATAAATAAATCTTCGATTGTACTGCTTCTAACTGGTTATTACATCAAGTTAGAAGCTTCTTCTGTGTTCTACTATGGTGCGGTTAGTGTCTCCGCATACCACAGCACGCGACATAGCTTTGCAGACGATAAAAGTAACCGTTTCAGAGAGAAGAGCGGCCAATGTAACGATATGGCTTTAAGTCGTTTCGATAACAAATGAAGAAAACGGACGGATTTTTCAGTTTTTTCTAAATATAAACACTTTACACATTCTCCCGTTCAACGCAGCTGCTAGTCCTCCTCTGGTGCAAAATCTTAAGGTCCTAGCTTATGTCCAAGGCACTAAAGAAGGGTAAAAAGTCAATAATCGATAAATAAATCTTGGATTGTACTGCTTCTAACTGGCTATTACATCAAGTTAGAACCTTCTTCTGTGTTCTACTATGGTGCGTTTAGTGTCTCCGCATACCACAGCACGCGACATAGCTTTGCTGACGATAAATGTAACCGTTTCAGAGAGAAGAGCGGGCAATGTGACGATCTGGCTTTAAGTCGATTCGATAATAAATTAAGAAAACGGACGGATTTCTCAGTTTTTTACTACATATGAACACTTTTCACATTCTCCCGTGCAAGGCGGCTGCTAGTCCTCCTCTGGTGCAAAATCTTAAGGTCCTAGCTCATGTCCAAGACTCTAAAGAAGGGTAAATAGTCAATAATCGATAAATAAATCTTGGATTGTACAGCTTCTAACTGGCTATTACATCAAGTTAGAAGCTTCTTCTGTGTTCTACTATGGTGCGTTTAGTGTCTCCGCATACCGCAGCACGCGACATAGCTTTGGTGACGATAAATGTAACCGTTTCAGAGAGATGAGCGGCCAATGTGACGATCTGGCTTTAAGTCGATTCGATAACAAATGACGAAAACGGACGGATTTTTCAGTTTTTTCTAAATATAAACACTTTTCACATTCTCCCGTGCAACGCAGCTGCTAGTCCTCCTCTGGTACAAAATCTTAAGGTCCTAGCTCATGTCCAAGGCACTAAAGAAGGGTAAATAGTCAATAATCGATAAATAAATCTTCGATTGTACTGCTTCTAACTGGCTATTACATCAAGTTAGAAGCTTCTTCTGTGTACTACTATGGTGCGGTTAGTGTCTCCGCATACCACAGCACGCGACATAGCTTTGCAGACGATAAAAGTAACCGTTTCAGAGAGAAGAGCGGCCAATGTAACGATATGGCTTTAAGTCGTTTCGATAACAAATGAAGAAAACGGACGGATTTTTCAGTTTTTTCTAAATATAAACACTTTTCACATTCTCCCGTTCAACGCAGCTGCTAGTCCTCCTCTGGTGCAAAATCTTAAGGTCCTAGCTTATGTCCAAGGCACTAAAGAAGGGTAAAAAGTCAATAATCGATAAATAAATCTTGGATTGTACTGCTTCTAACTGGCTATTACATCAAGTTAGAAGCTTCTTCTGTGTTCTACTATGGTGCGTTTAGTGTCTCCGCATACCACAGCACGCTACATAGCTTTGCTGACGATAAATGTAACCGTTTCAGAGAGAAGAGCGGCCAATGTAACGATATGTCTTTAAGTCGATTCGATAACAAATGAAGAAAACGGACGGATTTCTCAGTTTTTTACTACATATTAACACTTTTCACATTCTCCCGTGCAACGCGGCTGCTAGTCCTCCTCTGGTGCAAAATCTTAAGGTCCTAGCTCATGTCCAAGGCACTAAAGAAGGGTAAAAAGTCAATAATCGATAACTAAATCTTGGATTGTACTGCTTCTAACTGGCTATTACATCAAGTTAGAAGCTTCTTCTGTGTTCTACTATGGTGCGTTTAGTGTCTCCGCATACCGCAGCACGCGACATAGCTTTGGTGACGATAAATGTAACCGTTTCAGAGAGAAGAGCGGCCAATGTGACGATCTGGCTTTAAGTCGATTCGATAATAAATGAAGAAAACGGACGGATTTCTCAGTTTTTTACTACATATGAACACTTTTCACATTCCCCGTTCAACGCAGCTGCTAGTCCTCCTCTGGTGCAAAATCTTAAGGTCCTAGCGCATGTCCAAGGCAGTAAAGAAGGGTAAAAAGTCAATAATCGATAAATAAATCTTGGATTGTACTGCTTCTAACTGGCTATTACATCAAGTTAGAACCTTCTTCTGTGTTCTACTATGGTGCGTTTAGTGTCTCCGCATACCACAGCACGCGACATAGCTTTGCTGACGATAAATGTAACCGTTTCAGAGAGAAGAGCGGCCAATGTGACGATCTGGCTTTAAGTCGATTCGATAACAAATGAAGAAAACGGACGGATTTCTCAGTTTTTTACTACATATGAACACTTTTCACATTCTCCCGTACAACGCAGCTGCTAGTCCTCCTCTCATGCAAAATCTTAGGGTTCTAGCTCATGCCCAAGGCACCAACGAAAGGTAAAAAGTGAATAATCGAGAACTAAAAGTTGAATTGTACTGCTTCTTACTGGCTATAACATCAACTTAGAAGCATCTTCTGTGTTCTACTATTTTGCTTTTTGTGTCTCTGCATACCGCAGCACGCGACATAGCTTTGCTGACGATAAATGTAACCGTTTCAGAGAGAAGAGAGGCCAATGTAACGATCTGCCTTTAAGTCGATTCGATAATAAATGAAGAAAACGGACGGATTTCTCAGTTTTTTACTACATATGAACACTTTTCTCATTCTCCCGTTCAACGCAGCTGCTAGTCCTCCTCTGGTGCAAAATCTTAAGGTCCTAGCTCATGTCCAAGGCACTAAAGAAGGGTAAATAGTCAATAATCGATAAATAAATCTTCGATTGTACTGCTTCTAACTGGCTATTACATCAAGTTAGAAGCTTCTTCTGTGTTCTACTATGGTGCGTTTAGTGTCTCCGCATACCACAGCACGCGACATAGCTTTGCAGACGATAAATGTAACCGTTTCAGAGAGAAGAGAGGCCAATGTAACGATATGGCTTTAAGTCGTTTCGATAACAAATGAAGAAAACGGACGGATTTTTCAGTTTTTTCTAAATATAAACACTTTTCACATTCTCCCGTTCAACGCAGCTGCTAGTCCTCCTCTGGTGCAAAATCTTAAGGTCCTAGCTCATGTCCAAGGCACTAAAGAAGGGTAAAAAGTCAATAATCGATAAATAAATCTTGGATTGTACTGCTTCTAACTGGCTATTACATCAAGTTAGAAGCTTCTTCTGTGTTCTACTATGGTGCGTTTAGTGTCTCCGCATACCACAGCACGCTACATAGCTTTGCTGACGATAAATGTAACCGTTTCAGAGAGAAGAGCGGCCAATGTAACGATATGTCTTTAAGTCGATTCGATAACAAATGAAGAAAACGGACGGATTTCTCAGTTTTTTACTACATATGAACACTTTTCACATTCTCCCGTGCAACGCAGCTGCTATTCCTCCTCTGGTGCAAAATCTTAAGGTCCTAGCTCATGTCCAAGGCACTAAAGAAGGGTAAAAAGTCAATAATCGATAAATAAATCTTGGATTGTACTGCTTCTAACTGGCTATTACATCAAGTTAGAAGCTTCTTCTGTGTTCTACTGTGGTGCGTTTAGTGTCTCCGCATACCGCAGCACGCGACATCGCTTTGCTGACGATAAATGTAACCGTTTCAGAGAGAAGAGAGGCCAATGTAACGATTTGCCTTTAAGTCGATTCGATAACAAATGAAGAAAGCGGACGGATTTCTCAGTTTTTTACTACATATGAACACTTTTCTCATTCTCCCGTTCAACGCAGCTGCTAGTCCTCCTCTGGTGCAAAATCTTAAGGTCCTAGCGCATGTCCAAGGCACTAAAGAAGGGTAAAAAGTCAATAATCGATAAATAAATCTTGGATTGTACTGCTTCTAACTGGCTATTACATCAAGTTAGAAGCTTCTTCTGTGTTCTACTACGGTGCGTTTAGTGTCTCCGCATACCACAGCACGCGACATAGCTTTGCTGACGATAAATGTAACCGTTTCAGAGAGAAGAGCGGCCAATGTAACGATATGGCTTTAAGTCGATTCGATAACAAATGACGAAAACGGACGGTTTTTTCAGTTTTTTCTAAATATAAACACTTTTCACATTCTCCCGTTCAACGCAGCTGCTAGTCCTCCTCTGGTGCAAAATCTTAAGGTCCTAGCTCATGTCCAAGGCACTAAAGAAGGGTAAAAAGTCAATAATCGATAAACAAATCTTGGATTGTACTGCTTCTAACTGGCTATTACATCAAGTTAGAAGCTTCTTCTGTGTTCTACTATGGTGCGGTTAGTTTCTCCGCATACCACAGCACGCGACATAGCTTTGCTGACGATAAATGTAACAGTTTCAGAGAGAAGAGCGGCCAATGTGAAGATCTGGCTTTAAGTCGATTCGATAATAAATGAAGAAAACGGACGGATTTCTCAGTTTTTTACTACATATTAACACTTTTCACATTCTCCCGTTCAACGCAGCTGCTAGTCCTCCTCGGGTGCAAAATCTTAATGTCCTAGCTCATGTCCAATGCACTAAAGAAGGGTAAAAAGTCAATAATCGATAAATAAATCTTGGATTGTACTGCTTCTAACTGGCTATTACATCAAGTTAGAAGCTTATTCTGTGTTCTACTATGGTGCGTTTAGTGTCTCCGCATACCGCAGCACGCGACATAGTTTTGGTGACGATAAATGTAACCGTTTCAGAGAGAAGAGCGGCCAATGTGACGATCTGGCTTTAAGTCGATTCGATAATAAATGAAGAAAACGGACGGATTTCTCAGTTTTTTACTACATATGAACACTTTTCACATTCCCTGTTCAACGCAGCTGCTAGTCCTCCTCTGGTGCAAAATCTTAAGGTCCTAGCGCATGTCCAATGCACTAAAGAAGGGTAAAAAGTCAATAATCGATAAATAAATCTTGGATTGTACTGCTTCTAACTGGCTATTACATCAAGTTAGAAGCTTCTTCTGTGTTCTACTATGGTGCGTTTAGTGTCTCCGCATACCACAGCACGCGACATAGCTTTGCTGACGATAAATGTAACCGTTTCAGAGAGAAGAGCGGCCAATGTGACGATCTGGCTTTAAGTCGATTCGATAATAAATGAAGAAAACGGACGGATTTCTCAGTTTTTTACTACATATGAACACTTTTCACATTCCCCGTTCAACGCAGCTGCTAGTCCTCCTCTGGTGCAAAATCTTATGGTCCTAGCGCATGTCCAAGGCACTAAAGAAGGGTAAAAAGTCAATAATCGATAAATAAATCTTGGATTGTACTGCTTCTAACTGGCTATTACATCAAGTTAGAACCTTCTTCTGTGTTCTACTATGGTGCGTTTAGTGTCTCCGCATACCACAGCACGCGACATAGCTTTGCTGAGGATAAATGTAACCGTTTCAGAGAGAAGAGCGGCCAATGTGACGATCTGGCTTTAAGTCGATTCGATAACAAATGACGAAAACGGACGGATTTTTCAGTTTTTTCTAAATATAAACACTTTTCACATTCTCCCGTTCAACGCAGCTGCTA
Source organism: Schistocerca gregaria (assembly GCF_023897955.1). NCBI lineage: Eukaryota > Metazoa > Arthropoda > Insecta > Orthoptera > Acrididae > Schistocerca > Schistocerca gregaria. The sequence continues at coordinate 13,077,175 of NW_026061795.1, read as the reverse complement.
GTCCTCCTCTGGTGCAAAATCTTAAGGTCCTAGCTCATGTCCAAGACACTAAGGAAGGATAATAGTCAACAATCGATTAGTAAATCGTGGATTGTACTGCTTCTAACTGGCTATTACATCAAGTTAGAAGCTTCTTCTGTGTTCTACTATGGTGCGGTTAGTGTCTCCGCATACCACAGCACGCTACATAGCTTTGCTGACGATAAATGTAACCGTTTCAGAGAGAAGAGCGGCCAATGTAACGATATGTCTTTAAGTCGATTCGATAACAAATGAAGAAAACGGACGGATTTCTCAGTTTTTTACTACATATTAACACTTTTCACATTCTCCCGTGCAACGCGGCTGCTAGTTCTCCTCTGGTGCAAAATCTTAAGGTCCTAGCTCATGTCCAAGGCACTAAAGAAGGGTAAAAAGTCAATAATCGATAAATAAATCTTGGATTGTACTGCTTCTAACTGGCTATTACATCAAGTTAGAAGCTTCTTCTGTGTTCTACTATGGTGCGTTTAGTGTCTCCGCATACCGCAGCACGCGACATCGCTTTGCTGACGATAAATGTAACCGTTTCAGAGAGAAGAGAGGCCAATGTAACGATTTGCCTTTAAGTCGATTCGATAACAAATGAAGAAAACGGACGGATTTCTCAGTTTTTTACTACATATGAACACTTTTCACATTCTCCCGTACAACGCAGCTGCTAGTCCTCCTCTCATGCAAAATCTTAGGGTTCTAGCTCATGCCCAAGGCACCAAAGAAAGGTAAAAAGTGAATAATCGAGAACTAAAAGTTGAATTGTACTGCTTCTTACTGGCTATAACATCAACTTAGAAGCATCTTCTGTGTTCTACTATTTTGCTTTTTGTGTCTCTGCATACCGCAGCACGCGACATAGCTTTGCAGACGATAAATGTAACCGTTTCAGAGAGAAGAGAGGCCAATGTAACGATCTGCCTTTAAGTCGATTCGATAATAAATGAAGAAAACGGACGGATTTCTCAGTTTTTTACTACATATGAACACTTTTCTCATTCTCCCGTTCAACGCAGCCGCTAGTCCTTCTCTGGTGCAAAATCTTAAGGTCCTAGCTCATGTCCAAGGCACTAAAGAAGGGTAAATAGTCAATAATCGATAAATAAATCTTCGATTGTACTGCTTCTAACTGGCTATTACATCAAGTTAGAAGCTTCTTCTGTGTTCTACTATGGTGCGGTTAGTGTCTCCGCATACCACAGCACGCGACATAGCTTTGCAGACGATAAATGTAACCGTTTCAGAGAGAAGAGAGGCCAATGTAACGATATGGCTTTAAGTCGTTTCGATAACAAATGAAGAAAACGGACGGATTTTTCAGTTTTTTCTAAATATAAACACTTTTCACATTCTCCCGTTCAACGCAGCTGCTAGTCCTCCTCTGGTGCAAAATCTTAAGGTCCTAGCTCATGTCCAAGGCACTAAAGAAGGGTAAAAAGTCAATAATCGATAAATAAATCTTGGATTGTACTGCTTCTAACTGGCTATTACATCAAGTTAGAAGCTTCTTCTGTGTTCTACTATGGTGCGTTTAGTGTCTCCGCATACCACAGCACGCTACATAGCTTTGCTGACGATAAATGTAACCGTTTCAGAGAGAAGAGCGGCCAATGTAACGATATGTCTTCAAGTCGATTCGGTAACAAATGAAGAAAACGGACGGATTTCTCAGTTTTTTACTACATATGAACACTTTTCACATTCTTCCGTGCAACGCGGCTGCTATTCCTCCTCTGGTGCAAAATCTTAAGGTCCTAGCTCATGTCCAAGGCACTAAAGAAGGGTAAAAAGTCAATAATCGATAAATAAATCTTGGATTGTACTGCTTCTAACTGGCTATTACATCAAGTTAGAAGCTTCTTCTGTGTTCTACTGTGGTGCGTTTAGTGTCTCCGCATACCGCAGCACGCGACATCGCTTTGCTGACGATAAATGTAACCGTTTCAGAGAGAAGAGAGGCCAATGTAACGATTTGCCTTTAAGTCGATTCGATAACAAATGAAGAAAACGGACGGATTTCTCAGTTTTTTACTACATATGAACACTTTTCTCATTCTCCCGTTCAACGCAGCTGCTAGTCCTCCTCTGGTGCAAAATCTTAAGGTCCTAGCGCATGTCCAAGGCACTAAAGAAGGGTAAAAAGTCAATAATCGATAAATAAATCTTGGATTGTACTGCTTCTAACTGGCTATTACATCAAGTTAGAAGCTTCTTCTGTGTTCTACTACGGTGCGTTTAGTGTCTCCGCATACCACAGCACGCGACATAGCTTTGCTGACGATAAATGTAACCGTTTCAGAGAGAAGAGCGGCCAATGTAACGATATGGCTTTAAGTCGATTCGATAATAAATGAAGAAAACGGACGGATTTTTCAGTTTTTTCTAAATATAAACACTTTTCACATTCTCCCGTTCAACGCAGCTGCTAGTCCTCCTCTGGTGCAAAATCTTAAGGTCCTAGCTCATGTCCAAGGCACTAAAGAAGGGTAAAAAGTCAATAATCGATAAACAAATCTTGGATTGTACTGCTTCTAACTGGCTATTACATCAAGTTAGAAGCTTCTTCTGTGTTCTACTATGGTGCGGTTAGTTTCTCCGCATACCACAGCACGCGACATAGCTTTGCTGACGATAAATGTAACAGTTTCAGAGAGAAGAGCGGCCAATGTGAAGATCTGGCTTTAAGTCGATTCGATAATAAATGAAGAAAACGGACGGATTTCTCAGTTTTTTACTACATATGAACACTTTTCACATTCTCCCGTTCAACGCAGCTGCTAGTCCTCCTCGGGTGCAAAATCTTAATGTCCTAGCTCATGTCCAATGCACTAAAGAAGGGTAAAAAGTCAATAATCGATAAATAAATCTTGGATTGTACTGCTTCTAACTGGCTATTACATCAAGTTAGAAGCTTATTCTGTGTTCTACTATGGTGCGTTTAGTGTCTCCGCATACCGCAGCACGCGACATAGTTTTGGTGACGATAAATGTAACCGTTTCAGAGAGAAGAGCGGCCAATGTGACGATCTGGCTTTAAGTCGATTCGATAATAAATGAAGAAAACGGACGGATTTCTCTGTTTTTTACTACATATGAACACTTTTCACATTCCCTGTTCAACGCAGCTGCTAGTCCTCCTCTGGTGCAAAATCTTAAGGTCCTAGCGCATGTCCAAGGCACTAAAGAAGGGTAAAAAGTCAATAATCGATAAATAAATCTTGGATTGTACTGCTTCTAACTGGCTATTACATCAAGTTAGAAGCTTCTTCTGTGTTCTACTATGGTGCGTTTAGTGTCTCCGCATACCACAGCACGCTACATATCTTTGCTGACGATAAATGTAACCGTTTCAGAGAGAAGAGCGGCCAATGTGACGATCTGGCTTTAAGTCGATTCGATAATAAATGAAGAAAACGGACGGATTTCTCAGTTTTTTACTACATATGAACACTTTTCACATTCCCCGTTCAACGCAGCTGCTAGTCCTCCTCTGGTGCAAAATCTTATGGTCCTAGCGCATGTCCAAGGCACTAAAGAAGGGTAAAAAGTCAATAATCGATAAATAAATCTTGGATTGTACTGCTTCTAACTGGCTATTACATCAAGTTAGAACCTTCTTCTGTGTTCTACTATGGTGCGTTTAGTGTCTCCGCATACCGCAGCACGCGACATAGCTTTGCTGAGGATAAATGTAACCGTTTCAGAGAGAAGAGCGGCCAATGTGACGATCTGGCTTTAAGTCGATTCGATAACAAATGAAGAAAACGGACGGATTTTTCAGTTTTTTCTAAATATAAACACTTTTCACATTCTCCCGTTCAACGCAGCTGCTAGTCCTCCTCTGGTGCAAAATCTTAAGGTCCTAGCTCATGTCCAAGACACTAAAGAAGGGTAAATAGTCAACAATCGATAAATAAATCGTGGATTGTACTGCTTCTAACTGGCTATTACATCAAGTTAGAAGCTTCTTCTGTGTTCTACTACGGTGCGTTTAGTGTCTCCGCATACCACAGCACGCGACATAGCTTTGCTGACGATAAATGTAACCGTTTCAGAGAGAAGAGCGGCCAATGTAACGATATGGCTTTAAGTCGATTCGATAACAAATGAAGAAAACGGACGGATTTCTCAGTTTTTTACTACATATGAACACTTTTCACATTCTCCCGTGCAACGCGGCTGCTAGTCCTCCTCTTGTGCAAAATCGTAAGGTCCTAGCTCATGTCCAAGGCACTAAAGAAGGGTAAATAGTCAATAATCGATAAATAAATCTTTGATTGTACTGCTTCTAACTGGCTATTACATCAAGTTAGAAGCTTCTTCTGTGTTCTACTTTGGTGCGGTTAGTGTCTCCGCATACCGCAGCACGCGACATCGCTTTGCTGGCGATAAATGTAACCGTTTCAGAGAGAAGAGAGGCCAATGTAACGATCTGCCTTTAAGTCGATTCGATAACAAATGAAGAAAACGGACGGATTTCTCAGTTTTTTACTACATATGAACACTTTTCTCATTCTCCCTTTCAACGCAGCTGCTAGTCCTCCTCTGGTACAAAATCTTAAGGTCCTAGCGCATGTCCAAGGCACTAAAGAAGGGTAAAAAGTCAATAATCGATAAATAAATCTTCGATTGTACTGCTTCTAACTGGCTATTACATCAAGTTAGAAGCTTCTTCTGTGTTCTACTACGGTGCGTTTAGTGTCTCCGCATACCACAGCACGCGACATAGCTATGCTGACGATAAATGTAACCGTTTCAGAGAGAAGAGCGGCCAATGTAACGATATGGCTTTAAGTCGATTCGATAACAAATGAAGAAAACGGACGGATTTTTCAGTTTTTTCTAAATATAAACACTTTTCACATTCTCCCGTTCAACGCAGCTGGTAGTCCTCCTCTGGTGCAAAATCTTAAGGTCCTAGCTCATGTCCAAGGCACTAAAGAAGGGTAAAAAGTCAATAATCGATAAATAAATCTTGGATTGTACTGCTTCTAACTGGCTATTACATCAAGTTAGAAGCTTCTTCTGTGTTCTACTATGGTGCGTTTAGTGTCTCCGCATACCGCAGCACGCGACATAGCTTTGGTGACGATAAATGTAACCGTTTCAGAGAGAAGAGCGGCCAATGTGACGATCTGGCTTTAAGTCGATTCGATAATAAATGAAGAAAACGGACGGATTTCTCAGTTTTTTACTACATATGAACACTTTTCACATTCCCCGTTCAACGCAGCTGCTAGTCCTCCTCTGGTGCAAAATCTTAAGGTCCTCGCGCATGTCCAAGGCACTAAAGAAGGGTAAAAAGCCAATAATCGATAAATAAATCTTGGATTGTACTGCTTCTAACTGGCTATTACATCAAGTTAGAAGCTTCTTCTGTGTTCTACTATGGTGCGTTTAGTGTCTCCGCATTCCACAGCACGCGACATAGCTTTGGTGACGATAAATGTAACCGTTTCAGAGAGAAGAGCGGCCAATGTAACGATATGGCTTTAAGTCGATTCGATAACAAATGAAGAAAACGGACGGATTTTTCAGTTTTTTCTAAATATAAACACTTTTCACATTCTCCCGTTCAACGCAGCTGCTAGTCCTCCTTTCATGCAGAATCTTAAGGTCCTAGCTCATGTCCAAGGCACTAAAGAAGGGTAAAAAGTCAAAAATCGATACCTAAAACTTGAATTGTACTGCTTCTTACTGGCTATAACATCAACTTATAAGCATCTTCAGTTTTCTATGATTTTGCTTTTAGTGTCTCTGCATACCTCAGCACGCGACATAGCTTTGCAGACGATAAGTACAACCGTTTCAGTGAGAAGAGCGGCCAATGTAACGATCTGCCTTTAAGTCGATTCGATAATAAATGAAGAAAACGGACGGATTTCTCAGTTTTTTACTACATATGAACACTTTTCACACTCCCCGTTCAACGCAGGTGCTCGTCCTCCTCTGGTGCAAAATCTTAAGGTCCTAGCGCATGTCCAAGGCACTAAAGAAGGGTAAAAAGTCAATAATCGATAAATAAATCTTGGATTGTACAGCTTCTAACTGGCTATTACATCAAGTTAGAAGCTTCTTCTGTGTTCTACTATGGTGCGTTTAGTGTCTCCGCATACCGCAGAACGCGACATAGCTTTGGTGACGATAAATAAAACCGTTTCAGAGAGAAGAGCGGCCATTGTGACGATCTGGCTTTAAGTCGATTCGATAACAAATGACGAAAACGGACGGATTTTTCAGTTTTTTCTAAATATAAACACTTTTCACATTCTCCCGTGCAACTTCGATGCTAGTCCTCGTTTCATGCAGTATTTTAAGGTCCTAGCTCATGACCAAAGCACCAAAGCCAGCTAAAAAGTCAATAATCGATACATAAAACTTGAATTGTACTACTTCTTACTGGCTATTACAACAACTTAGAAGCTTCATCTGTGTTCTTCTATGGTATTTTTAGTGTCTCCGCATACCTCAGCACGCGACATAGCTTTGCAGACGATAAGTACAACCGTTTCAGTGAGAAAAGCGGGCAATCTAACGATCTGCCTTTAAGTCGATTCGATAATAAATGAAGAAAACGGACGGATTTCTCAGTTTTTTACTACATATGAACACTTTTCACATTCTCCCGCTCAACGCAGCTGCTAATCCTCCTCTGGTGCAAAATCTTAGGGTTCTAGCTCATGCCCAAGGCACCAAAGAAAGGTAAAAAGTGAATAATCGAGAACTAAAAGTTGAATTGTACTGCTTCTTACTGGCTATAACATCACCTTAGAAGCATCTTCGGTGTTCTACTATTTTGCTTTAGGTGTCTCTGCATACCGCAGCACGCGACATAGCTTTGCAGACGATAAATGTAACCGTTTCAGACAGAAGAGCGGCCAATGTGACGATCTGGCATTAAGGCGATTCAATAACAAATGACGAAAACGGACGGATTTCTCAGGTTCTTACTATATATGAACACTGTTCACATTCTGACGTGCAACTCGGCTGCTAGTCCTCCTTTCATGCAAAATGTTAAGGTCCTAGCTCATGTCCAAGGCACCAGAGATAACTAAAAAGTCAATAATCGATAACTAAAACTTGAATTGCACTACTTCTTACTGGCTATTACATCAACTTAGAAGCTTCATCTGTGTTCTACTATGGGGCTTTTAGTAGTGTCTCCGCATACCGCAGCACGCGACATAGCTTTCCAGACGATAAATGTAACCGTTTAATATAGAACTACGGCCAATGTGACGATCTGGCTTTAAGTCGATTCGATAACAAATGACGAAAACGGGCGGATTTCTCAGGTTTTTACTACGTATGAACACTTTTCACTTTCTCCCGTGAAACTCGGCAGCTAGTCCTCCTTTCATGCAGAATCTTAAGGTCCTAGCTCATGTCCAAGGCACCAAAGAAGTCTAAAAAGTCAATAATCGATAGATAAAACTTGAATTGTACTAATTCTTACTGGCTATTACATCAACTTAAATGCTTCATCTGTATTCCACTATGCTGCTTTTAGTGTCTCCGTATTCCTGAGCACGCGACATACCTTTGCAGACGATAAATATAACAGTTTCAGACACAAGAGCGGCCAATGTGACGATCTGGCTTTAAGTCGATTCGATAACAAATGACGAAAACGGACGGATTTCTCAGGTTTTCACTACATATGAACTCTTTTCACATAGTGACTTCTGAAATTTTCCCGGCGTATTTATTCTTCTAATAATTTGTGTACTCACCTGATGATGGCCGGACGTCTCTGGGCCGAAATATCGTGGCAGAATGTCGACGGGATCCGGCTGCATACCCGGAAATTATTAGAAGAACTTTTCACATTCTCCCGTGCAACTCGGCTGCTAGTCCTCCTTTCATGCAAAATGTTAAGGTCCTAGCTCATGTCCAAGGCACCAGAGCCAGCTAAAAAGTCAATAATCGATAACTAAAACTTGAATTGTACTACTTCTTACTGGCTATTACATCAACTTAGAAGCTTCATCTGTGTTCTACTATGGTGCTTTTAGTGTCTCCACATACCGCAGCGCGCGACATAGCTTTCCAGACGATAAATGTAACCGTTTGAGACAGAAGAGCGGACAATGTGACGATCTGGCTTTAAGTCGATTCGATAACAAATGACGAATACGGACGGATTTCTCAGGTTTTACTACATATGAAAACTTTTCACATTCTCCCGTGCAACGCGGCTACTAGTCCTCGTTTCATGCACAATCTTAAGGTCCTAGCTTATGTCCAAGGCACCAAAGCTAGCTAAAAAGTCAATAATCGATACCTAAAACTTGAAATGTACTACTTCTTACTGGCTATTACATCAACTTAGAAGCTTCATCTGTGTTCTACTATGGTTCTTTTAGTGTCTCCGCATACCGCAGCACTCGACATAGCTTTGCAGACGATAAGTACAACCGTTTCAGTGAGAAGAGCGGATAATGTGACGATCTGGCTTTAAGTCGATTGGATAACAAATGACGAATACGGACGGATTTCTCAGGTTTTACTACTTATGAACACTTTTCACATTCTCCCGTGCAACGCGGCAGCTAGTCCTCCTTTCATGCAGAATCTTCAGGTCCTAGCTCATGTCCAAGACAGCAAAGAAAGGTAAAAAGTCAAAAATCGATAATTAAAACTTGAATTGTACTACTTCTTACTGGCTTTTACATCAACTTTGAAGCTTCATCTGTGTTCTACTATGGTGCTTTTAGTGTCTCCACATACGACAGCACGCAACATAGCTTTGCAGACGATAAATGTAACCGTTTCAGGGAGAAAAGTGGCCAATGTGACGATCTGGCTTTAAGTCGATTCGATAACAAATGACGAAAACGGACGGATTTCTCAGGTTTTTACTACATATGAACACTTTTCACATTCTCCCGCGCAACTCGGCTGTTAGTCCTCGTTTCATGTAGGATCTTAAGGTCCAAGCTCATGTCCAAGTCACCAAAGCCAGTTAAAAAGTCAATAATCGATACCTAAAACTTGAATTGTACTATCTTTTTATTGGCTATTACATCAACTTAGAAGTTTCATCTGTGTTCTACTATGGTGCTTTTAGTGTCTCCGCATACCGCAGCACGCGACATAGCTTTGTACACGATAAGTACAACCGTTTCAGAGAGAAGAGCGGCCAATGTAACGATCTGGCTTTAAGTCGATTTCATAACAAATGACGAAAACGGACGGTTTTCTCAGGTTTTTACTACATATGAACACTTTTCACATTCTCCCGTGCAACGCGGCTGCTAGTCCTCCTTTCATGCAGAATCTTAAGGTCCTAGCTCATGTCCAAGGCACCAAAGAATGGTAAAAAGTCAATAATCGATAATTAAAACATGAATTGTACTACTTCTTACTGGCTTTTACATCAACTTAGAAGCTTCATCTGTGTTCTACTATGGTGCTTTTAGTGTCTCCACATACCACAGCACGCGAAATAGCTTTGCAGACGATAAATGTAACCGTTTCAGGGAGAAAAGTGGCCAATGTGACGTTCAGGCTTTAAGGCGACTCGATGACAGATGACGAATACGGACGGATTTCTCAGGTTTTACTACATATGAACACTTTTCACATTCTCCCGTGCAACGCAGCTGCTAGTCCTCCTTTCATGCAGAATCTTAAGGTCCAAGCTCATGTCCAAGTCACCAAAGCCAGCTAAAAAGTCAATAATCGATAACTAAAACTTGAATTGTACTACTTCTTACTGGCTATTACATCAACTTAGAAGCTTCATCTGTGTTCTACTATGGTGCTTTTAGTGTCTCCACATACCGCAGCGCGCGACATAGCTTTGCAGACGATAAATGTAACCGTTTCAGAGAGAAGAGCGGCCAATGTGACGATCTGGCTTTAAGTCGATTCGATAATAAATGAAGAAAACGGACGGATTTCTCAGTTTTTTACTACATATGAACACTTTTCACATTCCCCGTTCAACGCAGCTGCTAGTCCTCCTCTGGTGCAAAATCTTAAGGTCCTAGCGCATGTCCAAGGCAGTAAAGAAGGGTAAAAAGTCAATAATCGATAAATAAATCTTGGATTGTACTGCTTCTAACTGGCTATTACATCAAGTCAGAACCTTCTTCTGTGTTCTACTATGGTGCGTTTAGTGTCTCCGCATACCACAGCACGCGACATAGCTTTGCTGACGATAAATGTAACCGTTTCAGAGAGAAGAGCGGCCAATGTGACGATCTGGCTTTAAGTCGATTCGATAACAAATGAAGAAAATGGACGGATTTCTCAGTTTTTTACTACATATGAACACTTTTCACATTCTCCCGTACAACGCAGCTGCTAGTCCTCCTCTCATGCAAAATCTTAGGGTTCTAGCTCATGCCCAATGCACCAAAGAAAGGTAAAAAGTGAATAATCGAGAACTAAAAGTTGAATTGTACTGCTTCTTACTGGCTATAACATCAACTTAGAAGCATCTTCTGTGTTCTACTATTTTGCTTTTTGTGTCTCTGCATACCGCAGCACGCGACATAGCTTTGCAGACGATAAATGTAACCGTTTCAGAGAGAAGAGAGGCCAATGTGACGATCTGGCTTTAAGTCGATTCGATAACAAATGACGAAAACGGACGGATTTTTCAGTTTTTTCTAAATGTAAACACTTTTCACATTCTCCCGTGCAACTGCGGTGCTAGTCCTCGTTTCATGCAGAATCTTAAGGTCCTAGCTCATGACCAAAGCACCAAAGCCAGCTAAAAAGTCAATAATCGATACCTAAAACTTGAATTGTACTACTTCTTACTGGCTATTACAACAACTTAGAAGCTTCATCTGTGTTCTTCTATGGTATTTTTAGTGTCTCCGCATACCTCAGCACGCGACATAGCTTTGCAGACGATAAGTACAACCGTTTCAGTGAGAAGAGCGGGCAATGTAACGATCTGCCTTTAAGTCGATTCGATAATAAATGAAGAAAACGGACGGATTTTTCAGTTTTTTACTACATATGAACACTTTTCACATTCTCCCGTTCAACGCAGCTGCTAATCCTCCTCTGGTGCAAAATCTTAGGGTTCTAGCTCATGCCCAAGGCACCAAAGAAAGGTAAAAAGTGAATAATCGAGAACTAAAAGTTGAATTGTACTGCTTCTTACTGGCTATAACATCACCTTAGAAGCATCTTCGGTGTTCTACTATTTTGCTTTTAGTGTCTCTGCATACCGCAGCACGCGACATAGCTTTGCAGACGATAAATGTAACCGTATCAGGGAGAAAAGTGGCCAATGTGACGATCTGGCTTTAAGTCGATTCGATAACAAATGACGAAAACGGACGGATTTCTCAGGTTTTTACTACATATGAACACTTTTCACATTCTCCCGCGCAACTCGGATGCTAGTCCTCGTTTCATGCAGAATCTTAAGGTCCTAGCTCGTGTCCAAGGCACCAAAGCCAGCTAAAAAGTCAATAATCGATACCTAAAACTTGAGTTGTACTACTTCTTACTGGCTATTACATCAACTTAGAAGCTTCATCTGTGTTCTACTATGGTGCTTATAGTGTCTCCGCATACCGCAGCACGCGACATAGCTTTCTAGACGATAAATGTAACCGTTTAATATAGAACTGCGGCCAATATGACGATCTGGCTTTAAGTCGATTCGATAACAAATGACGAAAACGGGCGGATTTCTCAGGTTTTTACTACGTATGAACACTTTTCACTTTCTCCCGTGAAACTCGGCAGCTAGTCCTCCTTTCATGCAGAATCTTAAGGTCCTAGCTCATGTCCAAGGCACCAAAGTAGGCTAAAAAGTCAATAATCGATAGATAAAACTTGAATTGTACTACTTCTTACTGGCTATTACATCAACTTAAATGCTTCATCTGTATTCCACTATGGTGCTTTTAGTGTCTCCGTATTCCTGAGCACGCGACATACCTTTGCAGACGATAAATATAACAGTTTCAGACACAAGAGCGGCCAATGTGACGATATGGCTTTGAGTCGATTCGATAACAAATGACGAAAACGGACGGATTTCTCAGGTTTTCACTACATATGAACTCTTTTCACGTAGTGACTTCTGAAATTTTCCCGGCGTATTTATTCTTCTAATAATTTGTGTACTCACCTGATGATGGCCGGACGTCTCTGGGCCGAAATATCGTGGCAGAATATCGACGGGATCCGGCTGCATACCCGGAAATTATTAGAAGAACTTTTCACATTCTCCCGTGCAACTCGGCTGCTAGTCCTCCTTTCATGCAAAATGTTAAGGTCCTAGCTCATGTCCAAGGCACCAGAGCCAGCTAAAAAGTCAATAATCGATAGCTAAAACTTGAATTGTACTACTTCTTACTGGCTATTACATCAACTTAGAAGCTTCATCTGTGTTCTACTATGGTGCTTTTAGTGTCTCCACATACCGCAGCGCGTGACATAGCCTTGCAGACGATAAATGTAACCGTTTGAGACAGAAGAGCGGACAATGTGACGATCTGGCTTTAAGTCGATGCGATAACAAATGACGAATACGGACGGATTTCTCAGGTTTTACTACATATGAAAACTTTTCACATTCTCCCGTGCAACGCGGCTACTAGTCCTCGTTTCATGCACAATCTTAAGGTCCTAGCTTATGTCCAAGGCACCAAAGCTAGCTAAAAAGTCAATAATCGATACCTAAAACTTGAGTTGTACTACTTCTTACTGGCTATTACATCAACTTAGAAGCTTCATCTGTGTTCTACTATGGTGCTTATAGTGTCTCCGCATACCGCAGCACGAGACATAGCTTTGTACACGATAAGTACAACCGTTTCAGAGAGAAGAGCGGCCAATGTAACGATCTGGCTTTAAGTCGATTTCATAACAAATGACGAAAACGGACGGATTTCTCAGGTTTTTACTACATATGAACACTTTTCACATTCTCCCGTGCAACGCGGCTGCTAGTCCTCCTTTCATGCAGAATCTTAAGGTCCTAGCTCATGTCCAAGGCACCAAAGAAGGGTAAAAAGTCAATAATCGATAATTAAAACATGAATTGTACTACTTCTTACTGGCTTTTACATCAACTTAGAAGCTTCATCTGTGTTCTACTATGGTGCTTTTAGTGTCTCCACATACCACAGCACGCGACATAGCTTTGCAGACGATAAATGTAACCGTTTCAGGGAGAAAAGTGGCCAATGTGACGTTCAGGCTTTAAGGCGACTCGATGACAAATGACGAATACGGACGGATTTCTCAGGTTTTACTACATATGAACACTTTTCACATTCTCCCGTGCAACGCGGCTGCTAGTCCTCCTTTCATGCAGAATCTTAAGGTCCAAGCTCATGTCCAAGTCACCAAAGCCAGCTAAATGTCAATAATCGATAACTAAAACTTGAATTGTACTACTTCTTACTATCTATTACATCAACTTAGAAGCTTCATCTGTGTTCTACTATGGTGCTTTTAGTGTCTCCACATACCGCAGCGCGCGACATAGCTTTGCAGACGATAAATGTAACCGTTTGAGACAGAAGGGCGGCCAATGTGACGATCTGGCTTTAAGTCGATTCGATAACAAATGACGAATACGGACGGATTTCTCAGGTTTTACTACATATGAACACTTTTCACATTCTCCCGTGCAACGCGGCTGCTAGTCCTCGTTTCATGCACAATCTTAAGGTCCTAGCTTATGTACAAGGCACCAAAGCTAGCTAAAAAGTCAATAATCGATACCTAAAACTTGAAATGTACTACTTCTTACTGGCTATTACATCAACTTAGAAGCTTCATCTGTGTTCCACTATGGTTCTTTTAGTGTCTCCGCATACCGCAGCACGCGACATAGCTTTGCAGACGATAAGTACACCCGTTTCAGAGAGAAGCGGCCAATGTGACTATCTGGCTTTAAGGCGACTCGATAACAAATGACGAATACGGACGGATTTCTCAGGTTTTACTACATATGAATACTTTTCACATTCTCCAGTGCAACGCGGCTGCTAGTCCTCCTTTCATGCAGAATCTTAAGGTCCTAGCTCATGTCCAAGGCACCAAAGAAGGGTAAAAAGTCAATAATCGATAACTAAAACTTGAATTGTACTACTTCTTACTGGCTATTACATCAACTTAGAAGCTTCATCTGTGTTCTACTATGGTGCTTTTAGTGTCTCCACATACCGCAGCACGCGACATAGCTTTGCTGACGATAAATGTAACCGTCTCAGAGAGAAAGCGGCCAATGTAACGATCTGGCTTTAAGTCGATTCGATAATAAATGAAGAAAACGGACGGATTTCTCAGGTTTTTACTACATATGAACACTTTTCACATTCTCTCGTGCAACGCGGGTGCTATTTCTCCTTTCATGCAAAGTCTTAAGGTCCTAGCTCATGTCCAAGGCATCAAAGAAGGGTAGAAAGTCAATAATCGATAACTAAAACTTGGATTGTACTGCTTCTTACTGGCTATTACATTAAGTTAGAAGCTTCTTCTGTGTTCTACTATGGAGCTTTTAGTGTCTCCGCATACCGCAGCACGCGACATAGCTTTGCTAACAATAAATGTAACCGTTTCAGAGAGAAGAGCGGCCAATGTGACGATCTGGCTTTAAGTCGATTCGAAAACAAATGAGGAAAACGGACAGATTTTTCAGGTTATTACTAAATATAAACACTTTTCACATTCTCCCGTGAACCGCGGCTGCTAGTCCTCCTCTCATGCAAAATCGTAAGGTCGTAGCTCATGTCCAAGTCACCAAAGACGTCTCAAAAGTCAATAATCGTTAACTAAAGCTTGAATTGTACTGCTTCTGACTGGCTATTACATCAACTTGGAAGCTTCTTCTGTGTTCTACTATGGTGCATTTAGTGTCTCCGCATACCGCAGCAAGGGACATAGCTTTGCAGACGATAAATGTAACCGTTTCAGAGAGAAAAGCGGCTAAAGTGACGATCTGGCTTTAAGTCGATTCGATAACAAATGACGAAAACGGACGGATTTCTCAGGTTTTTAGTACATATGAACACTTTTCACATTCTCCCGTGAAACGCAGCTGCTAGTCCTCCTCTCATGCAAAATCTTAGGGTCCTAGCTCATGCCCAAGGCAATAAAGAAGGGTAAAAAGTCAATGATCGATAACTAAAACTTCAATTCTACTGCTTCTTACTGGCTATTACATCAACTTAGAAGCTTCTTCTGTGTTCTGCTATGGTGCTTTTAGTGTCTCCGCATATCGCAGCACGCGACTTAGGTTTTCAGACGGTAAATGTAACCGTTTCAGAGAAAAAAGCGGCCAATGTGTCGATCTGGCTTTATTTCTATTCGATAACAAATGACGACAACGGACCGATTTCTCAGGTTTTCACTACATATGAACACTTTCCACATTGTCTCGTGCAACGCGGGTGCTATTTTTCCTTTCATGCATAATCTTAAGGTCCTAGCTCGTGTCCAAGGCATCAAAGAAGGGTAAAAAGTCAATAATCGATAACTAATACTTGGATTGTACTGCTTCTTACTGGCTATTACATCAAGTTAGAAGCTTCTTCTGTGTTCTACTATGGAGCTTTTAGTGTCTCCGCATACCGCAGCACGCGACATAGCTTTGCTGACGATAAATGTAACCGTTTCAGAGAGAAGAGCGGCCAATGTGACGATCTGGCTTTAAGTCGATTCGATAACAAATGACGAAAACGGACGGATTTTTCAGGTTATTACTAAACATAAACACTTTTCACATTCTCCCGTGAACCGCGGCTGCTAGCCCTCCTCTCATGCGAAATCGTAAGGTCCTAGCTCATGTCCAAGTCACCAAACACATCTCAAAAGTCAATAATCGTTAACTAAAACTTGAATTGTACTACTTCTTACTGGCTATTACATCAACTTAGACGCTTCATCTGTGTTCTCCTATGGTGCTTTTAGTGTGTCAACATACCGCAGCACGCGATAGAGCTTTGCTGACGTTAAATGTAACCGTTTCAGAGAGAAGAGCAGCCAATGTGACGCCCTGGCTTTAAGTCGATTCAATAACAAATGACGAAAACGGACGGATTCTCAGGTTTTTACTACATATGAACACTTTTCAAATTCTCACATGCAACGCTGCTGCTAGTCCTCCTCTCATGCAAAATCTTAGGGTCCTAGTTCATGTCCAGGGCACCAAAGAAGGGTAAACAGTCAATAATCGAGAACTAAAAGTTGAATTGTACTTCTTCTGACTGGCTATAACATCAACTTAGAAGAGTCTTCTGTGTTCTACTATTTTGCTTTTAGTGTCTCCGCATACTCCAGCAAGCGACATAGCTTTGCAGACGATAAATGTAACCGTTTCAGAGAGAAGAGCGGATAATGTGACGATCTGGCTTTAAGTCGATTCGGTAACAGATGACGAAACCGGACGGTTTTAACTGGTTTTCACTACATATGAACACTTTTCAAATTCTCCCGTCCAACGCGGCTGCTAGTCTTCCTCTCGTTCAAAATCTTAAGGAAGTATCTCATGTCCAAGGCAATAAAGAAGGTAAAAAGACAATGATCGATAGTTAAAACTTCAATTCTACTGCTTCTTACTGGCTATTACATCAAGTTAGAAGCTTCTTCTGTGTTCTACTATTTTGCTTTTAGTGTCTCCGCATGCCGCAGCACGCGACATAGCTTTGCAGACGATAAATGTAACCGTTTCAGAGAAATGAACGGCCAATGTAACGATCTGGCTTTAAGTCGATTCGATAATAAATGATGAAAACGGAAGGATTTCTCAGGTTTTAACTACATATGAACACTTTTCAAATTTTCCCGTTCAACGCAGCTGCTAGTCCTCCTCTGGTGCAAAATCTTAGGGTCCTAGCTCATGCCCAAGGCAGCAAAGGAGGGTAAAAAGTCAATAATCGAGAACTAAAAGTTGAATTGTACTGCTTCTGACTGGCTATTACATCAACTTAGAAGCTTCTTCTGTGTTCTACTATGGTGCTTTTAGTGTCTCCGCATACCGCAGCAAGGGACATAGCTTTGCAGACGATAAATGTAACCGTCTCAGAGAGAAAAGAGGCCAATGTGACGATCTGGCTTTAAGTCGATTCGATAACAAATGTCGAAAACGGACGGATATCTCAGGTTTTTACGGCATATGAACACTTTTCACATTCTCCCGTGCACCGCGGGTGCTAGTTCTCCTTTCATGCAATATCTTAAGGTCCTAGCTCATATCCAAGGCACCAAAGAAGAGTAAAAAGTCAATAATCGATAACTAAAACTTGAATTGTACTGCTTCTTACTGGCTATTACGTCAACTTAGAAGCTTTTTCTGTGTTCTACTATTGGGCTTTTAGTGTCTCCGCATACCGCAGCGTGCGACATAGCTTTTCAGACGAAAAATCTAACCGTTTCAGAGAGAAGAGCGGCAAATGTGACGATCTGGCTTCAAGTCGAATCGATAACAAATAATCAAATAATGGAAACGGACGGATTTCTCAGGTTTTTACTACATATGAACACTTTCCACATTCTCCCGTGCAACGCGGGTGCTATTTCTCTTTTCATGCAAAATCTTAAGGTCCTAGCTCATGTCCAAGGCACCAAAGAACAGTAAAATGTCAATAATCGATAACTAAAACTTGAATTGTACTGCTTCTTACTGGCTATTACGTCAACTTAGAAGCTTTTTCTGTGTTCTACTATGGGGCTTTTAGTGTCTCCGCATACCGCAGCACGTGACATAGCTTTGCAGACGATAAATTTAACCGTTTCAGAGAGAAGAGCGGCCAATGTGACGACCTGGCTTCAAGTCGATTCGATAACAAATGACGGAAACGGACGGTTTTAACAGGTTTTCACTACATATGAAATTTTTTCACATTCTCCCGTGCAACTTGGGTGCTAGTTCTCCTTTCATGCAAATCCTTAAGGTCCTAGCTCATGTCCAAGGCACCAAGTAAGGGTAAGAAGTCAATAATCGATAACTAAAACTTGAGTTGTACTGCTTCTAACTGGCTATTACATCAACTTAGAAGCTACGTCTGTGTTCTACTATGGTGATTTAGTGTCTCCGCATACCGCAGCACGTGACATAGCTTTGCAGACGATAAATTTAACCGTTTCAGAGAGAAGAGCGGCCAATGTGACGATCTGGCTTTAAGTCGATTCGATAACAAATGACGAAAACGGACGGTTTTAACAGGTTTTCACTACATATGAACACTTTTCACATTCTCCCGTGCACCGCGGGTGCTAGTTCTCCTTTCATGCAATATCTTAAGGTCCTAGCTCATATCCAAGGCTCCAAAGAAGAGTAAAAAGTCAATAATCGATAACTAAAACTTGAATTGTACTGCTTCTTACTGGCTATTACGTCAACTTAGAAGCATTTTCTGTGTTCTACTATTGGGCGTTTAGTGTCTCCGCATACCGCAGCGTGCGACATAGCTTTTCAGACGAAAAATCTAACCGTTTCAGAGAGAAGAGCGGCAAATGTGACGATCTGGCTTCAAGTCGAATCGATAACAAATAATCAAATAATGGAAACGGACGGATTTCTCAGGTTTTTACTACATATGAACTCTTTTCCCATTCTCCCTTGCAACGTGATGCTAGTCAAAATTTCAGGCAAAATCTTAAGGTCCTATCTTTTGTCCAAACCACCAAAGAAGAGTAAAAAGTCAATAATCGGTAACTAAAACTTGAGTTGTACTGCTTCTTACTGGCTATTACATCAACTTCGAAGCTTCTTCTGTGTTCTACTATGGGCTTTTAGTGTCTCCGCATATCGCAGCGAGCAACATAGCTTTTCAGATGAAAAATGTAACCCTTTCAGAGAGAAGAACTGCGATGTGTCGCTCTGGCTTCAAGTCGATTCGATAACAAACGACGAAAACGGACATTCTCCCTTGCAACGCGGCTGCTAGTTCTCCTTTCATGCAAAATCTTAAGGTCCCAGCTCATGTCCAAGGCACCAAAGAAGGGAAAAAGTCAATAATCGATAACAATGGGCTTTTAGTGTCTATGCATACCGCAGCGTGCAACATAGCATTGCAGACGAAAAATGTAACCGTTTCATAGAGAAGAGCGGCGAATGTGACGATCTGGCTTTAAGTCGATTCGATAGCAAATGACCAAAACGGTCGTATTTCTCAGGTTTTTACTACATATGAACACTTTTCACATTCTCCCTTGCAACGTGGCTCCTAGTCCTCCTCTCATGCTAAATCTTAAGGTCCTAGCCTATGTCCCAGGCACCAAAGAAGGGTAAAAAGTCAATAATCGATACCTAAAACTTGAGTTGTACTGCTTCTTACTGGCTATTACATCAACTTAGAAGCATCTTCTGTGATTTACTATGGTCCTTTTAGTGTCTCCTCATACCACAGCACGCGACATAGCATTGCAAAAGATAAATGTAACCGTTTCAGAGAGAAGAGCGGCAAATGTGACGATCTGGCTTTAAGTCGATTCGATAGCAAATAAAGAAAACGGACGGATTTCTCAGGTTTTTAATACATATTAACACTCTTCACATTCTCCCGTGCAACTCGGCTGCTAGTCCTCCTTTCAAGCAAACCCTTAAAGTCCTAGCTCATGTCCAAGGCACCAAAGAAGGGTAAAAAGTCAATAATCGATAACTAAAACTTGAGTTGTACTGCTTCTTACTAGTGTCTAAGGTTTTTACTACATATGAACACTTATCACATTCTCCCGTTCAACGCGGCTTCTAGTCCTCCTTTCATGCAAAATCTTAAGGTCCTAGCTTATGTCCAAGGCACCAAAGAAGGGTAAAAAGTCAATAATCGATAACTAAAACTTGAATTGTTCTGCTTCGTACTAGCTTCTACATCAACTTAGAAGCTTCTTCTGTGTTCTACTATGCTGCTTTTAGTGCCTCCGCATACCGCAGCAGGCGACAGAGCTAGGCAGACGATAAATGTAACCGTTTCAGAGAGAAGAGTGGCGTTGTGACGATCCGGCTTTAAGTCGATTCGATAGCAAATGACGAAAACGGACGGATTTCTCAGGTTTTTACAACATATGAACACTAATCACATTCTCCCTTGCAACGCGGCTGCTAGTTCTCCTTTCATGCAAAATCTTAAGGTCCCAGCTCATGTCCAAGGCACCAAAGAAGGGAAAAAGTCAATAATCGATAACTATGTGCTTTTAGTGTCTATGCATACCGCAGCGTGCAACATAGCATTGCAGACGAAAAATGTAACCGTTTCATAGAGAAGAGCGGCGAATGTGACGATCTGGCTTTAAGTCGATTCGATAGCAAATGACCAAAACTGTCGTATTTCTCAGGTTTTTACTACATATGAACACTTTTCACATTCTCCCTTGCAACGTGGCTCCTAGTCCTCCTCTCATGCTAAATCTTAAGGTCCTAGCCTATGTCCCAGGCACCAAAGAAGGGTAAAAAGTCAATAATCGATACCTAAAACTTGAGTTGTACTGCTTCTTACTGGCTATTACATCAACTTAGAAGCATCTTCTGTGATCTACTATGGTCCTTTTAGTGAAGGGTATGAGGTGCTTGTTACTGGCTATTACATCATTTTAGAAGCTTCTTCTGTGTTCTACTATGGGCTTTTAGTATCTATGCATACCGCAGCGTGCAACATAGCATTGCAGACGAAAAATGTAACCGTTTCAGAGAGAAGACCGGCCGCTGTGACAATCTGGCTTTAAGTCGATTCGATAAAAAATGACGAAAACGGACGGATTTCTCAGGCTTTTACTACATATGAACTCTTTTCACATTCTCCATTGCAACGTGATGCTAGTCAACATTTCAGGCAAAACCTTAAGGTCCTATCTTTTGTCCAAAGCACCAAAGAAGAGTAAAAAGTCAATAATCGGTAACTATAACTTGAATTGTACTGCTTCTTACTGGCTTTTACATCAACTTAGAAGCTTCTTCTGTGTTCCACTATGGGCTTTTAGTGTCTCCGCATACCGCAGCGCACAACATAGCTATGCAGACGAAAAATGTAACCGTCTCAGAGAGAACAGCGGCGAATGTGACGATCTGACTTTAAGTCGATTCGATAGCAAATGACGAAAACGGTCGGATTTCTCAGGTTTTTACTACATATGAACACTTTTCACATTCTCCCTTGCAACGCGGCTGCTATTTCTCCTTTCATGCAAATTCTTAAGGTCCTAGCTCATGTCCAAGGCACCAAAGAAGGGTAAAAAGTCAATAATCGATAACTAAAACTTGAATTATACTGCTTCGTACTGGCTATTACTTAACTTAGAAGCTTCTTCTGTGTTCTACTATTGTGTTTTTAGTGTCTCCGTATACCGCAGCACGCGACAGAGCTTTGCAGATAATAAATGTGACCTTTTCAGGTCGAAAAGCGGCCAATGTGACGATCAGGCTTTGAGTCTATTCGATACCAAATGAAGATAACGGACGGATTTCTCAGGTTTTTACTACATAGGAACACTTTTCACTTTCTCCCGTTCAACGCGGCTGCTAGTAGTCCTCTCATGCAAAATCTTAAGGTCCTAGCCTATGTCCCAGGCACCAAAGAAGGGTAAAAAGTCAATAATCGATAACTAAAACTTGAATTATACTGCTTCTTACTCGCTATTACGTCAACTTAGAAGCATCTTCTGTGATCTACTATGGTGCTTTTAGTGTCTCCTCATACCGCAGCACGCAACATAGCATTGCAAACGATAAATGTAACCGTTTCAGAGAGAAGAGCGGCAAATGTGACGATCTGGCTTTAAGTCGATTCGATGACAAATGACGAAAACGGACGGATTTCTCAGGTTTTTATTACATATGAACACTTTTCAAATTCTCCCGTTCAACGCGCCTGCTAGTCCTCCTTACATGCAAAATCTTAAGGTCCTAGCTCATGTCCAAGGCACCAAAGAAGAGTAAAAGGTCAATAATAGATAACTAAAACTCGAATTGTACTGCCTCTTACTGGCTATTACATCAACTTAGAAGCTTCTTCTTTGTTCTACTATGGGCTTTTAGTGTCTCCGCATACCGCTGCAAGGCAACATAGCTATGCCGACGAAAAATGTAATCGTTTCAGAGAGAAGAGCGGCAAATGTAACGATCTGGCTTTAAGTCGATTCGAAAAGAAATGAAGTAAACGGACGGATTTCTCAGGTTTTTACTACATATGAACACTTTTCACATTCACCCGTTCAACGCGGCTCCTAGTCCTCCTTTCATGCAAAATCTTAAGGTAATAGAGCAGGTCCAAGTCACCAAAGAAGGGTAAAATGTCAATAATAGATAACTAAAACTTGAATTGTACTGCTTCTTACTGGCTATAACATCAACGTAGAAGCTACTTCTGTGTTCTACTATTTTGCTTTTAGTGTCTCCGCATACCGCTGCACGCGACATAGCTTTGCAGACGACAAATGTAACCGTTTCAGAAAGAACAGCGGCCAATGTAACGATCTGGCTTCAAGTCGATTCGATAACAAATGACACAAACGGACGGATTTCTCAGGTTTTTACTACATATGAACAGATATCACATTCTCCCGTTCAACGCGTTTCTAGTCCTCCTTTCATGCAAAATCTTAAGGTCCCAGCTCATGTCCAAGGCACCAAAGAAGGGAAAAACTCAATAATCGATAACTAAAACTTGAATTGTACTGCTTATTACTGGCTATTACATCAACTTAGAAGCTTCTTCTGTGTTCTGCTATGGGCTTTTAGTGTCTCCGCATATCGCAGCGTGCAACATAGCTTTACAGATGAAAAATGTAACCGTTTCAGAGAGAAGAACTGCGATGTGTCGCTCTGGCTTCAAGTCGATTCGATAACCAACGACGAAAACGGACGGTTTCTGCAGGTTTTCACTACTTATGAACAGTTTTCACATTCTCCCTTGCAACGCGGCTGCTAGTCAACATTTCAGGCAAAATCTTAAGGTCCTAGCTCATGTCCAAGGCACCAAAGAAGGGTAAAAAGTCAATAATCGATAACTAAAACTTGAATTATACTGCTTCGTACTGGCTATTACATTAACATACAAGCTTCTTCTGTGTTCTACTATTGTGTTTTTAGTGTCTCCGCATACCGCAGCACGCGACAGAGCTTTGCAGATCATAAATGTGACCTTTTCGGAGAGAAGTGCGGCAAATGTGACGATCTGGCTTTAAGTCGATTCGATACGAAATGAAGAAAACGGACGGATTTCCCAGGTTTTTACTAGATAGGAACACTTTTCACATGCTCCCGTTCAACGCGGCTGCTAGTCGTCCTCTCATGCAAAATCTTAAGGTCCTAGCCTATGTCCCAGGCACCAAAGAAGGGTAAAAAGTCAATAATCGATAACTAAAACTTTAATTGTACTGCTTCGTACTAGCTACTTCATCAACGTAGAAGCTTCTTCTGTGTTCAACTATGGTGCTTTTAGTGTCTCCTCATACCGCAGCACGCGACATAGCTTTGCAAACGATAAATGTAACCGTTTCAGAGAGAAGAGCAGCCAATGTGACGATCTGGCTTTAAGTCGATTCGATAACAAATTACGAAAACGGCCGCATTTCTCAGGTTTTTACAACATATGAACACTTTTCACATTCTCTCATCCAACGCAGCTACCAGTCCTTCTTTCAAGAAAAATCTTCAGGTCCTAGCTCATGTCCAAGGCACCAAAGAAGGGTAAAAAGTCAATAATCGATAACTAAAACTTGAATTGTTCTGCTTCGTACTAGCTTCTACATCAACTTAGAAGCTTCTTCTGTGTTCTACTATGCTGCTTTTAGTGCCTCCGCATACCGCAGCAGGCGACAGAGCTAGGCAGACGATAAATGTAACCGTTTCAGAGAGAAGAGTGGCGTTGTGACGATCCGGCTTTAAGTCGATTCGATAGCAAATGACGAAAACGGACGGATTTCTCAGGTTTTTACAACATATGAACACTAATCACATTCTCCCTTGCAACGCGGCTGCTAGTTCTCCTTTCATGCAAAATCTTAAGGTCCCAGCTCATGTCCAAGGCACCAAAGAAGGGAAAAAGTCAATAATCGATAACTATGTGCTTTTAGTGTCTATGCATACCGCAGCGTGCAACATAGCATTGCAGACGAAAAATGTAACCGTTTCATAGAGAAGAGCGGCGAATGTGACGATCTGGCTTTAAGTCGATTCGATAGCAAATGACCAAAACTGTCGTATTTCTCAGGTTTTTACTACATATGAACACTTTTCACATTCTCCCTTGCAACGTGGCTCCTAGTCCTCCTCTCATGCTAAATCTTAAGGTCCTAGCCTATGTCCCAGGCACCAAAGAAGGGTAAAAAGTCAATAATCGATACCTAAAACTTGAGTTGTACTGCTTCTTACTGGCTATTACATCAACTTAGAAGCATCTTCTGTGATCTACTATGGTCCTTTTAGTGAAGGGTATGAGGTGCTTGTTACTGGCTATTACATCATTTTAGAAGCTTCTTCTGTGTTCTACTATGGGCTTTTAGTATCTATGCATACCGCAGCGTGCAACATAGCATTGCAGACGAAAAATGTAACCGTTTCAGAGAGAAGACCGGCCGCTGTGACAATCTGGCTTTAAGTCGATTCGATAAAAAATGACGAAAACGGACGGATTTCTCAGGCTTTTACTACATATGAACTCTTTTCACATTCTCCATTGCAACGTGATGCTAGTCAACATTTCAGGCAAAACCTTAAGGTCCTATCTTTTGTCCAAAGCACCAAAGAAGAGTAAAAAGTCAATAATCGGTAACTATAACTTGAATTGTACTGCTTCTTACTGGCTTTTACATCAACTTAGAAGCTTCTTCTGTGTTCCACTATGGGCTTTTAGTGTCTCCGCATACCGCAGCGCACAACATAGCTATGCAGACGAAAAATGTAACCGTCTCAGAGAGAACAGCGGCGAATGTGACGATCTGACTTTAAGTCGATTCGATAGCAAATGACGAAAACGGTCGGATTTCTCAGGTTTTTACTACATATGAACACTTTTCACATTCTCCCTTGCAACGCGGCTGCTATTTCTCCTTTCATGCAAATTCTTAAGGTCCTAGCTCATGTCCAAGGCACCAAAGAAGGGTAAAAAGTCAATAATCGATAACTAAAACTTGAATTATACTGCTTCGTACTGGCTATTACTTAACTTAGAAGCTTCTTCTGTGTTCTACTATTGTGTTTTTAGTGTCTCCGTATACCGCAGCACGCGACAGAGCTTTGCAGATAATAAATGTGACCTTTTCAGGTCGAAAAGCGGCCAATGTGACGATCAGGCTTTGAGTCTATTCGATACCAAATGAAGATAACGGACGGATTTCTCAGGTTTTTACTACATAGGAACACTTTTCACTTTCTCCCGTTCAACGCGGCTGCTAGTAGTCCTCTCATGCAAAATCTTAAGGTCCTAGCCTATGTCCCAGGCACCAAAGAAGGGTAAAAAGTCAATAATCGATAACTAAAACTTGAATTATACTGCTTCTTACTCGCTATTACGTCAACTTAGAAGCATCTTCTGTGATCTACTATGGTGCTTTTAGTGTCTCCTCATACCGCAGCACGCAACATAGCATTGCAAACGATAAATGTAACCGTTTCAGAGAGAAGAGCGGCAAATGTGACGATCTGGCTTTAAGTCGATTCGATGACAAATGACGAAAACGGACGGATTTCTCAGGTTTTTATTACATATGAACACTTTTCAAATTCTCCCGTTCAACGCGCCTGCTAGTCCTCCTTACATGCAAAATCTTAAGGTCCTAGCTCATGTCCAAGGCACCAAAGAAGAGTAAAAGGTCAATAATAGATAACTAAAACTCGAATTGTACTGCCTCTTACTGGCTATTACATCAACTTAGAAGCTTCTTCTTTGTTCTACTATGGGCTTTTAGTGTCTCCGCATACCGCTGCAAGGCAACATAGCTATGCCGACGAAAAATGTAATCGTTTCAGAGAGAAGAGCGGCAAATGTAACGATCTGGCTTTAAGTCGATTCGAAAAGAAATGAAGTAAACGGACGGATTTCTCAGGTTTTTACTACATATGAACAGATATCACATTCTCCCGTTCAACGCGTTTCTAGTCCTCCTTTCATGCAAAATCTTAAGGTCCCAGCTCATGTCCAAGGCACCAAAGAAGGGAAAAACTCAATAATCGATAACTAAAACTTGAATTGTACTGCTTATTACTGGCTATTACATCAACTTAGAAGCTTCTTCTGTGTTCTGCTATGGGCTTTTAGTGTCTCCGCATATCGCAGCGTGCAACATAGCTTTACAGATGAAAAATGTAACCGTTTCAGAGAGAAGAACTGCGATGTGTCGCTCTGGCTTCAAGTCGATTCGATAACCAACGACGAAAACGGACGGTTTCTGCAGGTTTTCACTACTTATGAACAGTTTTCACATTCTCCCTTGCAACGCGGCTGCTAGTCAACATTTCAGGCAAAATCTTAAGGTCCTAGCTCATGTCCAAGGCACCAAAGAAGGGTAAAAAGTCAATAATCGATAACTAAAACTTGAATTATACTGCTTCGTACTGGCTATTACATTAACATACAAGCTTCTTCTGTGTTCTACTATTGTGTTTTTAGTGTCTCCGCATACCGCAGCACGCGACAGAGCTTTGCAGATCATAAATGTGACCTTTTCGGAGAGAAGTGCGGCAAATGTGACGATCTGGCTTTAAGTCGATTCGATACGAAATGAAGAAAACGGACGGATTTCCCAGGTTTTTACTAGATAGGAACACTTTTCACATGCTCCCGTTCAACGCGGCTGCTAGTCGTCCTCTCATGCAAAATCTTAAGGTCCTAGCCTATGTCCCAGGCACCAAAGAAGGGTAAAAAGTCAATAATCGATAACTAAAACTTTAATTGTACTGCTTCGTACTAGCTACTTCATCAACGTAGAAGCTTCTTCTGTGTTCAACTATGGTGCTTTTAGTGTCTCCTCATACCGCAGCACGCGACATAGCTTTGCAAACGATAAATGTAACCGTTTCAGAGAGAAGAGCAGCCAATGTGACGATCTGGCTTTAAGTCGATTCGATAACAAATTACGAAAACGGCCGCATTTCTCAGGTTTTTACAACATATGAACACTTTTCACATTCTCTCATCCAACGCAGCTACCAGTCCTTCTTTCAAGAAAAATCTTCAGGTCCTAGCTCATGTCCAAGGCACCAAAGAAGGGTAAAAAGTCAATAATCGATAACTAAAACTTGAACTGTCATGCTTCTGAGTGGCTATTACATCAACTTAGAAGCTTTTTCTGTGTTCTACTACTTTGCTCTTAGTGTCCTCCTTACATTCAAAATCTTAAGGTCCTAGCTAATGTCCAAGTCACCAAACAAGGGTAAAAAGTCAGTAATCGATAACTAAAACTTGAATTGTACTGCTTCTTACTGGCTATTACGTCAACTTAGAAGCATCTTCTGTGTTCTACTATGGGCTTTTAGTGTCTCCTCATACCGCAGCACGCGACATAGCTTTGCAAACGATAAATGTAACTGTTTCAGAGAAAAGAGCAGCCAATGTGACGATCTGGCTTTAAGTCGATTCGATAACAAATTACGAAAACGGCCGGAGTTCTCAGGTTTTTACAACATATGAACACTTTTCACATTCTCCCTTGCAACGCGGCTGCTAGTCCTCCTTACATGCAAAATCTTAAGGCCCTAGCTCATGTCCAAGGCACTAAAGAAGGGTAAAAAGTCAGTAATCCGTAACTAAAACTTGAATTGTACTGCCTCTTACTGGCTATTACATCACCTTAGTAGCTTCTTCTTTGTTCTACTATGGGCTTTTAGTGTCTCCGCATACCGCAGCACGCGACATAGCTTTGCAGACGAAAAATGTATCCGTTTCAGAGAGAAGAGCGGCCAATGTGTCGATCTGTCTTCAAGTCGATTCGATAACAAATGACGAAAACGGAAGGTTTTAGCAGGTTTTCACTACATATGAACACATTTCTCACTCTCCCAGCCAACGCGGCTGCCAGTCCTCCTTTCATGCAAAATCTTAAGGTCCTAGCTCATGTCCAAGACACCAAACAAGGGTAGAAGTGAGTAATCGATAACTAAAACTTGAATTGTACTGCTTCGTACTAGCTACTACATCAACTTAGAAGCTTCTTCTGTGTTCTACTATGGTGCTTTTAGTGTCTCCTCATACCGCAGCGCGCAACATATCTATGCAGACGAAAAATGTAATCGTTTCAGAGAGAAGAGCGGCCAATGTGACGATCAGGCTTTAAGTCGATCCGATAGCAAATGAAGAAAACTGACGGATTTCTCAGGTTTTTACTACATATGAACACTTTTCACATTCTCCCGTTCAACGCGACTGCTAGTCGTCCTCTCATGCAAAATCTTAAGGTCCTAGCCTATGTCCCAGGAACCAAGGAAGGGTAAAAAGTCAATAATCATTAACTAAAACTTGAACTGTACTACGTCTGACTGGCTATTAAATAGACTTAGAAGCTTTTTCTGTGTTCTACTATTTTGCTTTTAGTGTCTCCGCATACCCCAGCACGTGACATAGCTTTGTAGACGATAAATGTAACCATTTCAGAGAGAAGAGCAGCGGTTCTAGGCGCGCAGTCCGGAACCGCGTGACTGCTCCGGTCGCAGGTTCGAATCCTGCCTCGGGCATGGATGTGTGTGATGTCCTTAGGTTAGTTAGGTTTAAGTAGTTCTAAGTTCTAGGGGACTGATGACCACAGATGTTGAGTCCCATAGTGCTCAGAGCCATTTGAACCATTTTGAGAAGAGCGGCCAATGTGTCGATCTGGCTTCAAGTCGATTCGATAACAAACGACGAAAACAGAAGATTTTTGCAGGTTTTCACTACATATCAACACTTTTAACATTCTCCCGAGTAACGCGGCTGCTAGTCCTCCTTTCATGCAAAATCTTAAGGTCCTAGCTCATGTCCAAGACACCAAACAAGGGTAAAAAGTGAGTAATCGATAACTAAAACTTGAATTGTACTGCTTCGTACTAGCTACTACATCAACTTAGAAGCTTCTTTTGTGTTCTACTATGGTGCTTTTAGTGTCTCCTCATACCGCAGCACGCGACATAGCTTTGCAAACGATAAATGTAGCCGTTTCAGAGAGAATAGCAGCCAATGTGACGATCTGTCTTCAAGCCGATTCGATAACAAATGACGAAAACGGAAGGTTTTAGCAGGTTTTCACTACATATGAACACATTTCTCACTCTCCCGTCCAACGCGGCTGCCAGTCCTCCTTTCATGCAAAATCTTAAGGTCCTAGCTCATGTCCAAGACACCAAACAAGGGTAAAAAGTGAGTAATCGATAACTAAAACTTGAATTGCACTGCTTCGTACTAGCTACTACATCAACTTAGAAGCTTCTTCTGTGTTCTACTATGGTGCTTTTAGTGTCTCCTCATACCGCAGCGCGCAACATATCTATGCAGACGAAAAATGTAATCGTTTCAGAGAGAAGAGCGGCCAATGTGAAGAACAGGCTTTAAGTCGATTCGATTGCAAATGAAGAAAACTGACGGATTTCTCAGGTTTTTACTACATATGAACACTTTTCACATTCTCCCGTTCAACGCGACTGCTAGTCGTCCTCTCATGCAAAATCTTAAGGTCCTAGCCTATGTCCCAGGAACCAAAGAAGGGTATAAAGTCAATAATCATTAACTAAAACTTGAACTGTGCTACTTCAGACTGGCTATTAAATCAACTTAGAAGCTTTTTCTGTGTTCTACTATTTTGCTTTTAGTGTCTCCGCATACCGCAGCACGTGACATAGCTTTGTAGACGATAAATGTAACCGTTTCAGAGAGAAGAGCGGCCAATGTGTCGATCTGGCTTCAAGTCGATTCGATAACAAACGACGAAAACAGAAGATTTTTGCAGGTTTTTACTACATATGAACACTTTTCACATTCTCCCGTCCAACGCGGCTGCCAGTCCTCCTTTCATGCAAAATCTTAAGGTCGTAGCTCATGTCCAAGTCACCAAACAAGGGTAAAAAGTCAGTAATCGATAACTAAAACTTGAATTGTACTGCTTCTTACTGGCTATTACGTCAACTTAGAAGCATCTTCTGTGTTCTACTATGGTGCTTTTAGTGTCTCCTCATACCGCAGGTTTTTACTACATATGAACACTTTTCACATTCTCCCTTGCAACGCGGCTGCTAGTCAACATTTCAGGCAAAATCTTAAGGTCCTAGCTTTTGTCCAAAGCACCAAAGAAGAGTAAACAGTCAATAATCGATAACTATAACTTGAATTGTACTGCTTCTTACTGGCTATTACATCAACTTAGAAGCTACTTCTGTGTTCTACTATGGTGCTTTTAGTGTCTCCGCATACCGCAGCACGCGATATAGCTTTGCAGACGATAAATTTTACCGTTTCAGAGAGAAGAGCGGCCAATGTGTCGATCTGGATTCAAGTCGATTTGATAACAAATGACAAAAACGGTTTTAGCAGGTTTTCACTACATATGAACACTTCTCACATTCTCCCGAGCAACGCGGCTGCTAGTCCTCCTTTCATGCAAAATCTTACGGTCCTAGCTCATGAGCAAGACACCAAAGAAAGGTCAAAAGTGAGTAATCGGTAACTAAAACTTGAATTGTACTGCTTCTTACTTGCTATTACGTCAACTTAGAACCTTCGTCTGTGTTCTACTATGGTGCTTTTAGTGTCTGCGCATACCCCAGCACGTGACATAGCTTTGCAGACGATAAATGTAACCGTTTTAGAGAGAAGAGCGGCCAATGTGTCGATCTGGCTTCAAGTCGATTCGATAACAAACGACGAAAACAGAAGATTTTTGCAGGTTTTCACTACATATGAACACTTTTCACATTCTCCCGTCCAACGCGGCTGCCAGTCCTCCTTTCATGCAAAATCTTAGGGTCGTAGCTCATGTCCAAGACACCAAACAAGGGTAAAATGTGAGTAATCGATAACTAAAACTTGAATTGTACTGCTTCTTACTGGCTATTACGTCAACTTAGAAGCATCTTCTGTATTCTACTATGGTGCTTTTAGTGTCTCCTCATACCGCAGCACGCGACATAGCTTTGCAAACGATAAATGTAACCGTTTCAGAGAGAAGAGCGGCAAATGTGTTGATCTGGCTTTAAGTCGATTCGATAACAAATGACGAAAACGGACGGATTTCTCAGGTTTTTATTACATATGAACACTTTTCACATTCTCCCGTTCAACGCGGCTGCCAGTCCTCCTTTCATGCAAAATCTTAAGGTCGTAGCTCATGTCCAAGTCACCAAACAATGGTAAAAAGTCACTAATCGATAACTAAAAATTGAATTGTACTGCTTCTTACTGGATATTACGTCAACTTCGAAGCATCTTCTGTGTTCTACTATGGTGCTTTTAGTGTCTCCGCATACCGCAGCACGCGACAGAGCTTTGCAGATGATAAATATAACCTTTTCAGAGACAAGAGCGGCCAATGTGGCGATCTGGCTTTAAGTCGATTCGATAGCAAATGAAGAAAACGGACGGATTTCTCTGGTTTTTACCACATATGAACACTTTTTACATTCTCCCGTACAACGCGGCTGCTAGTCCTCCTTTCATGCAAAATCTTAAGGTCCTAGCTCATGTCCAAGGCACCAAAGAAGGGTAAAAACTCAATAATCAATAACTATAACTTGTATTGTACTGCTTCTTACTGGCTATTACATCAACTTAGAAGCTTCTTCTGTGATCTACTATGGTGCTTTTAGTGTCTCCGCATACCGCAGCATGCGACAGAGCTTTGCAGACGATAAATGTAACCGTTTCACAGAAAAGATCGTCCAATGTGACGAACTGGTCTTTAAATCGATTCAATAACAAATGACGAAAACGGACGGATTTCTTAGGTTTTTACTACATATGAACACTTTTCCTATTCTCCCATACTTCGCGGCTGCTAGTCCTCGTTACATGACAAATCTTAAGGTCATAGGTCTTGTCCAAGGCACCAAATAAGAGTAAACAGTCAATCGTCGATAACTAAAACTTGAATTGTACTGCTTCTTACTGGCTATTACATCAACTTAGAAGCTTCTTCTGCGTTCTAGTATGAGCTTTTAGTGTTTTCGCATACCGCTGCTCGCGACATTGCTTTACAGACGATAAATTTAACCGTTTCAGAGAGAAGAGCGCCCAATGTGACGATCTGGCTTCAAGTTGATTCGATAACAAATGAAGAAAACGGACTGATTCCTCAGGTTTTTACTACACATGAACACTCTTCACATTCTCCAGTGCAACGCGGCTGCTAGTCCTCCTTACATGCAAAATCTTATGGCCCTAGCTCATGTCCAAGGCACTAAAGAAGGGTAAAAAGTCAATAATCGTTAACCAAAACTTGAATTGTACTGCTTCATACTGGCTATTACGTCAACTTAGAAGCTTCTTCTGTGTTCTACTATGGTGGTTTTAGTGTCTCCGCATACCGCAGCACGCGACATAGCTTTGCAGACGATAAATGTAATCGTTTCAGAGAGAAGAGCGGCCAATGTGACGATCTGCCTTTAGTTCGATTCGATATTAAATGACGAAACGGACGGATTTCTCAGGTTTTTACTACATAAGAACACAGTTCACATTCTCCCGTTCAATGCGGCTGCTACTCCACCTTTCATGCAAAATCTTAAGGTCCTAGCTCATGTCCAAGGCACCAAAGAAGGGTAAAAGTCAATAATCGTTAACTAAAACTTGAATTGTACTGCGTCTTACTGGGTATTACGTCAACTTAGAATTCTCTACTGTGTTCTACTATGGTGCCTTTAGTGTCTACGCATACCGCAGGACGCGAAATAGCTTTGCAGACGATAAATGTAACAGATTGAGAGAGGAGATCGTCCAATGTGACGAACCGGTCTTTAAACCGATTTGATAACAAATGACGAAAACGGACGGGTTTCCCAGGTTTTTACTACATATGAACACTTTTCAAATTCTCCCGTGCAACGCGGCTGCTATTCCTCCTTTCATGCAAACTCTTAAGGTCCTAGCTCATGTCCAATGCACCAAAGAAGGGAAAAAAGTCAATAATCGATAACTAAAACTTGAATTGTACTGTTTCGTACTGGTTCCTACATCAACTTAGAAGTTTCTTCTGTGTTCTACTATGGTGTTTTTAGTGCTTCCGCATACCTCAGCACGGCACATAGCTTTTCAGACGATAAATGTAACCGTTTCAGAGAGAAGAGCGGCCAATGTGACGATCTGGCTTTAAGTCGATTCGATAACAAATTACGAAAATGGACGGATTTCTCAGGATTTTACTACATATGTACACTTTTCACATTCTCCCGTGAAACGCGGCTGCTAGTCCTCCGTTCATGCAAAATCTTAAGGTCCTAGCTCATGTCCAAGGCACTAAAGAATGGTAAAATGTCAATATTCGATAACCAAAACTTGAATTATACTGCTTCTTACTGGCTATTACTTCAACTTAGAAGCTTCAGCTGTGTTCTACTATGGTAGTTTTAGTGTCTCCGCACACCGCAGCACGCGACATAGCTTTGAGGACGATAAATGTAACCGTTTCAGAGAGAAGTGCGGCCAACGTGACTATCTGGCTTTAAGTCGATTAGATACCAAATGAAGAAAACGGAAGGATTTCTCAGGTTTTTACTACATATGAACACTTTTCACATTCTCCCGTGCAACACGGCTGCTAGGCCTCCTTTCATGCAAAATCCTAAGATCCTAGCTCATGTCCAAGTTACTAAAGGAGGGTAAAAAGTCAATAATCGATAACTAAAACTTGAATGGTACTGCTTCTTACTGGCTATTACATCAACGTAGAAGCTACTTCTGTGTTCTACTATGGTGCTCTGTGTCTCTGAATACCGCAGCACGCGACATAGCCATGCAGACGATAAATGTAACCGTTTCAGAGAGTAGAGCGGCCAATGACACGATCTGGCTTTAAGTCGAATCGATAACAAATGACGAAAACGGACGGATTTCTCAGGTTTTTACTACATATGAACACATTTCACATTCTCCCGTGCAACGCATCTGCTAGTTCTCCTATCATGCAAAATCTTAAGGTCCTAGCTCATGTCCAAGGCATGAAGAAGGTAAAGAGTCAATAATCGATAACTAAAACTTGAATTGTACTGCTTCTTACTGGCTATTACATCAACTTAGAAGCTTCTTCTGTGTTCTACTTAATGCTTTTAGTGTCTCCGTATACCGCAGCGTGCGACATAGCTTCGCAGACGAAAAATGTAACCGTTTCAGAGAAAAGAGCGGCCAATGTGACGATCTGGCTTTAAGTCGATACGATATCAAATGAAGAAAACGGACTGATTTCTCAGGTTTTTACTGCATATGAACATTTTTTTTACATTCTCCCGTACAACGCGGCTGCTAGTCCTCCTTACATGCAAAATCTTACGGTCCTAGCTCAAGTCCAAGGACCAAAGAAGGGTAAAAAGCCAATAATCGTTAGCAAGAACTTGAATTGTACTGCTTCTTACTGGCTATTACATCAACTTAGAAGTTACTTCTGTGTTCTACTATAGTGCTTTTAGTGTCTCCGCATACCGCAGAATGCGTCATAGTTTTGCAGACGCTAAATTTAACCGTTTCTGAGAGAAGAGCGGCCAATGTGACGATATGGCTTTAAGACCATTCGATAACAAATGACGAAAACGGAAAGATTTCTCAGATATTTACTACATATGAACACTTTTGACATTCTCACGTGCAACGCGACTGCTAGACCTCCTTTCATTCAAAATCTTCAGGTCCTAGCTCATGTCCAAGGCACCAAAGAAGGGCAAATAGTCAACAATCGATAACTAAAACTTGAAATGTACTGCTACTTACTGGCTATTACATCAACTTAGAAGCTACTTCTGTGTTCTACTATGTTGCTTTAAGTGTCTCCGCATACCGCACCACGCATCATAGCTTTGCAGACGTTAAATGTAACCGCTTCAGAGAGAAGAGCGGCGAATGTTACGATCTGGCTTTAAGTCGATTCGATAAAAAATGACGAAAACGGACGGATTTCTCAGGTTTTTCACTACATAGAACACTTTTCACATCCTCCCGTGCAACGCGGCTGGAGTCCTCCTTTCATGGAAAATCTTAAGGTCCTAGCTACTGTCCAAGGCCCCAAAGAAGGGTAAAAAGTCCGTAATCGATAACTAAAACTTGAATTGTACTGCTTGTTACAGGCTATTACATCAACGTAGAAGCTTCTTCTGTGTTCTACTAGGGTGCTTTTAGTGTCTCCGCATACCGCATTACGCGACATAGCTTTGCAGAAGATAAATGTAACCGTTTCAGAGAGAAGACCAGCAAATGTGACGATCTTTCTTTAAGTCGATTCGATAACAAATGACGAAAACGGACGGATTTCTGAGGTTTTTACTACGTATGAACACTTTCCACATTCTCCCGTGCAACGCGGCTGCGAGTCGTCCTTTCATTCAAAATCTTAAGGTCCTAGATCATGTCCAAGGCTCCAAAGAAAGGTAAAAAGTCAGTAATCGATAACTAAAACTTGAATTGTACTGCTTCTTACTGGCTATTACATCAACTCAGAAGCTTCTTCTGTGTTCCACTATTGGCCTTTAGGGTCTCCGCATACCGTAGCACGCGACATAGCTTTCCAGACGATAAATGTAGCCGTTTCAGAGAGAAGAGCGGTCAATGTGACGATCTGGCTTTAATTCGATTCGATAACAAATGAAGGTAACGGACGGATTTCTCAGGTTTTTACTACATGTGAACACTCTTCATATTCTGCCGTGCAACGCGGCTGCTAGTCCACAATTAGTGCAAAATCTTAAGGTCCTATCTCATGTCCAATGCACCAAAGAAGAGTAAACAGTCATCAATCGATAAATAAAACTTGAATTCTACTGCTTCTTACTGGCTATTACACCCACATAGAAGCTTCTTCTGCGTTCTACTATGGTGCTTTTAATGTCTCCGCATACAGCAGCACGCGACATAGCTTTGCAGATGATATATGTAACCATTTGAGTGATAAGAGCGGCCAATGTGACGATCTGGCTTTAAGTCGATTCGATAACGAATGACGAAAACTGAAGGATTTCTCAGATTTTTACTACTTATGAACACTTTTCACATTCTCACGTGCAACGCGACTGCTAGTCCTCCTTTCATGCAAAATCTTCAGGTCCTAGCTCATGTCCAAGGCACCAAAGAAGGGTAAAAAGTCAATAATAGATAACTAAAACTTGAAATGTACTGCTTCTTACTGGCTATAACATCAACTTAGAAGCTTCTTCTGTGTTCTACTATGATGCTTTTAGTGTCTCCGAATATCGCAGCACGCGACATAGCTTTGCCGACGATAAATGTAACCGTTTCAGAGAGAAGAGCGGCCAATGTGACGATCTGGCTTCAAGTCGATTCGATACCGAATGAAGAAAACGGACGGATTTCTCAGGTTTTTACTATATATGAACACTTTTCACATTCTCCCGTGCAACGCGACTGCTAGTCCTCCCTTCATGTAAAATCTTAAGGTCCTAGCTCATGTCCAAGGCATGAAGAAGGTAAAGAGTCAATAATCGATAACTAAAACTTGAATTGTACTGCTTCTTACTGGCTATTACATCAACTTAGAAGCTTCTTCTGTGTTCTACATAATGCTTTTAGTGTCTCCGTATACCGCAGCACGCGACATAGCTTTGCAGACGATAATTGTAACCGTTTCAGAGAGAAGAGCGGCCAATGTGACGATCTGCCTTTAAGTAGATTCGATAAAAAATGACGAAAACGGTCGGATTTCTCAGGTTTTTAATACGTATGAACACTTTTTATACTCTCCCGTACAACGCGGCTGCTAGTCCACCTTACATGCAAAATCATAAGGTCCTAGCTCATGTCCAAGGCGATAAGGAAGGGTAAAAAGTCAGTAATCGATAACTAAAACTTGAATTGTAGTGCTTCTTACAGGCTATTACATCAACGTAGAAGCTTCTTCTGTGTTCTACTATGGTGCTTTTAGTGATTCCGCAAAGCGCAGCACGCGACAGAGCTTTGCAGACGATAAATGTTACCGTTTCATTGAGAAGACCGGCCAATGTGACGATCTGGCTTTAAGTCGATTCGATAAAAAATGACGAAAACGGAAGGATTTCCCAGGATTTTACTACGTATGAACACTTTTTATACTCTCCCGTAAAACGCGGCTGCTAGTCCACCTTACATGCAAAATCTTAATGTCCTAGCTCATGTCCAAGGCACCAAAGAAGGGTAAAAAGTCAATAATCGATAAGTAGAACTTGAATTGTACTGCTTCTTACTGGCCATTACATCATCTTAGAAGCTACTTCTGTGTTCTACTATGGTTCTTTTGGTGTCTCCGCATACCGCAGCACGCCACAAAGCTTTGCAAACGATAAATTTAACCGTTTCAGGGAGAAGAGCGGCCAATGTGACGATCTGGCTTCAAGTCGATTCAATAACAAATGACGAAAACGGACGGATTTCTCAGGTTTTTCACTACATAGAACACTTTTCACATCCTCCCGTGCAACGCGGCTGCTAGTCCTCCTTTCATGGAGAATCTTAAGGTCCTAGCTAATGTCCAAGGCACCAAAGAAGGGTAAAAAGTCAGTAATCGATAACTAAAACTTGAATTGTACTGCTTGTTACAGGCTATTACATCAACGTAGAAGCTTCTTCTGTGTTCTACTAGGGTGCTTTTAGTGTCTCCGCATACCGCATTACGCGACATAGCTTTGCAGACGATAAATGTAACCGTTTCAGAGAAAAGACCAGCAAATGTGACGATCTTTCTTTAAGTCGATTCGATAACAAATGACGAAAACGGACGGATTTCTGAGGTTTTTACTTCGTATGAACACTTTTCACATTCTCCCGTGCAACGCGGCTGCTAGTCCTCCTTTCATTCAAAATCTTAAGGTCCTAGATCATGTCCAAGGCACCAAAGAAAGGTAAAAAGTCAGTAATCGATAACTAAAACTTGAATTGTACTGCTTCTTACTGGCTATTACATCAACTTAGAAGCTTCTTCTGTGTTCCACTATTGGCCTTTAGTGTCTCCGCATACCGCAGCACGCGACAGAGCATCGCAGACGATAAATGTAGCCGTTTCAGAGAGAAGAGCGGACAATGTAACGATGTGGCTTTAAGTCGATTCGATAACAAATGAAGGAAACGGACGGATTTCTCAGGTTTTAACGACTTATGAACACTCTTCATATTCTGCCGTGCAACGCGGCTGCTAGTCACCCTTTCATGCAAAATCTTAAGGTCCTAGATCATGTCCAAGGCACCAAAGAAAGGTAAAAAGTCGGTAATCGATAACTAAAACTTGAATTGTACTGCTTCTTACTGGCTATTACATCAACTTAGAAGCTTCTTCTGTGTTCCACTATTGGCCTTTAGTGTCTCCGCATACCGTAGCACGCGACATAGCTTTCCAGACGATAAATGTAACCGTTTCAGAGAGAAGAGCGGACAATGTAACGATGTGGCTTTAAGTCGATTCGATAACAAATGAAGGAAACGGACGGATTTCTCAGGTTTTTACGACTTATGTTCACATTCTGCCGTGCAACGCGGCTGCTAGTCCACCTTTAGTGCAAAATCTTAAGGTCCTATCTCATGTCCAATGCACCAAAGAAGAGTAAACAGTCATCAATCGATAAATAAAATTTGAATTCTACTGCTTCTTACTGGCTATTACACCCACATAGAAGCTACTTCTGCGTTCTACTATGGTGCTTTTAATGTCTCCGCATACCGCAGCACACGACATAGCTTTGCAGATGATACATGTAACCATTTGAGTGATAAGAGCGGCCAATGTGAAGATCTGGCTTTAAGTCGATTCGATAACGAATGACGAAAACGGAAGGATTTCTCAGATTTTTACTACTTTTGAACACTTTTCACATTCTCACATGCAACGCGACTGCTAGTCCTCCTTTCATGCAAAATCTTCAGGTCCTAGCTCATGTCCAAGGAACCAAAGAAGGGTAAAAAGTCAATAATAGTTAACTAAAACTTGAAATGTACTGCTTCTTACTGGCTATAACATCAACTTAGAAGCTTCTTCTGTGTTCTACTATGATGCTTTTAGTGTCTCCGAATATCGCAGCACGCGACATAGCTTTGCCGACGATAAATGTAACTGTTTCAGAGAGAAGAGCGGCCAATGTGACGATCTGGCTTTAAGTCGATTCGATACCGAATGAAGAAAACGGACGTATTTCTCAGGTTTTTACTACATATGAACACTTTTCACATTCTCCCGTGCAACGCGGCTGCTAGTCCTCCTTTCATGCAAAATCTTAAGGTCCTAGCTCCTGTCCAAGACGCCAAAGAAGGGTAAAAACGCAGTAATCGATATCAAAAAGTTGAATTGTGCTGCTTCTTACTGGCTATTACATCAACTTAGAAGCTTTTTCTGTTTTCTACTATGGTGCTTTTAGTGTCTCCGCAACCGGAGCACGCGACTTAGCTTTGCAGACGATAAATGTAACCGTTTCAGAGAGAAAAGCGGCCAATGTGACGATCTGCCTTTAAGTCGATTCGATAACAAATGACGAAAACGGACGGGTTTCTCAGGTTTTTACTACACATGAACACTTTTCACATTCTCCCGTACAACGCGGTTGCTAGTCCACCGTTCATGCAAAATCTTAAGGTCCTAGCTCATGTCCAAGGCAACAAACAAGGGTAAAAGTCAATAATCGATAACTAAAACTTGAGTTGTACTGCTTCTTACTGGCTATTACATCAACTTAGAAGCTACTTCTGTGTTCTACTATTTTGCTTTTAGTGTTTCCGCATACCGCAGCACGCGACATAGCTTTGCAGACGATAAATGTAACCGTTTCAGAGAGACGAACGGCCAATGTGAAGATCTAGCTTTAAGTCGACTCGATAACAAGTGACGGTAACCGACGGATTTCTCAGGATTTTTACTATATATGAACACTTTTCACATTCTCTCGTGCAACGCGGCTGCTAGTCCTCCTCTCATGCAAAATCTTAAGGTCCTAGATCATGTCCAACGCACCAAAGAACGATTAGTCAATAATCGATAACTACAACTTAAATTGTACTGCTCCTTACTGGCTATTACATCAACTTAGAAGCTTCTTCTGTGTTCTACTATTTTGCTTTTAGTGTTTCCGCATACCGCAGCACGCGACATAGCTTTGCAGACGATAAATGTAACCGTTTCAGAGAGACGAACGGCCAATGTGAAGATCTAGCTTTAAGTCGATTCGATAACAAATGACGAAATCGGACGGATTTCTAAGGTTTTTACTAAATATAAACAGTTTTCACATTCTCTCGAGCAACGCGGCCGCTAGTCCTCCTCT
Organism: Schistocerca gregaria; assembly: GCF_023897955.1. Taxonomy (NCBI): domain Eukaryota; kingdom Metazoa; phylum Arthropoda; class Insecta; order Orthoptera; family Acrididae; genus Schistocerca; species Schistocerca gregaria. The sequence continues at coordinate 13,036,824 of NW_026061795.1, read as the reverse complement.
CCGGCAAAATCTTAAGGTCCTAGCTCATGACCAACGCACCAAAGAACGTTTAGTCAATAATCGATAACTAAAACTTGAATTGTACTGCTTCTTACTCGCTATTATATCAACTTAGAAGCTTCTACAGTGTTCTACTATGGTGCTTTTAGTGTCTACGCATACCGCAGCACGCGACATAGCTTTGCAGACGATAAATGTAACCGTTTCAGAGAGGAGAGCAACCAATGTGACGCTCTGGCTTTAAGTCGATTCAATAACAAGTGACAAAAACGGACGGTTTTTGTCAGGTTTTTATTACATATGAACACTTTTAAATTCTCCCGTGCAACGCGGCTGCTAGTAATCCTCTCATGCAAAATCTTAGTGTCCTAGGTCATGTCCAAGGCACCAAAGAAGGATAAAAAGTCAATAATCGAGAACTAAAAGTTGAATTGTACTGCTTCTGACTGGCTATAACATCAACTTAGAAGCTTCTTCTGTGTTCAAATATTTTGCTTTTAGTGTCTCCGCATACCGCAGCACGCGACATAGCTTTGCAGACAATAAATGTAACCGTTTAAGAGAGAAGAGCGGCCAATGTGACGATCTGGGTTTAAGTCGTTTCAATAACAAATGAAGAAAACGGACGGATTACCAAGGTTTTTACTACATATGAACACTTTTCAGATTCTCCCGTCTAACGCGGCTGCTAGTCCTCCTCCTATGAAAAATCTTAAGGTCCTAGTTCATGTCGAACGCACCAGAGATCGTTTAGTCAATAATCGATAACTAAAACTTGAATTGTACTGCTTCTTACTGGCTATTACGTCAACTTAGAAGCTTTTTCTGTGTTCTACTATGGGGCTTTTAGTGTCTCCGCATACCGCAGCACGTGACATAGCTTTGCAGACGATAAATTTAACCGTTTCAGAGAGAAGAGCGGCCAATGTGACGACCTGGCTTTAAGTCGATTCGATAACAAATGACGGAAACGCCGGTTTTAACAGGTTTTCACTACATATGAAATTTTTTCACATTCTCCCGTGCAACTTGGGTGCTAGTTCTCCTTTCATGCAAATCCTTAAGGTCCTAGCTCATGTCCAAGGCACCAAGTAAGGGTAAGAAGTCAATAATCGATAACTAAAACTTGAGTTGTACTGCTTCTTACTGGCTATTACATCAACTTAGAAGCTACGTCTGTGTTCTACTATGGTGATTTAGTGTCTCCGCATACCGCAGCACGTGACATAGCTTTGCAGACGATAAATTTAACCGTTTCAGAGAGAAGAGCGGCCAATGTGACGATCTGGCTTTAAGTCGATTCGATAACAAATGACGAAAACGGACGGTTTTAACAGGTTTTCACTACATCTGAACACTTTTCACATTCTCCCGTGCACCGCGGGTGCTATTTCTCCTTTCATGCAATATCTTAAGGTCCTAGCTTATATCCAAGGCACCAAAGAAGAGGAAAAAGTCAATATTCGATAACTAAAACTTGAATTGTACTGCTTCTTACTGGCTATTACGTCAACTTAGAAGCTTTTTCTGTGTTCTACTATTGGGCTTTTAGTGTCTCCGCATACCGCAGCGTGCGACATAGCTTTTCAGACGAAAAATCTAACCGTTTCAGAGAGAAGAGCGGCAAATGTGACGATCTGGCTTCAAGTCGAATCGATAACAAATAATCAAATAATGGAAACGGACGGATTTCTCAGGTTTTTACTACATATGAACACTTTCCACATTCTCCCGTGCAACGCGGGTGCTATTTCTCTTCTCAGGCAAAATCTTAAGGTCCTAGCTCATGTCCAAGGCACCAAAGAACAGTAAAATGTCAATAATCGATAACTAAAACTTGAATTGTACTGCTTCTTACTGGCTATTACGTCAACTTAGAAGCTTTTTCTGTGTTCTACTATGGGGCTTTTAGTGTCTCTGCATACCGCAGCACGTGACATAGCTTTGCAGACGATAAATTTAACCGTTTCAGAGAGAAGAGCGGCCAATGTGACGATCTGGCTTTATGTCGATTCGATAACAAATGAAGAAAAAGGACGGATTTCTCAGGTTTTTACTACATATGAACACTTTTTACATTCTCCCGCGCAACACGTCTGCTAGGATTCCTTTCATGCAAAATCTTAAGGTCCTAACTCATGTCCAAGGCACCAAAGAAGGATGAAAAGTCAATAATCGATAAGTAAAACTTGAATTGTACTGCATCTTACTGGCTATTACATCAACTTAGAAGCTACTTCTGTGTTCTACTATGGTGCTTTTAGTGTCTCCGCATACCGCAGCACGCGACATTGCTTTGCAGACGATAAATTTAACCGTTTCAGAGAGAAGAGCGGCAATGTGACGACATGGGTTTAAGTCGATTCGATACCAAATGAAGAAAACGGACGGATTTCTCAGGTTTTTACTACACATGAACACTTTTCACATTCTCCCGTCCAACGCGGCTGCTAGTCCACTTTTCATTGAAAATCTTAAGGTCCTAGCTTATGTCCAAGGCGATAAAGATGGGTAAAAAGTCAGTAATCGATAACAAAAACTTGTATTGTACTGCTTCTTACTGGATATTACATCAACTTAGAAGCTTCTTCTGTGTTCTACTATGGTGCTTTTAGTGTCTCCGCAACCGCAGCACGCGACATAGCTTTGCAGACGATAAATGTAACCGTTTCAGAGAGAAAAGCGGCCAATGTGACGATCTGCCTTTAAGTCGATTAAATAACAAATGACGAAAACGGACGGATTTCTCAGGTTTTTACTACACATGAACACTTTTCACATTCTCCCGTACAAAGCAGTTGCTAGTCCTCCTTTCATGCAAAACCTTAAGGTCCTAGCTAATGTCCAAGGCACCAAAGAAGGGTAAAAGTCAATAATCGATAACTAAAACTTGAGTTGTACTGCTTCTTACTGGCTATTACATCAACTTAGAAGCTACTTCTGTGTTCTACTATGGTGCTTTTAGTGTGTCCACATACCGCAGCACGCGACTTTGCTTTGCAGACGATAAATGTAATCGTTTCAGAGAGAAGAGCGGACAATGTGACAATTTGGCTTTAAGTCGATTCGATAATAAATGAAGAAACCGGACGGATTTCTCATGTTTTTACTACATATGAACACTTTTCACATACTCCCGGCCAACGCAGCTGCTGGTCCTCCTCTCATGCAAAATCTTAAGGTCCTAGCTCATGTCCAAGACACCAAAGAAGTATAAAAAGTCAATAATCGATTACTAAAACTTGAATTGTACTACTTCTTACTGGGTATTACATCAACTTAGAAGCTTCTTCTGTGTTCTACTATGGTGATTTAGTGTCTCCGCATACCGCAGCACGCGACATAGCTTTGCAGACGATAAATTTAACCGTTTCAGAGAGAAGAGCGGCCAATGTGACGATCTGGCTTGAAGTCGATTCGATAACAAATGACGAAAACGGACGGTTTTAACAGTTTTTCACTACATATGAACACTGTTCACATTCTCCCGTCTAACGCGGCTGCTAGTCCTCCTCCTATGAAAAATCTTAAGGTCCTAGCTCATGTCGAACGCACCAAAGAACGTTTCGTCAATAATCGATATCTAAAACTTCAATTGTACTGCATCTTACTGGGTATTACATCAACTTAGAAGCTTCTTCTGTATTCTACTATGGTGCTTTTAGTGTCTTCGCAACCGCAGCGCGCGACATAGCTTTGCAGACGAAAAATTTAACCGTTTCGGAGAGAAGAGCAGCCAATGTGACAATCTGGCTGTAAGTCGATTCGATAACAAATGAAGAAAACAGACGGATTACGCAGATTTTAACGGCATATGAACACTTTTCACATTCTCCCGTGCAATGCGGCTGCTGGTCCTCCTTACATGCAAAATCTTAAGGTCCTAGCTCATGTTCAAGGCACCAAAGAAGGGTAAATAGTCAATAATCGATAACTAAAACTTGAATTGTACTGCTTCTTACTGGCTATTACATCAACTTAGAAGCTACTTCTGTGTTCTACTATGGTGCTTTTTGTGTCTCCGCATACCGCAACACGCGTCATAGCTTTGCAGACGATAAATGTAACCGTTTCAGAGAGAAGAACGGCCAATGTGACGACCTGACTTTAAGTCGATTCGATAACAAATGACGGAAACGGACGGTTTTAACAGGTTTTCACTACATAAGAAATCTTTTCACATTCTCCCGTGCAACTTGGGTGCTAGTTCTCCTTTCATGCAAATCCTTATGGTCCTAACTCATGTCCAAGGCACCAAGTAAGGGTAAGAAGTCAATAATCGATAACTAAAACTTGAGTTGTACTGCTTCTTACTGGCTATTACATCAACTTAGAAGCTACGTCTGTGTTCTACTATGGTGCTTTTAGTGTCTCCGCATACCGCAGCACGTGACATTGTATTGCAGACGATATATTTAACCGTTTCAGAGAGAAGAGCGGCCAATGTGACGATCTGGCTTTAAGTCGATTCGATAACAAATGAAGAAAACGGACGGATTTCTCAGGTTTTTACTACATATGAACACTTTGTACATTCTCCCGTACAACGCGGCTGCTAGTCCTCCTTACATGCAAAATCTTAAGGTCCTAGCTCATGTCCAAGGCACCAAAGAAGAGTAAAAAGTCAATAATCGATAAGTAAAACTTGAATTGTACTGCTTCTTACTGGCTATTACATCAACTTAGAAGCTTCTTCTGTGTTCTACTATGGGCTTTTAGTGTCTTCGCATACCGCAGCGTGCGACATAGCTTTTCAGACCAAAAATCTAACCGTTTCAGCGAGATGAGCGGCAAATGTGACGACATGGGTTTAAGTCGATTCGTTAACAAATGACGAAAACTGACGGATTTCTCAGGTTTTTACTACACATGAACACTTTTCACATTCTCCCGTTCAACGCGGCTGCTAGTCCACCTTTCATGCAAAATCTTAAGGTCCTAGCTCATGTCCAAGGCGCCAAACAAGAGTAAACTGTCAGTAATCGATAACTAAATGTGAGTTGCACTTCTTCTTACTGGCTATTACATCAACTTAGAAGCTTTTTCTGTGTTCTACTATAGTGCTTTTGGGGTCTCCGCATACCGCAACACGCGTCATAGCTTTGCAGATGATAAATTTAACCGTTTCAGAGAGAAGAGCGGCCAATGTGACGATCTGGCTTTATGTCGATTCGATAACAAATGAAGAAATAGGACGGATTTCTCAGGTTTTTACTACATATGTACACTTTTTACATTCTCCCGTGCAACACGGATGCTTGGCTTACTTTCATGCAAAATCTTAAGGTCCTAACTCAGGTCCAAGGCACCAAAGAAGGATAAAAAGTCAATAATCGCTAAGTTAAACTTGAATTGTACTGCTTCTTACTGGCTGTTACGTCAACTTAGAAGCTACTTCTGTGTTCTGCTATGGTGCTTTTAGTGTCTCCGCATACCGCAACACGCGACATAGCTTTGCAGACGATAAATTTAACCGTTTCAGAGAGAAGAGCGGCAAATGTGACGACATGGGTTTAAGTCGATTCGATAACAAATGACGAAAACTGACGGATTTCTCAGGTTTTTACTACACATGAACACTTTTCACATTCTCCCGTACAACGCGGCTGCTAGTCCACCTTTCATGGAAAATCTTAAGGTCCTAGCTCATGTCCAAGGCGCCAAGAAAGGGTAAAAAGACAGTAATCGATAACAAAAACTTGAATTTTACTGCTTCTTACTGGCTGTTACATCATCTTAGAAGCTTCTTCTGTGTTCTACTATGGGCTTTTAGCGTCTCCGCATACCGCAGCACGCGACATAGCTTTGCAGACGATAAATTTAGCCGTTTCAGAGAGAAGAGCGGCCAATGTGACTATCTGGCTTCAAGTCGATTCGATAACAGATGACGAAAACGTACGGTTTTTGCAGCTTTTCACTACATATGAACACTTTTCACATTTTCCTGTGCAACGCGGCTGCTAGTCCTCCTTTCATGCAAAATCTTAAGGTCCTAGCCCCTGTCCAAGGCGCCAAAGAAGGGTAAAAACGCAGTAATCGATATCAAAAACTAGAATTGTGCTGCTTCTTACTGGCTATTACTTCAACTTAGAAGCTTCTTCTGTGTTCTACTATGGTGCTTTTAGTGTCTCCGCAACCGCAGCACGCGACATAGCTTTGCAGACGATAAAAGTAACCGTTTCCGAGAGAAGAGCGGCCAATGTGACGATCTGCCTTTAAGTCGATTCGGTAACAAATGACGAAAACGGACGGATTTCTCAAGTTTTTACTACACATGAACACCTTTCACATTCTCCCCTGTAACGCGGCTGTTAGTCCTCCTCTCATGCAAAATCTTAAGGTCCTAGATCATGTCCAACTCAACAAAGAAGGTTTAGTCAATAATCGATAACTAAAACTTGAATTGTACTGCTTCTTACTGGGTATTATATCAACTTAGAAGCTTCTTCTGTGTTCTACTATGGTGCTTTTAGTGTCTACGCATACCGCAGCACGCGACATAGCTTTGCAGACGCTAAATATAACCGTTTCAGAGAGAAGAGCGGCCAATGTTGCGATCTGGATTTAAGTCTATTCGATAACAAATGACGAAAACGGACGGTTTTCTCAGGTTTTTACTACACATGAACACTTTTCACATTCTCCCGTGCAACGCGGCTGCTGCACCTCCTCTCATGCAAAATCTTAAGGTCCTAGCTCATGTCCAAGGCACCAAAGAAGGGTAAAAAGTCAATATTCGATAACTGAAACTTCAATTGTACTGCTTCTTACTGGCTATTACATCAACTTAGAAGTTTCTTCTGTGTTTTACTATTTTTCTTTTAGTGTCTCCACATACCGCAGCACGCGACTTTGCTTTGCAGACGATAAATGTAACCGTTTCAGAGAGAAGAGCGGCCAATGTGACGATCTGGGTTTAAGTCGATTCGATAACTAATGAAGAAAACGGACGGATTTCTCAGTTTTTTACTACATATGAACACCTTTCACATTCTCCCGTGCAATGCGGCTGCTAGTCCTCCTTACATAAAAAATCTTAAGGTCCAAGCTCATGTCCAAGGCACCAAAGAAGGGTAAAAAGTCAATAATCGATAATTAAAACTTGAATTGCACTGCTTCTTACTGGCTATTGCTCCAACTTAGATGCTTCTTCTGTGTTCTACTATGGAGCTTTTAGTGTCTCCGCACACAGCAGTACGCGATATAGCTTTGCAGGCGATAAATGTAACCGTTTCAGAGAGAAGAGCGGCCAATGTTACGATCTGGCTTTAAGTCGATTCGATAACAAATGAAGAAAACCGACAGATTTCTCAGGTTTTTACGGCATATGAACACTTTTCACATTCTCCCGTGCAACGCGGCTGCTAGTCCTCCTCCTATGAAAAATCTTAAGGTCCTAGCTCATGTCCACGGCACCAAGTAAGGGTAAAAAGTCAATAATCGATAACTAAAACATGAGTTGTACTGCCTCTTACTGGCTATTACATCAACTTAGAAGCTTCTTCTGTGTTCTACTATTTTGATTTTAGTGTTTCCGCATACCGCAGCACGCGACATAGCTTTGCAAACGATAAATGTAACCGTTTCAGAGAGACGAACGGGTAATGTGAAGATCTAGCTTTAAGTCGATTCGATAACAAATGACGAAAACGGACGGATTTCTCAGGTTTTTACTACATATGAACACTTTTTACATTCTCCCGTGCAACACGGCTGCTAGGATTCCTTTCATGCAAAATCTTAAGGTCCTAACTCATGTCCAAGGCACCAAAGAAGGATAAAAAGTCAATAATCGATAAGTAAAACTTGAATTGTACTGCTTCTTACTGGCTATTACATCAACTTAGAAACTTCTTCTGTGTTCTACTATGGTGCTTTTAGTGTCTACGCATGCCGCAGCACACGACATAGCTTTGCAGACAATAAATATAACCGTTTCAGAGAGAGGGGCGGCCAATGTGACAATCTGGCTATAAGTCGATTCGATAACAAATGAAGAAAAAGGACGGATTTCTCAGGTTTTCACTAAATATGAACACTTTTCACATTCTCCCGTGCAACGCGGGTGCTGGTTCTCATTTCATGCAAAATCTTAAGGTCCTAGCTCATGTCCAAGGCACCAAAGAAGAGTAAAAAGTCAATAATCGATAACTAAAACTTGAATTGTACTGCTTATTACTGGCTATTACGTCAACTTAGAAGCTTTTTGTGTGTTCTACTATGGTGCTTTTAGTGTCTCCGCACACAGCAGCACGCAACATAGCTTTGCAGGCGATAAATGTAACCGTTTCAGAGAGCAGAGCGGCCAATGTGACGATCTGGCTTTAAGTCGATTCGATAACAAGTGACGGTAACCGACGGATTTATCTGGTTTTTATTACATATGAACACTTTTCACATTCTCCAGTGCAACGCGGGTGCTAGTTCTCTTTTAATGCAAAATCTTAAGGTCCTAGCTCATGTCCAAGGCACCAAAGAAGGGTAAAAAGTAAATAATCGAAAACTAAAACTTGGAATGTACTGATTCTTACTGGCTATTACATCAACTTAGAAGCTTCTTCTCTGTTCTACTATTGCGCTTTCAGTGTCTCCGCATACCGCAGCACGCGACAGAACTCTGCAGATGATAAATGTAACCGTTTCAGAGAGAAGGGCGGCCAATGTGACGATCTGGCTTTAAGTCGATTCGATAACAAATGAGGAAAACGGACGGATTTCTCAAGTTTTTACTACATATGAACACTTTTAAATTCTCCCGTACAAGGCGGCTGCTAGTCCACCTTTCATGGAAAATCTTAAGGTCCTAGCTCATGTCCAAGGCGCCAAAGAAGGGTAAAAAATCAGTAGTCGATAACAAAAACTCTAATCGTACTGCTTCTTACTGGCTATTACATCAACTTAGAAGCTTCTTCTGTGTTCTACTATGGGCCTTTAGCGTCTCCGCATACCGCAGCGTGCGACATAACTTTGCAGACGAAATATGTAACCGTTTCGGAGAGAAGAGCGGCCAATGTGACGATCTGGCTTTAAGACGATTCGATAACAAATGAAGAAAACGGACGGATTTCTCAGGTTTTTACTACATATGACCACTTTTCTCATTCTCCCTTGCAACGCGGCTGCTAGTCCTAATTTAATTCAAAATCGTAAGGTCCTAGCTCATGTCCAAGGCAGCAAAGAAGAGTAAAAATCAATAATCGATAGCTAAAACTTGAATTGCACTGCTTCTTACTGGCTATTACATCAACTTAAAAGCTTCTTCTGTTTTCTACTATGGGCTTTTAGTGTCTTCGCATCCCGCAGCGTGTGACATAGCTTTGCAGAAGATATATGAAACCGTTTCAGAGAGAAGAGCAGCCAATGTGACGATCTGGGTTTAAGTCTATTCGATAACAAAAGATGAAAACGGACGGATTTCTCAGGTTTTTACTACATATGAACACGTTTCACATTCTCGGCCAACGTGACGATCTGGGTTTAAGTCTATTCGATAACAAAAGACGAAAACGGACGGATTTCTCAGCTTTTTACTACATATGAACACGTTTCACATTCTCCCGTGCAACGCGGCTGCTGGTCCTCTTCTCAAGCAAGATCTTAAGGTCCAAGCTCATGTCCAAGGCACCAAAGAAGGGTAAAAAGTCAATAATCGATAATTAAAACTTGAATTGCACTGCTTCTTACTGGCTATTGCTCCAACTTAGAAGCTTCTTCTGTGTTCTACTATTTTCCTTTTAGTGTCTCCGCATACCGCAGCACGCGACATAGCTTTGCAGACGAAAAATGTAACCGGTTCAGAGAGAAGAGCGGCCAATGTGACGCTCTGGCTTTATTTCGGTTCAATAACAAATGACGAAAACGAACGGATTTCTCAGGTTTTTACTACATATGAACACTTTTCAGATTCTCCCGTCTAACGCGGCTGCTAGTCCTCCTCCCATGCAAAATCTTAAGGTCCTAGCTCATGTCGATCGCACCAAAGAACTTTTAGTCAATAATCGATAACTAAAACATGAGTTGTACTGCCTCTTACTGGCTATTACATCAACTTAGAAGCTACCTCTGTGTTCTACTATGGTGCGTTTAGTGTCTCCGCAACTGCAGCACGTGACATAGCTTTGCAGACGATAAATTTAACCGATTCAGAGAGAAGAGCGGCCAATGTGAGGATCTGCCTTTAAGTCGATTCGATAACAAATAACGAAAGCGGACGGATTTCTCAGGTTTTTACTACACATGAACACTTTTCACATCCTCCCGTTCAACGCGGCTGCTAGTCCACCTTTCATGGAAAATCTTAGGGTCCTAGCTCATGTCCACGGCGCCAAAGAAGGGTAAAAAGTCAGTAATCGATAACAAAAACTTGAATTGTACTGCTTCTTACTGGCTATTACATTAACTTAGAAGCTTCTTCTGTGTTCTAATATGGGCTTTTATCGTCTCCGCATACCGCAGCGTGCGACATAACTTTGCAGACGAAAAATGTAACCGTTTCGGAGAGAAGAGCGGCCAATGAGACGATCTGGCTTTAAGTCGATTCGATAACAAATGAAAAAAACGGAGGCATTTCTCAGGTTTTTACTACATATGAACACTTTTTACATTCTCCCGTACAACGCGGCTGCTAGTCCTCCTTACGTGCAAAATCTTAAGGTCCTAGCTCATGTCCAAGGCGATAAACATGGGTAAAAAGACAGTAATCGATAACAAAAACTTGAATTGTACTGCTTCTTACTGGATATTACATCAACTTAGAAGCTACTTCTGTGTTCTACTATGGTGCTTTTAGTGTCTCCGCACGCAGCAGCACGCGACATAGCTTTGCAGGCGATAAATGTAACCGTTTCAGTGAGCAGAGCGGCCAATGTGACGATCTGGCTTTAAGTCGATTCGATAACAAGTGACGGTAACCGACGGATTTCTCAGGTTTTTACTACATATGAACACTTTGTACATTCTCCCGTACAACGCGGCTGCTAGTCCTCCTTACATGCAAAATCTTAAGGTCCTAGCTCATGTCCAAGGCACCAAAGAAGAGTAAAAAGTCAATAATCGATAAGTAAAACTTGAATAGTACTGCTTCTTACTGGCTATTACATCAACTTAGAAGCTTCTTCTGTGTTCTACTATGGGCTTTTAGTGTCTTCGCATACCGCAGCGTGCGACATAGCTTTTCAGACCAAAAATCTAACCGTTTCAGCGAGATGAGCGGCAAATGTGACGACATGGGTTTAAGTCGATTCGATAACAAATGACGAAAACTGACGGATTTCTCAGGTTTTTACTACACATGAACACTTTTCACATTCTCCCGTTCAACGCGGCTGCTAGTCCACTTTTCATGCAAAATCTTAAGGTCCTAGCTCATGTCCAAGGCGCCAAACAAGAGTAAACTGTCAGTAATCGATAACTAAATGTGAGTTGCACTTCTTCTTACTGGCTATTACATCAACTTAGAAGCTTTTTCTGTGTTCTACTATAGTGCTTTTGGGGTCTCCGCATACCGCAACACGCGTCATAGCTTTGCAGATGATAAATTTAACCGTTTCAGAGAGAAGAGCGGCCAATGTGACGATCTGGCTTTATGTCGATTCGATAACAAATGAAGAAATAGGACGGATTTCTCAGGTTTTTACTACATATGTACACTTTTTACATTCTCCCGTGCAACACGGATGCTAGGCTTACTTTCATGCAAAATCTTAAGGTCCTAACTCAGGTCCAAGGCACCAAAGAAGGATAAAAAGTCAATAATCGCTAAGTTAAACTTGAATTGTACTGCTTCTTACTGGCTGTTACGTCAACTTAGAAGCTACTTCTGTGTTCTGCTATGGTGCTTTTAGTGTCTCCGCATACCGCAACACGCGACATAGCTTTGCAGACGATAAATTTAACCGTTTCAGAGAGAAGAGCGGCCAATGTGACGACATGGGTTTAAGTCGATTCGATAACAAATGACGAAAACTGACGGATTTCTCAGGTTTTTACTACACATGAACACTTTTCACATTCTCCCGTACAACGCGGCTGCTAGTCCACCTTTCATGGAAAATCTTAAGGTCCTAGCTCATGTCCAAGGCGCCAAGAAAGGGTAAAAAGACAGTAATCGATAACAAAAGCTTGAATTTTACTGCTTCTTACTGGCTGTTACATCATCTTAGAAGCTTCTTCTGTGTTCTACTATGGGCTTTTAGCGTCTCCGCATACCGCAGCACGCGACATAGCTTTGCAGACGATAAATTTAGCCGTTTCAGAGAGAAGAGCGGCCAATGTGACTATCTGGCTTCAAGTCGATTCGATAACAGATGACGAAAACGTACGGTTTTTGCAGCTTTTCACTACATATGAACACTTTTCACATTTTCCTGTGCAACGCGGCTGCTAGTCCTCCTTTCATGCAAAATCTTAAGGTCCTAGCCCCTGTCCAAGGCGCCAAAGAAGGGTAAAAACGCAGTAATCGATATCAAAAACTAGAATTGTGCTGCTTCTTACTGGCTATTACTTCAACTTAGAAGCTTCTTCTGTGTTCTACTATGGTGCTTTTAGTGTCTCCGCAACCGCAGCACGCGACATAGCTTTGCAGACGATAAAAGTAACCGTTTCCGAGAGAAGAGCGGCCAATGTGACGATCTGCCTTTAAGTCGATTCGGTAACAAATGACGAAAACGGACGGATTTCTCAAGTTTTTACTACACATGAACACCTTTCACATTCTCCCCTGTAACGCGGCTGTTAGTCCTCCTCTCATGCAAAATCTTAAGGTCCTAGATCATGTCCAACTCAACAAAGAAGGTTTAGTCAATAATCGATAACTAAAACTTGAATTGTACTGCTTCTTACTGGGTATTATATCAACTTAGAAGCTTCTTCTGTGTTCTACTATGGTGCTTTTAGTGTCTACGCATACCGCAGCACGCGACATAGCTTTGCAGACGCTAAATATAACCGTTTCAGAGAGAAGAGCGGCCAATGTTGCGATCTGGATTTAAGTCTATTCGATAACAAATGACGAAAACGGACGGTTTTCTCAGGTTTTTACTACACATGAACACTTTTCACATTCTCCCGTGCAACGCGGCTGCTGCACCTCCTCTCATGCAAAATCTTAAGGTCCTAGCTCATGTCCAAGGCACCAAAGAAGGGTAAAAAGTCAATATTCGATAACTGAAACTTCAATTGTACTGCTTCTTACTGGCTATTACATCAACTTAGAAGTTTCTTCTGTGTTTTACTATTTTTCTTTTAGTGTCTCCACATACCGCAGCACGCGACTTTGCTTTGCAGACGATAAATGTAACCGTTTCAGAGAGAAGAGCGGCCAATGTGACGATCTGGGTTTAAGTCGATTCGATAACTAATGAAGAAAACGGACGGATTTCTCAGTTTTTTACTACATATGAACACCTTTCACATTCTCCCGTGCAATGCGGCTGCTAGTCCTCCTTACATAAAAAATCTTAAGGTCCAAGCTCATGTCCAAGGCACCAAAGAAGGGTAAAAAGTCAATAATCGATAATTAAAACTTGAATTGCACTGCTTCTTACTGGCTATTGCTCCAACTTAGATGCTTCTTCTGTGTTCTACTATGGAGCTTTTAGTGTCTCCGCACACAGCAGTACGCGATATAGCTTTGCAGGCGATAAATGTAACCGTTTCAGAGAGAAGAGCGGCCAATGTTACGATCTGGCTTTAAGTCGATTCAATAACAAATGAAGAAAACCGACAGATTTCTCAGGTTTTTACGGCATATGAACACTTTTCACATTCTCCCGTGCAACGCGGCTGCTAGTCCTCCTCCTATGAAAAATCTTAAGGTCCTAGCTCATGTCCACGGCACCAAGTAAGGGTAAAAAGTCAATAATCGATAACTAAAACATGAGTTGTACTGCCTCTTACTGGCTATTACATCAACTTAGAAGCTTCTTCTGTGTTCTACTATTTTGATTTTAGTGTTTCCGCATACCGCAGCACGCGACATAGCTTTGCAAACGATAAATGTAACCGTTTCAGAGAGACGAACGGGTAATGTGAAGATCTAGCTTTAAGTCGATTCGATAACAAATGACGAAAACGGACGGATTTCTCAGGTTTTTACTACATATGAACACTTTTTACATTCTCCCGTGCAACACGGCTGCTAGGATTCCTTTCATGCAAAATCTTAAGGTCCTAACTCATGTCCAAGGCACCAAAGAAGGATAAAAAGTCAATAATCGATAAGTAAAACTTGAATTGTACTGCTTCTTACTGGCTATTACATCAACTTAGAAACTTCTTCTGTGTTCTACTATGGTGCTTTTAGTGTCTACGCATGCCGCAGCACACGACATAGCTTTGCAGACAATAAATATAACCGTTTCAGAGAGAGGGGCGGCCAATGTGACAATCTGGCTATAAGTCGATTCGATAACAAATGAAGAAAAAGGACGGATTTCTCAGGTTTTCACTAAATATGAACACTTTTCACATTCTCCCGTGCAACGCGGGTGCTGGTTCTCATTTCATGCAAAATCTTAAGGTCCTAGCTCATGTCCAAGGCACCAAAGAAGAGTAAAAAGTCAATAATCGATAACTAAAACTTGAATTGTACTGCTTATTACTGGCTATTACGTCAACTTAGAAGCTTTTTGTGTGTTCTACTATGGTGCTTTTAGTGTCTCCGCACACAGCAGCACGCAACATAGCTTTGCAGGCGATAAATGTAACCGTTTCAGAGAGCAGAGCGGCCAATGTGACGATCTGGCTTTAAGTCGATTCGATAACAAGTGACGGTAACCGACGGATTTATCTGGTTTTTATTACATATGAACACTTTTCACATTCTCCAGTGCAACGCGGGTGCTAGTTCTCTTTTAATGCAAAATCTTAAGGTCCTAGCTCATGTCCAAGGCACCAAAGAAGGGTAAAAAGTAAATAATCGAAAACTAAAACTTGGAATGTACTGATTCTTACTGGCTATTACATCAACTTAGAAGCTTCTTCTCTGTTCTACTATTGCGCTTTCAGTGTCTCCGCATACCGCAGCACGCGACAGAACTCTGCAGATGATAAATGTAACCGTTTCAGAGAGAAGGGCGGCCAATGTGACGATCTGGCTTTAAGTCGATTCGATAACAAATGAGGAAAACGGACGGATTTCTCAAGTTTTTACTACATATGAACACTTTTAAATTCTCCCGTACAAGGCGGCTGCTAGTCCACCTTTCATGGAAAATCTTAAGGTCCTAGCTCATGTCCAAGGCGCCAAAGAAGGGTAAAAAATCAGTAGTCGATAACAAAAACTCTAATCGTACTGCTTCTTACTGGCTATTACATCAACTTAGAAGCTTCTTCTGTGTTCTACTATGGGCCTTTAGCGTCTCCGCATACCGCAGCGTGCGACATAACTTTGCAGACGAAATATGTAACCGTTTCGGAGAGAAGAGCGGCCAATGTGACGATCTGGCTTTAAGACGATTCGATAACAAATGAAGAAAACGGACGGATTTCTCAGGTTTTTACTACATATGACCACTTTCCTCATTCTCCCTTGCAACGCGGCTGCTAGTCCTAATTTAATTCAAAATCGTAAGGTCCTAGCTCATGTCCAAGGCAGCAAAGAAGAGTAAAAATCAATAATCGATAGCTAAAACTTGAATTGCACTGCTTCTTACTGGCTATTACATCAACTTAAAAGCTTCTTCTGTTTTCTACTATGGGCTTTTAGTGTCTTCGCATCCCGCAGCGTGTGACATAGCTTTGCAGAAGATATATGAAACCGTTTCAGAGAGAAGAGCAGCCAATGTGACGATCTGGGTTTAAGTCTATTCGATAACAAAAGATGAAAACGGACGGATTTCTCAGGTTTTTACTACATATGAACACGTTTCACATTCTCGGCCAACGTGACGATCTGGGTTTAAGTCTATTCGATAACAAAAGACGAAAACGGACGGATTTCTCAGCTTTTTACTACATATGAACACGTTTCACATTCTCCCGTGCAACGCGGCTGCTGGTCCTCTTCTCAAGCAAGATCTTAAGGTCCAAGCTCATGTCCAAGGCACCAAAGAAGGGTAAAAAGTCAATAATCGATAATTAAAACTTGAATTGCACTGCTTCTTACTGGCTATTGCTCCAACTTAGAAGCTTCTTCTGTGTTCTACTATTTTCCTTTTAGTGTCTCCGCATACCGCAGCACGCGACATAGCTTTGCAGACGAAAAATGTAACCGGTTCAGAGAGAAGAGCGGCCAATGTGACGCTCTGGCTTTATTTCGGTTCAATAACAAATGACGAAAACGAACGGATTTCTCAGGTTTTTACTACATATGAACACTTTTCAGATTCTCCCGTCTAACGCGGCTGCTAGTCCTCCTCCCATGCAAAATCTTAAGGTCCTAGCTCATGTCGATCGCACCAAAGAACTTTTAGTCAATAATCGATAACTAAAACATGAGTTGTACTGCCTCTTACTGGCTATTACATCAACTTAGAAGCTACCTCTGTGTTCTACTATGGTGCGTTTAGTGTCTCCGCAACTGCAGCACGTGACATAGCTTTGCAGACGATAAATTTAACCGATTCAGAGAGAAGAGCGGCCAATGTGAGGATCTGCCTTTAAGTCGATTCGATAACAAATAACGAAAGCGGACGGATTTCTCAGGTTTTTACTACACATGAACACTTTTCACATCCTCCCGTTCAACGCGGCTGCTAGTCCACCTTTCATGGAAAATCTTAGGGTCCTAGCTCATGTCCACGGCGCCAAAGAAGGGTAAAAAGTCAGTAATCGATAACAAAAACTTGAATTGTACTGCTTCTTACTGGCTATTACATTAACTTAGAAGCTTCTTCTGTGTTCTACAATGGGCTTTTATCGTCTCCGCATACCGCAGCGTGCGACACAACTTTGCAGACGAAAAATGTAACCGTTTCGGAGAGAAGAGCGGCCAATGTGACGATCTGGCTTTAAGTCGATTCGATAACAAATGAAAAAAACGGAGGCATTTCTCAGGTTTTTACTACATATGAACACTTTTTACATTCTCCCGTACAACGCGGCTGCTAGTCCTCCTTACGTGCAAAATCTTAAGGTCCTAGCTCATGTCCAAGGCGATAAACATGGGTAAAAAGACAGTAATCGATAACAAAAACTTGAATTGTACTGCTTCTTACTGGATATTACATCAACTTAGAAGCTACTTCTGTGTTCTACTATGGTGCTTTTAGTGTCTCCGCACGCAGCAGCACGCGACATAGCTTTGCAGGCGATAAATGTAACCGTTTCAGTGAGCAGAGCGGCCAATGTGACGATCTGGCTTTAAGTCGATTCGATAACAAGTGACGGTAACCGACGGATTTCTCTGGTTTTTACTACATATGAACACTTTTCATATTCTCCTGTGCAACGCGGGTGCTAGTTCTCCTTTCATGCAAAATCTTATGGTCCTAGCTCATGTCCAAGGAACCAAAGAAGGGTAAAAAGTCAATAATCGATAACTAAAACTTGAAATGTACTGCTTCTTACTGGCTATTACATCAACTTGGAAGCTACCTCTGTGTTCTACTATGGCACTCTTAGTGTCTCCGCATACCGCAACACGCGTCATTGCTTTGCTGACGATAAATGTAACCGTTTCAGAGAGAAGAGCGGCCAATGTGACGATCTGGATTTAATTCGATTCGATAACAAATGACGGAAACGGACGGTTTTAACAGGTTTTCACTACATATGAACACTTTTCACATCCTCCCGTTCAACGCGGCTGCTAGTCCACCTTTCATGCAAAATCTTATGGTCCTAGCTCATGTCCAAGGAGCCAAAGAAGGGTAAAAAGTCAATAATCGATAACTAAAACTTGAAATGTACTGCTTCTTACTGGCTATTACATCAACTTGGAAGCTACCTCTGTGTTCTACTATGGTGCGTTTAGTGTCTCCGCAACCGCAGCACGTGACATAGCTTTGCAGACGATAAATTTAACCGTTTCCGAGAGAAGAGCGGCCAATGTGAGGATCTGGATTTAATTCGATTCGATAACAAATGACGGAAACGGACGGTTTTAACAGGTTTTCAATACATATGAACACTTTTCAAATCCTCCCGTTCAATGCGGCTGCTAGTCCACCTTTCATGGAATATCTTAAGGGCCTAGCTCATGTCCAAGGCGCCAAAGAAGGGATAATAGTCAGTAATCGATAACAAAAACTTGAATTGTACTGCTTCTTACTGGCTATTACGTCAACTTAGAAGCTTCTTCTGTGTTCTACTATGGGCTTTTATCGTCTCCGCATACCGCAGCGTGCGACATAACTTTGCAGACGAAAAATGTAACCGTTTCGGAGAGAAGAGCGGCGAATGTGACGATCTGGCTTTAAGTCGATTCGATAACAAATGAAGAAAACGGACGCATTTCTCAGGTTTTTACTACATATGAACACTTTTTACATTCTCCCGTACAACGCGGCTGCTAGTCCTCCTTTCATGCAACATCTTAAGGTCCTAGCTCATGTCCAAGGCACCAAGTAAGGGTAACAAGTCAATAATCAATAACTAAAACTTGAGTTGTACTGCCTCTTACTGGCTATTACTTTAACTTAGCAGCTACGTCTGTGTTCTACTATGATGCTTTTAGTGTCTCCGCATACCGCAGCACGTGACATAGCTTTGCAGACGATAAATTTAACCGTTTCAGAGAGAAGAGCTGCCAATGTGACGATCCGGCTTTAAGTCGATTCGATAACAAGTGACGGTAACCGACGGTTTTCTCTGGTTTTTACTACATATGAACACTTTTCACATTCTCCCGTGCAACGCGGGTGCTAGTCCTCCTTACATGCAAAATCTAAAGGTCCTAGCTCATGTCCAAGGCATCAAGTAAGGGTAAAAAGTCAATAATCGATAACTAAAACTTGAGTTGTACTGCCTCTTACTGGCTATTACATTAACTTAGAAGCTACGTCTGTGTTCTACTATGATGCTTTTAGTGTCTCCGCATACCGCAGCACGTGACATAGCTTTGCAGTCGATAAATTTAACCGTTTCAGAGAGAAGAGCGGCCAATGTCAAAATCTGGCTTTAAGTCGATTCGATAACAAGTTACGAAAACGGACGGATTTCTCAGATTTTTACTACATATGAGCACTTTTCACACTCTCCCGTGCAACGCGGCTGCTAGTCCTCCTTTCATGCAAAATCTTAAGGTCCTAGCTCATGTCCAAGTCACAAAAGAAGGGTAAAAAGTCAATAATCGATAACTAAAACTTGAATTGTACTGCTTCTTACTGGCTATTACATCAAATTAGAAGCTACTTCTGTGTTCTACTATGATGTGTTTAGAGTCTCCGCAACCGCAGCACGTGACATAGCTTTGCAGACGATAAATTTAACGGTTTCCGAGAGAAGAGCAGCCAATGTGAGGATCTGCCTTTAAGTCGATTCGATAACAAATAACGAAAACGGACGGATTTCTCAGGTTTTTACTACACATGAACACTTTTCACATCCTCCCGTTCAACGCTTCTGCTAGTCCACCCTTCATGGAAAAACTTAAGATCCTAGCTCATGTCCAAGTCGCCAAAGAAGGGTAAAAAGTCAGTAATCGATAACAAAAACTTGAATTGTACTGCTTCTTACTGGCTATTACATCAACTTAGAAGCTTCTTCTGTGTTCTACTATGGGCTTTTATCGTCTCCGCATACCGCAGCGTGCGACATAACTTTGCAGACAAAAAATGTAACCGTTTCGGAGAGAAGAGCGGCCATTGTGACGATCTGGCTTTAAGTCGATTCGATAACAAATGAAGAAAACGGACGGATTTCTCAGGTTTTTACTACATATGAACACTTTCCACATTCTCCCTTGCAACGCGGCTGCTAATCCTCATTTAATGCAAAATCTTAAGGTCCTAGCTCATGTCCAAGGCACCAAAGAATAGTAAACAGTCAATAATCGATAACTAAATTTGAATTGTACTGCTTCTTAGTGGCTATTTCATCAACTTAGAAGCTTCTTCTGTGTTCTACTATTGTGATTTTAGTGTCTCGGCATACCGCAGCACGCGACAGAGCTTTGCAGATGATAAATGTAACCTTTTCAGAGAGAAGAGCGGACAATGTGATGATCTGGCTTTAAGTCGATTCGGTCCCAAATGAAGAAAACAGACGGATTTCTCAGGTTTTTACTACATATGAACACTTTTCACTTTCTCCCGTGCAACGCGGCTGCTAGTCCTCATTTTATGCAAAATCATAAGGTCCTAGCTCATGTCCAAGGCACCAACTAAGGGCAAAAAGTCAACAATCGATAAGTAAAACTTGAATTGTACTGCTTCTTACTGGCTATTACATCAACTCAGAAGCTACTTCTGTGTTCTACAATGGTGCTTTTAGTGTCTCCGCATACCGCAACACGCGTCATAGCTTTGCTGACGATAATTGTAATCGTTTCAGAGAGAAGAGCGGCCAATGTGACGATCTGGCTTGAATTCGATTCGATAACAAATGACGGAAACGGACGGTTTTAACAGGTTTCCACTACATATGAACACTTTTCACATTCTCCCGTGCAAAGCGGGTGCTAGTTCTCCTTTCATGCAAATCCTTAATGTCCTAGCTCATGTCCAAGGCACCAAAGAAGGGTAAAAAGTCAATAATCGATAACTAAAACTTGAATTGTACTGCTTGTTACTGGCTATTACATCAACTTCACGCTACTTCTGTGTTCTACTATGGTGCGTTTAGTGTCTCCGCAACCGCAGCACGTGACATAGCTTTGCAGACGATAAATTTAACCGTTTCCGAGAGAAGAGCGCCCAATGTGAGGATCTGCCTTTAAGTCGATTTGATAACAAACGACGGAAACGGACGGTTTTAACAGGTTTTCACTACATATGAAAACATTTCATATTCTCCCGTTCAATGTGGGTGCTAGTTCTCCTTTCATGCAAAATCTTAAGGTCCTAGCTCATGTCCAAGGCGCCAAAGAAGGGTAAAAAGTCAGTAATCGATAACAAAAACTTGACTTTTACTGCTTCTTACTGCCTATTACATCAACTTAGAAGCTTCTTCTGTTTTCTACTATGGGCTTTTATCGTCTCCGCATACCGCAGCGTGCGACATAACTTTGCAGACGAAAAATGCAACCGTTTCGGAGAGAATAGCGGCCAATGTGACGATCTGGCTTTAAGTCGATTCGATAACAAGTGACGGTAACCGACGGATTTCTCTGATTTTTACTACATATGAACACTTTTTACATTCTCCCGTACAACGCGGCTGCTAGTCCTCCTTACATGCAAAATCTTAAGGTCCTAGCTCATGTCCAAGACATCAAGTAAGGGTAGAAAGTCAATAATCGATAACTAAAACTTGAGTTGTACTGCTTCTTAGTGGCTATTACATCAAGTTAGAAGCTACTTCTGTGTTCTACTATGGTGCTTTTAGTGACTCCGCATACCGCAGCACGTGACATAGCTTTGCATACGATAAATTTAACCGCTTCAGAGAGAAGAGCGGCCAATGTGACGATCTTTCTTTAAGTCGATTCGATAACAAGTGACGGTAACCGACGGATTTCTCTGGTTTTTACTACATATGAACACTTTTCACATTCTCCCGTGCAATGCGGGTGCTAGTCCTCCTTACATGCAAAATCTTAAGGTCCTAGCTCATGTCCAAGACATCAAGTAAGGGTAAAAAGTCAATAATCGATAACTAAAACTTGAGTTGTACTGCTTCTTAGTGGCTATTACATCAAGTTAGAAGCTACTTCTGTGTTCTACTATGGTGCTTTTAGTGACTCCGCATACCGCAGCACGTGACATAGCTTTGCAGACGATAAATTTAACCGTTTCAGAGAGAAGAGTGGCCAATGTGACGATCTGGCTTTAAGTCGATTCGATATCAAGTGACGGTAACCGACGGATTTCTCTGGTTTTTACTACATATGAACACTTTTCACATTCTCCCTTGCAACGCGGCTGCTATTCCTCCTTACATGCAAAATCCTAAGGTCCTAGCCCATGCCCAAGGCGCCAATGAAGGGTAAAAAGTCAGTAATCGATAACAAAAACTTGAATTCTACTGCTTCTTACTGGCTATTACATCAATTTAGAAGCTTCTTCTGTGTTCTACTATGGGCTTTTAGCGTGTCCGCATACCGCAGCGTGCGACATAACTTTGCAGACGAAAAATGTAACCCTTTCGGAGATAAGAGCGGCCAATGTGACGATCTGGCTTTAAGTCGATTCGATAACAAATGAAGAAAACGGACGGATTTCTCAGGTTTTTACTACATATGACCACTTTACACATTCTCCCTTGCAACGCGTCTGCTAGTCCTCATTTAATGCAAAATCTTAAGCCCTAGCTCATGTAAAAAGCACCAAAGAAGAGTATACAGTGAATAATCGATTACTAAATTTGAATTGTACAGCTTCTTACTGGCTATTTCATCAACTTAGAAGCTTCTTCTGTGTTCTACTATGGTGCTTTTAGCGTCTCCGCATACCACAACACGCGTCATAGCTTTGCAGACTATAAATGTAACCGTTTCAGAGAGAAGAGTGGCCAATGTGGCGATATGGCTTTAAATCGATTTGATAACAAATGACGGAAACGGACGGTTTTAACAGATTTCCACTACATATGAAAACTTTTCATATTCTCCCGTTCAATGTGGGTGCTAGTTCTCCTTTCATGCAAATCCTTAAGGTCCTAGCTCATGTCCAAGGAACCAAAGAAGGGTAAAAAGTCAATAATCGATCACTAAAACTTGAATTGTACTGCTACTTGTGGCTATTACATCAACTTAGAAGCTACTTCTGCGTTCTACTATGGTGCTTTCAGTGACTCCGCAACCGCAGCACGCGACATAGCTTTGCAAACGATAAATTTAACCGTTTCCGAGAGAAGAGCGGCCAATGTGACGATCTGGCTTTAAGTCGATTCGATAACAAATGACGAAAACGGACGGATTTCTCAGGTTTTTACTACACATGAACACTTTTCACATTCTCCCGATCAACGCGGCTGCTAGTGTACCTTTCATGCAAAATCTTAAGGTCCTAGCTCATGTCCAAGGCGCCAAAGTAGGGTAAAAAGTCAGTAATCGATAACAAAAACTTGAATTATACTGCTTCTTACTGGCTATTACATCAACATGGGAGCTTCTTCTGTGTTCTACTATGGGCTTTTTGCGTCTACGCATACCGCAGCGTGCGACATAACTTTGCAGACGAAAGATGTAACCGTTTCGGAGACAAGAGCGGCCAATGTGACGATCTGGCTTCAAGTCGATTCGATAACAAATGACGAAAACGTACGGTTTTTGCAGGTTTTCACTACATATGAACACTTTTCACATTCTCCCGTGCAACGCGGCAGCTAGTCCTCATTTAATGCAAAATCTTAAGGTCCTAGCTCATGTCCAAGGCACCAAAGAAGGGTAAACAGTCAATAATCGATAACTAAATTTGAATTTTACTGCTTCTTAATGGCTATTACATCAACTTAGAAGCTTCTTCTGAGTTCTACTATGGTGCTTTTAGTGCCTTCGCATACTGCAGCACGCGACAGAGCTTTCCAGACGACAAATGTAACAGTTTCAGAGAGAAGAACGGCCAATGTGACAATCTGGTCTTAAGTCGATTCGGTAACAAATTAAGTAAACGGTGATTTCCCAGATTTTTACTACATATGAACACTTTTCACATTCTCCCGTGCAACGCGGCTGCTAGTCCCACTTACATGCAAAATCTTAATGTCCTACCTCATGTCCAAGGCGCCGAAGAAGGGTAAAAATTCAGTAATCGATAACTAAAACTTGAATTGTATTGCTTCTTACTGGTTATTACATCAATTTAGAAGCTTCTTCTGTGTTCTACTATGGTGCTTTTAGTGTCTCCGCATACCGCAGCACGCGACATAGCTTTGCAGACGATAAATGTAACCGTTTCAGAGAGAAGAGCGGCCAATGTGACGATCTGGCTTTAAATCGATTCGATAACAAATGACAAAAACGGACGGATTTCTCAGGTTTTTACTACATATCAACACTTTTCACATTCTCCCGTGCAACGCGGCTGCTAGTCCTCCTTTCATGCAAACTCTTAAGGTCCTAGCTCATGTCCAAGGCACCAAAGAAGGGTAAAAAGTCAATAATCGATAACTAAAACTTGAATTGTACTGCTTCTTACTGGCTATTACATCAACTTAAAAGCTACTTCTGTGTTCTACTATGGTGCTTATAGTGTCTTCGCATACCGCAGCACGCGACATAGCTTTGCAGACGATAAATTAACCCCTTTTCAGGGAGAAGAGCGGCCAATGTGACGATCTGGCTTTAAGTCGATTCGATATCAAATGACGAAACCGGACGGTTTTAACAGGTTTCCACTACATATGAACACTTTTCACATTCTCCCGTGCAACGCGGTTGCTAGTTCTCCTTTCATGCAAAATCTTAAGGTCCTAGCTCATGTCCAAGGCACCAAAGAAGAGTAAAAATTCAATAATCGATAGCTAAAACTTGAATTGAACTGCTTCGTACTGGCTATTACATCAACTTAAAACTTCTTCTGTGTTCTACTATGGGCGTTTAGTGTCTTCGCATACCGCAGTGTGCGACATAGCTTTTCAGACGAAAAATCTAGGCGTTTCAGAGAGAAGAGCGGCAAATGTGACGATCTGGCTTCAAGTCGATTCGATAACAAATGAAGAAAACGGACGGATATCTCAGGTTTTTACTACATATGAACACTTTCCACATTCTCCCTTCCAACACGGCTGCTAGTCCTCATTTAATGCAAAATCTTAAGGTCCTAGCTCATGTCCAAGGCACCAAAGAAGAGTAAACAGTCAATAATCGATAACTAAATTTGAATTGTACTGCTTCTTACTGGCTATTTCATCAACTTAGAAGCTTCTTCTGTGTTCTACTATTGTGCTTTTAGTGTCTCCGCATACCGCAGCACGCGACAGAGCATTGCAGATGATAAATACAACCTATTCAGAGAGAAGAGCGGCCAATGTGATGATCTGGCTTTAAGTCGATTCGATAACAAATAAAGAAAACGGACGGATTTCTCAGGTTTTTACTACATAAGAAAACTTTTCACATTCTCCCGTGCAACGCGGCTGCTAGTCCTCATTTCATGCAAAGTCTTAAGGTCCTAGCTCATGTCTAAGGCACCAAAGAAGGGTAAAAAGTCAAGAGTCGTTAACTAAAACTTGAATTGTACTACTTCTTACTGAGTGTTACGTCAACTTAGAATCCTCTTCTGTGTTCTTCTATGGTGCCTTTAGTGTCTCTGCATGCCGCAGAACGAGACATAGCTTTGCAGACGATAAATACAACCGTTTCAGAGAGAAGACCGGCCAGTGTGACGATCCTGCTTTAAGTCGAATCGATAACAAATGACGAAAATGGACGGATTTCTCAGGTTTTTACTTTATATGAACACTTTTGACATTCCCCCGTTCAACGCGGCTGCCAGTCCTGATTTCATGCAAACTCGTAAAGTATTAGCTCATGTCCAAGGCACCAAACAAGGGTAAAAAGTCCATTATCGATAACTAAAACTTGCATTTACTGTTTCGTACTGGCTATTACATCAACTTAGAAGCTTCTTCTGAGTTCTACTATGGTGCTTCTAGTGTCTCCGCATACCGCAGCACGCGACAGAGCTTTGCAGACGATAAATGTAACCGTTTCAGAGAGAAGAACGGCCAATGTGACTATCTGGCCTTAAGTCGATTCCGTAACAAATTAAGAAAACGGTCGGATTTCTCAGGTTTTTACTACATATGAACACTTTTTACATTCTCGCTTGCAACACGGCTGCTAGTCCTCCTTTCATGCAAAATCTTATTGTTCTAGCTCATGCACAAGGCGCCGAAGAAGCGTAAAAATTCAGTAATCGATAACTAAAATTTGAATTGTATTGCTTCATACTGGCTTGTACATTAACTTAGAAGCTTCTTCTGTGTTCTACTATTGTGCTTTTAGAGTCTCCGCATACCGCAGCACGCGACAGAGCTTTGCAGATGATAAATGCAACCTATTCAGAGAGAAGAGCGGCCAATGTGGTGATCTGGCTTTAAGTCGATTCGATCTAAAGTGAAGACAACGGACGGATTTCTCAGGTTTTTTCTACATAAGAACACTTTTCACATTCTCCCGTGCAACGTGGCATCTAGTCCTCCTTTCATGCAGAATCTTATGTTCCTAGCTCATGTCCAAGGCACCAAAGAAGCGTAAAAAGTCAATAATCGATACCTAAACTTGAATTGTATTACTTCTTACTGGCTATTACATCAAGTTAAAAGCTTCTTTTGTGTTCTACTATGGGCCTTTAGTGTCTTCGCATACCGCAGCGTGCGACATAACATTGCAGACGAAAAATATAACCGTTTCTTAGAGAAGAGTGGCCAATGTGACGATCTGGCTTCAAGTCGATTCGATAACAAATAACGAAATCGGACGGATTTCTCAGGTCTTTACTACATAAGAACACTTTTCAGATTCTCCCGTGCAACGCGGCTGCTAGTCCTCATTTCATGCAAAATCTTAAGGTCCTAGCTCATGTCTAAGGCACCATAGAAGGGTAAAAAGTCAAGAATCGTTAACTAAAACTTGAATTGTACTACTTCTTACTGGGTGTTACTCCAACTTAGAATACTCTTCTGCGTTCTACTATGGTGCCTTTAGTGTCTCCGCTTGCCGCAGAACGCGACATAGCTTTGCAGACGATAAATACAACCGTTTCAGAGAGAAGAGCGGCCAGTGTGACGATCTGGCTTTAAGTCGAATCGATAACAAATGACGAAAACGGACGGATTTCTCAGGTTTTTACTACATAAGAACACTTTTCACATTCTTCCGTGCAACGCGGCTGCTAGTCCTCCTTTCATGCAAAATCTTAAGGTGCTAGCTCATGTCCAAGGCACCAAAGAAGGGTAAAAAGTCAACAATCGATAACTAAAACTTGAATTGCACTGCTTCTTACAGGCTATGACATCAACTTAGAAGCTTCTTCTGTGGTCTACTACGGTGCTTTTAGTGTCTCCGCGTACCGCAGCACGCGACGTAGCTTTGCAGACGATAAATGTAACCGTTTCAGTGAGAAGAGCGGCCAATGTGACGATTTGGCTTTAAGTCGATTCGATAACATATGACGAAAACGGACGGATTTCACAGGTTGTTACTACATATGAACACTTTTCACATTCTCCCGTGAAAAGCGGCTGATAGTCCTCCTTTAATGCAAAATCTTAAGGTCCTAGCTCATGTCGAAGGCACCAAAGATGGGTAAGAAGTCAATAATCGATAACTAAAACTGGAATTGTACTGCTTCATACTGGTTATTACATAAAATTAGAAGCTTCTTCTCTGTTCTACTACGGTGCTTATAGTGTCTCCGCATACCGCCGCACGCGGCATAGCTTTGCAGACGATAAATGTAACCGTTTCAGAGAGAATAGCGGCCAATGTGACGATCTGGCTTGAAGTCGATTAGAAAACAAATGACGAAAACGGTCGAATTTCTCAGGTTTTTACTACATATGAACACTTTTCACATTATACCGTGCAACGAGGCTGCTAGACCTCCTTTCATGCAAAATCTTAAGGTCCTAGCTCACGTCCAAGGCACCAAAGAAGGGTAAAAAGGCAATAATCGATAACTAAAACTTGAATTCTACTGCTCCTTACTGGTTATTAAATAAAATTAGAAGTTTCTTCTGTGTTCTACTATGGTGCTTATAGTGTCTCCGAATACCGCAGCAGGCGACATAGCTTCGCAGTCCATAAATGTAACCATTTCAGAGAGAAGACCGGCAATGTGACGATCTGGCTTGAGTAGATTTGATAACAAATGACTAAAACGGTCGAATTTCTCAGGTTTTTACTACGTACGAAGACTTTTCACATTCTCCCGTGCAACGCCGCTGCTAGTCCTCCTTTTATGCTAAATCGTAAGGTCCTAGCTCATGTCCAAGGTACCAAGAAAGGGTAAAAAGTCAATAATTGATAACTAAAACTTGAATTGTACTGCATCTTACTGGCTATTACGTCAACTTAGAAGCTTCTCCTGTGTTGTACTATGGTGTCTCCTTTATACCGCAGCACGCGACATAGTTTTGCAGACGATAAATGTAACTGTTTCAGAGAGAAGAGCGGCCAATGTGACGATCTGGATTTAAGTCGATTCGATAACAAATGACGAAAACGGGCGAATTTCTCAGGATTTTACTACATATGAACACTTTTCACATCCTACCGTGCAACGAGGCTCCTAGACCTCCTTTCATGCAAAATCTTAAAGATCTAGCTCATGTCCAAGGCACCAAAGAAGGGCAAAAAGTCAATAATCGATAACTAAAACTTGAATTGTACTGCTTCTTACTGTCTATTACATCAACTTAGAAGCTTCTTCTGTGGTCTACTATGGTGCGTTTAGTGTCTCCGCCTACCGCAGCACGCAACATAGCTTTGCAGACGACAAAAGTAACCGTTTAAGAGAGAAGGGTGGCCAATGTGACGATCTGGCTTTAAGTCGATTCGATAACAAATGACGAAAACGGACGGATTTCTCAGATTTTTACTAAATATGAACAGTTTTCACATTCTCCCGTGCAACGAGGCTGCTAGACCTCCCTTCCTGGAAAATCTTAAGGTCCTAGCTCATGTCCAAGGTACCAAAGAAGGGTAAAAAGGCAATAATAGATAACTAAAACTTGGATTGTACTGCATCTTATTCGCTAATACATCAACTTAGAAGCTTCTTCTGTGTTCTACTATGGTGCTTTTAGTGTCTCCGCATACCGCAGCACGCGACATAGCTCTGCAGACGATAAAAGTAACTGTTTCAGAGAGATGAGTGGCCAATGTGAAGATCTGGCTTTAACTCGATTCGATAACAAATGACGAAAACCGACGGATTTCTCACGTTTTTACTACATATGAACAATTTTCACATTCTCCCGTAAAATGCGGCTGCTAGTCCTCTTCTCATGCAACATCTTAACGTCCTAGCTCACGTCCAAGGCACCAAAGAAGGGTAAAAAGGCAATAATCGATAACTTAAACTTGAATGTACTGTTTCTTACTGGTTACTACATCAACTTAGAAGTTTCTTCTGTGTTCTACTATGGTGCTTACACTGTCTCCGCATACCGCAGCAGGCGACATAGCTTTGCAGACCATAAATGTAACCATTTCAGAGAGAAGAGCGGCCAGTGTGACGATCCTGCTTTAAGTCGAATCGATAACAAATGACGAAAATGGACGGATTTCTCAGGTTTTTACTTTATATGAACACTTTTGACATTCCCCCGTTCAACGCGGCTGCCAGTCCTGATTTCATGCAAACTCGTAAAGTATTAGCTCATGACCAAGGCACCAAACAAGGGTAAAAAGTCCATTATCGATAACTAAAACTTGCATTTACTGTTTCGTACTGGCTATTACATCAACTTAGAAGCTTCTTCTGAGTTCTACTATGGTGCTTCTAGTGTCTCCGCATACCGCAGCACGCGACATAGCTTTGCAGACGATAAATGTAACCGTTTCAGAGAGAAGAGCGGCCAATGTCACAATCTGGCTTTAAGTCGATTCGATAACAAATTACGAAAACGGACGCATTTCTCAGATTTTTACTACATATGAGCACTTTTCACATTCTCCCGTGCAACGCGGCTGCTAGTCCTCCTTTCATGCAAAATCTTAAGGTCCTAGCTCATGTCCAAGTCACAAAAGAAGGGAAAAAAGTCAATAATCGATAACTGAAATTTGAATTGTACTGCTTCTTACTGGCTATTACATCAACTTAGAAGCTTCTTCTGTGTTCTACTACGGTGATTTTAGTGTCTCCGCATACCGCAGCACGCGACATAGCCTTGCGGACGATAAATGTAACCGTTTCAGAGAGACGAGAAGCCAATGTGACGAACTGGCTTTAAGTCGATTCGATAACAAATGACGAAGATGGACGGATTTCTCAGGTTTTTACTACATATGAACACTTGTCACATTTTCCCATGCAACGCGGCTGCTAGTCCTCTTTTAATGCAAAATCTTAAGGGCCTAGCTCATGTCAAAGGCACCAAAGAAGGGTAAAAAGTCAATAATCGATAGCTAAAACTTGAATCGTACTGCTTCTTACTGGCTATTACATCAACGTATAAGCTTCTACTGTGTTGTACTATAGTGCTTTTAGTGTCTCCGCATACCGCAGAACGCGACATAGCTATGCAGACGATAAATGTAACCGTTTCAGAGAGAGGAGAAGACAATGTGACGATCTGGCTTTAAGTCGATTCCATATCAAATGACGAAAACGGACGGATTTCACAGGTTTTAACTACATATGAACACTTTTCACATTCTCCCGTGCAAAGCGGCTGATAGTCCTCCTTTCATGCAAAAGTTTAAGGTCCCAGCTCAAGTCCAAGGCACCAAAGAAGGGCAAAAAGTCGATAATCGATAACTAAAACTTGAATTGTTCTGCTTCTTACTGGCTATTACATCAACTTAGAAGCTTCTTCTGTGTCCTACTATGGTGCGTTTAGTGTCTCCGCATACCGCAGCACGCGCCATAGATTTGCAGACGATAAATGTAACCGTTTCAGAGAGAACAGCGGCCAATGTCACAATCTGGCTTTAAGTCGATTCGATAACAAATGACGAATACGGTCGAATTTCTCAGGTTTTTACTACGTATGAACACTTTTCACATTCTCCCGTGCAACCCGGCTGCTAGTCCTCCTTTCATGCAAAATCTTAAGGTCCTACCTCATGTCCAAGGCACCAAAGAAGTGTAAAAAGGCAATAATAGATAACTAAAACTTGGATTGTACTGCATCTTATTCGCTATTACATCAACTTAGAAACTTCTTCTGTATTCTACTATGGTGCTTTTAGTGTCTCCGCATACCGCTGCACGCGACATAGCTTTGCAGACGATAAAAGTAAATGTTTCAGAGAGAAGAGTGGCCAATGTGATGATCTGGCTTTTAGTCGATTCGATAACAAATGACGAAAACCGACGGATTTCTCACGTTTTTACTACATATGAACAATTTTCACATTCTCCCGTAAAATGCGGCTGCTAGTCCTCTTCTCATGCAACATCTTAACGTCCTAGCTCACGTCCAAGGCACCAAAGAAGGGTAAAAAGGCAATAATCGATAACTTAAACTTGAATGTACTGTTTCTTACTGGTTACTACATCAACTTAGAAGTTTCTTCTGTGTTCTACTATGGTGCTTACACTGTCTCCGCATACCGCAGCAGGCGACATAGCTTTGCAGACCATAAATGTAACCATTTCAGAGAGAAGAGCGGCCAGTGTGACGATCCTGCTTTAAGTCGAATCGATAACAAATGACGAAAATGGACGGATTTCTCAGGTTTTTACTTTATATGAACACTTTTGACATTCCCCCGTTCAACGCGGCTGCCAGTCCTGATTTCATGCAAACTCGTAAAGTATTAGCTCATGACCAAGGCACCAAACAAGGGTAAAAAGTCCATTATCGATAACTAAAACTTGCATTTACTGTTTCGTACTGGCTATTACATCAACTTAGAAGCTTCTTCTGAGTTCTACTATGGTGCTTCTAGTGTCTCCGCATACCGCAGCACGCGACATAGCTTTGCAGACGATAAATGTAACCGTTTCAGAGAGAAGAGCGGCCAATGTCACAATCTGGCTTCAAGTCGATTCGATAACAAATTACGAAAACGGACGGATTTCTCAGATTTTTACTACATATGAGCACTTTTCACATTCTCCCGTGCAACGCGGCTGCTAGTCCTCCTTTCATGCAAAATCTTAAGGTCCTAGCTCATGTCCAAGTCACAAAAGAAGGGAAAAAAGTCAATAATCGATAACTGAAATTTGAATTGTACTGCTTCTTACTGGCTATTACATCAACTTAGAAGCTTCTTCTGTGTTCTACTACGGTGATTTTAGTGTCTCCGCATACCGCAGCACGCGACATAGCCTTGCGGACGATAAATGTAACCGTTTCAGAGAGACGAGAAGCCAATGTGACGAACTGGCTTTAAGTCGATTCGATAACAAATGACGAAGATGGACGGATTTCTCTGGTTTTTACTACATATGAACACTTGTCACATTTTCCCATGCAACGCGGCTGCTAGTCCTCTTTTAATGCAAAATCTTAAGGGCCTAGCTCATGTCAAAGGCACCAAAGAAGGGTAAAAAGTCAATAATCGATAGCTAAAACTTGAATCGTACTGCTTCTTACTGGCTATTACATCAACGTATAAGCTTCTACTGTGTTGTACTATAGTGCTTTTAGTGTCTCCGCATACCGCAGAACGCGACATAGCTATGCAGACGATAAATGTAACCGTTTCAGAGAGAGGAGAAGACAATGTGACGATCTGGCTTTAAGTCGATTCCATATGAAATGACGAAAACGGACGGATTTCACAGGTTTTAACTACATATGAACACTTTTCACATTCTCCCGTGCAAAGCGGCTGATAGTCCTCCTTTCATGCAAAAGTTTAAGGTCCCAGCTCAAGTCCAAGGCACCAAAGAAGGGCAAAAAGTCGATAATCGATAACTAAAACTTGAATTGTTCTGCTTCTTACTGGCTATTACATCAACTTAGAAGCTTCTTCTGTGTCCTACTATGGTGCGTTTAGTGTCTCCGCATACCGCAGCACGCGCCATAGATTTGCAGACGATAAATGTAACCGTTTCAGAGAGAACAGCGGCCAATGTCACAATCTGGCTTTAAGTCGATTCGATAACAAATGACGAATACGGTCGAATTTCTCAGGTTTTTACTACGTATGAACACTTTTCACATTCTCCCGTGCAACCCGGCAGCTAGTCCTCCTTTCATGCAAAATCTTAAGGTCCTACCTCATGTCCAAGGCACCAAAGAAGTGTAAAAAGGCAATAATAGATAACTAAAACTTGGATTGTACTGCATCTTATTCGCTATTACATCAACTTAGAAACTTCTTCTGTATTCTACTATGGTGCTTTTAGTGTCTCCGCATACCGCTGCACGCGACATAGCTTTGCAGACGATAAAAGTAAATGTTTCAGAGAGAAGAGTGGCCAATGTGATGATCTGGCTTTTAGTCGTTTCGATAACAAATGACGAAAACGGACGGATTTCTCACGTTTTTACTACATAAGAACACTCTTCACATTCTTCCGTGCAACGCGGCTGCTAGTCCTACTTTCATGCAAAATCTTAAGGTCCCAGCTCATGTCAAAGGCACCAAAGAAGGGTAAAAAGTCAACAATCGATAACTAAAACTTGAATTGCACTGCTTCTTACAGGCTATGACATCAACTTAGAAGCTTCTTCTGTGGTCTACTACGGTGCTTTTAGTGTCTCCGCGTACCGCAGCACGCGACGTAGCTTTACAGACGATAAATGTAACCGTTTCAGTGAGAAGAGCGGCCAATGTGACGATCTGGCATGAAGTCGATTCGATAACAAATGACGAAAACGAACGAATTTCTCAGGTTTTTACTACGTATGAACACTTTTCCCATTCTCCCGTGCAACGCGGCTGCTAGTCCTTCTTACATGGAAAATCGTATGTTTCTAGCTCATGTCCAAGGCACCAAAGAAGGGTAAAAAGTCAATAACCGATAACTAAAACTTGAATTGTATTGCTTCATTCTGGCTATTACATCAACTTAGAAGCTTCTTCTGTGTCCTACTATGGTGCTTTTAGTGTCTCCGCATACCGCAGCACGCAACACAACTTTGCAGACGACAAATGTAACAGTTTCAGAAAGAAGGGCGGCCAATTTTACGACCTGGCTTTAATTCGATTCGATAACAAATGACGAAAACGTACGGTTTTCTCAAGTTTTTACTACATATGAACACTTTTCACATTCTCCCGTGCAACGCGGCTGCTAGTCCTTCTTTCATGCAAAATCTTAAGTTCCTAGCTCATGTCCAAGGCACCAAAGAATGGTAAAAATTCAATAATCGATAACTAAAACTTGAATTGTACTGCTTCTTACTTGTTATTACATCATATTCGAAGCTTCTTCTATGTTCTACTACGGTGCGTTTAGTATCTCCGCATACCGCAGCACGCGACATACCTTTGCTGACGATAAATGTAACCGTTTCAGAGAGAACAGCGGCCAATGTGACGATCTGGCTTTAATTCGATTCTATTACAAATGACGAAAACGGAGGGATTTCTCAGGTTTCTACTACAACTAAACACTTTTCACATTTTTCCGTGCAATGCGGCTGCTAGTCCACCTTTCATGCAAAATCGTAAGGTCCCAGCTCATGTCCAAGGTACCAAAGAAGGCTAAAAAGTCAATAATAGATAAATAAAACTTTCATTGTACCGCCTCTTACTGGCTATTTCATAAACTTCGAAGCTTCTTCTGTGTTCTACTACGGCGCTTTTAGTGTCTCCTTTATGTCGCAGCACGCGACATAACTTTGCAGGCGGTAAATGTAACCGTTTCAGAGAGAATATCGGCCAATGTGACGATCTGGCTTTAAGTCGATTCGATAACTAATGACGAAAACGGACGGATTTCTCATTTTTTTACTACATACGAATACTTTTCACATTCCTCCGTGCAACGCTGCTGCTAGTCCTCTATTCATGCAAAATCCCTATGTCCTAGCTCATGTCCAAGGTACCAAAGACGGGTAAAAAGGCAATAATCGTAACTAAAACTTGAATTGTACTGCTTCTGACTGGCTCTTACATCAACGTAGAAGCTTCTTCTGTGTGCTACTATGGTGCCTTCGTTGTCTCCACATACCGCAGCACGCGACATAGCTTTGCAGACGATAAATGTAACCGTTTCAGAGAGAAGAGCGGCCAATGTGACGATCTGGCTTGAAGTCGATTAGAAAACAAACGACGAAAACGGTCGAATAATTCAAGTTTTACTACATATAAACACTTTTCACATCCTCCCGTGCAACGAGGATTCTAGACCTCCTTTCATGCAAAATCTTAAGGATCTATCTCATGTCCAAGGCACCAAAGAAGGGCAAAAAGTCAATCATCGATAACTAAAACTTGAATTGTACTGCTTCTTACTGGTTATTACATCAAATTAAAAGCTTCTTCTGGGTTCTGCTATGGTGCTTCTAGTGTCTCCTTTACACCGCAGCACGCGACATAGCTTTGCAGACGATAAATGTAACCGTTTCAGAGAAAAGAGCGGCCAATGTGACGATCTGGCTGTAAGTCGATTCGATAACAAATGACGAAAACAGACGGATTACTCAGGTTTTTACTACATATAAACACTTTTCACATTCTCCCCTGCAACGCGGCTGCTAGTCCTACTTTCATGCAAAATCGTATGGTTCTAGCTCATGTCCAAGGCACCAAAGAAGGGTAAATAGTCAATAATCGATAACTAAAACTTGAATTGTACTGCTTCTTACTGGTTAATACATCAAATTAAAAGCTTCTTCTGGGTTCTGCTATGGTGCTTTTAGTGTCTCCGCATACCGCAGCACGCGACATAGCTTTGAAGACGATAAATGTAACCGTTTCAGAGTGAACAGCGGCCAATGTGACGATCTGGCATTAATTCGATACTATAACAAATGACGAAAACGGACGGTTTTCTCAGGTTTTTACTACATATGAACACTTTTCACAATTTCCCGTGAAACGTGGCAGCTAGTCTTCCTTTCATGCAAAATCTTAAGGTCCTAGCTCATGTCCAAGGCACCAAAGAAGGATAAAAATTCAATAATCGATAACTAAAACTTGATTTTTACTGATTCTTACTGGCGATTACATCAACTTAGAAACTTCATCTGT
The DNA here is from genome assembly GCF_023897955.1 of Schistocerca gregaria. Lineage (NCBI taxonomy): Eukaryota > Metazoa > Arthropoda > Insecta > Orthoptera > Acrididae > Schistocerca > Schistocerca gregaria. The sequence continues at coordinate 13,001,015 of NW_026061795.1, read as the reverse complement.
GTTCTACTATTGTGCATTTAGTGTCTTCTTTTTACCTTAGCACGCGACATAGCTTTGCAGACGATATATATAACTGTTTCAGAGAGAAGAGCGGCCAATGTGATGATGTGGCTTTAAGTCGACTCGATAACAAATGACGAAAACGGACGGATTTCTCAGGTTTTTGCTACATATGAACACTTTCACATTCTCCCCTGTAACGCGGCTGCTAGTCCTCCTTTCATGCAAAATCTTAAGGTCCTAGGTCATGTCCAAGGAACCAAAGAAGGGTGAAAAGTCAATAATCGATCACTAAAACTTGAATTGTACTGCATCTTACTGGCTATTACATCATATTAAAAGCTTCTTCTGATTTCTACTATGGTGCTTTTAATGTCTCCGCATACCGCAGCACGCGACGTAGCTTTGCAGACGATAGTGTAAGCGTTTCAGAGAGAAGAGCGCGCAATGTGACGATCTGGATTTAAGTCAATTCCATAACAAATGACGAAAACTGACAGAATTCTCAGGTTTTTACTACATTTGAATACTTTCCACATTCTCCCGTACAACGCGGGTGATAGTCCTCCTTTCATGCAAAATCTTAAGGTCCTAGCTAAAGTCAAAGGCACCAAAGAAGGGTAAAAAGTCAATAATCGATAAGTAAAACATGAATTGTACAGCTCCTTACTGTCTACTACATCAACTTAGAAGCTTCTTCTGTGTTCTACTATGGTGCTTTTAATGTCTCCGCATACCGCAGCACGCGACATAGCTTTGCAGACGATAGTGTTACCGTTTCAGAGAAAAGAGCGGCCAACATGACGATCTGGCTTTAAGTCGATTCGATAACAAATGACGAAAACGGACGGATTTCTCAGGTTTTTACTACATATGAACACTTTTCACATTCATCCGTGAAACGTGGCAGCAAGTCCTCCTTTCATGCAAAATCTTAAGGTCATAGCTCATGTCATCGGCACCAAAGACGGGTAAAACGTCAATAATCGATCACCAAAACTTGAATTGTACTGCTTCTTACTGGCTATAACATCATATTAAAAGCTTCTTCTGATTTCTACTATGGTGCTTTTAGTGTCTCCGCATACCGTAACACGCGACATACCTTTGCAGACTATAAATGTAACTGTTTCAGAGAGAAGAGCGGCCAATGTGACGATGTGGCTTTGAGTCGATTTGATAAAAAATGACGAAAACGGACGGATTTCTCAGGTTTTTACTGCATATGAACACTTTTCACATTCTGCCGTGCAACGCGGCTACTAGTCCTCCTTTCCTGCAAAATCTTAAGGTCCTAACTCATGTCCAAGGAACCAAAGAAGGATGAAAGGGCAATAATCGATCACTAAAACTTGAATTGTACTGCATCTTTCTGGCTATTACGTCAACTTAGAAGCTTCATCTGTGTTCTACAATGGTGCTTTTACTGTCTCCGCATACCGTAGCACGCGACATACCATTGCAGACGATAAATGTAACTGTTTCAGAGAGAAAAGCGGCCAATGTGACGATGTGGCTCTAAGTCGATTTGATAACAAACGACGAAAACGGACTTATTTCTCAGGTTTTTACTACATATGAACACTTTTCACATTTTCCCGTGCAACGCGGCTGCTAGTCCTCCTTTCATGCGAAACCTTAAGGTCCTAGCTCATGTCCAAGGCACCAACGGAGGGTAAAAAGTCAACAATCGATAACTAAATCTTGAATTGTACTGCTTCTAACTGGCTATTACATCAAATTAGAAGCTTCTTCTCTGTTCTACTATGGTGCTTTTAGGGTCTCCGCATATCGCAGCACGCGACATAGCTTTGTAGACGATAAATGTAACCGTTTCAGAGAGAAGAGCGGCCAATGTGACGATATGGCTTGAAGTCGATTCGATAAACAATGACGAAATTTCTCAGGTTTTTACTACATATGAACACTTTTCACAATTTCCCGTGAAACGTGGCAGCTAGTCCTCCTTTCATGCAAAATCGTATGGTTCTAGCTCATGTCCAAGGCACCAAAGAAGGGTAAATAGTCAATAATCGATAACTAAAACTTGAATTGTACTGCTTCTTACTGGTTAATACATCAAATTAAAAGCTTCTTCTGGGTTCTGCTATGGTGCTTTTAGTGTCTCCGCATACCGCAGCACGCGACATAGCTTTGAAGACGATAAATGTAACCGTTTCAGAGTGAACAGCGGCCAATGTGACGATCTGGCATTAATTCGATACTATAACAAATGACGAAAACGGACGGATTTCTCAGGTTTTTACTACATATGAACACTTTTCACAATTTCCCGTGAAACGTGGCAGCTAGTCCTCCTTTCATGCATAATCTTAAGGTCCTTGCTCATGTCCAAGGCATCAAAGAAGGGTAAAAATTCAATAATCGATAACTAAAACTTGATTTTTACTGATTCTTACTGGCGATTACATCAACTTAGAAGCTTCTTCTGTGTTCTACTATTGTGCATTTAGTGTCTTCTTTATACCTTAGCACGCGACATAGCTTTGCAGACGATATATATAACCGTTTCAGAGAGAAGAGCGGCCAATGTGACGATGTGGCTTTAAGTCGACTCGATAACAAATGACGAAAACGGACGGATTTCTCAGGTTTTTGCTACATATGAACACTTTCACATTCTCCCCTGCAACGCGGCTGCTAGTCCTCCTTTCATGCAAAATCTTAAGGTCCTAGCTCATGTCCAAGGAACCAAAGAAGGGTGAAAAGTCAATAATCGATCATTAAAACTTGAATTGTACTGCATCTTACTGGCTATTACATCATATTAAAAGCTTCTTCTGATTTCGACTATGGTGCTTTTAATGTCTCCGCATACCGCAGCACGCGACATAGCTTTGCAGACGATAGTGTAACCGTTTCAGAGAGAAGAGCGCCCAATGTGACGATCTGGATTTAAGTCAATTCCATAACAAATGACGAAAACTGACAGAATTCTCAGGTTTTTACTACATTTGAATACTTTCCACATTCTCCCGTACAACGCGGGTGATAGTCCTCCTTTCATGCAAAATCTTAAGGTCCTAGCTAAAGTCAAAGGCACCTAAGAAGGGTAAAAAGTCAATAATCGATAACTAAAACATGAATTGTACAGCTCCTTACTGGCTATTACATCAACTTAGAAGCTTCTTCTGTGTTCTACTATGGTGCTTTTAATGTCTCCGCATACCGCAGCACGCGACATAGCTTTGCAGACGATAGTGTTACCGTTTCAGAGAAAAGAGCGGCCAACATGACGATCTGGCTTTAAGTCGATTCGATAACAAATGACGAAAACGGACGGATTTCTCAGGTTTTTACTACATACGAACACTTTTCACATTCATCCGTGAAACGTGGCAGCAAGTCCTCCTTTCATGCAAAATCTTGAGGTCCTAGCTCATGTCCAAGGAACCAAAGAAGGGTGAAAAGTCAATAATCGATCACTAAAACTTGAATTGTACTGCATCTTACTGGCTATTACATCATATTAAAAGCTTCTTCTGATTTCTACTATGGTGCTTTTAATGTCTCCGCATACCGCAGCACGCGACATAGCTTTGAAGACGATAAATGTAACCGTTTCAGAGTGAACAGCGGCCAATGTGACGATCTGGCATTAATTCGATACTATAACAAATGACGAAAACGGACGGATTTCTCAGGTTTCTACTACATATGAACACTTTTCACAATTTCCCGTGAAACGTGGCAGCTAGTCCTCCTTTCATGCAAAATCTTAAGGTCCTAGCTCATGTCCAAGGCACCAAAGAAGGGTAAAAATTCAATAATCGATAACTAAAACTTGATTTTTACTGATTCTTACTGGCGATTACATCAACTTAGAAGCTTCTTCTGTGTTCTACTATTGTGCATTTAGTGTCTTCTTTATACCTTAGCACGCGACATAGCTTTGCAGACGATATATATAACCGTTTCAGAGAGAAGAGCGGCCAATGTGACGATGTGGCTTTAAGTCGACTCGATAACAAATGACGAAAACGGACGGATTTCTCAGGTTTTTGCTACATATGAACACTTTCACATTCTCCCCTGCAACGCGGCTGCTAGTCCTCCTTTCATGCAAAATCTTGAGGTCCTAGCTCATGTCCAAGGAACCAAAGAAGGGTGAAAAGTCAATAATCGATCACTAAAACTTGAATTGTACTGCATCTTACTGGCTATTACATCATATTAAAACCTTATTCTGATTTCTACTATGGTGCTTTTAATGTCTCCGCATACCGCAGCACGCGACATAGCTTTGCAGACGATAGTGTAACCGTTTCAGAGAGAAGAGCGCCCAATGTGACGATCTGGATTTAAGTCAATTCCATAACAAATGACGAAAACTGACAGAATTCTCAGGTTTTTACTACATATGAACACTTTTCACATTCTGCCGTGTAACGCGGCTGCTAGTCCTCCTTTCCTGCAAAATCTTAAGGTCCTAACTCATGTCCAAGGAACCAAAGAAGGAAGAAAGGGCAATAATCGATCACTAAAACTTGAATTGTACTGCATCTTTCTGGCTATTACGTCAACTTACAAGCTTCATCTGTGTTCTACAATGGTGCTTCTACTGTCTCCGCAAACCGTAGCACGCGACATACCATTGCAGACGATAAATGTAACTGTTTCAGAGAGAAAAGGGGCCAATGTGACGATGAGGATCTAAGTCGATTTGATAACAAACGACGAAACCGGACTTATTTCTCAGGTTTTTACTACATATGAACACTTTTCACATTTTCCCGTGCAACGCGGCTGCTAGTCCTCCTTTCATGCGAAACCTTAAGGTCCTAGCTCATGTCCAAGGCACCAACGGAGGGTAAAAAGTCAACAATCGATAACTAAATCTTGAATTGTACTGCTTCTAACTGGCTATTACATCAAATTAGAAGCTTCTTCTCTGTTCTACTATGTTGCTTTTAGGGTCTCCGCATATCGCAGCATGCGACATAGCTTTGCAGACGATAAATGTAACCGTTTCAGAGAGAAGAGCTGCCAATGTGACGATATGGCTTGAAGTCGATTCGACAAACAATGACGAAAACGGACGGATTTCTCAGGTTTTTACTACATATGAACACTTTTCACAATTTCCAGTGAAACGTGGCAGCTAGTCCTCCTTTCATGCAAAATCGTATGGTTCTAGCTCATGTCCAGGGCACCAAAGAAGGGTAAATAGTCAATAATCGATAACTAAAACTTGAATTGTACTGCTTCTTACTGGTTAATACATCAAATTAAAAGCTTCTTCTGGGTTCTGCTATGGTGCTTTTAGTGTCTCCGCGTACCGCAGCACGCGACATAGCTTTGCAGACGATAAATGTCAACGTTATGGACAGAAGATGGCCAATGTGACGATGTGGCTTTAAGTCGATATGATATCAAATGACGAAAACGGACGGATTTCTCAGCTTTTTTAAATATATGAATAATTTTCCCGTTCTCCAGTGAAACGTGGCTGCCAGTCCTCCTCTCATGCAAAATCTTAAGTACCTAGCTTTTGTCCAAGGAACCAACGAATCGTACAATTCAACAATCGATAACCAAAACTTGAATTGCACTGCTTCTAACTGGCTATTACATCAAATTAGAAGCTTCTTCTCTGTTCTACTATGGTGCTTTTAGTGTCTCCGCGTACCGCAGCACGCGACATAGCTTTTCAGACGATAAATGTAACCGTTTCAGAGAGAAGTGCGGCCAATGTGACGATCTGGCTTTAAGTCAATTCGATAACAAATGACGAAAACGGACGGATTTCTCTGGTTTTTACTACATATGAACACTTTGCACATTCTCCCGTACAACGCGGGTGCTAATCCTCCTTTCATGCAAAATCTTAAGTGCCTAGCTCTTGTCCAAGGCACCAAAGAACGGTAAAAAGTCAACAATCGATAACTAAAACTTAAATTGCACTTCTTCTTACTGGCTATTACATGAACTTAGAAGCTTCATCTGTGTTCTACTATGGTGCTTTTAGTGTCTCCGCATACCGCAGCACGCGACATAGCTTTGCAGACGATAAATGTAACCGTTTAAGAGAGAAGAGAAGCCAATGTGACGACCTGGATAAAGTCGATTCGATAACAAATGACGAAAACGGATGGATTTCTCAGGTTTTTACTACATATGAACACTTTTCACATTCTCCCGTACAATGCGGGTGGCAATCCTCCTTTCATGCAAAATCTTAAGTGCCTATCTCATATCGAAGGCACCAAAGAAGGGTAAAAAGTCAATAATCGATAACTAAAACTTGAATTGCACTGCTTCTTACTGGCTATTACATCAACTTAAGAGCTTCTTCTGTGTTCTACTGTGGTGCTTTTAGTGTCTCCACATACCGCAGCACGCGACATAGCTTTGCAGACGGTAAATGTAACCGTTTCAGAGACAAGAGCGGCCAATGTGACGATCTGGCTTTAAATCGATTCGATAACAACTGCCGAAAACGGACGGATTTCTCAGGTTATTACTACATATGAACACATTGCACATTCCCCCGTGCAACGCGGCAGGTAGTCCTCCTTTCATGCAAAATCTTAGGGTCCTAGCTCATGTCCAAGGCACCAAAGAAGGGTAAAAAGTCAATAATCGATAACTAAATCTGGAATTCTACTGCTTCTGACTGCCTATTAGATCAACTTAGAAGCTTCTTCTGCTGCTATGGTGCTTTTAGTGTCACCGCATACCGCAGCACACGACAAAGGTTTGCAGACGATAAATGTAACCGTTTCAGAGAGAAGAGCGGCCAATGTGACGATTTGGCATTAAGTCGATTCGATAACAAATGACGAAAACGGACAGATTTCTCAGGTTTTTACCACATATGAACACTTTTCAAATTCTCCCTTGCAACGTGGCTGTACTCGTTCTTTCATGCAAAATCTGAAGGTTCTAGCTCATGTCCAAGGCACCAAAGAACGGTAAAAAGTCAATAATCTATAATTAAACTTGAATTTTACTGCTTCTTACTGGTTATTACATCAACTTAGAAGCTTCTTCTGTGTTCTACTATAGTGCTTTTAGTGTCTCCGCATACCGCAGAACGCGACATAGCTTTGCAGACGATAGTGTAACCGTTTCAGAAAGAAGACCGGCCAACATGACGATCTGGCTTTAAGCCAATTCGATAACAAATGACGAAAACGGACGGATTTCTCAGGTTTTTACTATATACGAATACTTTTCACATTCCCCCGTCCAACGCTGCTGCTAGTACTCCTTTCCTGTAAAATCTTAAGGTCCTAGCTCATATCCAAGGCACCAAAGAAGGGTAAGAAGTCAATAATCGATAACTAAAACTTGAATTCTACTGCTTCTTACTGGTTATTACATAAAATTAGAAGATTCTTCTGTGTTCTACTATGGTGCTTATTGTGTCACCGCATACCGCAGCAGGCGACATAGCTTTGCAGACGATAAGTGTAACCGTTTCAGAGCGAAGAGCGGCCAATGTGACGATCTGGATTTAAGTCAATTCCATAACAAATGACGAAAACTGACAGAATTCTCAGGTTTTTACTACATATGAACACTTTTCACATTCTGCCGTGTAACGCGGCTGCTAGTCCTCCTTTCCTGCAAAATCTTAAGGTCCTAACTCATGTCCAAGGAACCAAAGAAGGAAGAAAGGGCAATAATCGATCACTAAAACTTGAATTGTACTGCATCTTTCTGGCTATTACGTCAACTTAGAAGCTTCATCTGTGTTCTACAATGGTGCTTCTACTGTCTCCGCAAACCGTAGCACGCGACATACCATTGCAGACGATAAATGTAACTGTTTCAGAGAGAAAAGGGGCCAATGTGACGATGAGGATCTAAGTCGATTTGATAACAAACGACGAAACCGGACTTATTTCTCAGGTTTTTACTACATATGAACACTTTTCACATTTTCCCGTGCAACGCGGCTGCTAGTCCTCCTTTCATGCGAAACCTTAAGGTCCTAGCTCATGTCCAAGGCACCTACGGAGGGTAAAAAGTCAACAATCGATAACTAAATCTTGAATTGTACTGCTTCTAACTGGCTATTACATCAAATTAGAAGCTTCTTCTCTGTTCTACTATGTTGCTTTTAGGGTCTCCGCATATCGCAGCATGCGACATAGCTTTGCAGACGATAAATGTAACCGTTTCAGAGAGAAGAGCTGCCAATGTGACGATATGGCTTGAAGTCGATTCGACAAACAATGACGAAAACGGACGGATTTCTCAGGTTTTTACTACATATGAACACTTTTCACAATTTCCCGTGAAACGTGGCAGCTAGTCCTCCTTTCATGCAAAATCGTATGGTTCTAGCTCATGTCCTGGGCACCAAAGAAGGGTAAATAGTCAATAATCGATAACTAAAACTTGAATTGTACTGCTTCTTACTGGTTAATACATCAAATTAAAAGCTTCTTCTGGGTTCTGCTATGGTGCTTTTAGTGTCTCCGCGTACCGCAGCACGCGACATAGCTTTGCAGACGATAAATGTCAACGTTATGGACAGAAGATGGCCAATGTGACGATGTGGCTTTAAGTCGATATGATATCAAATGACGAAAACGGACGGATTTCTCAGCTTTTTTAAATATATGAATAATTTTCCCGTTCTCCAGTGAAACGTGGCTGCCAGTCCTCCTCTCATGCAAAATCTTAAGTACCTAGCTTTTGTCCAAGGAACCAACGAATCGTACAATTCAACAATCGATAACCAAAACTTGAATTGCACTGCTTCTAACTGGCTATTACATCAAATTAGAAGCTTCTTCTCTGTTCTACTATGGTGCTTTTAGTGTCTCCGCGTACCGCAGCACGCGACATAGCTTTTCAGACGATAAATGTAACCGTTTCAGAGAGAAGTGCGGCCAATGTGACGATCTGGCTTTAAGTCAATTCGATAACAAATGACGAAAACGGACGGATTTCTCTGGTTTTTACTACATATGAACACTTTGCACATTCTCCCGTACAACGCGGGTGCTAATCCTCCTTTCATGCAAAATCTTAAGTGCCTAGCTCTTGTCCAAGGCACCAAAGAACGGTAAAAAGTCAACAATCGATAACTAAAACTTAAATTGCACTTCTTCTTACTGGCTATTACATGAACTTAGAAGCTTCATCTGTGTTCTACTATGGTGCTTTTAGTGTCTCCGCATACCGCAGCACGCGACATAGCTTTGCAGACGATAAATGTAACCGTTTAAGAGAGAAGAGAAGCCAATGTGACGACCTGGATAAAGTCGATTCGATAACAAATGACGAAAACGGATGGATTTCTCAGGTTTTTACTACATATGAACACTTTTCACATTCTCCCGTACAATGCGGGTGGCAATCCTCCTTTCATGCAAAATCTTAAGTGCCTATCTCATATCGAAGGCACCAAAGAAGGGTAAAAAGTCAATAATCGATAACTAAAACTTGAATTGCACTGCTTCTTACTGGCTATTACATCAACTTAAGAGCTTCTTCTGTGTTCTACTGTGGTGCTTTTAGTGTCTCCACATACCGCAGCACGCGACATAGCTTTGCAGACGGTAAATGTAACCGTTTCAGAGACAAGAGCGGCCAATGTGACGATCTGGCTTTAAATCGATTCGATAACAACTGCCGAAAACGGACGGATTTCTCAGGTTATTACTACATATGAACACATTGCACATTCCCCCGTGCAACGCGGCAGGTAGTCCTCCTTTCATGCAAAATCTTAGGGTCCTAGCTCATGTCCAAGGCACCAAAGAAGGGTAAAAAGTCAATAATCGATAACTAAATCTGGAATTCTACTGCTTCTGACTGCCTATTAGATCAACTTAGAAGCTTCTTCTGCTGCTATGGTGCTTTTAGTGTCACCGCATACCGCAGCACACGACAAAGGTTTGCAGACGATAAATGTAACCGTTTCAGAGAGAAGAGCGGCCAATGTGACGATTTGGCATTAAGTCGATTCGATAACAAATGACGAAAACGGACAGATTTCTCAGGTTTTTACCACATATGAACACTTTTCAAATTCTCCCTTGCAACGTGGCTGTACTCGTTCTTTCATGCAAAATCTGAAGGTTCTAGCTCATGTCCAAGGCACCAAAGAACGGTAAAAAGTCAATAATCTATAATTAAACTTGAATTTTACTGCTTCTTACTGGTTATTACATCAACTTAGAAGCTTCTTCTGTGTTCTACTATAGTGCTTTTAGTGTCTCCGCATACCGCAGAACGCGACATAGCTTTGCAGACGATAGTGTAACCGTTTCAGAAAGAAGACCGGCCAACATGACGATCTGGCTTTAAGCCAATTCGATAACAAATGACGAAAACGGACGGATTTCTCAGGTTTTTACTATATACGAATACTTTTCACATTCCCCCGTCCAACGCTGCTGCTAGTACTCCTTTCCTGTAAAATCTTAAGGTCCTAGCTCATATCCAAGGCACCAAAGAAGGGTAAGAAGTCAATAATCGATAACTAAAACTTGAATTCTACTGCTTCTTACTGGTTATTACATAAAATTAGAAGATTCTTCTGTGTTCTACTATGGTGCTTATTGTGTCACCGCATACCGCAGCAGGCGACATAGCTTTGCAGACGATAAGTGTAACCGTTTCAGAGCGAAGAGCGGCCAATGTGACGATCTGGATAACGTCGATTCGATAACAAATGACGTAAACGGACGGATTTCTCAGGTTTTTACTACATAAGAACGCTTTTCACATTCTCCCGTGCAACGCGGCTGCTAGTCCTTCTTTCCTGCAAAATCGTATGTTTCTAGCTCATGTCCAAGGCACCAAAGAAGGGTAAAGAGTCAATAATAGATAAATAAAACTTTAATTGTACCGCCTCTTACTGGATATTACATCAACTTAGAAGCTTCTTCTGTGTTCTACCATGGTGCTTTTAGTGTCTAGTTTATGTCGCAGCACGCCACATAGCTTTGCAGGCTGTAAATGTAACCGTTTCAGAGAGAAGAGCGGCCAAGGTGACGATCTGGCTTTAAGTCGATTCGATAAAAAATGACGAAAACGGACGGATTTCTCAGGTTATTACTACATACGAACACTTTGCACATTCCCCCGTGCAACGCGGCAGCTACTCCTCCTTTCATGCAAAATCTTAAGGTCCTAGACCATGTCCAAGGCACCAAAGAAGGGTAAAAAGTCAATAATCGATAACTAAAACTTGAATTGTACTGCTTCATACTTGCTATTACATCAACTTAGAAGCTTCTTCTGTGTTCTAGTATGGTGCTTTTAGTGTCTCCGCATACCGCAGCACGCGACAAAGGTTTGCAGACGATAAATGTAACCGTTTCAGAGAGAAGAGCGGCCAATGTGACGATCTGGCTTCAAGTCGATTCGATAACAAATGACGAAAACGGACAGATTTCTCAGGTTTTTACCACATATGAACACTTTTCACATTCTCCCTTGCAACGTGGCTGCTACTCCTTCTTTCATGCAAAATCTGAAGGTTGTAGCTCATGTCCAAGGCACCAAAGAAGGGTAAAAAGTCAATAATCGATTATTAAACTTGAATTGTACTGCTTCTTACTGGTTATTACATCAACTTAGAAGCTTCTTCTGTGTTCTACTATGGTGCTTTTAGCGTCTCCGCATACCGCAGAACACGACATAGCTTTGCAGACGATAGTGTAACCGTTTCAGAGAGAAGACCGGCCAAATGACGATCTGCCTTTAAGTCGATTCGATAACAAATGACGAAAACGGACGGATTTCTCAGGTTATTACTACATATGAACACTTTTCACATTCTCCCGTGAAACGTGGCTGCTAGTCCTCCTTTCATGCAAAATTTTAAGGTCCCAGCTCAAGTCCAAGGCACCAATAAAAGGTAAAAAGTCAATAATCGATAACTAAAACTTGAATTGTACTGCTTCATACTGGCTATTACATCAACTTAGAAGCTTCTTCTGTGTTCTCCTATGGTGCTTTTAATGTCTCCGCGTACCGCAGCACACGACATAGCTTTGCACACGACAAATGTAACCGTTTCAGAGAGAAGGGCGGCCATTGTGACGATCTGGCTTTAAGTCGATTCGATAACAAATGACGAAAACTGACGGATTTCCCATGTTTTTACTACATATGAACACTTTTCACATTTTCACGTGCAATGCGGCTGCTAGTCCTCCTTTCATGCTAAATCTTAAGGTGCTAGCTCATGTCCAAGGCACCAAAGAAGGGTAAAAAGTAATATAATTGATAACTAAAACTTGAATTGTACTGCTTCTTACTTGCGATTACATCAAATTAGAAGTTTTGTATGTGTTCTACTATGGGGCGTTTAAAGTCTCCTTTATACCGCAGCATGCGAAAAACCTTTGCTGACAATGAATGTAATAGTTTCAGAGAGAAGAGCGGCCAATATGACGATCTGGCTTTAAGTCGATTCGATAACAAATGAGGAAAACGGACGGATTTCTCAAGTTTTTACTATATACGAACACTTTTCACATTCTCCCGTGCAACGCGGCAGCTAGTCCTTCTTTCACGCAAAATCGTATGTTTCTAGCTCATGTCCAAGGCACCAAGAAAGGGTAAAATGTCAATAATCGATAGCTAAATCTTGAATTGAACTGCTTCTTACTGGTTATTACATCAAACTAAAAGCTTCTTCTGGGTTCTATTATGCTGCTTTTAGTGTCTCCGCATACCGCAGCACGCGCCATAGCTTTAAAGACGATAAATGTAACCGTTTAAGAGGGAACAGCGGCCAATGTGACGATCTGGCTTTAATTCGATTCTATAACAAATGACGAAAACAGACGGATTTCTCAGGTTTCTACTACAAATGAACACTTTTCACATTTTTCCGTGCAATGCGCCTGCTAGTCCTCCTTTCATGCAAAATCTTAAGATCCTAGCTCATGTCCAAGGCACCACAGAAGGGTAAAAAATCAATAATCGATAACTAAAACTTGAATTTTACTGCTTCTTACTGGCTATTAAATCAACTTAGAAGCTTCTCTGTATTCTACTATGGTTCTTTTATTGTCTGCGCATACCGCAGCACGCGACATAGATTTGCAGACGATAAATATAACCGTATCAGAGAGATGAGCGGCCAATGTGACGATCTGGCTTTAAGTCGATTCGATAAAAAATGACGAAAACAGACGGATTTCTCCGGTTTTTACTACATATAAGCGCTTTTCACATTCTCCCGTTCAACGCATGCAAAATCTTAAGGTGTTAGCTCATGTCCAAGGTACTAAAGAAGGGTAAAAACACAATAGTCGATAACTAAAACTTGAATTGTACTGCTTCTTACTGGCTATTACATCAGCTTAGAAACTACTTCTCTCCTCTACTATGGTGCTTTTAGTGTCTCCTTTATACCGCAGCACGCGACATAGCTTTGCAGACGATAAATGTAACCGTTTCAGAGAGAAGAGCGGCCAATGAGACGATCTGGCAAATAGTCGACTCGATAACAAATGATCAAAACGGACGGATTTCTCAGGTTTTTACTATATACGAACACTTTTAACACTCCCCCGTGCAACGCGGCTGCTATTCCTCCTTTCATGCAAATTCTTAAGGTCCTTGCTCATGTCAAAGGCACAGAAGAAGGGTAAAATGTCAATAATCGATAACTAAAACTTGAATTGTACTGCTTCTTACTTGTTATTACATCAAATTAGAAGCTTCTTCTGTGTTCTACTACGGTGCTTTTAGTGTCTCCGAATACCGCAGCACGCGACATACCTTTGCAGACGATAAATGTAACCGTTTCAGAGAGAACAGGAGCCAATGGGACGATCTGGCTTTAAGTCGATTCTATAACAAAAGACGAAAACGGACGGATTTCTCAGATTTTTACTACAAATGAACACTTTTCACATTTTTCCGTGCAATGCGGCTGCTAGTCCTCCTTTCACGCAAAATCTTAAGGTCCTAGCTCATGTCCAAGGCATCAAAGAAGGGTAAGAAGTCAATAATCGATAACTAAAACTTGAATTGTACTGCTTCTTACAGGCTATTACATCAACTTAGAAACTTCTTCTGTGTTTTACTATTGTGCTTTTAGTGTCTCTTCGCACCGCAGCACGCGACATAGTTTTGCAGACGATAAATGTAACCGTTTCAGAGAGAAGAGTTGCCAATGTGACGATCTGGCTTTAAGTCGATTCGATAACAAATGACGAAAAAGGACGGATTTCTCAAGTTCTTACCACATATGAACACTTTTCACATTCTCCCGTGCAACGTGGCTGCTAGTCCGCCTTTCATGCAAAATCCTAAGTGCTAGCTCATGTCCAAGGCACCAAAGAAGTGTAAAAACTCAATAATCGATAACAAAACTTGAATTGTACTGCTTCTTACTGGAAATCACATCAACTTAGAAGCTTCTTCGGTTTTCTACTATTGTGCTTGTAGTGTATCCGTATACCGCAGCACGCGACATAGCTTTGGAGACGATAAATATAACCATTTCAGAGAGAAGAGCGGCCAATGTGACGATCTGGCTTTAAGTCGATTCGATAACAAATGACGAAAACGGAAGGATTTCAGAGGTTTTTACTACATATGAACACTTTGCACATTCTCCCGTGCAACGCGGCTGCTAGTCCTCCTTTCATGCAAAATCTTAAGGTCCCAGCTCAAGTCCAAGGCACCAATAAAGGGTAAAAAGTCAATAATTTAAACCTAAAACTTGAATTGTACTGCATCTTACTGGCTATTACGTCAACTTAGAAGCTTCTTCTGTGTTCTACTATGGTGCTTTTAGTGTCTCCGCATACCGCAGCACGCGACATAGCTTTGCAGACGATAAATGTAACCGTTTCAGAGAGAAGAGCGGCCAATGTGACAATACGGCTTTAAGTCGATTCGATAACAAATGACGAAAACGGACGTATTTCTCAGGTTTTTTCTACATATGAACACTTTTCACATTCTCCCGTGCAACGCGGCTGCTAGTCCTTCTTTCATGCAAAATCGTATGTTTCTAGCTCATGTCCAAGGCACCAAGGAAGGGTAAAAAGTCATAATCGGTAACTAAAACTTGAATTCTACTGCTTCTGACTGGTTATTACATCAACTTAGAAGCTTCTTCTGTGTGCTACTGTGGTGCTTTTAGTGTCACCGGATACCGTAGCACGAAACATAGCTTCGCAGACGACAAATGTAACCGTTTCAGAGAGCAGGGCGGCCAAGGTGACGATCTGGCTGTAAGTCGATTCGATAACAAATGACGAAAACGGACGGATTTCTCAGGCTTTTACTACATATGAACACTTTGCACATTCTGCCGTGCAACGCGGCTGCTAGTCCTCCTTTCATGCAAAATCTTAAGGTCCTAGCTCATGTCCAAGGCACCAAAGATGAGTAAAAAGTCAACAATCGATAACTAAAACTTGAATTGCACTGCTTCTTACAGGCTATGACATCAAGTTAGAAGCTTCTTCTGTGGTCTACTACGGTGCTTTTAGTGTCTCCGCGTACCGCAGCACGCGACATAGCTTTGCAGACGATAAATGTAACCGTTTCAGAGAGAAGAGCGGCCAATGTGACAATACGGCTTTAAGTCGATTCGATAACAAATGACGAAAACGGACGTATTTCTCAGGTTTTTACTACATATGAACACTTTTCACACTCTCCCTTGCAACGCGGCTGTTAGTCCTTCTTTCATGCAAAATCTTAAGGTGCTAGCTCATGTCCAAGGCACCAAAGAAGGGTAAAAAGTAATATAATTGATAACTAAAACTTGAATTGCACTGCATCTTACTTGCGATTACATCAAATTAGAATTTTTGTATGTGTTCTACTATGGGGCGTTTAAAGTCTCCTTTATACCGCAGCATGCGACAAACCTTTGCTGACAATGAATGTAATAGTTTCAGAGAGAAGAGCGGCCAATGTGACGATCTGGCTTTAAGTCGATTCGATAACAAAAGAGGAAAACGGACGGATTTATCAAGTTATTACTATATACGAACCCTTTTCACATTCTCCCGTGCAACGCGGCAGCTAGTCCTTCTTTCATGCAAAATCGTATGGTTCTAGCTCATGTCCAAGGCACCAAGAAAGGGTAAAATGTCAATAATCGATAGCTAAATCTTGAATTGAACTGCTTCTTACTGGTTATTACATCAAACTGAGAGCTTCTTCTGGGTTCTATTATGGTGCTTTTAGTGTCTCCGCATACCGCAGCACGCGACATAGCTTTAAAGACGATATGTGTAACCGTTTAACAGGGAACAGCGGCCAATGTGACGATCTGGCTTTAATTCGATTCTATAACAAATGACGAAAACAGACGGATTTCTCAGGTTTCTACTACAAATGAACACTTTTCACATTTTCCCGTGCAATGCGGCTGCTAGTCCTCCTTTCATGCAAAATCTTAAGATCCTAGCTCGTGTCCAAGGCACCAAAGAAGGGTAAAAAGTCAATAATCAATAACTAAAACTTGAATTGTACTGCTTCTGACTGGCTTATACATCAACTTAGAAGTTTCTTCTGTGTGCTAATATGGTGCTTTTAGTGTCACCGGATACCGCAGCACGCAACATAGCTTCGCAGACGACAAATTTAACCGTTTCAGTGAGAAGGGCGGGCAATGTGACGATCTGGCTGTAAGTCCATTCGATAACAAATGACGAAAACGGACGCATTTCTCAGGTTTTTACTACATATGAACACTTTTCACATTCTCCCGTGCAACGCGGCTGCTAGTTCTTCTTTCATGCAAAATCATATGGTTCTAGCTCATGTCCAAGGCACCAAAGAAGGGTAAAAAGTCAATAATCGATTACTAAAACTTGAATTGTACTGCTTCTTACTGGCTATTACATCAACTTAGAAACTTCTTCTCTGTTCTACTATGGTGCTTTTAGTGTCTCCTTTATACCGCAGCACGCGACATAGCTTTGCAGGCGGTAAATCTAACTGTTTCAGAGAGAAGAGCGGCCAATGTGACGATCTGGCTTATAGTCGACTCGATAACAAATGACCAAAACGGACGGATCTCTCAGTTTTTTACTGCAAATGAACACTTTTCACATTCTTGCGTGCAACGCGGCTGCTAGTCCTCCTTTCATGCAAAACCTTAAGGTCCTAGCTCATGTCCAAGGCACCAAAGAAGGGAAAAAGTCAATAATGGATAACTAAAACTGGAATTGTCCTGCTTCTTACGGGCTATTAGATCAACTTAGAAGCTTCTTCTGTGTTCTACTATGGTGCTTTTAGTTTTTCGCATACCGCAGTACGCGACATAGCTTTGGAGACATTAAATGTAACCGTTTCAGAGAGAAGAGAGGCCAATGTGACGATATGGCTTTAAGTTGATTCGATAACAAATGACGAAAAAGGACGGATTTCTCAGGTTTTCACCATATATGAACACTTTTCACATTCACCCGTGCACCGTGGCTGCTAGTCCTCCTTTCATGCAAAATCTTAAGGTCCTAGCGCATGACCAAGGCACCAAAGAAGGGTAAAAGGTCAATATTCGATAACTAAAATATTAATTGAACTACTTCTTACTGGCTATTACATCAACTTAGAAGCTTCTTCTGTGTTCTACTGAGGTGCTTTTAGTGTCTCCGCATACCGCATCACGCGACATAGTTTTGCAGACGATAAATGTAATCGTTTCAGAAAGAGGAGCGGCCAAGGTGACGATCTGGCTGTAAGTCGATTCGATAACAATTGACGAAAACGGACGTATTTCTCAGGTTTTTACTACATATGAACACTTTTCACATACTCCCGTGCAACGCGGCTGCAAGTCCTTCTTTCATGCAAAATCGTATGTTTCTAGCTCATGTCCAATGCACCAAAGAAGGGTAAAAAGTCATAATCGGCAACTATAACTTAAATTGTACTGCTTCTGACTGGCTATTACATCAACTTAGAAGCTTCTTCTGTGTGCTACTATGGTGCTTTCAGTGTCACCGGATACCGTAGCACGAAACATAGCTTCGCAGACGACAAATGTAACCGTTTCAGAGAGAAGGGCGGGCAATGTGACGATCTGGCTGTAAGTCGATTCGATAACAAATGACGAAAACGGACGTATTTCTCAGGTTTTTACTACATATGAACACTTTGCACATTCTCCCGTGCAACGCGGCTACCAGTCCTCCTTTCATGCAAAATCTTAAGGTCCTAGCTCATGTCCAAGGCACCAAAGATGAGTAAAAAGTCAATAATCGATAACAAAACTTGAATTGTAGTGCTTCTTACTGGCTATTACATCAACTTAGAAACTTCTTCTCTGTTCTACTATGGTGCTTTTAGTGTCTCCTTTATACCGCAGCACGCGACATAGCTTTGCAGACGATAAATGTAACCGTTTCAGAGAGAAGAGAGGCCCATGTGACGATGTGGTTTTAAGTCGATTCGATAACAAATGATGAAAATGGACGGATTTGTCAGGTTTTTACTACATATGAACACTTTTCACATTCTCCCGTGCAACGCGGCAGCTAGTCCTTCTCTCATGCAAAATCGTATGGTTCTAGCTCATGTCCAAGGCACCAAGAAAGGGTAAAAAGTCAATAATCGATAACAAAAACTTGAATTGTACTGCTTCTTACTGGTTATTACATCAAATTAAAAGCTTCTTCTGGGTTCTACTATGGTGCTTTTAGTGTCTCCGCATACCGCAGCACGCGACATAGCTTTAAAGACGATAAATGTAACCGTTTAAGAGGGAACAGCGGCCAATGTGACGATCTGGCTTTAATTCGATTCTATAACAAATGACGAAAACAGACGGATTTTTCAGGTTTCTACTACAAATGAACACATTTTTCCGTGCAGTGCGGCTGCTATTCCTCCTTTCATGCAAAATCTTATGTGCTTAGCTCATGTCGAAGGCACCAAAGAAGGGTAAAAAGTCATTAATCGATAACTAAACTTGAATTGTACTGCTTCTTACTGGCTATTACATCAACTTAGAAGCTTATTCTGTGTTCTACTATGGTGCTTTTAGCGTATCCGCATTCCGAAGAGCGCGACATAGCTTTGCAGATGATAAATGTAACCGTTTCAGAAAGAAGAGCGGCCAATGTGACGATCTGGCATCAAGGGGATTCGATTATAAATGAAGAAAACGGACGGATTTCTCAGGTTTTTACTACATATGAACACTTTTCACATTCTCCCGTGCAACGCGGCTGCTGGTCCTCCTTTCATGCAAAATCCTAAGGTCCTAGCTCATGTCCAAGGCACCAAAGAAGGGTAAAAATTCAATAATAGATAACAAAAACTTGACTTGTACTGCTTCTTACTGGCGATTACATAAACTTAGAAGTTTTGTATGTGTTCTTCTATGGTGCGTTTAGTGTCTCCTTTATACCGCAGCTCGCGACAAACCTTTGCTGACGATGAATGTAATAGTTTCAGAGAGAAGAGCGGCCAATGTGACGATCTGGCTTTAAGTCGATTCGATAACAAATGACGAAAACGGACGGATTACTCAGGTTTTTACTACATATGAAAACATTTCACATTCCCACGTGTAACGCGGCTGCTAGTCCTCCTTTCATGCACAATCTTAAGGTCCTAGCTCATGTCCAAGGCACCAAAAATGGGTAAAAAGTCAATAATCGATAACTAGAACTTCAATTGTACTGCTTCTTACTGGCTATTACATCAACTTAGTAGCTTCTTCTGTGTTCTACTATGGTCCTTTAAGTGTCACCGCATACCACATCACGCGACGTAGCTTTGCAGACGTAAAATGTAACCGTTTCAGAGAGAATAGCGGGCAATGTGTCGACCTGGCTCTAAGTCGATTCTTCAACAAATGACGAAAACGGGCGGATTTCACAGTTTTTCACAACATATGAACAATTTTAACATTGTCCCATGCACCGAGGCTGCTAGTCATCCTTATATGCAAAATCTTTGGGTCCTAGCTCATATCCTAGGCACCAAAGAAGGGTAAAAAGTCAATAATCGATAACTAAAACTTGAATTGTACTGCTTCTTACTGGCGATTACATCAACTTACAAGCTTTTTCTGTGTTCTACTATGGTGCGTTTAGTGTCTCATTTATACCGCAGCACAAGACAAAGCTTTGCAGACGATAAATATAACCATTTCAGAGAGAAGAGCGCTCAATGTGAAGATCTGGCTTAAAGTCGACTGGATAACAAATGACGAAAACGGACGGATTTCTCAGGTTTTTACTACATATGAACACTTTTCACATTCTTCCGTGCAACGTGGCTGCTAGTCCGCCTTTCATGCAAAATCCGAAGTGCTAGCTCACGTCCAAGGCACTAAAGAAAGGTAAAAACCCAATAATCGATAACAAAACTTGAATTGTACTGCTTCTTACTGGAAATCACATCAACTTAGAAGCTTCTTCGGTGTTCTACTATTGTCCTTTTAGTGTATCCGCATTCCGCAGCACGCGACATAGCTTTGGAGACGATAAATATAACCGTTTCAGAGAGAAGAGCGGCCAATGTGACGATCTGGCTTTAAGTCGATTCAATAAAAAATGAGGAAAACGGACGGATTTCTCAGGTTTTTACTACATATGAACACTTTGCACATTCTCCCGTGCAACGCGGCTGCTAGTCCTCCTTTCATGCAAAATCCTAAGGTGTTAGCTCATGTCCAAGGCACCAAAGAAGTGTAAAGAGTCAATAATCGATAACAAAACTTGAATTGTACTATTTCTTACCGGCGATTACATCAACTTACAAGCTTTTTCTGTGTTCTACTATGGTGCATTTAGTGTCCCATTTATACCGCAGCACAAGACAAAGCTTGGCAGACGATAAATGTAACCGTTTCAGAGAGATGAGCGGCCTTTGTGACGATGTGGTTTTAAGTCGATTCGATAACAAATGACGAAAACGGACGGATTTCTCAGGGTTTTTCTACATATGAACACTTTTCACATTCTCCCTTGCGACGTGGCTGAAGTCCTCCTTTCATGCAAAATCGTAAGGTCCTAGCTCATGTCCAAGGTACCAAAGAAGGGTAAAAAGTCAATAATTGATAACTAAAACTTGAATTGTACTGCATCTTACTGCCTATTACGTCAACTTAGAACCTTCTTCTGTGTTCTACTATGGTGCTTTTAGTGCCGCCTTTATACAGCAGCACGCGACATAGTTTTGCGGACGATAAATGTAATCGTTTCAGAAAGAGGAGCGGCCAAGGTGATGATCTGGCTGTAAGTCTATTCGATAACAATGACGAAAACGGACGTATTTCTCAGGTTTTTACTACATATGAACACTTTTCACATTCTCCCGTGCAACGCGGCTGCTAGTCCTTCTTTCATGCAAAATCGTATGTTTCTAGCTCATGTCCAATGCACCAAAGAAGGGTAAAAAGTCATAATCGATAACTAAAACTTGAATTGTACTGCTTCAGACTGGCTAATACATCAACTTAGAAGCTTCTTCTGTGTGCTACTATGGTGCTTTTAGTGTCACCGGATACCGTAGCACGAAACATAGCTTCGCTGACGACAAATGTAACCGTTTCAGAGAGAAGGGCGGGCAATGTGACGATCTGGCTATAAGGCGATTCGATAACAAATGACGAAAACGGACGGATTTCTCAGGTTTTTACTACATATGAACACTTTGCACATTCTCCCGTGCAACGCGGCTGCTAGTCCTCCTTTCATGCAAAATCTTAAGGTCCTAGCTCATGTCCAAGGCACCAAAGATGAGTAAAAAGTCAATAATCGATAACAAAACTTGAATTGTAGTGCTTCTTACTGGCTATTACATCAACTTAGAAACTTCTTCTCTGTTCTACTATGGTGCTTTTAGTGTCTCCTTTATACCGCAGCACTCGACATAGCTTTGCAGACGATAAATGTAACCGTTTCAGAGAGATGAGCGGCCTATGTGACGATGTGGTTTTAAGTCGATTCGATAACAAATGACGAAAACGGACGGATTTCTCAAGTTTTTACTATATACGAACACTTTTCACATTCCCACGTGCATCACGGCAGCTAGTCCTCCTTTCATGCAAAACCTTGAGGTCCTAGCTCATGTCCAGGGCACCAAAGAAGGGTATAAAGTCAATATTCGATAACTAAAACTTGAATTGTACTGCTTCTGACTGGCTAATACATCAACTTAGAAGCTTTTTCTGTGTGCTACTATGGTGCTTTTAGTGTCACCGGATACCGCAGCACGAAAGATAGCTTTTCAGACGACAAATGTAACCGTTTCAGAGAGAAGGGCGGGCAATGTGACGAACTGGCTGTAAGTCGATTTGATAACAAATGAAGAAAACGGAGGGATTTGTCAGGTTTTTACTACATATGAACACTTTTCACATTCTCCCGTGCAACGCGGCAGCTAGTCCTTCTTTCATGCAAAATCGTATGGTTCTAGCTCATGTCCAAGGCACCAAGAAAGGGTAAAAAGTCAATAATCGATAACAAAAACTTGAATTGTACTGCTTCTTACTGGTTATTACATCAAATTAAAAGCTTCTTCTGGGTTCTACTATGGTGCTTTTAGTGTCTCCGCATACCGCAGCACGCGACATAGCTTTAAAGACGATAAATGTAACCGTTTAAGAGGGAACAGCGGCCAATGTGACGATCTGGCTTTAATTCGATTCTATAACAAATGACGAAAACAGATGGATTTCTCAGGTTTCTACTACAAATGAACACTTTTCACATTTTTCCGTGCAATGCGGTTGCTAGTCCTCCTTTCATGCAAAATCTTAAGATCCTAGCTCATGTCCAAGGCACCAAAGAAGGGTAAAAAGTCAATAATCAATTACTAAAACTTGAATTGTACTGCTTCTTACTGGCTATTACTTCAACTTAGAAGTTTCTTCTGTGTTGTACTATGCTGCTTTTCGTGTCTCCTTTATGCCGCAGCACGCAACAAAGCTTTGCAGACAATAAATGTAACTGTTTCAGTGACAGGAGCACCCCATGTGCCGATCTGGCTTTAAGTCGATTCGATAACAAACGACAAAAACGGACGGATTTCTGAGCTTTTTACTACATATGAACACTTTTCACATTCTCCCGTGCAATGCGGCTGCTAGTCCTCCTTTCAAGCAAAATCGTAAGGTGTCAGCTCATGTCCAAGGCACCAAAGAAGGGTAAAAAGTCAGTAATCAATAACTAAAACTTGACTTGTGTTGCTTCTTACTGGCGATTACATAAACTTAGAAAATTTGTATGTGTTCTACTATGGTGCGTTTAGTGTCTCCTTTATACCGCAGCTCGCGACAAAACTTTGCTGACGATGAATGTAATAGTTTCAGAGAGAAGAGCGGCCAATGTGACGATCTGGCTTTAAGTCGATTCGATAACAAATGACGAAAACGGACGGATTTCTCTGGTATTTACTACATATGAAAACTTTTCACATTCCCACGTGTAACGCGGCTGCTAGTCCTCCTTTCATGCACAATCTTAAGGTCCTAGCTCATGTCCAAGGCACCAAAAATGGGTAAAAAGTCAATAATCGATAACTAGAACTTCAATTGTACTGCTTCTTACTGGCTATTACATCGACTTAGTAGCTTCTTCTGTGGTCTACTATGGTGCTTTTAGTGTGTCCGCATACCGCAGCACGCCACATAGCATTGCAGGCGATAAATGTAACCGTTTCAGAGAGAAGAGCGGCCAATGTGACGATCTGGCTTTAAGTCGATTCGATAACAAATGACGAAAACGGACGGATTTCTCTGGTATTTACTACATATGAAAACTTTTCACATTCCCACGTGCAACGCGGCTGCTAGTCCTCCTATCATGCCAAATCTTTAGGTCCTAGCTCATGTCCAAGGCACCAAAGAAGGGTAAAAAGTCAATAATCAATAACTAAAACTTGACTTGTGTTGCTTCTTACTGGCGATTACATAAACTTAGAAGTTTTGTATGTGTTCTACTATGGTGCGTTTAGTGTCTCATTTATACCGCAGCTCGCGAAAAACCTCTGCTGACAATGAATGTAATAGTTTCAGAGAGAAGAGCGGCCAATGTGACGATCTGGTTCTAAGTCGATTCAAGAACAAATGACGAAAACGGACGGATTTCTCAGTTTTTTACTATGTACGAACACTTTTCACATTCCCCCGTTGAACGCGGCAGCTAGTCCTCCTTTCATGCAAAATCTTAAGGTCCTAGCTCATGACCAAGGCACCAAAGAAGGGTAAAAGGTCAATAATCGATAACTAAAAGATTAATTGAACTACTTCTTACTGGCTATTACATCAACTTAGAAGCTTCTTCTGTGTTCTACTGAGGTGCTTTTAGTGTCTCCGCATAACGCAGCACGCGACATAGCTTTGCAGGCGATAAATGTACCCGTTTCAGAGAGAAGAGCGGCCAATGTGACGATCTGGTTCTAAGTCGATTCAAGAACAAATGACGAAAACGGACGGATTTCTCAGTTTTTTACTATGTACGAACACTTTTCACATTCCCCCGTGGAACGCGGCAGCTAGTCCTCCTTTCATGCAAAATCTTAAGGTCCTAGCTCATGTCCGAGGCACCAAAGAAGGGTAAAAAGTCAATAATTGATAACTAAAACTTGAATTGTACTGCATCTTACTGCCTATTACGTCAACTTAGAACCTTCTTCTGTGTTCTACTATGGTATTTTTAGTGTCTCCTTTATACAGCAGAACGCGACATAGTTTTGCAGACGATAAATGTAATCGTTTCAGAAAGAGGAGCGGCCAAGGTGATGATCTGGCTGTAAGTCGATTCGATAACAATTGACGAAAACGGACTTATTTCTCAGGTTTTTACTACATATGAACACTTTGCACATTCTCCCGTGAAACGCGGCTACTAGTCCTCCTTTCATGCAAAATCTTAAGGTCCTAGCTCATGTCCAAGGCACCAAAGATGAGTAAAAAGTCAATAATCGATAACAAAACTTGAATTGTAGTGCTTCTTACTGGCTATTACATCAACTTAGAAACTTCCTCTCTGTTCTACTATGGTGCTTTTAGTGTCTCCGCATAACGCAGCACGCGACATAGCTTTGCAGGCGATAAATGTACCCGTTTCAGAGAGAAGAGCGGCCAATGTGACGATCTGGCTTTAAGTCGATTCGATAACAAATGAGGAAAACGGTCGGATTTCTCAGGTTTTTACTACATATGAACACTTTTCACATTCTCCCGTGCAACGCGGCTGTTAGTCCTTCTTTCATGCAAAATCTTAAGGTGCTAGCTCATGTCCAAGGCACCAAAGAAGGGTAAAAAGTAATATAATTATAACTGAAACTTGAATTGTACTGCTTCTTACTTGCGATTACATCAAATTAGAAGTTTTGTATGTGTTCTACTATGGGGCGTTTAAAGTCTCCTATATACCGCAGCATGCGACAAACCTTTGCTGACAATGAATGTAATAGTTTCACAGAGAAGAGCGGCCAATGTGACGATCTGGCTTTAAGTCGATTCGATAACAAATGAGGAAAACGGACGGATTTCTCAAGTTTTTACTATATACGAACACTTTTCACATTCCCCCGTGCATCGCGGCAGCTAGTCCTCCTTTCATGCAAAATCTTGAGGTCCTAGCTCATGTCCAAGGCACCAAAGAAGGGTAAAAGGTCAATAATCGATAACTAAAACATAAATTGAACTACTTCTTACTGGCTATTACATCAACTTAGAAGCTTCTTCTGTGTTCTACTGAGGTGCTTTTAGTTTCTCCGCATAACGCAGCACGCGACATAGCTTTGCAGGCGATAAATGTACCCGTTTCAGAGAGAAGAGCGGCCAATGTGACGATCTGGCTTTAAGTCGATTCGATAACAAATGACGAAAACGGACGGATTTCTCAGGTTTTTACTACGTATGAACGCTTTTTACATTCCCCCGTGCAACGCGGCTTTTAGTCCTCCTTTCATGCAAAATCTTAAGGTCCTAGCTCATGTCCAAGGCACCAAAGACGAGTAAAACGTCAATAATCGATAACTAAAACTTGAATTGTACTGCTTCTTACTGGCGATTACATCAACTTAGAAGCTTCTTCTGTGTTCTACTATGGTGTTTTTAGTGTCTCCGCATACCGCAGCACGCGACATAGCTTTGCAGACGATAAATGTAACCGTTTCAGAGAGATGAGCGGCCTATGTGACGATCTGGCTTTAAGTCGCCTCGATAACAAATGACGAAAACTGACGGATTTCTCAGGTTTTTACTACATATGAACACTTTGCAAATTCTCTCGTGCAACGCGGCTCCTAGTCCTATTTTCATGCAAAATCTTAAGGTCCTAGCTGAAGTCAAAGGGACCAAGGAGGGGTAAAAAGTCAATAATCGATAACTAAAACTTGAGTTGTACTGCATCTTACTGGCTATTATATCAACTTAGAAGCTTTATCTGTGTTCTACGTTGGTGCTTTTAATGTCTCCGTATACCGCAGCACGAGACATAGCTTTGCAGACGATAAATGTAACCGTTTCAGAGAGAAGAGCGGCCAATGGGACGATCTGGCTTTAAGTCGATTCCATAACAAATGACGAAAACGGACGGATTTCTCAGGTTTTTACAACATATGAACACTTTGCACATTCTCCCGTGCAACGCGGCTGCTAGTCCTCCTTTCATGCAAAATCTTTAGGTCCTAGCTCATGTCGAAGGCACAAAAATGGGTAAAAAGTCAATAATCGATAACTAAAACTTTAATTGTACTGCTTCTTACTGGCTATTGCATCAACTTAGTAGCTTCTTCTGTGGTCTACTATGGTGCTTTTAGTGTCTCCGCATACCGCAGCACGCCACATAGCATTGCAGGCGATAAATGTACCCGTTTCAAAGTGAAGAGCGGCCAATATGGCGATCTGGCTTTAAGTCGATTCGGTAACAAATGACGAAAATGGACGGATTTCTCAGGTTTTTACTACATATGAACATTTTGCAAATTCTCTCGTGCAACGCGGCTCCTATCCCTATATTCATGCAAAATCTTAAGGTCCTAGCTGAAGTCAAAGGCACCAAGGAGGGTAAAAAGTCAATAATCGATAAACTAAAACTTGAGTTGTACTGCATCTTACTGGCTATTACATCAACTTAGAAGTTTCATCTGTGTTCTACGTTGGTGCTTTTAATGTCTCCGTATACCGCAGCACGAGACATAGCTTTGCAGACGATATATGTAACCGTTTCAGAGAGAAGAGCGGCCAATGGGACGATCTGGCTTTAAGTCGATTCGATAACAAATGACGATAACGGACGGATTTCTCAGGTTTTTACAACATATGAACACATTTCACATTCTCCCGTGCAACGCGGCTGTTAGTCCTCCTTTCATTCAAAATCTTAAGGTCCCAGCTCATGTCCAATGCACCAAAGACGGGTAAAAAGTCATTAATCGATAACTAAAACTTGAATTGTACCTCTTCTTACTGGCGATTACATCAACCTAGAAGCTTCTTCTGTGTTCTACTATGGTGCTTTTAGTGTCTCCGCATACCGCAGCACGCTACATAGCTTTGCAGACGATGAATGTACCCGTTACAGAGAGAAGAGCGGCCAAAGTGACTCTCTGGCTTTAAGTCGCCTCGATAACTAATGACGAAAACGGACGGATTTCTCTGGTATTTACTACATATGAAAACTTTTCACATTCCCACGTGTAACGCGGCTGCTAATCCTCCTTTCATGCACAATCTTAAGGTCCTAGCTCATGTCCAAGGCACCAAAAATGGGTAAAACGTCAATAATCGATAACTAGAACTTCAATTGTACTGCTTCTTACTGGCTATTACATCAACTTAGTAGCTTCTTCTGTGGTCTACTATGGTGCTTTTAGTGTCTCCGCATACCGCAGCATGCGACATAGCTTTGCAGACAATAAATGTAAACGTTCCGGAGAGAAGAGCGCCAATGTGACGATCTGGCTTTAAGTCGATTCCATAACAAATGACAAAAACAGACGGATATCTCAGGTTTTTACCACATTTGAACACTTTGCACATTCTCCCGTACAACGCGGGTGATATTCCTCCTTTCATGCACAATCTTAAGGTCCTAGCTCAAGTCAAAGGCACCAAAGAAGGGTAAAAAGTCAATAATCGATAACTAAAACTTCAATTGTACTGCCTCTTACTGGCTATTACATCAAATTAGAAGCGTCTTTTGTGTTCTAATATGGTGCTTGTAGTGTCTCCGCACACCGCAGCACACGACGTAGCTTTGGAGACGATAAATGTAACCGTTTCAGAGAGAAGAGTGGCCAATGTGACAATCTGGCTTTAAGTCGATTCGATAACAAATGACGAAAACGGACAGATTTCTAAGGTTTTTACTACATATGAACACATTTCACATTCTCACGTGTAACGCGGCTGCTAGTCCTCCTTTCATGCAAAATCTTAAGGTCCTACCTCATGTCCAAGGCACCGAAAAAGGGTAAAATGTCAATAATCGATAACTAAAACTTGAATTGTACTGGTTATTACTGGCTATAACATCGTATTAAAAGCTTCTTCTGATTTCTACTATGGTGCTTTTAGTGTCTCCGCATACCGTAGCACGTGACATACCTTTGCAGGCGATAAATGTAACTGTTTCAGAGAGAAGAGCGGCCAATGTGACGATGTGGCTTTAAGTCGATTTGATAACAAATGACGAAAACGGACGGATTTCTTAGGTTTTAACAACAATTCTCCCGTGCAACGCGGCTGCTAGTCCTCCTTTCCTGCAGAATCTTAAGGTCCTAGCTCATGTCCAAGGCACCAAAGAAGGGTCAAAAGTCAATAATCGATCACAAAAACTTGAATTGTGATGAATCTTACTGGCTATTACATCAACTTAGAAGCTTCATCTGTGTTCTACGTTGGTGCTTTTAATGTCTCCGCATACCGCAGGCGGGACATAGCGTTTCAGACTATAGTGTAACCGTTTCAGAGAAAAGAGCGGCCAACATGACGATCTGGCTTTAAGTCTATTCGATAACAAATGACGGAAACGGACGGATTTCTAAGGTTTTTACTACATATCAACACTTTTCAGTTTCTCCCGTGCAAAGCGACTGCTAGTCCTATTTCATGCAAAATCTTAAGGTCCTAGCTCATGTGCAAGGCACCAAAGAAGGGTAAGAAGTCAATAATCGATTACTAAAACTGGAATTGTACAGCTTCTAACTCGCTATTATATCAACTTCAAAGCTTCTTCTGTGTTCTACAATGGTGCTTTTAGTGTCTCCGCATACCGCAGCACGCGACATAGCTTTGCAGACGATAAATGTAACCGTTTCAGAGAGAAGAGCGGCCAATGTGACGATGTGGCTTTAAGTCGATTCCATAACAAATGACGAAAACGGACGGACGTCTCAGGATTTTACTACATAAGAACACTTTTCACATTCTCCCGTGCAACGTGGCTGCTAGTCCTCTTTTCATGCAAAAAGTTCCTAGCTCATGTCCAAGGCACCAAAGAAGGGTAAAAAGTCAATAATCGATAACAAAACTTGAAGTGCACTCCTTCTTACTGGCTTTTACATCAACTTAGAAGCTTCTTCTGTGTTCTACTATGGTGCTTTTAGTGTCTCTGAATACCGCAGCACGCGACATAGCTTTGCAGACGTTAAATGTAACCGTTTCAGAGAGAAGAGCGGCCAATGTGACGATCTGGCTTTGAGTCTATTCGATAACAAATGACGAAAGCGGACGAATTTCTCAGGTTTTTAATACATCTGAAAATTTTTCACATTCTCCCGTGCAACGCGGCTGCCAGTCCTCCTTTCATGCAAAATCATATGTGCCTAGCTCATGTCGCAGGCACCAAAGAAGGGTAAAAATTCAATAATCAATTACTAAAACTTGAATTGCACTGCTTCTTACTGGCTATTACATCAACTTAGAAGCTTCTTCTGTGTTCTACTATGGTGCTTTTAGTGTCCCCGCATACCGCAGCATGCGACATAGCTTTGCAGATGATAAATGTAACCGTTTCAGAGAGAAAAGCGGCCAATATGACGATCTGGCTTTGAGTCTATTCGATAACAAATGACGAAAGCGGACAGATTTCTCAGATTTTTATCACATATGAACACTTTTCTCACTCTCCCGTGCAACGGGGCTGCTAGTAGTCCTTTCCTGCAAAATCTTGAGGTCCTAGCTCATGTCCAAGGCACCAAAGAAGTGTAAAAACTAAAGCTAGAATTGTACTGCTTCTTACTGGCTATTACATCAACATAGAAGCTGCTTCTGTGTTGTACTATGGTGCGTTTAGTGTATTCGCATACCGCAGCACGCGACGTAGCTTTGCAGACGATAAATGTAACCGTTTAAGAGAGAAGAGTAGCCAACATGACGATCTCCCTTTAAGTCGATTCGATAACAAATGACGAAAACGGACAGATTTCTAATGTTTTTACAACATATGAACACTTTTCACATTATCACGTGAAACGTGGCTGCTAGTCCTCCTTTCATGCAAAATCTTATGGTCCCAGCTCATGTCCAGGGCACCAAAGAAGGGTAAAAAGTCAATAATCGATAACTAATACTTGAATTATAGTGCTTCTTACTGGCTATTACATCTACTTAGAAGCTTCTTCTATGTTCTACTATGGTCCTTTTAGTGTCTCCGCATACCGCAGCACGCGACATAGCTTTGCAGACGATAGTGTAACCGTTTCAGAGAGAAGAGCGGCCAAAATGACGCTCTGGCTTAAACTCGATTCGATAACAGAAGACGAAAACGGACGGATATCTCAGGTAGTTAATAAACATGAACACTTTTCACATTCTCCCGTGCAAAGCGGCTGCTAGTCCTCCTTTTATGCAAAATCTTAAGGTCTTAGCTCATATCCAAGGCACCAAAGAAGGGTAAAAAGTCAATAATCGATAACAAAATCTTAAATTGTGCTGCTTCTAACTGGCTATTACATCAACTTAGGAGCATCTTCTGTGTTCTACTATGGTGCTTTTAGTGTCTCCGCATATCGCAGCATGCGACATAGCTTTGCAGACGATAAATGTAACCGTTTCAGAGAGAAGAGAAGCCAATGTGACGATCTGGCTTTAAGTCGATACGATAACAAATGACGAAAACGGACGGATTTCTCAGGTTTTTAATACATATGAACACTTTTCACAATCTCCCGTGCAACGCGGCTACAAGTCTTCCTTTCATGCAAAATCTTAACGTCCTAGGTCATGTCTAAGGCACCATAGAAGGGTAAAAAGTCAATAATCCATAACTAAAACTTGAATTGTATTGCTTCATTCTGGCTATTACATCAACTTAGAAGCTTCTTCTGTGTCCTACTATGGTGCTTTTAGTGTCTCCGCATACCGCAGCACGCAACACAACTTTGCAGACGACAAATGTAACCGGTTAAGAGAGAAAAGCGGCCAATATGACGATCTGGCTTTAAGTCTATTCGATAACAAATGACGAAAGCGGACGGATTTCTCAGATTTTTATCACATATGAACACTTTTCTCACTCTCCCGTGCAACGCGGCTGCTAGTCCTCCTTTCATGCAAAATCTTGAGGTCCTAGCTCATGTCCAAGGCACCAAAGAAGTGTAAAAACTCAATAAACGATAACTAAAACTAGAATTGTACTGCTTCTTACTGGCTATCACATTATCACGTGAAACGTGGCTGCTAGTCCTCCTTTCATGCAAAATCTTATGGTCCCAGCTCATGTCCAAGGCACCAAAGAAGGGTAAAAAGTCAATAATCGATAACTAAAACTTGAATTATAGTGCTTCCTACTGGTTATTACATCTACTTAGAAGCTTCTTCTATGTTCTACTATGGTCCTTTTAGTGTCTCCGCATACCGCAGCACGCGTCATAGCTTTGCAGACGATAGTGTAACCGTTTCAGAGAGAGGAGCGGCCAAAATGACGCTCTGGCTTAAAGTCGATTCGATAACAGAAGACGAAAACGGACAAATATCTCAGGTAGTTATAAAATATGAACACTTTTCACATTCTACCGTGCAAAGCGGCTGCTAGTCCTCCTTTTATGCAAAATCTTAAGGTCTTAGCTCAAATCCAAGGCACCAAAGAAGGGTAAAAAGTCAATAATCGATAGCAAAATCATAAATTGTACTGCTTCTTACTGGCTATTACATCAACTTAGGAGCATCTTCTGTGTTCTACTATGGTGCTTTTAGTGTCTCTGCATACAGCAGCACGCGCCATAGCTTTGCAAACATAAATGTAACCGTTTCATAGAGAAGTGCGGCCAATGTGACGATCTGGCTTTAAGTCAATTCGATAACAAATGACGAAAACGGCCAGATTTCTTAGGTTTTTAATACATATGAACACTTTTCACAATCTCCCGTACAACGCGGCTGCTAGTCTGCCTTTCATGCAAAATCTTAAGGTCTATCTCATGTCCAAGGAACCAAAGGAGTGTAAAATGTCAATAATCGATAACAAAAATTTGAATTGTACTGCTTCTTACTGGCTATTACATCAACTTAGAATCTTCTTCTGTGTTCTACTATGATGCTTTTAGTGTCTCCGCATATCGCAGCATGCGACATAGCTTTGCAGACAATAAATGTAACCGTTTCAGCGAGAAGAGAAGCCAATGTGACGATCTGGCTTTAAGTCGATTCGATAACAAATGACGAAAACGGACGGATTTCTCAGGTTTTTACTACATATGAACACTTTTCACATTCTCCCGTGCAACGCGGCTGCCAGTCCTCCTTTCATGCAAAATCATAAGTGCCTAACTCATGTCGCAGGCACCAAAGAAGGGTAAAAAGTCAATAATCGGTTACTAAAACTTGAATTGCACTGCTTCTTACTGGCTGTTACATCAACTTAGAAGCTTCTTCTGTGTTCTACTATGGTGCTTTTAGTGTCCCCGCATACCGCAGCATGCGACATAGCTTTGCAGATGATAAATGTAACCGTTTCAGAGAGAAGAGTGGCCAGTGTGACGATGTGGCTTTAAGTCGTTTAGATAACAAATGACGAAAACGGTCGGATTTCACAGGTTTTTACTACATATGAACACTTTTCACATCTTCCGTGCAACGCGTTTGTTAGTCGTCCTTTCACGCAAAATCTTATGGTCCTAGCTCATGTCCAAGGCACCAAAGAAGGGTAAAAAGTCAATAATCGATTACAAAATCTTGAAATGTACTGCTTCTTACTGGCTATTACATCAACTTAGAAGCTTCTTCTGTGTTGTACTATGGTGCTTTTAGTTGTCTCCGCATACCGCAGCACTTGTCATAGCTTTGCAGACGATAAATGTAACCGTTTCAGATAGAAAAGCGGCCAATGTGACGATCTGGCTTTAAGTCGATTCGATAACAAATGACGAAAACGGACGGATTTCACAGGTTTTTACCACATATGAACACTTTTCACATTCTCCCGTACAACGTGGCTGCTAGTCCTCCTTTCATGCAAAATCTTATGGTCCCAGCTCATGTCCAAGGCACCAAAGAAGGGTAAAAAGTCAATAATCGATAACTAAAACTTGAATTATAGTGCTTCCTACTGGTTATTACATCTACTTAGAAGCTTCTTCTATGTTCTACTATGGTCCTTTTAGTGTCTCCGCATACCGCAGCACGCGTCATAGCTTTGCAGACGATAGTGTAACCGTTTCAGAGAGAGGAGCGGCCAAAATGACGCTCTGGCTTAAAGTCGATTCGATAACAGAAGACGAAAACGGACAAATATCTCAGGTAGTTATAAAATATGAACACTTTTCACATTCTACCGTGCAAAGCGGCTGCTAGTCCTCCTTTTATGCAAAATCTTAAGGTCTTAGCTCAAATCCAAGGCACCAAAGAAGGGTAAAAAGTCAATAATCGATAGCAAAATCATAAATTGTACTGCTTCTTACTGGCTATTACATCAACTTAGGAGCATCTTCTGTGTTCTACTATGGTGCTTTTAGTGTCTCTGCATACAGCAGCACGCGCCATAGCTTTGCAAACATAAATGTAACCGTTTCATAGAGAAGTGCGGCCAATGTGACGATCTGGCTTTAAGTCAATTCGATAACAAATGACGAAAACGGCCAGATTTCTTAGGTTTTTAATACATATGAACACTTTTCACAATCTCCCGTACAACGCGGCTGCTAGTCTGCCTTTCATGCAAAATCTTAAGGTCTATCTCATGTCCAAGGAACCAAAGGAGTGTAAAATGTCAATAATCGATAACAAAAATTTGAATTGTACTGCTTCTTACTGGCTATTACATCAACTTAGAATCTTCTTCTGTGTTCTACTATGGTGCTTTTAGTGTCTCCGCATATCGCAGCATGCGACATAGCTTTGCAGACAATAAATGTAACCGTTTCAGCGAGAAGAGAGGCCAATGTGACGATCTGGCTTTAAGTCGATTCGATAACAAATGACGAAAACGGACGGATTTCTCAGGTTTTTACTACATATGAACACATTTCACATTATCTCGTGCAACGCGGCTGCCAGTCCTCCTTTCATGCAAAATCATAAGTGCCTAACTCACGTCGCAGGCACCAAAGAAGGGTAAAAAGTCAATAATCGATTACTAAAACTTGAATTGCACTGCTTCTTACTGGCTGTTACATCAACTTAGAAGCTTCTTCTGTGTTCTACTATGGTGCTTTTAGTGTCCCCGCATACCGCAGCATGCGACATAGCTTTGCAGATGATAAATGTAACCGTTTCAAAGAGAAGAGTGGCCAGTGTGACGATGTGGCTTTAAGTCGTTTAGATAACAAATGACGAAAACGGTCGGATTTCACAGGTTTTTACTACATATGAACACTTTTCACATCTTCCGTGCAACGCGTTTGTTAGTCGTCCTTTCACGCAAAATCTTATGGTCCTAGCTCATGTCCAAGGCACCAAAGAAGGGTAAAAAGTCAATAATCGATTACAAAATCTTGAAATGTACTGCTTCTTACTGGCTATTACATCAACTTAGAAGCTTCTTCTGTGTTGTACTATGGTGCTTTTAGTTGTCTCCGCATACCGCAGCATGCGACATAGCTTTGCCGACGATAAATGTAACCGGTTAAGAGAGAAAAGCGGCCAATATGACGATCTGGCTTTAAGTCTATTCGATAACAAATGACGAAAGCGGACGGATTTCTCAGATTTTTATCACATATGAACACTTTTCTCACTCTCCCGTGCAACGCGGCTGCTAGTCCTCCTTTCATGCAAAATCTTGAGGTCTTAGCTCATATCCAAGGCACCAAAGAAGGGTAAAAAGTCAATAATCGATATCAAAATCTTAAATTGTACTGCTTCTTACTGGCTATTACATCAACTTAGGAGCATCTTCTGTGTTCTACTATGGTGCTTTTAGTGTCTCCGCATATCGCAGCATGCGACATAGCTTTGCAGACGATAAATGTAACCGTTTCAGAGAGAAGAGAAGCCAATGTGACGATCTGGCTTTAAGTCGATTCGATAACAAATGACGAAAACGGACGGATTTCTCAGGTTTTTACTACATATGAACACTTTTCTCATTCTGCCGTGCAACGTGGCTTCTACTCCTCCTTTCATGCAAAATCTGAAGGTCCTAGCTCATCTTCAAGGCACCAAAGAAGGGTAAAAAGTCAATATTCGATAACTAAAACTTGAATTTTACTGCTTCTTTCTGGCTATTACATCAACTTAAAAGCTTCTTCTATGTTCTACTATGGTGCTTTTAGTGTCCCCGCATACCGCAGCACGCGACATCGCTTTGCAGACGATAAATGTAACCGTTTCACAGAGAAGAGCAGCCAATGTGACGATCTGGCTTTAATTCTATTCGATAACAAATGACGAAAACGGACGGATTTCTCAGGTTTTTTCTACATATGAACACTTTGCACATTCTCCCGTACAACGCGGGTGCTAGTCGTCCTTTTATGCAAAATCTTATGTGCTTAGCTCATGTCGAAGGCACCAAAGAAGGGTAAAAGTCATTAGTCTATAACTAAATTTGAATTGCTCTGCTTCTTACTGGCTATTACATCAACTTAGAACCTTCTTCTGTGTTCTACTATGGTGCTTTTAGTGTCTCCGCATACCGCAGCACTTGTCATAGCTTTGCAGACGATAAATGTAACCGTTTCAGAGAGAAAAGCGGCCAATGTGGCGATCTGGCTTTAAGTCGATTCGATAACAAATGACGAAAACGGACGGATTTCACAGGTTTTTACCACATATGAACACTTTTCACATTCTCCCGTACAACGTGGCTGCTACTCCTCCTTTCATGCAAAATCTTAAGGTCCTAGCTGATGTCCAAGGCACCAAAGAAGGGTAAAAAGTCAATAATCGATAACTAAAACTTGTATTGAACTGCTTCTTACTGGCAATTACAATAACTTCGAAGCTTCTTCTGTGTTCTACTTTGGTGCTTTTAGTGTCTGAGCATACCGCAGCACGCGACATAGCTTTGCATACGGTAAATGTAACCGTTTCAAAGAGAAGAGCGGCCAATGTGACGATCCGGCTTTAAGTCGATTAGATAACATATGACGAAAACGGACAGATTTCTCAGGTTTTTAATACATATGAACGCTTTTCACATCTTCCGTGCAACGCGTTTGTTAGTCGTCCTTTCACGCAAAATCTTATGGTCCTAGCTCATGTCCAAGGCACCAAAGAAGGGTAAAAAGTCAGTAATCGATAAGAAAATCTTGAAATGTACTGCTTCTTACTGGCTATTACATCAACTTAGAAGCTTCTTCTGTGTTGTACTATTGTGATTTTAGTTGTCTCCGCATACCGCAGCATGCGACATAGCCTTGCCGACGATAAATGTAACCGGTTAAGAGAGAAAAGCGGCCAATATGACGATCTGGCTTTAAGTCTATTCGATAACAAATGACGAAAGCGGACGGATTTCTCAGATTTTTATCACATATGAACACTTTTCTCACTCTCCCGTGCAACGCGCTGCTAGTCCTCCTTTCATGCAAAATCTTGAGGTCCTAGCTCATGTCCAAGGCACCAAAGAAGTGTAAAAACTCAATAATCGATAACTAAAACTACAATTGTACTGCTTCTTACTGGCTATTACATCAACATAGAAGCTTCTTCTGTGTTGTACTATGGTGCGTTTAGTGTATTCGCATACCGCAGCACGCGACATAGCTTTGCAGACGATAAATGTAACCGTTTAAGAGAGAAGAGTAGCCAACATGACGATCTGCCCTTATTCTGATTCGATAACAAATGACGAAAACGGACAGATTTCTAATGTTTTTACTACATATGAACACTTTTCACATTATCACGTGAAACGTGGCTGCTAGTCCTCCTTTCATGCAAAATCTTATGGTCCCAGCTCATGTCCAAATCACCAAAGAAGGGTAAAAAGTCAATAATCGTTAACTAAAACTTGAATTATAGTGCTTCTTACTGGTTATTACATCTACTTAGAAGCTTCTTCTATGTTCTACTATGGTCCTTTTAGTGTCTCCGCATACCGCAGCACGCGACATAGCTTTGCTGACGATAGTGTAACCGTTTCAGAGAGAAGAGCGGCCAAAATGACGCTCTGGCTTAAAGTCGATTCGATAACAGAAGACGAAAACGGACGGATATCTCAGGTAGTTATAAAATATGAACACTTTTCACATTCTACCGTGCAAAGCGGCTGCTAGTCCTCCTTTTATGCAAAATCTTAAGGTCTTAGCTCAAATCCAAGGCACCAAAGAAGGGTAAAAAGTCAATAATCGATATCAAAATCATAAATTGTACTGCTTCTTACTGGCTATTACATCAACTTAGGAGCATCTTCTGTGTTCTACTATGGTGCTTTTAGTGTCTCTGCATACAGCAGCACGCGCCATAGCTTTGCAAACATAAATGTAACCGTTTCATAGAGAAGTGCGGCCAATGTGACGATCTGGCTTTAAGTCAATTCGATAACAAATGACGAAAACGGCCAGATTTCTTAGGTTTTTAATACATATGAACACTTTTCACAATCTCCCGTACAACGCGGCTGCTAGTCTGCCTTTCGTGCAAAATCTTAAGGTCTATCTCATGTCCAAGGAACCAAAGGAGTGTAAATTGTCAATAATCGATAACAAAAATTTGAATTGTACTGCTTCTTACTGGCTATTACATCAACTTAGAATCTTCTTCTGTGTTCTACTATGGTGCTTTTAGTGTCTCCGCATATCGCAGCATGCGACATAGCTTTGCAGACAATAAATGTAACCGTTTCAGCGAGAAGAGAAGCCAATGTGACGATCTGGCTTTAAGTCGATTCGATAACAAATGACGAAAACAGACGGATTTCACAGGTTTTTACTACATATGAACACTTTTCACATCTTCCGTGCAACGCGTTTGTTAGTCGTCCTTTCACGCAAAATCTTATGGTCCTAGCTCATGTCCAAGGCACCAAAGAAGGGTAAAAAGTCAATAATCGATAACAAAATCTTGAATTGTACTGCTTCTTACTGGCTATTACATCAACTTATAAGCTTCTTCTGTGTTCTACTATGGTGCTTTTAGTGTCTCCGCATACCGCAGCATGCGACATAGCTTTGCAGACGATAAAGGTAACTGTTTCAGAGAGAAGAGCGGCCAATGTGACGATCTGGCTTTAAGTCGATTCGATAACAAATGACGAAAACGGATGGATTTCTTAGGTTTTTAATACATATGAACACTTTTCACATTCTCCTGTGCAGCGCGGATGTTAGTCCTCCTTTCATGCAAAATCTTAAGGTCCTAGCCCATGTCCAAGGCACCAAAGAAGGGTAAAAAGACAATAATCGATAAGTAAAAATTGAATTGTACTGCTTCTTACTGGCTATTACATCAAGATTGAAGCTTCTTATGTGTTCTACTATGGTGCTTTTAGTGCCTACGCATACCGCAGCACGCGACATGGCTTTGCAGACGATAAACTAACCCGTTTCAGGGTTAAGAACGGTCAATATGACGATCTGGCTTCAAGTCGATTCGATATCATATGACGAAAACGAACGGTTTTTGCAGGTTTTCACTACATATGAACACTTTTCACATTCTACCGTGAAACGTGGCTGCTACTCCTCCTTTCATGCAAAATGTGAAGGTCCCTGCTCATGTCCAAGGCACCAAAGAAGTGTAAAAAGTCAATAATCGATAATTAAACTTGAATTGTACTGCTTCTTACTGGTTACTACATCAACTTAGAAGCTTCTTCTGTGTTCGACTATGGTGCTTTTAGTGTCTCCGCATACCGCAGCACGCGACATAGCTTTGCAGACGATAAATGTAACCGTTTTAGAGAGACGAGCGGCCAATGTAACGATATGGCTTTAAGTCGATTCGATAATAAATGAAGAAAACGGACGGATTTCTCAGGTTTTTACTACATATGAACACTTTTCACATCTTCCGTGCAACGCGTTTGTTAGTCGTCCTTTCACGCAAAATCTTATGGTCCCTGCTCATGTCCAAGGCACCAAAGAAGTGTAAAAAGTCAATAATCGATAATTAAACTTGAATTGTACTGCTTCTTACTGGCTATTACATCAACTTAGAATCTTCTTCTGTGTTCTACTATGGTGCTTTTAGTGTCTCCGCATATCGCAGCATGCGACATAGCTTTGCAGACAATAAATGTAACCGTTTCAGCGAGAAGAGAAGCCAATGTGACGATCTGGCTTTAAGTCGATTCGATAACAAATGACGAAAACAGACGGATTTCACAGGTTTTTACTACATATGAACACTTTTCACATCTTCCGTGCAACGCGTTTGTTAGTCGTCCTTTCACGCAAAATCTTATGGTCCTAGCTCATGTCCAAGGCACCAAAGAAGGGTAAAAAGTCAATAATCGATAACAAAATCTTGAATTGTACTGCTTCTTACTGGCTATTACATCAACTTATAAGCTTCTTCTGTGTTCTACTATGGTGCTTTTAGTGTCTCCGCATACCGCAGCATGCGACATAGCTTTGCAGACGATAAAGGTAACTGTTTCAGAGAGAAGAGCGGCCAATGTGACGATCTGGCTTTAAGTCGATTCGATAACAAATGACGAAAACGGATGGATTTCTTAGGTTTTTAATACATATGAACACTTTTCACATTCTCCTGTGCAGCGCGGATGTTAGTCCTCCTTTCATGCAAAATCTTAAGGTCCTAGCCCATGTCCAAGGCACCAAAGAAGGGTAAAAAGACAATAATCGATAAGTAAAAATTGAATTGTACTGCTTCTTACTGGCTATTACATCAAGATTGAAGCTTCTTATGTGTTCTACTATGGTGCTTTTAGTGCCTACGCATACCGCAGCACGCGACATGGCTTTGCAGACGATAAACTAACCCGTTTCAGGGTTAAGAACGGTCAATATGACGATCTGGCTTCAAGTCGATTCGATATCATATGACGAAAACGAACGGTTTTTGCAGGTTTTCACTACATATGAACACTTTTCACATTCTACCGTGAAACGTGGCTGCTACTCCTCCTTTCATGCAAAATGTGAAGGTCCCTGCTCATGTCCAAGGCACCAAAGAAGTGTAAAAAGTCAATAATCGATAATTAAACTTGAATTGTACTGCTTCTTACTGGTTACTACATCAACTTAGAAGCTTCTTCTGTGTTCGACTATGGTGCTTTTAGTGTCTCCGCATACCGCAGCACGCAACATACCGTTGCAGACGGTAGTGTAACCGATTCAGAGAGAAGAGCGGCCAACATGTCGTTCCGGCTTTAAGTCGATTCGATAACAAAAGACGAAAACGGACGGATTTCTCAGGTTTTTACTACATATGAACACTTTTCGCATTCTCCCGTGCAATGCGGCTGCTAGTCCTCCTTTCATCCAAAATCTTAAGGTCCCAGCTCATGTCCAAGGCACCAAAGAAGGGTAAAAAGTCAATAATCGATAACTAAAACTTGAATTGTACTGCTTCTTACTGGTTATTACATCTACTTAGAAGCTTCTTCTGTGTTGTACTATGGTCCTTTTAGTGTCTCCGCATACAGCAGCACGCGACATAGCTTTGCAGACGATAAATGTAACCGTTTAAGAGATAAAAGCGGCCAATGTGACGATCTGGCTTTAAGTCGATTCGATAACAAATGACGAAAACGGACGGATTTCTCAGGTTTTTTTATACATATGAACACTTTTCACATTCTCCTGTGCAACGCGGATGCTAGTCCTCCTTTCATGCAAAATCGTAAGGACCTAGCTCATGTCCAAGGCACCAAAGAAGGGTAAAAAGACAATAATCGATAAGTAAAAATTGAATTGTACTGCTTCTTACTGGCTATTACATTAAGATTGAAGCTTCTTCTGTGTTCTACTATGGTGCTTTTAGTGTCTTCGCATATCGCAGCACGCGACATAGCTTTGCAGACGATAAATGTAACCGTTTAAGAGAGAAGATTAGCCAACATGACGATGTGGCTGTAAGTCGATTCGATAACAAATGACGAAAAGGACGGATCTCTGAGGTTTTTACTACATATGAACACTCTTCACATTCTCCCGTGCAACGCGGCTGCTAGTCCTCCTTTCATGTTAAGCTTAACATCCTAGCTCATGTCCAAGGCACCAAAGAAGGGTAAAAAGTCAATAATCGATAACTTAAACTTGAATTGTACTGCTTCTTACTGGTTACTACATCAACTTAGAAGCTTCTTCTGTGTTCTACTATGGTGCTTTTATTGTCTCCGCATACCGCAGCACGCAACATAGCGTTGCAGACGGTAGTGTAACCGACTCAGAGAGAAGAGCGGCCAACATGTCATTCTGGCTTTAAGTCGATTCGATAACAAAAGACGAAAATGGACGGATTTCTCAGGTTTTTACTACATATGAACACTTTTCGCATTCTCCCGTGCAAGGCGGCTGCTAGTCCTCCTTTCATGCAAAATCTTAAGGTCCCAGCTCATGTCCAAGCCAAC
The DNA here is from genome assembly GCF_023897955.1 of Schistocerca gregaria. Taxonomy (NCBI): domain Eukaryota; kingdom Metazoa; phylum Arthropoda; class Insecta; order Orthoptera; family Acrididae; genus Schistocerca; species Schistocerca gregaria. The sequence continues at coordinate 12,959,202 of NW_026061795.1, read as the reverse complement.
AAAGAAGGGTAAAAAGTCAATAATCGATAACTAAAACTTGTACTGCTTCTTACTGGCTTTTACATCAACTTAGAAGCTTCTTCTGTGTTCTACTATGGTGCTTTTAGTGTCACTGCATACCGCAGCACGCGACATAGCTTTGCACGCGTTAAATGTAACCGTTTCAGAGAGAAGAACGGCCAACATGACGATCTGGCTTTAAGTCGATTCGATAACAAATGACGAACACGGATGATTGTCTCAGGTTTTTAATACATAAGAACACTTTTCACATTCTCGGGTGCTACGCGGCTGCCAGTCCTCCTTTCATGCAAAATCTTAAGTGCCTAGCTCATGTCGAAGTCTCCAAAGAAGGGTAAAAAGTCAATAATCAATTACTAAAACTTGAATTGCACTGCTTCTTACTGGCTATTACATCAACTTAGAAGCTTCTTCTGTGTTGTAGTATGGTGCGTTTAGTGTCCTCGCATACCGCAGCATGCGACATAGCTTTGCCGACGATAAATGTAACCGTTTCAGAGAGAATAGCGGCCAATGTGACGATCTGGCTTTAAGTCGATTCGATAACAAAAGACGAAAACGGACGGATTTCTCAGGTTTTTACTACATATGAACACTTTTCGCATTCTCCCGTGCAAGGCGGCTGCTAGTCCTCCTTTCATGCAAAATCTTAAGGTCCCAGCTCATGTCCAAGTCACCAAAGAAGGGTAAAAAGTCAATAATCGATAAATAAAACTTGAATTGTACTTCTTCTTACTGGCTATTACATCAGGTTAGATGCTTCTTCTGTGTTCTACTATGGTGCTTTTAGTGTCTCCGCGTACCGCAGCTCGCGACATAGCTTTGCAGACCATAAATGTAACTGTTTCAGAGAGAAGAGCGGCCTATGTGACGATCTGGCTTAAGTCAATTCGATAACAAAAAACGAAAACGGACGCATTTCTCAGGTTTTTACTACATATTTACACTTTTCACATTCTCCCGTGCAACGCGGCTGCTAGTCCTCCTTTCATGCAAAATCTTAAGGTCCTAGCTCATGTCGAAGGCACCAAAGAAGGGTAAAAAGTTAATAATCGATAACTAAAACTTGAATTGTACTGCTTCTTACTGGCTATTACATGAACTTAGAAGATTCTTCTGTGTTCTGCAATGGTGCTTTTAGTGTCTCCGCAAACCGCAGCACGCGACATAGCTTTGCAGACGATAAATGTAATCGTTCAGAGAGAATAGAAGACAATGTGACGAACTGGCTTTAAGTCGATTCGATAACAAATTACGAAAACGGACGGATTTCTCAGGTTTTTACTCTATATGCACACTTTTCACATTTTCCCATGCAACGCGGCTGCTAGTCCTCCTTTCATGCAAAATCTTAAGGTCCCAGCTCATGTCAAAGCCACCAAAGAAGGGTAAAAAGTCAATAATCAATAAATAAAACTTGAATTGTACTGCTTCTTACTGGTTATTACATCAACTTAGAAGCTTCATCTGTGTTCTACTATGGTGCTCTTAGTGTCTCCGCCTGCCGCAGCACGCGACATAGCTTTGCATACGATAGTGTAACCGTTTCAGAGAGAAGAGCGGCTAACATGACGATCTGGCTATAAGTCGATTCGATAAGTGTCTCCGCCTACCGCAGCACGCGACATAGCTTTGCATACGATAGTCTAACCATTTCAGAGAGAAGAGCGGCCAACATGACAATCTGGCTTTAAGTCGATTCAATAACAAAAGACGAAAACGGACGGATTGCTCAGGTTTTTACTACATATGAACACTTTTCACATTCTCCCGTGCAACGCGGCTGCTAGTCCTCTTTTAATGCAATATCTTAAGGTCCTAGCTCACGTCCAAGGCACCAAAGAAGGGTAAGAAGTCAATAATCGATAACTAAAACTGGAATTGTACTGATTCTTACTGGCAATTACATCAACCTAGAAACTTCTTCTGTGTTCTACTATGGTGCTTTTAGTGTCACCGCATACCGCAGCATGCGACATAGCTTTGCAGACGATAAATGTAACCGTTTCAGAGAGAAGAGAAGCCAATGTGTCGATCTGGCTTTAAGTCGATTCGATAACAAATGACGAATACGGCCAGATTTCGCAGGTTTTTCACTACATATGAACACTTTTCACATTCTACCGTGAAACGTGGCTGCTACTCCTCCTTTCATGCAAAATGTGAAGGTCCCTGCTCATGTCCAAGGCACCAAAGAAGGGTAAAAAGTCAATAATCGATAATTAAACTTGAATTGAACTGCTTCTTACTGGTTATTACATCAACTTAGAAGCTTCTTCTCTGTTCTACTATGGTGCTTTTAGTGTCTGCGCATACCGCAGCACGCGACATAGCTTTGCAGACGATAGTGTAACCGTTTCAGAGAGAAGATCGGCCAATGTGACGATCTGGCTTTAAGTCGATTCGTAATAAATGACGAAAACAGACGGATTTCTCAGGTATTTACTACATATGAACACTTTTCACATTCTCCCGTGCAAAGCGGCTGCTAGTCCTCCTTTCATGCAAAATCGTAAGGTCCTAGCTCATGTCCAAGGCACCAAAGAAGGGTAAAAAGTTAATAATCGATAACTAAAACTAGAATTGTACTGCTTCTTACTGGTTATTACATCTACTTAGAAGCTTCTTCTGTGTTGTACTATAGTCCTTTTAGTGTCTCCGCATACAGCAGCACGCGACATAGCTTTGCAGACGATAAATGTAACTGTTTCAGAGAGAAAAGCGGCCAATGTGACGATCTGGCTTTAAGTCGATTTGATAACAAATGACGAAAACGGACGGATTTCTCAGGTTTTTAATACATATGAACACTTTCCACATTCTCCTGTGCAGCGCGGATGTTAGTCCTCCTTTCATGCAAAATCTTAAGGTCCTAGCCCATGTCCAAGGCACCAAAGAAGGGTAAAAAGACAATAATCGATAAGTAAAAATTGAATTGTACTGCTTCTTACTGGCTATTACATCAAGATTGAAGCTTCTTCTGTGTTCTACTATGGTGCTTTTAGTGCCTACGCATACCGCAGCACGCGACATGGCTTTGCAGACGATAAACTAACCCGTTTCAGGGTTAAGAACGGCCAATGTGACGATCTGGCTTCAAGTCGATTCGATATCAAATGACGAAAACGAACGGTTTTTGCAGGTTTTCACTACATATGAACACTTTTCACATTCTACCGTGAAACGTGGCTGCTACTCCTCCTTTCATGCAAAATGTGAAGGTCCCTGCTCATGTCCAAGGCACCAAAGAAGTGTAAAAAGTCAATAATCGATAATTAAACTTGAATTGTACTGCTTCTTACTGGTTACTACATCAACTTAGAAGCTTCTTCTGTGTTCGACTATGGTGCTTTTAGTGTCTCCGCATACCGCAGCACGCAACATACCGTTGCAGACGGTAGTGTAACCGATTCAGAGAGAAGAGCGGCCAACATGTCGTTCCGGCTTTAAGTCGATTCGATAACAAAAGACGAAAACGGACGGATTTCTCAGGTTTTTACTACATATGAACACTTTTCGCATTCTCCCGTGCAATGCGGCTGCTAGTCCTCCTCTCATCCAAAATCTTAAGGTCCCAGCTCATGTCCAAGGCACCAAAGAAGGGTAAAAAGTCAATAATCGATAACTAAAACTTGAATTGTACTGCTTCTTACTGGTTATTACATCTACTTAGAAGCTTCTTCTGTGTTGTACTATGGTCCTTTTAGTGTCTCCGCATACAGCAGCACGCGACATAGCTTTGCAGACGATAAATGTAACCGTTTAAGAGATAAAAGCGGCCAATGTGACGATCTGGCTTTAAGTCGATTCGATAACAAATGACGAAAACGGACGGATTTCTCAGGTTTTTTTATACATATGAACACTTTTCACATTCTCCTGTGCAACGCGGATGCTAGTCCTCCTTTCATGCAAAATCGTAAGGACCTAGCTCATGTCCAAGGCACCAAAGAAGGGTAAAAAGACAATAATCGATAAGTAAATATTGAATTGTACTGCTTCTTACTGGCTATTACATTAAGATTGAAGCTTCTTCTGTGTTCTACTATGGTGCTTTTAGTGTCTTCGCATATCGCAGCACGCGACATAGCTTTGCAGACGATAAATGTAACCGTTTAAGAGAGAAGATTAGCCAACATGACGATGTGGCTGTAAGTCGATTCGATAACAAATGACGAAAAGGACGGATCTCTGAGGTTTTTACTACATATGAACACTCTTCACATTCTCCCGTGCAACGCGGCTGCTAGTCCTCCTTTCATGTTAAGCTTAACATCCTAGCTCATGTCCAAGGCACCAAAGAAGGGTAAAAAGTCAATAATCGATAACTTAAACTTGAATTGTACTGCTTCTTACTGGTTACTACATCAACTTAGAAGCTTCTTCTGTGTTCTACTATGGTGCTTTTATTGTCTCCGCATACCGCAGCACGCAACATAGCGTTGCAGACGGTAGTGTAACCGATTCAGAGAGAAGAGCGGCCAACATGTCATTCTGGCTTTAAGTCGATTCGATAACAAAAGACGAAAACGGACGGATTTCTCAGGTTTTTACTACATATGAACACTTTTCGCATTCTCCCGTGCAAGGCGGCTGCTAGTCCTCCTTTCATGCAAAATCTTAAGGTCCCAGCTCATGTCCAAGCCAACAAAGAAGGGTAAAAAGTCAATAATCGATAACTAAAACTTGTACTGCTTCTTACTGGCTTTTACATCAACTTAGAAGCTTCTTCTGTGTTCTACTATGGTGCTTTTAGTGTCACTGCATACCGCAGCACGCGACATAGCTTTGCACGCGTTAAATGTAACCGTTTCAGAGAGAAGAACGGCCAACATGACGATCTGGCTTTAAGTCGATTCGATAACAAATGACGAACACGGATGATTGTCTCAGGTTTTTAATACATAAGAACACTTTTCACATTCTCGGGTGCTACGCGGCTGCCAGTCCTCCTTTCATGCAAAATCTTAAGTGCCTAGCTCATGTCGAAGTCTCCAAAGAAGGGTAAAAAGTCAATAATCGATTACTAAAACTTGAATTGCACTGCTTCTTACTGGCTATTACATCAACTTAGAAGCTTCTTCTGTGTTGTAGTATGGTGCGTTTAGTGTCCTCGCATACCGCAGCATGCGACATAGCTTTGCCGACGATAAATGTAACCGTTTCAGAGAGAATAGCGGCCAATGTGACGATCTGGCTTTAAGTCGATTCGATAACAAATGACGAAAACAGACGGATTTCTCAAGTTTTTAATACATATGAACACATTTCACATTATCTCGTGCAACGCGGCTGCCAGTCCTCCTTTCATGCAAAATCATAAGTGCCTAACTCACGTCGCAGGCACCAAAGAAGGGTAAAAAGTCAATAATCGATTACTAAAACTTGAATTGCACTGCTTCTTACTGGCTGTTACATCAACTTAGAAGCTTCTTCTGTGTTCTACTATGGTGCTTTTAGTGTCCCCGCATACCGCAGCATGCGACATAGCTTTGCAGATGATAAATGTAACCGTTTCAAAGAGAAGAGTGGCCAGTGTGACGATGTGGCTTTAAGTCGTTTAGATAACAAATGACGAAAACGGTCGGATTTCACAGGTTTTTACTACATATGAACACTTTTCACATCTTCCGTGCAACGCGTTTGTTAGTCGTCCTTTCACGCAAAATCTTATGGTCCTAGCTCATGTCCAAGGCACCAAAGAAGGGTAAAAAGTCAATAATCGATTACAAAATCTTGAAATGTACTGCTTCTTACTGGCTATTACATCAACTTAGAAGCTTCTTCTGTGTTGTACTATGGTGCTTTTAGTTGTCTCCGCATACCGCAGCATGCGACATAGCTTTGCCGACGATAAATGTAACCGGTTAAGAGAGAAAAGCGGCCAATATGACGATCTGGCTTTAAGTCTATTCGATAACAAATGACGAAAGCGGACGGATTTCTCAGATTTTTATCACATATGAACACTTTTCTCACTCTCCCGTGCAACGCGGCTGCTAGTCCTCCTTTCATGCAAAATCTTGAGGTCTTAGCTCATATCCAAGGCACCAAAGAAGGGTAAAAAGTCAATAATCGATATCAAAATCTTAAATTGTACTGCTTCTTACTGGCTATTACATCAACTTAGGAGCATCTTCTGTGTTCTACTATGGTGCTTTTAGTGTCTCCGCATATCGCAGCATGCGACATAGCTTTGCAGACGATAAATGTAACCGTTTCAGAGAGAAGAGAAGCCAATGTGACGATCTGGCTTTAAGTCGATTCGATAACAAATGACGAAAACGGACGGATTTCTCAGGTTTTTACTACATATGAACACTTTTCTCATTCTGCCGTGCAACGTGGCTTCTACTCCTCCTTTCATGCAAAATCTGAAGGTCCTAGCTCATCTTCAAGGCACCAAAGAAGGGTAAAAAGTCAATATTCGATAACTAAAACTTGAATTTTACTGCTTCTTTCTGGCTATTACATCAACTTAAAAGCTTCTTCTATGTTCTACTATGGTGCTTTTAGTGTCCCCGCATACCGCAGCACGCGACATCGCTTTGCAGACGATAAATGTAACCGTTTCACAGAGAAGAGCAGCCAATGTGACGATCTGGCTTTAATTCTATTCGATAACAAATGACGAAAACGGACGGATTTCTCAGGTTTTTTCTACATATGAACACTTTGCACATTCTCCCGTACAACGCGGGTGCTAGTCGTCCTTTTATGCAAAATCTTATGTGCTTAGCTCATGTCGAAGGCACCAAAGAAGGGTAAAAGTCATTAGTCTATAACTAAATTTGAATTGCTCTGCTTCTTACTGGCTATTACATCAACTTAGAACCTTCTTCTGTGTTCTACTATGGTGCTTTTAGTGTCTCCGCATACCGCAGCACTTGTCATAGCTTTGCAGACGATAAATGTAACCGTTTCAGAGAGAAAAGCGGCCAATGTGGCGATCTGGCTTTAAGTCGATTCGATAACAAATGACGAAAACGGACGGATTTCACAGGTTTTTACCACATATGAACACTTTTCACATTCTCCCGTACAACGTGGCTGCTACTCCTCCTTTCATGCAAAATCTTAAGGTCCTAGCTGATGTCCAAGGCACCAAAGAAGGATAAAAAGTCAATAATCGATAACTAAAATTTGTATTGAACTGCTTCTTACTGGCAATTACAATAACTTCGAAGCTTCTTCTGTGTTCTACTTTGGTGCTTTTAGTGTCTGAGCATACCGCAGCACGCGACATAGCTTTGCATACGGTAAATGTAACCGTTTCAAAGAGAAGAGCGGCCAATGTGACGATCCGGCTTTAAGTCGATTAGATAACATATGACGAAAACGGACAGATTTCTCAGGTTTTTAATACATATGAACGCTTTTCACATCTTCCGTGCAACGCGTTTGTTAGTCGTCCTTTCACGCAAAATCTTATGGTCCTAGCTCATGTCCAAGGCACCAAAGAAGGGTAAAAAGTCAGTAATCGATAAGAAAATCTTGAAATGTACTGCTTCTTACTGGCTATTACATCAACTTAGAAGCTTCTTCTGTGTTGTACTATTGTGCTTTTAGTTGTCTCCGCATACCGCAGCATGCGACATAGCCTTGCCGACGATAAATGTAACCGGTTAAGAGAGAAAAGCGGCCAATATGACGATCTGGCTTTAAGTCTATTCGATAACAAATGACGAAAGCGGACGGATTTCTCAGATTTTTATCACATATGAACACTTTTCTCACTCTCCCGTGCAACGCGCTGCTGGTCCTCCTTTCATGCAAAATCTTGAGGTCCTAGCTCATGTCCAAGGCACCAAAGAAGTGTAAAAACTCAATAATCGATAACTAAAACTACAATTGTACTGCTTCTTACTGGCTATTACATCAACATAGAAGCTTCTTCTGTGTTGTACTATGGTGCGTTTAGTGTATTCGCATACCGCAGCACGCGACATAGCTTTGCAGACGATAAATGTAACCGTTTAAGAGAGAAGAGTAGCCAACATGACGATCTGCCCTTATTCTGATTCGATAACAAATGACGAAAACGGACAGATTTCTAATGTTTTTACTACATATGAACACTTTTCACATTATCACGTGAAACGTGGCTGCTAGTCCTCCTTTCATGCAAAATCTTATGGTCCCAGCTCATGTCCAAATCACCAAAGAAGGGTAAAAAGTCAATAATCGATAAGTAAAACTTGAATTATAGTGCTTCTTACTGGTTATTACATCTACTTAGAAGCTTCTTCTATGTTCTACTATGGTCCTTTTAGTGTCTCCGCATACCGCAGCACGCGACATAGCTTTGCTGACGATAGTGTAACCGTTTCAGAGAGAAGAGCGGCCAAAATGACGCTCTGGCTTAAAGTCGATTCGATAACAGAAGACGAAAACGGACGGATATCTCAGGTAGTTATAAAATATGAACACTTTTCACATTCTACCGTGCAAAGCGGCTGCTAGTCCTCCTTTTATGCAAAATCTTAAGGTCTTAGCTCAAATCCAAGGCACCAAAGAAGGGTAAAAAGTCAATAATCGATATCAAAATCATAAATTGTACTGCTTCTTACTGGCTATTACATCAACTTAGGAGCATCTTCTGTGTTCTACTATGGTGCTTTTAGTGTCTCTGCATACAGCAGCACGCGCCATAGCTTTGCAAACATAAATGTAACCGTTTCATAGAGAAGTGCGGCCAATGTGACGATCTGGCTTTAAGTCAATTCGATAACAAATGACGAAAACGGCCAGATTTCTTAGGTTTTTAATACATATGAACACTTTTCACAATCTCCCGTACAACGCGGCTGCTAGTCTGCCTTTCATGCAAAATCTTAAGGTCTATCTCATGTCCAAGGAACCAAAGGAGTGTAAATTGTCAATAATCGATAACAAAAATTTGAATTGTACTGCTTCTTACTGGCTATTACATCAACTTAGAATCTTCTTCTGTGTTCTACTATGGTGCTTTTAGTGTCTCCGCATATCGCAGCATGCGACATAGCTTTGCAGACAATAAATGTAACCGTTTCAGCGAGAAGAGAAGCCAATGTCACGATCTGGCTTTAAGTCGATTCGATAACAAATGACGAAAACAGACGGATTTCACAGGTTTTTACTACATATGAACACTTTTCACATCTTCCGTGCAACGCGTTTGTTAGTCGTCCTTTCACGCAAAATCTTATGGTCCTAGCTCATGTCCAAGGCACCAAAGAAGGGTAAAAAGTCAATAATCGATAACAAAATCTTGAATTGTACTGCTTCTTACTGGCTATTACATCAACTTATAAGCTTCTTCTGTGTTCTACTATGGTGCTTTTAGTGTCTCCGCATACCGCAGCATGCGACATAGCTTTGCAGACGATAAAGGTAACTGTTTCAGAGAGAAGAGCGGCCAATGTGACGATCTGGCTTTAAGTCGATTCGATAACAAATGACGAAAACGGATGGATTTCTTAGGTTTTTAATACATATGAACACTTTTCACATTCTCCCGTGCAACGCGGCTGCTAGTCTTAGTTTCATGCAAAATCTTAAGGTCCTAGCTCATGTCCAAGTCACCAAAGAAGGGTAAAAAGTCAATAATCGATAAATAAAACTTGAATTGTACTTCTTCTTACTGGCTATTACATCAAGTTAGATGCTTCTTCTGTGTTCTACTATGGTGCTTTTAGTGTCTCCGCGTACCGCAGCTCGCGACATAGCTTTGCAGACCATAAATGTAACTGTTTCAGAGAGAAGAGCGGCCTATGTGACGATCTGACTTAAGTCAATTCGATAACAAAAAACGAAAACGGACGCATTTCTCAGGTTTTTACTACATATGTACACTTTTCACATTCTCTCGTGCAACGCGGCTGCTAGTCCTCCTTTCATGCAAAATCTTAAGGTCCTAGCTCATGTCGAAGGCACCAAAGAAGGGTAAAAAGTTAATAATCGATAACTAAAACTTGAATTGTACTGCTTCTTACTGGCTATTACATGAACTTAGAAGATTCTTCTGTGTTCTGCTATGGTGCTTTTAGTGTCTCCGCAAACCGCAGCACGCGACATAGCTTTGCAGACGATAAATGTAATCGTTCAGAGAGAATAGAAGACAATGTGACGAACTGGCTTTAAGTCGATTCGATAACAAATTACGAAAACGGACGGATTTCTCAGGTTTTTACTCTATATGCACACTTTTCACATTTTCCCATGCAACGCGGCTGCTAGTCCTCCTTTCATGCAAAATCTTAAGGTCCCAGCTCATGTCAAAGCCACCAAAGAAGGGTAAAAAGTCAATAATCAATAAATAAAACTTGAATTGTACTGCTTCTTACTGGTTATTACATCAACTTAGAAGCTTCATCTGTGTTCTACTATGGTGCTCTTAGTGTCTCCGCCTGCCGCAGCACGCGACATAGCTTTGCATACGATAGTGTAACCGTTTCAGAGAGAAGAGCGGCTAACATGACGATCTGGCTATAAGTCGATTCGATAAGTGTCTCCGCCTACCGCAGCACGCGACATAGCTTTGCATACGATAGTCTAACCATTTCAGAGAGAAGAGCGGCCAACATGACAATCTGGCTTTAAGTCGATTCAATAACAAAAGACGAAAACGGACGGATTTCTCAGGTTTTTACTACATATGAACACTTTTCACATTCTCCCGTGCAACGCGGCTGCTAGTCCTCTTTTAATGCAATATCTTAAGGTCCTAGCTCACGTCCAAGGCACCAAAGAAGGGTAAGAAGTCAATAATCGATAACTAAAACTGGAATTGTACTGATTCTTACTGGCAATTACATCAACCTAGAAACTTCTTCTGTGTTCTACTATGGTGCTTTTAGTGTCACCGCATACCGCAGCATGCGACATAGCTTTGCAGACGATAAATGTAACCGTTTCAGAGAGAAGAGAAGCCAATGTGTCGATCTGGCTTTAAGTCGATTCGATAACAAATGACGAATACGGCCAGATTTCTCAGGTTTTTCACTACATATGAACACTTTTCACATTCTACCGTGAAACGTGGCTGCTACTCCTCCTTTCATGCAAAATGTGAAGGTCCCTGCTCATGTCCAAGGCACCAAAGAAGGGTAAAAAGTCAATAATCGATAATTAAACTTGAATTGAACTGCTTCTTACTGGTTATTACATCAACTTAGAAGCTTCTTCTCTGTTCTACTATGGTGCTTTTAGTGTCTCCGCATACCGCAGCACGCGACATAGCTTTGCAGACGATAGTGTAACCGTTTCAGAGAGAAAAGCGGCCAATGTGACGATCTGGCTTTAAGTCGATTCGTAATAAATGACGAAAACAGACGGATTTCTCAGGTATTTACTACATATGAACACTTTTCACATTCTCCCGTGCAAAGCGGCTGCTAGTCCTCCTTTCATGCAAAATCGTAAGGTCCTAGCTCATGTCCAAGGCACCAAAGAAGGGTAAAAAGTTAATAATCGATAACTAAAACTAGAATTGTACTGCTTCTTACTGGTTATTACATCTACTTAGAAGCTTCTTCTGTGTTGTACTATAGTCCTTTTAGTGTCTCCGCATACAGCAGCACGCGACATAGCTTTGCAGACGATAAATGTAACCGTTTAAGAGAGAAAAGCGGCCAATGTGACGATCTGGCTTTAAGTCGATTTGATAACAAATGACGAAAACGGACGGATTTCTCAGGTTTTTAATACATATGAACACTTTTCACATTCTCCTGTGCAGCGCGGATGTTAGTCCTCCTTTCATGCAAAATCTTAAGGTCCTAGCCCATGTCCAAGGCACCAAAGAAGGGTAAAAAGACAATAATCGATAAGTAAAAATTGAATTGTACTGCTTCTTACTGGCTATTAAATCAAGATTGAAGCTTCTTCTGTGTTGTACTATGGTGCTTTTAGTGCCTACGCATACCGCAGCACGCGACATGGCTTTGCAGACGATAAACTAACCCGTTTCAGGGTTAAGAACGGCCAATGTGACGATCTGGCTTCAAGTCGATTCGATATCAAATGACGAAAACGAACGGTTTTTGCAGGTTTTCACTACATATGAACACTTTTCACATTCTACCGTGAAACGTGGCTGCTACTCCTCCTTTCATGCAAAATGTGAAGGTCCCTGCTCATGTCCAAGGCACCAAAGAAGTGTAAAAAGTCAATAATCGATAATTAAACTTGAATTGTACTGCTTCTTACTGGTTACTACATCAACTTAGAAGCTTCTTCTGTGTTCGACTATGGTGCTTTTAGTGTCTTCGCATATCGCAGCACGCGACATAGCTTTGCAGACGATAAATGTAACCGTTTAAGAGAGAAGATTAGCCAACATGACGATGTGGCTGTAAGTCGATTCGATAACAAATGACGAAAAGGACGGATCTCTGAGGTTTTTACTACATATGAACACTCTTCACATTCTCCCGTGCAACGCGGCTGCTAGTCCTCCTTTCATGTTAAGCTTAACATCCTAGCTCATGTCCAAGGCACCAAAGAAGGGTAAAAAGTCAATAATCGATAACTTAAACTTGAATTGTACTGCTTCTTACTGCTTACTACATCAACTTAGAAGCTTCTTCTGTGTTCTACTATGGTGCTTTTATTGTCTCCGCATACCGCAGCACGCAACATAGCGTTGCAGACGGTAGTGTAACCGATTCAGAGAGAAGAGCGGCCAACATGTCATTCCGGCTTTAAGTCGATTCGATAACAAAAGACGAAAACGGACGGATTTCTCAGGTTTTTACTACATATGAACACTTTTCGCATTCTCCCGTGCAAGGCGGCTGCTAGTCCTCCTTTCATGCAAAATCTTAAGGTCCCAGCTCATGTCAAAGCCACCAAAGAAGGGTAAAAAGTCAATAATCAATAAATAAAACTTGAATTGTACTGCTTCTTACTGGTTATTACATCAACTTAGAAGCTTCATCTGTGTTCTACTATGGTGCTCTTAGTGTCTCCGCCTGCCGCAGCACGCGACATAGCTTTGCATACGATAGTGTAACCGTTTCAGAGAGAAGAGCGGCTAACATGACGATCTGGCTATAAGTCGATTCGATAAGTGTCTCCGCCTACCGCAGCACGCGACATAGCTTTGCATACGATAGTCTAACCATTTCAGAGAGAAGAGCGGCCAACATGACAATCTGGCTTTAAGTCGATTCAATAACAAAAGACGAAAACGGACGGATTGCTCAGGTTTTTTCTACATATGAACACTTTTCACATTCTCCCGTGCAACGCGGCTGCTAGTCCTCTTTTAATGCAATATCTTAAGGTCCTAGCTCACGTCCAAGGCACCAAAGAAGGGTAAGAAGTCAATAATCGATAACTAAAACTGGAATTGTACTGATTCTTACTGGCAATTACATCAACCTAGAAACTTCTTCTGTGTTCTACTATGGTGCTTTTAGTGTCACCGCATACCGCAGCATGCGACATAGCTTTGCAGACGATAAATGTAACCGTTTCAGAGAGAAGAGAAGCCAATGTGTCGATCTGGCTTTAAGTCGATTCGATAACAAATGACGAATACGGCCAGATTTCTCAGGTTTTTCACTACATATGAACACTTTTCACATTCTACCGTGAAACGTGGCTGCTACTCCTCCTTTCATGCAAAATGTGAAGGTCCCTGCTCATGTCCAAGGCACCAAAGAAGGGTAAAAAGTCAATAATCGATAATTAAACTTGAATTGAACTGCTTCTTACTGGTTATTACATCAACTTAGAAGCTTCTTCTCTGTTCTACTATGGTGCTTTTAGTGTCTCCGCATACCGCAGCACGCGACATAGCTTTTCAGACGATAGTGTAACCGTTTCAGAGAGAAGAGCGGCCAATGTGACGATCTGGCTTTAAGTCGATTCGTAATAAATGACGAAAACAGACGGATTTCTCAGGTATTTACTACATATGAACACTTTTCACATTCTCCCGTGCAAAGCGGCTGCTAGTCCTCCTTTCATGCAAAATCGTAAGGTCCTAGCTCATGTCCAAGGCACCAAAGAAGGGTAAAAAGTTAATAATCGATAACTAAAACTAGAATTGTACTGCTTCTTACTGGTTATTACATCTACTTAGAAGCTTCTTCTGTGTTGTACTATAGTCCTTTTAGTGTCTCCGCATACAGCAGCACGCGACATAGCTTTGCAGACGATAAATGTAACCGTTTAAGAGAGAAAAGCGGCCAATGTGACGATCTGGCTTTAAGTCGATTTGATAACAAATGACGAAAACGGACGGATTTCTCAGGTTTTTAATACATATGAACACTTTTCACATTCTCCTGTGCAGCGCGGATGTTAGTCCTCCTTTCATGCAAAATCTTAAGGTCCTAGCCCATGTCCAAGGCACCAAAGAAGGGTAAAAAGACAATAATCGATAAGTAAAAATTGAATTGTACTGCTTCTTACTGGCTATTACATCAAGATTGAAGCTTCTTCTGTGTTCTACTATGGTGCTTTTAGTGCCTACGCATACCGCAGCACGCGACATGGCTTTGCAGACGATAAACTAACCCGTTTCAGGGTTAAGAACGGCCAATGTGACGATCTGGCTTCAAGTCGATTCGATATCAAATGACGAAAACGAACGGTTTTTGCAGGTTTTCACTACATATGAACACTTTTCACATTCTACCGTGAAACGTGGCTGCTACTCCTCCTTTCATGCAAAATGTGAAGGTCCCTGCTCATGTCCAAGGCACCAAAGAAGTGTAAAAAGTCAATAATCGATAATTAAACTTGAATTGTACTGCTTCTTACTGGTTACTACATCAACTTAGAAGCTTCTTCTGTGTTCGACTATGGTGCTTTTAGTGTCTCCGCATACCGCAGCACGCAACATACCGTTGCAGACGGTAGTGTAACCGATTCAGAGAGAAGAGCGGCCAACATGTCGTTCCGGCTTTAAGTCGATTCGATAACAAAAGACGAAAACGGACGGATTTCTCAGGTTTTTACTACATATGAACACTTTTCGCATTCTCCCGTGCAATGCGGCTGCTAGTCCTCCTTTCATCCAAAATCTTAAGGTCCCAGCTCATGTCCAAGGCACCAAAGAAGGGTAAAAAGTCAATAATCGATAACTAAAACTTGAATTGTACTGCTTCTTACTGGTTATTACATCTACTTAGAAGCTTCTTCTGTGTTGTACTATGGTCCTTTTAGTGTCTCCGCATACAGCAGCACGCGACATAGCTTTGCAGACGATAAATGTAACCGTTTAAGAGATAAAAGCGGCCAATGTGACGATCTGGCTTTAAGTCGATTCGATAACAAATGACGAAAACGGACGGATTTCTCAGGTTTTTTTATACATATGAACACTTTTCACATTCTCCTGTGCAACGCGGATGCTAGTCCTCCTTTCATGCAAAATCGTAAGGACCTAGCTCATGTCCAAGGCACCAAAGAAGGGTAAAAAGACAATAATCGATAAGTAAAAATTGAATTGTACTGCTTCTTACTGGCTATTACATTAAGATTGAAGCTTCTTCTGTGTTCTACTATGGTGCTTTTAGTGTCTTCGCATATCGCAGCACGCGACATAGCTTTGCAGACGATAAATGTAACCGTTTAAGAGAGAAGATTAGCCAACATGACGATGTGGCTGTAAGTCGATTCGATAACAAATGACGAAAAGGACGGATCTCTGAGGTTTTTACTACATATGAACACTCTTCACATTCTCCCGTGCAACGCGGCTGCTAGTCCTCCTTTCATGTTAAGCTTAACATCCTAGCTCATGTCCAAGGCACCAAAGAAGGGTAAAAAGTCAATAATCGATAACTTAAACTTGAATTGTACTGCTTCTTACTGGTTACTACATCAACTTAGAAGCTTCTTCTGTGTTCTACTATGGAGCTTTTATTGTCTCCGCATACCGCAGCACGCAACATAGCGTTGCAGACGGTAGTGTAACCGATTCAGAGAGAAGAGCGGCCAACATGTCATTCTGGCTTTAAGTCGATTCGATAACAAAAGACGAAAACGGACGGATTTCTCAGGTTTTTACTACATATGAACACTTTTCGCATTCTCCCGTGCAAGGCGGCTGCTAGTCCTCCTTTCATGCAAAATCTTAAGGTCCCAGCTCATGTCCAAGCCAACAAAGAAGGGTAAAAAGTCAATAATCGATAACTAAAACTTGTACTGCTTCTTACTGGCTTTTACATCAACTTAGAAGCTTCTTCTATGTTCTACTATGGTGCTTTTAGTGTCACTGCATACCGCAGCACGCGACATAGCTTTGCACGCGTTAAATGTAACCGTTTCAGAGAGAAGAACGGCCAACATGACGATCTGGCTTTAAGTCGATTCGATAACAAATGACGAACACGGATGATTGTCTCAGGTTTTTAATACATAAGAACACTTTTCACATTCTCGGGTGCTACGCGGCTGCCAGTCCTCCTTTCATGCAAAATCTTAAGTGCCTAGCTCATGTCGAAGTCTCCAAAGAAGGGTAAAAAGTCAATAATCGATTACTAAAACTTGAATTGCACTGCTTCTTACTGGCTATTACATCAACTTAGAAGCTTCTTCTGTGTTGTAGTATGGTGCGTTTAGTGTCCTCGCATACCGCAGCATGCGACATAGCTTTGCCGACGATAAATGTAACCGTTTCAGAGAGAATAGCGGCCAATGTGACGATCTGGCTTTAAGTCGATTCGATAACAAATGACGAAAACAGACGGATTTCACAGGTTTTTACTACATATGAACACTTTTCACATCTTCCGTGCAACGCGTTTGTTAGTCGTCCTTTCACGCAAAATCTTATGGTCCTAGCTCATGTCCAAGGCACCAAAGAAGGGTAAAAAGTCAATAATCGATAACAAAATCTTGAATTGTACTGCTTCTTACTGGCTATTACATCAACTTATAAGCTTCTTCTGTGTTCTACTATGGTGCTTTTAGTGTCTGAGCATACCGCAGCATGCGACATAGCTTTGCAGACGATAAAGGTAACTGTTTCAGAGAGAAGAGCGGCCAATGTGACGATCTGGCTTTAAGTCGATTCGATAACAAATGACGAAAACAGACGGATTTCTCAAGTTTTTAATACATATGAACACATTTCACATTATCTCGTGCAACGCGGCTGCTAGTCTTCCTTTCATGCAAAATCTTAAGGTCCATCTCGTGTCCAAGGCACCAAAGAAGTGTAAAATGTCAATAATCGATAACTAAAACTTGAATTGTACTGCATCTTACTGGCAATTACATCAACTTCAAAGCTTCTTCTGTGTTCTACTTTGGTGCTTTTAGTGTCTGAGCATACCGCAGCACGCGACATAGCTTTGCAGACGGTAAATGTAACCGTTTCAGAGAGAAGAGCGTCCAATGTGACGATCCGGCATTAAGTCGATTTGATAACAAAGGTCGAAAACGGATGGTTTTCTCAGCTTTTTACTACATATGAACACTTTTGATTTTCTCCCGTGCAAAGCGGCTGCTAGTCCTCCTTTAATGCAAAATCTTATGGTCCTAGCTCACGTCCAAGGCACCAAAGAGAGGTAAGAAGTCAATAATCGATAACTAAAACATGAATTGTACTGATTCTTACTGGCAATTACATCAACCTAGAAACTTCTTCTGTGTTCTACTATGGTGCTTTTAGTGTCACCGCATACCGCAGCACTCGACATAGCTTTGCAGACGATAAATGTAACCGTTTCAGAGAGAAGAGAAGCCAATGTGTCGATCTGGCTTTAAGTCGATTCGATAACCAATGACGAAAACACACGAATTTCTCAGGTTTTTACTACATATGAACACTTTTCACATTCTCCCGTGCAAAGCGGCTGCTAGTCCTCCTTTCATGCAAAATCGTAAGGTCCTAGCTCATGTCCAAGGCACCAAAGAAGGGTAAAAAATCAATAATCGATAACTAAAACTTGAATTGTACTGCTTCTTACTGGTTATTACATCTACTTAGAAGCTTCTTCTGTGTTGTACTATGGTCCTTTTAGTGTCTCCGCATACAGCAGCACGCGACATAGCTTTGCAGACGATAAATGTAACCGTTTAAGAGAGAAAAACGGCCAATGTGACGATCTGGCTTTAAGTCGATTCGATAACAAATGACGAAAGCGGACGGATTTCTCAAGTTTTTAATACATATGAACACTTTTCACATTCTCCTGTGCAACGCGGATGCTAGTCCTCCTTTTATGCAAAATCTTAAGGTCCTAGCCCATGTCCAAGGCACCAAAGAAGGGTAAAAAGACAATAATCGATAAGTAAAAATTGAATTGTACTGCTTCTTACTGGCTATTACATCAAGATTGAAGCTTCTTCTGTGTTCTACTATGGTGCTTTTAGTGCCTACGCATACCGCAGCACGCGACATGGCTTTGCAGACGATAAACTAACCCGTTTCAGGGAGAAGAGCGGCCAATGTGACGATCTGGCTTCAAGTCGATTCGATATCAAATGACGAAAACGAACGGTTTTTGCAGGTTTTCACTACATATGAACACTTTTCACATTCTCCCGTGAAACGCGGATGCTATTCTTCCGTTCATGCAAAATCTTAAGGTCCTAGCCCATGTCCAAGGCACCAAAGAAAGGTAAAAAGTCAATAATCGTTAACTAAAACTTGAATTGTACTGCTTCTTACTGGTTACTACATCAACTTAGAAGCTTCTTCTGTGTTCTACTATGGTGCTTTTAGTGTCTCTGCACACCGCAGCACGCGATATAGCTTTGCAGACGTTAAATGTAACCGTTTCAGAGAGAAGAGCGGCCAATGTGACGATCTGGCTTTAAGTCGATTCGATAACAAATGACGAAAACGGACGGATTTCTCAGCTTTATACTACATATGAACACTTTTCGTTTTCTTCCGTGCAACGCCGCTGCTAGTCCTCCTTTAAAGCAAAATCTTAAGGTCCTAGCTCACGTCCAAGGCACCAAAGAAGGGTAAGAAGTCAGTAATCGATAACTAAAACTGGAATTGTACTGATTCTTACTGGCAATTACATCAACCTAGAAACTTCTTCTGTGTTCTACTATTGTGCTTTTAGTGTCACCGCATACCGCAGCACGCGACATAGCTTTGCAGACGATAAATGTAACCGTTTCAGAGAGAAGAGAAGCCAATGTGTCGATCTGGCTTTAAGTCGATTCGATAACAAATGACGAAAACGGACATATTTCTCAAGTTTTTCACTACATATGAACACTTTTCACATTCGACCGTGAAACGTGGCTGCTACTCCTCCTTTCATGCAAAATGTGAAAGTCCCTGCTCATGTCCAAGGCACCAAAGAAGGGAAAAAGTCATTAATCGATAATTAAACTTGAATTGAACTGCTTCTTACTGGCTATTACATCTACTTAGAAGCTTCTTCTGTGTTCTACTATGGTGCTTTTGGTGTCTCCGCATACAGCAGCACGCGACTTAGCTTTGCAGACGGTAGTGTAACCGTTTCAGAGAGAAGAGCGGCCAACATGCCGATCAGGCTTTAAGTCGATTCGATAACAAATGACGAAAACGGATGATTGTCTCAGGTTTTTAATACATAAGAACACTTTTCACATTCTCGGGTGCAACGCGGCTGCCAGTCCTCCTTTCATGCAAAATCTTAAGTGCCTAGCTCATGTCGAAGGCACCAAAGAAGGGTAAAAAGTCAATAATCGATTACTAAAACTTGAATTGCACAGCTTCTTACTGGCTATTACATCAACTTAAAAGCTTCTTCTGTGTTCTACTTTGGTGCTTTTAGTGTCTGAGCATACCGCAGCATGCGACATAGCTTTGCAGACGTTAAATGTAACCGTTTCAGAGAGAAGAGCGGCCAATGTGACGATCTGGCTTTAAGTCGATTCGATAACAAATGACGAAAACGGATGGATTTCTTAGGTTTTTAATACATATGAACACTTTTCACATTCTCCCGTGCAACGCGGCTGCTAGTCTTAGTTTCATGCAAAATCTTAAGGTCCTAGCTCATGTCCAAGTCACCAAAGAAGGGTAAAAAGTCAATAATCGATAAATAAAACTTGAATTGTACTTCTTCTTACTGGCTATTACATCAAGTTAGATGCTTCTTCTGTGTTCTACTATGGTGCTTTTAGTGTCTCCGCGTACCGCAGCTCGCGACATAGCTTTGCAGACCATAAATGTAACTGTTTCAGAGAGAAGAGCGGCCTATGTGACGATCTGGCTTAAGTCAATTCGATAACAAAAAACGAAAACGGACGCATTTCTCAGGTTTTTACTACATATGTACACTTTTCACATTCTCTCGTGCAACGCGGCTGCTAGTCCTCCTTTCATGCAAAATCTTAAGGTCCTAGCTCATGTCGAAGGCACCAAAGAAGGGTAAAAAGTTAATAATCGATAACTAAAACTTGAATTGTACTGCTTCTTACTGGCTATTACATGAACTTAGAAGATTCTTCTGTGTTCTGCTATGGTGCTTTTAGTGTCTCCGCAAACCGCAGCACGCGACATAGCTTTGCAGACGATAAATGTAATCGTTCAGAGAGAATAGAAGACAATGTGACGAACTGGCTTTAAGTCGATTCGATAACAAATTACGAAAACGGACGGATTTCTCAGGTTTTTACTCTATATGCACACTTTTCACATTTTCCCATGCAACGCGGCTGCTAGTCCTCCTTTCATGCAAAATCTTAAGGTCCCAGCTCATGTCAAAGCCACCAAAGAAGGGTAAAAAGTCAATAATCAATAAATAAAACTTGAATTGTACTGCTTCTTACTGGTTATTACATCAACTTAGAAGCTTCATCTGTGTTCTACTATGGTGCTCTTAGTGTCTCCGCCTGCCGCAGCACGCGACATAGCTTTGCATACGATAGTGTAACCGTTTCAGAGAGAAGAGCGGCTAACATGACGATCTGGCTATAAGTCGATTCGATAAGTGTCTCCGCCTACCGCAGCACGCGACATAGCTTTGCATACGATAGTCTAACCATTTCAGAGAGAAGAGCGGCCAACATGACAATCTGGCTTTAAGTCGATTCAATAACAAAAGACGAAAACGGACGGATTTCTCAGGTTTTTACTACATATGAACACTTTTCACATTCTCCCGTGCAACGCGGCTGCTAGTCCTCTTTTAATGCAATATCTTAAGGTCCTAGCTCACGTCCAAGGCACCAAAGAAGGGTAAGAAGTCAATAATCGATAACTAAAACTGGAATTGTACTGATTCTTACTGGCAATTACATCAACCTAGAAACTTCTTCTGTGTTCTACTATGGTGCTTTTAGTGTCACCGCATACCGCAGCATGCGACATAGCTTTGCAGACGATAAATGTAACCGTTTCAGAGAGAAGAGAAGCCAATGTGTCGATCTGGCTTTAAGTCGATTCGATAACAAATGACGAATACGGCCAGATTTCTCAGGTTTTTCACTACATATGAACACTTTTCACATTCTACCGTGAAACGTGGCTGCTACTCCTCCTTTCATGCAAAATGTGAAGGTCCCTGCTCATGTCCAAGGCACCAAAGAAGGGTAAAAAGTCAATAATCGATAATTAAACTTGAATTGAACTGCTTCTTACTGGTTATTACATCAACTTAGAAGCTTCTTCTCTGTTCTACTATGGTGCTTTTAGTGTCTCCGCATACCGCAGCACGCGACATAGCTTTGCAGACGATAGTGTAACCGTTTCAGAGAGAAAAGCGGCCAATGTGACGATCTGGCTTTAAGTCGATTCGTAATAAATGACGAAAACAGACGGATTTCTCAGGTATTTACTACATATGAACACTTTTCACATTCTCCCGTGCAAAGCGGCTGCTAGTCCTCCTTTCATGCAAAATCGTAAGGTCCTAGCTCATGTCCAAGGCACCAAAGAAGGGTAAAAAGTTAATAATCGATAACTAAAACTAGAATTGTACTGCTTCTTACTGGTTATTACATCTACTTAGAAGCTTCTTCTGTGTTGTACTATAGTCCTTTTAGTGTCTCCGCATACAGCAGCACGCGACATAGCTTTGCAGACGATAAATGTAACCGTTTAAGAGAGAAAAGCGGCCAATGTGACGATCTGGCTTTAAGTCGATTTGATAACAAATGACGAAAACGGACGGATTTCTCAGGTTTTTAATACATATGAACACTTTTCACATTCTCCTGTGCAGCGCGGATGTTAGTCCTCCTTTCATGCAAAATCTTAAGGTCCTAGCCCATGTCCAAGGCACCAAAGAAGGGTAAAAAGACAATAATCGATAAGTAAAAATTGAATTGTACTGCTTCTTACTGGCTATTAAATCAAGATTGAAGCTTCTTCTGTGTTGTACTATGGTGCTTTTAGTGCCTACGCATACCGCAGCACGCGACATGGCTTTGCAGACGATAAACTAACCCGTTTCAGGGTTAAGAACGGCCAATGTGACGATCTGGCTTCAAGTCGATTCGATATCAAATGACGAAAACGAACGGTTTTTGCAGGTTTTCACTACATATGAACACTTTTCACATTCTACCGTGAAACGTGGCTGCTACTCCTCCTTTCATGCAAAATGTGAAGGTCCCTGCTCATGTCCAAGGCACCAAAGAAGTGTAAAAAGTCAATAATCGATAATTAAACTTGAATTGTACTGCTTCTTACTGGTTACTACATCAACTTAGAAGCTTCTTCTGTGTTCGACTATGGTGCTTTTAGTGTCTTCGCATATCGCAGCACGCGACATAGCTTTGCAGACGATAAATGTAACCGTTTAAGAGAGAAGATTAGCCAACATGACGATGTGGCTGTAAGTCGATTCGATAACAAATGACGAAAAGGACGGATCTCTGAGGTTTTTACTACATATGAACACTCTTCACATTCTCCCGTGCAACGCGGCTGCTAGTCCTCCTTTCATGTTAAGCTTAACATCCTAGCTCATGTCCAAGGCACCAAAGAAGGGTAAAAAGTCAATAATCGATAACTTAAACTTGAATTGTACTGCTTCTTACTGCTTACTACATCAACTTAGAAGCTTCTTCTGTGTTCTACTATGGTGCTTTTATTGTCTCCGCATACCGCAGCACGCAACATAGCGTTGCAGACGGTAGTGTAACCGATTCAGAGAGAAGAGCGGCCAACATGTCATTCCGGCTTTAAGTCGATTCGATAACAAAAGACGAAAACGGACGGATTTCTCAGGTTTTTACTACATATGAACACTTTTCGCATTCTCCCGTGCAAGGCGGCTGCTAGTCCTCCTTTCATGCAAAATCTTAAGGTCCCAGCTCATGTCAAAGCCACCAAAGAAGGGTAAAAAGTCAATAATCAATAAATAAAACTTGAATTGTACTGCTTCTTACTGGTTATTACATCAACTTAGAAGCTTCATCTGTGTTCTACTATGGTGCTCTTAGTGTCTCCGCCTGCCGCAGCACGCGACATAGCTTTGCATACGATAGTGTAACCGTTTCAGAGAGAAGAGCGGCTAACATGACGATCTGGCTATAAGTCGATTCGATAAGTGTCTCCGCCTACCGCAGCACGCGACATAGCTTTGCATACGATAGTCTAACCATTTCAGAGAGAAGAGCGGCCAACATGACAATCTGGCTTTAAGTCGATTCAATAACAAAAGACGAAAACGGACGGATTGCTCAGGTTTTTTCTACATATGAACACTTTTCACATTCTCCCGTGCAACGCGGCTGCTAGTCCTCTTTTAATGCAATATCTTAAGGTCCTAGCTCACGTCCAAGGCACCAAAGAAGGGTAAGAAGTCAATAATCGATAACTAAAACTGGAATTGTACTGATTCTTACTGGCAATTACATCAACCTAGAAACTTCTTCTGTGTTCTACTATGGTGCTTTTAGTGTCACCGCATACCGCAGCATGCGACATAGCTTTGCAGACGATAAATGTAACCGTTTCAGAGAGAAGAGAAGCCAATGTGTCGATCTGGCTTTAAGTCGATTCGATAACAAATGACGAATACGGCCAGATTTCTCAGGTTTTTCACTACATATGAACACTTTTCACATTCTACCGTGAAACGTGGCTGCTACTCCTCCTTTCATGCAAAATGTGAAGGTCCCTGCTCATGTCCAAGGCACCAAAGAAGGGTAAAAAGTCAATAATCGATAATTAAACTTGAATTGAACTGCTTCTTACTGGTTATTACATCAACTTAGAAGCTTCTTCTCTGTTCTACTATGGTGCTTTTAGTGTCTCCGCATACCGCAGCACGCGACATAGCTTTTCAGACGATAGTGTAACCGTTTCAGAGAGAAGAGCGGCCAATGTGACGATCTGGCTTTAAGTCGATTCGTAATAAATGACGAAAACAGACGGATTTCTCAGGTATTTACTACATATGAACACTTTTCACATTCTCCCGTGCAAAGCGGCTGCTAGTCCTCCTTTCATGCAAAATCGTAAGGTCCTAGCTCATGTCCAAGGCACCAAAGAAGGGTAAAAAGTTAATAATCGATAACTAAAACTAGAATTGTACTGCTTCTTACTGGTTATTACATCTACTTAGAAGCTTCTTCTGTGTTGTACTATAGTCCTTTTAGTGTCTCCGCATACAGCAGCACGCGACATAGCTTTGCAGACGATAAATGTAACCGTTTAAGAGAGAAAAGCGGCCAATGTGACGATCTGGCTTTAAGTCGATTTGATAACAAATGACGAAAACGGACGGATTTCTCAGGTTTTTAATACATATGAACACTTTTCACATTCTCCTGTGCAGCGCGGATGTTAGTCCTCCTTTCATGCAAAATCTTAAGGTCCTAGCCCATGTCCAAGGCACCAAAGAAGGGTAAAAAGACAATAATCGATAAGTAAAAATTGAATTGTACTGCTTCTTACTGGCTATTACATCAAGATTGAAGCTTCTTCTGTGTTCTACTATGGTGCTTTTAGTGCCTACGCATACCGCAGCACGCGACATGGCTTTGCAGACGATAAACTAACCCGTTTCAGGGTTAAGAACGGCCAATGTGACGATCTGGCTTCAAGTCGATTCGATATCAAATGACGAAAACGAACGGTTTTTGCAGGTTTTCACTACATATGAACACTTTTCACATTCTACCGTGAAACGTGGCTGCTACTCCTCCTTTCATGCAAAATGTGAAGGTCCCTGCTCATGTCCAAGGCACCAAAGAAGTGTAAAAAGTCAATAATCGATAATTAAACTTGAATTGTACTGCTTCTTACTGGTTACTACATCAACTTAGAAGCTTCTTCTGTGTTCGACTATGGTGCTTTTAGTGTCTCCGCATACCGCAGCACGCAACATACCGTTGCAGACGGTAGTGTAACCGATTCAGAGAGAAGAGCGGCCAACATGTCGTTCCGGCTTTAAGTCGATTCGATAACAAAAGACGAAAACGGACGGATTTCTCAGGTTTTTACTACATATGAACACTTTTCGCATTCTCCCGTGCAATGCGGCTGCTAGTCCTCCTTTCATCCAAAATCTTAAGGTCCCAGCTCATGTCCAAGGCACCAAAGAAGGGTAAAAAGTCAATAATCGATAACTAAAACTTGAATTGTACTGCTTCTTACTGGTTATTACATCTACTTAGAAGCTTCTTCTGTGTTGTACTATGGTCCTTTTAGTGTCTCCGCATACAGCAGCACGCGACATAGCTTTGCAGACGATAAATGTAACCGTTTAAGAGATAAAAGCGGCCAATGTGACGATCTGGCTTTAAGTCGATTCGATAACAAATGACGAAAACGGACGGATTTCTCAGGTTTTTTTATACATATGAACACTTTTCACATTCTCCTGTGCAACGCGGATGCTAGTCCTCCTTTCATGCAAAATCGTAAGGACCTAGCTCATGTCCAAGGCACCAAAGAAGGGTAAAAAGACAATAATCGATAAGTAAAAATTGAATTGTACTGCTTCTTACTGGCTATTACATTAAGATTGAAGCTTCTTCTGTGTTCTACTATGGTGCTTTTAGTGTCTTCGCATATCGCAGCACGCGACATAGCTTTGCAGACGATAAATGTAACCGTTTAAGAGAGAAGATTAGCCAACATGACGATGTGGCTGTAAGTCGATTCGATAACAAATGACGAAAAGGACGGATCTCTGAGGTTTTTACTACATATGAACACTCTTCACATTCTCCCGTGCAACGCGGCTGCTAGTCCTCCTTTCATGTTAAGCTTAACATCCTAGCTCATGTCCAAGGCACCAAAGAAGGGTAAAAAGTCAATAATCGATAACTTAAACTTGAATTGTACTGCTTCTTACTGGTTACTACATCAACTTAGAAGCTTCTTCTGTGTTCTACTATGGAGCTTTTATTGTCTCCGCATACCGCAGCACGCAACATAGCGTTGCAGACGGTAGTGTAACCGATTCAGAGAGAAGAGCGGCCAACATGTCATTCTGGCTTTAAGTCGATTCGATAACAAAAGACGAAAACGGACGGATTTCTCAGGTTTTTACTACATATGAACACTTTTCGCATTCTCCCGTGCAAGGCGGCTGCTAGTCCTCCTTTCATGCAAAATCTTAAGGTCCCAGCTCATGTCCAAGCCAACAAAGAAGGGTAAAAAGTCAATAATCGATAACTAAAACTTGTACTGCTTCTTACTGGCTTTTACATCAACTTAGAAGCTTCTTCTATGTTCTACTATGGTGCTTTTAGTGTCACTGCATACCGCAGCACGCGACATAGCTTTGCACGCGTTAAATGTAACCGTTTCAGAGAGAAGAACGGCCAACATGACGATCTGGCTTTAAGTCGATTCGATAACAAATGACGAACACGGATGATTGTCTCAGGTTTTTAATACATAAGAACACTTTTCACATTCTCGGGTGCTACGCGGCTGCCAGTCCTCCTTTCATGCAAAATCTTAAGTGCCTAGCTCATGTCGAAGTCTCCAAAGAAGGGTAAAAAGTCAATAATCGATTACTAAAACTTGAATTGCACTGCTTCTTACTGGCTATTACATCAACTTAGAAGCTTCTTCTGTGTTGTAGTATGGTGCGTTTAGTGTCCTCGCATACCGCAGCATGCGACATAGCTTTGCCGACGATAAATGTAACCGTTTCAGAGAGAATAGCGGCCAATGTGACGATCTGGCTTTAAGTCGATTCGATAACAAATGACGAAAACAGACGGATTTCACAGGTTTTTACTACATATGAACACTTTTCACATCTTCCGTGCAACGCGTTTGTTAGTCGTCCTTTCACGCAAAATCTTATGGTCCTAGCTCATGTCCAAGGCACCAAAGAAGGGTAAAAAGTCAATAATCGATAACAAAATCTTGAATTGTACTGCTTCTTACTGGCTATTACATCAACTTATAAGCTTCTTCTGTGTTCTACTATGGTGCTTTTAGTGTCTGAGCATACCGCAGCATGCGACATAGCTTTGCAGACGATAAAGGTAACTGTTTCAGAGAGAAGAGCGGCCAATGTGACGATCTGGCTTTAAGTCGATTCGATAACAAATGACGAAAACAGACGGATTTCTCAAGTTTTTAATACATATGAACACATTTCACATTATCTCGTGCAACGCGGCTGCTAGTCTTCCTTTCATGCAAAATCTTAAGGTCCATCTCGTGTCCAAGGCACCAAAGAAGTGTAAAATGTCAATAATCGATAACTAAAACTTGAATTGTACTGCATCTTACTGGCAATTACATCAACTTCAAAGCTTCTTCTGTGTTCTACTTTGGTGCTTTTAGTGTCTGAGCATACCGCAGCACGCGACATAGCTTTGCAGACGGTAAATGTAACCGTTTCAGAGAGAAGAGCGTCCAATGTGACGATCCGGCATTAAGTCGATTTGATAACAAAGGTCGAAAACGGATGGTTTTCTCAGCTTTTTACTACATATGAACACTTTTGATTTTCTCCCGTGCAAAGCGGCTGCTAGTCCTCCTTTAATGCAAAATCTTATGGTCCTAGCTCACGTCCAAGGCACCAAAGAGAGGTAAGAAGTCAATAATCGATAACTAAAACATGAATTGTACTGATTCTTACTGGCAATTACATCAACCTAGAAACTTCTTCTGTGTTCTACTATGGTGCTTTTAGTGTCACCGCATACCGCAGCACTCGACATAGCTTTGCAGACGATAAATGTAACCGTTTCAGAGAGAAGAGAAGCCAATGTGTCGATCTGGCTTTAAGTCGATTCGATAACCAATGACGAAAACACACGAATTTCTCAGGTTTTTACTACATATGAACACTTTTCACATTCTCCCGTGCAAAGCGGCTGCTAGTCCTCCTTTCATGCAAAATCGTAAGGTCCTAGCTCATGTCCAAGGCACCAAAGAAGGGTAAAAAATCAATAATCGATAACTAAAACTTGAATTGTACTGCTTCTTACTGGTTATTACATCTACTTAGAAGCTTCTTCTGTGTTGTACTATGGTCCTTTTAGTGTCTCCGCATACAGCAGCACGCGACATAGCTTTGCAGACGATAAATGTAACCGTTTAAGAGAGAAAAACGGCCAATGTGACGATCTGGCTTTAAGTCGATTCGATAACAAATGACGAAAGCGGACGGATTTCTCAAGTTTTTAATACATATGAACACTTTTCACATTCTCCTGTGCAACGCGGATGCTAGTCCTCCTTTTATGCAAAATCTTAAGGTCCTAGCCCATGTCCAAGGCACCAAAGAAGGGTAAAAAGACAATAATCGATAAGTAAAAATTGAATTGTACTGCTTCTTACTGGCTATTACATCAAGATTGAAGCTTCTTCTGTGTTCTACTATGGTGCTTTTAGTGCCTACGCATACCGCAGCACGCGACATGGCTTTGCAGACGATAAACTAACCCGTTTCAGGGAGAAGAGCGGCCAATGTGACGATCTGGCTTCAAGTCGATTCGATATCAAATGACGAAAACGAACGGTTTTTGCAGGTTTTCACTACATATGAACACTTTTCACATTCTCCCGTGAAACGCGGATGCTATTCTTCCGTTCATGCAAAATCTTAAGGTCCTAGCCCATGTCCAAGGCACCAAAGAAAGGTAAAAAGTCAATAATCGTTAACTAAAACTTGAATTGTACTGCTTCTTACTGGTTACTACATCAACTTAGAAGCTTCTTCTGTGTTCTACTATGGTGCTTTTAGTGTCTCTGCACACCGCAGCACGCGATATAGCTTTGCAGACGTTAAATGTAACCGTTTCAGAGAGAAGAGCGGCCAATGTGACGATCTGGCTTTAAGTCGATTCGATAACAAATGACGAAAACGGACGGATTTCTCAGCTTTATACTACATATGAACACTTTTCGTTTTCTTCCGTGCAACGCCGCTGCTAGTCCTCCTTTAAAGCAAAATCTTAAGGTCCTAGCTCACGTCCAAGGCACCAAAGAAGGGTAAGAAGTCAGTAATCGATAACTAAAACTGGAATTGTACTGATTCTTACTGGCAATTACATCAACCTAGAAACTTCTTCTGTGTTCTACTATTGTGCTTTTAGTGTCACCGCATACCGCAGCACGCGACATAGCTTTGCAGACGATAAATGTAACCGTTTCAGAGAGAAGAGAAGCCAATGTGTCGATCTGGCTTTAAGTCGATTCGATAACAAATGACGAAAACGGACATATTTCTCAAGTTTTTCACTACATATGAACACTTTTCACATTCGACCGTGAAACGTGGCTGCTACTCCTCCTTTCATGCAAAATGTGAAAGTCCCTGCTCATGTCCAAGGCACCAAAGAAGGGAAAAAGTCATTAATCGATAATTAAACTTGAATTGAACTGCTTCTTACTGGCTATTACATCTACTTAGAAGCTTCTTCTGTGTTCTACTATGGTGCTTTTGGTGTCTCCGCATACAGCAGCACGCGACTTAGCTTTGCAGACGGTAGTGTAACCGTTTCAGAGAGAAGAGCGGCCAACATGCCGATCAGGCTTTAAGTCGATTCGATAACAAATGACGAAAACGGATGATTGTCTCAGGTTTTTAATACATAAGAACACTTTTCACATTCTCGGGTGCAACGCGGCTGCCAGTCCTCCTTTCATGCAAAATCTTAAGTGCCTAGCTCATGTCGAAGGCACCAAAGAAGGGTAAAAAGTCAATAATCGATTACTAAAACTTGAATTGCACAGCTTCTTACTGGCTATTACATCAACTTAAAAGCTTCTTCTGTGTTCTACTTTGGTGCTTTTAGTGTCTGAGCATACCGCAGCATGCGACATAGCTTTGCAGACGTTAAATGTAACCGTTTCAGAGAGAAGAGCGGCCAATGTGACGATCTGGCTTTAAGTCGATTCGATAACAAATGACGAAAACGGACGGATTTCTCATGTTTTTAGTACATATGAACACTTTGCACATTCTCCCGTACAACGCGGGTGCTAGTCGTCCTTTCATGCAAAATCGTATGTGGTTAGCTCATGTCGAAGGCACCAATGAAGGGTAAAAAGTCATTAATCGATAACTAAACTTCAATAGCACTGCTTCTTACTGGCTATTACATCAACTTAAAACCTTCTTCTGTGTTCTACTATGGTGCTTTTAGTGTCTCCGCATACCGCAGCACTTGACATAGCTTTGCAGACGATAAATGTAACCGTTTCAGAGAGAAAAGCGGCCAATGTTACGATCTGGCATTAAGTGGATTCGATAACAAATGACGAAAACGGACGGATTTCTCAGGTTTTTACCACATATGAACACTTTTCACATTCTCCCGTACAACGTGGCTGCTACTCCTCCTTTCATGCAAAATCTTAAGGTCCTAGCTGATGTCCAAGGCACCAAAGAAGGGTAAAAAGTCAATAATCGATAACTAAAACTTGTATTGTACTGCTTCTTACCGGCAATTACATCAACTTCGAAGCTTCTTCTGTGTTCTACTTTGGTGCTTTTAGTGTCTGAGCATAACGCAGCTCGCGACATAGCTTTGCAGTCGGTAAATGTAACCGTTTCAGAGAGAAGAGCGGCCAATGTGACGATCCGGCATTAAGTCGATTCGATAACAAAGGTCGAAAACGGACGGTTTTTGCAGGTTTTCACTAAATATGAACACTTTTCACATTCTCCCGTGAAACGTGGCTGCTAGTCCTCCTTTCACGCAAAATCTGAAGGTCCTAGCTCATGTCCAAGGCACCACACCAAAGAAGGGTAAAAAGTCAATAATCAATAACTAAAACTTGAATTGTACTGCTTCTTACTGGCTATTACATCAACATAAAAGCTTCTTCTGTTTTCTA
Organism: Schistocerca gregaria; assembly: GCF_023897955.1. Taxonomy (NCBI): domain Eukaryota; kingdom Metazoa; phylum Arthropoda; class Insecta; order Orthoptera; family Acrididae; genus Schistocerca; species Schistocerca gregaria. Next base: position 12,928,013 of record NW_026061795.1, on the reverse strand, counting down.
CTATGGTGCTTTTAGTCTCTCCGCGTACCGCTGCACGCGACATAGCTTTGCAGACGATAAATGTAATCGTTTCAGAGAGAAGAGCGGCCAATGTGGCGATGTGGATTTAAGCCGATTCCATAACAAATGACGAAAACGGACGTATTTCTCAGCATTTTACTACATATGAACATTTTTCACATTCTACCGTGCAACGCGGCTGCTAGTCCTTTTTTCATGCAAAATCTGAAGGGCCTAGCTCATGTCCAAGACACCAAAGAAGGGTAAAAAGTCAATAATCGATAACTAAAACTGGAATTGTACTGATTCTTACTGGCAATTACGTCAACTTAGAAACTTCTTCTGTGTTCTACTATGGTCCTTTTAGTGTCTCCGCATACAGCAGCACGCGACATAGTTTTGCAGACGATAAATGTAACCGTTTAAGAGAGAAAAGCGGCAAATGTGACGATCTGGCTTTAAGTCGATTCGATAACAAAAGACGAAAACGGACGGATTTCTCAGGTTTTTAATACATATGAACACTTTTCACATTCTCCTGTTTAACGCGGAAGCTAGTCCTCCTTTCATGCAAAATCTTAAGGTCCTAGCTGATGTCCAAGGCACCAAAGAAGGGTAAAAAGACAATAATCGATAAGTAAAAATTGAATTGTACTGCTTCTTACTGGCTATTACATCAAGATTGAAGCTTCTTCTGTGTTCTACTATGGTGCTTTTAGTGTCTACGCGTACCGCAGCACGCGACATGGCTTTGCAGACGATAAACTAACCCGTTTCAGGGAGAAGAGCGGCCAATGTGACGATCTGGCTTCAGGTCGATTCGATAACAAATGTCGAAAACGAACGGTTTTTGCAGGTTTTCACTAAATATGAACACTTTTCACATTCTCCCGTGAAACGCGGCTGCTAGTCCTCCTTTCATGCAAAATCTTAAGGTCCTAGCCCATGTCCAAGGCACCAAAGAAAGGTAAAAAGTCAATAATCAATAACTTAAACTTGAATTGTACTGCTTCTTACTGGTTACTACATCAACTTATAAGCTTCTTCTGTGTTCTACTATGGTGCTTTTAGTGTCTCCGCTTACCGCAGCACGCAACATAGCGTTGCAGACGGTAGTGTAACCGATTCAGAGAGAAGAGCGGCCAACATGTCGTTCTGCTTTAAGTCGATTCGATAACAAAAGACGAAAACGGACGGATTTCTCAGGTTTTTACTACATATGAACACTTTTCGCATTCTCCCGTGCAAAGCGGCTGCTAGTCCTCCTTTCATCCAAAATCTTAAGGTCCCAGCTCATGTCCAAGGCACCAAAGAAGGATAAAAAGTCAATAATCGAAAACTAAAACTTGTACTGCTTCTTACTGGCTTTTACATCAACTTAGAAGCTTCTTCTGTGTTCTACTATGGTGCTTTTAGTGTCTCTGCACACCGCAGCACGCAATATAGCTTTGCAGACGTTAAATGTAACCGTTTCAGAGAGAAGAGCGGCCAATGTGACGATCTGGGTCTAAGTCGATTCGATAACAAATGACGAAAACGGACGGATTTCTCATGTTTTTACTACATAAAAGAAAGCAGGTGCTGACAGATGTGAAAATTACCGAACTATCAGTTTAATAAGCCACGGCTGCAAAATACTAATGCGAATTCTTTACAGACGAATGGAAAAACTGGTAGATGCAGACCTCGGGGAGGATCAGTTTGGATTCCGTCGAAATGTTGGAACACGTGAGGCAATACTGACCTTACGACTTATCTTAGAAGAAAGATTAAGAAAAGGCAAACCTACGTTTCTAGCATTTGTAGACTTAGAGAAAGCTTTTGACAATGTTGACTGGAGTACTCTTTTTCAAATTCTAAAGGTGGCAGGGGTAAAATACAGGGAGCGAAAGGCTATTTATAATTTGTACAGAAACCAGATGGCAGTAATAAGAGTCGAGGGGCATGAAAGGGAAGCAGTGGTTGGGAAAGGAGTGAGACAGGGTTGTAGCCTCTCCCCGATGTTATTCAATCTGTATATTGAGCAAGCAGTAAAGGAAACAAAAGAAAAATTTGGAGTAGGTATTAAAATTCATGGAGACGAAGTAAAAACTTTGAGGTTCGCCGATGACATTGTAATTCTGTCAGAGACGGCAAAGGACTTGGAAGAGCAGTTGAACGGAATGGACAGTGTCTTGAAAGGAGGATATAAGATGAACATTAACAAAAGCAAAACGAGGATAATGGAATGTAGTCAAATTAAATCGGGTGATGCTGAGGGAATTAGATTAGGAAATGAGACACTTAAAGTAGTAAAGGAGTTTTGCTATTTAGGAAGTAAAATAACTGATGATGGTCGAAGTAGAGAGGATATAAAATGTAGACTGGCAATGGCAAGGAAAGCGTTTCTGAAGAAGAGAAATTTGTTAACATCGAATATAGATTTATGTATCAGGAAGTCGTTTCTGAAAGTATTTGTTTGGAGTGTAGCCATGTATGGAAGTGAAACATGGACGATAACTAGTTTGGACAAGAAGAGAATAGAAGCTTTCGAAATGTGGTGCTACAGAAGAATACTGAAGATAAGGTGGATAGATCACGTAACTAATGAGGAGGTATTGAATAGGATTGGGGAGAAGAGAAGTTTGTGGCACAACTTGACTAGAAGAAGGGATCGGTTGGTAGGACATGTTTTGAGGCATCAAGGGATCACAAATTTAGCATTGGAGGGCAGCGTGGAGGGTAAAAATCGTAGAGGGAGACCGAGAGATGAGTACACTAAGCAGATTCAGAAGGATGTAGGTTGCAGTAGGTACTGGGAGATGAAGCAGCTTGCACAGGATAGAGTAGCATGGAGAGCTGCATCAAACCAGTCTCAGGACTGAAGACAACAACAACAACAACAACGAACACTTTTCACATTCTCCCGTACAACGCGGGTGCTAGTCGTCCTTTCATGCAAAATCTTATGTGCTTAGCTCATGTCGAAGGCACCAAAGAATTGTAAAAAGTCATTAATCGATAACTAAATTTGAATAGCACTGCTTCTTACTGGCTATTACATCAACTTAGAACCTTCTTCTGTGTTCTACTATGGCGCTTTTAGTGTCTCCGCATACCGCAGCACGCGACATAGCTTTGCAGACGATAAATCTAACCGTTTCAGAGAGAAAAGCGGCCAATGTGACGATCTGGATTTAAGTCGATTCGATAACAAATGACGAAAACGGACGGATTTCTCAGGTTTTTACCACATATGAACACTTTTCACATTCTCCCGTACAACGTGGTTGCAACTCCTCCTTTCATGCATTATCTTAAGGTCCTAGCTGATGTCCAAGGCACCAAAGAAGGGTAAAAAGTCAATAATCGATAACTAAAACTTGTATTGTACTGCTTCTTACTGACAATTACATCAACTTCAAGGGTTCTTCTGTGTTCTACTTTGGAGCTTTTAGTGTCTGAGCATACCGCAGCACGCGACATAGCTTTGCAGTCGGTAAATGTAACCGTTACAGAGAGAAGAGCGGCCAATGTGACGATCCGGCATTAAGTCGATTCGATAACAAAGGTCGAAAACGGACGGATTTCTCAGGTTTTTACTACATATGAACACTTCTCACATTCTCCCGTGCAAAGCGGCTGCTAGTCCTCCTTTCATGCAAAATCGTAAGGTCCTAGCTCATGTCCAAGGCACCAAAGAAGGGTAAAAAGTCAATAATCGATAATTAAACTTGAATTATACTGCTTCTTACTGGTTATTACATCAACTTAGAAGCTTCTTCTCTGTTCTACTATGGTGTTTTTAGTGTCTTCGCATATCGCATCACGCGACATAGCTTTGCATACGATAAATGTAACCGTTTAAGAGAGAAGATTAGCCAAGATGACGATGTGGCTTTAAGTCGATTCGATAACATATGACGAAAACGGACGGATCTCTGAGGTTTTTACTACATATGAACACTTTTCACATTCTCCCGTGAAACGCGGCTGCTAGTCCTCCTTTCATGTTAAGCTTAACATCCTAGCTCATGTCCAAGGCACCAAAGAAGTGTATAAACTCAATAATCGATAACTAAAACTAGAATTGTACTGCTTCTTACTGGCTATTACATCAACATAGAAGCTTCTTCTGTGTTGTACTATGGTGCGTTTAGTGTATTCGCATACCGCAGTACACGACATAGCTTTGCAGACGATAAATGTAACCGTTTCAGAGAGAAGAGTGGCCAATGTGACGATGTGGCTTTAAGTCGATTCGATAACAAATGACGAAAACGGACGGATTTCACAGGTTTTTACTACATATGAACACTTTTCGCATTCTCCCGTGCAAAGCGGCTGCTAGTCCTCCTTTCATCCAAAATCTTAAGATCCCAGCTCATGTCCAAGGCACCAAAGAAGGGTAAAAAGTCAATAATCGATAATTAAACTTGAATTGAACTGCTTCTTATTGGTTATTACATCAACTTAGAAGCTTCTTCTCTGTTCTACTATGGTGCTTTTAGTGTATCCGCATACCGCAGCACGCGACATAGCTTTGTAGACGATAGTGTAACCGTTTCAGACAGAAGAGCGGCCAATGTGACGATCTGGCTTTAAGTCGATTCGATAACAAATGACGAAAACTGACGGATTTCTCAGGTTTTTACTACATATGAACACTTTTCACATTCTCCCGTGCAAAGCGGCGGCTAGTCCTCCTTTCATGCAAAATTGTAAGGTCCTAGCTCATGTCCAAGGCACCAAAGAAGGGTAAAAAGTCAAGAATCGATAACTAAAACTTGAATTGTACTGCTTCTTACTGGTTATTACATCTACTTAGAAGCTTCTTCTGTGTTCTACTATGGTCCTTTTAGTGTCTCCGCATACAGCAGCACGCGACATAGCTTTGCAGACGATAAATGTAACCGTTTAAGAGAGAAAAGCGGCCAATGTGACGATCTGGCTTTAAGTCGATTCGATAACAAATGACGAAAACGGGCGGATCTCTGAGGTTTTTACTACATATGAACACTTTTCACATTCTCCCGTGCAACGCCGGTGCTAGTCCTCCTTTCATGTTAAGCTTAGCATCCTAGCTCATGTCCAAGGCACCAAAGAAGGGTAAAAAGTCAATAATCAATAACTTAAAATTGAATTGTACTGCTTCTTACTGGTTACTACAACAACTTAGAAGCTTCTTCTGTGTTCTACTATGGTGCTCTTAGTGTCTCCGCATACCGCAGCACGCAACATATCGTTGCAGACGGTAGTGTAACCGATTCAGTGAGAAGAGCGGCCAACATGTCGTTCTGGCTTTAAGTCGATTCGATAACAAAAGACGAAAATTGACGGATTTCTCAGGTTTTTAATACATATGAACACTTTTCACATTCTCCCGTGCAACGCGGCTGCTAGTCCTCCTTTCATGTTAAGCTTAACATCCTAGCTCATGTCCAAGGCACCAAAGAAGGGTAAAAAGTCAATAATCGATAACTTAAACTTGAATTGTACTGCTTCTTACTGGTTACTACATCAACTTAGAAACTTCTTCTGTGTTCTACTATGGTGCTTTTAATGTCCCCGCATACTGCAGCATGCGACATAGCTTTGCAGATGATAAATGTAACCGTTTCATAGAGAAGAGTGGCCTTTGTGACGATGTGGCTTTAAGTCGATTCGATAACAAATGACGAAACCGGTCGGATTTCACAGGTTTTTACTACATATGAACACTTTTCACGTTCTTCCGTGCAACTCGTTTGGTAGTCCTCCTTTCACGCAAAATCTTATGGTCCTAGCTCATGTCCAAGGCACCAAAGAAGGGTAAAAAGTCAATAATCGATAACAAACTCTTGAAATGTACTGCTTCTTACTGGCTATACATCAACTTATAAGCTTCTTCTGTGTTGTACTATGGTGCTTTTATTGTCTCCGCATACCGCAGTATGCGACATAGCTTTGCCGACGATAAATGTAACCGTTTAAGAGAGAATAGCGGCCAATGTGACGATCTGGCATTAAGTATATTCGATAACAAATGACGAAAGCGGACGGATTTCTCAGATTTTTACTACATATGAACTCTTTTCACGTCTCTCGTGCAACGCGGCTGCTAGTCTTCCTTTCATGCAAAATCTTGAGGTCCTAGCTCATGTCCAAGGCAACAAAGAAGTGTAAAAAGTCCATAATCGATAAATAAAATTTGAATTGTACTGCTCCTTACAGGCTATTACATCAACTTAGAAGCTTCTTCTGTGTTCTACTATGGTCCTTTTAGTGTCTCCGCATAGAGCAGCACGCCACATAGCTTTGCAGATGATAAATGTAACCGTTTCAGAGAGAAGAGTGGCCAATGTGACGATGTGGCTTTAAGTCGATTCGATAACAAATGACGAAAACGGACGGATTTCACAGGTTTTTACTACATATGAACACTTTTCACATTCTCCCGTGCAATGCGGCTGGTAGTCCTCCTTTCACGCAAAATATTAAGGTCCTAGCTAATCTTGAAGGCACCAAAGAAGGGTAAAAAGTCAATAATCGATAACTAAAACTTGAATTGTACTGCTTCAGACTGGCTAATACGTCAACTTAGAAACTTCCTTTGTGTTCTACTTTGGTGCTTTTAGTGTCTCCGCATACCGCAGCACGCGACATAGCTTTGCAGACGATAAATGTAACCGTTTAAGAGAGAAGAGGAGCCAACATGACGATGTGGCTTTAAGTCGATTCGATAACAAATGACGAAAACGGACGGATTTCACAGGTTTTTACTACATATGAACACTTTTCACATTCTCCCGTGCAAAGCGGCTGCTAGTCCTCCTTTCACATCAACTTAGAAGCTTCCTCTGTGTTTTACTATGGTGCTTTTAGTTTCTCCGCATACCGCAGCATGCGACATAGCTTTGCAGACGATAAATGTAAACGTTCCAGAGAGAAGAGCGGCCAATGTGACGTTCTGGCTTTAAGTCGATCTGATAACAAATGACGAATACGGTCGGATTTCTCAGATTTTTACTACATATGAACACTTTTCTCACTTTCCCGTCCAACGCGGCTGCTAGTCCTCCTTTCATGCAAAATCTTAAGGTCCTATCTCATGTCCAAGGCACCAAAGAAGAGTAAAAACTCAACAATCGATAACTAAAACTTGAATTGCATTGCTTCTTACTGGCTATTACACCAACTTAGAAGCTTCTTCTGTGTTCTACTATTGTGCTTTTAGTGTCTCGGCATACCGCAGGACGCGACATAGCTTTGCAGACGATAATTGTTATCGTTTTAGAGAGAAGAGAAGCCAACATGACGATCTGTCTTTAAGTCGATTCGATAACAAATGACGAAAACGGATGGATTTCTCTGGTTTTTACTACATATGAACACATTTCACATACTCCCGTGAAACGTGGCTGCTGGTCCTCCTTTCACGCAAAATCTGAAGGTCCTAGCTAATGTACAAGGCACCAAAGAAGGGTAAAAAGTCAATAATCGATAACTAAAACTTGAATTGTACTGCTTCTTACTGGCTAATACATCAACTTAAAAGCTTCTTCTGTTTTCTACTATGGTGCTTTTAGTGTCTCCGCGTACCGCAGCACGCGACATAGCTTTGCAGACGATAAATGTAAACGTTTCAGAGAGAAGAGCGGCCAATGTGGCGATGTGGATTTAAGCCGATTCCATAACAAATGACGAAAACGGACGTATTTCTCAGGTTTTTACTACATATGAACACTTTTCACATTCTCCCGTGCATCGCAGCTGCTAGACCTCCGTTCATGTTAAGCTTAACATCCTAGCTCATGTCCAAGGCACCAAAGAAGGGTAAAAAGTCAATAATCGATAACTTAAACTTGAATTGTACTGCTTCTTACTGGTTACTACATCAACTTAGAAGCTTCTTCTGTGTTCTACTATGGTGCTTTTAATGTCCCCGCATACTGCAGCATGCGACATAGCTTTGCAGATGATAAATGTAACCGTTTCATAGAGAAGAGTGGCCATTGTGACGATGTGGCTTTAAGTCGATTCGATAACAAATGACGAAACCGGTCGGATTTCACAGGTTTTTACTACATATGAACACTTTTCACGTTCTTCCGTGCAACTCGTTTGGTAGTCCTCCTTTCACGCAAAATCTTATGGTCCTAGCTCATGTCCAAGTCACCAAAGAAGGGTAAAAAGTCAATAATCGATAACAAATTCTTGAAATGTACTGCTTCTTACTGGCTATTACATCAACTTAGAAGCTTCTTCTGTGTTCTACTATGGTGCTTTTAGTGTCTCCGCATAGAGCAGCACGCCACATAGCTTTGCAGATGATAAATGTAACCGTTTCAGAGAGAAGAGTGGCCAATGTGACGATGTGGCTTTAAGTCGATTCGATAACAAATGACGAAAATGGTCGGATTTCACAGGTTTTTACTACATATGAACACTTTTCACGTTCTTCCGTGCAACGCGTTTGGTAGTCCTAATTTCACGCAAAATCTTATGGTCCTAGCTCATGTCCAAGGCACCAAAGAAGAGTAAAAAGTCAATAATCGATAACAAAGGGCTATTACATAAACTTATAAGCTTCTTCTGTGTTGTACTATGGTGCTTTTAGTGTCTCCGCATACCGCAGTATGCGACATAGCTTTGCCGACGATAAATGTAACCGTTTAAGAGAGAAAAGCGGCCAATGTGACGATCTGGCTTTAAGTCTATTCGATAACAAACGACAAAAGCGGACGGATTTCTCAGATTTTTACTACATATGAACACTTTTCTCACTCTCCCATGCAACGCGGCTGCTAGTCCTCCTTTCATGCAAAATCTTGAGGTCCTAGCTCATGTCCAAGGCAACAAAGAAGTGTAAAAAGTCCATAACCGATAAATAAAATTTGAATTGTACTGCTCCTTACAGGCTATTACATCAACTTAGAAGCTTCTTCTGTGTTCTACTATGGTGCTTTTAGTGTCTCCGCATAGAGCAGCACGCCACTTAGCTTTGCAGATGATAAATGTAACCGTTTCAGAGAGAAGAGTGGCCAATGTGACGATGTGGCTTTAAGTCGATTCGATAACAAATGACGAAAATGGTCGGATTTCACAGGTTTTTACTACATATGAACACTTTTCACGTTCTTCCGTGCAACGCGTTTGGTAGTCCTAATTTCACGCAAAATCTTACGGTCCTAGCTCATGTCCAAGGCACCAAAGAAGAGTAAAAAGTCAATAATCGATAACAAAGGGCTATTACATAAACTTATAAGCTTCTTCTGTGTTGTACTATGGTGCTTTTAGTGTCTCCGCATACCGCAGTATGCGACATAGCTTTGCCGACGATAAATGTAACCGTTTAAGAGAGAAAAGCGGCCAATGTGACGATCTGGCTTTAAGTCTATTCGATAACAAATGACAAAAGCGGACGGATTTCTCAGATTTTTACTACATATGAACACTTTTCTCACTCTCCCATGCAACGCGGCTGCTAGTCCTCCTTTCATGCAAAATCTTGAGGTCCTAGCTCATGTCCAAGGTACCAAGAAGTGTAAAAAGTCCATAATCGATAAATAAAACTTGAATTGTACTGCATCTTACTGGCTATTACATCAACCTAGAAGCTTCTTCTGTGTTCTACTATGGTGCTTTTTGTGTCTCCGCCTACGCAGCACGCGACATAGCTTTGCATACTATAAATGTAACCGTTTCAGAGAGAAGAGTGGCCAATGTGACGATGTGGCTTTAAGTCGATTCGATAACAAATGACGAAAACGGACGGATTTCACAGGTTTTTACTACATATGAACACTTTTCACATTCTCCCGTGCAATGCGGCTGGTAGTCCTCCTTTCACGCAAAATATTAAGGTCCTAGCTAATCTTGAAGGCACCAAAGAAGGGTAAAAAGTCAATAATTGATAACTAAAACTTGAATTGTACTGCTTCTGACTGGCTAATACTTCAACTTAGAAGCTTCCTTTGTGTTCTACTATGGTGCTTTTAGTGTCTCCGCATACCGCAGCACGCGACATAGCTTTGCAGACGATAAATGTAACCGTTTAAGAGAGAAGAGTAGCCAACATGACGATGTGGCTTTAAGTCGATTCGATAACAAATGACGAAAACGGACGGATTTCACAGGTTTTTACTACATATGAACACTTTTCACATTCTCCCGTGCAAAGCGGCTGCTAGTCCTCCTTTCACATCAACTTAGAAGCTTCCTCTGTGTTTTACTATGGTGCTTTTAGTGTCTCCGCATACCGCAGCATGCGACATAGCTTTGCAGACAATAAATGTAAACGTTCCAGAGAGAAGAGCGGCCAATGTGACGTTCTGGCTTTAAGTCGATCTGATAACAAATGACGAATACGGACGGATTTCTCAGATTTTTACTACATATGAACACTTTTCTCACTTTCCCGTCCAACGCGGCTGCTAGTCCTCCTTTCATGCAAATTCTTAAGTTCCCAGCTCATGTCCAAGGCACCAAAGAAGGGTAAAAAGTTAATAATCGATAACTAAAATTTGAATTATACTGCTTCTCACTGGCTTTTACACCAACTTAGAAGCTTCTTCTGCGTTCTACTATGGTGCATTTTGTGTCTGTGCATACCGCAGCACGCGGCATAACTTTGCAAACGATAAATGTAACCGTTTCAGGAAGAAGAGCGGCCAATGTAACGATCTGGCTTTAACTTCATTCGATAACAAATGACGATAACGTACGGATTACTTTCTCAGATTTTTACTATATATGAACACTTTTCTCACTCTCCCATGCAACGCGGCTTCTAGTCCTCCTTTCATGCAAAATCTTGAGGTCCTAGCTCTTGTCCAAGGCACCAAAGAAGAGTAAAAAGTCAATAATCGATAACAAAAACTTGAGTTGTACTGCTTCTTACTGGCTATTACATCAACTTAGAAGCGTCTTCTGTGTTCTACTGTGGTGCTTTTAGTGTCTCCGCATACCGCAGCACGCGACATATCTTTGCAGACGTTAAATGTAACCATTTCAGAGAGAAGAGCGGCCAATGTGACGATGTGGCTTTAAGTTGATTCGAGAACAAATAACGAAAACGGACTGATTTCTCAGGTTTTTACTACATATGAACACTTTTCACATTCTCCCGTGCAACACGGCAGCTAGTCCTCCTTTCATGCAAAATCTTCAGGTCCCAGCTCAAGTCCTCGGCACCAAACAAGGGTAAAAAGTCAATAATCGATAACTAAAATTTGAATTATACTGCTTCTTACTTGCTATTACAACATCTTAGAAGCTTCTTCTGTGTTCTACAATGGTGCTAATAGTGTCTCCGCATACCGCAGCACGCGACATAGTTTTGCAGACGATAAATGAAACCGTTTCAGAGAGAAGAGCGGCCAATGTGACGATGTGGATTTAAGTCGATTCGACAACAAATGACGAAAACGGACGGATATCTCAGGTTTTTACCACATATGAAAACATTGCACTTTCTGCCGTGCAACGTGGCTGCTAGTCCTCAGTTCATGCAAAATCTTAAGGTCCTAGCTCATGTCCAAGGCACCAAAGAAGGGTAAAAAGTCAATAATCGATAGCTAAAACTTGAATTGTACTGCTCCTTACTGGCTATTACATCAACTTAGAAGCTTCTTGTGTGTTCTACAATGGTGCTTTTAGTGTCTCCGCATAATGCAGCACGCGACATAGCTTTGCAGACGATAAATGTAACCGTCTCAGAGAGGTGAGCGGCCAATGTGACAATATGGCTTTAAGTCGATTCAATAACAAATGACGAGAACAAATGGATATCTCAGTTTTGTACTACATAAGAACACTTTTCACATTCTCCCGTGCTACACGGCTGCCAGTCCTCCTTTCATGCAAAATCTTAAGGTCCCAGCTCATGTCCAAGGCACCAAGGAGGGGAAAAAGTCAATAAGCGATAACTAAAACTTGAATTGTACTGCTTCTTACTGGCTATTACATCAACTTAGAAGCTACTTCTGTGTTCTACTATGGTGCTTTTTGTGTCTCAGCATACTGCAGCTCGCGACATAGTTTTGCAGACGATAAATGTAACCGTTTCAGAGAGAAGAGTGGCCAATGTGACGATCTGGCTTTAAGTCGATTCGATAACAAATGACGAAAACGGACGGATTTCTCAGGTTTTTAATACATATGAACACTTTTCACATACTCCCCTGCAACGCGGCTGCTAGTCTTCCTTTCATGCAAAATCTTAAGGTCCAAGCTCATGTCCAAGGCACCAAAGACGGGTAAAAAGTCAATAATCGATAACTAAAACTTGAATTGTACTGCTTCTTCCTGGATATTACATCTACTTAGAAACTTCTTCTGTGTTCTACTATGTTGCTTTTAGTGTCTCCTTATACCGCAGCACGCGACTTAGCTATGCAGACGACCAATGTATCCGTTTCAGAGAGAACAGCGGCCAATGTGACGATATGGCTGTAAGTTGATTCGATAACAAAACAGAAAAACGGACGTATTTCTCAGGTTTTAACTACATATGAACACTTTTCACATTTTTCCGCGCAACGCGGCAGCTAGTCCTCCTTTCATGCAAAATCTTAAGGTCCTAGCTCATGTCCAAGGGACAAAATATGGCTAAAAATTCAATAATCGATAACTAAAACTTGAATTGTACTGCTTCTTACTGGCTATTACATCAACTTAGAAGCTACTTCTGTGTTCTACTATGGTGCTTTTAGTGTTTCAGCATACTGCAGCACGCGACATAGCTTTGCAGACGATAAATGTAACCCCTTCAGAGAGAAGAGTGTCCAATATGACGATCTGGCTTTAAGTAAATTCGATAACAAATGACGAAAACGGACGGATTCCACACGTTTTTACTACATATGAACACTTTCCACATTCTCCCGTGTAACACCGCAGCTAGTCCTCCTTTCATGCAAAATCTTATGGTCCTACCTCATCTGCAAGGCACCAAAGAGGGGTAAAAAGTCAATAATCCATAACTAAAACTTGAATTGTACTGCTTCTTACTGGCTATTACATCAACTTAGAAGTTTCTTCTGTGTTCTACTATGGAGCTTTTAGTGTCTCCGCCTACCGCAGCACGCGACATAGCTTTGCAGACGATAAATGAAACCGTTTCAGAGAGAAGAGCGGGCAATGTGACGATCTTGCTTTAAGTTGATTCGACAACAAATGACGAAAACTGACGGATTTCTCAGATTTTAACTACATATGAACTTTATTCACATTCTCCCGCGCAAAGCGGCTGCTAGTCCTCCTTTCATGCAAAATCGTGTGGTCCTGGCTCATGTCCAAGGCACCAAAGAAGGGTAAAATGTCAGTAATCGATAACTAAAACTTGAATTGTACTGCTTCTTACTGACTATTACATGAACTTAGAAGATTCTTCTGTGTTCTACTATGTTGCTTTTAGTGTATCCGCATACCGCAGCACGCGATATAGCTTTGCAGACGATGAATGTAACCGTTTCAGAGAGAAGATTGTCCAATCTGACGAACTGGCTTTAAGTCGACTCGATAACAAATGACGAAAACGGACGGATTTCACAAGTTTTTACTACGAATGAACACTTTCTGCATTCTCCCGTGTAACACGCCTGCTAGTCCTCCTTTCATGCAAAATCTTATGGTCCCAGCTCAAGTCCTCGGCACCAAACAAGGGTAAAAAGTCAATAATCGAGAACTAAAACTTGAATTGTACTGCTTCCTACTGGCTATTACATCAACTTAGAAGCTTCTTCTATGTTCTACTATCGTGCTTTTAGTGTCACCACATACCGGAGAAAGCGACACAGCTTTGCAGACGATAAATGTAACCGTTTCAAAGAGAAAAGCGGCCAATGTGACGATCTGGCTTTAAGTTGATTCGATAACAAATGTCGAAAACGGACGGATTTCTCAGGTTTTTAATACATACGAACAATTTTCACATTTTCCCGCGCAACGCGGCAGCTAGTCCTCCTTTCATGCAAAATTTTAAGGTCCTAGCTCATGTCCAAGGCGCCAAAGAAGGGTAAAAAGTCAATAATCGATAACTAAAATTTGAATTGTACTGCTTCTTACTTGCTATTACGTCATCTTAGAAGCTTCTTCTGTGTTCTGCAATGGTGCTTTTAGTGTCTCCGTATACCGCAGCACGCGACATAGCTTTGCAGACGATAAATGTAACCGTTTCAGAGAGAAGAGCGGCCAATGTGACGATCTGGCTTTAAGTCGATTAGATAACAAATGACGAAAACGAACAATTTTCTCAGGTTTTTAATACATATGAACACTTTTCACATTCTCCCGTGCAACGCGGCGGCTAGTCCTCCTTTTATGCAAAATCTTAAGGTCCTAGCTCATGTCCAAGGGACCAAATATGGGTAAAAAGTCAATAATCGATAACTAAAACTTGAATTGTACTGCTTCTTACTGGCTATTACATCAACTTAGAAGCTACTTGTGTGTTCTACTATGGCGCTTTTAGTGTCTCAGCATACTGCAGCACGCGACATAGCTTTGCAGACGATAAATGTAACCCCTTCAGAGAGAAGATTGTCCAATCTGACGATCTGGCTTTAAGTAAATTCGATAACAAATGACGAAAACGGACGGATTCCACACGTTTTTACTACATATGAACACTTTCCACATTCTCCCGTGTAACACCGCTGCTAGTCCTCCTTTCATGCAAAATCTTATGGTCCTACCTCATCTGCAAGGCACCAAAGAGGGGTAAAAAGTCAATAATCCATAACTAAAACTTGAATTGTACTGCTTCTTACTGGCTATTACATCAACTTAGAAGTTTCTTCTGTGTTCTACTATGGAGCTTTTAGTGTCTCCGCCTACCGCAGCACGCGACATAGCTTTGCAGACGATAAATGAAACCGTTTCAGAGAGAAGAGCGGGCAATGTGACGATCTTGCTTTAAGTTGATTCGACAACAAATGACGAAAACTGACGGATTTCTCAGATTTTAACTACATATGAACACTTTTCACATTCCCCCGCTCAACACGGCTGCTAGTCCTCCTTTCATGCAAAATCTTAAGGACCTAGCTCATGTCCAAGGCACCAAAGAAGGGTAAAAAGTCAATAATCGATACCTAAAACTTGAGTTGTACTGCTTCTTACTGGCTATTACATCAACTTTGAAACTTCTCCTGTGTTCTACTATGGTACTTTTAGTGTCTCCACGTACCCCAGCGCGCGACATAGCTTTGCAGACGATAAATATAACCGTTTCAGAGAGAAGAGCGGCCAATGTGACGATCTGGCTTTAAGTCGATTCTATAACAAATGACGAAAACGGACGATTTTCTCAGGTTTTTTATACATATGAACACTTTTCACATTCTCCCGTGCAACGCGGCGGCTGGTCCTCCTTTCATGCGAAATCGTAAGGTCCTAGCTCTTGTCCAAGGCACCAGAGAAGGGTAAAAAGTCAATAATGGATAACAAAAACTTGAATTGTACTGCTTCTTACTGGCTATTACTTCATCTTAGAAGATTCTTCTGTGTTCTACTATGGTGCCTTTAGTGTCTCCGCATAGCGCAGCACGCGACATAGCTTTGCAGACGATAAATGTAACCGTTTCAGAGAGATGAGTGTCCAATGTGACGATCTGGCTTTAACTCGATTCGGTAACAAATGACGAAATCGGACGGATTTCTCATGTTTTTACTACATATGAACACTTTTCACATTCTCCCGTGCAACGCGGCTGCTAGTCCTCATTTCATGCAAAATCTTAAGGACCTAGCTCATGTCCAAGGCACCAAAGAATGGTAAAAAGTCAATAATCGATACCTAAAACTTCAATTGTACTGCTTCTTACTGGCTATTACATAAACTTACAGCTTCTTCTATGTTCTACTATGGTGCTTTTAGTGTCTCCGTATACCGCAGCACGCGACGTAGCTTTGCAGACGATAAATGTAACCGTTTCAGAGAGAAGAGCGGCCAATGTTACGATCTGGCTTTAAGCCGATTCGATAACAAATGAGAAAAACGGAGGGATTTCTCAGGTTTTTACTACATATGAACACTTTTCACTTTCTCCCGTCCCTCCGCCACACACCGTCAGGTGGCTTGCGGAGTACGGATGTAGATGTAGAACGTGAGTGCTAGTCCTCCTTTAATGCAAAATCTTAAGGTCCCAGCTCAAGTCCACGGCACCAAAGAAGGGTGTTGTTGTTGTTGTTGTCTTCAGTCCTGAGACTGGTTTGATGCAGCTCTCCATGCTACTCTATCCTGTGCAAGCTGCTTCATCTCCCAGTACCTACTGCAACCTACATCCTACTGAATCTGCTTAGTGTACTCATCTCTCAGTCTCCCTCTACGATTTTTACCCTCCACGCTGCCCTCCAATGCTAAATTTGTGATCCCTTGATGCCTCAAAACATGTCCTACCAACCGATCCCTTCTTCTAGTCAAGTTGTGTCACAAACTTCTCTTCTCCCCAATCCTATTCAATACCTCCTCATTAGTTACGTGATCTATCCACCTTATCTTCAGTATTCTTCTGTAGCACCACATTTCGAAAGCTTCTATTCTCTTCTTGTCCAAACTAGTTATCGTCCAGGTTTCACTTCCATACATGGCTACACTCCAAACAAATACTTTCAGAAACGACTTCCTGATACATAAATCTATATTCGATGTTAACAAATTTCTCTTCTTCAGAAACGCTTTCCTTGCCATTGCCAGTCTACATTTTATATCCTCTCTACTTCGACCATCATCAGTTATTTTACTTCCTAAATAGCAAAACTCCTTTACTACTTTAAGTGTCTCATTTCCTAAAATAATTCCCTCAGCATCACCCGATTGAATTTGACTACATTCCATTATCCTCGTTTTGCTTTTGTTAATGTTCATCTTATATCCTCCTTTCAAGACACTGTCCATTCCGTTCAACTGCTCTTCCAAGTCCTTTGCTGTCTCTGACAGAATTACAATGTCATCGGCGAACCTCAAAGTTTTTACTTCGTCTCCATGAATTTTAATACCTACTCCAAATTTTTCTTTTGTTTCCTTTACTGCTTGCTCAATATACAGATTGAACATCATCGGGGAGAGGCTACAACCCTGTCTCACTCCTTTCCCAACCACTGCTTCCCTTTCATGCCCCTCGACTCTTATTACTGCCATCTGGTTTCTGTACAAATTATAAATAGCCTTTCGCTCCCTGTATTTTACCCCTGCCACCTTTAGAATTTGAAAAAGAGTATTCCAGTCAACATTGTCAAAAGCTTTCTCTAAGTCTACAAATGCTAGAAACGTAGGTTTGCCTTTCCTTAATCTTTCTTCTAAGATAAGTCGTAAGGTCAGTATTGCCTCACGTGTTCCAACATTTCGACGGAATCCAAACTGATCCTCCCCGAGGTCTGCATCTACCAGTTTTTCCATTCGTCTGTAAAGAATTCGCGTTAGTATTTTGCAGCCGTGGCTTATTAAACTGATAGTTCGGTAATTTTCACATCTGTCAGCACCTGCTTTCTTTGGGATTGGAATTATTATATTCTTCTTGAAGTCTGAGGGTATTTCGCCTGTCTCATACATCTTGCTCACCAGCTGGTAGAGTTTTGTCATGACTGGCTCTCCCAAGGCCGTCAGTAGTTCTAATGGAATGTTGTCTACTCCGGGGGCCTTGTTTCGACTCAGGTCTTTCAGTGCTCTGTCAAACTCTTCACGCAGTATCGTATCTCCCATTTCGTCTTCATCTACATCCTCTTCTATTTCCATAATATTGTCCTCAAGTACATCGCCCTTGTATAAACCTTCTATATACTCCTTCCACCTTTCTGCCTTCCCTTCTTTGCTTAGAACTGGGCTGCCATCTGAGCTCTTGATATTCATACACGTGGTTCTCTTCTCTCCAAAGGTCTCTTTAATTTTCCTGTAGGCAGTATCTATCTTACCCCTAGTGAGATAAGCTTCTACATCCTTACATTTGTCCTCTAACCATCCCTGTTTAGCCATTTTGCACTTCCTGTCGATCTCATTTTTGAGACGTTTGTATTCCTTTTTGCCTGCTTCATTTACTGCATTTTTATATTTTCTCCTTTCGTCAATTAAATTCAATATTTCTTCTGTTACCCAAGGATTTCTAGCAGCTCTCGTCTTTGTACCTACTTTATCCTCTGCTGCCTTCACTACTACATCCCTCAGAGCTACCCATTCTTCTTCTACTGTATTTCTTTCCCCTGTTCCTGTCAATTGTTCCCTTATGCTCTCTCTGAAACTCTGTACAACCTCTGGTTCTTTCAGTTTATCCAGGTCCCATCTCCTTAATTTCCCACATTTTTGCAGTTTCTTCAGTTTTAATCTACAGGTCATAACCAATAGATTGTGGTCAGAGTCCACATCTGCCCCTGAAAATGTCTTACAACTTAAAACCTGGTTCCTAAATCTCTGTCTTACCATTATATAATCTATCTGATACCTTTTAGTATCTCCAGGGTTCTTCCACGTATACAACCTTCTTTCATGATTCTTAAACCAAGTGTTAGCTATGATTAAGTTATGCTCTGTGCAAAATTCTACTAGGCGGCTTCCTCTTTCATTTCTTAGCCCCAATCCATATTCACCTACTATGTTTCCTTTTCTCCCTTTTCCTACACTCGAATTCCAGTCACCCATTACTATTAAATTTTCGTCTCCCTTCACTATCTGAATAATTTCTTTTATTTCATCGTACATTTCTTCAATTTCTTCATCATCTGCAGAGCTAGTTGGCATATAAACTTGTACTACTGTAGTAGGTGTTGGCTTCGTATCTATCTTGGCCACAATAATGCGTTCACTATGCTGTTTGTAGTAGCTTACCCGCATTCCTATTTTCCTATTCATTATTAAACCTACTCCTGCATTACCCCTATTTGATTTTGTGTTTATAACCCTGTAGTCACCTGACCAGAAGTCTTGTTCCTCCTGCCACCGAACTTCACTAATTCCCACTATATCTAACTTTAACCTATCCATTTCCCTTTTTAAATTTTCTAACCTACCTGCCCGATTGAGGGATCTGACATTCCACGCTCCGATCCGTAGAACGCCAGTTTTCTTTCTCCTGATAACGACATCCTCCTGAGTAGTCCCCGCCCGGAGATCCGAATGGGGGACTATTTTACCTCCGGAATATTTTACCCAAGAGGATGCCATCATCTTTTAATCATACAGTAAAGCTGCATGTCCTCGGGAAAAATTACGGCTGTAGTTTCCCCTTGCTTTCAGCCGTTTGCAGTACCAGCACAGCAAGGCCGTTTTGGTTAATGTTGCAAGGCCAGATCAGTCAATCATCCAGACTGTTGCCCCTGCAACTACTGAAAAGGCTGCTGCCCCTCTTCAGGAACCACACGTTTGTCTGGCCTCTCAACAGATACCCCTCCGTTGTGGTTGCACAGACGGTACGGCCATCTGAATCGTTGAGGCACGCAAGCCTCCCCACCAACGGCAAGGTCCATGGTTCATAGGGGGGGGGGGCAAAGAAGGGTAAAAAGTCAATAATCGATAACTAAGACGTGAATTGTACTGCTTCTTACTGGCTATTACATCAACTTAGAGGCTTCTTCTGTGTTCTACTGTGGTGCTTTTAGTGTCTCCGCATACCGCAGCACGCGACATAGCTTTGCAGACGATAAATGAAACCGTTTCAGAGAGAAGAGCGGCCAATGTGACGATGTGGCTTTAAGTCGATTCGATAACAAATGACGAAAACGGACGGATTTCTCAAGTTTTTACTATATATGAACACTTTTCACATTCTCTCGTGCAACGCGGGTGCCAGTCCTCTTTTCATGCAAAATCTTAAGGTCCTAGCTCATGTCCAAGGTACAAAAGAACGGTAAAAAGTCATTAAAAGATATCTAAAACTTGAGTTGTACTGCTTTTTACTGGCGATTGCATCAACTCAAAAGCTTCTTCTGTGTTCTACTATAGTGCTTATAGTGTCTCCTTTATAACGCAGCACGCGACATAGCTTTGCAGACGATATTGTAACCGTTTCACAGAGAAGAGCGGCAAACATGACGATCTGGCTTTAAGTCGATTAGACAACAAATGACGAAAACGGACGGGTTTTTCCGGTTTTTACTACATATGAAAACTTTTCACATTCTCTGGTGCAACGCGGTTGCCAGTCCTCTTTTCATGCAAAATCTTAAGGACCTAGCTCATGTCGAATGTACCAAAGAAGAGTAAAAAGTCAATAATCGATAACCAAAACTTGAATTGTACTGCTTCTTATTGGCTATTACATCAATTTAGAAGCTTCTTCTGTGTTCTACTATGGTGCTTTTAGTGTCTCCGCATACCGCAGCACGCGACATAGCTTTGCAGACGATAAATGAAAACGTTTCAGAGAGAAGAGCGGCCAATGTGACGATGTGGCTTTAAGTCGATTCGATAACAAATGACGAAAACGGACGGATTTCTCAAGTTTTTACTATATATGAACACTTTTCACATTCTCCCGTGCAACGCGGCTGCTAGTCCTCCTTTCATGCAAAATCTTAAGGTCCCATCTCAAGTCCACGGCACCAAAGAAGGGTAAAAAGTCAATAATCGATAACTAAAACTTGAATTGTACTGCTCCTTACTTGCTGTTACATCAACTTAGAAGCTTCTTCTGTGTTCTACAATGGTGCTTTCAGTGTCTCCGCATACCGCAGCAAGTGACATAGCTTTGCAGACGATAAATGTAATTGATTCAGAGAGAAGAGCGGCCAATGTGACGATCTGGCTTTAATTCGATTCGATAACAAATGACGAAATCGGAAGGATTTCTAATGTTTTCACTACATATTAACACTGTCCGCATTCTCCCGTGTAACACGGCTGCTAGTCCTCCTTTCATGCAAAATCTTAACTTCCTACCTCATCTGCAAGGCACCAAAGAGGGGTAAAAAGTCAATAATCCATAACTAAAACTTGAATTGTACTGCTTCTTACTGGCTATTACATCAACTTAGAAGTTTCTTCTGTGTTCTACTATGGTGCTTTTAGTGTCTCCGCATACTGCAGCACGCGACATAGCTTTGAAGAGAAGATAAATGTAACCGTCTCAGAGAGAAGAGCGGCCAACGTGACGAGCTAGCTTTAAGCCGATTCGATAACAAATGACAAAAACGGACGGATTTCTCAACTTTTTAATACATATGAACACTTTTCACATTTTCCCGCGCAACGCGGCAGGTAGTCCTCCTTTCATGCAAAATCTTAAGGTCCCAGCTCGTGTCCAAGGCACCAAACAGGGGTAAAAAGTCAATAAACGATAACTAAAACTTGAATTGTACTACTTCTTACTGGCTATTACATCAACTTAGAAGCCGCTTCTGTGTTCTACTATGTTGCTTTTAGTGTCTCCGCATACCGCAGCACGCGATGTAGCTTTCCAGACGATAATGTAACCGTTTGAGAGAGAAGAGTGTCCAATGTGACGATGTGGCTTTAAGTAAATTCGATAACAAATGACGAAAACGGACGGATTTCACAAGTTTTTACTACATATGAACACTTTCCACATTCTCCCGTGTAACACGGCTGCTAGGCCTCCTTTCATGCAAAATCTTACGGTCCTACCTCATCTGCAAGGCACCAAAGAGGGGTAAGAAGTCAATAATCCATAAATAAAACTTGAATTGTACTGCTTCTTACTGGCTATTACATCAACATAGAAGTCTCTTCTGAGATCTACTATGTTGCTTTTAGTGTCTCCGCATACCGCAGCACGCGACATAGCTTTGCAGACGATAAATGAAACCGTTTCAGAGAGAAGAGCGGCCAATGTGACGATGTGGCTTTAAGTCGATTCAATAACAAATGACGAAAACGGACGGATTTCTCAAGTTTGTACTATATATGAACAGTTTTCACATTCTCCCGTGCAACGCGGGTGCCAGTCCTCTTTTCATGCAAAATCTTAAGGTCCTAGCTCATGTCCAAGGTACCAAAGAATGGTAGAAAGTCAATAATTGATAACTAAAACTTGAATTGTACTGCTTCTTACTGGCGATTACATCAACTTACAGCTTCTTCTGTGTTCTACTATAGTGCTTTTAGTGTCTCCGCATACCGCAGCACGCGACATAGCTTTGCAGACGATAAATGTAACCGTTTCAGAGAGATGAGTGTCCAATGTGCCGATATGGCTTTAAGTAAATTCGATAACAAATGACGAAAACAGACGGATTACACAAGTTTTTACTTCATATGAACACTTTCCACATTCTCCCGTGTAACACCGCTGCTAGTCCTCCTTTCATGCAAAATCTTAAGTTCCTACCTCATCTGCAAGGCACCAAAGAGGGGTAAAAAGTCAATAATCCATAACTAAAACTTGAATTGTACTGCTTCTTACTGGCTATTACATCAACTTAGAAGTTTCTTCTGTGTTCTACTATGTTGCTTTTAGTGTATCCGCATACCGCAGCACGCGATATAGCTTTGCAGACGATGAATGTAACCGTTTCAGAGAGAAGATTGTCCAATCTGACGAACTGGCTTTAAGTCGACTCGATAACAAATGACGAAAACGGACGGATTTCACAAGTTTTTACTACGAATGAACACTTTCTGCATTCTCCCGTGTAACACGCCTGCTAGTCCTCCTTTCATGCAAAATCTTAAGGTCCTACCTCATCTGCAAGGCACCAAAGAGGGGTAAAAGTCAATAATCCATAACTAAAACTTGAATTGTACTGCTTCTTACTGGCTATTACATCAACTCAGAAGCTTCTTCTGTGTTCTACTATGGTGCTTTTAGTGTCTCCTTTATAACGCAGCACGCGACATAGCTTTGCAGACGATAGTGTAACCGTTTCACAGAGAACAGCGGCCAACATGACGATCTAGCTTTAAGTCGATTAGACAACAAATGACGAAAACGGACGGGTTTTTCCGGTTTTTACTACATATGAACACTTTTCACATTCTCTCGTGCAACGCGGTTGCCAGTCCTCTTCTCATGAAAAATCTTAAGGACCTAGCTCATGTCGAATGTACCAAAGAAGAGTAAAAAGTCAATAATCCATAACTAAAACAAGAATTGTACTGCTTCTTACTGGCTATTACATCAACTTAGAAGTTTCTTCTGTGTTCTACTATGGTGCTTTTAGTGTCTCCTCATACCGCAGCACGCGATATATTTTTGCAGACGATAAATGTAACCGTTTCAGAGAGAAGAGCGGCCAACATGACGATCTGGCTTTAAGTCGATTCGATAACAAATGACGAAACCGGACGGGTTTCTGAGGTTTTTACTACATATGAACACTTTTCACCTTCTCCCGTGCAACGCGGTTGCCAGTCCTCTTTTCATGCAAAATCTTAAGGTCCTAGTTCATGTCCAAGGCACCAAAGAATGGAAAAAAGTCAATAATCGATACCTAAAACTTGAATTGTACTGCTTCTTACTGGCTATTACATAAACTTACAGCTTCTTCTGTGTTCTACTATGGTTCTTTTAGTGTCTCCGCATACCGCAGCACGTGACATAGCTTTGCTGTCGATAAATGTAACCGTTTCAGAGAGAAGAGTGTCCAATGTGACGATCTGGCTTTAAGCCGATTCGATAACAAATGACAAAAACGGACGGATTTCTCAACTTTTTAATACATATGAACACTTTTCACATTTTCTCGCGCAACGCGGCAGGTAGTCCTCCTTTCATGCAAAATCTTAAGGTCCCAGCTCATGTCTAAGGCACCAAAGAGGGGTAAAAAGTCAATAAACGATAACTAATACCTGAATTGTACTACTTCTTACTGGCTATTACATCAAGTTAGAAGCCGCTTCTGTGTTCTACTATGTTGCTTTTAATGTCTCCGCATACCGCAGCACGCGATATAGCTTTGCAGACGACAAATGTAACCGTTTCAGAGAGAAGAGTGTCCAATGTGACGATCTGGCTTTAAGTAAATTCGATAACAAATGACGAAAATGGATGGATTTCACAGGTTTTTACTACATATGAACACTTTCCATATTCTCCCGTGTAACACGGCAGCTAGTCCTCCTTTCATGCAAAATCTTAAGGTCCTACCT
Organism: Schistocerca gregaria; assembly: GCF_023897955.1. Taxonomy (NCBI): domain Eukaryota; kingdom Metazoa; phylum Arthropoda; class Insecta; order Orthoptera; family Acrididae; genus Schistocerca; species Schistocerca gregaria. The sequence continues at coordinate 12,904,015 of NW_026061795.1, read as the reverse complement.
CATCTGCAAGGCACCAAAGAGGGGTAAAAAGTCAATAATCCATAACTAAAACTTGAATTGTACTGCTTCTTACTGGCTATTACATCAACTTAGAAGTTTCTTCTGTGTTCTACTATGTTGTTTTCAGTGTCTCCGCATACCGCAGAAGGCGATATAGCTTTGCAGACGATAAATGTAACCGTTTCAGAGAGGAGAGTGTCCAATGTGACGATCTGGCTTTAAGTCGATTCGATAACAAATGACGAAAACGGACGGATTTCACAAGTTTTACTACATATGAACACTTTCCACCTTCTCCCGTGCAACGCGGTTGCCAGTCCTCTTTTCATGCAAAATCTTAAGGTCCTAGTTCATGTCCAAGGCACCAAAGAATGGAAAAAAGTCAATAATCGATACCTAAAACTTGAATTGTACTGCTTCTTACTGGCTATTACATAAACTTACAGCTTCTTCTGTGTTCTACTATGGTTCTTTTAGTGTCTCCGCATACCGCAGCACGTGACATAGCTTTGCTGTCGATAAATGTAACCGTTTCAGAGAGAAGAGTGTCCAATGTGACGATCTGGCTTTAAGCCGATTCGATAACAAATGACAAAAACGGACGGATTTCTCAACTTTTTAATACATATGAACACTTTTCACATTTTCTCGCGCAACGCGGCAGGTAGTCCTCCTTTCATGCAAAATCTTAAGGTCCCAGCTCATGTCTAAGGCACCAAAGAGGGGTAAAAAGTCAATAAACGATAACTAATACCTGAATTGTACTACTTCTTACTGGCTATTACATCAAGTTAGAAGCCGCTTCTGTGTTCTACTATGTTGCTTTTAATGTCTCCGCATACCGCAGCACGCGATATAGCTTTGCAGACGACAAATGTAACCGTTTCAGAGAGAAGAGTGTCCAATGTGACGATCTGGCTTTAAGTAAATTCGATAACAAATGACGAAAATGGACGGATTTCACAAGTTTTTACTACGAATGAACACTTTCTGCATTCTCCCGTGTAACACGCCTGCTAGTCCTCCTTTCATGCAAAATCTTAAGGTCCTACCTCATCTGCAAGGCACCAAAGAGGGGTAAAAGTCAATAATCCATAACTAAAACTTGAATTGTACTGCTTCTTACTGGCTATTACATCAACTTAGAAGTTTCTTCTGTGTTCTACTATGGTGCTTTTAGTGTCTCCGCATTCCGCAGCACGCGATATATTTTTGCAAACGATAAATGTAACCGTTTCAGAGAGATAGTGTCCAATGTGCCGATATGGCTTTAAGTCGATTCGATAACAAATGACGAAAACGGACGGGTTTCTCCGGTTTTTACTACATATCAACACTTTTCACTTTCTCCCGTGCAACGCGGGTGCCAGTCCTCTTTTCATGCAAAACCTTAAGGTCCTAGCTCATGTACAAGGTATCAAAGAACGGTAAAAAGTCATTAATAGATATCTAAAACTTGAATTGTACTGCTTTTTAATGGCGATTGCATTAACTCAGAAGCTTCTTCTGTGTTCTACTATGGTGCTTTTAGTGTCTCCTTTATAACGCAGCACGCGACATAGCTTTGCAGACGATAGTGTAACCGTTTCACAGAGAAGAGCGGCCAACATGACGATCTAGCTTTAAGTCGATTAGACAACAAATGACGAAAACGGACGGGTTTTTCCGGTTTTTACTACATATGAACACTTTTCACATTCTCTCGTGCAACGCGGTTGCCAGTCCTCTTCTCATGAAAAATCTTAAGGACCTAGCTCATGTCGAATGTACCAAAGAAGAGTAAAAAGTCAATAATCCATAACTAAAACATGAATTGTACTGCTTCTTACTGGCTATTACATCAACTTAGAAGTTTCTTCTGTGTTCTACTATGGTGCTTTTAGTGTCTCCTCATACCGCAGCACGCGATATATTTTTGCAGACGATAAATGTAACCGTTTCAGAGAGAAGAGCGGCCAACATGACGATCTGGCTTTAAGTCGATTCGATAACAAATGACGAAACCGGACGGGTTTCTGAGGTTTTTACTACATATGAACACTTTTCACCTTCTCCCGTGCAACGCGGTTGCCAGTCCTCTTTTCATGCAAAATCTTAAGGTCCTAGTTCATGTCCAAGGCACCAAAGAATGGAAAAAAGTCAATAATCGATACCTAAAACTTGAATTGTACTGCTTCTTACTGGCTATTACATAAACTTACAGCTTCTTCTGTGTTCTACTATGGTTCTTTTAGTGTCTCCGCATACCGCAGCACGTGACATAGCTTTGCTGTCGATAAATGTAACCGTTTCAGAGAGAAGAGTGTCCAATGTGACGATCTGGCTTTAAGCCGATTCGATAACAAATGACAAAAACGGACGGATTTCTCAACTTTTTAATACATATGAACACTTTTCACATTTTCTCGCGCAACGCGGCAGGTAGTCCTCCTTTCATGCAAAATCTTAAGGTCCCAGCTCATGTCTAAGGCACCAAAGAGGGGTAAAAAGTCAATAAACGATAACTAATACCTGAATTGTACTACTTCTTACTGGCTATTACATCAAGTTAGAAGCCGCTTCTGTGTTCTACTATGTTGCTTTTAATGTCTCCGCATACCGCAGCACGCAATATAGCTTTGCAGACGACAAATGTAACCGTTTCAGAGAGAAGAGTGTCCAATGTGACGATCTGGCTTTAAGTAAATTCGATAACAAATGACGAAAATGGATGGATTTCACAGGTTTTTACTACATATGAACACTTTCCATATTCTCCCGTGTAACACGGCTGCTAGTCCTCCTTTCATGCAAAATCGTAAGGTCCTACCTCATCTGCAAGGCACCAAAGAGGGGTAAAAAGTCAATAATCCATAACTAAAACTTGAATTGTACTGCTTCTTACTGGCTATTACATCAACTTAGAAGTTTCTTCTGTGTTCTACTATGGTGCTTTTAGTGTCCCCTCATACCGCAGCACGCGATATATTTTTGCAGACGATAAATGTAACCGTTTCAGAGAGAAGAGCGGCCAACATGACGATCTGGCTTTAAGTCGATTCGATAACAAATGACGAAACCGGACGGGTTTCTGAGGTTTTTACTACATATGAACACTTTTCACCTTCTCCCGTGCAACGCGGTTGCCAGTCCTCTTTTCATGCAAAATCTTAAGGTCCTAGTTCATGTCCAAGGCACCAAAGAATGGAAAAAAGTCAATAATCGATACATAAAACTTGAATTGTACTGCTTCTTACTGGCTATTACATAAACTTACAGCTTCTTCTGTGTTCTACTATGGTTCTTTTAGTGTCTCCGCATACCGCAGCACGTGACATAGCTTTGCTGTCGATAAATGTAACCGTTTCAGACAGAAGAGTGTCCAATGTGACGATCTGGCTTTAAGCCGATTCGATAACAAATGACAAAAACGGACGGATTTCTCAACTTTTTAATACATATGAACACTTTTCACATTTTCTCGCGCAACGCGGCAGGTAGTCCTCCTTTCATGCAAAATCTTAAGGTCCCAGCTCATGTCTAAGGCACCAAAGAGGGGTAAAAAGTCAATAAACGATAACTAATACCTGAATTGTACTACTTCTTACTGGCTATTACATCAAGTTAGAAGCCGCTTCTGTGTTCTACTAAGTTGCTTTTAATGTCTCCGCATACCGCAGCACGCGATATAGCTTTGCAGACGACAAATGTAACCGTTTCAGAGAGAAGAGTGTCCAATGTGACGATCTGGCTTTAAGTAAATTCGATAACAAATGACGAAAATGGATGGATTTCACAGGTTTTTACTACATATGAACACTTTCCATATTCTCCCGTGTAACACGGCAGCTAGTCCTCCTTTCATGCAAAATCTTAAGGTCCTACCTCATCTGCAAGGCACCAAAGAGGGGTAAAAAGTCAATAATCCATAACTAAAACTTGAATTGTACTGCTTCTTACTGGCTATTACATCAACTTAGAAGTTTCTCCTGTGTTCTACTATGGTGCTTTTAGTGTCTCCGCATACCGCAGCACGCGACATATTTTTGCAGACGATAAATGTAACCGTTTCAGAGAGAAGAGCGGCCAATGTGACGATCTGGCTTTACGTCGATTCGATAACAAATGACGAAAACGGAAGGATTTCTCAGGTTTTTACTACATATGAACGCTTTTCACATTCTCTCGTGCAAAGTGGGTGCCAGTCCTCTTTTCATGCAAAATCTTAAGATCCTAGCTCATGTCGAAGGTACCAAAGAAGAGTAAAAAGTCAATAATCGATTACTAAAACTTGATTTGTACTGCTTCTTATTGGCTATTACATCAACTTAGAAGCTTCATCTGTGTTCTACTATGGTGCTTTTTGTGTCTCCGCATACCGCAGCACTCGACATAGCTTTGCAGACGATAAATGTAACCGTTTCAGAGAGAAGAGCGGCCAATGTGACGATCTGGCGTTAAGTCGATTCGATAACAAATGACGAAAACGGAAGGATTTCTCAGGTTTTTACAACATATGAACACTTTTCACATTCTCCCGTGCTACACGGCTGCCAGTCCTCCTTTCATGCAAAATCTTAAGGTCCCAGCTCAAGTCCACGGCACCAAAGAAGGGTAAAAAGTCAATAATCGATAACTAAAACTTGAATTGTACTGCTCCTTACTTGCAATTACATCAACTTCTTCTGTGTTCTACAATGCTGCTTTTAGTGTCTCCGCATACCGCAGCAAGCGACATAGCTTTGCAGCCGATAAATGTAATTGTTTCAGAGAGAAGAGCGGCCAATGTGACGATCTGGCTACAAGTCGATTCGATAACAAATGACGAAAACGGAAGGATTTATCAGGTTTTTACTACATATGAACTCTTTTCACATTCTCTCGTGCAACGTGGGTGCCAATCCTCTTTTCATGCAAAATCTTAAGATCCTAGCTCATGTCGAAGGTACCAAAGAAGAGTAAAAAGTCAATAATCGATTACTAAAACTTGAATTGTACTGCTTCTTATTGGCTATTACATCAACTTAGAAGCCGCTTCTGTGTTCTACTATGTTGCTTTTAGTGTCTCCGCATACCGCAGCACGCGACAAATTTTTGCAGACGATAAATGTAACCGCTTCATAGGGAAGAGCGGCCAACATGACGATCTGGCTTTAAGTCGATTCGATAACAAATGACGAAACCGGACGGGTTCCTGAGGTTTTCACTACATATGAACACTTTCAACATTCTCTCGTGAAACGCGGTTGCCAGTCCTCTTTTCATGCAAAATCTTAAGGACCTAGCTCATGTCGAATGTACCAAAGAAGAGTAAAAAGTCAATAATCGATAAGCAAAACTTGAATTTTACTGCTTCTTATTGGCTATTACATCAATTTTGAAGCTTATTCTGTGTTCTACTATGGTGCTTTTAGTGTCTCCGCATACTGCAGCACGCGACATAGCTTTGAAGAGAAGACAAATGTAACCGTCTCAGAGAGAAGAGCGGCCAATGTGACGAGCTGGCTTTAAGCCGATTCGATAACAAATGACAAAAACCGACGGATTTCTCAACTTTTTAATACATATGAACACATTTCACATTTTCCCGCGCAACGCGGCAGGTAGTCCTCCTTTCATTCAAAATCATAAGGTCCCAGCTCGTGTCCAAGGCACCAAACAGGGGTAAAAAGTCAATAAACGATAACTAAAACTTGAATTGTACTACTTCTTACTGGCTATTACATCAACTTAGAAGCCGAGTCTGTGTTCTACTATGTTGCTTTTTGTGTCTCCGCATACCGCAGCACGCGATATAGCTTTGCAGACGATAAATGTAACCGTTTCAGAGAGAAGAGTGTCCAATGTGACGATCTGGCTTTAAATAAATTCGATAACAAATGACGAAAACTGACGGATTTCACAAGTTTTTACTACATATGAACACTTTCCACATTCTCCCGTGTAACGCGGCTGCTAGTCCTCCTTTCCTGCAAAATCTTAAGGTCCCAGCTCATGTCCAAGGCACTAAAGAAGGGTAAAAAGTCAATAATCTATAACTAAAACTTGAATTGTACTGCTTCTTACTGGCTATTACATGAACTTAGAAACCTCTTCTGTGTTCTACTGTGTTGCCTTAGTGTCTCCGCATACCGCAGCACGCGACTTAGCTTTGCAGACGATAAATGTAACCGTTTCAGACAGATGAGCGACCAATGTGACGATGTGGCTTTAAGGCGATTCGATAACAAATGACGAGAACGGAAGGATTTCTCAGGTTTTTACTACATATGAACACTATTCACATTCTCCCGTGCTACACGGCTGCCAATCCTCCTTTCATTCAAAATCTTAATGTCCCAGCTCATGTCCAAGGCACCAAAGACGGGTAAATAGTCATTAATCGATAACTAAAACTTGAATAGTACTGCTTCTTACTGGCTATTACATTAACTTAGAAACTTCTTCTGTGTTCTACTACGTTACTTTTAGTGTCCCCTTATACCGCAGCACGCGACATAGCTTTGCAGACGTTAAATGTAACCGTTGCAGAGAGTAGAGCGGCCAATGTGACAATCTGGCTTTAAGTTGATTCGATAACAAATGAGGAAAACGGACGGAATTCTCAGGTTTTTACTACATATGAACACTTTTCACATTCCCCCGTGCAACGCGGCTGCTAGTCCTCAGTTCATGCAAAATTTTAAGGTACTAGCTCATGTCCAAGGCACCAAAGAAGGGTAAAAAGCCAATAATCGATAACTAAAACTTGAATTGTATGCTTCTTACTTGCTATTACATCAACTTAGAAGCTTCTTCTGTGTTCTACTATGGTGCTTTTAGTGTCTCCGCATAATGCAGCACGCGACATAGCTTTGCAGACGATAAATGTAACCGTTTCAGAGAAAAGAGCGGCCAATGTGACGATCTGGCTTTAACTCGATTCGATAACAAATGACGAAAACGGACCGATTTCTCAGGTTTTTACTACAATTCTCCCGTGCAACGCGGCTGCTTGTCCTCTTTTCATGCAAAATCTTAAGGTCCTAGCTCATGTCCAAGGCACCAAAGAAGGGTAAAGAGTCATAAATCGATAACTAAAACTTGAATTTTACTGCTTCTTACTGGCTATTACATCAATTTAGTAGTTTTTCTGTGTTGTACTATGGTGCTTTTAGTGTCTCCGCATACCGCAGCACGCGACTTAGCTTTGCAGACGATAAATGTAACCGTTTCAGAGAAAAGAGCGGCCAGTGTGACGATCTGGCTGTATGTCGTTTCGATAACAAATGACGAGAACGGAAGGATTACTCAGGTTTTTACTACATATGAACACTTTTCACATTCTCCCGTGCAACGCGGCTGCTGGTCCTCCTTTCATGCAAAATCTTAACGTCCTAGCGAATGTCCAAGGCACCAAACAAGGGTAAAAAGTCAATAATCGATAACTAAAACTTGAATTGTACTGCTTCTTACTGGCTATTACATCCACTTAGAAGTTTCTTCTGTGTTCTACTATGGTGCTTTTAGTGTCTCCGCATACCGCAACACGCGACATAGCTTTGCAGACGACAAATGTAACCGTTTCAGAGAGAAAAGCGCCCAATGTGACGATCTGGCTTTAAGTTGATCCGATAACAAATGAGAAAAACGGACGGATTTCTCAGGTTTTTACTACATATGAACACTTTTCACTTTTTCCCGTGCAACGTGGGTGCTAGTCTTCCTTTCATGCAGAATCTTAAGGTCTCAGCTCAAGTCCACGGCACCAAAGAAGGGTAAAAAGACAATAAACGGTAGCTAACACTTGAATTGTACTGCTTCTTACTGTCTATTACATCAACTTAGAAGCTTCTTCTCTGTTCTACTATCGTGCTTTTAGTGTCTCCACATACCGCAGCACGCGACATAGCTTTCCAGACGATAAATGTAACCGTTTCAGAGAGAAGTGCGGCCAATGTGACGATCTGGCTTTAAGCCGATTCGATAACAAATGACGAAAACAGACGGATTTCTCAACTTTTTACTACATATGATCACTTTTCACATTTTCCCGCGCAACGCGGCAGATAATCCACCTTTCACGCGGCAGATAGTTTTCCTTTCATGCAAAATCTTAAGGTCCCAGCTCATGTCCAAGGCACCAAAGAGGGGTAAAAAGGCAATAAACGATACCTAACACTAGAATTGTACTGCTTCTTAATGGCTATTACATCAACTTAGAAGCTTCTTCTGTGTTCTACTATGGTGCTTTTAGTGTCTCCGCATACCGCAGCACGCGGCATAGCTTTGCAGACGACAAATGTAACCGTTTCAGAGAGAAGAGCGCCCAATGTGACGATCTGGCTTTAAGCCGATTCGATAACAACTGACAAAAACGGACGGATTTCTCAACTTTTTACTACATATGAACACTTTCCGCATTCTCCCGTGTAACACGGCTGCTAGTCCTCGTTTCATGCAAAATCTTAAGGTCCTACCTCATCTGCAAGGCACCAAAGAGGGGTAAAAAGTCAATAATTCATAACTAAAACTTGAATTGTACTGCTTCTTACTGGCTATTACATCAACTTAGAAGTTTCTTCTGTGTTCTACTATGGTGCTTTTAGTGTCTACGCATACCGCAGCACGCGACATAGCTTTGCAGACGATAAATGTAACCGTTTCAGAGAAAAGAGCGGCCAATGTGACGATCTGGCTGATTGGCGATTCGATAACAAATGACGTAAACCTACGGATTTCTCAGGTTTTTACTACATATGAACACTTTTCGCATTCTCCCGTGCAACGCGGCTGCTAGTCCTCCTTTCATGCAAAATCTTAAGGTCCCAGCTCATGTCCAAGGCACCAAGGAGGGGAAAAAGTCAATAAGCGATAATTAAAACTTGAATTGTACTGCTTGTTACTGGCTATTACATCAACTTAGAAGCTACTTCTGTGTTCTACTATGGTGCTTTTAGTGTCTCAGCATACTGCAGCACGCGACATAGCTTTGCAGACGATAAATGTAACCCCTTCAGAGAGAAGAGTGTCCAATGTGACGATCTGGCTTTAAGTAAATTCGATAACAAATGACGAAAACGGACGGATTCCACGCGTTTTTACTACATATGAACACTTTCCACATTCTCCCGTGTAACACCGCTGCTAGTCCTCCTTTCATGCAAAATCTTATGGTCCTACCTCATCTGCAAGGCACCAAAGAGGGGTAAAAAGTCAATAATCCATAACTAAAACTTGAATTGTACTGCTTCTTACTGGCTATTACATCAATTTAGAAGTTTCTTCTGTGTTCTACTATGGAGCTTTTAGTGTCTCCGCCTACCGCAGCACGCGACATAGCTTTGCAGACGATAAATGAAACCGTTTCAGAGAGAAGAGCGGGCAATGTGACGATCTTGCTTTAAGTTGATTCGACAACAAATGACGAAAACTGACGGATTTCTCAGATTTTAACTACATATGAACTTTATTCACATTCTCCCGCGCAAAGCGGCTGCAAGTCCTCCTTTCATGCAAAATCGTGTGGTCCTGGCTCATGTCCAAGGCACCAAAGAAGGGTAAAATGTCAGTAATCGATAACTAAAACTTGAATTGTACTGCTTCTTACTGGCTATTACATCAACTTAGTAGCTTCTTCTGTGTTCTGGTATGGTACTTTTAGTGTCTCCTTATACCGCAGAACGCGACATAGCTTTGCAGACGATAAATGTAACCGTTTCAGAGAGAAGAGCAGCAAATGTGACGAGTTGGCTTTATTGTCTTTTCGATAACAAATGACGAAAACGGAAGGAGTTCTCAGGTTTTTACAACATATGAACACTTTTCACATTCTCCCGAGCTACACGGCTGCCAGTCCTCCTTTCATGCAAAATCTTAAGGTCCCAGCCCATGTCCAAGGCACCAAAGACGGGTAAAAAGACAATAATCGGTAACTAAAACTTGAATTTTACTTCTTCTTACTGGCTATTACATCAACTTAGAAACTTCCTCTGTGTTCCACTATGTTGCTTTTAGTGTCTCCTTATACCGAAGCACGCGACTTAGCTTTGCAGACGATAAATGTAATCGTTGCAGAGAGTAGAGCGGCCAATGTGACGATCTGGCTTAAAGTTGATTCGAGAACAAATGAGGAAAACGGACGGATTTCTCAGGTTTTTACTACATATGCACATTTTTCGCATTCTCCCGTGCAACGCGGCTGCTAGTCCTCCTTTCATGCAAAATCTTAAGGACCTAGCTCATGTCCAAGGCACCAAAGAAGGGTAAAAAGTCAATTATCGATAACTAAAACCTGAAGTGTACTGCTTCTTACTTGCTATTACATCAACTTAGAAGTTTCTTCTGTGTTCTACAATGGTGCTTTTAGTGTCTCCGCATACCGTAGCACGCGAAATAGCTTTGCAGACGATAAATGTAACTGTTTCAGAGAGAAGAGCGGCCAATGTGAGGATCTGGCTTTAACTCGATTCGATAACAAATGACGAAAACGGACCGATTTCTCAGGTTTTTACTACAAATGAACAGTTTTCACATTCTCCCGTGCAACGCGGCTGCTTGTCCTCCTTTCATGCAAAATCTTAAGGTCCTAGCTCATGTCCAAGGCACCAAAGAAGGGTAAAGAGTCATAAATCGATAACTAAAACTTGAATTTTACTGCTTCTTACTGGCTATTACATCAACTTAGAAGCTTCTTCTGTGTTCTACTATGTTGCTTTTAGTGTCTCCGCATACCGCAGCACGCGACATAGCTTTCCAGAAGATAAATGTAACCGTTTCAGGGAGAAGAGCGGCCAATGTGGCGATGTGGCTTTAAGTCGATTCGATAACAAATAAGGAGAACGAAAGCATTTCTCAGGTTTTTACTACATCTGAACACTATTCACATTCTCCCGTACTACACGGCTGCCAGTCCTCCTTCCATGCAGAATCTTAAGGTCCCAGCTCATGTCCAAGGCACCAAAGACGGATAAAAGGTCAATAATCGATAACTAACATTTGAATTGTACTGCTTCTTACTGGCTATTACATCAATTTAGTAGTTTTTCTGTGTTGTACTATGGTGATTTTAGTGTCTCCGCATACCGCAGCACGCGACTTAGCTTTGCAGACGATAAATGTAACCGTTTCAGAGAAAAGAGCGGCCAATGTGACGATCTGGCTGTATGTCGTTTCGATAACAAATGACTAGAACGGAAGGATTTCTCAGGTTTTTACTACATTTGAACACTTTTCACCTTCTCCCGTGCAACGCGGCTGCTGGTCCTCCTTTCATGCATAATCTTAACGTCCTAGCTCATGTCCAAGGCACCAAAGAAGGGTAAAAAGTCAATAATCGATAACTAAAACTTGAATTGTACTGCTTCTTACTGGCTATTACATCCACTTAGAAGTTTCTTCTGTGTATTCTACTATGGTGCTTTTAGTGTCTCCGCATACCGCAGCACGCGACATAGCTTTGCAGACGACAAATGTAACCGTTTCAGAGAGAAGAGCGCCCAATGTGACGATCTGGCTTTAAGTTGATCCGATAACAAATGAGAAAAACGGAAGGATTTCTCAGGTTTTTACTACATATGAACACTTTTCACTTTTTCCCGTGCAACGTGGGTGCTAGTCTTCCTTTCATGCAGAATCTTAAGGTCTCAGCTCAAGTCCACGGCACCAAAGAAGGGTAAAAAGACAATAAACGGTAACTAACACTTGAATTGTACTGCTTCTTACTTGCTATTACATCAACTTAGAAGCTTCTTCTCTGTTCTACTATCGTGCTTTTAGTGTCTCCACATACCGCAGCACGCGACATAGCTTTGCAGACGATAAATGTAACCGTTTCAGAGAGAAGTGCGGCCAATGTGACGATCTGGCTTTAAGCCGATTCGATAACAAATGACGAAAACAGACGGATTTCTCAACTTTTTAACTACATATGATCACTTTTCACATTTTCCCGCGCAACGCGGCAGATAATCCACCTTTCACGCGGCAGATAGTTTTCCATTCATGCAAAATCTTAAGGTCCCAGCTCATGTCCAAGGCACCAAAGAGGGGTAAAAAGGCAATAAACGATACCTAACACTAGAATTGTACTGCATCTTAATGGCTATTACATAAACTTAGAAGCTTCTTCTGTGTTCTACTATGGTGCTTTTAGTGTCTCCGCATACCGCAGCACGCGACATAGCTTTGCAGACGACAAATGTAACCGTTTCAGAGAGAAGAGCGCCCAATGTGACGATCTGGCTTTAAGCCGATTCGATAACAAATGACAAAAACGGACGGATTTCTCAACTTTTTACTACATATGAACACTTTCCACATTCTCCCGTGTAACACGGCTGCTAGTCCTCCTTTCATGCAAAATCTTAAGGTCCTACCTCATCTGCAAGGCACCAAAGAGGGGTAAAAAGTCAATAATTCATAACTAAAACTTGAATTGTACTGCTTCTTACTGGCTATTACATCAACTTAGAAGTTTCTTCTGTGTTCTACTATGGTGCTTTTAGTGTCTCCGCATTCCGCAGCACGCGATATATTTTTGCAGACGATAAATGTAACCGTTTCAGAGAGAAGAGCGGCCAACATGACGATCTGGCTTTAAGTCGATTCGATAACAAATGACGAAAACGGACGGGTTTTTCCGGATTTTACTACATATGAACACTTTTCACATTCTCTCGTGCAACGCGGTTGCCAGTCCTCTTTTCATGAAAAATCTTAAGGACATAGCTCATGTTGAATGTACCAAAGAAGAGTAAAAAGTCAATAATCGATAACCAAAACTTGAATTGTACTGCTTCTTATTGGCTATTACATCAATTTAGAAGCTTCTTCTGTGTTCTACTATGGTGCTTTTAGTGTCTCCGCATACCGCAGCACGCGACATAACTTTGCAGACGATAAATGAAACCGTTTCAGAGAGAAGAGAGGCCAATGTGGCGATGTGGCTTTAAGTCGATTCGATAACAAATGACGAAAACGGACGGATTTCTCAAGTTTTTACTATATATGATCACTTTTCACATTCTCCCGTGCAACGCGGCTGCTAGTCCTCATTTCATGCAAAATCGTAAGGACTTAGCTCATGTCCAAGGCACCAAAGAAGGGTAAAAAGTCAATAATCGATAACTAAAACTTAAATTGTACTACTTCTTACTGGCTATTACATCAACTTAGAAGCCGCTTCTGTGTTCTACTATGTTGCTTTTAGTGTCTCCGCACACCGCAGCACGCGATATAGCTTTGCAGACGATAAATGTAACCGTTTCAGAGAGAAGAGTGTCCAATGTGACGATCTGGCTTTAAGTAAATTCGATAACAAATGACGAAAACGGACGGATTCCACAAGTTTTTGCTACATATGAACACTTTCCACATTCTCCCGTGTAACACCGCTGCTAGTCTTCCTTTCATGCAAAATCTTATGGTCCTACCTCATCTGCAAGGCACCAAAGAGGGGTAAAAAGTCAATAAACGATAACTAAAACTTGAATTGTACTGCTTCTTACTGGCTATTACATAAACTTAGAAGTTTCTTCTGTGTTCTACTATGTTGCTTTTAGTGTATCCGCATACCGCAGCACGCGATATAGCTTTGCAGACGATAAATGTAACCGTTTCAGAGAGAAGAGTGTCCAATCTGACGATCTGGCTTTACGTCGATTCGATAACAAATGACGAAAACGGAAGGATTTCACAAGTTTTTACTACATATGAACACTTTCCGCATTCTCCCGTGTAACACGGCTGCTAGTCCTCCTTCAATGCAAAATATTAAGGTCCTACCTCATCTGCAAGGCACCAAAGAGGGGTAAAAAGTCAATAATCCATAACTAAAACGTGAATTGTACTGCTTCTTACTGGCTATTACATCAACTTAGAAGTTTCTCCTGTGTTCTACTATGGTGCTTTTAGTGTCTCCGCATACTGCAGCACGCGACATAGCTTTGAAGAGAAGATAAATGTAACCGTCTCAGAGAGAAGAGCGGCCAATGTGACGAGTTGGCTTTAAGCCGATTCGATAACAAATGACAAAAACGTTCGGATTTCTCAACTTTTTAATACATATGAACACTTTTCACATTTTCTCGCGCAACGCGGCAGGTAGTCCTCCTTTCATGCAAAATCTTAAGGTCCCAGCACATGTCCAAGGCACCAAAGAGGGGTAAAAAGTCAATAAACGATAACTAATACTTGAATTGTACTACTTCTTACTGGCTATTACATCAAGTTAGAAGCCGCTTCTGTGTTCTACTATGTTGCTTTTAGTGTCTCCGCATACCGCAGCACGCGATATAGCTTTGCAGACGACAAATGTAACCGTTTCAGAGAGAAGAGTGTCCAATGTGACGATCTGGCTTTAAGTAAATTCGATAACAAATGACGCAAATGGACGGATTTCACAGGTTTTTACTACATATGAACACTTTCCACATTCTCCCGTGTAACACGGCTGCTAGTCCACCTTTCATGAAAAATCTTAAGGTCCTACCTCATCTGCAAGGCACCAAAGAGGGGTAAAAAGTCATTAATCCATAACTAAAACTTGAATTGTACTGCTTCTTATTGGCTATTACATCAACTTAGAAGTTTCTCCTGTGTTCTACTATGGTGCTTTTAGTGTCTCCGCATACCGCAGCACACGACATATTTTTGCAGACGATAAATGTAACCGTTTCAGAGAGAAGAGCGCCCAATGTGACGATCTGGCTTTAAGTCGATTAGACAACAAATGACGAAAACGGACTGGTTTTTCCGGTTTTTACTACATATGAACACTTTTCACATTCTCTCGTGCAACGCGGTTGCCAGTCCTCTTTTCATGCAAAATCTTAAGGACCTAGCTCATGTCCAAGGTACCAAAGAATGGTAAAAAGTCAATAATCGATAACTATAACTTGAATTGTACTGCTTCTTAGTGGCGATTACATCAACTTACAGCTTCTTCTGTGTTCTACTATGGTGCTTTTAGTGTCTCCGCATACCGCAGCACGCGACATAGCTTTGCAGACGATAGATGTAACCGTTTCAGAGAGATGAGTGACCAATGTGACGATATGGCTTTAAGTCGATTCGATAACAAATGACGAAAACGGACGGGTTTCTCCGGTTTTTACTACATATGAACACTTTTCACATTCTCCCGTGCAACGCGGGTGCCAGTCCTCTTTTCATGCAAAATCTTAAGGTCCTAGCTCATGTCCAAGGTACCAAAGAACGGTAAAAAGTCATTAATAGATATATAAAACTTGAATTGTACTGCTTTTTACTGGCGATTGCATCAACTCAGAAGCTTCTTCTGTGTTCTACTATGTTGCTTTTAGTGTCTCCTTTATAACACAGCACGCGACATAGCTTTGCAGACGATAGTGTAACCGTTTAACAGAGAAGAGCGGCCAACATGACGATCTGGCTTTAAGTCGATTAGACAACAAATGACGAAAACGGACGGGTTTTTTTCGGTTTTTACTACATATGAACACTTTTCACATTCTCTCGTGCAACGCGGTTGCCAGTCCTCTTTTCATGCAAAATCTTAAGGACCTAGCTCATGTCGAATGTACCAAAGAAGAGTAAAAAGTCAATAATCGATAACTAATACTTGAATTGTACAGCTTCTTATTGGCTATTACATCAATTTAGAAGCTTCTTCTGTGTTCTACTATGGTGCTTTTAGTGTCTCCGCATTCTGCAGCGCGCGACATAGCTTTGAAGAGAAGATAAATGTAACCGTCTTAGAGAGAAGAGCGGCCAATGTGACGAGCTGGCTTTAAGCCAATTCGATAACAAATGGCAAAAACGGACGGATTTCTCAACTTTTTAATACATATGAACACTTTTCACATTTTCCCGCGCAACGCGGCAGGTAGTCCTCCTTTCATGCAAAATCTTAAGGTCCCAGCTCATGTCCAAGGCACCAAAGAGGGGTAAAAAGTCAATAAACGATAACTAAAACTTGAATTGTACTACTTCTTACTGGCTATTACATCAACTTAGAAGCCGCTTCTGTGTTCTACTATGTTGCTTTTAGTGTCTCCGCATACCGCAGCACGCGACATAGCTTTGCAGACGATAAATGAAACCGTTTCAGAGGGAAGAGCGGCCAATGTGACAATGTGGCTTTAAGTCGATTCGATAACAAATGACAAAAACGGACGGATTTCTCAAGTTTTTACTACATATGAACCCTTTCCACATTCTCCCGTGTAACACGGCTGCTAGTCGTCCTTTCATGCAAAATCTTAAGGTCCTACCTCATCTGCAAGGCACCAAAGAGCGGTAAGAAGTCAATAATCCATAACTAAAACTTGAATTGTACTGCTTCTTACTGGCTCTTACATCAACTTAGAAGTTTCTTCTGTGTTCTACTATGTTGCTTTTAGTGTCTCCGCATACCGCAGCACGCGATATAGCCTTGCAGACGGTAGATGTAACCGTTTCAGAGAGAAGAGTGTCCAATGTGACGATCTGGCATTAAGTCGATTCGATAACAAATGACGAAAACGGAAGGATTTCTCAGGTTTTTACTATATATGTACACTTTTCACATTCTCCCGTGCTACACGGCTGCCAGTCCTCCTTTCATGCAAAATCTTAAGGTCCCAGGTCATGTCCAAGGCACCAAAAGAAGGGTAAAAATTCAATAATGGATATTTAAAACTTGAATTTTACTGTTTCTTACTGGCTATTACTTCAACTTAGAAGTTTCTTCTGTGCTGTACTATGGTGCTTTTAGTGTCTCCGTATACCACAGCACGCGACATAGCTTTTCAGACGATAAATGTAACCGTTTCAGAGAGAAGAGCGGCCAATGTGACGATCTGGCTTTAAGTTGATTCGATAACAAATGAGAAAAACGGACGGATTTCTCAGGATTTTACTACATATGAACACTTTTCACTCTCTCCCGTGCAACGTGGGTGCTAGTCCTCCTTTAATGCAAAATCTTCAGGTCCCAGCTCAAGTCCACGGCACCAAAGAAGGGTAAAAAGTCAATAATCGATAACTAAGACATGAATTATACTGCTTCTTACTGGCTATTACATCAACTTAGAGGCTTCTTCTGTGTTCTACTGTGGTGCTTTTAGTGTCTCCGCATACCGCAGCACGCGACATAGCTTTGCAGACGATAAATGAAACCGTTTCAGAGAGAAGAACGGCCAATGTGACGATGTGGCTTTAAGTCGATTCGATAACAAATGACGAAAACGAACGGATTTCTCAAGTTTTTACTGTATATGAACACTTTTCACATTCTCCCGTGCAACGCGGTTGCCAGTCCTCTTTTCATGCAAAATCTTAAGATCCTAGCTCATGTCCAAGGTACCAAAGAATGGTAAAAAGTCAATAATCGATAACTATAACTTGAATTGTACTGCTTCTTAGTGGCGATTACATCAACTTACAGCTTCTTCTGTGTTCTACTATGGTGCTTTTAGTGTCTCCGCATACCGCAGCACGCGACATAGCTTTGCAGACGATAAATGTAACCGTTTCAGAGAGATGAGTGACCAATGTGACGATATGGCTTTAAGTCGATTCGATAACAAATGACGAAAACGGACGGGTTTCTCCGGTTTTTACTACATATGAACACTTTTCACATTCTCCCGTGCAACGCGGGTGCCAGTCCTCTTTTCATGCAAAATCTTAAGGTCCTAGCTCATGTCCAAGGTACCAAAGAACGGTAAAAAGTCATTAATCGATATCTAAAACTTGAATTGTACTGCTTCTTACTGGCGATTGCATCAACTCAGAAGCTTCTTCTGTGTTCTACTATGGTGCTTTTAGTGTCTAGTTTATAACACAGCACGCGACATAGCTTTGCAGACGATTGTGTAACCGTTTAACAGAGAAGAGCGGCCAACATGACGATCTGGCTTTAAGTCGATTAGACAACAAATGACGAAAACGGACGGGTTTTTTTCGGTTTTTACTACATATGAACACTTTTCACATTCTCTCGTGCAACGCGGTTGCCAGTCCTCTTTTCATGCAAAATCTTAAGGACCTAGCTCATGTCGAATGTACCAAAGAAGAGTAAAAAGTCAATAATCGATAACTAATACTTGAATTCTACAGCTTCTTATAGGCTATTACTTCAATTTAGAAGCTTCTTCTGTGTTCTACTATGGTGCTTTTAGTGTCTCCGCATTCTGCAGCGCGCGACATAGCTTTGAACAGAAGATAAATGTAACCGTCTTAGAGAGAAGAGCGGCCAATGTGACGATCTGGCTTTACGTTGATTCGAGAACAAATGAGGAAAACGGTCGGATTTCTCAGGTTTTTACTACATATGAACACTTTTCGCATTCTCCCGTGCAACGCGGCTGCTAGTCCTCCTTTCATGCAAAATCTTAAGGACCTAGCTCATGTCCAAGGCACCAAAGAAGGGTAAAAAGTCAATTATCGATAATTAAAACCTGAATTGTACTGCTTCTTACTTGCTATTACATCAACTTAGAAGTTTCTTCTGTGTTCTACAATGGTGCTTTTAGTGTCTCCGCATACCGTAGCACGCGAAATAGCTTTGCAGACGATAAATGTAACTGTTTCAGAGACAAGAGCGGCCAATGTGACGATCTGGCTTTAACTCGATTCGATAACAAATGACGAAAACGGACCGATTTCTCAGGTTTTTACTACAAATGAACAGTTTTCACATTCTCCCGTGCAACGCGGCTGCTTGTCCTCCTTTCATGCAAAATCTTAAGGTCCTAGCTCATGTCCAAGGCACCAAAGAAGGGTAAAGAGTCATAAATCGATAACTAAAACTTGAATTTTACTGCTTCTTACTGGCTATTACATCAACTTAGAAGCTTCTTCTGTGTTCTACTATGTTGCTTTTAGTGTCTCCGCATACCGCAGCACGCGACATAGCTTTCCAGAAGATAAATGTAACCGTTTCAGGGAGAAGAGCGGCCAATGTGGCGATGTGGCTTTAAGTCGATTCGATAACAAATAAGGAGAACGAAAGCATTTCTCAGGTTTTTACTACATCTGAACACTATTCACATTCTCCCGTACTACACGGCTGCCAGTCCTCCTTTCATGCAGAATCTTAAGGTCCCAGCTCATGTCCAAGGCACCAAAGACGGATAAAAGGTCAATAATCGATAACTAACATTTGAATTGTACTGCTTCTTCCTGGCTATTACATCAATTTAGTAGTTTTTCTGTGTTGTACTATGGTGATTTTAGTGTCTCCGCATACCGCAGCACGCGACTTAGCTTTGCAGACGATAAATGTAACCGTTTCAGAGAAAAGAGCGGCCAATGTGACGATCTGGCTGTATGTCGTTTCGATAACAAATGACTAGAACGGAAGGATTTCTCAGGTTTTTACTACATTTGAACACTTTTCACATTCTCCCGTGCAACGCGGCTGCTGGTCCTCCTTTCATGCATAATCTTAACGTCCTAGCTCATGTCCAAGGCACCAAAGAAGGGTAAAAAGTCAATAATCGATAACTAAAACTTGAATTGTACTGCTTCTTACTGGCTATTACATCCACTTAGAAGTTTCTTCTGTGTTCTACTATGGTGCTTTTAGTGTCTCCGCATACCGCAGCACGCGACATAGCTTTGCAGACGACAAATCTAACCGTTTCAGAGAGAAGAGCGCCCAATGTGACGATCTGGCTTTAAGTTGATCCGATAACAAATGAGAAAAACGGAAGGATTTCTCAGGTTTTTACTACATATGAACACTTTTCACTTTTTCCCGTGCAACGTGGGTGCTAGTCTTCCTTTCATGCAGAATCTTAAGGTCTCAGCACAAGTCCACGGCACCAAAGAAGGGTAAAAAGACAATAAACGGTAACTAACACTTGAATTGTACTGCTTCTTACTAGCTATTACATCAACTTAGAAGCTTCTTCTCTGTTCTACTATCGTGCTTTTAGTGTCTCCACATACCGCAGCACGCGACATAGCTTTGCAGACGATAAATGTAACTGTTTCAGAGAGAAGTGCGGCCAATGTGACGATCTGGCTTTAAGCCGATTCGATAACAAATGACAAAAACGGACGGATTTCTCAACTTTTTATTACATATGAACACTTTCCGCATTCTCCCGTGTAACACGGCTGCTAGTCCTCCTTTCATGCAAAATCTTAAGGTCCTACCTCATCTGCAAGGCACCAAAGAGGGGTAAAAAGTCAATAATTCATAACTAAAACTTGAATTGTACTGCTTCTTACTGGCTATTACATCAACTTAGAAGTTTCTTCTGTGTTCTACTATGGTGCTTTTAGTGTCTCCGCATTCCGCAGCACGCGATATATTTTTGCAGACGATAAATGTAACCGTTTCACAGAGAAGAGCGGCAAACATGACGATCTGGCTTTAAGTCGATTAGACAACAAATGACGAAAACGGACGGGTTTTTCCGGTTTTTACTACATATGAAAACTTTTCACATTCTCTGGTGCAACGCGGTTGCCAGTCCTCTTTTCATGCAAAATCTTAAGGACCTAGCTCATGTCGAATGTACCAAAGAAGAGTAAAAAGTCAATAATCGATAACCAAAACTTGAATTGTACTGCTTCTTATTGGCTATTACATCAATTTAGAAGCTTCTTCTGTGTTCTACTATGGTGCTTTTAGTGTCTCCGCATACCGCAGCACGCGACATAGCTTTGCAGACGATAAATGAAAACGTTTCAGAGAGAAGAGCGGCCAATGTGACGATGTGGCTTTAAGTCGATTCGATAACAAATGACGAAAACGGACGGATTTCTCAAGTTTTTACTATATATGAACACTTTTCACATTCTCCCGTGCAACGCGGCTGCTAGTCCTCCTTTCATGCAAAATCTTAAGGTCCCATCTCAAGTCCACGGCACCAAAGAAGGGTAAAAAGTCAATAATCGATAACTAAAACTTGAATTGTACTGCTCCTTACTTGCTGTTACATCAACTTAGAAGCTTCTTCTGTGTTCTACAATGGTGCTTTCAGTGTCTCCGCATACCGCAGCAAGTGACATAGCTTTGCAGACGATAAATGTAATTGATTCAGAGAGAAGAGCGGCCAATGTGACGATCTGGCTTTAATTCGATTCGATAACAAATGACGAAATCGGAAGGATTTCTAATGTTTTCACTACATATTAACACTGTCCGCATTCTCCCGTGTAACACGGCTGCTAGTCCTCCTTTCATGCAAAATCTTAACTTCCTACCTCATCTGCAAGGCACCAAAGAGGGGTAAAAAGTCAATAATCCATAACTAAAACTTGAATTGTACTGCTTCTTACTGGCTATTACATCAACTTAGAAGTTTCTTCTGTGTTCTACTATGGTGCTTTTAGTGTCTCCGCATACTGCAGCACGCGACATAGCTTTGAAGAGAAGATAAATGTAACCGTCTCAGAGAGAAGAGCGGCCAACGTGACGAGCTAGCTTTAAGCCGATTCGATAACAAATGACAAAAACGGACGGATTTCTCAACTTTTTAATACATATGAACACTTTTCACATTTTCCCGCGCAACGCGGCAGGTAGTCCTCCTTTCATGCAAAATCTTAAGGTCCCAGCTCGTGTCCAAGGCACCAAACAGGGGTAAAAAGTCAATAAACGATAACTAAAACTTGAATTGTACTACTTCTTACTGGCTATTACATCAACTTAGAAGCCGCTTCTGTGTTCTACTATGTTGCTTTTAGTGTCTCCGCATACCGCAGCACGCGATGTAGCTTTCCAGACGATAATGTAACCGTTTGAGAGAGAAGAGTGTCCAATGTGACGATGTGGCTTTAAGTAAATTCGATAACAAATGACGAAAACGGACGGATTTCACAAGTTTTTACTACATATGAACACTTTCCACATTCTCCCGTGTAACACGGCTGCTAGGCCTCCTTTCATGCAAAATCTTACGGTCCTACCTCATCTGCAAGGCACCAAAGAGGGGTAAGAAGTCAATAATCCATAAATAAAACTTGAATTGTACTGCTTCTTACTGGCTATTACATCAACATAGAAGTCTCTTCTGAGTTCTACTATGTTGCTTTTAGTGTCTCCGCATACCGCAGCACGCGACATAGCTTTGCAGACGATAAATGAAACCGTTTCAGAGAGAAGAGCGGCCAATGTGACGATGTGGCTTTAAGTCGATTCAATAACAAATGACGAAAACGGACGGATTTCTCAAGTTTGTACTATATATGAACAGTTTTCACATTCTCCCGTGCAACGCGGGTGCCAGTCCTCTTTTCATGCAAAATCTTAAGGTCCTAGCTCATGTCCAAGGTACCAAAGAATGGTAGAAAGTCAATAATTGATAACTAAAACTTGAATTGTACTGCTTCTTACTGGCGATTACATCAACTTACAGCTTCTTCTGTGTTCTACTATAGTGCTTTTAGTGTCTCCGCATACCGCAGCACGCGACATAGCTTTGCAGACGATAAATGTAACCGTTTCAGAGAGATGAGTGTCCAATGTGCCGATATGGCTTTAAGTAAATTCGATAACAAATGACGAAAACAGACGGATTACACAAGTTTTTACTTCATATGAACACTTTCCACATTCTCCCGTGTAACACCGCTGCTAGTCCTCCTTTCATGCAAAATCTTAAGTTCCTACCTCATCTGCAAGGCACCAAAGAGGGGTAAAAAGTCAATAATCCATAACTAAAACTTGAATTGTACTGCTTCTTACTGGCTATTACATCAACTTAGAAGTTTCTTCTGTGTTCTACTATGTTGCTTTTAGTGTATCCGCATACCGCAGCACGCGATATAGCTTTGCAGACGATGAATGTAACCGTTTCAGAGAGAAGATTGTCCAATCTGACGAACTGGCTTTAAGTCGACTCGATAACAAATGACGAAAACGGACGGATTTCACAAGTTTTTACTACGAATGAACACTTTCTGCATTCTCCCGTGTAACACGCCTGCTAGTCCTCCTTTCATGCAAAATCTTAAGGTCCTACCTCATCTGCAAGGCACCAAAGAGGGGTAAAAGTCAATAATCCATAACTAAAACTTGAATTGTACTGCTTCTTACTGGCTATTACATCAACTCAGAAGCTTCTTCTGTGTTCTACTATGGTGCTTTTAGTGTCTCCTTTATAACGCAGCACGCGACATAGCTTTGCAGACGATAGTGTAACCGTTTCACAGAGAACAGCGGCCAACATGACGATCTAGCTTTAAGTCGATTAGACAACAAATGACGAAAACGGACGGGTTTTTCCGGTTTTTACTACATATGAACACTTTTCACATTCTCTCGTGCAACGCGGTTGCCAGTCCTCTTCTCATGAAAAATCTTAAGGACCTAGCTCATGTCGAATGTACCAAAGAAGAGTAAAAAGTCAATAATCCATAACTAAAACAAGAATTGTACTGCTTCTTACTGGCTATTACATCAACTTAGAAGTTTCTTCTGTGTTCTACTATGGTGCTTTTAGTGTCTCCTCATACCGCAGCACGCGATATATTTTTGCAGACGATAAATGTAACCGTTTCAGAGAGAAGAGCGGCCAACATGACGATCTGGCTTTAAGTCGATTCGATAACAAATGACGAAACCGGACGGGTTTCTGAGGTTTTTACTACATATGAACACTTTTCACCTTCTCCCGTGCAACGCGGTTGCCAGTCCTCTTTTCATGCAAAATCTTAAGGTCCTAGTTCATGTCCAAGGCACCAAAGAATGGAAAAAAGTCAATAATCGATACCTAAAACTTGAATTGTACTGCTTCTTACTGGCTATTACATAAACTTACAGCTTCTTCTGTGTTCTACTATGGTTCTTTTAGTGTCTCCGCATACCGCAGCACGTGACATAGCTTTGCTGTCGATAAATGTAACCGTTTCAGAGAGAAGAGTGTCCAATGTGACGATCTGGCTTTAAGCCGATTCGATAACAAATGACAAAAACGGACGGATTTCTCAACTTTTTAATACATATGAACACTTTTCACATTTTCTCGCGCAACGCGGCAGGTAGTCCTCCTTTCATGCAAAATCTTAAGGTCCCAGCTCATGTCTAAGGCACCAAAGAGGGGTAAAAAGTCAATAAACGATAACTAATACCTGAATTGTACTACTTCTTACTGGCTATTACATCAAGTTAGAAGCCGCTTCTGTGTTCTACTATGTTGCTTTTAATGTCTCCGCATACCGCAGCACGCGATATAGCTTTGCAGACGACAAATGTAACCGTTTCAGAGAGAAGAGTGTCCAATGTGACGATCTGGCTTTAAGTAAATTCGATAACAAATGACGAAAATGGATGGATTTCACAGGTTTTTACTACATATGAACACTTTCCATATTCTCCCGTGTAACACGGCAGCTAGTCCTCCTTTCATGCAAAATCTTAAGGTCCTACCTCATCTGCAAGGCACCAAAGAGGGGTAAAAAGTCAATAATCCATAACTAAAACTTGAATTGTACTGCTTCTTACTGGCTATTACATCAACTTAGAAGTTTCTTCTGTGTTCTACTATGTTGTTTTCAGTGTCTCCGCATACCGCAGAAGGCGATATAGCTTTGCAGACGATAAATGTAACCGTTTCAGAGAGGAGAGTGTCCAATGTGACGATCTGGCTTTAAGTCGATTCGATAACAAATGACGAAAACGGACGGATTTCACAAGTTTTACTACATATGAACACTTTCCACCTTCTCCCGTGCAACGCGGTTGCCAGTCCTCTTTTCATGCAAAATCTTAAGGTCCTAGTTCATGTCCAAGGCACCAAAGAATGGAAAAAAGTCAATAATCGATACCTAAAACTTGAATTGTACTGCTTCTTACTGGCTATTACATAAACTTACAGCTTCTTCTGTGTTCTACTATGGTTCTTTTAGTGTCTCCGCATACCGCAGCACGTGACATAGCTTTGCTGTCGATAAATGTAACCGTTTCAGAGAGAAGAGTGTCCAATGTGACGATCTGGCTTTAAGCCGATTCGATAACAAATGACAAAAACGGACGGATTTCTCAACTTTTTAATACATATGAACACTTTTCACATTTTCTCGCGCAACGCGGCAGGTAGTCCTCCTTTCATGCAAAATCTTAAGGTCCCAGCTCATGTCTAAGGCACCAAAGAGGGGTAAAAAGTCAATAAACGATAACTAATACCTGAATTGTACTACTTCTTACTGGCTATTACATCAAGTTAGAAGCCGCTTCTGTGTTCTACTATGTTGCTTTTAATGTCTCCGCATACCGCAGCACGCGATATAGCTTTGCAGACGACAAATGTAACCGTTTCAGAGAGAAGAGTGTCCAATGTGACGATCTGGCTTTAAGTAAATTCGATAACAAATGACGAAAATGGACGGATTTCACAAGTTTTTACTACGAATGAACACTTTCTGCATTCTCCCGTGTAACACGCCTGCTAGTCCTCCTTTCATGCAAAATCTTAAGGTCCTACCTCATCTGCAAGGCACCAAAGAGGGGTAAAAGTCAATAATCCATAACTAAAACTTGAATTGTACTGCTTCTTACTGGCTATTACATCAACTTAGAAGTTTCTTCTGTGTTCTACTATGGTGCTTTTAGTGTCTCCGCATTCCGCAGCACGCGATATATTTTTGCAAACGATAAATGTAACCGTTTCAGAGAGATAGTGTCCAATGTGCCGATATGGCTTTAAGTCGATTCGATAACAAATGACGAAAACGGACGGGTTTCTCCGGTTTTTACTACATATCAACACTTTTCACTTTCTCCCGTGCAACGCGGGTGCCAGTCCTCTTTTCATGCAAAACCTTAAGGTCCTAGCTCATGTACAAGGTATCAAAGAACGGTAAAAAGTCATTAATAGATATCTAAAACTTGAATTGTACTGCTTTTTAATGGCGATTGCATTAACTCAGAAGCTTCTTCTGTGTTCTACTATGGTGCTTTTAGTGTCTCCTTTATAACGCAGCACGCGACATAGCTTTGCAGACGATAGTGTAACCGTTTCACAGAGAAGAGCGGCCAACATGACGATCTAGCTTTAAGTCGATTAGACAACAAATGACGAAAACGGACGGGTTTTTCCGGTTTTTACTACATATGAACACTTTTCACATTCTCTCGTGCAACGCGGTTGCCAGTCCTCTTCTCATGAAAAATCTTAAGGACCTAGCTCATGTCGAATGTACCAAAGAAGAGTAAAAAGTCAATAATCCATAACTAAAACATGAATTGTACTGCTTCTTACTGGCTATTACATCAACTTAGAAGTTTCTTCTGTGTTCTACTATGGTGCTTTTAGTGTCTCCTCATACCGCAGCACGCGATATATTTTTGCAGACGATAAATGTAACCGTTTCAGAGAGAAGAGCGGCCAACATGACGATCTGGCTTTAAGTCGATTCGATAACAAATGACGAAACCGGACGGGTTTCTGAGGTTTTTACTACATATGAACACTTTTCACCTTCTCCCGTGCAACGCGGTTGCCAGTCCTCTTTTCATGCAAAATCTTAAGGTCCTAGTTCATGTCCAAGGCACCAAAGAATGGAAAAAAGTCAATAATCGATACCTAAAACTTGAATTGTACTGCTTCTTACTGGCTATTACATAAACTTACAGCTTCTTCTGTGTTCTACTATGGTTCTTTTAGTGTCTCCGCATACCGCAGCACGTGACATAGCTTTGCTGTCGATAAATGTAACCGTTTCAGAGAGAAGAGTGTCCAATGTGACGATCTGGCTTTAAGCCGATTCGATAACAAATGACAAAAACGGACGGATTTCTCAACTTTTTAATACATATGAACACTTTTCACATTTTCTCGCGCAACGCGGCAGGTAGTCCTCCTTTCATGCAAAATCTTAAGGTCCCAGCTCATGTCTAAGGCACCAAAGAGGGGTAAAAAGTCAATAAACGATAACTAATACCTGAATTGTACTACTTCTTACTGGCTATTACATCAAGTTAGAAGCCGCTTCTGTGTTCTACTATGTTGCTTTTAATGTCTCCGCATACCGCAGCACGCAATATAGCTTTGCAGACGACAAATGTAACCGTTTCAGAGAGAAGAGTGTCCAATGTGACGATCTGGCTTTAAGTAAATTCGATAACAAATGACGAAAATGGATGGATTTCACAGGTTTTTACTACATATGAACACTTTCCATATTCTCCCGTGTAACACGGCTGCTAGTCCTCCTTTCATGCAAAATCGTAAGGTCCTACCTCATCTGCAAGGCACCAAAGAGGGGTAAAAAGTCAATAATCCATAACTAAAACTTGAATTGTACTGCTTCTTACTGGCTATTACATCAACTTAGAAGTTTCTTCTGTGTTCTACTATGGTGCTTTTAGTGTCTCCTCATACCGCAGCACGCGATATATTTTTGCAGACGATAAATGTAACCGTTTCAGAGAGAAGAGCGGCCAACATGACGATCTGGCTTTAAGTCGATTCGATAACAAATGACGAAACCGGACGGGTTTCTGAGGTTTTTACTACATATGAACACTTTTCACCTTCTCCCGTGCAACGCGGTTGCCAGTCCTCTTTTCATGCAAAATCTTAAGGTCCTAGTTCATGTCCAAGGCACCAAAGAATGGAAAAAAGTCAATAATCGATACCTAAAACTTGAATTGTACTGCTTCTTACTGGCTATTACATAAACTTACAGCTTCTTCTGTGTTCTACTATGGTTCTTTTAGTGTCTCCGCATACCGCAGCACGTGACATAGCTTTGCTGTCGATAAATGTAACCGTTTCAGACAGAAGAGTGTCCAATGTGACGATCTGGCTTTAAGCCGATTCGATAACAAATGACAAAAACGGACGGATTTCTCAACTTTTTAATACATATGAACACTTTTCACATTTTCTCGCGCAACGCGGCAGGTAGTCCTCCTTTCATGCAAAATCTTAAGGTCCCAGCTCATGTCTAAGGCACCAAAGAGGGGTAAAAAGTCAATAAACGATAACTAATACCTGAATTGTACTACTTCTTACTGGCTATTACATCAAGTTAGAAGCCGCTTCTGTGTTCTACTAAGTTGCTTTTAATGTCTCCGCATACCGCAGCACGCGATATAGCTTTGCAGACGACAAATGTAACCGTTTCAGAGAGAAGAGTGTCCAATGTGACGATCTGGCTTTAAGTAAATTCGATAACAAATGACGAAAATGGATGGATTTCACAGGTTTTTACTACATATGAACACTTTCCATATTCTCCCGTGTAACACGGCAGCTAGTCCTCCTTTCATGCAAAATCTTAAGGTCCTACCTCATCTGCAAGGCACCAAAGAGGGGTAAAAAGTCAATAATCCATAACTAAAACTTGAATTGTACTGCTTCTTACTGGCTATTACATCAACTTAGAAGTTTCTCCTGTGTTCTACTATGGTGCTTTTAGTGTCTCCGCATACCGCAGCACGCGACATATTTTTGCAGACGATAAATGTAACCGTTTCAGAGAGAAGAGCGGCCAATGTGACGATCTGGCTTTACGTCGATTCGATAACAAATGACGAAAACGGAAGGATTTCTCAGGTTTTTACTACATATGAACGCTTTTCACATTCTCTCGTGCAAAGTGGGTGCCAGTCCTCTTTTCATGCAAAATCTTAAGATCCTAGCTCATGTCGAAGGTACCAAAGAAGAGTAAAAAGTCAATAATCGATTACTAAAACTTGATTTGTACTGCTTCTTATTGGCTATTACATCAACTTAGAAGCTTCATCTGTGTTCTACTATGGTGCTTTTTGTGTCTCCGCATACCGCAGCACTCGACATAGCTTTGCAGACGATAAATGTAACCGTTTCAGAGAGAAGAGCGGCCAATGTGACGATCTGGCGTTAAGTCGATTCGATAACAAATGACGAAAACGGAAGGATTTCTCAGGTTTTTACAACATATGAACACTTTTCACATTCTCCCGTGCTACACGGCTGCCAGTCCTCCTTTCATGCAAAATCTTAAGGTCCCAGCTCAAGTCCACGGCACCAAAGAAGGGTAAAAAGTCAATAATCGATAACTAAAACTTGAATTGTACTGCTCCTTACTTGCAATTACATCAACTTCTTCTGTGTTCTACAATGCTGCTTTTAGTGTCTCCGCATACCGCAGCAAGCGACATAGCTTTGCAGCCGATAAATGTAATTGTTTCAGAGAGAAGAGCGGCCAATGTGACGATCTGGCTACAAGTCGATTCGATAACAAATGACGAAAACGGAAGGATTTATCAGGTTTTTACTACATATGAACTCTTTTCACATTCTCTCGTGCAACGTGGGTGCCAATCCTCTTTTCATGCAAAATCTTAAGATCCTAGCTCATGTCGAAGGTACCAAAGAAGAGTAAAAAGTCAATAATCGATTACTAAAACTTGAATTGTACTGCTTCTTATTGGCTATTACATCAACTTAGAAGCCGCTTCTGTGTTCTACTATGTTGCTTTTAGTGTCTCCGCATACCGCAGCACGCGACAAATTTTTGCAGACGATAAATGTAACCGCTTCATAGAGAAGAGCGGCCAACATGACGATCTGGCTTTAAGTCGATTCGATAACAAATGACGAAACCGGACGGGTTCCTGAGGTTTTCACTACATATGAACACTTTCAACATTCTCTCGTGAAACGCGGTTGCCAGTCCTCTTTTCATGCAAAATCTTAAGGACCTAGCTCATGTCGAATGTACCAAAGAAGAGTAAAAAGTCAATAATCGATAAGCAAAACTTGAATTTTACTGCTTCTTATTGGCTATTACATCAATTTTGAAGCTTATTCTGTGTTCTACTATGGTGCTTTTAGTGTCTCCGCATACTGCAGCACGCGACATAGCTTTGAAGAGAAGACAAATGTAACCGTCTCAGAGAGAAGAGCGGCCAATGTGACGAGCTGGCTTTAAGCCGATTCGATAACAAATGACAAAAACCGACGGATTTCTCAACTTTTTAATACATATGAACACATTTCACATTTTCCCGCGCAACGCGGCAGGTAGTCCTCCTTTCATTCAAAATCATAAGGTCCCAGCTCGTGTCCAAGGCACCAAACAGGGGTAAAAAGTCAATAAACGATAACTAAAACTTGAATTGTACTACTTCTTACTGGCTATTACATCAACTTAGAAGCCGAGTCTGTGTTCTACTATGTTGCTTTTTGTGTCTCCGCATACCGCAGCACGCGATATAGCTTTGCAGACGATAAATGTAACCGTTTCAGAGAGAAGAGTGTCCAATGTGACGATCTGGCTTTAAATAAATTCGATAACAAATGACGAAAACTGACGGATTTCACAAGTTTTTACTACATATGAACACTTTCCACATTCTCCCGTGTAACGCGGCTGCTAGTCCTCCTTTCCTGCAAAATCTTAAGGTCCCAGCTCATGTCCAAGGCACTAAAGAAGGGTAAAAAGTCAATAATCTATAACTAAAACTTGAATTGTACTGCTTCTTACTGGCTATTACATGAACTTAGAAACCTCTTCTGTGTTCTACTGTGTTGCCTTAGTGTCTCCGCATACCGCAGCACGCGACTTAGCTTTGCAGACGATAAATGTAACCGTTTCAGACAGATGAGCGACCAATGTGACGATGTGGCTTTAAGGCGATTCGATAACAAATGACGAGAACGGAAGGATTTCTCAGGTTTTTACTACATATGAACACTATTCACATTCTCCCGTGCTACACGGCTGCCAATCCTCCTTTCATTCAAAATCTTAATGTCCCAGCTCATGTCCAAGGCACCAAAGACGGGTAAATAGTCATTAATCGATAACTAAAACTTGAATAGTACTGCTTCTTACTGGCTATTACATTAACTTAGAAACTTCTTCTGTGTTCTACTACGTTACTTTTAGTGTCCCCTTATACCGCAGCACGCGACATAGCTTTGCAGACGTTAAATGTAACCGTTGCAGAGAGTAGAGCGGCCAATGTGACAATCTGGCTTTAAGTTGATTCGATAACAAATGAGGAAAACGGACGGAATTCTCAGGTTTTTACTACATATGAACACTTTTCACATTCCCCCGTGCAACGCGGCTGCTAGTCCTCAGTTCATGCAAAATTTTAAGGTCCTAGCTCATGTCCAAGGCACCAAAGAAGGGTAAAAAGCCAATAATCGATAACTAAAACTTGAATTGTATGCTTCTTACTTGCTATTACATCAACTTAGAAGCTTCTTCTGTGTTCTACTATGGTGCTTTTAGTGTCTCCGCATAATGCAGCACGCGACATAGCTTTGCAGACGATAAATGTAACCGTTTCAGAGAAAAGAGCGGCCAATGTGACGATCTGGCTTTAACTCGATTCGATAACAAATGACGAAAACGGACCGATTTCTCAGGTTTTTACTACAATTCTCCCGTGCAACGCGGCTGCTTGTCCTCTTTTCATGCAAAATCTTAAGGTCCTAGCTCATGTCCAAGGCACCAAAGAAGGGTAAAGAGTCATAAATCGATAACTAAAACTTGAATTTTACTGCTTCTTACTGGCTATTACATCAATTTAGTAGTTTTTCTGTGTTGTACTATGGTGCTTTTAGTGTCTCCGCATACCGCAGCACGCGACTTAGCTTTGCAGACGATAAATGTAACCGTTTCAGAGAAAAGAGCGGCCAGTGTGACGATCTGGCTGTATGTCGTTTCGATAACAAATGACGAGAACGGAAGGATTACTCAGGTTTTTACTACATATGAACACTTTTCACATTCTCCCGTGCAACGCGGCTGCTGGTCCTCCTTTCATGCAAAATCTTAACGTCCTAGCGAATGTCCAAGGCACCAAACAAGGGTAAAAAGTCAATAATCGATAACTAAAACTTGAATTGTACTGCTTCTTACTGGCTATTACATCCACTTAGAAGTTTCTTCTGTGTTCTACTATGGTGCTTTTAGTGTCTCCGCATACCGCAACACGCGACATAGCTTTGCAGACGACAAATGTAACCGTTTCAGAGAGAAAAGCGCCCAATGTGACGATCTGGCTTTAAGTTGATCCGATAACAAATGAGAAAAACGGACGGATTTCTCAGGTTTTTACTACATATGAACACTTTTCACTTTTTCCCGTGCAACGTGGGTGCTAGTCTTCCTTTCATGCAGAATCTTAAGGTCTCAGCTCAAGTCCACGGCACCAAAGAAGGGTAAAAAGACAATAAACGGTAGCTAACACTTGAATTGTACTGCTTCTTACTGTCTATTACATCAACTTAGAAGCTTCTTCTCTGTTCTACTATCGTGCTTTTAGTGTCTCCACATACCGCAGCACGCGACATAGCTTTCCAGACGATAAATGTAACCGTTTCAGAGAGAAGTGCGGCCAATGTGACGATCTGGCTTTAAGCCGATTCGATAACAAATGACGAAAACAGACGGATTTCTCAACTTTTTACTACATATGATCACTTTTCACATTTTCCCGCGCAACGCGGCAGATAATCCACCTTTCACGCGGCAGATAGTTTTCCTTTCATGCAAAATCTTAAGGTCCCAGCTCATGTCCAAGGCACCAAAGAGGGGTAAAAAGGCAATAAACGATACCTAACACTAGAATTGTACTGCTTCTTAATGGCTATTACATCAACTTAGAAGCTTCTTCTGTGTTCTACTATGGTGCTTTTAGTGTCTCCGCATACCGCAGCACGCGGCATAGCTTTGCAGACGACAAATGTAACCGTTTCAGAGAGAAGAGCGCCCAATGTGACGATCTGGCTTTAAGCCGATTCGATAACAACTGACAAAAACGGACGGATTTCTCAACTTTTTACTACATATGAACACTTTCCGCATTCTCCCGTGTAACACGGCTGCTAGTCCTCGTTTCATGCAAAATCTTAAGGTCCTACCTCATCTGCAAGGCACCAAAGAGGGGTAAAAAGTCAATAATTCATAACTAAAACTTGAATTGTACTGCTTCTTACTGGCTATTACATCAACTTAGAAGTTTCTTCTGTGTTCTACTATGGTGCTTTTAGTGTCTACGCATACCGCAGCACGCGACATAGCTTTGCAGACGATAAATGTAACCGTTTCAGAGAAAAGAGCGGCCAATGTGACGATCTGGCTGATTGGCGATTCGATAACAAATGACGTAAACCTACGGATTTCTCAGGTTTTTACTACATATGAACACTTTTCGCATTCTCCCGTGCAACGCGGCTGCTAGTCCTCCTTTCATGCAAAATCTTAAGGTCCCAGCTCATGTCCAAGGCACCAAGGAGGGGAAAAAGTCAATAAGCGATAATTAAAACTTGAATTGTACTGCTTGTTACTGGCTATTACATCAACTTAGAAGCTACTTCTGTGTTCTACTATGGTGCTTTTAGTGTCTCAGCATACTGCAGCACGCGACATAGCTTTGCAGACGATAAATGTAACCCCTTCAGAGAGAAGAGTGTCCAATGTGACGATCTGGCTTTAAGTAAATTCGATAACAAATGACGAAAACGGACGGATTCCACACGTTTTTACTACATATGAACACTTTCCACATTCTCCCGTGTAACACCGCTGCTAGTCCTCCTTTCATGCAAAATCTTATGGTCCTACCTCATCTGCAAGGCACCAAAGAGGGGTAAAAAGTCAATAATCCATAACTAAAACTTGAATTGTACTGCTTCTTACTGGCTATTACATCAATTTAGAAGTTTCTTCTGTGTTCTACTATGGAGCTTTTAGTGTCTCCGCCTACCGCAGCACGCGACATAGCTTTGCAGACGATAAATGAAACCGTTTCAGAGAGAAGAGCGGGCAATGTGACGATCTTGCTTTAAGTTGATTCGACAACAAATGACGAAAACTGACGGATTTCTCAGATTTTAACTACATATGAACTTTATTCACATTCTCCCGCGCAAAGCGGCTGCAAGTCCTCCTTTCATGCAAAATCGTGTGGTCCTGGCTCATGTCCAAGGCACCAAAGAAGGGTAAAATGTCAGTAATCGATAACTAAAACTTGAATTGTACTGCTTCTTACTGGCTATTACATCAACTTAGTAGCTTCTTCTGTGTTCTGGTATGGTACTTTTAGTGTCTCCTTATACCGCAGAACGCGACATAGCTTTGCAGACGATAAATGTAACCGTTTCAGAGAGAAGAGCAGCAAATGTGACGAGTTGGCTTTATTGTCTTTTCGATAACAAATGACGAAAACGGAAGGAGTTCTCAGGTTTTTACAACATATGAACACTTTTCACATTCTCCCGAGCTACACGGCTGCCAGTCCTCCTTTCATGCAAAATCTTAAGGTCCCAGCCCATGTCCAAGGCACCAAAGACGGGTAAAAAGACAATAATCGGTAACTAAAACTTGAATTTTACTTCTTCTTACTGGCTATTACATCAACTTAGAAACTTCCTCTGTGTTCCACTATGTTGCTTTTAGTGTCTCCTTATACCGAAGCACGCGACTTAGCTTTGCAGACGATAAATGTAATCGTTGCAGAGAGTAGAGCGGCCAATGTGACGATCTGGCTTAAAGTTGATTCGAGAACAAATGAGGAAAACGGACGGATTTCTCAGGTTTTTACTACATATGCACATTTTTCGCATTCTCCCGTGCAACGCGGCTGCTAGTCCTCCTTTCATGCAAAATCTTAAGGACCTAGCTCATGTCCAAGGCACCAAAGAAGGGTAAAAAGTCAATTATCGATAACTAAAACCTGAAGTGTACTGCTTCTTACTTGCTATTACATCAACTTAGAAGTTTCTTCTGTGTTCTACAATGGTGCTTTTAGTGTCTCCGCATACCGTAGCACGCGAAATAGCTTTGCAGACGATAAATGTAACTGTTTCAGAGAGAAGAGCGGCCAATGTGAGGATCTGGCTTTAACTCGATTCGATAACAAATGACGAAAACGGACCGATTTCTCAGGTTTTTACTACAAATGAACAGTTTTCACATTCTCCCGTGCAACGCGGCTGCTTGTCCTCCTTTCATGCAAAATCTTAAGGTCCTAGCTCATGTCCAAGGCACCAAAGAAGGGTAAAGAGTCATAAATCGATAACTAAAACTTGAATTTTACTGCTTCTTACTGGCTATTACATCAACTTAGAAGCTTCTTCTGTGTTCTACTATGTTGCTTTTAGTGTCTCCGCATACCGCAGCACGCGACATAGCTTTCCAGAAGATAAATGTAACCGTTTCAGGGAGAAGAGCGGCCAATGTGGCGATGTGGCTTTAAGTCGATTCGATAACAAATAAGGAGAACGAAAGCATTTCTCAGGTTTTTACTACATCTGAACACTATTCACATTCTCCCGTACTACACGGCTGCCAGTCCTCCTTCCATGCAGAATCTTAAGGTCCCAGCTCATGTCCAAGGCACCAAAGACGGATAAAAGGTCAATAATCGATAACTAACATTTGAATTGTACTGCTTCTTACTGGCTATTACATCAATTTAGTAGTTTTTCTGTGTTGTACTATGGTGATTTTAGTGTCTCCGCATACCGCAGCACGCGACTTAGCTTTGCAGACGATAAATGTAACCGTTTCAGAGAAAAGAGCGGCCAATGTGACGATCTGGCTGTATGTCGTTTCGATAACAAATGACTAGAACGGAAGGATTTCTCAGGTTTTTACTACATTTGAACACTTTTCACCTTCTCCCGTGCAACGCGGCTGCTGGTCCTCCTTTCATGCATAATCTTAACGTCCTAGCTCATGTCCAAGGCACCAAAGAAGGGTAAAAAGTCAATAATCGATAACTAAAACTTGAATTGTACTGCTTCTTACTGGCTATTACATCCACTTAGAAGTTTCTTCTGTGTATTCTACTATGGTGCTTTTAGTGTCTCCGCATACCGCAGCACGCGACATAGCTTTGCAGACGACAAATGTAACCGTTTCAGAGAGAAGAGCGCCCAATGTGACGATCTGGCTTTAAGTTGATCCGATAACAAATGAGAAAAACGGAAGGATTTCTCAGGTTTTTACTACATATGAACACTTTTCACTTTTTCCCGTGCAACGTGGGTGCTAGTCTTCCTTTCATGCAGAATCTTAAGGTCTCAGCTCAAGTCCACGGCACCAAAGAAGGGTAAAAAGACAATAAACGGTAACTAACACTTGAATTGTACTGCTTCTTACTTGCTATTACATCAACTTAGAAGCTTCTTCTCTGTTCTACTATCGTGCTTTTAGTGTCTCCACATACCGCAGCACGCGACATAGCTTTGCAGACGATAAATGTAACCGTTTCAGAGAGAAGTGCGGCCAATGTGACGATCTGGCTTTAAGCCGATTCGATAACAAATGACGAAAACAGACGGATTTCTCAACTTTTTAACTACATATGATCACTTTTCACATTTTCCCGCGCAACGCGGCAGATAATCCACCTTTCACGCGGCAGATAGTTTTCCATTCATGCAAAATCTTAAGGTCCCAGCTCATGTCCAAGGCACCAAAGAGGGGTAAAAAGGCAATAAACGATACCTAACACTAGAATTGTACTGCATCTTAATGGCTATTACATAAACTTAGAAGCTTCTTCTGTGTTCTACTATGGTGCTTTTAGTGTCTCCGCATACCGCAGCACGCGACATAGCTTTGCAGACGACAAATGTAACCGTTTCAGAGAGAAGAGCGCCCAATGTGACGATCTGGCTTTAAGCCGATTCGATAACAAATGACAAAAACGGACGGATTTCTCAACTTTTTACTACATATGAACACTTTCCACATTCTCCCGTGTAACACGGCTGCTAGTCCTCCTTTCATGCAAAATCTTAAGGTCCTACCTCATCTGCAAGGCACCAAAGAGGGGTAAAAAGTCAATAATTCATAACTAAAACTTGAATTGTACTGCTTCTTACTGGCTATTACATCAACTTAGAAGTTTCTTCTGTGTTCTACTATGGTGCTTTTAGTGTCTCCGCATTCCGCAGCACGCGATATATTTTTGCAGACGATAAATGTAACCGTTTCAGAGAGAAGAGCGGCCAACATGACGATCTGGCTTTAAGTCGATTCGATAACAAATGACGAAAACGGACGGGTTTTTCCGGATTTTACTACATATGAACACTTTTCACATTCTCTCGTGCAACGCGGTTGCCAGTCCTCTTTTCATGAAAAATCTTAAGGACATAGCTCATGTTGAATGTACCAAAGAAGAGTAAAAAGTCAATAATCGATAACCAAAACTTGAATTGTACTGCTTCTTATTGGCTATTACATCAATTTAGAAGCTTCTTCTGTGTTCTACTATGGTGCTTTTAGTGTCTCCGCATACCGCAGCACGCGACATAACTTTGCAGACGATAAATGAAACCGTTTCAGAGAGAAGAGAGGCCAATGTGGCGATGTGGCTTTAAGTCGATTCGATAACAAATGACGAAAACGGACGGATTTCTCAAGTTTTTACTATATATGATCACTTTTCACATTCTCCCGTGCAACGCGGCTGCTAGTCCTCATTTCATGCAAAATCTTAAGGACTTAGCTCATGTCCAAGGCACCAAAGAAGGGTAAAAAGTCAATAATCGATAACTAAAACTTAAATTGTACTACTTCTTACTGGCTATTACATCAACTTAGAAGCCGCTTCTGTGTTCTACTATGTTGCTTTTAGTGTCTCCGCACACCGCAGCACGCGATATAGCTTTGCAGACGATAAATGTAACCGTTTCAGAGAGAAGAGTGTCCAATGTGACGATCTGGCTTTAAGTAAATTCGATAACAAATGACGAAAACGGACGGATTCCACAAGTTTTTGCTACATATGAACACTTTCCACATTCTCCCGTGTAACACCGCTGCTAGTCTTCCTTTCATGCAAAATCTTATGGTCCTACCTCATCTGCAAGGCACCAAAGAGGGGTAAAAAGTCAATAAACGATAACTAAAACTTGAATTGTACTGCTTCTTACTGGCTATTACATAAACTTAGAAGTTTCTTCTGTGTTCTACTATGTTGCTTTTAGTGTATCCGCATACCGCAGCACGCGATATAGCTTTGCAGACGATAAATGTAACCGTTTCAGAGAGAAGAGTGTCCAATCTGACGATCTGGCTTTACGTCGATTCGATAACAAATGACGAAAACGGAAGGATTTCACAAGTTTTTACTACATATGAACACTTTCCGCATTCTCCCGTGTAACACGGCTGCTAGTCCTCCTTCAATGCAAAATATTAAGGTCCTACCTCATCTGCAAGGCACCAAAGAGGGGTAAAAAGTCAATAATCCATAACTAAAACGTGAATTGTACTGCTTCTTACTGGCTATTACATCAACTTAGAAGTTTCTCCTGTGTTCTACTATGGTGCTTTTAGTGTCTCCGCATACTGCAGCACGCGACATAGCTTTGAAGAGAAGATAAATGTAACCGTCTCAGAGAGAAGAGCGGCCAATGTGACGAGTTGGCTTTAAGCCGATTCGATAACAAATGACAAAAACGTACGGATTTCTCAACTTTTTAATACATATGAACACTTTTCACATTTTCTCGCGCAACGCGGCAGGTAGTCCTCCTTTCATGCAAAATCTTAAGGTCCCAGCACATGTCCAAGGCACCAAAGAGGGGTAAAAAGTCAATAAACGATAACTAATACTTGAATTGTACTACTTCTTACTGGCTATTACATCAAGTTAGAAGCCGCTTCTGTGTTCTACTATGTTGCTTTTAGTGTCTCCGCATACCGCAGCACGCGATATAGCTTTGCAGACGACAAATGTAACCGTTTCAGAGAGAAGAGTGTCCAATGTGACGATCTGGCTTTAAGTAAATTCGATAACAAATGACGCAAATGGACGGATTTCACAGGTTTTTACTACATATGAACACTTTCCACATTCTCCCGTGTAACACGGCTGCTAGTCCACCTTTCATGAAAAATCTTAAGGTCCTACCTCATCTGCAAGGCACCAAAGAGGGGTAAAAAGTCATTAATCCATAACTAAAACTTGAATTGTACTGCTTCTTATTGGCTATTACATCAACTTAGAAGTTTCTCCTGTGTTCTACTATGGTGCTTTTAGTGTCTCCGCATACCGCAGCACACGACATATTTTTGCAGACGATAAATGTAACCGTTTCAGAGAGAAGAGCGCCCAATGTGACGATCTGGCTTTAAGTCGATTAGACAACAAATGACGAAAACGGACTGGTTTTTCCGGTTTTTACTACATATGAACACTTTTCACATTCTCTCGTGCAACGCGGTTGCCAGTCCTCTTTTCATGCAAAATCTTAAGGACCTAGCTCATGTCCAAGGTACCAAAGAATGGTAAAAAGTCAATAATCGATAACTATAACTTGAATTGTACTGCTTCTTAGTGGCGATTACATCAACTTACAGCTTCTTCTGTGTTCTACTATGGTGCTTTTAGTGTCTCCGCATACCGCAGCACGCGACATAGCTTTGCAGACGATAGATGTAACCGTTTCAGAGAGATGAGTGACCAATGTGACGATATGGCTTTAAGTCGATTCGATAACAAATGACGAAAACGGACGGGTTTCTCCGGTTTTTACTACATATGAACACTTTTCACATTCTCCCGTGCAACGCGGGTGCCAGTCCTCTTTTCATGCAAAATCTTAAGGTCCTAGCTCATGTCCAAGGTACCAAAGAACGGTAAAAAGTCATTAATAGATATATAAAACTTGAATTGTACTGCTTTTTACTGGCGATTGCATCAACTCAGAAGCTTCTTCTGTGTTCTACTATGTTGCTTTTAGTGTCTCCTTTATAACACAGCACGCGACATAGCTTTGCAGACGATAGTGTAACCGTTTAACAGAAAAGAGCGGCCAACATGACGATCTGGCTTTAAGTCGATTAGACAACAAATGACGAAAACGGACGGGTTTTTTTCGGTTTTTACTACATATGAACACTTTTCACATTCTCTCGTGCAACGCGGTTGCCAGTCCTCTTTTCATGCAAAATCTTAAGGACCTAGCTCATGTCGAATGTACCAAAGAAGAGTAAAAAGTCAATAATCGATAACTAATACTTGAATTGTACAGCTTCTTATTGGCTATTACATCAATTTAGAAGCTTCTTCTGTGTTCTACTATGGTGCTTTTAGTGTCTCCGCATTCTGCAGCGCGCGACATAGCTTTGAAGAGAAGATAAATGTAACCGTCTTAGAGAGAAGAGCGGCCAATGTGACGAGCTGGCTTTAAGCCAATTCGATAACAAATGGCAAAAACGGACGGATTTCTCAACTTTTTAATACATATGAACACTTTTCACATTTTCCCGCGCAACGCGGCAGGTAGTCCTCCTTTCATGCAAAATCTTAAGGTCCCAGCTCATGTCCAAGGCACCAAAGAGGGGTAAAAAGTCAATAAACGATAACTAAAACTTGAATTGTACTACTTCTTACTGGCTATTACATCAACTTAGAAGCCGCTTCTGTGTTCTACTATGTTGCTTTTAGTGTCTCCGCATACCGCAGCACGCGACATAGCTTTGCAGACGATAAATGAAACCGTTTCAGAGGGAAGAGCGGCCAATGTGACAATGTGGCTTTAAGTCGATTCGATAACAAATGACAAAATCGGACGGATTTCTCAAGTTTTTACTACATATGAACCCTTTCCACATTCTCCCGTGTAACACGGCTGCTAGTCGTCCTTTCATGCAAAATCTTAAGGTCCTACCTCATCTGCAAGGCACCAAAGAGCGGTAAGAAGTCAATAATCCATAACTAAAACTTGAATTGTACTGCTTCTTACTGGCTCTTACATCAACTTAGAAGTTTCTTCTGTGTTCTACTATGTTGCTTTTAGTGTCTCCGCATACCGCAGCACGCGATATAGCCTTGCAGACGGTAGATGTAACCGTTTCAGAGAGAAGAGTGTCCAATGTGACGATCTGGCATTAAGTCGATTCGATAACAAATGACGAAAACGGAAGGATTTCTCAGGTTTTTACTATATATGTACACTTTTCACATTCTCCCGTGCTACACGGCTGCCAGTCCTCCTTTCATGCAAAATCTTAAGGTCCCAGGTCATGTCCAAGGCACCAAAAGAAGGGTAAAAATTCAATAATGGATATTTAAAACTTGAATTTTACTGTTTCTTACTGGCTATTACTTCAACTTAGAAGTTTCTTCTGTGCTGTACTATGGTGCTTTTAGTGTCTCCGTATACCACAGCACGCGACATAGCTTTTCAGACGATAAATGTAACCGTTTCAGAGAGAAGAGCGGCCAATGTGACGATCTGGCTTTAAGTTGATTCGATAACAAATGAGAAAAACGGACGGATTTCTCAGGATTTTACTACATATGAACACTTTTCACTCTCTCCCGTGCAACGTGGGTGCTAGTCCTCCTTTAATGCAAAATCTTCAGGTCCCAGCTCAAGTCCACGGCACCAAAGAAGGGTAAAAAGTCAATAATCGATAACTAAGACATGAATTATACTGCTTCTTACTGGCTATTACATCAACTTAGAGGCTTCTTCTGTGTTCTACTGTGGTGCTTTTAGTGTCTCCGCATACCGCAGCACGCGACATAGCTTTGCAGACGATAAATGAAACCGTTTCAGAGAGAAGAACGGCCAATGTGACGATGTGGCTTTAAGTCGATTCGATAACAAATGACGAAAACGAACGGATTTCTCAAGTTTTTACTGTATATGAACACTTTTCACATTCTCCCGTGCAACGCGGTTGCCAGTCCTCTTTTCATGCAAAATCTTAAGATCCTAGCTCATGTCCAAGGTACCAAAGAATGGTAAAAAGTCAATAATCGATAACTATAACTTGAATTGTACTGCTTCTTAGTGGCGATTACATCAACTTACAGCTTCTTCTGTGTTCTACTATGGTGCTTTTAGTGTCTCCGCATACCGCAGCACGCGACATAGCTTTGCAGACGATAAATGTAACCGTTTCAGAGAGATGAGTGACCAATGTGACGATATGGCTTTAAGTCGATTCGATAACAAATGACGAAAACGGACGGGTTTCTCCGGTTTTTACTACATATGAACACTTTTCACATTCTCCCGTGCAACGCGGGTGCCAGTCCTCTTTTCATGCAAAATCTTAAGGTCCTAGCTCATGTCCAAGGTACCAAAGAACGGTAAAAAGTCATTAATCGATATCTAAAACTTGAATTGTACTGCTTCTTACTGGCGATTGCATCAACTCAGAAGCTTCTTCTGTGTTCTACTATGGTGCTTTTAGTGTCTAGTTTATAACACAGCACGCGACATAGCTTTGCAGACGATAGTGTAACCGTTTAACAGAGAAGAGCGGCCAACATGACGATCTGGCTTTAAGTCGATTAGACAACAAATGACGAAAACGGACGGGTTTTTTTCGGTTTTTACTACATATGAACACTTTTCACATTCTCTCGTGCAACGCGGTTGCCAGTCCTCTTTTCATGCAAAATCTTAAGGACCTAGCTCATGTCGAATGTACCAAAGAAGAGTAAAAAGTCAATAATCGATAACTAATACTTGAATTCTACAGCTTCTTATAGGCTATTACTTCAATTTAGAAGCTTCTTCTGTGTTCTACTATGGTGCTTTTAGTGTCTCCGCATTCTGCAGCGCGCGACATAGCTTTGAACAGAAGATAAATGTAACCGTCTTAGAGAGAAGAGCGGCCAATGTGACGATCTGGCTTTACGTTGATTCGAGAACAAATGAGGAAAACGGTCGGATTTCTCAGGTTTTTACTACATATGAACACTTTTCGCATTCTCCCGTGCAACGCGGCTGCTAGTCCTCCTTTCATGCAAAATCTTAAGGACCTAGCTCATGTCCAAGGCACCAAAGAAGGGTAAAAAGTCAATTATCGATAATTAAAACCTGAATTGTACTGCTTCTTACTTGCTATTACATCAACTTAGAAGTTTCTTCTGTGTTCTACAATGGTGCTTTTAGTGTCTCCGCATACCGTAGCACGCGAAATAGCTTTGCAGACGATAAATGTAACTGTTTCAGAGACAAGAGCGGCCAATGTGACGATCTGGCTTTAACTCGATTCGATAACAAATGACGAAAACGGACCGATTTCTCAGGTTTTTACTACAAATGAACAGTTTTCACATTCTCCCGTGCAACGCGGCTGCTTGTCCTCCTTTCATGCAAAATCTTAAGGTCCTAGCTCATGTCCAAGGCACCAAAGAAGGGTAAAGAGTCATAAATCGATAACTAAAACTTGAATTTTACTGCTTCTTACTGGCTATTACATCAACTTAGAAGCTTCTTCTGTGTTCTACTATGTTGCTTTTAGTGTCTCCGCATACCGCAGCACGCGACATAGCTTTCCAGAAGATAAATGTAACCGTTTCAGGGAGAAGAGCGGCCAATGTGGCGATGTGGCTTTAAGTCGATTCGATAACAAATAAGGAGAACGAAAGCATTTCTCAGGTTTTTACTACATCTGAACACTATTCACATTCTCCCGTACTACACGGCTGCCAGTCCTCCTTTCATGCAGAATCTTAAGGTCCCAGCTCATGTCCAAGGCACCAAAGACGGATAAAAGGTCAATAATCGATAACTAACATTTGAATTGTACTGCTTCTTCCTGGCTATTACATCAATTTAGTAGTTTTTCTGTGTTGTACTATGGTGATTTTAGTGTCTCCGCATACCGCAGCACGCGACTTAGCTTTGCAGACGATAAATGTAACCGTTTCAGAGAAAAGAGCGGCCAATGTGACGATCTGGCTGTATGTCGTTTCGATAACAAATGACTAGAACGGAAGGATTTCTCAGGTTTTTACTACATTTGAACACTTTTCACATTCTCCCGTGCAACGCGGCTGCTGGTCCTCCTTTCATGCATAATCTTAACGTCCTAGCTCATGTCCAAGGCACCAAAGAAGGGTAAAAAGTCAATAATCGATAACTAAAACTTGAATTGTACTGCTTCTTACTGGCTATTACATCCACTTAGAAGTTTCTTCTGTGTTCTACTATGGTGCTTTTAGTGTCTCCGCATACCGCAGCACGCGACATAGCTTTGCAGACGACAAATCTAACCGTTTCAGAGAGAAGAGCGCCCAA
Organism: Schistocerca gregaria; assembly: GCF_023897955.1. Taxonomy (NCBI): domain Eukaryota; kingdom Metazoa; phylum Arthropoda; class Insecta; order Orthoptera; family Acrididae; genus Schistocerca; species Schistocerca gregaria. The sequence continues at coordinate 12,860,120 of NW_026061795.1, read as the reverse complement.
TGTGACGATCTGGCTTTAAGTTGATCCGATAACAAATGAGAAAAACGGAAGGATTTCTCAGGTTTTTACTACATATGAACACTTTTCACTTTTTCCCGTGCAACGTGGGTGCTAGTCTTCCTTTCATGCAGAATCTTAAGGTCTCAGCACAAGTCCACGGCACCAAAGAAGGGTAAAAAGACAATAAACGGTAACTAACACTTGAATTGTACTGCTTCTTACTAGCTATTACATCAACTTAGAAGCTTCTTCTCTGTTCTACTATCGTGCTTTTAGTGTCTCCACATACCGCAGCACGCGACATAGCTTTGCAGACGATAAATGTAACTGTTTCAGAGAGAAGTGCGGCCAATGTGACGATCTGGCTTTAAGCCGATTCGATAACAAATGACAAAAACGGACGGATTTCTCAACTTTTTATTACATATGAACACTTTCCGCATTCTCCCGTGTAACACGGCTGCTAGTCCTCCTTTCATGCAAAATCTTAAGGTCCTACCTCATCTGCAAGGCACCAAAGAGGGGTAAAAAGTCAATAATTCATAACTAAAACTTGAATTGTACTGCTTCTTACTGGCTATTACATCAACTTAGAAGTTTCTTCTGTGTTCTACTATGGTGCTTTTAGTGTCTCCGCATTCCGCAGCACGCGATATATTTTTGCAGACGATAAATGTAACCGTTTCAGAGAGAAGAGCGGCCAACATGACGATCTGGCTTTAAGTCGATTCGATAACAAATGACGAAAACGGACGGTTTTTTCCGGATTTTACTACATATGAACACTTTTCACATTCTCTCGTGCAACGCGGTTGCCAGTCCTCTTTTCATGAAAAATCTTAAGGACATAGCTCATGTTGAATGTACCAAAGAAGAGTAAAATGTCAATAATCGATAACCAAAACTTGAATTGTACTGCTTCTTATTGGCTATTACATCAATTTAGAGGCTTCTTCTGTGTTCTACTATGGTGCTTTTAGTGTCTCCGCATACCGCAGGACGCGACATAACTTTGCAGACGATAAATGAAACCGTTTCAGAGAGAAGAGAGGCCAATGTGGCGATGTGGCTTTAAGTCGATTCGATAACAAATGGCGAAAACGGACGGATTTCTCAAGTTTTTACTATATATGAACACTTTTCACATTCTCCCGTGCAACGCGGCTGCTAGTCCTCCATTCATGCAAAATCTTAAGGTCCCAGCTCAAGTCCACGGCAACAAAGAAGGGTAAAAAGTCAATAATCGATAACTAAAACTTGAATTGTACTGCTCCTTACTTGCTATTACATTAACTTAGAAGCTTCTTCTGTGTTCTACAATGGTGCTTTTAGTGTCTCCGCATACCGCAGCAAGCGACATAGCTTTGCAGACGATAAATGTAATTGTTTCAGAGAGAAGGGCGGCCAATATGACGATATGGCTTTAACTCGAGTCGATAACAAATGACGAAATCGGACGGATTTCTCATGTTTTTACTACATATGATCACTTTTCACATTCTCCCGTGCAACGCGGCTGCTAGTCCTCATTTCATGCAAAATCTTAAGGACTTAGCTCATGTCCAAGGAACCAAAGAACGGTAAAAAGTCATTAATAGATATCTAAAACTTGAATTGTACTGCTTTTTACTGGCGATTGCATTAACTCAGAAGCTTCTTCTGTGTTCTACTATGGTGCTTTTAGTGTCTCCTTTATAACGCAGCACGCGACATAGCTTTGCAGACGATAGTGTAACCGTTTCACAGAGAAGAGCGGCCAACATGACGATCTGGCTTTAAGTCGATTAGGCAACAAATGACGAAAATGGACGGGGTTTTCCGGTTTTTACTACATATGAACACTTTTCACATTCTCTCGTGCCACGCGGTTGCCAGTCCTCTTTTCATGCAAAATCTTAAGGACCTAGCTCATGTTGAATGTACCAAAGAAGAGTAAAAAGTCAATAATCGATAACCAAAACTTGAATTGTACTGCGTCTTATTGGCTATTACATCAATTTAGAAGCTTCTTCTGTGTTCTACTATGGTGCTTTTAGTGTCTCCGCATACCGCAGCACGCGACATAACTTTGCAGACGATAAATGTAACCGTTTCAGAGAGAAGAGCGGCCAATGTGACGATGTGGCTTTAAGTCGATTCGATAACAAATGACGAAAACGGGCGGATTTCTCAAGTTTTTACTATATATGAACACTTTTCACATTCTCCCGTGCAACGCGGCTGCTAGTCCTCCATTCATGCATAATCTTAAGGTCCCAGCTCAAGTCCACGGCTCCAAAGAAGGGTAAAAAGTCAATAATCGATAACTAAAACTTGAATTGTACTGCTCCTTACTTGCTATTACATTAACTTAGAAGCTTCTTCTGTGTTGTACTATGGTCCTTTTGGTGTCTCCGCATACCGCAGCAAGCGACATAGCTTTGCAGACGATAAATCTAATTGTTTCAGAGAGAAGAGCGGCCAATGTGACGATCTGGCTTTAACTCGAGTCGATAACAAATGACGAAATCGGACGGATTTCTCATGTTTTTACTACATATGATAGCTTTTCATATTCTCCCGTGCAACGCGGCTGCTAGTCCTCATTTCATGCAAAATCTTAAGGACTTAGCTCATGTCCAAGGCACCAAAGAAGGGTAAAAAGTCAATAATCGATAACTAAAACTTAAATTGTACTACTTCTTACTGGCTATTACATCAACTTAGAAGCCGCTTCTGTGTTCTACTATGTTGCTTTTAGTGTCTCCGCACACCGCAGCACGCGATATAGCTCTGCAGACGACAAATGTAACCGTTTCAGAGAGAAGAGTGTCAAATGTGACGATCTGGCTTTAAGTAAATTCGATAACAAATGACGTAAACGGACGGATTCCACAAGTTTTTGCTACATATGAACACTTTCCACATTCTCCCGTGTAACACCGCTGCTAGTCTTCCTTTCATGCAAAATCTTATGGTCCTACCTCATCTGCAAGGCACCAAAGAGGGGTAAAAAGTCAATAAACGATAACTAAAACTTGAATTGTACTGCTTCTTACTGGCTATTACATCAACTTAGAAGTTTCTTCTGTGTTCTACTATGTTGCTTTTAGTGTATCCGCATACCGCAGCACGCGATATAGCTTTGCAGACGATAAATGTAACCGTTTCAGAGAGAAGAGTGTCCAATCTGACGATCTGGCTTTAAGTCGATTCGATAACAAATGACGAAAACGGAAGGATTTCACAAGTTTTTACTACATATGAACACTTTCCGCATTCTCCCGTGTAACACGGCTGCTAGTCCTCCTTTAATGCAAAATATTAAGGTCCTACCTCATCTGCAAGGCACCGAAGAGGGGTAAAAAGTCAATAATCCATAACTAAAAATTGAATTGTACTGCTTCTTACTGGCTATTACATCAACTTAGAAGTTTCTTCTGTGTTCTACTATGGTGCTTTTAGTGTCTCCGCATACTGCAGCACGCGACATAGCTTTGAAGAGAAGATAAATGTAACCGTCTCAGAGAGAAGAGCGGCCAATGTGACGAGTTGGCTTTAAGCCGATTCGATAACAAATGACAAAAACGGACGGATTTCTCAACTTTTTAATACATATGAACACTTTTCACATTTTCTCGCGCAACGCGGCAGGTAGTCCTCCTTTCATGCAAAATCTTAAGGTCCCAGCACATGTCCAAGGCCCAAAGAGGGGTAAAAAGTCAATAAACGATAACTAATACTTGAATTGTACTACTTCTTACTGGCTATTACATCAAGTTAGAAGCCGCTTCTGTGTTCTACTATGTTGCTTTTAGTGTCTCCGCATACCGCAGCACGCGATATAGCTTTGCAGACGACAAATGTAACCGTTTCAGAGAGAAGAGTGTCCAATGTGACGATCTGGCTTTAAGTAAATTCGATAACAAATGACGCAAATGGACGGATTTCACAGGTTTTTACTACATATGAACACTTTCCACATTCTCCCGTGTAACACGGCTGCTAGTCCTCCTTTCATGCAAAATCTTAAGGTCCTACCTCATCTGCAAGGCACCAAAGAGGGGTAAAAAGTCAATAATCCATAACTAAAACTTGAATTGTACTGCTTCTTATTGGCTATTACATCAACTTAGAAGTTTCTCCTGTGTTCTACTATGGTGATTTTAGTGTCTCCGCATACCGCAGCACGCGACATATTTTTGCAGACGATAAATGTAACCGTTTCAGAGAGAAGAGCGGCAAATGTGACGATCTGGCTATAAGTCGATTCGATAACAAATGACGAAAACGGAAGGATTTCTCAGGTTTTTACTATATATGAACGCTTTTCACATTCTCTCGTGCAACGTGGGTGAGAGTCCTCTTTTCATGCAAAATCTTAAGATCCTAGCTCATGTCGAAGGTACCAAAGAAGAGTAAAAAGTCAATAATCGATTACTAAAACTTGAATTGTACTGCTTCTTATTGGCTATTACATCAACTTAGAAGTTTCTCTTGTGTTCTACTATGGTGCTTTTAGTGTCTCCGCATACCGCAGCACGCGACATATTTTTGCAGACGATAAATGTAACCGTTTCAGAGAGAAGAGCGCCCAATGTGACGATCTGGCTTTAAGTCGATTAGACAACAAATGACGAAAACGGACGGGTTTTACCGGTTTTTACTACATATGAACACTTTTCACATTCTCTCGTGCAACGCGGTTGCCAGTCCTCTTTTCATGCAAAATCTTAAGGACCTAGCTCATGTCGAACGTACCAAAGAAGAGTAAAAAGTCAATAATCGATAACCAAAACTTGAATTGTACTGCTTCTTATTGGCTATTACATCAACTTAGAAGCCGCTTCTGTGTTCTACTATGTTGCTTTTAGTGTCTCCGCATACCGCAGCACGCGACATAGCTTTGCAGACGATAAATGAAACCGTTTCAGAGGGAAGAGCGGCCAATATGACAATGTGGCTTTAAGTCGATTCGATAACAAATGATTAAAACGGACGGATTTCTCAAGTTTTTACTACATATGAACCCTTTCCACATTCTCCGGTGTAACACGGCTGCTAGTCATCCTTTCATGCAAAATCTTAAGGTCCTACCTCATCTGCAAGGCACCAAAGAGCGGTAAGAAGTCAATAATCCATAACTAAAACTTGAATTGTACTGCTTCTTACTGGCTCTTACATCAACTTAGAAGTTTCTTCTGTGTTCTACTATGTTGCTTTTAGTGTCTCCGCATACCGCAGCACGCGATATAGCCTTGCAGACGGTAGATGTAACCGTTTCAGAGAGAAGAGTGTCCAATGTGACGATCTGGCATTAAGTCGATTCGATAACAAATGACGAAAACGGAAGGATTTCTGAGGTTTTTACTATATATGTACACTTTTCACATTCTCCCGTGCTACACGGCTGCCACGCCTCCTTTCATGCAAAATCTTAAGGTCCCAGGTCATGTCCAAGGCACCAAAAGAAGGGTAAAAAGCCAATAATGGATATTTAAAACTTGAATTTTACTGTTTCTTACTGGCTATTACTTCAACTTAGAAGTTTCTTCTGTGCTGTACTATGGTGCTTTTAGTGTCTCCGTATACCGCAGCACGCGACATAGCTTTGCAGACGATAAATGTAAATGTTTCAGAGAGAAGAGCGGCCAATGTGAGGATCCGGCTTTAAGTTGATTCGATAACAAATGAGAAAAACGGACGGATTTCTCAGGATTTTACTACATATGAACACTTTTCACTTTCTCCCGTGCAACGTGGGTGCTAGTCCTCCTTTAATGCAAAATCTTAAGGTCCCAGCTCAAGTCCACGGCACCAAAGAAGGGTAAAAAGTCAATAATCGATAACTAAGACATGAATTGTACTGCTTCTTACTGGCTATTACATCAACTTAGAGGCTTCTTCTGTGTTCTACTGTGGTGCTTTTAGTGTCTCCGCATACCGCAGCACGCGACATAGCTTTGCAGACGATAAATGTAACCGTTTCAGAGAGATGAGTGACCAATGTGACGATATGGCTTTAAGTCGATTCGATAACAAATGACGAAAACGGACGGGTTTCTCCGGTTTTTACTACATATGAACACTTTTCACATTCTCCCGTGCAACGCGGGTGCCAGTCCTCTTTTCATGCAAAATCTTAAGGTCCTAGCTCATGTCCAAGGTACCAAAGAACGGTAAAAAGTCATTAATAGATATCTAAAACTTGAATTGTACTGCTTTTTACTGGCGATTGCATCAACTCAGAAGCTTCTTCTGTGTTCTACTATGGTGCTTTTAGTGTCTAGTTTATAACACAGCACGCGACATAGCTTTGCAGACGATAGTGTAACCGTTTAACAGAGAAGAGCGGCCAACATGACGATCTGGCTTTAAGTCGATTAGACAACAAATGACGAAAACGGACGGTTTTTTTTCGGTTTTTACTACTTATGAACACTTTTCACATTCTCTCGTGCAACGCCGTTGCCAGTCCTCTTTTCATGCAAAATCTTAAGGACATAGCTCATGTCGAATGTACCAAAGAAGAGTAAAAAGTCAATAATCGATAACTAATACTTGAATTGTACAGCTTCTTATTGGCTATTACATCAATTTAGAAGCTTCTTCTGTGTTCTACTATGGTGCTTTTAGTGTCTCCGCATTCTGCAGCGCGCGACATAGCTTTGAAGAGAAGATAAATGTAACCGTCTTAGAGAGAAGAGCGGCCAATGTGTCGAGCTGGCTTTAAGCCAATTCGATAACAAATGGCAAAAACGGACGGATTTCTCAACTTTTTATACATATGAACACTTTTCACATTTTCCCGCGCAACGCGGCAGGTAGTCCTCCTTTCATGCAAAATCTTAAGGTCCCAGCTCATGTCCAAGGCACCAAAGAGGGGTAAAAAGTCAATAAACGATAACTAAAACTTGAATTGTACTACTTCTTACTGGCTATTACATCAACTTAGAAGCCGCTTCTGTGTTCTACTATGTTGCTTTTAGTGTCTCCGCATACCGCAGCACGCGACATAGCTTTCCAGAAGATAAATGTAACCGTTTCAGGGAGAAGAGCGGCCAATGTGGCGATGTGGCTTTAAGTCGATTCGATAACAAATAAGGAGAACGAAAGCATTTCTCAGGTTTTTACCACATCTGAACACTATTCACATTCTCCCGTACTACACGGCTGCCAGTCCTCCTTTCATGCAGAATCTTAAGGTCCCAGCTCATGTCCAAGGCACCAAAGACGGATAAAAGGTCAATAATCGATAACTAACATTTGAATTGTACTGCTTCTTACTGGCTATTACATCAATTTAGTAGTTTTTCTGTGTTGTACTATGGTGCTTTTAGTGTCTCCGCATACCGCAGCACGCGACTTAGCTTTGCAGACGATAAATGTAACCGTTTCAGAGAAAAGAGCGGCCAATGTGACGATCTGGCTGTATGTCGTTTCGATAACAAATGACGAAAACGGACGGATTTCTCAAGTTTTTACTACATATGAACACTTTGCACATTCTCCCGTGTAACACGGCTGCTAGTCGTCCTTTCATACAAAATCTTAAGGTCCCAGTTCATGTCCAAGGCACCAAAGAGGGGTAAAAAGTCAATAAACGATAACTAATACTTGAATTGTACTACTTCTTACTGGCTATTACATCAACTTAGAAGCCGCTTCTGTGTTCTACTATGTTGCTTTTAGTGTCTCCGCATACCGCAGCACGCGATATAGCTTTGCAGACGACAAATGTAACCGTTTCAGAGAGAAGAGTGTCCAATGTGACGATCTGGCTTTAAGTAAATACGATAACAAATGACGAAAATGGACGGATTTCACAGGTTTTTACTACATATGAACACTTTGCACATTCTCCCGTGTAACACGGCTGCTAGTCGTCCTTTCATGCAAAATCTTAAGGTCCTACCTCATCTGCAAGGCACCAAAGAGCGGTAAGAAGTCAATAATCCATAACTAAAACTTGAAATGTACTGCTTCTTATTGGCTATTACATCAACTTAGAAGTTTCTTCTGTGTTCTACTATGTTGTTTTTAGTGTCTCCGCATACCGCAGCACGCGATATAGCTTTGCAGACGATAAATGTAACCGTTTCAGAGAGAAGAGTGTCCAACATGACGATCTGGCTTTAAGTCGATTCGATAACAAATGACGAAAACGGACGGATTTCTCAAGTTTTTACTACATATGAACACTTTCCAGATTCTCCCGTGTAACACGGCAGCTAGTCCTCCTTTCATGCAAAATCTTAAGGTCCTACCTCATCTGCAAGGCACCAAAGAGGGGTAAAAAGTCAATAATCCATAACTAAAACTTGAATTGTACTGCTTCTTACTGGCTATTACATCAACTTAGATGTTTCTCCTGTGTTCTACTATGGTGCTTTTAGTGTCTCCGCATACCGCAGCACGCGACATATTTTTGCAGACGATAAATGTAACCGTTTCAGAGAGAAGAGCGGCCAATGTGACGATCTGGCTTTAAGTCGATTCGATAACAAATGACGAAAACGGAAGGATTTCTAAGGTATTTACTATATATGAACGCTTTTCAAATTCTCTCGTGCAACGTGGGTGCCAGTCCTCTTTTCATGCAAAATCTTAAGATCCTAGCTCATGTCGAAGGTACCAAAGAAGAGTAAAAAGTCAATAATCGATTACTAAAACTTGAATTGTACTGCTTCTTATTGGCTATTACATCAACTTAGAGGCTTCTTCTGTGTTCTACTGTGGTGCTTTTAGTGTCCCCGCATACCGCAGCACGCGACATAGCTTCGCAAACGATAAATGTAACCGTTTCAGAGAGAAGAGCGGCCAACATGACGATCTGGCTTTAAGTCGATTAGACAACAAATGACGAAAACGGACGGGTTTTTCCGGTTTTTACTACATATGAATACTTTTCACATTCTCTCGTGCAACGCGGTTGCCAGTCCTCCTTTCATGCAAAATCTTAAGGACCTAGCTCATGTCGAAAGTACCAAAGAAGAGTAAAAAGTCAATAATCGATTACTAATACTTGAATTGTACTGCTTCTTATTGGCTATTACATCAACTTAGAAGCCGCTTCTGTGTTGTACTATGTTGCTTTTAGTGTCTCCGCATACCGCAGCACGCGATATAGCTTTGCAGACGATAAATGTAACCGTTTGAGAGAGAAGAGTGTCCAATGTGACGATCTGGCTTTAAGTAAATTCGATAACAAATGACGAAAACTGACGGATTTCACAAGTTTTTACTACATATGAACACTTTTCACATTCTCCCGTGCAACGCGGCTGCTAGTCCTCCATTCATGCATAATCTTAAGGTCCCAGCTCAAGTCCACGGCTCCAAAGAAGGGTAAAAAGTCAATAATCGATAACTAAAACTTGAATTGTACTGCTCCTTACTTGCTATTACATTAACTTAGAAGCTTCTTCTGTGTTGTACTATGGTCCTTTTGGTGTCTCCGCATACCGCAGCAAGCGACATAGCTTTGCAGACGATAAATCTAATTGTTTCAGAGAGAAGAGCGGCCAATGTGACGATCTGGCTTTAACTCGAGTCGATAACAAATGACGAAATCGGACGGATTTCTCATGTTTTTACTACATATGATCACTTTTCATATTCTCCCGTGCAACGCGGCTGCTAGTCCTCATTTCATGCAAAATCTTAAGGACTTAGCTCATGTCCAAGGCACCAAAGAAGGGTAAAAAGTCAATAATCGATAACTAAAACTTAAATTGTACTACTTCTTACTGGCTATTACATCAACTTAGAAGCCGCTTCTGTGTTCTACTATGTTGCTTTTAGTGTCTCCGCACACCGCAGCACGCGATATAGCTCTGCAGACGACAAATGTAACCGTTTCAGAGAGAAGAGTGTCAAATGTGACGATCTGGCTTTAAGTAAATTCGATAACAAATGACGTAAACGGACGGATTCCACAAGTTTTTGCTACATATGAACACTTTCCACATTCTCCCGTGTAACACCGCTGCTAGTCTTCCTTTCATGCAAAATCTTATGGTCCTACCTCATCTGCAAGGCACCAAAGAGGGGTAAAAAGTCAATAAACGATAACTAAAACTTGAATTGTACTGCTTCTTACTGGCTATTACATCAACTTAGAAGTTTCTTCTGTGTTCTACTATGTTGCTTTTAGTGTATCCGCATACCGCAGCACGCGATATAGCTTTGCAGACGATAAATGTAACCGTTTCAGAGAGAAGAGTGTCCAATCTGACGATCTGGCTTTAAGTCGATTCGATAACAAATGACGAAAACGGAAGGATTTCACAAGTTTTTACTACATATGAACACTTTCCGCATTCTCCCGTGTAACACGGCTGCTAGTCCTCCTTTAATGCAAAATATTAAGGTCCTACCTCATCTGCAAGGCACCGAAGAGGGGTAAAAAGTCAATAATCCATAACTAAAAATTGAATTGTACTGCTTCTTACTGGCTATTACATCAACTTAGAAGTTTCTTCTGTGTTCTACTATGGTGCTTTTAGTGTCTCCGCATACTGCAGCACGCGACATAGCTTTGAAGAGAAGATAAATGTAACCGTCTCAGAGAGAAGAGCGGCCAATGTGACGAGTTGGCTTTAAGCCGATTCGATAACAAATGACAAAAACGGACGGATTTCTGAACTTTTTAATACATATGAACACTTTTCACATTTTCTCGCGCAACGCGGCAGGTAGTCCTCCTTTCATGCAAAATCTTAAGGTCCCAGCACATGTCCAAGGCCCAAAGAGGGGTAAAAAGTCAATAAACGATAACTAATACTTGAATTGTACTACTTCTTACTGGCTATTACATCAAGTTAGAAGCCGCTTCTGTGTTCTACTATGTTGCTTTTAGTGTCTCCGCATACCGCAGCACGCGATATAGCTTTGCAGACGACAAATGTAACCGTTTCAGAGAGAAGAGTGTCCAATGTGACGATCTGGCTTTAAGTAAATTCGATAACAAATGACGCAAATGGACGGATTTCACAGGTTTTTACTACATATGAACACTTTCCACATTCTCCCGTGTAACACGGCTGCTAGTCCTCCTTTCATGCAAAATCTTAAGGTCCTACCTCATCTGCAAGGCACCAAAGAGGGGTAAAAAGTCAATAATCCATAACTAAAACTTGAATTGTACTGCTTCTTATTGGCTATTACATCAACTTAGAAGTTTCTCCTGTGTTCTACTATGGTGATTTTAGTGTCTCCGCATACCGCAGCACGCGACATATTTTTGCAGACGATAAATGTAACCGTTTCAGAGAGAAGAGCGGCAAATGTGACGATCTGGCTATAAGTCGATTCGATAACAAATGACGAAAACGGAAGGATTTCTCAGGTTTTTACTATATATGAACGCTTTTCACATTCTCTCGTGCAACGTGGGTGAGAGTCCTCTTTTCATGCAAAATCTTAAGATCCTAGCTCATGTCGAAGGTACCAAAGAAGAGTAAAAAGTCAATAATCGATTACTAAAACTTGAATTGTACTGCTTCTTATTGGCTATTACATCAACTTAGAAGTTTCTCTTGTGTTCTACTATGGTGCTTTTAGTGTCTCCGCATACCGCAGCACGCGACATATTTTTGCAGACGATAAATGTAACCGTTTCAGAGAGAAGAGCGCCCAATGTGACGATCTGGCTTTAAGTCGATTAGACAACAAATGACGAAAACGGACGGGTTTTACCGGTTTTTACTACATATGAACACTTTTCACATTCTCTCGTGCAACGCGGTTGCCAGTCCTCTTTTCATGCAAAATCTTAAGGACCTAGCTCATGTCGAACGTACCAAAGAAGAGTAAAAAGTCAATAATCGATAACCAAAACTTGAATTGTACTGCTTCTTATTGGCTATTACATCAACTTAGAAGCCGCTTCTGTGTTCTACTATGTTGCTTTTAGTGTCTCCGCATACCGCAGCACGCGACATAGCTTTGCAGACGATAAATGAAACCGTTTCAGAGGGAAGAGCGGCCAATATGACAATGTGGCTTTAAGTCGATTCGATAACAAATGATTAAAACGGACGGATTTCTCAAGTTTTTACTACATATGAACCCTTTCCACATTCTCCGGTGTAACACGGCTGCTAGTCATCCTTTCATGCAAAATCTTAAGGTCCTACCTCATCTGCAAGGCACCAAAGAGCGGTAAGAAGTCAATAATCCATAACTAAAACTTGAATTGTACTGCTTCTTACTGGCTCTTACATCAACTTAGAAGTTTCTTCTGTGTTCTACTATGTTGCTTTTAGTGTCTCCGCATACCGCAGCACGCGATATAGCCTTGCAGACGGTAGATGTAACCGTTTCAGAGAGAAGAGTGTCCAATGTGACGATCTGGCATTAAGTCGATTCGATAACAAATGACGAAAACGGAAGGATTTCTGAGGTTTTTACTATATATGTACACTTTTCACATTCTCCCGTGCTACACGGCTGCCACGCCTCCTTTCATGCAAAATCTTAAGGTCCCAGGTCATGTCCAAGGCACCAAAAGAAGGGTAAAAAGCCAATAATGGATATTTAAAACTTGAATTTTACTGTTTCTTACTGGCTATTACTTCAACTTAGAAGTTTCTTCTGTGCTGTACTATGGTGCTTTTAGTGTCTCCGTATACCGCAGCACGCGACATAGCTTTGCAGACGATAAATGTAAATGTTTCAGAGAGAAGAGCGGCCAATGTGAGGATCCGGCTTTAAGTTGATTCGATAACAAATGAGAAAAACGGACGGATTTCTCAGGATTTTACTACATATGAACACTTTTCACTTTCTCCCGTGCAACGTGGGTGCTAGTCCTCCTTTAATGCAAAATCTTAAGGTCCCAGCTCAAGTCCACGGCACCAAAGAAGGGTAAAAAGTCAATAATCGATAACTAAGACATGAATTGTACTGCTTCTTACTGGCTATTACATCAACTTAGAGGCTTCTTCTGTGTTCTACTGTGGTGCTTTTAGTGTCTCCGCATACCGCAGCACGCGACATAGCTTTGCAGACGATAAATGTAACCGTTTCAGAGAGATGAGTGACCAATGTGACGATATGGCTTTAAGTCGATTCGATAACAAATGACGAAAACGGACGGGTTTCTCCGGTTTTTACTACATATGAACACTTTTCACATTCTCCCGTGCAACGCGGGTGCCAGTCCTCTTTTCATGCAAAATCTTAAGGTCCTAGCTCATGTCCAAGGTACCAAAGAACGGTAAAAAGTCATTAATAGATATCTAAAACTTGAATTGTACTGCTTTTTACTGGCGATTGCATCAACTCAGAAGCTTCTTCTGTGTTCTACTATGGTGCTTTTAGTGTCTAGTTTATAACACAGCACGTGACATAGCTTTGCAGACGATAGTGTAACCGTTTAACAGAGAAGAGCGGCCAACATGACGATCTGGCTTTAAGTCGATTAGACAACAAATGACGAAAACGGACGGTTTTTTTTCGGTTTTTACTACTTATGAACACTTTTCACATTCTCTCGTGCAACGCCGTTGCCAGTCCTCTTTTCATGCAAAATCTTAAGGACATAGCTCATGTCGAATGTACCAAAGAAGAGTAAAAAGTCAATAATCGATAACTAATACTTGAATTGTACAGCTTCTTATTGGCTATTACATCAATTTAGAAGCTTCTTCTGTGTTCTACTATGGTGCTTTTAGTGTCTCCGCATTCTGCAGCGCGCGACATAGCTTTGAAGAGAAGATAAATGTAACCGTCTTAGAGAGAAGAGCGGCCAATGTGTCGAGCTGGCTTTAAGCCAATTCGATAACAAATGGCAAAAACGGACGGATTTCTCAACTTTTTATACATATGAACACTTTTCACATTTTCCCGCGCAACGCGGCAGGTAGTCCTCCTTTCATGCAAAATCTTAAGGTCCCAGCTCATGTCCAAGGCACCAAAGAGGGGTAAAAAGTCAATAAACGATAACTAAAACTTGAATTGTACTACTTCTTACTGGCTATTACATCAACTTAGAAGCCGCTTCTGTGTTCTACTATGTTGCTTTTAGTGTCTCCGCATACCGCAGCACGCGACATAGCTTTCCAGAAGATAAATGTAACCGTTTCAGGGAGAAGAGCGGCCAATGTGGCGATGTGGCTTTAAGTCGATTCGATAACAAATAAGGAGAACGAAAGCATTTCTCAGGTTTTTACCACATCTGAACACTATTCACATTCTCCCGTACTACACGGCTGCCAGTCCTCCTTTCATGCAGAATCTTAAGGTCCCAGCTCATGTCCAAGGCACCAAAGACGGATAAAAGGTCAATAATCGATAACTAACATTTGAATTGTACTGCTTCTTACTGGCTATTACATCAATTTAGTAGTTTTTCTGTGTTGTACTATGGTGCTTTTAGTGTCTCCGCATACCGCAGCACGCGACTTAGCTTTGCAGACGATAAATGTAACCGTTTCAGAGAAAAGAGCGGCCAATGTGACGATCTGGCTGTATGTCGTTTCGATAACAAATGACGAAAACGGACGGATTTCTCAAGTTTTTACTACATATGAACACTTTGCACATTCTCCCGTGTAACACGGCTGCTAGTCGTCCTTTCATACAAAATCTTAAGGTCCCAGTTCATGTCCAAGGCACCAAAGAGGGGTAAAAAGTCAATAAACGATAACTAATACTTGAATTGTACTACTTCTTACTGGCTATTACATCAACTTAGAAGCCGCTTCTGTGTTCTACTATGTTGCTTTTAGTGTCTCCGCATACCGCAGCACGCGATATAGCTTTGCAGACGACAAATGTAACCGTTTCAGAGAGAAGAGTGTCCAATGTGACGATCTGGCTTTAAGTAAATACGATAACAAATGACGAAAATGGACGGATTTCACAGGTTTTTACTACATATGAACACTTTGCACATTCTCCCGTGTAACACGGCTGCTAGTCGTCCTTTCATGCAAAATCTTAAGGTCCTACCTCATCTGCAAGGCACCAAAGAGCGGTAAGAAGTCAATAATCCATAACTAAAACTTGAAATGTACTGCTTCTTATTGGCTATTACATCAACTTAGAAGTTTCTTCTGTGTTCTACTATGTTGTTTTTAGTGTCTCCGCATACCGCAGCACGCGATATAGCTTTGCAGACGATAAATGTAACCGTTTCAGAGAGAAGAGTGTCCAACATGACGATCTGGCTTTAAGTCGATTCGATAACAAATGACGAAAACGGACGGATTTCTCAAGTTTTTACTACATATGAACACTTTCCAGATTCTCCCGTGTAACACGGCAGCTAGTCCTCCTTTCATGCAAAATCTTAAGGTCCTACCTCATCTGCAAGGCACCAAAGAGGGGTAAAAAGTCAATAATCCATAACTAAAACTTGAATTGTACTGCTTCTTACTGGCTATTACATCAACTTAGATGTTTCTCCTGTGTTCTACTATGGTGCTTTTAGTGTCTCCGCATACCGCAGCACGCGACATATTTTTGCAGACGATAAATGTAACCGTTTCAGAGAGAAGAGCGGCCAATGTGACGATCTGGCTTTAAGTCGATTCGATAACAAATGACGAAAACGGAAGGATTTCTAAGGTATTTACTATATATGAACGCTTTTCACATTCTCTCGTGCAACGTGGGTGCCAGTCCTCTTTTCATGCAAAATCTTAAGATCCTAGCTCATGTCGAAGGTACCAAAGAAGAGTAAAAAGTCAATAATCGATTACTAAAACTTGAATTGTACTGCTTCTTATTGGCTATTACATCAACTTAGAGGCTTCTTCTGTGTTCTACTGTGGTGCTTTTAGTGTCCCCGCATACCGCAGCACGCGACATAGCTTTGCAAACGATAAATGTAACCGTTTCAGAGAGAAGAGCGGCCAACATGACGATCTGGCTTTAAGTCGATTAGACAACAAATGACGAAAACGGACGGGTTTTTCCGGTTTTTACTACATATGAATACTTTTCACATTCTCTCGTGCAACGCGGTTGCCAGTCCTCCTTTCATGCAAAATCTTAAGGACCTAGCTCATGTCGAAAGTACCAAAGAAGAGTAAAAAGTCAATAATCGATTACTAATACTTGAATTGTACTGCTTCTTATTGGCTATTACATCAACTTAGAAGCCGCTTCTGTGTTGTACTATGTTGCTTTTAGTGTCTCCGCATACCGCAGCACGCGATATAGCTTTGCAGACGATAAATGTAACCGTTTGAGAGAGAAGAGTGTCCAATGTGACGATCTGGCTTTAAGTAAATTCGATAACAAATGACGAAAACTGACGGATTTCACAAGTTTTTACTACATATGAACACTTTCCACATTCTCCTGTGTAACACGGCTGCTAGTCGTCCTTTCATGCAAAATCTTAAGGTCCTACCTCATCTGCAAGGCACCAAAGAGCGGTAAGAAGTCAATAATCCATAACTAAAACTTGAATTGTACTGCTTCTTAATGGCTATTACATCAACTTAGAAGTTTCTTCTGTGTTCTACCATGTTGCTTTTACTGTCTCCGCATACCGCAGCACGCGACATAGCTTTGCAGACGATAAATGTAACCGTTTCAGAGAGAGGACCGGCCAATGTGACGATCTGGCTTTAAGTCGATTCGATAACAAATGACGAAAACCGAAGGATTTCTCAGGTTTTTACTATATATGTACACTTTTCACATTCTGCCGCGCTACACGGCTGCCAGTCCTCCTTTCATGCAAAATCTTAAGGTACCAGGGCATGTCCAAGGCACCAAAGAAGGGTAAAAAGCCAATAATGGATATTTAAAACTTGAATTTTACTGTTTCTTACTGGCTATTACATCAACTTAGAAGTCTCTTCTGTGTTGTACTATGGTGCTATTAGTGTCTCCGTATACCGCAGCACGCGACGTAGCTTTGCAGACGATAAATGTAACCGTTTCAGAGAGAAGAGTGTCCAATGTAACGATCTGGCTTTAAGTAAATTCGATAACAAATGACGAAAACGGAAGGATTTCTCAGGTTTTTACTACATATGAACGTTTTTCACATTCTCTCGTGCAACGTGGGTGCCAGTCCTCTTTTCATGCAAAATCTTAAGATCCTAGCTCATGTCGACGGTACCAAAGAAGAGTAAAAAGTCAATAATCGATTACTAAAACTTGAATTGTACTGCTACTTATTGGCTATTACATCAACTTAGAAGCTTCTTCTGTGTTCTACTATGGTGCTTTTAGTGTCTCCGCATACCGCAGCACGCGACATATTTTTGCAGACGATAAATGTAACCGTTTCAGAGAGAAGAGCGGCCAATGTGACGATCTGGCTACAAGTCGATTCGATAACAAATGACGAAAACGGAACGATTTCTCAGGTTTTTACTACATATGAATGCTTTTCACATTCTCTCGTGCAACGTGGGTGCCAGTCCTCTTTTCATGCAAAATCTTAAGGTCCCAGGTCATGTCCAAGGCACCAAAGAAGGGTGAAAAGTCAATAGTGGATATTTAAAACTTGAATTTTACTGCTTCTTACTGGCTATTACATCAACTTAGAAGTTTCTTCTGTGTTGTACTATGGTGCTTTTAGTGTCTCCGCATACCGCAGCACGCGACATATTTTTGCAGACGATAAATGTAACCGTTTCAGAGAGATGAGTGACCAATGTTACGATATGGCTTTAAGTCGATTCGATAACAAATGACGAAAACGGACGGGTTTCTCCGGTTTTTACTACATATGAACACTTTTCACATTCTCAAGTGCAACGCGGGTGCCAGTCCTCTTTTCATGCAAAATCTTAAGGTCCTAGCTCATGTCCAAGGTACCAAAGAACGGTAAAAAGTCATTAATAGATATCTAAAACATGAATTGTACTGCTTTTTACTGGCGATTGCATCAACTCAGAAGCTTCTTCTGTGTTCTACTATGGTGCTTTTAGTGTCTCCTTTATAACACAGCACGCGACATAGCTTTGCAGACGATAGTGTAACCGTTTAACAGAGAAGAGCGGCCAACATGACGATCTGGCTTTAAGTCGATTAGACAACAAATGACGAAAACGAACGGGTTTTTTTCGGTTTTTACTACATATGAACACTTTTCACATTCTCTCGTGCAACGCGGTTGCCAGTCCTCTGTTCATGCAAAATCTTAAGGACCTATCTCATGTCGAATGTACCAAAGAAGAGTAAAAAGTCAATAATCGATAACTAATACTTGAATTGTACAGCTTCTTATTGGCTATTACATCAATTTAGAAGCTTCTTCTGTGTTCTACTATGGTGCTTTTAGTGTCTCCGCATTCTGCAGCGCGCGACATAGCTTTGAAGAGAAGATAAATGTAAAAGTCTTAGAGAGAAGAGCGGCCAATGTGACGAGCTGGCTTTAAGCCAATTCGATAACAAATGGCAAAAACGGACGGATTTCTCAACTTTTTAATACATATGAACACTTTTCACATTTTCCCGCGCAACGCGGCAGGTAGTCCTCCTTTCATGCAAAATCTTAAGGTCCCAGCTCATGTCCAAGGCACCAAAGAGGGGTAAAAAGTCAATAAACGATAACTAAAACTTGAATTGTACTACTTCTTACTGGCTATTACATCAACTTAGAAGCCGCTTCTGTGTTCTACTATGTTGCTTTTAGTGTCTCCGCATACCGCAGCACGCGACATAGCTTTGCAGACGATAAATGAAACCGTTTCAGAGTGAAGAGCGGCCAATGTGACAATGTGGTTTTAAGTCGATTCGATAACAAATGACAAAAACGGACGGATTTCTCAAGTTTTTACTACATATGAACCCTTTCCACATTCTCCCGTGTAACACGGCTGCTAGTCGTCCTTTCATGCAAAATCTTAAGGTCCTACCTCATCTGCAAGGCACCAAAGAGCGGTAAGAAGTCAATAATCCATAACTAAAACTTGAATTGTACTGCTTCTTACTGGCTCTTACATCAACTTAGAAGTTTCTTCTGTGTTCTACTATGTTGCTTTTAGTGTCTCCGCATACCGCAGCACGCGATATAGCCTTGCAGACGGTAGATGTAACCGTTTCAGAGAGAAGAGTGTCCAATGTGACGATCTGGCATTAAGTCGATTCGATAACAAATGACGAAAACGGAAGGATTTCTCAGGTTTTTACTATATATGTACACTTTTCACATTCTCCCGTGCTACACGGCTGCCAGTCCTCCTTTCATGCAAAATCTTAAGGTCCCAGGTCATGTCCAAGGCACCAAAAGAAGGGTAAAAAGTCAATAATGGATATTTAAAACTTGAATTTTACTGTTTCTTACTGGCTATTACTTCAACTTAGAAGTTTCTTCTGTGCTGTACTATGGTGCTTTTAGTGTCTCCGTATACCGCAGCACGCGACGTAGCTTTGCAGACGATAAATGTAACCGTTTCAGAGAGAAGAGCGGCCAATGTGACGATCTGGCTTTAAGTTGATTCGATAACAAATGAGAAAAACGGACGGATTTCTCAGGATTTTACTACATATGAACACTTTTCACTTTCTCCCGTGCAACGTGGGTGCTAGTCCTCCTTTAATGCAAAATCTTAAGGTCCCAGCTCAAGTCCACGGCACCAAAGAAGGGTAAAAAGTCAATAATCGATAACTAAGACATGAATTGTACTGCTTCTTACTGGCTATTACATCAACTTAGATACTTCTTCTGTGTTCTACTGTGGTGCTTTTAGTGTCTCCGCATACCGCAGCACGCGACATAGCTTTGCAGACGATAAATGTAACCGTTTCAGAGAGATGAGTGACCAATGTGACGATATGGCTTTAAGTCGATTCGATAACAAATGACGAAAACGGACGGGTTTCTCCGGTTTTTACTACATATGAACACTTTTCACATTCTCCCGTACAACGCGGGTGCCAGTCCTCTGTTCATGCAAAATCTTAAGGTCCTAGCTCATGTCCAAGGTACCAAAGAACGGTAAAAAGTCATTAATAGATATCTAAAACTTGAATTGTACTGCTTTTTACTGGCGATTGCATCAACTCAGAAGCTTCTTCTGTGTTCTACTATGGTGCTTTTAGTGTCTAGTTTATAACACAGCACGCGACATAGCTTTGCAGACGATAGTGTAACCGTTTAACAGAGACGAGCGGCCAACATGACGATCTGGCTTTAAGTCGATTAGACAACAAATGACGAAAACAGACGGGTTTTTTTTGGTTTTTACTACATATGAACACTTTTCACATTCTCTCGTGCAACATGGTTGCCAGTCCTCTTTTCATGCAAAATCTTAAGGACCTAGCTCATGTCGAATGTACCAAAGAAGAGTAAAAAGTCAATAATCGATAACTAATACTTGAATTCTACAGCTTCTTATAGGCTATTACTTCAATTTAGAAGCTTCTTCTGTGTTCTACTATGGTGCTTTTAGTGTCTCCGCATTCTGCAGCGCGCGACCTAGCTTTGAAGAGAAGATAAATGTAACCGTCTTAGAGAGAAGAGTGGCCAATGTGACGATCTGGCTTTAAGTTGATTCGAGAACAAATGAGGAAAACGGACGGATTTCTCAGGTTTTTACTACATATGAACACTTTTCGCATTCTCCCGTGCAACGCGGCTGCTAGTCCTCCTTTCATGCAAAATCTTAAGGACCTAGCTCATGTCCAAGGCACCAAAGAAGGGTAAAAAGTCAATTATCGATAACTAAAACCTGAATTGTACTGCTTCTTACTTGCTATTACATCAACTTAGAAGTTTCTTCTGTGTTCTACAATGGTGCTTTTAGTGTCTCCGCATACAGTAGCACGCGAAATAGCTTTGCAGACGATAAATGTAACTGTTTCAGAGAGAAGTGCGGCCAATGTGACGATCTGGCTTTAACTCGATTCGATAACAAATGACGAAAACGGACCGATTTCTCAGGTTTTTACTACAAATGAACAGTTTTCACATTCTCCCGTGCAACGCGGCTGCTTGTCCTCTTTTCATGCAAAATCTTAAGGTCCTAGCTCATGTCCAAGGCACCAAAGAAGGGTAAAGAGTCATAAATCGATAACTAAAACTTGAATTTTACTGCTTCTTACTGGCTATTACATCAACTTAGAAGCTTCTTCTGTGTTCTACTATGTTGCTTTTAGTGTCTCCGCATACCGCAGCACGCGACATAGCTTTCCAGAAGATAAATGTAACCGTTTCAGGGAGAAGAGCGGCCAATGTGGCGATGTGGCTGTATGTCGTTTCGATAACAAATGACTAGAACGGACCGATTTCTCAGGTTTTTACTACAAATGAACAGTTTTCACATTCTCCCGTGCAACGCGGCTGCTAGTCCTCCTTTCATGCAAAATCTTAAGGACCTAGCTCATGTTCAAGGCACCAAAGAAGGATAAAAAGTCAATAATCGATAACTAAAACTTGAATTGTACTGCTTCTTACTGGCTATTACATCCCCTTAAAAGTTTCTTCTGTGTTCTACTATGGTGCTTTTAGTGTCTCCGCATACCGCAGCACGCGACATAGCTTTGCAGACGACAAATGTAACCGTTTCAGAGAGAAGAGCGCCCAATGTGACGATCTGGCTTTAAGTTGATCCGATAACAAATGAGAAAAACGAAAGGATTTCTCAGGTTTTTACTACATATGAACACTTCTCACTTTTTCCCGTGCAACGTGGGTGCTAGTCTTCCTTTCATGCAGAATCTTAAGGTCTCAGCTCAAGTCCACGGCACCAAAGAAGGGTAAAAAGACAATAAACGGTAACTAACACTTGAATTGTACTGCTTCTTACTAGCTATTACATCAACTTAGAAGCTTCTTCTCTGTTCTACTATCGTGCTTTTAGTGTCTTCACATACCGCAGCACGCGACATAGCTTTGCAGACGATAAATGTAACTGTTTCAGAGAGAAGTGCGGCCAATGTGACGATCTGGCTTTAAGCCGATTCGATAACAAATGACGAAAACAGACGGATTTCTCAACTTTTTACTACATATGATCACTTTTCACATTTTCCCGCGCAACGCGGCAGATAATCCACCTTTCACGCGGCAGATAGTTTTCCTTTCATGCAAAATCTTAAGGTCCCAGCTCATGTCCAAGGCACCAAAGAGGGGTAAAAAGGCAATAAACGATACCTAACACTAGAATCGTACTGCTTCTTAATGGCTATTACATCAACTTAGAAGCTTCTTCTGTGTTCTACTATGGTGCTTTTAGTGTCTCCACATACCGCAGCACGCGACATAGCTTTGCAGACGACAAATGTAACCGTTTCAGAGAGAAGAGCGCCCAATGTGACGATCTGGCTTTAAGCCAATTCGATAACAAATGACAAAAACGGACGGATTTCTCAACTTTTTATTACATATGAACACTTTCCGCATTCTCCCGTGTAACACGGCTGCTAGTCCTCCTTTCATGCAAAATCTTAAGGTCCTACCTCATCTGCAAGGCACCAAAGAGCGGTAAAAAGTCAATAATTCATAACTAAAACTTGAATTGTACTGCTTCTTACTGGCTATTACATCAACTTAGAAGCTTCTTCTGTGTTCTACTATGGTGCTTTTAGTGTCTCCGCATACCGCAGCACGCGACATAACTTTGCAGACGATAAATGTAACCGTTTCAGAGAGAAGAGCGGCCAATGTGACGATGTGGCTTTAAGTCGATTCGATAACAAATGACGAAAACGGGCGGATTTCTCAAGTTTTTACTATATATGAACACTTTTCACATTCTCCCGTGCAACGCGGCTGCTAGTCCTCCATTCATGCAAAATCTTAAGGTCCCAGCTCAAGTCCACGGCACCAAAGAAGGGTAAAAAGTCAATAATCGATAACTAAAACTTGAATTGTACTGCTCCTTACTTGCTATTACATTAACTTAGAAGCTTCTTCTGTGTTGTACTATGGTCCTTTTGGTGTCTCCGCATACCGCAGCAAGCGACATAGCTTTGCAGACGATAAATGTAATTGTTTCAGAGAGAAGAGCGGCCAATGTGACGATCTGGCTTTAACTCGAGTCGATAACAAATGACGAAATCGGACGGATTTCTCATGTTTTTACTACATATGATCACTTTTCACATTCTCCCGTGCAACGCGGCTGCTAGTCCTCATTTCATGCAAAATCTTAAGGACTTAGCTCATGTCCAAGGCACCAAAGAAGGGTAAAAAGTCAATAATCGATAACTAAAACTAAAATTGTACTACTTCTTACTGGCTATTAAATCAACTTAGAAGCCGCTTCTGTGTTCTACTATGTTGCTTTTAGTGTCTCCGCACACCGCAGCACGCGATATAGCTCTGCAGACGATAAATGTAACCGTTTCAGAGAGAAGAGTGTCCAATGTGACGATCTGGCTTTAAGTAAATTCGATAACAAATGACGAAAACGGACGGATTCCACAAGTTTTTGCTACATATGAACACTTTCCACATTCTCCTGTGTAACACCGCTGCTAGTCTTCCTTTCATGCAAAATCTTATGGTCCTACCTCATCTGCAAGGCACCAAAGAGGGGTAAAAAGTCAATATACGATAACTAAAAGTTGAATTGTACTGCTTCTTACTGGCTATTACATCAACTTAGAAGTTTCTTCTGTGTTCTACTATGTTGCTTTTAGTGTATCCGCATACCGCAGCACGCGATATAGCTTTGCAGACGATAAATGTAACCGTTTCAGAGAGAAGAGTGTCCAATCTGACGATCTGGCTTTAAGTCGATTCGATAACAAATGACGAAAACGGAAGGATTTCACAAGTTTTTACTACATATGAACACTTTCCGCATTCTCCCGTGTAACACGGCTGCTAGTCCTCCTTTAATGCAAAATATTAAGGTCCTACCTCATCTGCAAGGCTCCAAAGAGGGGTAAAAAGTCAATAATCCATAACTAAAACTTGAATTGTACTGCTTCTTACTGGCTATTACATCAACTTAGAAGTTTCTTCTGTGTTCTACTATGGTGCTTTTAGTGTCTCCGCATACTGCAGCACGCGACATAGCTTTGAAGAGAAGATAAATGTAACCGTCTCAGAGAGAAGAGCGGCCAATGTGACGAGTTGGCTTTAAGCCGATTCGATAACAAATGACAAAAACGGACGGATTTCTCAACTTTTTAATACATATGAACACTTTTCACATTTTCTCGCGCAACGCGGCAGGTAGTCCTCCTTTCATGCAAAATCTTAAGGTCCCAGCACATGTCCAAGGCACCAAAGAGGGGTAAAAAGTCAATAAACGATAACTAATACTTGAATTGTACTACTTCTTACTGGCTATTACATCAAGTTAGAAGCCGCTTCTGTGTTCTACTATGTTGCTTTTAGTGTCTCCGCATACCGCAGCACGCGATATAGCTTTTCAGACGACAAATGTAACCGTTTCAGAGAGAAGAGTGTCCAATGTGACGATCTGGCTTTAAGTAAATTCGATAACAAATGACGCAAATGGACGGATTTCACAGGTTTTTACTACATATGAACACTTTCCACATTCTCCCGTGTAACACGGCTGCTAGTCCTCCTTTCATGCAAAATCTTAAGGTCCTACCTCATCTGCAAGGCACCAAAGAGCGGTAAGAAGTCAATAATCCATAACTAAAACTTGAATTGTACTGCTTCTTACAGGCTATTACATCAACTTAGAAGTTTCTTCTGTGTTCTGCTATGTTGCTTTTAGTGTCTCCGCATACCGCAGCACTCGATATAGCCTAGCAGACGATAGATGTAACCGTTTCAGAGAGAAGAGTGTCCAATGTGACGATCTGGCATTAAGTCGATTCGATAACAAATGACTAAAACGGAAGGATTTCTCAGGTTTTTACAATATATGAACGCTTTTTCACATTCTCTCGTGCAACGTGGGTGCCAGTCCTCTTTTCATGCAAAATCTTAAGATCCTAGCTCATGTCGAAGGTACCAAAGAAGAGTAAAAAGTCAATAATCGATAACCAAAACTTGAATTGTACTGCTTCTTATTGGCTATTACATCAATTTAGAAGCCTCTTCTGTGTTCTACTATGGTGCTTTTAGTTTCTCCGCATACCGCAGCACGCGACATAGCTTTGCAGACGATAAATGAAACCGTTTCAGAGGGAAGAGCGGCCAATGTGACAATGTGGCTTTAAGTCGATTCGATAACAAATGACAAAATCGGACGGATTTCTCAAGTTTTTACTACATATGAACACTTTCCACATTCTCCCGTGTAACACGGCTGCTAGTCGTCCTTTCATGCAAAATCTTAAGGTCCTACCTCATCTGCAAGGCACCAAAGAGCGGTAAGAAGTCAATAATCCATAACTAAAACTTGAATTGTACTGCTTCTTACAGGCTATTACATCAACTTAGAAGTTTCTTCTGTGTTCTGCTATGTTGCTTTTAGTGTCTCCGCATACCGCAGCACGCGATATAGCCTAGCAGACGATAGATGTAACCGTTTCAGAGAGAAGAGTGTCCAATGTGACGATCTGGCATTAAGTCGATTCGATAACAAATGACTAAAACGGAAGGATTTCTCAGGTTTTTACTATATATGCACACTTTTCACATTCTCCCGTGCTACACGGCTGCCAGTCCTCCTTTCATGCAAAATCTTAAGGTCCCAGGTCATGTCCAAGGCACCAAAAGAAGGGTAAAAAGTCAATAATGGATATTTAAAAATTGAATTTTACTGTTTCTTACTGGCTGTTACTTCAACTTAGAAGTTTCTTCTGTGCTGTACTATGGTGCTTTTAGTGTCTCCGTATACCGCAGCACGCGACGTAGCTTTGCAGACGATAAATGTAACCGTTTCAGAGAGACGAGCGGCCAATGTGACGATCTGGCTTTAAGTTGATTCGATAACAAATGAGAAAAACGGACGGATTTCTCAGGATTTTACTACATATGAACACTTTTCACTCTCTCCCGTGCAACGTGGGTGCTAGTCCTCCTTTAATGCAAAATCTTCAGGTCCCAGCTCCAGTCCACGGCACCAAAGAAGGGTAAAAAGTCAATAATCGATAACTAAGACATGAATTGTACTGCTTCTTACTGGCTATTACATCAACTTAGAGGCTTCTTCTGTGTTCTACTGTGGTGCTTTTAGTGTCTCCGCATACCGCAGCACGCGACATAGCTTTGCAGACGATAAATGAAACCGTTTCAGAGAGAAGAACGGCCAATGTGTCGATGTGGCTTTAAGTCGATTCGATAACAAATGACGAAAACGGACGGATTTCTCAAGTGTTTACTGTATATGAACACTTTTCACATTCTCCCGTGCAACGCGGGTGCCAGTCCTCTTTTCATGCAAAATCTTAAGGTCCTAGCTCATGTCCAAGGTACCAAAGAATGGTAAAAAGTCAATAATCGATAACTATAACTTGAATTGTACTGCTTCTTAGTGGCGATTACATCAACTTACAGCTTCTTCTGTGTTCTACTATGGTGCTTTTAGTGTCTCCGCATACCGCAGCACGCGACATAACTTTGCAGACGATAAATGTAACCGTTTCAGAGAGATGAGTGACCAATGTGACGATATGGCTTTAAGTCGATTCGATAACAAATGACGAAAACGGACGGGTTTCTCCGGTTTTTACTACATATGAACACTTTTCACATTTTCCCGTACAACGCGTGTGCCAGTCCTCTTTTCATGCAAAATCTTAAGGTCCTAGCTCATGTCCAAGGTACCAAAGAACGGTAAAAAGTCATTAATAGATATCTAAAACTTGAATTGTACTGCTTTTTACTGGCGATTGCATCAACTCAGAAGCTTCTTCTGTGTTCTACTATGGTGCTTTTAGTGTCTCCTTTATAACACAGCACGCGACATAGCTTTGCAGACGATAGTGTAACCGTTTAACAGAGAAGAGCGGCCAACATGACGATCTGGCTTTAAGTCGATTAGACAACAAATGACGAAAACGGACGGTTTTTTTTCGGTTTTTACTACATATGAACACTTTTCACATTCTCTCGTGCAACGCGGTTGCCAGTCCTCTTTTCATGCAAAATCTTAAGGACCTAGCTCATGTCGAATGTATCAAAGAAGAGTAAAAAGTCAATAATCGATAACTAATACTTGAATTGTACAGCTTCTTATTGGCTATTACATCAATTTAGAAGCTTCTTCTGTGTTCTACTATGGTGCTTGTAGTGTCTCCGCATTCTGCAGCGCGCGACATAGCTTTGAAGAGAAGATAAATGTAACCGTCTTAGAGAGAAGAGCGGCCAATGTGACGAGCTGGCTTTAAGCCAATTCGATAACAAATGGCAAAAACGGACGGATTTCTCAACTTTTTAATACATATGAACACTTTTCACATTTTCCCGCGCAACGCGGCAGGTAGTCCTCCTTTCATGCAAAATCTTAAGGTCCCAGCTCATGTCCAAGGCACCAAAGAGGGGTAAAAAGTCAATAAACGATAATTAAACTTGAATTGTACTACTTCTTACTGGCTATTACATCAACTTAGAAGCCGCTTCTGTGTTCTACTATGTTGCTTTTAGTGTCTCCGCATACCGCAGCACGCGACATAGCTTTGCAGACGATAAATGAAACCGTTTCAGAGGGAAGAGCGGCCAATGTGACAATGTGGCTTTAAGTCGATTCGATAACAAATGATTAAAACGGACGGATTTCTCAAGTTTTTACTACATATGAACCCTTTCCACATTCTCCCGTGTAACACGGCTGCTAGTCGTCCTTTCATGCAAAATCTTAAGGTCCTACCTCATCTGCAAGGCACCAAAGAGCGGTATGAAGTCAATAATCCATAACTAAAACTTGAATTGTACTGCTTTTTACTGGCTCTTACATCAACTTAGAAGTTTCTTCTGTGTTCTACTATGTTGCTTTTAGTGTCTCCGCATACCGCAGCACGCGATATAGCCTTGCAGACGGTAGATGTAACCGTTTCAGAGAGAAGAGTGTCCAATGTGACGATCTGGCATTAAGTCGATTCGATAACAAATGACGAAAACGGAAGGATTTCTCAGGTTTTTACTATATATGTACACTTTTCACATTCTCCCGTGCTACACGGCTGCCAGTCCTCCTTTCATGCTAAATCTTAAGGTCCCAGGTCATGTCCAAGGCACCAAAAGAAGGGTAAAAAGTCAATAATGGATATTTAAAACTTGAATTTTACTGTTTCTTACTGGCTATTACTTCAACTTAGAAGTTTCTTCTGTGCTGTACTATGGTGCTTTTAGTGTCTCCGTATACCGCAGCACGCGACGTAGCTTTGCAGACGATAAATGTAACCGTTTCAGAGAGAAGAGCGGCCAATGTGACGATCTGGCTTTAAGTTGATTCGATAACAAATGAGAAAAACGGACGGATTACTCAGGATTTTACTACATATGAACACTTTTCACTTTCTCCCGTGCAACGTGGGTGCTAGTCCTCCTTTAATGCAAAATCTTAAGGTCCCAGCTCAAGTCCACGGCACCAAAGAAGGGTAAAAAGTCAATAATCGATAACTAAGACATGAATTGTACTGCTTCTTACTGGCTATTACATCAACTTAGAGGCTTCTTCTGTGTTCTACTGTGGTGCTTTTAGTGTCTCCGCATACCGCAGCACGCGACATAGCTTTGCAGACGATAAATGAAACCGTTTCAGAGAGAAGAACGGCCAATGTGTCGATGTGGCTTTAAGTCGATTCGATAACAAATGACGAAAACGGACGGATTTCTCAAGTTTTTACTGTATATGAACACTTTTCACATTCTCCCGTGCAACGCGGGTGCCAGTCCTCTTTTCATGCAAAATCTTAAGGTCCTAGCTCATGTCCAAGGTACCAAAGAATGGTAAAAAGTCAATAATCGATAACTATAACTTGAATTTTACTGCTTCTTAGTGGCGATTACATCAACTTACAGCTTCTTCTGTGTTCTACTATGGTGCTTTTAGTGTCTCCGCATTCTGCAGCGCGCGACATAGCTTTGAAGAGAAGATAAATGTAACCGTCTTAGAGAGAAGAGCGGCCAATGTGACGAGCTGGCTTTAAGCCAATTCGATAACAAATGGCAAAAACGGACGGATTTCTCAACTTTTTAATACATATGAACACTTTTCACATTTTCCCGCGCAACGCGGCAGGTAGTCCTCCTTTCATGCAAAATCTTAAGGTCCCAGCTCATGTCCAAGGCACCAAAGAGGGGTAAAAAGTCAATAAACGATAACTAAAACTTGAATTGTACTACTTCTTACTGGCTATTACATCAACTTAGAAGCCGCTTCTGTGTTCTACTATGTTGCTTTTAGTGTCTCCGCATACCGCAGCACGCGACATAGCTTTCCAGAAGATAAATGTAACCGTTTCAGGGAGAAGAGCGGCCAATGTGGCGATGTGGCTTTAAGTCGATTCGATAACAAATAAGGAGAACGAAAGCATTTCTCAGGTTTTTACTACATCTGAACACTATTCACATTCTCCCGTACTACACGGCTGCCAGTCCTCCTTTCATGCAGAATCTTAAGGTCCCAGCTCATGTCCAAGGCACCAAAGACGGATAAAAGGTCAATAATCGATAACTAACATTTGAATTGTACTGCTTCTTACTGGCTATTACATCAATTTAGTAGTTTTTCTGTGTTGTACTATGGTGCTTTTAGTGTCTCCGCATACCGCAGCACGCGACTTAGCTTTGCAGACGATAAATGTAACCGTTTCAGAGAAAAGAGCGGCCAATGTGACGATCTGGCTGTATGTCGTTTCGATAACAAATGACGAAAACGGACGGATTTCTCAAGTTTTTACTACATATGAACACTTTTCACATTCTCCCGTGTAACACGGCTGATAGTCCTCCTTTCATGCAAAATCTTAAGGTCGTACCACATCTGCAAGGCACCGAAGAAGGGTAAAAAGTCAATAATCGATAACTAAAACTTGAATTGTACAGCTTCTTACTGGATTTTACATCAACTTAGAAGTTTCTTCTGTGTTCTACTATGGTGCTTTTAGTATCTCCGCATACTGCAGCACGCGACATAGCTTTGAAGAGAAGATAAATGTAACCGTCTCAGGGAGAAGAGCCGCAAATGTGACGAGTTGGCTTTAAGCCGATTCGATAACAAATGACAAAAACGGACGGATGTCTCAACTTTTTAATACATATGAACACTTTTCACATTTTCTCGCGCAACGCGGCAGGTAGTCCTCCTTTCATGCAAAATCTTAAGGTCCCAGCTCATGTCCAAGGCACCAAAGAGGGGTAAAAAGTCAATAATCCATAACTAAAACTTGAATTGTACTGCTTCTTACTGGCTATTACATCAACTTAGAAGTTTCTCCTGTGTTCTACTATGGTGCTTTTAGTGTCTCCGCATACCGCAGCACGCGACATATTTTTGCAGACGATAAATGTAACCGTTTCAGAGAGAAGAGCCGCAAATGTGACGAGTTGGCTTTAAGCCGATTCGATAACAAATGACAAAAAAGGACGGATGTCTCAACTTTTTACTACATATGAATACTTTTCACATTCTCTCGTGCAACGCGGTTGCCAGCCCTCTTTTCATGCAAAATCTTAAGGACCTAGCTCATGTCGAATGTACCAAAGAAGAGTAAAAAGTCAATAATCGATTACTAATACTTGAATTGTACTGCTTCTTATTGGCTATTACATCAACTTAGAAGCCGCTTCTGTGTTGTACTATGTTGCTTTTAGTGTCTCCGCATACCGCAGCACGCGATATAGCTTTGCAGACGATAAATGTAACCGTTTGAGAGAGAAGAGTGTCCAATGTGACGATCTGGCTTTAAGTAAATACGATAACAAATGACGAAAACTGACGGATTTCACAAGTTTTTACTACATATGAACACTTTCCACATTCTCCCGTGTAACACGGCTGCTAGTCGTCCTTTCATGCAAAATCTTAAGGTCCTACCTCATCTGCAAGGCACCAAAGAGCGGTAAGAAGTCAATAATCCATAACTAAAACTTGAATTGCACTGCTTCTTAATGGCTATTACATCAACTTAGAAGTTTCTTCTGTGTTCTACTATGTTGCTTTTACTGTCTCCGCATACCGCAGCACGCGACATAGCTTTGCAGACGATAAATGTAACCGTTTCAGAGAGAAGACCGGCCAATGTGACGATCTGGCTTTAAGTCGATTCGATAACAAATGACGAAAACGGAAGGATTTCTCAGGTTTTTACTATATATGTACACTTTTTACATTCTGCCGCGCTACACGGCTGCCAGTCCTCCTTTCATGCAAAATCTTAAGGTACCAGGTCATGTCCAAGGCACCAAAGAAGGGTAAAAAGCCAATAATGGATATTTAAAACTTGAATTTTACTGTTTCTTACTGGCTATTACATCAACTTAGAAGTCTCTTCTGTGTTGTACTATGGTGCTATTAGTGTCTCCGTATACCGCAGCACGCGACGTAGCTTTGCAGACGATAAATGTAACCGTTTCAGAGAGAAGAGTGTCCAATGTGACGATCTGGCTTTAAGTAAATTCGATAACAAATGACGAAAACGGAAGGATTTCTCAGGTTTTTACTTTATATGAACGCTTTTCACATTCTCTCGTGCAACGTGGGTGCCAGTCCTCTTTTCATGCAAAATCTTAAGATCCTAGCTCATGTCGATGGTACCAAAGAAGAGTAAAAAGTCAATAATCGATTACTAAAACTTGAATTGTACTGCTACTTATTGGATATTACATCAACTTAGAAGCTTCTTCTGTGTTCTACTATGGTGCTTTTAGTGTCACCGCACACCGCAGCACGCGACATAGCTTTGCAGACGATAAATGTAACCGTTTCAGAGAGAAGAGCGGCCAATGTGACGATCTGGCTTTAAGTCGATTCGATAACAAATGACGAAAACGGAAGGATTTCTCAGGTTTTTACAACATATGAACACTTTTCACATTCTCCCGTGCTACACGGCTGCCAGTCCTCCTTTCATGCAAAATCGTAAAGTCCCAGGTCATGTCCAAGGCACCAAAGAAAAGTAAAAAGTCAATAATGGATATTTAAAACTTGAATTGTACTGCTTCTTACTGGCTATTACATCAACTTAGAAGTTTCTTTTGTGTTGTACTATGGTGCTTTTAGTGTCTCCGTATACCACAGCACGCGACGTAGCTTTGCAGACGATAAATTTAACCGATTCAGAGAGAAGAGCGGCCAATGTGACGATCTGGCTTTAAGTTGATTCGATAACAAATGAGAAAAACGGAAGGAATTCTCAGGTTTATACTACATATGAACACTTTCCACATTCTCCCGTGTAACACGGCAGCTAGTCCTCCTTTCATGCAAAATCTTAAGGTCCTACCTCATCTGCAAGGCACCAAAGAGGGGTAAAAAGTCAAAAATCCATAACTAAAACTTGAATTGTACTGCTTCTTACTGGCTATTACATCAACTTAGAAGTTTCTTCTGTGTTCTACTATGTTGCTTTTAGTGTATCCGCATACCGCAGCACGCGATATAGCTTTGCAGACGATAAATGTAACCGTTTCAGAGAGAAGAGTGTCCAATCTGACGATCTGGCTTTAAGTCGATTCGATAACAAATGACGAAAACGGAAGGATTTCACAAGTTTTTACTACATATGAACACTTTCCGCATTCTCCCGTGTAACACGGCTGCTAGTCCTCCTTTAATGCAAAATATTAAGGTCCTACCTCATCTGCAAGGCACCGAAGAGGGGTAAAAAGTCAATAATCCATAACTAAAAATTGAATTGTACTGCTTCTTACTGGCTATTACATCAACTTAGAAGTTTCTTCTGTGTTCTACTATGGTGCTTTTAGTGTCTCCGCATACTGCAGCACGCGACATAGCTTTGAAGAGAAGATAAATGTAACCGTCTCAGAGAGAAGAGCGGCCAATGTGACGAGTTGGCTTTAAGCCGATTCGATAACAAATGACAAAAACGGACGGATTTCTCAACTTTTTAATACATATGAACACTTTTCACATTTTCTCGCGCAACGCGGCAGGTAGTCCTCCTTTCATGCAAAATCTTAAGGTCCCAGCACATGTCCAAGGCACCAAAGAGGGGTAAAAAGTCAATAAACGATAACTAATACTTGAATTGTACTACTTCTTACTGGCTATTACATCAAGTTAGAAGCCGCTTCTGTGTTCTACTATGTTGCTTTTAGTGTCTCCGCATACCGCAGCACGCGATATAGCTTTTCAGACGACAAATGTAACCGTTTCAGAGAGAAGAGTGTCCAATGTGACGATCTGGCTTTAAGTAAATTCGATAACAAATGACGCAAATGGACGGATTTCACAGGTTTTTACTACATATGAACACTTTCCACATTCTCCCGTGTAACACGGCTGCTAGTCCTCCTTTCATGCAAAATCTTAAGGTCCTACCTCATCTGCAAGGCACCAAAGAGCGGTAAGAAGTCAATAATCCATAACTAAAACTTGAATTGTACTGCTTCTTACAGGCTATTACATCAACTTAGAAGTTTCTTCTGTGTTCTGCTATGTTGCTTTTAGTGTCTCCGCATACCGCAGCACTCGATATAGCCTAGCAGACGATAGATGTAACCGTTTCAGAGAGAAGAGTGTCCAATGTGACGATCTGGCATTAAGTCGATTCGATAACAAATGACTAAAACGGAAGGATTTCTCAGGTTTTTACAATATATGAACGCTTTTTCACATTCTCTCGTGCAACGTGGGTGCCAGTCCTCTTTTCATGCAAAATCTTAAGATCCTAGCTCATGTCGAAGGTACCAAAGAAGAGTAAAAAGTCAATAATCGATAACCAAAACTTGAATTGTACTGCTTCTTATTGGCTATTACATCAATTTAGAAGCCTCTTCTGTGTTCTACTATGGTGCTTTTAGTTTCTCCGCATACCGCAGCACGCGACATAGCTTTGCAGACGATAAATGAAACCGTTTCAGAGGGAAGAGCGGCCAATGTGACAATGTATCTTTAAGTCGATTCGATAACAAATGACAAAATCGGACGGATTTCTCAAGTTTTTACTACATATGAACACTTTCCACATTCTCCCGTGTAACACGGCTGCTAGTCGTCCTTTCATGCAAAATCTTAAGGTCCTACCTCATCTGCAAGGCACCAAAGAGCGGTAAGAAGTTAATAATCCATAACTAAAACTTGAATTGTACTGCTTCTTACTGGCTCTTACATCAACTTAGAAGTTTCTTCTGTGTTCTGCTATGTTGCTTTTAGTGTCTCCGCATACCGCAGCACGCGATATAGCCTAGCAGACGATAGATGTAACCGTTTCAGAGAGAAGAGTGTCCAATGTGACGATCTGGCATTAAGTCGATTCGATAACAAATGACTAAAACGGAAGGATTTCTCAGGTTTTTACTATATATGCACACTTTTCACATTCTCCCGTGCTACACGGCTGCCAGTCCTCCTTTCATGCAAAATCTTAAGGTCCCAGGTCATGTCCAAGGCACCAAAAGAAGGGTAAAAAGTCAATAATGGATATTTAAAAATTGAATTTTACTGTTTCTTACTGGCTGTTACTTCAACTTAGAAGTTTCTTCTGTGCTGTACTATGGTGCTTTTAGTGTCTCCGTATACCGCAGCACGCGACGTAGCTTTGCAGACGATAAATGTAACCGTTTCAGAGAGACGAGCGGCCAATGTGACGATCTGGCTTTAAGTTGATTCGATAACAAATGAGAAAAACGGACGGATTTCTCAGGATTTTACTACATATGAACACTTTTCACTCTCTCCCGTGCAACGTGGGTGCTAGTCCTCCTTTAATGCAAAATCTTCAGGTCCCAGCTCCAGTCCACGGCACCAAAGAAGGGTCAAAAGTCAATAATCGATAACTAAGACATGAATTGTACTGCTTCTTACTGGCTATTACATCAACTTAGAGGCTTCTTCTGTGTTCTACTGTGGTGCTTTTAGTGTCTCCGCATACCGCAGCACGCGACATAGCTTTGCAGACGATAAATGAAACCGTTTCAGAGAGAAGAACGGCCAATGTGTCGATGTGGCTTTAAGTCGATTCGATAACAAATGACGAAAACGGACGGATTTCTCAAGTGTTTACTGTATATGAACACTTTTCACATTCTCCCGTGCAACGCGGGTGCCAGTCCTCTTTTCATGCAAAATCTTAAGGTCCTAGCTCATGTCCAAGGTACCAAAGAATGGTAAAAAGTCAATAATCGATAACTATAACTTGAATTGTACTGCTTCTTAGTGGCGATTACATCAACTTACAGCTTCTTCTGTGTTCTACTATGGTGCTTTTAGTGTCTCCGCATACCGCAGCACGCGACATAACTTTGCAGACGATAAATGTAACCGTTTCAGAGAGATGAGTGACCAATGTGACGATATGGCTTTAAGTCGATTCGATAACAAATGACGAAAACGGACGGGTTTCTCCGGTTTTTACTACATATGAACACTTTTCACATTTTCCCGTACAACGCGGGTGCCAGTCCTCTTTTCATGCAAAATCTTAAGGTCCTAGCTCATGTCCAAGGTACCAAAGAACGGTAAAAAGTCATTAATAGATATCTAAAACTTGAATTGTACTGCTTTTTACTGGCGATTGCATCAACTCAGAAGCTTCTTCTGTGTTCTACTATGGTGCTTTTAGTGTCTCCTTTATAACACAGCACGCGACATAGCTTTGCAGACGATAGTGTAACCGTTTAACAGAGAAGAGCGGCCAACATGACGATCTGGCTTTAAGTCGATTAGACAACAAATGACGAAAACGGACGGTTTTTTTTCGGTTTTTACTACATATGAACACTTTTCACATTCTCTCGTGCAACGCGGTTGCCAGTCCTCTTTTCATGCAAAATCTTAAGGACCTAGCTCATGTCGAATGTATCAAAGAAGAGTAAAAAGTCAATAATCGATAACTAATACTTGAATTGTACAGCTTCTTATTGGCTATTACATCAATTTAGAAGCTTCTTCTGTGTTCTACTATGGTGCTTGTAGTGTCTCCGCATTCTGCAGCGCGCGACATAGCTTTGAAGAGAAGATAAATGTAACCGTCTTAGAGAGAAGAGCGGCCAATGTGACGAGCTGGCTTTAAGCCAATTCGATAACAAATGGCAAAAACGGACGGATTTCTCAACTTTTTAATACATATGAACACTTTTCACATTTTCCCGCGCAACGCGGCAGGTAGTCCTCCTTTCATGCAAAATCTTAAGGTCCCAGCTCATGTCCAAGGCACCAAAGAGGGGTAAAAAGTCAATAAACGATAATTAAACTTGAATTGTACTACTTCTTACTGGCTATTACATCAACTTAGAAGCCGCTTCTGTGTTCTACAATGTTGCTTTTAGTGTCTCCGCATACCGCAGCACGCGACATAGCTTTGCAGACGATAAATGAAACCGTTTCAGAGGGAAGAGCGGCCAATGTGACAATGTGGCTTTAAGTCGATTCGATAACAAATGATTAAAACGGACGGATTTCTCAAGTTTTTACTACATATGAACCCTTTCCACATTCTCCCGTGTAACACGGCTGCTAGTCGTCCTTTCATGCAAAATCTTAAGGTCCTACCTCATCTGCAAGGCACCAAAGAGCGGTATGAAGTCAATAATCCATAACTAAAACTTGAATTGTACTGCTTTTTACTGGCTCTTACATCAACTTAGAAGTTTCTTCTGTGTTCTACTATGTTGCTTTTAGTGTCTCCGCATACCGCAGCACGCGATATAGCCTTGCAGACGGTAGATGTAACCGTTTCAGAGAGAAGAGTGTCCAATGTGACGATCTGGCATTAAGTCGATTCGATAACAAATGACGAAAACGGAAGGATTTCTCAGGTTTTTCCTATATATGTACACTTTTCACATTCTCCCGTGCTACACGGCTGCCAGTCCTCCTTTCATGCTAAATCTTAAGGTCCCAGGTCATGTCCAAGGCACCAAAAGAAGGGTAAAAAGTCAATAATGGATATTTAAAACTTGAATTTTACTGTTTCTTACTGGCTATTACTTCAACTTAGAAGTTTCTTCTGTGCTGTACTATGGTGCTTTTAGTGTCTCCGTATACCGCAGCACGCGACGTAGCTTTGCAGACGATAAATGTAACCGTTTCAGAGAGAAGAGCGGCCAATGTGACGATCTGGCTTTAAGTTGATTCGATAACAAATGAGAAAAACGGACGGATTACTCAGGATTTTACTACATATGAACACTTTTCACTTTCTCCCGTGCAACGTGGGTGCTAGTCCTCCTTTAATGCAAAATCTTAAGGTCCCAGCTCAAGTCCACGGCACCAAAGAAGGGTAAAAAGTCAATAATCGATAACTAAGACATGAATTGTACTGCTTCTTACTGGCTATTACATCAACTTAGAGGCTTCTTCTGTGTTCTACTGTGGTGCTTTTAGTGTCTCCGCATACCGCAGCACGCGACATAGCTTTGCAGACGATAAATGAAACCGTTTCAGAGAGAAGAACGGCCAATGTGTCGATGTGGCTTTAAGTCGATTCGATAACAAATGACGAAAACGGACGGATTTCTCAAGTTTTTACTGTATATGAACACTTTTCACATTCTCCCGTGCAACGCGGGTGCCAGTCCTCTTTTCATGCAAAATCTTAAGGTCCTAGCTCATGTCCAAGGTACCAAAGAATGGTAAAAAGTCAATAATCGATAACTATAACTTGAATTTTACTGCTTCTTAGTGGCGATTACATCAACTTACAGCTTCTTCTGTGTTCTACTATGGTGCTTTTAGTGTCTCCGCATTCTGCAGCGCGCGACATAGCTTTGAAGAGAAGATAAATGTAACCGTCTTAGAGAGAAGAGCGGCCAATGTGACGAGCTGGCTTTAAGCCAATTCGATAACAAATGGCAAAAACGGACGGATTTCTCAACTTTTTAATACATATGAACACTTTTCACATTTTCCCGCGCAACGCGGCAGGTAGTCCTCCTTTCATGCAAAATCTTAAGGTCCCAGCTCATGTCCAAGGCACCAAAGAGGGGTAAAAAGTCAATAAACGATAACTAAAACTTGAATTGTACTACTTCTTACTGGCTATTACATCAACTTAGAAGCCGCTTCTGTGTTCTACTATGTTGCTTTTAGTGTCTCCGCATACCGCAGCACGCGACATAGCTT
Source organism: Schistocerca gregaria (assembly GCF_023897955.1). Taxonomy (NCBI): domain Eukaryota; kingdom Metazoa; phylum Arthropoda; class Insecta; order Orthoptera; family Acrididae; genus Schistocerca; species Schistocerca gregaria. The sequence goes on along the minus strand of NW_026061795.1, from coordinate 12,822,096 downwards.
TCCAGAAGATAAATGTAACCGTTTCAGGGAGAAGAGCGGCCAATGTGGCGATGTGGCTTTAAGTCGATTCGATAACAAATAAGGAGAACGAAAGCATTTCTCAGGTTTTTACTACATCTGAACACTATTCACATTCTCCCGTACTACACGGCTGCCAGTCCTCCTTTCATGCAGAATCTTAAGGTCCCAGCTCATGTCCAAGGCACCAAAGACGGATAAAAGGTCAATAATCGATAACTAACATTTGAATTGTACTGCTTCTTACTGGCTATTACATCAATTTAGTAGTTTTTCTGTGTTGTACTATGGTGCTTTTAGTGTCTCCGCATACCGCAGCACGCGACTTAGCTTTGCAGACGATAAATGTAACCGTTTCAGAGAAAAGAGCGGCCAATGTGACGATCTGGCTGTATGTCGTTTCGATAACAAATGACGAAAACGGACGGATTTCTCAAGTTTTTACTACATATGAACACTTTTCACATTCTCCCGTGTAACACGGCTGATAGTCCTCCTTTCATGCAAAATCTTAAGGTCGTACCACATCTGCAAGGCACCGAAGAAGGGTAAAAAGTCAATAATCGATAACTAAAACTTGAATTGTACAGCTTCTTACTGGATTTTACATCAACTTAGAAGTTTCTTCTGTGTTCTACTATGGTGCTTTTAGTATCTCCGCATACTGCAGCACGCGACATAGCTTTGAAGAGAAGATAAATGTAACCGTCTCAGGGAGAAGAGCCGCAAATGTGACGAGTTGGCTTTAAGCCGATTCGATAACAAATGACAAAAACGGACGGATGTCTCAACTTTTTAATACATATGAACACTTTTCACATTTTCTCGCGCAACGCGGCAGGTAGTCCTCCTTTCATGCAAAATCTTAAGGTCCCAGCTCATGTCCAAGGCACCAAAGAGGGGTAAAAAGTCAATAAACGATAACTAATACTTGAATTGTACTACTTCTTACTGGCTATTACATCAAGTTAGAAGCCGCTTCTGTGTTCTACTATGTTGCTTTTAGTGTCTCCGCATACCGCAGCACGCGACATAGCTTTGAAGAGAAGATAAATGTAACCGTCTCAGGGAGAAGAGCCGCAAATGTGACGAGTTGGCTTTAAGCCGATTCGATAACAAATGACAAAAACGGACGGATTTCTCAACTTCTTACTACATATGAACACTTTCCACATTCTCCCGTGTAACACGGCAGCTAGTCCTCCTTTCATGCAAAATCTTAAGGTCCTACCTCATCTGCAAGGCACCAAAGAGGGGTAAAAAGTCAATAATCCATAACTAAAACTTGAATTGTACTGCTTCTTACTGGCTATTACATCAACTTAGAAGTTTCTCCTGTGTTCTACTATGGTGCTTTTAGTGTCTCCGCATACCGCAGCACGCGACATATTTTTGCAGACGATAAATGTAACCGTTTCAGAGAGAAGAGCCGCAAATGTGACGAGTTGGCTTTAAGCCGATTCGATAACAAATGACAAAAAAGGACGGATGTCTCAACTTTTTACTACATATGAATACTTTTCACATTCTCTCGTGCAACGCGGTTGCCAGCCCTCTTTTCATGCAAAATCTTAAGGACCTAGCTCATGTCGAATGTACCAAAGAAGAGTAAAAAGTCAATAATCGATTACTAATACTTGAATTGTACTGCTTCTTATTGGCTATTACATCAACTTAGAAGCCGCTTCTGTGTTGTACTATGTTGCTTTTAGTGTCTCCGCATACCGCAGCACGCGATATAGCTTTGCAGACGATAAATGTAACCGTTTGAGAGAGAAGAGTGTCCAATGTGACGATCTGGCTTTAAGTAAATACGATAACAAATGACGAAAACTGACGGATTTCACAAGTTTTTACTACATATGAACACTTTCCACATTCTCCCGTGTAACACGGCTGCTAGTCGTCCTTTCATGCAAAATCTTAAGGTCCTACCTCATCTGCAAGGCACCAAAGAGCGGTAAGAAGTCAATAATCCATAACTAAAACTTGAATTGCACTGCTTCTTAATGGCTATTACATCAACTTAGAAGTTTCTTCTGTGTTCTACTATGTTGCTTTTACTGTCTCCGCATACCGCAGCACGCGACATAGCTTTGCAGACGATAAATGTAACCGTTTCAGAGAGAAGACCGGCCAATGTGACGATCTGGCTTTAAGTCGATTCGATAACAAATGACGAAAACGGAAGGATTTCTCAGGTTTTTACTATATATGTACACTTTTTACATTCTGCCGCGCTACACGGCTGCCAGTCCTCCTTTCATGCAAAATCTTAAGGTACCAGGTCATGTCCAAGGCACCAAAGAAGGGTAAAAAGCCAATAATGGATATTTAAAACTTGAATTTTACTGTTTCTTACTGGCTATTACATCAACTTAGAAGTCTCTTCTGTGTTGTACTATGGTGCTATTAGTGTCTCCGTATACCGCAGCACGCGACGTAGCTTTGCAGACGATAAATGTAACCGTTTCAGAGAGAAGAGTGTCCAATGTGACGATCTGGCTTTAAGTAAATTCGATAACAAATGACGAAAACGGAAGGATTTCTCAGGTTTTTACTACATATGAACGCTATTCACATTCTCTCGTGCAACGTGGGTGCCAGTCCTCTTTTCATGCAAAATCTTAAGATCCTAGCTCATGTCGATGGTACCAAAGAAGAGTAAAAAGTCAATAATCGATTACTAAAACTTGAATTGTACTGCTACTTATTGGCTATTACATCAACTTAGAAGCTTCTTCTGTGTTCTACTATGGTGCTTTTAGTGTCACCGCACACCGCAGCACGCGACATAGCTTTGCAGACGATAAATGAAACCGTTTCAGAGAGAAGAACGGCCAATGTGTCGATGTGGCTTTAAGTCGATTCGATAACAAATGACGAAAACGGACGGATTTCTCAAGTTTTTACTGTATATGAACACTTTTCACATTCTCCCGTGCAACGCGGGTGCCAGTCCTCTTTTCATGCAAAATCTTAAGGTCCTAGCTCATGTCCAAGGTACCAAAGAATGGTAAAAAGTCAATAATCGATAACTATAACTTGAATTTTACTGCTTCTTAGTGGCGATTACATCAACTTACAGCTTCTTCTGTGTTCTACTATGGTGCTTTTAGTGTCTCCGCATTCTGCAGCGCGCGACATAGCTTTGAAGAGAAGATAAATGTAACCGTCTTAGAGAGAAGAGCGGCCAATGTGACGAGCTGGCTTTAAGCCAATTCGATAACAAATGGCAAAAACGGACGGATTTCTCAACTTTTTAATACATATGAACACTTTTCACATTTTCCCGCGCAACGCGGCAGGTAGTCCTCCTTTCATGCAAAATCTTAAGGTCCCAGCTCATGTCCAAGGCACCAAAGAGGGGTAAAAAGTCAATAAACGATAACTAAAACTTGAATTGTACTACTTCTTACTGGCTATTACATCAACTTAGAAGCCGCTTCTGTGTTCTACTATGTTGCTTTTAGTGTCTCCGCATACCGCAGCACGCGACATAGCTTTCCAGAAGATAAATGTAACCGTTTCAGGGAGAAGAGCGGCCAATGTGGCGATGTGGCTTTAAGTCGATTCGATAACAAATAAGGAGAACGAAAGCATTTCTCAGGTTTTTACTACATCTGAACACTATTCACATTCTCCCGTACTACACGGCTGCCAGTCCTCCTTTCATGCAGAATCTTAAGGTCCCAGCTCATGTCCAAGGCACCAAAGACGGATAAAAGGTCAATAATCGATAACTAACATTTGAATTGTACTGCTTCTTACTGGCTATTACATCAATTTAGTAGTTTTTCTGTGTTGTACTATGGTGCTTTTAGTGTCTCCGCATACCGCAGCACGCGACTTAGCTTTGCAGACGATAAATGTAACCGTTTCAGAGAAAAGAGCGGCCAATGTGACGATCTGGCTGTATGTCGTTTCGATAACAAATGACGAAAACGGACGGATTTCTCAAGTTTTTACTACATATGAACACTTTTCACATTCTCCCGTGTAACACGGCTGATAGTCCTCCTTTCATGCAAAATCTTAAGGTCGTACCACATCTGCAAGGCACCGAAGAAGGGTAAAAAGTCAATAATCGATAACTAAAACTTGAATTGTACAGCTTCTTACTGGATTTTACATCAACTTAGAAGTTTCTTCTGTGTTCTACTATGGTGCTTTTAGTATCTCCGCATACTGCAGCACGCGACATAGCTTTGAAGAGAAGATAAATGTAACCGTCTCAGGGAGAAGAGCCGCAAATGTGACGAGTTGGCTTTAAGCCGATTCGATAACAAATGACAAAAACGGACGGATGTCTCAACTTTTTAATACATATGAACACTTTTCACATTTTCTCGCGCAACGCGGCAGGTAGTCCTCCTTTCATGCAAAATCTTAAGGTCCCAGCTCATGTCCAAGGCACCAAAGAGGGGTAAAAAGTCAATAAACGATAACTAATACTTGAATTGTACTACTTCTTACTGGCTATTACATCAAGTTAGAAGCCGCTTCTGTGTTCTACTATGTTGCTTTTAGTGTCTCCGCATACCGCAGCACGCGACATAGCTTTGAAGAGAAGATAAATGTAACCGTCTCAGGGAGAAGAGCCGCAAATGTGACGAGTTGGCTTTAAGCCGATTCGATAACAAATGACAAAAACGGACGGATTTCTCAACTTCTTACTACATATGAACACTTTCCACATTCTCCCGTGTAACACGGCAGCTAGTCCTCCTTTCATGCAAAATCTTAAGGTCCTACCTCATCTGCAAGGCACCAAAGAGGGGTAAAAAGTCAATAATCCATAACTAAAACTTGAATTGTACTGCTTCTTACTGGCTATTACATCAACTTAGAAGTTTCTCCTGTGTTCTACTATGGTGCTTTTAGTGTCTCCGCATACCGCAGCACGCGACATATTTTTGCAGACGATAAATGTAACCGTTTCAGAGAGAAGAGCCGCAAATGTGACGAGTTGGCTTTAAGCCGATTCGATAACAAATGACAAAAAAGGACGGATGTCTCAACTTTTTACTACATATGAATACTTTTCACATTCTCTCGTGCAACGCGGTTGCCAGCCCTCTTTTCATGCAAAATCTTAAGGACCTAGCTCATGTCGAATGTACCAAAGAAGAGTAAAAAGTCAATAATCGATTACTAATACTTGAATTGTACTGCTTCTTATTGGCTATTACATCAACTTAGAAGCCGCTTCTGTGTTGTACTATGTTGCTTTTAGTGTCTCCGCATACCGCAGCACGCGATATAGCTTTGCAGACGATAAATGTAACCGTTTGAGAGAGAAGAGTGTCCAATGTGACGATCTGGCTTTAAGTAAATACGATAACAAATGACGAAAACTGACGGATTTCACAAGTTTTTACTACATATGAACACTTTCCACATTCTCCCGTGTAACACGGCTGCTAGTCGTCCTTTCATGCAAAATCTTAAGGTCCTACCTCATCTGCAAGGCACCAAAGAGCGGTAAGAAGTCAATAATCCATAACTAAAACTTGAATTGCACTGCTTCTTAATGGCTATTACATCAACTTAGAAGTTTCTTCTGTGTTCTACTATGTTGCTTTTACTGTCTCCGCATACCGCAGCACGCGACATAGCTTTGCAGACGATAAATGTAACCGTTTCAGAGAGAAGACCGGCCAATGTGACGATCTGGCTTTAAGTCGATTCGATAACAAATGACGAAAACGGAAGGATTTCTCAGGTTTTTACTATATATGTACACTTTTTACATTCTGCCGCGCTACACGGCTGCCAGTCCTCCTTTCATGCAAAATCTTAAGGTACCAGGTCATGTCCAAGGCACCAAAGAAGGGTAAAAAGCCAATAATGGATATTTAAAACTTGAATTTTACTGTTTCTTACTGGCTATTACATCAACTTAGAAGTCTCTTCTGTGTTGTACTATGGTGCTATTAGTGTCTCCGTATACCGCAGCACGCGACGTAGCTTTGCAGACGATAAATGTAACCGTTTCAGAGAGAAGAGTGTCCAATGTGACGATCTGGCTTTAAGTAAATTCGATAACAAATGACGAAAACGGAAGGATTTCTCAGGTTTTTACTACATATGAACGCTATTCACATTCTCTCGTGCAACGTGGGTGCCAGTCCTCTTTTCATGCAAAATCTTAAGATCCTAGCTCATGTCGATGGTACCAAAGAAGAGTAAAAAGTCAATAATCGATTACTAAAACTTGAATTGTACTGCTACTTATTGGCTATTACATCAACTTAGAAGCTTCTTCTGTGTTCTACTATGGTGCTTTTAGTGTCACCGCACACCGCAGCACGCGACATAGCTTTGCAGACGATAAATGTAACCGTTTCAGAGAGAAGAGCGGCCAATGTGACGATCTGGCTTTAAGTCGATTCGATAACAAATGACGAAAACGGAAGGATTTCTCAGGTTTTTACAACATATGAACACTTTTCACATTCTCCCGTGCTACACGGCTGCCAGTCCTCCTTTCATGCAAAATCGTAAAGTCCCAGGTCATGTCCAAGGCACCAAAGAAAAGTAAAAAGTCAATAATGGATATTTAAAACTTGAATTGTACTGCTTCTTACTGGCTATTACATCAACTTAGAAGTTTCTTTTGTGTTGTACTATGGTGCTTTTAGTGTCTCCGTATACCACAGCACGCGACGTAGCTTTGCAGACGATAAATTTAACCGATTCAGAGAGAAGAGCGGCCAATGTGACGATCTGGCTTTAAGTTGATTCGATAACAAATGAGAAAAACGGAAGGAATTCTCAGGTTTATACTACATATGAACACTTTCCACATTCTCCCGTGTAACACGGCAGCTAGTCCTCCTTTCATGCAAAATCTTAAGGTCCTACCTCATCTGCAAGGCACCAAAGAGGGGTAAAAAGTCAAAAATCCATAACTAAAACTTGAATTGTACTGCTTCTTACTGGCTATTACATCAACTTAGAAGTTTCTTCTGTGTTCTACTATGGTGCTTTTAGTGTCTCCGCATACCGCAGCACGCGACATATTTTTGCAGACGATAAATGTAACCGTTTCAGAGAGAAGAGCGGCCAATGTGAGGTTCTGGCTTTAAGTTGATTCGATAACAAATGAGAAAAACGGACGGATTTCTCAGGTTTTTACTACATATGAACACTTTTCACATTCTCCCGTGCAACGTGGGTGCCAGTCCTCCTTTAATGCAAAATCTTAAGGTCCCAGCTCAAGTCCACTGCACCAAAGAAGGGTAAAAAGTCAATAATCGATAACTAAGACTTGAATTGTACTGCCTCTTACTAGCTATTACATCAACTTAGAGGCTTATTCTGTGTTCTCCTGTGGTGCTTTTAGTGTCTCCGCATACCGCAGCACGCGACATAGCTTTGCAGACGATAAATGAAACCGTTTCAGAGAGAAGAGCGGCCAATGTGACGATCTGGCTTTAAGTCGATTCGATAACAAATGACGAATACGGAACGATTTCTCAGGTTTTTACTATATATGAACGCTTTTCACATTCTCCCGTGCTACACGGCTGCCAGTCCTCCTTTCATGCAAAATCTTAAGGTCCCAGGTCATGTCCAAGGCACCAAAGAAAAGTAAAAAGTCAATAATCGATAACTAAAACTTGAATTGTACTGCTTCTTAGTGGCGATTACATCAACTTACAGCTTCTTCTGTGTTCTACTATGGTGCTTTTAGTGTCTCCGCATACCGCAGCACGCGACATAGCTTTGCAGACGATAAATAAAACCGTCTCAGAGAGATGAGTGACCAATGTGACGATCTGGCTTTAAGTCGATTCGATAACAAATGACGAAAACGGACGGGTTTCTCCGGTTTTTACTACATATGAACACTTTTCACATTCTCCCGTGCTACGCGGGTGCCAGTCCTCTTTTCATGCAAAATCTTAAGGTCTTAGCTCATGTCCAAGGTACCAAAGAACGGTAAAAAGTCATTAATAGATATCTAAAACTTGAATTGTACTGCTTTTTACTGGCGATTGCATCAACTCAGAAGCTTCTTCTGTGTTCTACTATGGTGCTTTTAGTGTCTCCTTTATAACGCAGCACGCGACATAGCTTTGCAGACGATAGTGTAACCGTTTAACAGAGAAGAGCGGCCAACATGACGATCTGCCTTTAAGTCGATTAGACAACAAATGACGAAAACGGACGGATTTTTCCGGTTTTTACTACATATGAACACTTTTCACATTCTCTCGTGCAACGCGGTTGCCAGTCCTCTTTTCATGCAAAATCTTAAGGACCTAGCTCATGTCGAAAGTACCAAAGAAGAGTAAAAAGTCAATAATCGATAATCAAAACTTGAATTGTACTGCTTCTTATTGGCTATTACATCAATTTAGAAGCTTCTTCTGTGATCTACTATGGTGCTTTTAGTGTCTCCGCAAACCGCAGCACGCGACATAGCTTTGCAGACGATAAATGAAACCGTTTCAGAGAGAAGAGTGTCCAATCTGACGATCTGGCTTTAAGTCGATTCGATAACAAATGACGAAAACGGACGGATTTCACAAGTCTTTACTACATATGAACACTTTCCACATTCTCCCATGTAACACGGCTGCTAGTCCTCCTTTCATGCAAAATCTTAAGGTCCTACCTCATCTGCAAGGCACCAAAGAGGCGTAAAAAGTCAATAATCCATAACTAAAACTTGAATTGTACTGCTTCTTACTGGCTATTACATCAACTTAGAAGTTTCTTCTGTGTTCTTCTATGGTGCTTTTAGTGTCTCCGCATACCGCAGCACGCGATATATTTTTGCAGACGATAAATGTAACCGCTTCAGGGAGAAGAGCGGCCAACATGGCGATCTGGCTTTAAGTCGATTCGATAACAAATGACGAAACCGGACGGGTTTCTGAGGTTTTTACTACATATGAACACTTTTCATATTCTCTCGTGCAACGCGGTTGCCAGTCCTCTTTTCATGCAAAATCTTAAGGACCTAGCTCATGTCGAATGTACCGAAGAAGAGTAAAAAGTCAATAATCGATAACTAATACTTGAATTGTACAGCTTCTTATTGGCTATTACATCAATTTAGAAGCTTCTTCTGTGTTCTACAATGGTGCTTTTAGTGTCTCCGCATTCTGCAGCGCGCGACATAGCTTTGAAGAGAAGATAAATGTAACCGTCTTAGAGAGAAAAGCGGCCAATGTGACGAGCTGGCTTTAAGCCAATTCGATAACAAATGACAAAAACGGACGGATTTCTCAACTTTTTAATACATATGAACACTTTTCACATTTTCCCGCGCAACGCGGCAGGTAGTCCTCCTTTCATGCAAAATCTTAAGGTCCCAGCTCATGTCCAAGGCACTAAAGAGGGGTAAGAATTCAATAATCCATAACTAAAACTTGAATTGTACTGCTTCTTACTGGCTATTACATCAACTTAGAAGTTTCTTCTGTGTTCTACTATGTTGCTTTTAGTGTCTCCGCATACCGCAGCACGCGATATAGCTTTGCAGACGATAAATGTAACAGTTTCAGAGAGAAGAGTGTCCAATGTGACGATCTGACTTTAAGTCGATTCGATAACAAATGACGAAAACGGACGGATTTCACAAGTTTTTACTACATATGAACACTTTCCACATTCTCCCGTGTAACACGGCTGCTAGTCCTCCTTTCATCCAAAATCTTAAGGTCCTACCTCATCTGCAAGGCACCAAAGAGGGGAAAGAAGTCAATAATCCATAACTAAAACCTGAATTGTACTGCTTCTTACTGGCTATTACATCAACTTAGAAGTTTCTTCTGTGTTCTACTATGGTGCTTTTAGTGTCTCCGCATACCGCAGCACGCGACATATTTTTGCAGACGATAAATGTAACCGTTTCAGAGAGAAGAGCGGCCAATGTGACGATCTGGCTTTAAGTCGATTCGATAACAAGTGACGAAAACGGAAGGATTTCTCAGGTTTTTACTACATATGAACGCTTTTCACATTCTCTCGTGCAACGTGGGTGGCAGTCCTCTTTTCATGCAAAATCTTAAGATCCTAGCTCATGTCGAAGGTACCAAAGAAGAGTAAAAAGTCAATAATCGATTACTAAAACTTGAATTTTACTGCTTCTTATTGGCTATTACATCAACTTAGAAGCTTCTTCTGTGTTCTACTATGGTGCTTTTAGTGTCTCCGCATACCGCAGCACGCGACATAGCTTTGCAGACGATAAATGTAACCGTTTCAGAGAGAAGAGCGGCCAATGTGACGATGTGGCTTTAAGTCGATTCGATAACAAATGACGAAAACGGAACAATTTCTCAGGTTTTTACTATATATGAACACTTTTCACATTCTCCCGTGCTACACGGCTGCCAGTCCTCCTTTCATGCAAAATCTTAAGGTCCCAGGTCATGTCCAAGGCACCAAAGAAAAGTAAAAAGTCAATAATCGATACCTAAAACTTGATTTGTACTGCTTCTTACTGGCTATTACATCAACTTAGAAGTTTCTTCTGTGTTGTACTATGGTGCTTTTAGTGTCTCCGCATACCGCAGCACGCGACATAGCTTTTCAGACGATAAATGTAACCGTTTCAGAGAGAAGAGCGGCCAATGTGACGATCTGGCTTTAAGTTGATTCGATAACAAATGAGAAAAACGGACGGATTTCTCAGGTTTTTACTACATATGAACACTTTTCACTTTCTCCCGTGCAACGTGGGTGCTAGTCCTCCTTTAATGCAAAATCTTAAGGTCCCAGCTCAAGTCCACTGCACCAAAGAAGGGTAAAAAGTCAATAATCGATAACTAAGACTTGATTTGTACTGCTTCTTACTGGCTATTACATCAACTTAGAGGCTTCTTCTGTGTTCTACTTCCGTGCTTTTAGTGTCTCCACATACCTCAGCGCGCGACATAGCTTTGCAGACGATAAATGTAACCGTTTCAGAGAGAATAGCGGCCAATGTGACGATGTGGCTTTAAGTCGATTCGATAACAAATGACGAAAACGGACGGATTTCTCAAGTTTTTACTATATATAGAACACTCTTCACATTCTCCCGTGCAACGCGGGTGCTAGTCCTCCTTTCATGCAAAATCTTAATGTCCTGGCTCATGTACAAGGCACCAAAGGAGGGTAAAAAGTCAATAATCGATACCTAAAACTTGAATTATACTGCTTCTTACTGGCTATTACATCAACTTACAAGCTTCTTCTGTGTTCTACTATGGTGCTTTTAGTGTCTCCGCATACCGCAGCACGCGACATAGCTTTGCAGACGATAAATGTGACCGTTTCAGAGAGAAGAGCGGCCAATGTGACGATGTGGCTTTAAGTCGATTCGATAACAAATGACGAAAACGGACGGGTTTCTCAGGTTTTTACTACATATGAACACTTTTCACATTCTCCCGTGCAACGCGCGTGCCAGTCCTCTTTTCATGCAAAATCTTAAGGTCCTAGCTCATGTCCAAGGTACCAAAGAAGGGTAAAAAGTCAATAATCGATAACTAAAACTTGAATTGTACTGCATCTTACTGGCTATTACATCAACTTAGAAGCTTATTCTGTGTTCTCCTATGGTGCTTTTAGTGTCTCCGCATACCGCAGCACGCGACATAGCTTTGTAGACGATAAATGTAACCGTTTCAGAGAGATGAGCGGCCAATGTGGCGATTTGGCTTAAAGTCGATTCGATAACAAATGACGAAAACGGACGGATTTCTCAGGTTTTTACAATATATGAACACTTTTCACATTCTCCCGTTCAACGCGGCTGCTAGTCCTCCTTTCATGCACAATCTTAAGGTCCTAGCTGTGATATACCTTTTGCATTCCTTACTTTTATGTTTTCAACCTCTTTAAAAGCAAAGAGAAAAGATGAGGCGGTAGAAGCCCAGCGTAGAGCCTGTGCCTACCGTCAGGTATTTTTGACTTTCAGATGTTAAGAGACAGAGCAGTTTTTGTTCCTTTTACGAGTTGTTGGAAGGAAGGTAGGTTTCGCTCAGGGAGTGAACGAATGAGAACCGCCATTTTTAGCGAGTAATTGCAGACCGCCATTGTGTGTATTTTCTATGTGCATCGAACAGAAATATAGTAGTGTTTTATTAACGGAATATTTGTGAGGGCTATTATTATTTCATTTAGTAATGCAATAAGAAGAACGGAAGCCCACCTGTGTACTTCGGAAAATTTACGAAGATTCGAATATAACAACACGGCCACAGTCAAGGAGACGGCGATCGGACATAATATTAATAATTGTACGCATAAAATACTAAGAAGACGATTTATTTATATAAATATAAACTCAAATGTTTCCTATCCCGTTACAGGCAATGTCTAGCTTACTGTGCTTGTCCTTTATGCCAAAGAATTAATCTCTTTAATTCATCCATTTAAAAAAGGCCACACATTCCAACATTTTATTATTATTCATTCCCTATCCTACTATATTATCATTATATTATATTATATTATATTATAAGAGACAAGCACATATTGTTAAGGTGTTGGGTTTCTGATGTTGGTACCGCATACCAGAGGCCTTAAGAATAGGCCAATTATCTGTTTATTGAACATTAAACCCCTGTGTCTATGTTAAAGGAACTTTAAATTTCTCGTTGTTGTTTCTGGCACCGCGTATTTAGTCAATTGCTTGAAGAAAGTAGTAACTGAGGTCGCAGTTTCAGAAGTCCTGCTGTGGCTTGTTGCAGTTTCAGCCAGGGTCAGGTCTCACCAGCAGGTTCTGTGGGACACCTCCCCCCCCCCCCCCCTGAGATTCTACGGAGATTCAGAATTCCGCCAGCAGGGCCAAGAGGGCGTCTTCAGTCTCTCCACCACCTAGTGGGTGTCGGGCGGCGGTCATCCTGGAGAGCTTCATGGAACTGTTCAAAGAGATTTCATTTAATTCAGCGTGGACAATTAATACCCCGTCCTCTACTTCCATCGAGATTAGGTTGAGGGGTAACTGTTGACCTCTACTTTACGAGACCAGTTTCATCATCACCTCGGTGACACTTCTTTCTGTGTTTCAGCATCCCCTGTGGGTCCTGTCTGGTATGGGTCCCGCATACTTCAACAATATTTTACTCTGGGTCGCATGAGTGTTTCATAAACTCATCCTTTTCTTTCACAATGGGGTTTTGCATTTCATACCTCCTGCAATCACGTATTTGTATGGGGTGAAAGAGTCTAGTTTTCACTGAGTGACATTCTAGTCACAGAATACCCGTTTTATGAATTTTATGACGTGCACAGTTTTACATTTCTGAACAATATCAAATGTTATCAATTTCTGACAAAACATCTGTGCACCTCTTTTCAACAGCACTTGGTTACACATTGTGTCATCTGCAAAATGCCTGAGGTTACAATTAGTATTGTCTAACAGCTATCTTTGACTCGAGGACGTCAGGGAATCGTTGGAAGACTCTTAAGAGCTATACACCAATCATCCCAGATAAGCGGTATTACAAAATTCCCAAAGAGCCAATATTAAGCGAAGAATCTACAGGATGCTAGACTGTTGCAGATGGGTTCAAGCTGAGACCAATGAAACAAGCAAATAATCATAATAAAAAATTGTTTCCCCATCACGGTGTATTAAGACACAGTACATCGCCATGTACTGACGCTGTTGGAAGCCAGCGAGTCCACTCCAACTCAGGAAACCAAAGACAAGTGGAGACCCCCTGCGGGTTCGGGGGTAAAAATAGGCCTGCGGTATTCCTGCCTGCCGTAAGAGGCGACTAAAAGGAGTCTCAAACGTTTCGGCCTTATGTGATGGTCCCCTGTTGGGTTTGACCTCCATATCTCAAAATTCTTCTGAAGAGCGAGCCGATTGGGGAAGGGCGCCTTACTCGGTGCATTGTGTCCAACTTGCGACCAGACCTTTCGCCAGCTTGTTTGTTGTTGCATTGCAGTGCTGCCCGCTCACCATCTTTTGGGCATGGATACGTTCCTGCGTGCACTTTCCACCTTGCACTGTGCAGTGTCACCATCTGCACTGACGACGACCATGGACCACATGTCACCTAACATGCAGCATGGTAGTCAGTCCATTGTGGTGGGGCCGCCATGTCCCCTGTTAGTTGTAGCCCCCTGACAACACAGGGATCACTCTACTGATGCCTGCCCCGTTAACTCCCCACGTATGCCAAGTAGTAGATGCCGGTCTCCCTGGGGCATCAGGACTCCCGGCAATGGTCATCCTGCCAGGTGGCTACTGCTGCTGCCGGGTGGCGCCCAGGGGGAGGGCCCTTGGTCAGAGTAGGTGGCATCAGGTAGGATGACCCGCAATGAAGCGTGGTACTTCACCTCTCGCTGGCGACCAGCCGCCAGCAGTCTCTAAGCGTTCCAAAACTCACTTTAAGGCTCATATGTATGACCCCAAATCGTTCCCCTCCCTGGCCACACCATGGGAGGAACGAAAGGCTATGAATGACAGCGAAAGGCATTCGCCCCAGTATCTCGTCTGTAACAGAGTGCCTGCAAAGCCTCACTTCTTTGTAAAACATTTAGAGGACAAGTTCGGGGAGGTGGAGGGTTTGTCCAAAGTGTGGTCATTGTCAGTCTTAATAAAAACAGCATCCTCTGCCCGGTCACGAGCCTTGCTCTCTTGTACAAAGGTGGGGGATGTTTCTGTTACTATACCCTGCATAAAAGCTTAAATATGGTCCAGGGCATTATTTTCCACAGCGATGTTCTTTTACAATCCGATAACGTGTTGCGCATCAACTTAGTGTGATGAGGTGACCATTTCGTCCGGCACGTCCGACAGGGTACGAGGAGTCATCAAGTTGCCACTGATGCCTTCATCTTGGCCTTCGAGAGTGACACATTACCTGAGAAGGTCAAGGTGATAGTTTACCACTGTGATATCAAGCCATATATCCATCCCCCGATGCAGTGCTTCAAGTGTTGGAAGTTCGACCATATGTCTTCCTGCTGTGCTTCCAGCCTTATATGTCGCGATTGTGGACGTAAATCCCATCCTGATACTCCATGTGCCCCGCCTCCCATCTGTGTCAACTGCAAAGAGCACCATCTCTCTTGCTCGATCCCCCCTGCGGGTCCAGGGGTAAGAATAGGCCCGTGGTATTCCTGCCTGTCGTAAGAGGCGACTGAAAGGAGTCTCAACTGTTTTGGCCTTTAATGTGATGGTCCCCATCGGGGTTTGACCTCCATTTTTACAAATTCAACAGAAGTACGAGCCTTTTGGGGAAGGACAACTTACGTGGTGCCCCATCGGCCCTCTGTGCCCTAAGGCCTTGGCACTCTTTATCGTCTTGGCGTCGTAACTGCACCCTCCATCACTCATTTTGGGCATTCACACCTGATGGGTTGTGTAAGTTCACCATTAGTGCGTCACCATCTGCATCCACGATACCTATGGACTTCCCATGGCACCCAAAATCCAGAATGGTAGCCAGCTCGTTGTGGTGGGTTCGTCATGTAGCCTCTAGGTTGTAGCCCCCTGACATCACAGCGATCGTACTGCCATGTCTGAGCTGACACCTCCCCACGTAAGCCAAGTAGTAGATGCTTGTCTCTCTGGGGCATCGGGACTCCTGGCAATGGCCATCCTGCCAGGTGGCCTTTGCTGTGCTGGGTGGCGCCTGTGGGGAGAGCCCCTGGTCGGAGTCGGTGGCATCGGGGCGGATGCCCTGCAAAGAAGCGGGTGACGTCACAATCCGTTGGTCGCACGACCACCAACGTTTCTAAGCGCGGTAAGGCAGAAATTAATGCTGTGACATATAACCCCAAATCGATCCCTTCCCTAGCCACGCCATGGGAGGAACATAGGGATGCGGACATACAGGAGCCATATTCGCCGCGATACCTTGTATGCTGCAGAACTGATGGGGATTCGTTTTTGGGGGCTAAGCCTCTCTTCTTTGTTCACAAACTTGAAGATACGTTTGGGGAAGTGACGTCTCTTTCCAAAATGAGGAGTGGGGCCATTCTGATACAAGCAGCTTCATCTGCACAGTCACGGGCATTACTCGCCTGTGAGAAGCTCGGTGACATCCCCATTAGCATCACTCCCCATAAGTCCTTAAATTTGGTCCAGGGGATTATCTTCCTGTTGCAGTCTGATTACGAGCTAAGGGAGAACCTGGCGCGACGAGGCATACACTTTGTCCGTCGTGTCTTTAGGGGGCCGAAGGATAATAGGGTCGTTACTGGTGCTTTCATCCTGGCCTTTGAGGGAGACTGCTTGCCCGAGAAGGTCATGGTCATGATCTAACGGTGCGATGTCAAGCCCTATGCCCCGCCCCCTATGCGATGCTTCCAGTGCTCGAAGTTTGGACACATGTCCTCCAGATGAACTGCCAGCCCCATGTGTCGTGATTGTGGACGACCTTCACATCCTAATGCTCCATGTGCTCCACCTCCCATCTGCGTTAACTGTGGAGAGCATCATTCTTCCTGGTCACCAGACTGTGCAGTCTACTAACGAGAGCGGAAGATACAAGAAATTAAGACCCTGGACCGTTTAACTTACCAAGAGGCCATGAAGAAGCTAGAACAGCCCCACATCTATGTTGAGGAGTTATGCTGCTGTAACTTTGCCGCCACCAGTTCCTGCAAAGACTCCCTTGTCAGTTGGCCCACAGAACAGTAAAGTTACGCCTGCCCCACCGCTGGTAGGGGCCACTCTCTCTTCCACTAATCCCAAAACACCCGGTTTGGGAGCAGTGGACCCCGAACAACTGGGGACATCCATCCCCACCTCTCAGCTGGAAAGGCGCCAGCCTTCTCCGGCTGATCAGCTGGAGAGGCAACAGCGTCCTCCAGCCTCACTGATTCAGAAGTGGTGCCTTAGGACAGTCCCTTCCAAGGACTTTACCAGTGTCTCACTAGCCAGTGTCTCAAGAAGGCACCACCTGCTGGTCGAAGGGCTTCACGCTCTACCTCTGTTCCTGGCAATACGTCAAGAAAGCCCTCCCAGCATGCAAAACCTCCTCCCAAAGACAAGAGAGAGAAGAGGAAGCTCTCTAAGAAGAATAAGGACCCAGTGGTTCCGCGCCTCCGCTTCCTCAGGATGAGGTCGAGCTCTTTGGGTCCCCTGATGACCTGAATCTTCACTGCCTTCATGCCCCTACAGGACACGCTTTGTACAATCCTCCAGTGGAATTGTGGTGGTTATTTTAGCTGTCTCTCTGAGCTACGACAGCTTCTAAGCATGAGACCTGCTTTCTGCATTGCCCACCAGGAAACCTGGTTCTCAGCAATGCGGACCCTGTCCTTCATGGTTATAGAGGCTGTTACTGTAACCGTAGTGTTTACAACAGTGTGTCAGGTGGAGCCTGTGTGTATGTCCTTAACTCTGTATACAGTGCTCCTGTGCCCCTTCACACATCATTGGAAGCTGTGGCTGTCAGAGTAAGGACTACCCAGGACATAAACATCTACAGTGTCTATCTCCCTTCAGGTGGTATAGTCTCCCTGACCGAATTGGCTGCACTTGTCACCCAACTCCCCACGCCTTTTCTTCTCCTGGGTAATTTTAACGCCCACAATCCCCTGTGGGGTGGAACGAAGTTTACTGGCCGAGGCAGGGAGGTCGAGAATCTCCTCTTCCAACTCGACCTCTGCCTGTTAAACACTGGCGCCGCCACACATTTCAGTGTGGCGCATGGCACGTTCTCGGCCATAGATCTGTCGTTGTGCAGCCCAGGGCTTGTACCATCGGTCCACTGGAGGGTCCATGACGACTTGTGTGGTAGTGACCATTTTCCCATCTTCCTTTCACTACCCCAGCGTCGCTCCCATGAACGCTTGCCTAGATGGGCGTTTAGCAAGGCAAACCGGGTCACGTTCTCCTCTGCTGCCACTGTTGAACCTCTCCTCCGCGGTACCATCTATGTGGCGGTTGGGGCACTGACTGAAGCGATTGTTTCCGCTGCGGAACGTGCCATTCCTCGTTCGTTAGGGTGCCCCGGCGAAAGACAGTGCCTTGGTGATCTCCGGAGGTCGCTGTCGGCGGGCTCTTCAGCGACATAAGCGGTACCCGTTTTTGGACAACCTCATTTTATTCAAACGTCTCCGTGCTCAGGCCCGACGGCTCATCAAGAGGCGGAAACAGGAGTGCTGGGAGCGGTACATTTCCAACATTGGTTCCCGTACTTCACACTCCCAGGTGTGGATGAAGATACGGCGCATGTTTGGATTGCAGCACTCTACAAGTGTCCCAGGGCTTACCATCAACGGGGCGCTATCCACCGATGCCGATGCAATCGCCGAGCATTTTGCACAGCACTATGTTCGTGCCTCTGCATTGGGGAATTACCCGCATGCGTTTCGCGCTCTAAAACGCCGGACGGAAGGCAAACGGCTTTCTTTTGCTTCTCGCCACCGTGAGGCGTATAACGCCCCATTTAGTTCGTGGGAACTCCACAGCACCCTGGCACAGTGCCCCGATACAGCCTCTGGGCCAGATGGCGTTCACAATCAGATGCTGAAACACCTGTCCCCGGACTGTCAGCGATGTGTTCTTGCCATCTTCAACAGTATATGGGACGATGGTGTCCTTCCGTCGCAGTGGCGAGAAAGTACCATCATTCCAGTGCTGATACCTGGTAAGGACCCGCTTAATGTGGATAGCTATCGGCTCATCAGCTTGACAAATACTCTGCGCAAGCTACTGGAACGTATGGTGAGTCGACGGCTGTGTTGGCTGCTCGAGTCTCGGGGTCTTCTGGTTCCATGCCAGAGCCTCTTCCGTCAGGGCCGTTCCACCGCCGATACTTTGGTCTTCCCTGAGTCTGCAATCCGCACTGCTTTTTCCAGGCGCCAGCACCTCATCTCCATCTTTTTCGATCTCTCCAGAGCATATGACACAACGTGGCAGCACCATATTCTCGTCACTTTGCACGGGTGGGGTCTCCGGGGCACTCTCCCCACTTTTATTCAGAATTTTTTATCTGTTCGGACATTCCGCGTTTTAATTGGCACAGCCCATAATTTACTTCACATCCAGGACAACGGCGTTCCACAGGGCTCTGTATTTAGCGGGCCCCTTTTCCTTGTAGTCATTAATGGCCTTGCAGCAGCAGTAGGGTTGTCCGTTGCACCCACGTTATATGCTGACGATTTCTGCATCTTTTTCAGCTGCTCCACCATTAGTGTTTGCAGAACATAGGTTGCAGTGAGCCATACGCAAGGCGCAGGCGTGGGCCCTAACCCATGGATTTCAATTTTCTCCTGCAAAGACTCCTGCCGACTGCGCATTGGGCACACACGGATGACCCACGGCCACTTACTGCGCCGTGTGGACCCCCCTCTATGCCGCTGCGGCTTGGCGTTGCAGTGGTCCACATTTTGTTGGACTGTCCACTTTTATCTGTGCTCAGGCAGACGCTTGCGCTGCCTGACACGCTCTCTGCTCTTTTATTAGATGACTCTGCCATGTTGGACTTGGTTTTGCGTTTTATTCGGGCAGGGGGTTTTTATCCTTTAATCTGAGTGTTTGTTTTTTAGTGTTGATTCCGGCTTTTAGCCTATGATTTTAAACTGAGTTTTAATGTGTTCTTGGTGGTCGGCTTTTCCTTTTTTTTTCTCTATGGTCGGCCAACCACCGTCACTCTGTGTGTTTTAATTTGTTTTGTCTGGTCTCTGTCAGAGTATTTCATGTCCTGTTTCGTCTGCTGTTTTTCCTGTTGTTCGTTTTTTATTCTCTTTGGGTGGTTTTAGTTTTTTTAGAAAAAGGGACCGATGACCATAGTAGTCTGGTCCCTTTAATCCCACAAACCAACCAACCAACCAACCATCACCTTGAGAAAATAGATATTCACCTGTATCGCAAAGAGTCTGTTTTTTTTATAAGGAAATAGTTTTATCGTCTTAACGTTTGTCACCATAGTGAGTGGGATGGATAACTTGCAGGGAGGATGTCGGTCAGATGTTGGACATATATGTCCTGCATTACGGCATTAAGAGCATTGCATTCCTCATGACTAATATCTTGGAAACCGCTTGGTTTTAACATTATAGCGTGTTTAAGTGCAGAACTATGTATCCTTAGGAGGGTAAGTGTTTATGTTCTACAATAATTTCTCTCAGTAAGTTTTTGGTACTGATTGCAGATACAAGAACAACACTTAAGAATTTATAAGGCAGTTGAGTTACGTAAAATGCTTCAAACTCCATCCATGTGGAGCTCCACATGCATAATCCGCCTGTTATATTGTCACAGCACTCTCAGGTCTACTGTGTACCAATAACGAGTGCTAACCTCCTCGACATGCGCGCATCTGGAGAGATCTTCTACACTCTGATTGGTGTAATGAGTAAGATTGATGTGGAACAGTTTTCACTGAACAGTAGCTACAGACTCAGGTGGCTCTGTTCCTTCTCGAGACTTCTGGAATGTAGCGGCCTCCTACTTCTAGTCACCTGCAAATTAAATAGGTGACAGAGTTGTAGGAAGGGTAGGTCAAATACCATCATTCAGTCTCCAACTTTATCCTGAGAATGCGAGAATTAATCATGAATGGATGTACTGCCCAGTCATCTATCTATTCTCTTAATCTAGTATGCAGCAAAGGTATTTTAGCGATGATACAGAAATTGAGGAGCATGCTGTCATGTCGTTGGTCAGCGTTGGAATTTCGGAAACACTGGTAAAATTGCTAAAATTGATTGCACTATCAACAGTGGCGCCTATTACAGTTCATTGTCCCGTATCAGCTGTTTCTTTTCCATCCCATCTGTCCACTAGTACACGTTGATTATGACATAATAATTGACTGATACTACTTGTTTGAGATGGAGAGAGCCTTGGTGGGAGCAACATCTTTCATTGTTGGTCATCACTGGAAAGTGATCCTGTACAAGGTGCGATATAAGGAATCAATCGAAACAGAAGAACGAGACATCAGCCACTTCATCACTGCGGAAGATAAAATTAAATTAAGAGGTCATCATCTTCAGAAAGCCGTTTGAAAAAGCTTCAAACTCTTCCAGTTTCCATATGTTGTGAAGTCTTCCAAACTTTATGTCACTAAGAAACACCACCTCTCTTATTTCAACCACCCTGTGTGTTGTGGATGGAGCGTAGTTTATACCATGTGATGTTCAGCTTTTTGTGAGAGCCAGTAGATCAAAACATGTTAATGTGATTTAGCATCTGACACAGACCCGGAAGTCGTGGAGGGATGACAAAACGTATGGTGGTGTACAAAGCTGCAGTCACACACTGCTTTGGTGTGTTACAGCAGAAAGAACAATGTACCAAACTGCTTATGAAAGAACAACACAGTGACCCTCTCCTGTGATGGGTAGTCTGTGGAATATGGTCCTCCTACAGTATAGGGGACGAAACTTTACACTAGTCTGTGCCAGCAATTTCGATCACTGGCCACTTGTTCCAGTGGAGTATAACCTGTATACTTGATAGCATCGCCACATATGGTCGATGTCAGCATGCAGACGGTGTTTCACTAGATATCAGAGGAGAGGGAAGCAGTAATACCTTATAGAATTCTCTACCAGGTGATGTTAACAAAGCTTTCGTAGTTCATAGTTGTATTCAGTTATGTTTACAAAAATAACGAGGAGAGAGGCATTGTGCTCTCAACAAATACTTGGACACCAACACACTGTCGTATTTCTAGCGTGGTAGTCACAGAAATACGATAAACGAGATTAGGTCATGTACAGCAGGGTTATTTATAGTCAGTCATTCGACATAGATTAACTGTAGGTGTTATGCTTCAGAATTTCTTTGTGCAGTCCATACATACCCTGCATGGTTTTAATTCCCTCCTGTGCTTTTGTGAGCTATTTTTCTCATTGCGATAGCTCTCTACCTGTTAGCCTTCTAACTGGCGGAATATTGCTGTCAGAACATGATGGGATTTCGAGATAATTAGCAAGGGTCCGTAAGTTGGCTTACTCACTGAAATCAGGTGGATTCAAATTCTATATGTATGGAAGCAGGTAGATTCGTGAGAATACAGCAGGTAAAACACACCTTGATGACTGGGGTAGTTGAGAAGTGAGCCCTGTACCGTTTCTTCTAAGTACATTTGGCAAAAATATCACAACCTCTTATATACGTCTCGAGAACTGACTGCAATGAGAGGATTAGGGGCTAAACGGTGGTTTCTACAGAGGGACAATCAGCAGCAGTAGTTCTGTCTTTTGTTTCCTCGATAAATAAGAGCTAACATTCCTCTGTGAGTTGTGTGAGCGAATAGCTGGATTGCGTGACATCTTAATAGGTAGACTAGATTTACATCCATATGGTTCCTTGGCAAGCGATCACGTGGTGCATGCTGTACCACTGCTTTTCATTCCCGTTCCTATTCCAAATGTTAATAACGCGAGGGAAAAAGAATGCCTACATGTTCCCTGTGAGCGCTAACTTCACGGATCTTATCTTCGTGGGCCTTATGCGAAATGTACGTTGGTGGCAGTAGAATCCTTGTACGGTCAGCTTCAAATGTCAGTTCTCAATAGAGTTCCCTCCAGGGATTCCGATTAGAGTTCTCGGATCACCCGCCCACTAATTTGCGGGAGGCAATAGGAACACTTCTATAGAACTGTACTGTGAGGGAAACACAGATCTGCAGACTCTTACACGTCTGGGATGTGGCGGCCAGTAGACAGGTATTTCTTTATTGCTCATGAGTCAGCCTTCCCGGAGTAGACAGGTATTTTTTTATTGCTCATGTGTCAGCCTTCCCGGTATATTCCAAAACAAATCTCAGAATGTTTCGGTTTACTGGAGGGATGAGGGGAAGCATATTTTTCAACGTCCCAGTATTTACCCCATCGACATTTATGCAGCGAGTTCTTCTGGGAAGGACAGGACAACTTTTGAGGGTCTGGAATCATTAACAGCTATCCGGCACGGCGAGCGTACAGCCTTGACGCTCAGGAGGAGGTTCGCGCCCTGGTGACAGCTCTTCGTAAGCAATCTAGGGATGGAGAAGAGAGTGAAACATCGTACTGCCCCCCATAGACCGACAGATCTCAGCAGAATTAATTTCAGAACAGAATACCAGAATGCTAAGTGACTTGCTTGCACCAGCATGTCAAGAAAACAGAGAGACAGAATCCAAATAGCGATGGATGTCGTCATCTATTACAGCCGTTACCAGCCGCACTCGTATCAGAGGAAGTGTTTACCTTGCCTGTGGGAAGCCTCCAGAGACATCAGGCAAGACTCTGTAATAGGTACCTGGCGAGTGTAATTTGATTGCAGGAAAAAGGAATTCTCATGATCAAATTAATTAATTAGCCTTTCAATTTGATATGGACGACGTGTCGCTTAGCGTGTGCATGCAAGACTGAGAGTACCAAGCATATGATTCGGGAGTTGGAGCGTTGATCAAGCGTTTTTCCATTGTGATGAAATTTTTTAATGGAACCTCCACAGGGCGAGATAATCATCTTAATAAAATCAACTATATTGTCGAATTTATAAAGTGGCTAGTGGTAGGTAAAAAGACGAGGGCTAGTAGAAATCCTTGTGTAGCAGAAGAAATATTGAATTTAATTGTTGAAAGGAGAAAATATAAAAATGCAGTAAATAAAGCAGGCAAAAAGGAACACATACGTCTCAAAAATGAGATTGACAGGAAGTACAAAATGGCTAAGCAGGGATGGCTAGAGGACAAATGTAAGGATGTAGAGGCTTATCTCACTAGGGGTCAGATAGATACTGCCTACAGAAAAATTAAAGAGACCTATGGAGAAAAGAGAACCACTTGTATGAATATCAAAAGCTCAGATGGAAACCCAGTTCTAAGGAAAGAAGGGAAAGCAGAAAGGAGGAAGGAGTATATAGAGGGTCTATATAGGGGCGATGTAGTTGAGGACAATATTATGGAAATGGAAGAGGATGTAGATGGAGATGAAATGGGAGATACGATACTGCGTGAAGGGTTCGACAGAGCACTGAAAGACCTGAGTCAAAACAAAGCCCCAGGAGTAGACAACATTCCATTAGAACTACTGACAGCCTTGAGAGAGCCAGTCCTGACAAAACTCTACTATCTGGTGAGCAAGATGTATGAGACAGACGAAATACCCTCAGACTTCAACAAGAATATAATAATTCCAATCCCAAAGAAAGTAGACATTGACAGATGAGAAAATTACCGAACTATCAGTTTAATAAGTCATGGCTGCATAATAATAACTCTGATTCTTTACAGACGAATGGAAAAACTAGAAGCCGACCTCAGGTAAGATCAGTTTGGATTCCTTAGAAATGTTGGAACAGGCCAATACTGACCCTACATCTGATCTTAGAAGAAAGATTAAGGAAAGGCAAACCTACGTTTATAGCATTAGTAGACTTAGAGAAAGCTTTTGACAATGTTGACTGGAATACTCTCTTTCAAATTCTGAAGGTGGCAGGAGTAAAATACGGGGAGCGAAAAGCTATTTACAATTCATACAGAAACCAGATGGCAGTTATAAGAGTCGAGGGACATCAAATGGAAACAGCGGTTACGAAGGGAGTGAGACAGGGTCTTAGCCTCTCCCCGATGTTATTCAATCTATATATTGAGCAAGTAATAAATGAAATAAAAGAAAAATTCGGAGTAGGTATTAAAATCCATGGAGAAGAAATAAAAACGTTGAGGTTCGCCAATGACATTATAATTCTGTCAGAGACAGCAAAGGACTTGAAAGAGCAGTTGAACGGAATGGATGTCGAATTAAGTCAGGTGATACTAAGGGAATTAATTTAGGAAATGAGACACTTAAAGTGGTAAAGGAGTTTTGCTATTTGGGGAGCAAAATAACTGATGATGGTCGAAGTAGAGAGGGTATAAAATATAGACTGGCAATGGCAAGGAAAGCATTTCTGAAGAAGAGAAATTTGTTAACATTGAGTATAGATTTAAGTGTCAGGAAGTCGTTTCTGAAAGTACTTGTATGGAGTGTAGCCATGTATGGAAGTGAAACATGGACGATAAATATTTTGGACAAGAAGAGAATGGAATCTTTCGAAATGTGGTGCTACAGAAGAATGCTGACGATTAGATGGGTTGATCACATAACTAATGAGGAAGTGTTGAATAGGATTGGGGAGAAGAGAAGTTTGTGGCACAACTTGACTAGAAGAAGGGATCGGTTGGTAGGACATGTTCTGAGGCATCAAGGGATCACCAGTTTAGTATTGGAGGGCAGCGTGGAGGGTAAAAATCGCAGTGGGAGACCAAGAGATGAATACACTAAGCAGATTCAGAAGGATGTAGGTTGCAGTAGGTACTGGGAGATGATGAAGCTTGCACAGGATAGAGTAGTATGGAGAGCTGCATCAAACCAGTCTCAGGACTGAAGACCACAGCAACAACAACATTAGGTGCAGTGAGATTTTTAAACAGAACCTGTAAAACGTGAGATGATAATCGTAATGAAATTATTGTATTATCGAAATTATAAAGTGTCGTGTAGTCTAAATCTCATATGTACAAGTTCTCTAAGCTGTTACTTTAAGAGACTTCACATGTTGTAAAACATTTGGTTACTTGAAGAGACAGTTCGCAAGTGAGGAGGCATCCAGTGACAGAGGTAGAGAGTGCTCTTGGTACTCCATCACGAGACAAAAATGAGTTTAATATTCTAGCCCAGTGATGCAGGACGTAACAGATAGCAACAGATATTGTTCTGCCGGAAGAGGGAATACTTAGAAGAAATGAAGCCTATGCCACAGTGATGCACAACATTTTCTCAAGAAGTAACGATACTTTAGCGATATGGAAACTCATCTGTGGTCCGACTTTTTCAGTGTTCGAAAATAACTCTTATAAATGGGAGGAATTCACGAGAGAAATTTGAGGTATTTCGACAGAAGAACATTCCCGTTTGGGACCTTTTAAAGTGAGGAGTCTGTGTCAGGGATGTGGCTGCAGTTGGACGGACTGGCGCCGCATTGTAACGCAGCTGGCGGTGGGAGTGGAAGCAGGGAAGTACCCAGCCTCAGCCACTTCCAGCCATGGTTCCCCGGCTGGCCGCCACGTCAGGTACACAATACACCTGGTAGGTGGCGCTGGGCCAGACTGGAGGTGACGGGCCAGTTTTCAGTTTCGTCTTGAGATACCGCGTGCAGGTGTGATAATGTGCACTGCATTCATTATCAGCGGAAACAAAACTGGCGTTCTACGGATCGGAACGGGGAAATGTCAGATCCCTTAATCGGGCAGGTAGGTTAGAAAATTTAAAAAGGGAAATGGATAGTTTAAAGTTATGTATAGTGGGAATTAGTGAAGTTTGGTAGCAGAAAGAACAAGACTTCTCGTCAGGTGAAAACAGGTTTATAAATTCAAACTTAACTAATACAGGAGTAGGTTTAATAATGACTTGTAAAAAATTGGAATGCAAACAAGCTATTGTGAACAGCATAGTGAACGCATTATTGTAGCCAAGGTAGACGCGAAGCCCACACCTACCACAATATTACAAGTTTATATGCCAACTAGCTCCGCTGATGACGAAAAGATTGTCGAAATGTATGATGTGATAAAAGGATGGAGCCCAAAATTTAATAGTTATGGGGGACTGGAATTAAATTGTACGAAGGAAAAGTAGTAGGTGAATATGTACTGGGGGAAAGGGATGAAAGAGGAAGCCTCTTGGTAGAATTTTGCACAAATCACAACTTAATCATAGCTAACACTTGGTTTAAAAATCATGATAGAAGGTTTTATACAACGAAGAAGCTTTCAGATAGATTATATAATAGTAAGACAGAGATTTAGGAACCGAGTTTTAAACTGTAAGACATTTCCAGGGGAAGATGTGGACTCTGACCACAATTTATTGGTTATGAACTGTACATTAAAGCTGAAGTAACCACAAAAAGGTAGGGATTTAAGGAGATTGGACCTCGATAAACGGAAAAAACCAGAGGTTGTAGAGAGTTCCAAAGAGAAAATTAGAGAAGCGTTGACGAGAACAGGGGAAAGAAATACAGTAGAATAAGAATGGGTAGCTTCGAGAGATGAAATAGCGAAGGTAGCAGAGAATCAAGTCGGTAAAAAGATGAGGGCTAGTAGAAATCCTCAGGTAACAGAAGAGATATTAAGTTTAATTGATGAAAGAAGAAAATATAAAAATGTAGTAAATGATGCCTGCGAAAAGGAATACAAACGTCTCAAAAATGAGATCGACAGGAAGTGCAAAATGACTAAGCAAGGATGCCTAGAGGACAACTGTAAGGACGTAGAGGCATACACTATGTGATCAATAGGGTCTGGACACCACCGAAAACGTACGTTTTTCATTTTAGGTGCATTGTGCTGCAACCTACTACCATGTTCTCCATATTAGCGACCTCAGTAGTCATTACACGTCGTGAGACAGCAGAATGGGGCGCTCCGCAAAACTCACGGATTTCGAACGTGATCATATGATTGGGTGTCACTTGTGTCATACTCTGTACGCGAGATTTCCACACTCCTAATCATCCATAGGTCCACTGTTTCCGGCGTGATAATGAAGTGGAAACGTGAAGAGACAGGCACAGCACAAAAGCGTACAGGCCAATCTCATCTGTTGGCTGACATAGGCCACCGACAGTTAGAGAGGGTCGTAATGTGTAATAGGCAGACATCTATCCAAGCTATCACAAAGGAATTCCAAGCTGCATCAATATCCATTTCAAGTACTATGACAGTTAGGTGGGACGTGAGAAATCTTGGATTTCATGCTCGAGTGGCTGCTCATAAGCCACATATCACGCGGTAAATGCCTAACGACGCTTCACTTGGTGTAACGAGCGTAAACATTGGCCGATTGAAGAGTGGAAAAACGTTGTGTTGAGTGACGAATCACGGTACAAAATGTGGCGACCTGATGGCAGGGTGTGAGTATGGCGAATGCCCGGTGGACGTCATCTGCATGCGTGTGTAGTCCAAACAGTAAAATTCGGAGGCGGTGGTGTTATGTTGTGGTCGTGATTTTCATGAAGGGCGCTTGCCGCCCTTGTTGTTTTGCGTGGCACTGCCACAGCACAGTCTTACACAGATACTTTAAGTGCCTTCTTGCTTCCCACAGTTGAAGAGCAATTTGGGGATGGTGTTTGGATCCTTCAACACGATCGAGCACCTGTTGATAATGCAAGGCCTGTGGTGGAGTGGTTAGACAACAATAACACCCTGTAATGGACTGGCCTGCACAGAGTCCTGACCTTAATCCTGTAGGACACTTTTGGGATGTTTTGGAACGCCGACTTCGTGCCAGGCCTCAGCGACCGACATCGAAACCTCTCCTCAGTGCAGCACTCTGTGAAGAATGGTCTGCCATTCCCCAAGAAATCTTCCAGCACCTAATGCAACATACGCGTGCGGGAGTGGAAGCTGTCATCGAGGGTAAGGGTGGGCCAACACAATATTGCATTCCAACATTAGCGATGGAGGGTGCCACGAACTTGTAAGTCATATTCAGCCAGGTGTCCAGATATTTTTCATCACATAGTATATATCATAGATGTAAATGTACACGTAGATCACTATGGCTAAGATACGTACTACCTACGGGAAAATTAAAGAGACCTTTGGAGAAAAGAGATCCACCTGTATGGATACCAAGAATTCAAATGGAAAGGGAAAGCAGAAAGGTGGAAGGAGTATATAGAGGGTCTATAAATGGCGATGGACTTGAGGGCAATATTATGGAAATAAAAGAGGACGTACTTGAAGATGAAATGGAACATTAGATATTCAGTGAAAAATTTGAGAGAGCACTGAAAGACTTAAATTGAAACAAGGCCCCAGAAGAAGACAGTATTCCGTTAGAACTATCGCCTTCGGAGACCCAGCCGTGATATGTCTCTTCCATCTGATGAGCAAGATGTATGAGGCAGGCGAAATACCCTCTGACTTCAAGAAGAATATAACAATTCCAAATAAAGCATGTCTTGACAGGTGTGAAAATTACCGAACTATCAATTTAATAAGTTATGGGCGCAAAAAACTAACATGTATTCTTTACAAACGAATGGGAAAACTGGTAGAAGCCGACCTCGGGGAAGATCAATTTGGATTCCGTAGAAGTGTTGGGGAAAAAATGGTTCAAATGTCTCTGAGCACTATGGGACTTAACATCTATGGTCATCAGTCCCCTAGAATTTAGAACTACTTAAACCTAACTAACAAATGGACATCACACAACACTCAATCATCACGAGGCAGAGAAAATCCCTGACCCCACCGGAAATCGAACCCGGGAATTCGGGCGTGGGAAGCGAGAACGCTACTGCATGACCACGAGTTGCAGACAAGTGTTGGAACACTAGACGCAATATTGACCTTATGACTCGACTTACAAGATAGGTTAAGGAAAGGCAAACCTACGTTTCTAGCATTTGTAGACTTAGAAAAAACTTTTGACCGTGTTGACTGGAATATTATCTTTCAAATTCTGAAGGTGGCAGATGTAAAACACGGGGGGCGAATTTGTATAGAAACCAGGTGGCAGCTGTAAAAGTCGAGGGGTATGGAATGGAATCAGTGACTGAGAAGGGAGTGAGACAGGGTTGTAGCCTATCGCTGATGTTATTCAATCTGTATACTGAGCGAACAGCAAAAGAAACAAAAGAAAAATTTGGATTAGGGATTAAAACTTTGAGGTTCGCCGACGACATTTTAATTCTGTCTGAGACAGCAAAAGGACCTGGAAGAGTATCTTAATGAAATGGACAGTATCTTGAAAGGAGGATATAAGATGAACATCAACAAAACGAAAACGAGGAATGTTGTTGAATTATATCAGGAGATGCTGAGGGAATTAGATTAGGAAATGAGACACTTAAAGTGGTAGATGAGTTTTACTATTTGGGGAGCAAAATGGCTGATGATGGTCGAAGTAGAGAGGATATAATATGTAGGCTAGCATTTATGAAGAAGACAAATTTGTTAGCATCCGGTGTAGATTTAAGTGTCAGGAAATCTTTCCTGAAAGTATCTGTATGGAGTGTAGCCATGTATCGATGTGAAACATGGATGATACATTTTTAGACAAGAAGAGAGTAGAAGCTTTCGTAATGTGGTGCTACCTAAGAAAGCTGAAGATTAGATGGGTAGATCACATAACTAATGTGGAAGCACTGAACTGAATTGGGGAGAAGATGAATTTGCGGCACAACTTGACTAGAAGACTGGATCGGTTGGTGGGACACATTGTGATGCTTCAAGGGATCACAAATTTAGCATTGGAGGGAAGTGTGGATGGTAAAAGTCGTAGAGGATCACCAAGAGATGAATACATTAAGGAAATACAGAAGGACATAGGTTGCAGTAGTTATTCAAAGATGAAGAGGCTTGCACAGGATAGAGTAGCACGGAGTACTGTATCAAAATAGTCTTTAGACTAAAGACCGCAACAACCACAACATTCGTAAAAAATATTTCTGTTGATTAGGATGTGCCTTGCAACTCGTAAGTGGGTATAAACGTATTTCATTCTCCAATGACGCTGCTACAGATCCTCTACATAGGATAGGCTGTTAGAGTTGAAGTGTAGCATCCAGGGGGTTGGAATCCCTCCTTCCTTACGGAAGAATTTGTCGACTAGGCTACTCTCAGTATCTATTCGCCGGTTGCAAGCTCTCTGTAGCTGTAGCCTGCCTGCCGCCACTGTTGTCGCCTCCTGGGTCCGCTGCCGGCTGCTTGCCGCTGCCTCTGTAGTTCGCCATCGCTGTCGCCGTCGCTGTTCCTATGCTTTTGCTTCGCCTTCGTCTTCATCACCCCCCCCCCTCATCATTTTCGTTTCCTTACTTGGCGCCACCTGTCGTCAATAGGCACTTGTCCATTTAAACATGAACACCCCAACCACCACTGTTATCCGAACCTTCCTTTCCCATGTCCCCACCATCATTTCCTGGAGTTCCTCCTCCAGCCCCATCCTTATGTCCAGCTACACCTCATTACGGTTTCGTCTCCGATCTCCTCCACCATATTGTATCCCCACATATATCAGTCCACTCCCACTCACTCTCACCCTCAAGAGTTTCCCTCTCCCCAGTTGCCCTACAACCCCAGCACATCCTTCACCTGTCTGGGTCCTAGCCCTCTGGGCCACAGTAGCCACTCCAGACAATACACTGACACCACCACATGTGTACATCTCTGCACCTCCAGAAAGGCCTGCCTCCTATTAGCTCTAACCCATCCTTCTTCCCAGGTCGCACTCAGCAGAAAACCCCTAAACTACCTTGTGTTGACACTGCTCCTACTCCTCCACCAAAAAACAACCACCCACCCCTTCTGATCCCTCATGAATACCACCCTATCCGCACATGCCAACCCCCACGATGCACACCTTCATCCTCTCCCACCCCAACTCAAAGTTCCTTGATGCCCACTCCCTCAGCTTAGAAATCTGCAAATTCTTCCCCAATGCCCCTATTTCTCATTACTTGCAAGGACATCAAATCAACCAATCCCTCACTCAACACTGAACTCCTCAAAAAGGTCTCTTGTGTCACCATTGGCCCTATGCCACACTTACACTTTTCCTTACCTCCTACTCTCCCTGCCAGGCCCTACCTCCATTGGCCCTATGCCACACTT
This sequence comes from Schistocerca gregaria, assembly GCF_023897955.1. Taxonomy (NCBI): domain Eukaryota; kingdom Metazoa; phylum Arthropoda; class Insecta; order Orthoptera; family Acrididae; genus Schistocerca; species Schistocerca gregaria. Next base: position 12,790,555 of record NW_026061795.1, on the reverse strand, counting down.
ACTCTTTTCCTTATCTCCTACTCTCCCTGCCAGGCGCAACCTCCTTTCTATCCTCCAACCCTCACCACCATAATCATGAAGCTTAGCCCCATGGTCAGGGAGGTAGTGGTGTTGGCCAAACTGAAAACACAGCCTGCACTTGAAACCCATTCTGCCTGCCGCATTTGCAGTGACTTCAACCCCACCTTCCTTATGAGTATCTTCACAAAATCCTCCATCGAACATCAACTCACCCAGTTATGACACCCTTCAGGAATCGCCTCTCTTTTACATGTCTGCTGGGCTGCACCAAGTGTCTCTATGACACAGTTGGAGTCATTAGACAAGATCGTTTTGCTGAGACTCCTGCTGGCATCCTACTAGGGTCTCACTGTGGATATTCCTCTGGGTGTCCAGCAGTCTTTCCACAAGACAAAACAGATTGCTTGCTGTAACTCTCCCACCTTGGTTCTGGAACACAGTAATTGCTTCGCTATTGAAATATAATACTCATTCTGCAGCCGACTGAATAAGACACTCCCACTGCCTTTATGTTATTGCTCCCCCCCCCCTCCCAACGACATGGCTGCTAGACTACTACAAGAGTTTCCATGACTCGTTAGTGTCTTGGAGAGATGTCAGCTGAGAGTCTGTAGTATGCGAGGGTGAATAAATTCAGTTTCCCATTGTCAGTGTGAGAGGGCGAGGGTTACAGTAAACTGGCAGAGGAGCATCAGTTACAAGCTACTGCCCACGCAGGAGAAGTTCCATACTATGGCTGTAGCTGAATGATAGCGCCAGTATCATAGACACGCACTAGCAGAAAGACTCCAGCAAAGTCCTCAAGCCATATGCAATAGCGCAGCATCCATCTAATGGCAATGCAGTTCCTGAACGCAGCGTTAGTGTCTTGGAGAGACGTCAGCGAAGAGATTGAAGTATGCAATGGCAAAGAAATTTCTGTGCCCCATCGTCAATGTGAATCTGCGTGGGTTACAGTAAACCACCAGCAGACTATTGGTTACAACCCACTGGACATCCAGGAGAGGTTCCATACAGTAACAGTAGCCGAATCCCAAAGCGAATATCATAGATATTTACTAGCAAAAAACTCCGACAATGTCATTGAGGCATCTGCAATGGCGCAGTACCCACGTGGTAGAGATGCAAGTCCTAAGTATTGTGTTAGTGCCTTGGAGACACATTGGCAGAGATTATGTAGTATGCAATGCCGAAGCAAATTGTGTGTTACATCGTCCATGTGAGGCTGCGAGGCTTACAGTAAACCTGCAGCAGTGCATCGAGTACGAGCTACTGGACACGCAGGAGAGATTCCATGTTGTTCCTTAGCACAATGCCAGCTCCGGTATCATAGAGATACATTAGCAGAATGACTCGGACAATGTCCTTGAGGCATATGTAATAGGTCAGAATCTATCTGATGAAGATGCAGTTATTGAGGGCAGCATTAATGTCTTGGAGAGATGACGAGAGAGAGTCTGTAGTACGCAATGAGCGAAGCAATTTCTGCGACCCATCGTCAATGAGAGGGTGCGAGGGTTACAGTAAAAGGCAGTGGCTGAACAGTCACAATCTCCTGGACACCCAGGAGAGGTCCCATGTGGCAAGCGTAGTGCCAGCGCCAGTATCATAGATATACACTAAAAAATGATCTCAACAATGTCCCCTAGGCATATGCAATAGTGCAGCACCCATCTAATGGCGAGGCAGTTCTCAAGCGCAGGATTAGTGTTTATGGGAGACGTCAGCAGAGAGCCTATGGTATGGAATGCCGAAGGATTTCTGTCCCCCATGATGAATGTGCGGTAGCAAGACCTACAGTAGAACACCAGCAATGCATCGGTTACAAGCTACTGGACACACAGGAGAGGTTCCATGTGGTATCATAGATATACACTCGCAGAATGACTCCGTCATGTCCTAAAGGCGTATGCAATGCCGCAGGACCAGTCTGGTGATATGCAATTCTTGAGGGCAGCGTTAGTGTCTTGGAGAGATGTAATTTGCAATGGCGAAGCAATTTCTGTGTCCCATCGTACTGTAACAGAAAACCAGCAGCAGTGCATCAGTTACAAGCTACTGGACGAGCAGGAGAGATTATATGTAATTTCCATAGCCGAATTCCAGCGCCTTTATCATTGATACATACTAGCAGAAAGACTGTAACAATGTCTTCAGGCATATGCAATAGCGCATCATACTTCTCATGGAAATGCAGTTCCTTATAGCAGCATTAGTGTCTTCGAGAGACGTTGGCACAGAGTTTGTAGCATGCAATGGCAAAACAATTTGTGTGTCATATCGTCAATGTGAGGGTGCAAGGGTTACAGTTAACTGGCAGCGCTGCATCAGTTACAAGCTACTGGACACCCAACAGAGGTTCCATGCAGTAACGGTAGTCCCAGTCCATCGCAAGTGTCATAGATATACGTTAACAGAATGACTGTGACAATGTTTTCGAGTCATGTGCAATACTGCAGCACCTGTCTAATGGTGAGTCAATGGCCAGGGCCGCATTAGTGTCTTGGAGACATGTCGGTAGAGAGCCTCTAATATGTAATTATGAAGAAATTTCTGTGTCCCATGGTCTAACTGCTTGTGCTAGGATTATAGTAAACTGGCAGCAGTGCACCGGTTACAACCTACTGGACCTCCAAGAGACGTTCCATACGGTGATCGTAGCCAAATGCGAGCCACAGTATCATAGACATACACCAGCAAAATGACTCCGACAATATCCTAGAGTCATATGAGATAGCGCAGACCCGTACTGTGGAGATGCAATCCCTGAGGGCAGTGTAAGTGTCTTGAAGAGACGTCGGCAGAGAGCCAGTAATACGAAATGGTGAAGCAATTTCTGTGTCCTGTTATCAATGTGAGGGTGCAAGGGGTGCAGTAAACCTGTAGCGGTGCATCCATTACCAGGTACTGGACATGCAGGACAGGTTCCATGTGATTACCTCAGCCAAATGTCCTCGAGGCATATGCAATGGCGGAGCACCTGTCTGGCGGAGTTACAATTCCGAGGGCAGCGTTATTGTCTTGGAGAGATGTCAGCTGGGAGCCTGTAGTGTGAAAAGGCGAAGGAATATTTGTGTCTCATCGTCAATGAGAGAGTGCGTGTGTGGGGTATGCTAAACCGGCAGGTGTGCACCAGATACAAACTGCTGGACACCCAGGAGAGGCTGCATGCGGAGTCAGTAGCCAAATGCCAACGCCGGTTTCATAGATGTACACTAACGTATTAGTCCAACAATGTCTTCGAGGCATATGCTACAGGTTAGCAGTGTCTGGTGGAGATGAACTTCCTAGGCCCATCATTAATGTCTTCTAGAGACAACGGCATTGAGCCAGTAGAATGTGTTCTTTCATAACCGTAAGCAAAGGAACGGAGATGCAGAATGCAAACCAGAGAAGGTGGTGAGAAAACGTCCGAAAATGATGCGTTGAATTTTACCGAGCTGTGCCAAGAGTGACACCTGGAAGAAGTGAATATAAGCGCCGCTACTGTTGGCTAAGGCCGCTCAGATCGCCTCACAGTACTGACATTAGTGGAACATATTTGCAGAGCGTGCTACAAGAAAAGCTAGTTGTGATTGTTATCAGTTATTTGTCCGGACATCGACTATAGCGATAACTATTATTGTTTGCATGTTACTTGCGATACCGATGTAATTCCAAACTTAAGTACTGTCATATCTGTTTTATAGAAATAAAGCTACTAATGTTATTAGTTAGAATTGTCGTAAAGCATTCTGAGGACAAACCATCATTTAGACACCCTGTAAGCAACGAATGGGCATCACCCCACAGTATGCAATGGCGAAGCAATTTCTGTGATCCATGGTCAATGTGAGGGTACGAGGGTTACAGTAAATCACCAGCAGTGCATCTCTTACAAACTATGGGACAACTGGGAGGGGTTACATGCAATGACATAGCGAAAATCTACCACCAGTACCACAGATATACGATAGCAGAATGATTCTGACAATGTACTCGAGGCATATGCAGTAGTGCAGCAACAGTTTAGTGGGGATGCAATTCCTGAGAGCAGCATTAGTATCTTGGACAGACGGCGGTATAGAGCTTTGGCGAAGCAGTTTCCGTCCCATTGTCAATGTGAGGGTGCGAGAGGTACAGTGAGCCGCAGAAGTACATCAGTCGCAAACTACTGGACACTCAGGAGAGGTTTCATGCACTGACCATAGACGAATGCCAGCGCCAGTATCATAGCTATACACTAGCACAATTACTCCAAAATTGTCCTCGAGGCATGTGCAATGTTGCAGCACCTGTCTAATTCCGGCTTCAGGTATAGCCTTGCCATTTGTGTCTTGGAGAAATGCTGGGAGAGAGCATGTAGTATGCAACTGCGAAGCAATATTTGTGTCCTCCCATCAATGTGTGGGTGCGAGGATTACAGTAAACAGGCAGTGGTGCATCGGCTACAAGCTACTAAACACCAAGAAGAGTTTCATAGCAATGACTGTAGCTGAATGTCAGCACCAGTAACATAGATATACACTAGCAGAATAATCCTGACAACCTCCTCGTGCCATAGGAAATTTCTTGGCACCTGCCCTACTGCAAGGCAATTTCGAAAGGCAGCATTAGTGCCTTGGAAAGACGTAGGCAGAGAGCCTGTAGTACGGAATGGCGAAGCATTTCTGTGGCCCATCGTCAATAAGAATGTCGGAGCGTTACAGTAAACTTGCAGTGGTGCATCAGTTACTTGCTACTAGACACCCAGCAGATTCCCATGCAGTGGCCACAGCTGAATGTCGAAGCAAAAAAAAAAGTGGCTCTGAGCCCTATGGGACTCAACTGCTGTGGTCATTAGTCCCCTAGAACTTAGAACTACTTAAACCTAACTAACCTAAGGACATCACACACATCCATGCCCGAAGCACGATTTGAACCTGCGACCGTAGCAGTCGCACGGTTCCGGACTGCGCGCCTAGAACCGCGAGACCACCGCGGCCGGCTCGAAGCAAGTATCATAGATACACACTAGCAGAAAGACTCCAACAGTGTCCTCACAGTGTATGCAATATCGCAGCACCAGTCAAATGGCAAGGCAATTCCCGAGGACAGCTTTAGTGTGTTGGAGAGACATCGTCAGAGAGCCTGTAGTATGAAATGGCGTATCAGTTTCTGCGTCCCATCATCAACATGAGTGTGTGAAGGTTACAGTAGACCATCACTGGTACATTAGTTACAAAACTGTAGGACACCCACCAGAGGTTCCATGCGGTGACCATAGCCGAATGCCAGTGCCATTATCATAGATATACACTAGCAGAATGACTCTGACAATGTCCACGAGGCAAATGCAATAGTGAAGCAGCCGTCTGATGGAGATCCAGTTCATGAGGGCAGCAATAGTGTCTTGAAGAGACGTCAGCTCAGAACCTGTAGTGTGCAATGGTGGAGCAATTGCTTTATCCAGTTGTCATTCTGAGGGTGCAAGTGTTACAGTAAACTGGCAGTGGAGCATCGGTTGCAAGCTACTGGACAACAAGGTGAGAGGTTCCGAGTTGTGACCGTAGCCAAAAGCCAGTGCCAGTATCATAGACTACATTAGCAAAATGATTCTGACAGTGTCCTCGAGTCATATGCAATAGCACAGCACCTGTATGATGAAGAGGCAGTTCCTGAGGGCAGCATTAGATTCTTGGAGAAATGTCAGATGAGAGCCTGTAGTATACAGTGGCAAACCAATGTCAAGGTGAGGCTGCGAGGCTTACAATAACCTGGCAGTGGTTCATCAGCTACATATTGCTGGGCACCCAGGAGAGGCTCCATGCAGTGACCATGGCCGAATGCTGGTGCCAGTATCATATGTATGCACCACTCAAATGACTCTGACAATCTCATCGAAGCATTTGCAGTAGAGTAGCTCCTATCTGATGGAGATGCCATTCCTGAGGTTACCTATAATGTCTTGGAGAGGCGTTGGCAGAGAGCCTGTAGTATGCAATGGTGAAGCAATTTTTGTGTTCCAATGTCAATGTGAGTATGTGAGAATTACAGTATAAGATCAGCGGTGCATTGGTGAAAAGTTACTGGACACCCAGAAAAGGTTCCATGTGTTACAGTAGCCGCATGTTGGCGCCAGTATCACAGATATGCACTACCAAAATGTCTCCGACAGTCTCCTTGAGGCATATGCAGTAGCGCAGCACCTTTCTGATAGAGAAAAAATTCCTAAAGTCAGCGTCAGTGTCTAGGAGAGAGGTCAGAATGGAGCCTGTAATATGCAATAGCGAAGCAATTTCTGTGTCCTGTCGTCCATGTGAAGGTGTGAGGATTACAGTAAACTGGCAGCAGTGCTTCAGTTACAAGCTATTGGACACCCAGGAGAGGTTCTATCAGTGACCATACCCAACTGCGAGCGCCATTATCATAGATATAGACATTCAGAATGATACCGACAATGTCCTCGAGGCATATGCTTTAGCACAGAACCCATGTGATGGAAATGCAGTTTCTGAGGGCAGCATTAGTGTTTTTAGCAGACATGGGAAGGGAGCCTGTAGTATGCAATGGAGAAGTAATTTGTGTGTCCCATTGTCAACGTGACTGTGTGAGAATTACAGTAAACCAGCAGCAGAGCATTGGTTACAAGTTGCTGGACACCCAGAAGAGGTTCCATTCAGTGATCGTAGAAGAATGTCAGCGCCAGTAGCGGAGAATTGCAATTACTGAGCCCGTGTTAGTGTCTTGAAGACGCTGTAGTATGTAATGGTGAAATTACACACATCAAAAAAAGTTTTGCATCTACTCGGTTACGAAAGTTCTGGAACCTGTACAGAAAATTGGAATAGAGATCCACATAAACATTATTTCCACACTTTTTACTGCTCATGGAAACGACACACTGCATATTGTACCACCATATAACGAGACCTTCAGAGGTGGTGGTCCAGAATGCTGTACACACCAGTACCTCTAATACCCAGTAGCACGTTCTCTTCCATTGATGCATGCCTGTATTCGTCGTGGCATACTATCCACAAGTTCAACAAGGCACTGTTGGTCCATAATGTCCCACTCCTCACTGGCGATTCGACATAGATCCCTGAGAGTGGTTGGTGGGTCACGTCGTCCATAAAGAGCTTTTATCAATCTATCCTGGGATGGCTGACAGGGTTCATGTCTGGATAACATGCTGGCCATTCTAACGAGCGATGTCGTTATCCTGAAGAAAGTCATTCAGAAGATGTGCACGATGGATAGTTCAAATGGCTCTGAGCACTATGGGACTTAACATCTATGGTCATCAGTCCCCTAGAACTTAGAACTACTTAAACATAACTAACCTAAGGACAGCACACAACACCCAGTCATCACGAGGCAGAGAAAACCCTGACCCGCCGGGAATCGAACCCTGGAACCTGGGCGCGAGAAGCGAGAATGCTACCGCACGACCACGAGCTGCGGACCACGATGGATGCGCAAATTATCGTCCATGAAGATGCCTCGCCAATATTCTGCTGATGTGATTGCACTATCAGTTGGAGGATGGCATTCACATATCGTACAGCCATCAGTGACCACCAGTGGCGTATGCTGGCCCCACATGCTGCTACCCTAAAACAGCAAGGAACCTACATCTTGCTGCACTCGCTGGACAGTGTGTCTAAGGCGTTCAGCCTGAGCGGGTTGCCTCCAAAACCGTCTCCGATTATTGTCTGGTTGAAGGCATCTGCAACACTCATCAGTGAGGAGAACATGATGCCAATCCTGAGTGGTCCATTCGGCATGTTGTTGGGCTATATCTGTACTGTACTGCTTAGTGTCATGGTTTACAAAGATGGACCTCGCCATGGGCGTCGGGAGTGACGTTGTGCACAATTTGAGTCGTAACACAACGTCCTGTGGCTGCATAAAAAGCATTGTTCAACATGGTTGCGTTGCTGTCAGCGTTCCTCTGAGCCATAATCCTTAGGTAACGGTCACCCACTGCAGTAGTGACACTTGGGCGGCCTGAGCAAGGCATGTCATCGACAGTTCTTGTCTCTCTGTATCTCCTCCATGTCCAAACATCGTTTTGGTTCACTCAGAGACACAGTTCCCTTGGTGAGAGCCCTTCCTGGCACAAAGAAACAATGCGATGATATACTATCCACAGTCAATGTCTATCTTCAAGAGTTCTGGGAACTGGGGTGATGCAAAACTTTTTTGATTTGTGTATTTCTACATCCCATCACAAATGTCAGGGTTGCGAGGTTAAAGTAAACCGGCAGTAGTGCATCGGTTACAAGCTATTGGACATCCAGGAGAGGCTCCAGTATCATTCATATACTAGTAGTAGTAGTAGTAGTAGTAATAGTTTTATTCATCCGTAGATCTCTTTTTACAAGGATATAGGACATGTCAAAGTATTTACAAGCTTAGATCAATTTACAATAAGCTAATTCGTATACACATATATTTACAGACTTCTAGTTAGAGACAATCATTAGATTTTACTCATGGTATACAATAATTTATTTACAAATAACTCATTAAATAATGTAATGCCACACTATTCACTCATATTTCACTATCAGTCACTGCACACACTATACACACATTGTTTCATAACACTTCACTCACTACATACACACACACACACACACACACACACACACACACACACACACACACAGGTGATCCTTGGGCCATTTTCTGTACTGCAAGTTCCCATTTGCTATCCTGAAAAACTGAGTCAGCATCCCTTCATAATGAGTGAGATGTTGAGCTCAGAAAGAGGAAGAGGTGTTAGTATTGTGCTATGCATAGCTTGAGGGGAGAGTGTCTCTAGAAAGGAAAAAAGAAGAAAAATAATAAAGTGAAGGTGTTATGTGGAGTATTGGATGTTTTATAATCATTATTATTATTTTTATTTGTTTGTATAACATTTTTTTATCAAACCCCTACTCTGCTTTATCTAAGTAATCCTTCAATGTATAAAATGTATTGCATAACAGGTACTTTTTAGCTCCCTTCTTAAATAAGTGTATTTTTGAAATTTCTTTAATCTCTTTTGGTAATTTATTGTACAGTTTTATTCCTTGGTAGAAAATGCTGTTTTGAGTTTTATGTTTATTTTTTCTTGGTAAATGTAAGTTGAGTCTATCTTTTGTTGCATGGTCATGGACAGAGCTGTTTGTGCAGTAATTGCCAATGTTACTTTTGATGTGTACAACTGACTGGTAAATGTGTTCACATTGAGCAGTTAAAATTCCCAGTGTTTTGAACAGATCTTTACAATGAGTTCGACTACTATTTCTGGTTATTATTCTTATGGCTCTTTTCTGGAGTTTGAAAATTGTGTTCATATTTTGTGGATTTGTTCCCCAAAAAAGAATGCCATAGCTAAGAATTGAGTGTATATATGAATAATATGTAACTAAAAGACACTGCATGTTACACACAGATGATAGAATTCTAAGGGCATAACATGCTGATGACATTCTGTTTGCAAGTACCTTAGTGTGTTCGCACCACTTCAGCTGAGAGTCAATATTCATTCCTAGAAATTTTGCATTTGTTACACAGTCTATAGAGGTGCCATCTACATTTAATTTAACATTGCCATTTTTCCTCTTCAAACTGAAGTTCATGGCATTAGTTTTCTTTATGTTTAATGTCAATTTGTTGCTTATTGACCAATCGTAAACTTCCTTGAGAGTTTCATTTGCTTTCTCGGTAAGGAGTTCTCTTGTTCTCTCAGTGACTATAATATTGCTGCCATCAGCGAAGAGAATTTTCTCACCATGAGTAACACTACTGGGAAAGTTATTGATGTATATCAGGAATAGTATTGGTCCTAATATGCTACCTTGTGGAACCCCTATATTAATATGTTTTGGTTCTGATAAGTATTTTACTAAATGTTTAGATCTATTTGAAGTATGTGTCATCTCTACTCTTTGTACCCTATCTGTTAGGTATGATCGAAACCAGTCATTAGCTACCCCTCTTATTCCTAATGCTTCTAATTTATTTAATAGAATCTTGTGGTCGACTGTATCAAAAGCCTTAGAAAGATCCAAAAATATGCCTGTGACACACTCATCTTTATCAAGAGCATTAAGTACAACTTTTGTGAATTCTACTATGGCTGACTCCGTATTTTTGCCACTTCGAAAACCAAACTGTGATTTGCTTAAAAGATTGTATTTATTCAGATAATTCATTAATCTGTCTTTCATAATTGCTTCTATTATTTTTGAGAATGCTGACAGCAGGGAAATGGGCCGGTAGTTTTCTATGTCTTCTGCATTACCTTTCTTAAGCAAAGGTACAACTCTTGCCTGTTTTAGCTGCTCTGGAAATGTCCCTGATGTGAAGGATTCATTTATTATATTTGTTAATGGGCCTTGTATAATCCCTATGCATTGTTTCAGTACACACATTGGTACATCATCTAAGCCTTCTGACTTTTTATTTTTTAGCTTTTGAACAGTTTTATTGACTTCATTCTCTGTGGTTGGAAGTAACATCATTGTATCTAGTGCAACAATTTTTGCAGGTGTTTGTTTTGGGGAATTTTTGCTGTAACTTCTCTGCAATACTTGAAAAATGCTCGTTTACATAGTTTGCTAAGTGTTGTGGATCATTTATTACCTTATCCCATCCCTTAGCAGTATGTTATTCTGCGTTTGTTTGCCTCTCCCCGTTTCCTTTTTTATAACATCACAGACTGCTTTGCTTTTATTCTCTGCATTATATATTATTTTGTCATTAAATGACTTTTTTGCAGCAATCAGCACCTTCCTATAAATCTTTTTGTATCTATGATAGAAATTTAAGAATTCTGGATCATTGTGAATCTTTTTCATGGAACTGAGGTGTTTAAGTGTTTGGGAGGACTTCTTAATACCTGCTGTTATCCATCTGTTTTTGTGAGATGTTGATACAGTCATGCATACTTTTGGAAATGCTGTTTCAAAGTTCAATTTAAACAATGTGGAGAATTTGGAGAATTTCATATTCACATTGGTTTCCTTATACACTTCATCCCAGCTTTGTTTTTCTAGTTCTTTTGAAAAATCTTTTATTTTGATTTCTGATAGATGTCGTTTATAGGCTTGTAGTTTAGGGAATGATTCGATGCCTGATTTTACTGTTGTTATTTGACAGAGATGGTCTGATAGTCCGAGATCTTTTACAGCTACATCACATTTTTCCCTGTCTATATTTGTGGCCACATGGTCAATTACTGATGCAGTCATTGTAGTAACCCTTGTTGCACTATTGACCAATAGGGACATGCCAAAACTTTGAAGGATGTTTATGAAGGTGCTGCTGGATTCATTTATGATATTAGTGTTGATGTTTATGTCCCCACACAGAATTGTGTTGACCTTTGTACTTGAGACTTTATCTAGAACTTCTGTTAATTTATTGAAAGAAGTGTCCACACTACCACTGGGAGATCTATACACACACAAAATGATTAATTTCTTGGTGATATCGAGCCCTGATAATTCAATAGCTGATATTTCAATGTGTTTGTCTTCACTTACTGTACTGAGGTCATGTCTAGATTTGAACTCTAGCATAATGACTCTGACAATGTCCTCGAGGCATATGAAATAGCGCAGCATCCGTCTGATGGAGATTCAGCTCTTGACGGCAGCATTAGTGTCTTGGAGAGACGTCAGCACAGAGCGTGTAGTATGCACTAGCAAATCAAATTCTGTATCCTACCGTCAATATGAGGATGTGAGGGTTACAGTAAACCAGTAGCAGTGCAATGGGTGGAAGCTACTGGACACCCAGGAGAGGTTCCATGCAGTGTCCGTACCAAAATGCCAGTGCGAGTATCGTAGATATACTCTAGCAGAAGAAGCCTCGACTATGTCCTCTCCTTCTGCGCACCACACGTTTAATGGTGAGGCAATTCTCGAGGGCAATAATTGTGTCTTCGAGGGATGGCGGTAGAGAGCCTGTAGTATGCAATGGGAAAGCAATTTCTGTGTCCCATCATCAATGTGACGATGCGATTATTGCAGTAAACCAGCAGTGATGCATGAGCTACAGACTACTGGACACCCAGGATCGGCGCCATGTGGTGACCATAACCAAATTCTGGTTTAAGTATTATGGATATACACTAGCAGAATGACTCAAAGAATGTCCTCGAGGCATATGCAATATCGCAGCACCCAACTAATGGCGAAGCAATTCCTGAGGGCAGCATTATTGGCTTGGAGAGATGTCGGCAGATGGCCTGTAGTACGAGGGTGATATGAAAAGTTCTTGGAATCACCACGAGAGGTCAGCACTAGCGCAACGGGTTGTTCACGTGATATTCATTGGACTCTTGCCTGTAAACACGTGCCACGTCAGTGCTCTTGGAAGAGAGCTGTGGTGGTGACGTGGCTCTGTTGTTGCTCCTGCGAAGTGATTTGCGAAGAAGGAAAAAAATCTAGATTCGAGCAGTGATTAAGTACTTTGTAAAGAAATGCATGAAAACAGAGGACATTCGTGTCGATTTCCAGAATACACTGGGGGACTTTGCTCCTTCATATTCAACAGTCGCCAAGTGGACAAACGAATTTAAATTTGTTTGGGAGAGCTTAGATGATGATCCGTGCATTGGTCAGCCAAGATGTGTCACTACTCCAGAAATCATAGCGAAAGTGCACAAATTGTTCACAGAGGATCGCCGATTGAAAGTGCGTGAAACTGTTCGTGTTTGACAGGTTGATGTGAAAGGGTACATCCTATTTTAACTGAAGAATTAGAAATGAAAAAATTATCTGCAAGATGAGTGCCGCGACTCTACACTGGATCAAAAAAGCATGAGAATGGGCATATCTGAACAATGTTGGGCTCGTTTTAGGAGAAACGAACAAGATTTTTTGCACTGGTTTGTGACCACAGATGAAACTAGGGTGCACTATTATACCCCAGAGACAAATCAACAGTCAGAGCAGTGGAAACATGCCGATTCTCAGCCACCAAAGAAAGCAAAGACAATTCCGGGCGGGAAAGGCCCTGGCATAAGTTTTACGGACTGCGTGGTAATTACTCAGGTGCCTGGTGAGGACTGTGACCTCACCAAATGGATCGCATGTGAAGCTAGGGATTGATGAACTCCCACAGAAGACGCCGAACCTGAGGGTCGCTGGTTCGATTTCAGAACGCAGCACTCGGCGCCTCACCGTAGTCGCTTGTTCATACACAACGAGCGAATTCACAAGGAGAAGACCGCGCCGCTGCCGCAGTGAGTCACGAGCACAGTGCTGAACTGGAGAACAAACCGCCGGCGCACCGCTGCAACACGAGCCGTCGTGGCATCAGCCGTCACCGGAACCTTCACTCTATGACTCCGCCGCGAGGAACTCAGCGAGTTAAAAAACATTGTATTACTCTGTTTGTTCGAAGGGTCTTTTGTTTCAATAAACGACTGCTAGTGAAACCACCAATGTTTCTCTCACACCTCACCCTCTAAGCCAAGGAAAGAGCCCACTGCACCGCCCACACAGTGTCGTTCTCCCTCCCGCCATCCCTGACAAAAAATGACCTTTGGTCTGCTCTGTCACTGACACGTAATATCTAGTGTCACTAAACCTCGACCCACTACTGTGGAAGAAAGAAAGAAATTCGTGTGTTATATTGTTGATTGTACTAGATTTTGGTCTTCAACTTGTAATTTGCATACGATCTGTGTAAATGTTATCTGTTGTTAACGTTTTTCATGTTAAATTCATGTACTTCCTCGTTCCACGATCACGGAGATCTGATAGTCAATTTGATCCTAATGAACAAGGCATATAAAATAAAATAAAAATAAATAAATTACTTTCCAAAGCGAAATTTTTATTTTCCATTGTTATGAAATTCCTGGCAGGTTAAAAGTGTGTGAACGAGAATCGAACTCGCGACCTTCACCGTTTGCGGGCAGGTGTTCTACCAGCTAAGTTACCCAAGTATGACTCGCGACCTGTCCTCACAACCTTACCTCTTCCAGAACCTCGTCTTCTATCTTCCAAATTTCACATAAGCTCTCCTGCGAATCATGCAAGACCGGCATTCCTAGAAGAAAGAAGTTTGCGGACTCATTGCTTGGCTACAGCCAGGGACTATACCACGTCCCCGCAACATCCTTTCTTCCAGGAGTCCAGGCCTCGGAAGTTTCGCAGCAGAACTGTGTGGTTTGGAATGTTCACTGAAGCCCGAAAGAAAATTGCTACAGCCATGCGTATTCAAATACGGAGTTATGTAAACAGGCAGAATTCAGTGCTGCTGTCAGCAACGCCCGTATAAGACAACAAGTGTCTGGTGCAGTTGTTAGATCGGTTACTACTTCCACAATGCCAGGTTATCAAGATTTAAGTGAGTTTGAAAGTGGTATTACAGTCGGCGCACGAGTTTTGGGATACAGCAAAAATGGCTCTGACTGCTATGGGACTTAGCTTCTCAGGTCATCAGTCCCCTAGAACTAAGAACTACTTAAACCTAACTAACCTAAGGACATCACACACTTCCATGCCCAAGGCAGGATTCGAACCTGCGACCGTAGCGGTCCCGCAGTTCCAGACTGTAGCGCCTAGAACCGCTCGTCCACTAGACCGGCTGGGATACAGCATTTCCGAGGTAGTGATGGAGATTTTCCTGCACGACTATTTCAGGAGTGTACTGTGAACATCAGGAATGCGGTAAAACATCAGATCACCAACATCGCTGCAGCCGGGAAAAGATCTAGCAAGAACGGGACCTACGACAACTGAAGAGAATCGTTCAGCATGATAGAAGTGCAACTTTTCTGCATGTTGCTGCAGATTTCGATGCTGGGACATCAACAACTGTCAGCTTGCAAACCATTCAACGACACATCAGCGATACGGGCTTTCGGAACCAAAGGCCCACTCGTGTAGCCTCGATGACTGCACGACACAAAGCTTAACGCTTCGCCTGGGCCCATCAACACCGACAATGGACTGTTGATGATGATGGAAACACGTTGCCTGGTCGGACGAGTCCCGTTTCTAATTGTATTGAGATGATGGACGTTCATGGGTAACCTCGTGAATCCGTGGGTCCTGCATGTCAACAGGGGACTGTTCTAGCTGGTGGAGGCTTTGTAATGGTATGGGGCATGTACAGTTGGAGTCTAGTAGGTGGAGGCTCTGTAATGGTATCAGGCATGTACAGTTGGAGTCATATGGGACCCCTGATACATCTAGATACAACTCTGAGAGCTGATACATACGTAAGCGCCCTGTGTGATCACCAGCACCCATTCATGTCCATTGTGCATTATGACGGACTTGGGCAATTCCAGCAGGACATTGCGACACCTCACAAGTCCAGAATTGCAAACAAAGTGGCTCCAGGCGCACTCTTCTGAGTTTACACACTTCCTCCGACCACTAAACTACCCAGGCATGACATTATTGAGTATGTCTTGAGTATGTCGTGCTGTTCAGAAGAGATTTCAACACGCTCGTACTTTCACGAACTTAGGGACAGCCATGCGGGATTCATGGTGTCAATTCCGTCCAACACTACTTCAGACATTAGTTGAGTCCATGCCACATCGTGTTGCGGTACTTCCGCCCTCGCGGGGGCCCTACACCTTACTGTGCAGGTGTACCAGTTTCTTTGGCTCTTCATTGTATTCGATGAGATACTGCCGCTGTGACGGTGTTGTTCTCGGCGGATCTGTCCCGGACAACACAAACCATTTATGCTACTACTATTCTCGGTGTACAAATCGTTTAATTATACGACCATAATTGTGCTCATATCCTCATAGAGTAAACAAAGGCGACGGTGACATGACGCATTTTTCAACAATACAGGGGGTTCTTCGACGTCCCGTGTCGTTTCTTAGCAACAGTCTGAGTCGAGTGGAATGTAGAGCAACGTGAATGGCGCTGTCCGCATTCAGCGAATCTGAAGAAATAGTGAAATGCAGTAGGGGCTCGGACGATAGTGGTCTCTGGTAAGTCATTAATTAGCATCTGATTTCCGACAATCCCTGGCAGCTGACACAAAGGCCTTAAATCGATTGCATCTTTCTGCACACGCGTAACATTAATTCTCACATCACATATATTGAATGAATACGGAGATCTTGAACACAGCCGTTATATTCGAGGTAATTTAATTTTCCAAATCCGTCGTCGAGACCGTTTATCACAGTTCGCCTAAAGCAGTTTGTGTTGGAGAACCATTAACCTCATTAATCTTGCAATTAGAGTAAGATCGAAATACTACAAATTATACGTGTTCCTACGGAGATGCACATGCCACGTGCTTACCGTATTCGCTCGCGTAGATAACGCTCGACAAGCTTAGTACATCGCGATGCTGCCGTGAAACACACGTTTTCCATCCCCCTGTCGTAAGAAATAATATACTTTCTAACGTATTTTAAATAAATGTCAGGCATTAAGCTCTATTTTGAGTCAAATCCAGCGTCCGATTCCACATACAGCTTTGACCAATGACACCCCGAGTGAAGGACGCCATGAGTTTACGATGCGAAGGATGGAACTGGCTTGTTATTAAATTTCATCTGTGGTTGTCTGTGCCGTAAACTATGCTGTTTATTACAAATATATCGCGATATCCCAGGTTGTGGGGTAGGCAAGAACCTAAGTGCACAGCTTAAGTTGCTGCTCGTGAATCAAGTAGCAATCTTGTTTATAATCTTAGTTCTCATAAATATATATGACTATTTTTTCCGAATACGGCACCATTTACAAAGGTGGGGTTGGCCAGAAACTTAAGAGCACAGCTGCGACTATCTGCAATTACCGGTATATATAATCCTGCTTCTCACAAACATTTGGTTGTTTTCCTCCGAATGTGCCATCACTGCCGAGGGTGAGATTACGCAGAAACCCAAAGAGGACAGTTATATACGTCATTATAGTCCTTCATCCCACAGTTCGTTATTTATCGTGGTTTTTCATTGTTTGTTGTTATTCCTTTTAGGATTATTTGTTTATTTATTTACTTTTTGTGTCTATATACCGTAGGTCAAATCACATTGTTGATTCCAACGTTAGTTATGTTTCCCGTTCTTCCAGTAGCATAACGAATGATACGAAAAAATTAGACGTTTGACGAAATAACTAACAGCCAATAGAAATCATGAAAATAACGGAACGTGGAATCAAAAATTAGAGTGATACCATTCATGGCAATTCTCAAAGAATGTGCAGTACACACCTGCAACATCAGTTGTACAGAGAGTAACATGGAAACAGAAATCGTATAACTGTCAAGTCTTTTAGAATTTTCATGCGTGATACCGCTGAAATTTGTAACTGCACGTTCCATTATTATGTCATTTTCATTAGGGGTGGCTCCCAAATTCCTTTAGGATTTACCTGTATGGTATCGCTTCCTGTACTAATGCAAAAAAGCGATTAAGAGCAAACCTTCGAATCGACAACTAGAACTGACCTATACAGCCCACTTCTGGTTATCGATTGTTCAAATGTGTGTGAAATCTTGTGGGACTTAACTGCTAAGGTCATCAGTCCCTAAGCTTACACACTACTTAACCTAAAGTATCCTAAGGACAAACACACACACCGATGCCCGAGGGAGGACTCGAACTTCCGCCGGGACCAGCCGCACAGTCCATGACTGCAGCGCCTTAGGTTATCCATTCCAAGATTTGTTATTTTTTCGTTACGTGTGTAGTGACTTTTCTCTTAGAAATTCTGTGTTGCTTTCTTCTTATTTCCCGATAATGTCCTTCTTACGTTTTCTTTGAGTTGCTATTTATTTCATTTTGCAGTTCTTGTGTTAGATTTTAGTTTGTGCCCGTTCAAAACTCCACCCCTCCGTTCAAAACTCCACCCTCCTAAGATTCAATACTTCTTATTAAGACTTACCGCCATTCCACAATATTACGAGTTTACTATACGTGATGTTGCAGTGAGCTTTTAAGAATGTCTGTGGTTATTTCACTTCCTAGCGTAAGCTATAATAATAATTCAGGTGCTGAGAACCAGAAGGGCCCAAAGCACATATGTTAAGTTTACGGAAAAACAGATACTTGTGAAAATCAAATTTGCAGGGAAACCACCAGTCTCATAGGTTTGACTTGTATCTTTTTTAACATCCTTCCTATAAAAACCATGTAATATTTATTATTGTTATTATTATTGTTGTTATTCTTATTGTCAACTTACAAAATTTTTGTATATAGGCTAGAGACAATAGTTTCTTTTAATTGTAGTATAGTTTGTAATTAACGTAAAACTAGAATCAGGACATAAGTAACAGACACTTAATGCACCACACATATAGTTGTGACCTTTTCCAACACGTCATATTCCTCGTTGTCATCATTTTCATTAAGCACGTTCTCTGGCTTCAGGCTCAGACGAAACTGTTTGTTCACTTTAGGCATGAGTTGTAGTAGTTTTGTTAAGTCTATTTGTTTAAAGATTGATATAGTACTTTGTTAAGAGTTCGTGTTTCGAGGTTGGTATTTGCCTTCCACCTATTGGGCACTAGGATTTGCGAGGCATCTACACACTGTGGAGAAATAGCAAATTGTGGTCTCCCTCGATGTGACTTGAAGAAAATGGTGGCCTCCCACTATTCCAATCAAGAATACGTTGCTTTAAACAATGTTCGCGGAAATCCATTGAAAATTTTATAATTTCAAAATTTCTTAAAAGTACATTGTTACGATGAACACCAGTTTTAGGTGTGATAGAGAGGTCGATAACACTCTTAAATGTTCTAAAATCCTCAACGTCCATTTTACAAATTGGAATACTGAAACCATGGAGCATAATTTTATGGTGGGGCATTACCCTAAGAGCTTTCAGATTTTATGGAGAAATGGGGGTCAGTGTAGCCAGTGAGCACTGAGACAGCTTTTCGCAATCGTTCATATACAGGGTGTTTCAAAAAGCACTTTATAACTTTAAAAATTCATATACATTTATTGAAAGAAGATATAGACCTGGATTTAATGTTATTTTGTAGGGAAACACATCAAGTTTTTTTTACCTTAAACTAAAGATGTTGTATGTTGCTTCCGTTGCTTATCCTGCACACATTCCATCAGAGTCAATTTCTTCTCAACTCCTTGTAGCGTTGCAAGTGTAACTTGCTTAGTGGCGGCATAAATTCTTGCTCAAGTTCAGGTAGAGAAGCTGCCACAGGAGGTACAAAGCACAATATTCTTGATGAATCCCCATAAGAAAATCGAGCGGTGTCAGGTTTGGGAACTGCGCGGACCTGGTAAGTGGTCACTGAGAAAATCCCAGATGTCAGCCCGTTAGTGGGCTGGTGTACCATCTTGTATGAAGTAAACATTTCGAGCTGTGGTATCAAAAATTGCAACATATCTAGGTGCGCTGTCCCACTGATGGCTCTCTCACGGAAAAAGGGGCCGTACCCTTGGTTCTTGCTCAATACACAAAAAGTGTTCAGTTGAAGGCTATCACGAACACGATGCAATATTTGATGCTGATTTTCACTGCCTCAAATCCTACAGTTATATATGTCAACCTTGTCACTTAAGTGAAAATTCGACTCGTCAGAAAAGATGATTTTGTCGAAGAAATTTTCATCCTCATGTAATCGATTTAACATATCCGCAAAGAAGTTCTTGCGAGAAATTTTATCAGTGTGTTTTATTGCTTGTACAATCGTCAATCTGCACGGTTTCAAATACAAACGGTTTCTCAACACTCTCCAAATGGTCATATGTGGGGTTTGCAGTTCGCGAGATGCAGGCTACGTCGATTTCGTAAAGCTGTTGACAAAAAGTTGTCTCACTCGCTCAATGATGTCGTCAGATGTGCTTGGACGACCTGATGATTTCCCATGTTTTACACAGTACCCTGTTTCTACAAAACATTTATGCCACTCATAAACTGTAGGCCTACTAGGAAGATCTTTGCGTACTTGGTACGGAAATTATTTTGAACTGTGTCCGCCGACTTTGATTCTTCAAACCAAAACACACAGCTAGCAAGCTCAGATTTAGTGGTATGATGGCCCAGTGGATATCCCGTCACAAACTGAACACAGATCAAGCATGGAAAAAGGAGGAAGGTGTACTGAGCTGTGAGAAAAAAGTAAAAATTATAAGTGAGCGATTGAAGCTTAGCAAGTGTAGTGCTGAGCGCAAGTGAACAGCTGGGGAGTCATGGGAAAGTGTGTACGGCATTTGACTAAGACTGACGAGCCAGGTTCGAAACTCTCTGGTGGTACTTATTTTTATTTTCTTCACAACATTATGAACTGTCCGTTCGGTCATTGAAATGTTTGTTGTCTTTCCATAATCTTGGCACTTGTTATGCTATAGACTGGTTAGAGAATATGAGTCATGAATGCGTTACCGTTGCAGGTAAACGTCGTGAATAGTGAGAGCAGCCCACGTACCATATAGATGTCTCACATAAATGAAAACAAGTAAACCGGTGTGAACTATGATACAACAAAGGAGTTCGAGAGTTAAAACTTCCAAAGAGGAACGCAACTTCAAAACCGTTAAGAACATATGTTTTCACAGAACACAGTGAAAGTATGTGATTGTGAAACTGTTGCGTTCATTTTTTGCACCTCATGTAGCAAACTACGAGGGCTGTTCAATAAAGAATGATCATAATTTTTTTGACAACATACCTTGATCATTCTCATAATTTTGATGCTCCTTCTCAAAGTAGTCTCCCATGAATCCGATGCACTTGTACCAGAGTTTCTGCCACTCTTCAAATACATGCTGGAAACCATTTTTTGAGACATCCTTCAAAATCGCTTCCGCAGCTTCGCCACTGATTCTGATGATTGATAATGCCTCCCACAAAGGCGTTTCTTCATGTTAGGGAATAGAAAAAAGTCACTTGGGGCTAACTCCGAACTATAGGGAGGGTGAGGGATGCACTTCACGTTGATTTTTGCAAGATATTCAGCAACCACATTGGCAACATGCGGTCACGCATTATCATGGTGCAGCTTCCAGCCTGCTTCACGGAAATCTGGTCTTTGGCGCCTGATACAGACTTGTAATGTTCTTAGGACACTCCTGTAGTATTTTCCAGTTACTGATGTGTGTACAGGTACAACATGCTGATAAACCATCCCATGAATATCAGAGAATGAGATGACCATAACTTTCTCAGCAAAAAAATGGTTCAAATGGCTCTGAGCACTATGGGACTTAACTGCTGTGGTCATCAGTCCCTTAGAACTTAGAACTACTTAAACCTAACTAACCTAAGGACATCACACACATCCATGCGCGAGGCAGGATTCGAACCTGCGACCGTAGCGGTCGCGCGGTTCCACACTGTAGCGCCTAGAACCGCTCGGCCACTCCGGCCGGCACTTTCTCAGCAGAAGCAACCACTTTTGCTTTTCTTTTGCGGTGTGGGGGGGGGGGGGGGGGGTTGGTGATGAAGGAGAATTCCACACAGAGCTTTGCTGTTTGCTCTCAGGATCAAAATGATGTAGCCAAGTTTCATCAGCAGTGATTACATTTGAAAGACACTCCGGATCTTCCTCTAACATCAATTTTAACTGCATGCAGACCTGCACGCGAATGTCCTTTTGTTTGGGACTCAACAGTCTCGGAACCCATCGCGCACAAACACGTGTCATGTGTAATTTTTCTGTCAGCAACGTGTGGGTGGCACCCAATGAAATGTAGAGTATTTCAGAAAGTGATCTTAAGGTAACTCGTCGATGCTCTCTCACAATGACGGCAGCAGTGTTCATGTTTTCTTCCGTAAGAGCAGTAACTGGAGCACCGGGCCCACCTTCCTTTGAAATTGATTGTCTCCACTCGTTAAACACTTTAAACAACCTTCGAGCTGTGCTATAGGGAAGAACAGACTCTCCATAGGCCTCCTGTAACATTGTAGAGGCCTCAGTTGAAGATTTGTTGAGACGAAAGCAGAATTTCAAATCCGCATATTGTTCCTTGCGTGTTATTCCTTGCGTGTTACCTGCATTGCAGCGGAAGGCGACACTGAACATGTCTGACCTTGCCTGCCTCTCACAGGCGGGAACCAGGAGTCCCAACATTGAACCTACTACGGGCTGTTTGCTGCACATTAAGCTAACAGAATATCATAAGAGTAAATTTTAGCGTTAGAAATTACGACCGTAAGAAATTATGGTAATTCTTTATTGAACTGCCCTCGTATATGTTTTCGTCATTTCCTTGGGAGTGACCACGTTCAAATTCATACGAACACCTAAATCGGGCAAGGAGGCGTATCTCACTCACTCACCAGGCGTACAAATTAGGTGTGTCCGTATGAGATTCGTGTCATATGACACACATTCTGTCAGTAATGCCGTGTCTGACACACTAGATATGTTTTCCGTTGGAGGATTCGATTGACTTGTCTCTTTGTCATCAAACGCTCGTGCTTCCCAATCGAGAGCCACTTCCTTTCGGCTGCTAATAGAGTAGTTGAGCAGAATCTACTGTCATTATAGGTCCCTTCCTTACACCTCAGTGTTGCAAACGGACGTTACACCACGATACAGACACGAATTTGAATACGGCGAACGGTAAAAAAAAGTTTTTGGCAGACAGGAGGTTTGAACACAGCTCGCCTGCTTGATAGTCCAACACCCCGCCACTTTTTTATGTAGGGTCAAGGAATAGAAGGAATGGTCTGGGGGCGAAGTGAGCAGGGGTCATTGTACGAGGTCTGCACTTGATGTCTGCGTCCCCAAACGGGAACTTATGGAACGGGCAAATGGCCACAGGAGATTATTCATTTGTTTTTTGACAAAATATAATCCACATTTCTCCCGATCTGTCTCTAAAAGAAAGAAAAACAAACGCAAGGTAACACTTCTGTAACACGCACACACGGCGTCGATACTCTACGGACGCCGGCGCTCATTTTTCATGGCATGTCGTCTTGTAATGTCGTGTACATACCGTTATCTGTTCATCTGCTTGTGGGAATGAATCACATTATCTCCTGCGATGAATAATCCAATCATGGGGCGGATCGTGGAAGATGCTCTGCAAGAACTTCGAGAAGTGTTGACTGTTCTTAGGGTTCTTCACAATAGCGCAATGAGGATCGTTTAAACAGTTCCAAGAATCCATGAGTTCTATACCTCCAAATAAATAATGAATCGCTCGACCTCTGATGCACATGACGGCGTAGTCTTTCTTCCTCGGGTAGAGGACAATGCCGGAATTGACATAAGGGGGCGGCATCTGTAAAAAGAGAGCTGTCATTAAGTATTTACTGTCAATCATCGGTGTCGATTACATCGACTTAAAAATTCATATGATTTTATCATAATCAGAAATAAGATGGACCAAATTAATTGAACTATCGATTTGAAAACAACTCCGTCGGCTGTATTAGCTCTCTTCATCCATTATATTTACAGAAAGGGTCCTCCACTTTTAACCAGTTACTGTGGTTTGGTCTCTTATGATGAAAAACATTCGAAAATCGAACCTGTATTTGGACATACTGTCAGTCTCACTAAGACAAAATTTGGTACATGTATGTTACCATGTTTTGTTAGGTTGCTATGGATGACGTTAAGTACATTTACAATAAGTTTCTCACACTGTTCGGTCTACCACCCCGCACTCAACGCAAAACATTTTCACGTACACGTACTAGTTATTGGGTTGTACTTTCTTTCTCTGTTGTGTGTGTGTCTACATATTCTGAGTAGACACAGCTGAGACAAATTACATGAACAAAGATGCTAACGCACTGGTACTGCGGACGGGACTCTATACCAAATGGGGAGTGGTGCAACAGTCAACTACTCTGAAGTGGTATAGGCATGTGTATTCAAATACAGAGATACGTAAACAGGCAGAATACGGCGTTGCGGTAGGCAACGCCTACATAAGACAACAAGTGCCTGGCGCAGTTATTAGATCGGCTACTGCTGAAACAATGGTAGGTTATCAAGATTTAAGTGAGTCTGAACGTGGTGCTATACTCGGCGCACGAGCGATGGGACACAGCATCGCCGAGACAGTGATGACGTGGGGATTTTCCCGTGCCACCATTTCACGAGTGTACCGTGAATATCAGGAATCCGGTAAAACATCAAATCTCAGACGTCGCTGCAGCCGGAGAAAGATCCTGCAAGATAGGGACCAATGACGACTGAAAAGGTTCGTTCAGCATGTCAGAACTGCGACCCTTCCGCAGGTTGCTGCAGATTTCAGTGCTGGGACATCAACAAGTGTCAGCGTGCGACCCATTCAATGGAACATCATCGACATGGGCTTTCGGAGCCGAAGGCCCACTCGTGTAGTTTTGATGACAGCTTGACACAAACTTTACGCCTCGCCTGGGCCCATCAACACCCATTGAACTGTTGATGAATGGAAACATGTTGCCTGGTCGGACGAGTCTCGTTTCAGATTGTATCGAGCGGATGGACATGTACGGGTATGGAGACAACCTCATGAATCCACTGACTCTGCATGTCAGCAGGGACTGTTCGTTGGAGTGATAGGGGACCCCTGATACGTCTCTGACAGGTGACACGTACATAAGCGTCCTGTCTGATCACATGCATCCACTCATGTCCATTATGTATTCCGACGGACACGAGCAATTCTAGCAGGACAATGCGGTGCCCCACACGTCCAGAACTGCCACAGAGTGGCTCCAGCAACAGTCTTCTGAGTTTAAATACTTCCGCTGGCCACCAAACTCCCCAGACATGAAGATTATTGAGCATATCTGAGGTGCCTTGCAGCATGCTGTTCAGAAGAGATCTCCACCCCCTTGTACTCTTATCGATTGATGGACAGCTATACGGGATTCATGGTGGCAGTTCCCTCCAGCACTACGTCAGACATTAATCGAGTCCACGCCAGATCATGTTGCTGCACTTCTGTGCGTTCGCAGGGGCCGTGCATAATATTAGGCAGGTGTACCAGTTTCTTTGGCTCTTCAGTGTATTTTGATGGTGATTGCTTATACGTCGACTTCGATACTCGTCAATCCATAACTGTTAGTGGATTACACTGTTACATACACGTAAGACGCTTCCTGTATAAAATACTTTAAACAGCACACGAGTACACAGCAACCTTGAAAATTAATAATAAATGTGAATGATTGTTTGTTTGCTTTTCTTTCTTTTTTAAAAAAGAGAAAAGTCGTTGAAAGTTAATTCTAACCTTAGCTGACCTTCTCAGTCCTTTTCAACACAAAACTGTAGCAGTAACACAGGTCTAACCCAGACACCGACTTTGGTTCTCCAGTTTCGAAACTCGTCGAGGCTGGGGTGACGGGCTTTGTTACAGGGATCCGGACGGTAAGGGAAACGGTGGAGGCAGAGCGGCTGATCCTGGCCATCCAAAGTAGGAGATAAAATTAAAAAGAATGGAAGCAGAAGTAAATGCTGAAACACTGTTAATTCAATAGGGGAGACTGCGACACAGTGGGCACGGCTTTTGTTTTAGAACAGTTTGTGACGAAATTTGATAATATTTGTGAATTATTTCGGTCCATTTAGGAAGCCTATACCATCCAATCTCCATATTTATTCATACGTTTTCATGTGACAAAAAGTTTACACACGGAATTATTGATAGCACCCCCATCGTGGCGCACACTGAGTGTTGGCGTCGGCCGCAGGGAGCAACAGAAACGAAGTCCACAGACACACTGGTAACATTTATTTTTCTCGGTAAACATGTGATACATTGAATTTGCGCATAGTAAAATCAATGGCATTGTAAGTATCCATGTCAGTAGGGAATACAAGCATCACTACAGTTTCTTTTGTGCCGCTGACTGTGTAAGTCTCCGGTAGTCTGCCTACAAATGACATCTGTGAAACTAATTTCATGTGCTTCTGTACCTGCAGCAAACGAAAAATATCTGTCAAACTTTCATGAGTTCTGCAGGTAAGTCACAACTGCAGTGTAACTTAGTCCTTTCTTTTCAACATCGCCTTTGATCTTTAATTATACCTTATAGCGAAAACTCAGATTATCACCTCTGTCACCCATCAGAAGAATCGCAGAGCCTTCTTGAGCTGCTCTCTGGCTGAATTTGCCTTCTGACACGTTTAGAAATGGACGCGTTGCTTAATTTTGAGAGTTTGAAAGTTCATTTTCTTCCCATTTGTACGCTCTAGAAACTCCTGCTTCTTAGAGCTGTCATTAAGAATTCTTGTTCTTTCTCTTTTTATTCGATAAATGAGCTCTTGTCTTACAGGTTTTTGCTTTTGGAAAATGTGGAAATTCCTTCAGTGTTACCAAATGTATTGAGCTACATACATCAAAAAAACGTTTTGCATCACCTCGGTTCCTAGAGCTCTGGAACCTGTACATAAAATTGGAATGGAGATCAACATACATGCCATTTCCTCCCTTTTTATTGCTCATGAAAACCATACATACAGCAAGACATTCAGAGGTGGTAGTCGACATTGTTGTCCACACCGGTACCTCTAATACCCAGTAGCAAGTCCTGCATTCTTCGTGGCATACTATCCACAAGTTCAAAGCACTGTTGGTTCACATTGTCCCACTCCTCAAAGGCGATTCAGCGTAGATCCCGCAGGGTGGTTGGTGGGCAACGCCCTTAAAACGCTCTTTTCAGTGTATCCCAGGCATGTTCGATACGGTTCATGTCTGGAGAAGATGCTGGTCACTCTAGTCGAGCGATGTCGTCATCCTGAAGGATCTCATTCAAAAGATGTGCACGATGGGAGCGCGAATTGTCGTCCACGAAGACGAATGCCTCGCCAGTATGCTGCCGATATGGTTGCACTATCAGTTGGAGGATGGCATTCATGTATCGTACAGCCGTTACGGCGCCTTCCATGACAACCCGTGGCGTACCTCGGCCCCACATAACACCACTCCAAAAGATAAGCGAACCTCCACCTTGCTGCACTCGCTGGACAGTGTGTCTAAGGCGTTCAGCTTGACCAGGATGCCTCCAAACAGGTGCTCCCTGCCACCGTTGGATAAGCAGCTGCAACAGCAAGTCGTATAACCCTAGCTTACTTATTTGTTAGATAGTTTAATTAATTTCTTTGCGTGTTTTTGGGTACTTGCATTGTTTAATTCATATATTTCGGGGGTATTTTAGTATTTGACAGTTGTAGCATCGCGCTTTAGTGTTTACTTGGTAGGTTCTTATTTAAATTGCGTGTGAGTTTCGTATTGGAGGTGCAATTTCGAGTTTTAGTTACTGTAATCGTAAATTCAGCAGATTGTAGCGCAGTCGTTAGGCATTTGTACAGGTTAGTTGATACATTCTAGGCGTGTTTCGCTTGCGTTATCTAGGCACGGACTCGTGTTTCAGTAACTGTTGTTCAACATCGATTAGAATGGACAGGGACTGCGATTGCTGTGTTTGGATGAGGGCTGACTTGGCATCCCTTCGCTCACAGCTGCAATCGGCGCTGACTTCGGTCGCGCAGCTTGAGGCTGTTGCCAATGGGCACCACTGTGGGGAGCCGGACTTGGGTATCACGGGGATGTCAACCTCGTCCCGTCTGTCCCCAGATCGGTCTGCCGCTGTGGTTGCCCCGGTTGTTGCCCGCAGTGGGGCTGAGCCCTCGCCTGTGGTTGATTGGGAGGTCGTTCCAAGGCGTGGCAGGCAGCGAAAGGCGTCCCCGGAGGCTGATCAGAAAGCCTCCCCGGTGCGTCTGACAAACCGGTTTCAGGCACTGTCTCTGGCTGAGCCAGATGCAGCTGCCTGCCCTGTTTCAGAGGATCATTCTCAGCCTTCAAGGTTCGGGCAATCGCAGAGGGTGGGCTTATTGGTAGTTGGGAGCTCCAATGTTAGGCGCGTAATGGGGCCCCTTAGGGATACGGCGGCTAAGGAGGGGAAGAAATCCAGTGTGCACTTCGTGTGCATTCCGGGAGGAGTCATTCCTGATGTGGAAAGGGTCCTTCCGGATGCCATGAAGAGCACAGGGTGCAGCCAGCTGCAGGTGGTGGCACATGTCGGCACTAATGACGTGTGTCACTTTGGATCTGAGGAAATTCTCTCTAGATTCCAGCGGCTATCTGATTTGGTGAAGGCTGCCGGTCTTGCTTACGAGATGAAGGCAGAGCTCACCATCTGCAGCATCGTCGACAGAACCGACTGCGGACCTTTGGTGCAGAGCCGGGTGGAGGGTCTGAATCAGAGGCTCAGACGGTTCTGCGACCGTGTTGGCTGCAGATTCCTTGACTTGCGCCATAGGGTGGTGGGGTTTCGGGTTCCGCTGAATAGGTCAGGAGTTCACTACACTCAGCTGGCGGCTACACGGGTAGCGGAGGCTGTGTGGCGTGGACTGGGCGGTTTTTTAGGTTAGAAGGCCTCGGGAAAGTACGGGGTGGGCTGCAATGTCAAAGGGTGCTTGGCAATTACAGGACGTGCTTGAATCAAGGAACAGTCGGAATTATAGCTGTAAATTGTTGTAGTTGCGCTGGAAAAGTCCCTGAGCTTCAAGCGCTAACAGAAAGCACAGAAGCTGATATTGTTATAGGTACAGATAGCTGGCTAAAGCCTGAAATAAGTTCTGCAGAAATTTTTACGAAGTCTCAGACGGTGTTCAGGAAAGATAGATTAGGCAGAATTGGTGGTGGAGTGTTTGTGTCTGTCAGTAGTGGTTTATCTCGTAGTGAAGTCGAAGTAGATACTCCGTGCGAATTGGTATGGGTGGAGGTTATACTTAACAGCCGAATTAAGTTAATAATTGGCTCCTACCGACCCCCAGACTCCGATGATACAGTTGCGGAACAGTTCAGAGAAAGTTTGAGTCTCGTAACAAATAAATACCCCACTCATACGGTTATAGTTGGTGGGGACTTCAACCTACCCTCGGTATGTTGGCAAAAATACTTGTTCAAAGCCGGTGGTAGGCAGAAAACGTCTTCCGAGTTTGTCCTAAATGCTTTCTCCGAAAATTATTTCGAGCAGTTAGTCCACGAACCCACGCGAATTGTAAATGGTTGCGAAAACACACTTGACCTCTTAGCCACAAACAATCCAGAGCTGATAGAGAGCACCATGACTGATACATTGATTAGTGATCACAAGGTCGTTGTAACCAAGCTCAATACCATTTCTTCCAAATCCATCAGAAACAAACGCAAAATAATTTTTATTTAAAAAAGCGGATAAAGTGTCACTAGAAGCCTTCCTAAAAGACAATTTCCATTCCTTCCGAACTGACTATGCGAATGTAGACGAGATGTGGCTCAAATTCAAAGATATAGTAGCAACAGCAATTGAGATATTCATACCTCATAAACTGGTAAGAGATGGAACGGATCCCCCGTGGTACACAAAAAAGGTCCGGACGCTGTTGCAGAGGCAACGAAAAAGCATGCGAAGTTCAGAAGAACGCGAAATCCCGAAGATGGGCTAAAATTTACAGACGCGCGAAATTTGGCACGTACTTCAATGCGAGATGCCTTTAATAGGTTCCACAACGAAACATTGTCTCGAAATTTGGTAGAAAATCCGAAGAAATTCTGGTCGTATGTAAAGTACACAAGCGGCAAGACGCAGTCAATACCTTCGCTGCGCAGTGCCGATGGTACTGTTACCGACGACTGTGCCGCTAAAGCGGAGTTATTTAACGCAGTTTTCCGAAATTCCTTCACCAGGGAAGAGGAATGGAATATTCCAGAATTTGAAACACGAACATCTGCTAGCATGAGTTTCTTAGAAGTAGATATCTTAGGGGTTGCGAAACAACTCAAATCGCTTGATACGGGCAAGTCTTCAGGTCCAGATTGTATACCGATTAGGTTCCTTTCAGATTACGCTGATACTATAGCTCCCTACTTAGCACTCATATACAATCGCTCGCTCACCGATAGATCTGTACCTACAGATTGGAAAATTGCGCAGGTCGCACCGGTGTTCAAGATGGGTAGTAGGAGTAATCCATTTAACTACAGACCTATATCATTGACGTCGGTTTGCAGTAGGGTTTTGGAGCATATACTGTATTCAAACATTATGAATCACCTCGAAGGGAACGATCTATTGACACGTAATCAGCATGGCTTCAGAAAACATCGCTCTTGTGCAACGCAGCTAGCTCTTTATTCGCACGAAGTAATGGCCGCTATCGACAGGGGATCTCAAGTTGATTCCGTATTTCTAGATTTCCGGAAAGCTTTTGACACCGTTCCTCACAAGCGACTTCTAATCAAGCTGCGGAGCTATGGGGTATCGTCTCAGTTGTGCGAGTGGATTCGTGATTTCCTGACAGGAAGGTCGCAGTTCGTAGTAATAGACGGCAAATCATCGAGTAAAACGGAAGTGATATCAGGTGTTCCCCAGGGAAGCGTCCTGGGACCTCTGCTGTTCCTGATCTATATAAATGACCTGGGTGACAATCTGAGCAGTTCTCTTAGATTGTTCGCAGATGATGCTGTGATTTACCGTCTAGTAAGGTCATCCGAAGACCAGTATCAGTTGCAAAGCGATTTAGAAAAGATAGCTGTATGGTGTGTCAGGTGGCAGTTGACGCTAAATAACGTAAAGTGTGAGATGATCCACATGAGTTCCAAAAGAAATCCGTTGGAATTCGATTACTCGATAAATAGTACAATTCTCAAGGCTGTCAATTCAACTAAGTACCTGGGTGTTAAAATTACGAACAACTTCAGTTGGAAGGACCACTTAGATAATATTGTCGGGAAGGCGAGCCAAAGGTTGCGTTTCATTGGCAGGACACTTAGAAGATGCAACAAGTCCACTAAAGAGACAGCTTACACTACACTCGTTCGTCCTCTGTTAGAATATTGCTGCGCGGTGTGGGATCCCTACCAGGTGGGATTGACGGAGGACATCGAAAGGGTGCAAAAAAGGGCAGCTCGTTTTGTATTATCACGTTATAGGGGGGAGAGTGTGGCAGATATGATACACGAGTTGGGATGGAATTCATTACAGCATAGACGTTTTTCGTCGCGGCGAGACCTTTTTACGAAATTTCAGTCACCAACTTTCTCTTCCGAATGCGAAAATATTTTGTTGAGCCCAACCTACATAGGTAGGAATGATCATCAAAATAAAATAAGAGAAATCAGAGCTCGAACAGAAAGGTTTAGGTGTTCGTTTTACCCGCTTGCTGTTCGGGAGTGGAATAGTAGAGAGATAGTATGATTGTCGTTCGGTGAACCCTCTGCCAAGCACTTAAATGTGAATTGCAGAGTAGTCATGTAGATGTAGATGTCTCCAATGATAATCTGGTTGAACGCATAGGAAACACTCATTGGTAAACAGAACGTGATGCCAATCCTGAGCGGTTCATTCGGCATGTTGTTGAGCCCATCTGTACTGCATTGCAAAATAATAATAACAATAATAAAAATAATAATGGTTCAAATGGCTCTGAGCACTATAGGACTTAACTTCTGAGGTCATCAGTCCCCTAGAACTTAGAACTACTTAGACCAAACTAACCTAAGGACATCACACAACCATGCCCGAGGCAGGATTCGAACCTGCGACCGTAGCGGTCACGCGGTCCCCGACTTTAGCGCCTAGAACCGCTCGGCCACCCCGGCTGGCACCGCATTGCATGGTGTCGTGGTTGCAAAAATGAACCTCGCCATGGACGTTTGGAGTGAAGTTGTGCATCGTGCAGCCTATTGCGCACAGTTTGAGTCGTATCACGACGTCCTGTAGCTGCACAAAAGGAATTATGCAACATGGTGGCGTTGCTGTCAGGATTTCTCCGAGCAATAATCCGTAGGTAGCTGTCATCTACTGCAATAGTAGCCCTTGGGTGGCCTGAGTGATGCATGTCATCTACAGTTCCTCTTTCTCTGTATCTCCTCCATGTCCGAAAAATATCGCTTTGGTTCACTCCTATATGCCTTCTCTTGTTGAGAGCCCTTCCTGGCTCAAAGTAACAATGCGGACGCAATTGAACTGCGGTATTGACCGTCTAGGCATGGTTGAACTACGTACAACACAAGCCATGTACCTCCTTCCTTGTGGAATGACTAGAACTGATCGGTTGTCGGAACCCCTCGGCTTAATAGGCGCTACTCATGCATGGTTGTTTACATCTTTGGGCAGGTTTAGTGACATCTCTGAACACTCAAGGTTACTGTGTCTGTAATACATTATCCAATATCCACAGTCAACGTCTATCTTCAGGAGTGCTGGAGACCAGGGTGATGCAAAACTTTTTCTTTATGTGTGTATATAAACAGCTACTATTCGCAGACAGACTTACATCTGGAGTGGTGCTTGTTGCTGGTATCTGTTTTGTGTGTCCTGTTGCTGTCATTATCAGTATTTACCGGTAGATTTGCAACTACTGCACCTTTTTTACTGTCACAGTACGAGGATAACTAACCTTTCAAGAGTCTGACGAGGAGTGTTGTATTGTTTTGCTGCTGACAGAACTATCGTGCCTGCTTGAATTACACTATTCACAGCCTTCATCATTTCTTCAGCAGGTACTAAACCAAAAGTAGTTTTTCTCACTCTGTAGCAAACCATTTTTATTTCCATCATGTACACTGGTAAGCTAAAACATTATGATCACTTCCCACTGCAACGCTGGATGCCGCTTGGTGGCATCGGTGGCGCGTGACGCGATAACAAAAGTACATATGCGGAGCAGGCACGGACGGGGGATCAACCTAGCGAAGGCATGGGCTGCTAGTGCGGAAATCCAGTGAGACAAGCGACGTTGACAAAGGGCATATTATTAGTGCACAGGCCCTGTGAACGAGTATCTCAAACACAGTGAAGCTGGTCGAATGTTCACTTCCTACTGTCGTGAGCATTTATGGAAAGATGTAGGACAGTGAAAATACAACTAGACGCTAAATGGTCGGACGTCAACGATCCTCCACAGAACATGGTGTTTGGAGGCTTGCCTGCTCTCTAAAGTGGGACAGAAGTGGTCTGTGGCATCTCTGCCGAGAGAGCACAATTCTGGTGCATGCACAATTGTTTTGGAGCACACCGTTCATCGAGCATTGGTGAACATGTAGCTTCGTAACAGACCACACCTGCGTGTTCTCATCTTGACCCAACGACATCGTCAATTACGATTCCAACGGGCTCGGGACCATCGCGACTCGACAGTCGATCGATGGAAACGTGTCGGCTCTTTGGGTGAATTACATTTTTGCTACACTCGGTCGATAGGCGCCTCCTCAAACGACGTCATCGAGGTGAGCGGCGGCTCGAAAGTGCAGCGCGGCACGGACTCAGGCTGGTGGGAGCAACATTATGCTACGGGAGACATTCTCCTGCGCTTACATGGGATCTGAGGTACTAATCGAAGATACGCTGACTATGTGCGTCCGTACATACTTGATGCCTTCCCAAACGGCGATGTCATCTTTCAGCAGTATAACTGCCCGTACCTGGGAGCCAGAGTGGTTTGAGGAGCATTATCTCAAACCAGGTTGATGTCTCGACGACTAGATTCACCAGATGTAAATCCTATGCAACCCATAGGGTCTCTATCGGGTGCCATCACCACATACGCTTATCAGCGGCCTGTTATTTATAATGCCACATACCTCCAAAAACCTACCAACAAACTGTCGGATCCATGATATGTGGAATCAGTGATGTATTTCGTTCCAAAGACGGACTAACAATTTATTAAGCAGGTGGTCATAATGTGTTGGCTCATCAGTGTATGTTCACTGTGACGCAGAAAAAATTGCTCACTATGCCCCATACCCCTTCAACTGAACATATTTATTCAGTCACATGCAGATGTTATAATTCTGTATGTAATTTAGTATGAAGAGACAATATCTGTGGTAACAGCTTACCGTCTTGATATTTGGTTTCTATAGTATGAGGAAGTACAAATAATTGCTACAGACGTGGAAAAATTTGCAGAGCAAGATAGTAAACCACTAGACTCTCACAACTTCAACACTCCGGCAAAATTCAGCCATCTAGTTTTCACAGTCTTCTAGATGCTAAGAGGGTGTAGGCTACATGTGCAGAGCTATGATGGTATCCTCACAGCCACAGATTTTACATAATCAATTGGTCAGTGTGCCCCACTGCTCACTGTGTCCCAGTCTCCTCTACGCATAAAAGTTTTTGATGGTTGTCAGCTGAGTGTTGGACATTTAAAAAGCATTAAATGATCCTTGACCGACCAGATCCTGTCCCTAGCCCACAGAAACCACCGAAATTTACAGGTGTAAGACCGACATGACCTTCGTAAAAACAGTCGATTTCCTTGTCTTAGGGTAAATGTACGTCACGAAGAGTGCTGCTCTATTCGGGGTAAAATTTTAAACTCTAGAGTGAATGATATAAAAGTTACTGAAACGTACTGTTGCATGGCCAGTGTTTGCTACCGAGCGCTGTGAAAACCTTATGGGCCAAATTATTTCACTCATTTTGCTTTGTCACGATGAGTGGGTCTTACAAAATTGTGATCCGATCCTCACGGTTTGTCGCCATCTATACCACATGCATAGCCGCACCAAGGACCTGAGCTAGACTGGAAGGGAGTCATGTTAGTCTCAAGAAACAGGGAGGCCGGCCATTGCGGCAGAGCGGTTCTAGGCGCTTCAGTCCGGAACCGCGCTGCTGCTACTCTCGCAGGTTCGAACCCTGCCTCGGGCATGGATGTGTGTGATGTCCTTAGGTTAGTTAGGTTTAAGTAGTTCTAAGTCTAGGGGACTGATGACCTCAGATGTTAAGTCCCATAGTGCTCAGAGCCATTTCAACCATTTGAAACAGATAGCAGGAACAAGAGGCATCATTTCTTAACAAATACGACAGAAAACTGGTGAAAGACTGTTTTAATTAACATTTTAAACATAAGAATGCACTTTCATAACAATATAACATTTTCATTTAATGATAATTTTCTCGGATTTCTACAGCTAATTCTACATCTACACTCTGTAAACCACGTGAGATGCATGGCAGGGGGTACGTCCCATTTTACCAATTATTAGTGTTTCTTCCCGCATCATTGACGTATCGAGTAGGGGAAGAATGATTGTTTGATGCCTCTGTGTGTGCAGTAATTATTCTCTTCTTATCCTCACGATTCCTATGTCAGCTAAACGTACAAGACTTTAGTATATACCTAGAGTCATCGTTTAAAGCCGGTTCCTGAAACTTTGTTAATAGACGTTCTCGGAATAGTTTACGTCTACCTTCAAGAGTCTTTTTATTCCAATTCGTTCAGTATTTCTGTGACACTCTCCCACGGATTGAACAAAACTGTGAACATTCGTACTACCCTTCTCTGTATACGTCCAATATCCCCTGTTATTCCCATCTGGTACGAGTCCCACACACTTCGGCAGTATTCGCAGGCTGGTCGTACGAGTGGTTTGTAAGCCATCTCCTTTGCAGACTGATTGCACTTCTCCAGTGTTCGGCCAATAAACCGAAGTCTACCGTCTGCTGTAAACACGGCTGAGCCAATTTGATCGTTCCATGTCCTTGCAAAGTGTCACACCCAGGTATCTGTATGAGCTGACCTATTCCAGCAATGAATCATTGATATTATAGTCATAGGCATTTGTTTTTGTTTTATGAAGTGCACAATTTTACGTTTCTGAACATTTAAAGCAAGTTTCCAATCTCTGCAGACATTGAAATTTTATTAAGATCTGACTGAATATTTATCCAGCTTCTTTCAGATAGTACTTCACATAGATAAGTGCATCAGCTGCAAAGAGCCTTATGCTACTACACTACTGGCCGTTAACATTGCTACACCACGAAGATAAAATGCTACAGGCGCCAAATTAACCGACAGGAAGAGGATGTTGTGATATGCAAATGATAAGCTTTCCAGAACATTCACACGAGGTTGGCGCCGGTGCCGACACCTACAATGTGCTGACATGAGGAAAGTTTCCAACCGATTTCTCATACACAAACAGCAGTTGACCGGCGTTGTCTGGTGATGCTTCGTGTACAGAGGAGGAGTGCATTCCATTACGTTTCCGACTTTGGTAAAGGTCGGATTGTAGCCTATCACGATTGCGGTTTACCGTATCACAACATTGCTGCTCGCGTCGGTCGAGATCCAATGACTGTTACCAGAATATGGAATCGATGGGTTCAGGAGGGTAATACGGAACGCCGTGCTGGATCCCAACGGCCTCGTATCACTAGCACTCGAGATAACAGGCATCTTATCCGCACGGCTGTAACAGATCGTGCAGCCACGTCTCGATGCCTGAGCCAACAGATGGGGACGTTTGCAAGACAACAATCATCCGCACGAACAGTTCGACGACGTTTCCAGCAGCACGGACTATCACCTTGGAGACCGTGGCTGCGGTTACCCTTGACGCTGCATCACAGGCAGGAGTGCCTGCGATGGTGTACTCAACGACGAACCTGGGTGCACGAATGGCAAAAAGTCATTTTTTCGGATGAATCCCGGCTCTCTTTACAGCATCATGATGGTCGCATCCGTGTTTGACGACAGCGCAGTGAACGAACATTGGAAGCGTGTATTCGTCTTCGCCATGCTGGCGTATCACCCGGCGTCATGGTATGGGGTGCCATTGGTTACACGTCTCGGTCACCTCTTGTTCACATTGACGGCACTTTGAACAGTGGACGTTACATTTCAGAGGTGTTACGACCGTGGCCCTACCCTTCATTCGATCCCTGCAAAACCCTACGTTTCAGCAGGATAATACACTACTGCATGTTGCAGGTCCTGTACGGGCCTTTCAGGATACAGAAAATGTTTGACTGCTGCCCTGGCCACCACATTCTCCAGATCTCTCACCTATTGAAAATGTCTGGTGAATGGCGGCAAAGCAACTGTTTCGTCACAATACGCCAGTCACTACTCTTGATGAACTGTGGTATCGTGTTGAAACTGCATGGGCAGCTGTACCTGTACACGCCATCCAAGCTCTGTTCGGCTCAATGCCCAGGGGTATCAAGGCCGCTATTACAGCCACAGGTGTTTGTTCTGGGTACTGATTTCTCAGGATCTATGCACCCAAATTGCGTGAAAATGTAATCACATGTCAGTTCTAGTGTAATATATTTGTCCAAAGAATACCCGTTTAACATCTGCATTTCTTCTTGGTGTAGCAATTTTAATGGCCAGTAGTGTATTAATATTGTCTGCAAGATCAAGGCCACCCTCCCCCCCCCCCCCAATAACTATGGACCTTGCCATTGGTGGGGACGCTTGCGTGTCGCAACGATACAAATAGCCGTACCGTAGGTGCAACCACAATGGAGGGATATCTGTTGAGAGGCCAGACAAACGTGTGGTTCCTGAAGAGGGGCAGCAGCCTTTTCAGTAGTTGCAGGGGCAAAACAGTTTGGATGATTGACTGATCTGGCCTTGTAACACTAACCAAAACGGCCTTGCTGTTGTGGTATTGTGAATGGCTGAAAGCAAGGAAAAACTACTGCCATAATTTTTCCCGAGGGCATGCACCTTTACTGTATGATTAAATGACGATGGCGTCCTCTTGGGTAAAATATTCCGAAGGTAAAACAGTTCCCCATTAGGATCTCTGGGCAGGGATTATTCAAGAGGTTGTCATTATCAGAAGAAATAAAACTGGCGTTCTACGGGTCGGAGCGTGGAATGTCAGACCCCTTAATTGGGCAGGTAGGTTAGAAAATTTAAAAAGGGAAATGGATAGGTCAAAGTTAGATATAGTGGGAATTGGTGAAGTTCGGTGGCAGGAGGAACAAGACTTTTGGTCAGGTGAATACATGGTTATAAATACAAAATCAAATAGGGGTAATGCAGGAGTAGGTTTAATAATGAATAAAAAATAGGAGTGTGGGTAAGCTACTACAAACAGCATAGTAAACGCATTATTGTGGCCAAGATAGGCACGAAGCCCAAACCTACTACAGTAGTACAAGTTTATATGCCAACTAGCTCTGCAGATGATGAAGAAATTGATGAAATGTGTAATGAGATAAAAGAAATTATTTAGGTAGTGAAGGGAGACGAAAGTTTAATAGTCATGGGTGACTGGAATTCGACAGGAGGAAAAAGAAGAGAAGGAAACAGGAAGAGAAGCAAACATAGTAGGTGAATATGGATTGGGGCTAAGAAATGAAAGAGGAAACCACCTGGTAGAATTTTGCACAGAGCAGAACTTAACCATAGCTAACACTTGGTTCAAGATTCATGAAGGAAGGTTGTATACATGGAAGAACCCTGGAGATAATAAAAGTTTCAGATAGATTATATAATGGTAAGACAGAGATTTAGGAACCAGATTTTAAATTGTAAGACATTTCTAGTGGTAGATGTGGACTCTGGCCACAATCTATTGGTTATGAATTGTAGATTAAAACTGTAGAAACTGCAAAAAAGTTGGAATTTAAGGAGATGGGACCTGGATAAGCTGACTAAACCAGAGGTTGTACAGAGTTTCAGGAAGAGCATAAGAGAACAATTGACAGGAATGGGGGAACGAAATACAGTAGAAGAAGAATGGGTAGCTTTGAAAAATGAAATAGTGAATGCAGCAGAGAATCAAGTAGGTAAAAAGACGAGGGCTAATAGAAATCCTTGGGTAACAGAAGAAATATTGAATTTAATTGATGAAAGGAGAAAATATAAAAAATACAGTAAATGAAGCAGGCAAAAAGGAATACAAACGTCTCAAAAATGAGATCGACAGGAAGTGCAAAATGGATAAGCAGGGATGGCTAGAGGACAAATGTAGGGATGTAGAGGGTTATCTCACGAGGGGTAAGATAGATACTGCTTACAGGAGAATTAAAGAGACCTTTGAAGAAAAGAGAACCACTTGCATGAATATCAAGAGCTCAGATGGAAACCCAGTTCTATGCAAAGAAGGGAAAGCAGGAAGGTTGAAGGAGTATATAGAGGGTCTACACAGGGGCGATGTTCTTGAGGAAAATATTATGGAAATGGAAGAGGAGGTAGATGAAGATGAAATGGAACTGCGTGAAGAGTTTGAGAGAGCACTGAAAACCCTAAGTCGAAACAAGGCCCCTGGAGTAGACAACATTCCATTAGAACGACTGACAGCCTTGGGAGAGCCAGTCCTACCACACTCTACCATCTGATAAGTAAGATGTATGAGACAGGCGAAATTCCCTCAGAGTTTAAGAAGAATGTAATAGTTCCAATCCCAAAGAAAGCAGGTGTTGACAGATGTGAAATTACCCAACTATCAGCTTTGAAAATCACAGCTGCAAAATACTAAAGCGAATTCTTTACAGACGAATGGAAAAACTGGTAGAAGTCGACCTTGGAGAAGATCAGTTTGGATTCCGTAGATATGTTGTAACACGTGAGACAATACTAACCCTACGACTTATCTTAGAATAAAGATTAAGGAAAGGCAAACCTACGTTTCTAGCATTTGTAGACTTAGAGAAAGCTTTTGACAATGTTGACTGGAATAGTCTCTTTCAAATTCTGAAGGCGGCATGGGTAAAACACAGGGAGCGAAAGGCTATTTACAATTTACAGAAAGCAGATGGCAGTTATAGGAGTCGAGGGACATGAAAGGGAAGCAGTGGTTGGGAAGGGAGTAAGACAGGCTTGTAGCCTCTTCTCGATGTTATTCAATCTGTACATTGAGCAAGCAGTAAAGGAAACAAAAGAAAAATTCTGAGTGGGTATTAAAACCCATGGAAAAGAAATAAAATCTTTGTGGTTCGCCGATGACATTGTAATTTTGTCAGAGACAACAAAGGGCTTGGAAGAGCAGTTGAGCGGAATGGACAGTGCCTTGAAAGGAGGGTATAAGATGAACATCAACAAAAGCAAAACGAGGATAATGGAATGTAGTCGAATTAAGTTCGATGATGCTGAGGGAATTAGATTAGGAAATGAGACACTTAAAGTAGTAAAGGAGTTTTGCTATTTGGAGAGCAAAATAACTGATGATGGTCGAAGTAGAGAGGATATAAAATGTAGACTGGCAACGGCAAGGAAAGCGTTTCTGAAGAAGAGAAATTTGTTAACATCGAATATTGATTTAAGTGTCAGGAAGTCGCTTCTCAAAGTA
This sequence comes from Schistocerca gregaria, assembly GCF_023897955.1. NCBI lineage: Eukaryota > Metazoa > Arthropoda > Insecta > Orthoptera > Acrididae > Schistocerca > Schistocerca gregaria. Next base: position 12,750,624 of record NW_026061795.1, on the reverse strand, counting down.
TTTGTATGGAGTGTAGCCATGTATGGAAGTGAAACGTGGACGATAAATAGTTTGGACAAGAAGAGAATAGAAGCTTTCGAAATGTGGTGCTACAGAAGAACGCTGAAGGTTAGATAAGTAGATCACATAAATAATAGGAGGTATTGATTAGGATTGGGGAGAAGAGGAGTTTGTGGCACAACTTGACTAGAAGAAGGGATCGGTTGGTAGGATATTTTCTGAGTCATCAAAGGATCACCAATTTAGTATTGGAGGGCAGCGTGGAGGGTAAAAATCGCAGAGGGAGACCAAGAGATGAATACACAAAGCAGATTCAGAAGGATGTAGGCTGCAGTAGGTACTGGGAGATGAAGAAGCTTGCACAGGATAGGGTAGCTTGGAGAGGTGCATCAAACCAGTCTCAGGACTAAGACCACAACAACACACCGCGAACAGGAAGGGTCCCATACATACTTCCCTTGGGCACACCTGAAATAACTTCTACATTTTACGATGTGTCTCCATCCATTCTGTATAACACAGGCCCTGCACTATCGTATTTATCCGCCGATTCTGGGCAAGCGACTTTCAAGTGAAATGTCTCCTCTCCACGGGAATATACATAATGGATGTACTAGTACAGGTTGTAGTCTGATGGTTGACATATATGGAAGTTCGGGTGTGGCGATTTATCGTGCTAGGGTAGTCAAATGGTAAGGCGACGGCTGGAGATAGGCTGGCAATCAAGGATCGAGCGTCGGTCCGGCACAAGTTTTCACTGTCGTCATTCCATTATACAGCTGATGATTGTCCATATTCACAACTGCGGATACATTTCGTATATTTCATAACGACTTAGTCGCTGCAGTGCATGTCCGAAGAAACACTGAATCTTAATTAGGAATAATACAGGCGTTGCCTATATCGCGTGAAGTACTATTCCATAACTGCTGAGTACTTGCCTATTGTCTGAAAACGTAAGATGAGCACTGATTTGGTATGGCTGAATGCAGCTGATCGTAGATATTCTCGTTGCATAATTTCCGTTTGCAGACAATTTCTCTAGGGTTCTCACAATGTCTGGGAAAAGTTGAAAAAATACTGTGACGATTTTATATTTTTTCACACTATCTCGTCTCTCACATTCATGATAAATTGGAAGCGTATTTCCAGTGTGTAGTGGATTCTCCAAAAAAAGTTTATAGCATCGTTTACAGTGACAACAGTAATCGTAATTTCTGGCACTGCGTTTACGTCGTTACCCACAAGGTTGAGTCTGCGGCTTGAGCAAAGAAATTCTGAGGATCGATAATATTTCTTTCTGGAAAATGGCCTGTACACTGCTCTCTCTGCCTGCCATTGTAGAACAACCATCGAAGAAAAATCCTACACAATTTCCTGCGAGGCGCAGGTACCCTTCCCCAGTGAAGTAGATTTGCCGTTCATTAAAATGAGTCCGGCCTCGCAGGTCGACAGGGATCGTGTGCCGAGTCGCGATCAGCACGGAAATTGTTGTGCCATTCCACAACGGTAGCTTTCCACGGACATGCTTCCCCATACACACTCTTCATACTCCGATGCATGTCTACCGGCGTTTGACCTTCAGAAGAAAAGAACAACAGCACGTTGTTCCTCTTTGGTCGCATTTGGTGATAGCGTCGTCATAGTTCACGTTTCAGCATTTACTACATACACGTCGCAAAGACACGAATGTTACATCAATCCCTCGCCTACATGTCGGTGCTTATATACTCGCATCGGTGTTGCGCTACATTGCATATACGCTGCAGTAACGCCTTCAGACGTAAACCTTTTGACCGGACCTTGTATAATGATAATTTTCCGTAGAAGTGGGATATATCTCGTTTTCTTGATGTTGGCTAGCACATACTCTGAGCATTATAGACAAGAAATCAATGTGAGCCCTTAGTCGGTCGTTCACTGCGTTATCATTTAAACTTATTGAGGTGCCACTGGGTAAACAACTGTCAATTATGAATGATATGGACTGCTGAGTGTTCTCTTTAGTCTTTGACACATTTCCTAATTCCTGATACCACACCTTGTCATGAGACTACTTTTAAAACCCACATACCCAATAGGAATAAATCGTGAATGGTCCAGAACCACACGAATCACGTGTAAATATTGATTTTTATGTGAATAAACAGGGGGTTTAGCAGAAGTTTATTTCTTTAATACGCAGATCTGTAACAAAAAAGAAAAAGTAATATTCTCGGTTCTTTTGCCAGCATGTTTAGCTATCGGTATGACAAACTGTCGGCTAAAAACTTCAGGCTGCAGCGCTGACACACTCAAGTTCATTTGTCGAATCTGTGGTCTTTATAAATAGTTTCATATCAATTGATGAAAAAATTTGCGGGGATTATTTCTGCAAACATACAGGTTGACAGAGGGCTAGTGCAATCGACGTTGTTATTTACAAAACAATACATTGCTTCAGTTAATATATTTGATTTTTAGTTCATGTCAAAATTCTGTACGACTGATGGGCAACTTTCAGTCATATTCGCTACGAGATTGCTTTTCCCGCCACGTATTATTTACTCTTTGAGTGTTTTCCCGCGACGAACAACTGCTCTTTGAACGGCTTATGTATACGAGCTGCTGTGGCTTTGCGACACTTGTGTTGTTTGCTCTGTCTTCGACAGTCACATAACGAGGCGAATTTGAAGCTTCCAGTATTTTATAACAGAGTTCTGCAACAGAAGCTCTTATTGTAGGTTTCCAGCGCCCGCCGGCCAGGGTGGCCGAGCGGTTCTAGGCGCTATAGTCTGGAACCGCGCGACCGCTACGGTCGCAGGTTCGAATCCTGCCTCGGGCATGGATGTGTATGATGTCCTTAGGTTCGTTAGGTTTAAGTAGTTCTAAGTTCTAGGGGACTGATGACCTCAGAAGCTAAGTCCCATAGTGCTCAGAGCGATTTTTCCAGCGTCCAGCAGAAATTTTTCTCGGCGTAGAGGTAAGAGATAATCAACTCTTGTAGCGCAAGATGAGACTGACACGTGATCGATAGCGGTGGTGCTCATAGGTAGTGGCGAAAATGTGTGATTTTTATGTTCGTCGAGGATGTTAAGGCTGTTGTGCGTTTGTTAGACGTGTCAGTATATGTGAAAAACGTTAAGTGGTCGTACTACACGCAGTTTCTCGTGTTCCGCAACCTCTGCGGCAGCCATTTCCTTCACGATCAATCATAGTTAAAACCCCTATTGTAATTGAAATGGTGCTTCTTTCGGTTGTCAGTGGCTTGGAATAGATAAGAAACTAGTTGAGTTTGTCTTTAATGTCGCTGACCCATATTAAGTTTCTGATCAGTTTTATGTTCATAATCTACTGTCTGGCAAGTTAATGCTCGCAGCCTGCAAACATTGTGTTCATGGCAGTGACTGCCTTGTACGTTTAGTACCACTCAGCTGGTGCAGTCATTCTCTGGAATGCGTTCAGTTAATCCTGGCGCTATGTGCAACAAATGTAAATTATTTGTAAGCAGGTTGCGTAAAAGTGTTTACCCTCTCTCTGTATGTCTGTGTGTGTTTCCCAGAATCGAAATAACTTAATTTTGAGCCCCACTCTCCCCCCATAACCCCACCCCCTCTTCACAGTCTAAAATTAGCTTCGACTCCAACAGTACTTAAATAAAAAATTCGGATTCCTCTCTTACAAGTTTCAAGTCACAAATATAACGCAGGTTTCTACCAGTTCACCTACATCAACATCTACATCATACTCGGCAAGTCACCTAACGGTGAGTGTCGGAGGGTACTTTAGGTACCACTATCTGATCCCTTCAACCCTGTTCCACTCGCGAGTAGTGCGTGGGAAGAATGATTGTCGGTAAGCCTCTGTATTGGCTCTAATTTCTCGAATTTTCTCCTCGTCGTCAATACGCGAGATGTCTGTGTGTGGAAGTAATATGTTGTCCGACCTCTCTTGAAAAGTGCTGTCCTGAAATTTCAGTGTAAATCTCTCCGTGATGCACAGCGCCTCTCTTGTAACGTCAGCCAGTAGCATCTCCGTAACGGTCTCTCGCCAGCTAAACGATCCCGTAACGAAACGCGCCGCTCTTCGTTGGATCTCCTCTATCCCGTCTATCAGTCCTACCTGATAGAATCACAGATAAGTTAAAGATACTCAAGAATCAGAGACAGCAAAGGACTTGGAAGAGCAGTTGAACGGAATGGACAGTGTCTTGAAAGCAGGATATAAGGCGAACATCAACAAAAGCAAAACGAGGATAATGGAATGTAGTCGAATTAACTCGGGTGATGCTGAGGGAATTAGATTAGGAAATGAGACACTTAAAGCAGTCAAGGAGTTTTGCTATTTGGGGAGTAAAATTAACTGATGATGGTCGAAGTAGAGAGGATATAAAATGTAGACTGGCAATGGCAAGGAAAGCGTTTCTGAAGAAGAGAAATTGGTTAACATCGAGTAGATTTAAGTGTCAGGAAGTCGTTTCTGAAAGTATTTGTATGGAGTGTAGCCATGTATGGAAGTGAAACGTGGACGATAAATAGTTTGGACAAGAAGAGAATAGAAGCTTTCGAAATGTGGTGCTACAGAAGGGTTTTGAAGATTAGATGGGTAGATCACATATCTAATGAGGAGGTATTGAATATATCTGGAGAGAAGAGGAGCTTGTGGCATAACTTGACATGAAGAAGGGACCGGTTGGTAGGACATGTTCTGAGACATCAAGGGATCTTAAATTTAGCATTGGAGAACAGCGTGGAGGGTAAAAATCGTAGAGGGAGACCAAGAGATGAATACACTAAGCAGATTCAGAAGGATGTAGCTTGCAGTAGCTACTGGGAGACGAAGAGGCTTGCACAGGATAGAGTAGCATGGAGAGCTGCATCATACCAGTCTCAGGACTGAAGACCACAACAACAACAACATCCTTCCTCCGTACTATTATTTTTAAAAGTACATCCTCAGGGTTCAACTAAGAATGATCTTTCATTTACGAAATGTAGTAAATAATTTGTCCTCTACACCAGGGTGATCAGGTTAAAGGACTGCAATGTTTATTCTCCAATCGACTGGATTTTTGGTGGAACAGAGACACTTCATCCACCATACTGACTATGGGAGATCTTTGATAAATGTTCTTTCTTTTGGTATGCCCTTCTTTTGCTTTATATTCTTAAAAGTCATATCCGTAAGTTCACTAAGAACAATCTTCTTTTTTTATTCCTTGTAGACTTTTATGGTCCTGAAACAAGGAAACGATGGCCTTTGTAATCTGTTTCCTTCAACCCCTCACAGATCACTCATCCATCAACTGGGTTTTAGATGGAAGGGAACCACCACATCCCTCATACTGACTACCAGCCCATCTTCTATATTTTATTATGTATGTATTTTGCTTTACATTCTTATCAATTATATGTATCAAGTTAACAGTGAAGTAATTGACTTGATTTGCGAAATGTTGTAAAGTTTTTGCCCTTTACAAAAAAATGGCTCTGAGCACTATGGGACTCAACTGCTGTGGTCATTAGTCCCCTAGAACTTAGAACTACTTAAACCTAACTAACCTAAGGACATCACACACATCCATGCGCGAGGCAGGATTCGAACCTGCGACCGTAGCAGTCGCACGGTTCCGGACTGAGCGCCTAGAACCGCGAGACCACCGCGGCCGGCTTGACCTTTACAACGGGGTGTTCTGATGGTATGCTACAATGTTTATTCTCCCTTCAGTGGGATTTTGGTGGACAAGAGACGCCATATGCACCATACTAACCAACAGATTTTTGGAACTTGATAAATCTGCTTTGTTTAGTTATGTCCTTCCTTTGTCTTTTATTTTTGATTGTCAGATCCGTATGTTTACTAAGAACAATTAATTTGTTTAGGTGTTTCCTTCGTTTGCATTAAAGTTTTAGAAGTCATATTCCTATGGTCACTAAGAATGATCTATTTGATTTATAAAATGTAATGACTCTTTTCTTCCTCACAGCAGCGAGACTCCACTGTATGTGTGCAATGTTTATTTTTCCATCGACTGGGTTTTTGGTGGAAGGCAACCACCACATCCAACATACTGACTACAGGAGTTGCTGGGAAAATCTTCTTTCTTTTGGTATATCCTTCTTTTGCCTTACATTCTTACCAGTTATATTCATCAAGTTCACAGTGGAATAATTTATTTGACTTGCGAAATGTACTAAATTTCTTGTCCTTTACAGCATGGTGACCTGGGTGTTGGGGCTGCAATGTTTATTCTGATTTTGACTGCTTTTTGGTGGAATTGATGATGATGGTGGTTTATGGTAGAGGGTGATAAACTGCTAGGTCATCATTGCCTTTTAATGTTTTACTGGAGAAGATTTTCACAGTCAGTGGAAGGAGATCAATAAACTGGAATACTGCGTTTGATCCCACCACAGGAAAAATAAAGCAACCCCAAAAAGATGAGGTCCAGGAAAGCCCATAATAAAACCCCAGTGAGACATAGCGGGATAACTAAATAAAATCATGTAGAAAATACCTGTAAAGATGATGTTAAAAAGGGACAAATAACCATGGCTGGATGAAAACTTACAAATAATTCATGACCCAGCCACTCTGTGACACATTAAGATCTTACAGCAAGTTTTTTTGGGAAGAACTCCAGACAACACACAAAATTTTAAGACATGAATAACATTCGCCTCGTTATTAGTTAAAATAGAGGGAAGATCCTGTGGGAGGTCCAGTTCAACTCTCATGTCTACATATACAACACGTTCATTTAAAAGATGTCACACTGGCAGCTACATCCTGCATCTTTGACATACTGGGGGCTCCTCGCGACATGAAAGGAAGCCATGCCTCAATGGACGATGTCCCACTCTAAGCCGAGTAAGGGCTGCTTCTTCACGCCATTGCGAGTCGAAGGAGGTGATCCATGGTCGCACTTAAGTCTTGGTGGAACGTAGTTTGTTGTTCCTCAGCTCCAGCCACTGGGACTCCCGCCAACATATGGGTCCTGCTAGTCACAAATGAAGTGGCAGCCCGTAGAGAGACTGAGCAGTGGGCAGGAGGAGGAAGGGAGCGAGCCTCCTTAGCAGCAGCAGCATCGAGTTTGTTTCCCTGGGTGTCTTGTGTGTCGTGGAACCCAGCCAAAAATGACTTCGTTGTTTTGCCTTCACAAGAGTAGGAGAGCATCCTGCACTTGTTGCACCATCATACATCTGTCTAACAGAGAGAAGGCCACTTTGAAGAGTCGGAGCAGACGATAATTTTTCGTCACAACACCATATCACCTGCTCCATTGCCCTCAGGATAGCAGACAGTTCCATGAAATACACTGAAAACAGCATTTTGAGGACAATGTCGGGGAACACGACGGAACAACCGAAAACATATCCCTGCTTAGAATCATCCGTGTAGACAGAAATAAAATCTGGGTGGCTACGTAAAATTTCATTAAATTTAATATTAAAAACAGAGTCTGGGGCACAATGCTTCTTGTGAGCAGTCAGTTCTGAAAGCGATCTGGGCCTTGGTAGTTGCCAGGGTGTGCCCTACTCCACTCCTGGCTTTGGACCACCTGTAATAACCCAAAGCTCTCTTTTGCACGGATCCCAAATGGCCATGTTGCTTGTGGTCGATGATCGAACAGCCATTACAGTGGTGGCTGAATAATGTAACTGGATGCTAGTGATATAGGAATGGAGAATGCTCTATATGCTTGGCGTACCACGAGAAGAAGACGTCGAATAGACAGTGGAGTCTCACCAGCCTGCACACACAAACTAGCAACAGGGTTCGTGCGATAGGCCACTGTTGACACCCAAATACGCTTCAGGTGAACTGCATCCAGCATTTTAAGGTATTAAGGCCTTGCTGACCCATAAATCTGGCATCCATATTCAAGCCGGTGTCACACAAAGGGCTTATAAAGTTGGAGCAGACGTACTCTGTCAGCTCCCCGAGACCTTCAACTGACACATTTAAGGGTGTTTAAGACCTCGAGACATCTCTGTTTCACTTCTTTAATGTGTGACAACCATGGTAACGTCTCATCAAATATAAGACCCAGATACTTCACCATTTCCTTAAAAGTGAGAACAGTGTTCCCTAGTTTTAAAATGGGGAAATTAAACAGACAGCAGGAATGATTAAAATCGACACAAACTGTTTTCTCTGATGAGAATTTAAAACCTGTGGTACAAGATCAATCCTCCAACCACCTGATCGTCAGCTGCAGTTGCCGAGTAGCTGTGGTGAGGCTGGAGGATGAACGGAAGGTGGAGAAATCATCCACAGACAAGGAACATAGTACTGGGCATCGTGGTTGTAACACTACTGCTTGCAGTGGTGGCACTTAAGACACTCCATTCAGGGACACCATTCTCCTGCTTAAAATGGTGAGACAGGACATTCCCAACCCTTTGTCTAAAATATATGTCCAAGAGAAAGGACTGTATGATGGTCAGTAGACGTCCACGGAATCCCCACTGATGGAGCTGCAACAAAATATTATGCCCCCAGGTAGTGTCATAGGCCTATTCCAAATCGGAGAAAACACCGATAAGGTGTTGCTTACGAAGGAAAGCTTGTTGAACTGCAGCCTCGAGCAGGGTCAAGTTATCGGGAGTGGAGTGGTACCTCCTGAACTCACAGTGGTAGCGACTGAGTAGGGACCTGGTTTCCAGTACCCACACTAGGCGCCAATTGACCATATGTCTACGTAGCTTGTCAGGCTAATACTATGATAACTACCAGGGTCCTGATTTTAAAATTGGGATTAAAATAGAATACTTCCATGACTTGGGAAAGCTGGCAGTTATCCAAATTTTGTTGAAGAGCTGAATGAGGACTTCCTTTGGCTGTCAGTCCAACTGTTGCAGCATGATGTAGGTTGTAAGGTCATTTCCAGGGGACGTATCACAAGCAAATGGCAATGCTGAATCCAGCTCCCACAGAGAGAAAGGCTGTTTGTATTCATCGATGTTGGTGGAACAGAAACCAAGATGAGCATTCTCCTGTTCCTCCCGATATTGACAGAAGCTGGTATCCTGGCTGGAATCGGCCATAATGGATTTATATGATTCAGCCATTTCTGAGCTATATCCCTCGTCGATGTTACAAGAGACCCCTGTATTCGTACAGCTGCTATTGGTGGTCGAGAGTTGTGCCTTGAGAGCCTTCTAAAGGCTTCCCATACTTTACGTGTGGGTGTCAATTTATTCATGGATTTCAGGAACCCTTGCAAAGACCTCTGCATACTCTGCCAAATTATTCTCTTCACCTTTGCACATGCCATTCAAAAGTTTGCAAGATCCTCATCTGCATGGCATCGACTGAATCTGCACATTGCTGCTATCCTGTTCCTGATTGCAAAACGACACTCATCGTTCCACCAAGGGACAGGTCGGTTCCTAGGCATTTCCACAGACTTTGGGATGGATGCATCAGTGGCATGGTGAATCACAGCTGTAATGTGATCCACCCAGTCCTGGATGGCATCACATTGCTAGAAAACAACTAACCGCCTGTAAAGTATCCAGTTAACCTTTTTGAACAACCATCTCGGTGCCTTTATTTCAGGATCTGTTCGATCAGGCAGATGGATCCATATAGGAAAATGGTCACTACCATGAAGGTCATCGTCCACTAGCCACTGAGCAGTGTCCCCAATAGCAGGCGAGCTGAAGGAGAGATCTATGGTGGTAGACAAACCTGACATTTTAGCAGCTTGACCCATGTTCAATAGTATGAGATCTGTTGTGTGCAGTAGATCCGCAAGCACCCGACACTTGGGGTGAGTGGTGTGAGAACACCATAGTGCGCTGTGTGCATTGAAGTCCACCAAAAGGAGGAAGGGACAGGGGAGTTCGTCAAAAGGATGAGTGTGAACCGCACTTTTAAGAGGCTCATGAAGTGGTAGGTACAAAGAGCACACTGTGAAGTCAACGTGGGCCACTATCCGAACAGCAACTGTTTGTAGTGTTGTTTTTAAGGAGTGAGGAGTGAAAAGTGTCCTTTACGAACACTGAAACCCCACCTTTTGCCGTATCACCAGTAAGATCATCTTTTCTGTAAAGGTGATAGCCTCCAAGTACACGTATGTCCCTTGTAGGCAAAGGCAAAACGGCAAAGGCAAAACGCTCTCTCCAGTACAAGGACTCTCAATTCCTCCAGATGAGTTCTGTATCCATTGATATTCCATTGGAGTATGATAGCCATTTCATTAATGTGATCTCGATTTAGCCCTGTCTTTGCACCAAAGTGGTGAGGCGCTTGTAGAGCAAGGCATAGTGGTGGGGCTGACTGGGTTTGGTGACGAGGCATAAAAATCCAGGATGTCCTCATCATCAGTCAGACGTGCCAGAATGACGTCTTATGGTACCTGGGTCAGCTTTCGATACGAATGTTGAGTTTCTTTTCCTGCTCCCTTTCCCAGCAAGGATGAGGCAGAATGAGGGCAGTGAGAGCCACCTGTCTTTGAAGAAAGTTGGTGTTGAGAGGCACTCTGCTTTTGGGTGCCTTTGGGCTGTAAGCTGCAGAAGCATTATTGGCGTCTTCCATCGAAGCTGGCTGGTGTGCTATGTCTTTCAATCGGCTTTGGCACATGCAGGTGCAAGTACAGGTGCTAGTAGTAAAGAATGGCTCATTGGACATCGTCTGACTCAAAGCGTCAATCTTAATGACAGGTTCTTGCACCAAGGAAGCATAAGAAGTGGCAAAGACGGCGCGCTTCATATCCTGATACTCCTTTTTGGCTTCTGCATAGGGGATCCGCTTGGTCACTTCGATTTCTTGAATTCTGCGATCCTCTGCAAAAACAGGGCAGGCTCAGCTCCAGATTGGATGGCTTTCAGAGCAGCTAATGCAGACTGCTGGAGACGGACAGTCAGTCTCAACTTCACTGCCTGCCTTTCCACACTTCCCACAATTCGCTTCACCTCCGCAACTTAGAGTCACATGGCCAAAATGCTGGCATTTGAAGCATCAAATAGGGTTAGGTACATAGGGCAGAGCCCTAAGTCGGAGGGAACCTGCCATAATGTGTTCAGGTAGTGTTGGAGAATTGAAAGCCACAACAAAAGTGGCGTCCTTCTCAGTCTGTCCATTGGTCTTGTGTGTCCTTTTTTTTCCACATCTATGATCCCCTGTGGGGTCCATTCTTGTCTCAGTTCAGCAACGTCAATGTCCATAATACAACGGCAGGTTGCCACACTTTTGCTGGAGTTCTGGGAGTTATGCAACTCTACAATAATGTTGTACTCACCCAATTTCTGTGACTTAATAAGAAGTTCCACCTGCTTTGCACAGTTAGTCTCGACAAGAAAGGAGCCAATTTGCAACTGCTTAACAGACTTTAGGGAACCAGCCAGTCGTTCTAAGCCTTTATGTATATACGAGGGAGACATTTTTTAAAACGTCCCCACTTTCCTCTTGATCACTACAAAGCCATTATAATTCATGACTCCTTGAGGCCCGTTACTGATAACAAGTTGATTATCACAATGACTAGCCTCCTGCATTATTTTTGATGAAGGAGCGTGAGAACTCCCAGGCAGTACACCCTTTCCAGTGAAGGGAAGAAGATTTTGAGGGTTCCATCTCGGTCCCACGAGTAGCTAGGGAAATAAGCGTCCTCTCAGACAGAGTCCCATGTGCCTGAGTAAGCCTTATACAACTGAGGTGCGGCAGATTCCTCAGAGTTTGCCTGCTAATGACTGTTCCATCTCAACACTCATGCATCTCCTTAGTATGCAGCACACCTTGAGATTGCTTTTTTTTTTATAGAGGTTTATTTCATCTTTGCAATGTGGGCAGTGAAACCAAGATCCCCATTTTCTGAGACACACAACGTTCTACTGCCTTTCCACACAGTGTCCTTCTTTTGGATTACATTCTTATGGTTTCTAAGAATGGTCTATTTGCTTTACAGAATGTAGTGAATCATTCTTTCCTCACAGGTGGGAGATTCCATTGTATGCGTGCAATATTTACTTTCCCATCAACTGGGTTCCTCCCCCCTCCCCCCATGTGGGTCCAGGGGTTAGAATATGCCTGTGGTATTCCTGTCTGCCATAAGAGGTGACTAAAATGAGTCTCACACATTTCGACCTTTGTGTGATGGTCCCCCCTCGGGTTTTACCTCCATATTCAAACATTTTTCAAAAGAGCGAGCCAATTACGGAAGGGCACCTTACATGGTGGATTGTGTCCCTCGTGCATTGAGAAATTTTGCCTGCTTACTCATCGTTGCATTGCAGTCCCACTCGTTCTCCATCTCTTGGGCGTGGATACATTCCTGGGTTTGGTTTCCGCCATGCACTGTGCAGTGTCACTTTGTGCGGATCTGACGATCATGGACTTCCTGGTACCTAATATCCAACACAGTGGCCCTGCAACACAGTGATTGCTCTGCTGATGCCTGAGCCGTTAACTCCCCACATATGCCAAGTAGTAGATGCCTATCTCCCTGGGGCATCGGAACTCCCAGCAATGGCCATCCTGCCAGGTGGCCCTTACTGAGGCTGGGTGGCGCCCATGGGGAGGGCCCTTGGTTGGAGTGGGTTGCATCAGGGCGGAAGACATGCAATGAAGCGTGGTATATCATCTCTCAGTAGGGGGTCTCCAGCAGCAGTCTCTAAGCGATCTAGGTCAAACCTCAACCGAAGAAAATACGACCCAAGAGCGTTCCCTTCCCTGGCCACTCCATGAGAGGAACAAATGGCTAAAGATGGCAGCGAAGGTTATTCACCCCAGTACCTCACCTGTACATAAGTTGATGGGCAATCATTAATATCAACAAAGCCTCAGTTTTTTGTGGAGCATTTAGAGGACAAGTTTGGGGAGGTGAGGGCTTGTCGAAAATGTGCTCTGGGGCAGTTTTGAAAGAAACAGCATCCTTTGTCCAGTCATGACGGTTACTTGCTTGTGTAAAGTTGGGGGATGTTTCAGTTACCATAGCGCCCCATAAGAGTTTAAATATGGTCTAGGGCATTATATTCCACAAGGATCTTCTTTTGCAGTCTGACAATGAACTCCCACCAAGCTAGAACAATAAGGTGTTCACTTTCTCTGGCGCATCCATTGAGATCTGAGGGATAATCAGGAAGTCACGTCTTCGTCTTGGCCTTCGAGGATGATGCATTACCCGAAAAGGTCAAGGTGATGGTTTACTGCTGTGTTGTGAAGCGTATATCTCTCCCCCGATGCGGTGTTTTAAATGCTGGAGGTTGTGGTTGGCAGGAGAGCCAACACCGTTACTACAGGAGGCCGAAATGCACGTGTTTTAACTCACGCAGGCTGACGTGAGGTCTGGAACATGACAAGGGAATTAGAATTGAGAAAAACGGACGTACCTGGTGGAATAATTAACTTTAATCCATTAATGACGAACGTCGCTCTTGACATTACATGATTCACAGTATCAATCGTAACTGATAATGGCGCCTTGCTAGGTCGTAGCAAATAACGTAGCTGAAGGCTATGCTAACTATTCTCTCGGCAAATGAGAGCGTATTTTGTCAGTGAACCATCGGTAGCAAAGTCGGCTGTACAACTGGGGCGAGTGCTAGGAAGTCTGTCTAGACCTGCCGAGTGGCGGCGCTCGGTCTGCAATCACTGATAGTGGCGACACGCGGGTCCGACGTATACTACCGGACCGCGGCCGATTTATAGGCTACCATCTAGCAAGTGTGGTGTCTGGCAGTGACACCACATTCCTCCCCCGCAAATCGGCGTACGGTTGTGGCATAAGGCTTCCGCCCACCGTGGGGAGGATTCCATGTTGACGTATGCGACGAGGTGGGGATACAACAGGCGAGGCTGTGCCACCCGCATCCTGCCATTCGGAGCGCGGGGAGCTAGGAAACGCCTGAAAACCTGCTCCAGGGTGCACGCCAATATGCGGTGTATGCGCCCGTAGAGAGACAGGAGGGGCCGAAGGGTCGACCTCCATCGGGCCGGGGCACCCGACGGGCGAAGACGACATATGGTCCGGAGCGGGCAACAGTTCCATGGCGGAGGACAACTGGTCACGGGAAGCGATCGGCGGCACGTGACTCAGGGAGGCGCCCGGCGGTTGCAGCGACGCGTCCACTGCGGGCGTCGCCGGCGGCAGAACAGGCGGCGGCGGCCGCGGTGGCGGCCGCGTCGGCGGCGCGTCGCCATGGGGCAAAATGGAAGGCAGCGTCGGTAACACCTGGGGCTGAGGCGAGCCAGTAGAGGGGTCCCCGGGGCGCCGACCGGGCGGCACCGTCGCTGAAAGCAGACGGCGAGCGACAGACCCCGTGCGACGACAGAGGCGCAGCTGATTGAGATGCCGACGCACCTCACCAGAGGCCCCCAAAACCAGATACGTAGCGCGTCCGTGGCAGCGAAGAATGCGCCCTTCGAGCCAACGCCGTGAACCTTGGTAGTGGCAATAGTAGACAACGTCGCCTGGAGCAAAAGCAGGTGTCTGCCGCTGCACAGGAACCTGATGCGGCGGATGTAGCAAAGACATCAAGGTTCGATGAGGGCGACCGTGAAGCAACTCAGCCGGCGAGCGACCATCTCGGGGCTGAGAGCGACACGAGGACAAAAAGAGCAATAACGCGTCCTCCCGAGAATGCGGCTCTCTCAACTTCAACATCTGTGACTTGAAAGTCCTGACCAATCGTTCAGCTGCACCGTTTGACTGTGGCGAAAACGGCGCGGACGTCAGATGTTGAATACCATTGGCCTTGCAGAATGACTGAAATTCCGCGGACATGAATTGTGGGCCATTGTCGGAAACAATTGTCTGTGGAAGACCTTCAATGCAAAAGATAGCGGACAACACTTGGATGGTGGCAGATGTCGTCGTGGAAGACATCCGGACAACAAAAGGAAGATTACTGAATAAATCTACCACAACCAACCATCGAGCATTCCAGAATGGACCAGCAAAATCGATGTGTAAGCGTTGCCAAGGGGATGTGGCTTTTGGCCATGCAAAGAACTCCCGCGGTGGTGCTGATTGTTGTTCGGCACACACCCTGCAAGAAGAGCACATATTCGTAATCGCGGCATCGATTCCGAACCATGTACAGCGCTGACGAGCAAGTTGTTTCGTTCTCACTATACCCCAATGTCCTTGGAGGAGAAGCTGTAAGACAGAGGACTGTAACGAACGTGGTACCACGACCCTGGACTGATCATTATCAGAACGCAACAGCAAAACACCACGTCGTACAAAAAGTCTCTCCTTGTGAGCAAAAAATCGGCGAACGAACGGGTCCCCGATCCTTGAATTTGACAAGGGACATTGCGTAGCAACAAAACGCAGAACGGTAGCAAGGACAGGGTCGGCAGCTGTGGCTGTAGCTACACGACGAAAATCAATCTGAAACGATTCGACCACGACATCGGTTTCCGCATCAATGAATATGCAAGCAAGTTCGGAGGAATCGAATGCCCTATCCTCACCAACAGGCAAGCGGGACAACGCATCGGCGTTTCCGTGCTTAGCAGTGGACCGATGCAAGATATCGTAGCGGTACTGCGAGAGGAAAATAGACCAGCGAATGAATTTCTGCGCTGTACGTGGAGGTACAGGCTTGGTCGGATGATGAAAAAGCGATGTCAAAGGTTTATGGTCTGTGATTATGGTAAAGTGACGACCATACAAGAAATCATGAAACTTTGTAACACCAAATACGATAGCCAATGCTTCTTTCTCGATCTGTGAATAATTTCTTTGCGCAGACGAGAGCAATTTGGACGCAAAGGCAATAGGGCGATCGTGCGATCCATCTTTGTGCGCAAGCACAGCACCGATCCCGAAATCCGATGCATCCACCATCAACAAAATGGGCTGCCGGTTGTCGAATGGCGTAAGGCAAGTATTGGAAAGCAACGCCGATTTCAACTAGCGAAAGGCGCATTCGCATTCCGTCGTCCAGACGAACGGAACACCCTTACGGCGTAAGCGATGAAGCGGAGCTGAAATAGAAGAGGCATGCGGTATATAACGGTGATAATAATTAATTTTTCCCAGCACACTCTGTAGCTGCTTCAAATTCTGCGGCGATGGCAAGTCTTGTATGGCACGAAGGTGTGTGGAACAGGGATGTATGCCTTGGGCATTGAGTACATGTCCCAAGTATGGCAAGTCCCGAGTAAAAAATACACATTTGTCCTTCCGCAAGCGAAGACCATTTTGTCGCAAGACCTGAAATAATGTTCGGAGATTGGCCAAATGTTCTTCTTCCGTTTTTCCGGAGATCACAATATCGAAAAATGGCTCTGAGCACTATAGGACTTAACATCTGTGATCATCAGTCCCTTAGAACAGAACTAATTAAACCTAACTAACCTAAGGACATCACACACATCCATGCCCGAGGCAGGATTCGAACCTGCGACCGTAGCAGTCGCGCGGTTCCGGACTGAGCGCCTGAACCGCTAGACCACCACGGCCGGTTCACAATATCGTCCAGATAATTTGCTGCAGTAGGGACCGACGCACAAACAGTTTGTAGATATTGCTGAAACAATGCAGGGGCGGATGCACACCCGAATGGCAGTCGTTTAAATCGATACAAACCAAGATGCGTGTTAACCACCAAAACGCGCTGGGATTCTTGTCCACCGGTATTTGCAAGTACACATCTGCGAGGTCCAACTTCGAAAAATATTTCCCCGGGCACAGTTTGTCAAAAAGATCTTCCGGGCGGGGTAAAGGAAAAGTTGCAATCACTAGTTGTAGATTCACCGTTGCCTTGAAGTCCACACAAAGTCTCAACTTTCTGGAAGGTTTTGGCAAAATTACTAAGGGTGATGCCCAGAGAGAAGCCTGCACACGTTCAATTACACCTGGCGATTCCAAATCGTGTAATGTTTTTGCGACCTCATCACGCAATGCGTGGGGAACATTGCACGCTCTGAAAAATTTCGGTTTCGCGTTTACTTTCAGTTCCAAATGTGCTTTATAGTTCTTAGCGCCACTGAGGCCCGGTGCAAAAATGTCTGCAAATTCTTCACATAGACGAGAAACACTGTCTGAAGGCACAGTCTGGTTCACTGATAGGACCTGATTTACTATAGACAAGTAAAACAACTGAAATAAATCGAAACCAAACAAGTTCACTGCAGAAGAAGAACGAAGGATGTAAAATGACACAAGTTTTGTTTGTCCTTTGTATGTTGCAAGAAGGCTGCACTGTCCGAACACAGGGATACCTTGCCCTGAATAGCTAGTTAACTTAACATTTGCGGCACGCAAAGGAGGTGTGCCCAGCAGTTTGTAAGTGTCTTGATTGACCAGTGAAACTGCAGCTCCGGTATTGAGCTGGAATGGTATCACTTTGCGTTAATGTCCAAGTCTACAAAAAGTTTATTGTCCTGCTGACGACAAGAGCGACTGTCTCGTGCAACGTGAACTGACACTGGTACATAATCACTTGCGACTTGACGGGAATTCCGGCGATGACGACGCACACTATTTTTGGGACGAACACAGTCACTGTTAGAGAGAGTGGCACTGGGCGGAGTGGAATGAACTACATGAATTTCCATGGGCGAAGTTTCGCGAGCCTGAGTATCCATGGTTCGATTCCGATTCCGGCGCGAAGCAAAGGGCCTGGAACGGTTTTGAGCTTCCGATCTGTGCTATTTCTGGCAAACACTCTGAACATGTCCTTTTTTATTACAATAAAAGCAAATAGCTTGGCGTGACGGGCAATTCTCACGCGAATGTTTAGTAGGACACCGCGGGCATGATTTGATCACTGCCTGCGCGGCACATGTGGCTGAGACCCTGGCGGCAGCAGCGCGGCCGGGCGCGGAGGGCTGTTTACTGCTCCGTGCAGCTCGCCCGGCGGGCCGGTTAACTTGACAGGTGGCCCTTACTGAGGCTGGGTGGCGCCCATGGGGAGGGCCCTTGGTTGGAGTGGGTTGCATCAGGGCGGAAGACATGCAATGAAGCGTGGTATATCATCTCTCAGTAGGGGGTCTCCAGCAGCAGTCTCTAAGCGATCTAGGTCAAACCTCAACCGAAGAAAATACGACCCAAGAGCGTTCCCTTCCCTGGCCACTCCATGAGAGGAACAAATGGCTAAAGATGGCAGCGAAGGTTATTCACCCCAGTACCTCACCTGTACATAAGTTGATGGGCAATCATTAATATCAACAAAGCCTCAGTTTTTTGTGGAGCATTTAGAGGACAAGTTTGGGGAGGTGAGGGCTTGTCGAAAATGTGCTCTGGGGCAGTTTTGAAAGAAACAGCATCCTTTGTCCAGTCATGACGGTTACTTGCTTGTGTAAAGTTGGGGGATGTTTCAGTTACCATAGCGCCCCATAAGAGTTTAAATATGGTCTAGGGCATTATATTCCACAAGGATCTTCTTTTGCAGTCTGACAATGAACTCCCACCAAGCTAGAACAATAAGGTGTTCACTTTCTCTGGCGCATCCATTGAGATCTGAGGGATAATCAGGAAGTCACGTCTTCGTCTTGGCCTTCGAGGATGATGCATTACCCGAAAAGGTCAAGGTGATGGTTTACTGCTGTGTTGTGAAGCGTATATCTCTCCCCCGATGCGGTGTTTTAAATGCTGGAGGTTGTGGTTGGCAGGAGAGCCAACACCGTTACTACAGGAGGCCGAAATGCACGTGTTTTAACTCACGCAGGCTGGCGTGAGGTCTGGAACATGACAAGGGAATTAGAATTGAGAAAAACGGACGTACCTGGTGGAATAATTAACTTTAATCCATTAATGACGAACGTCGCTCTTGACATTACATGATTCACAGTATCAATCGTAACTGATAATGGCGCCTTGCTAGGTCGTAGCAAATAACGTAGCTGAAGGCTATGCTAACTATTCTCTCGGCAAATGAGAGCGTATTTTGTCAGTGAACCATCGGTAGCAAAGTCGGCTGTACAACTGGGGCGAGTGCTAGGAAGTCTGTCTAGACCTGCCGAGTGGCGGCGCTCGGTCTGCAATCACTGATAGTGGCGACACGCGGGTCCGACGTATACTACCGGACCGCGGCCGATTTATAGGCTACCATCTAGCAAGTGTGGTGTCTGGCAGTGACACCACATTCCTCCCCCGCAAATCGGCGTACGGTTGTGGCATAAGGCTTCCGCCCACCGTGGGGAGGATTCCATGTTGACGTATGCGACGAGGTGGGGATACAACAGGCGAGGCTGTGCCACCCGCATCCTGCCATTCGGAGCGCGGGGAGCTAGGAAACGCCTGAAAACCTGCTCCAGGGTGCACGCCAATATGCGGTGTATGCGCCCGTAGAGAGACAGGAGGGGCCGAAGGGTCGACCTCCATCGGGCCGGGGCACCCGACGGGCGAAGACGACATATGGTCCGGAGCGGGCAACAGTTCCATGGCGGAGGACAACTGGTCACGGGAAGCGATCGGCGGCACGTGACTCAGGGAGGCGCCCGGCGGTTGCAGCGACGCGACCACTGCGGGCGTCGTCGGCGGGAGAACAGGCGGCGGCGGCCGCGTTGGCGGCCGCGTCGGCGGCGCGTCGCCATGGGGCAAAATGGAAGGCAGCGTCGGTAACACCTGGGGCTGAGGCGAGCCAGTAGAGGGGTCCCCGGGGCGCTGACCGGGCGGCACCGTCGCTGAAAGCAGACGGTGAGCGACAGATCCCGTGCGACGACAGAGGCGCAGCTGATTGAGATGCCGACGCACCTCACCAGAGGCCCCCAAAACCAGATACGTAGCGCGTTCGAGGCAGCGAAGAATGCGCCCTTCGAGCCAACGCCGTGAACCTTGGTAGTGGCGATAGTAGATAACGTCGCCTGGAGCAAAAGCAGGTGTCTGTCGCTGCACAGGAACTTGATGCGGCGGATGTAGCAAAGACATCAAGGTTTGATGAGGGCGACCGTGAAGCAACTCAGCCGGCGAGCGACCATCTCGGGGCTGAGAGCGACACGAGGACAAAAAGAGCAATAACGCGTCTTCCCGAGAATGCGGCTCTTTCAACTTCAACATCTGTGGCTTGAAAGTTCTGACCAATCGTTCAGCTGCACCGTTTGACTGTGGCGAAAACGGCGCGGACGTCAGATGTTGAATACCATTGGCCTTGCAGAATGACTGAAATTCCGCGGACATGAATTGTGGGCCATTGTCGGAAACAATTGTCTGTGGAAGACCTTCAATGCAAAAGATAGCGGACAACACTTGGATGGTGGCAGATGTCGTCGTGGAAGACATCCGGACAACAAAAGGAAGATTACTGAATAAATCTACCACAACCAACCATCGAGCATTCCAGAATGGACCAGCAAAATCGATGTGTAAGCGTTGCCAAGGGGATGTGGCTTTTGGCCATGCAAAGAACTCCCGCGGTGGTGCTGATTGTTGTTCGGCACACACCCTGCAAGAAGAGCACATATTCGTAATCGCGGCATCGATTCCGAACCATGTACAGCGCTGACGAGCAAGTTGTTTCGTTCTCACTATACCCCAATGTCCTTGGAGGAGAAGCTGTAAGACAGAGGACTGTAACGAACGTGGTACCACGACCCTGGACTGATCATTATCAGAACGCAACAGCAAAACACCACGTCGTACAAAAAGTCTCTCCTTGTGAGCAAAAAATCGGCGAACGAACGGGTCCCCGATCCTTGAATTTGACAAGGGACATTGCGTAGCAACAAAACGCAGAACGGTAGCAAGGACAGGGTCGGCAGCTGTGGCTGTAGCTACACGACGAAAATCAATCTGAAACGATTCGACCACGACATCGGTTTCCGCATGAATGAATATGCAAGCAAGTTCGGAGGAATCGAATGCCCTATCCTCAGCAACAGGCAAGCGGGACAACGCATCGGCGTTTCCGTGCTTAGCAGTGGACCGATGCAAGATATCGTAGCGGTACTGCGAGAGGAAAATAGACCAGCGAATGAATTTCTGCGCTGTACGTGGAGGTACAGGCTTGGTCGGATGATGAAAAAGCGATGTCAAAGGTTTATGGTCTGTGATTATGGTAAAGTGACGACCATACAAGAAATCATGAAACTTTGTAACACCAAATACGATAGCCAATGCTTCTTTCTCGATCTGTGAATAATTTCTTTGCGCAGACGAGAGCAATTTGGACGCAAAGGCAATAGGGCGATCGTGCGATCCATCTTTGTGCGCAAGCACAGCACCGATCCCGAAATCCGATGCATCCACCATCAACAAAATGGGCTGCCGGTTGTCGAATGGCGTAAGGCAAGTATTGGAAAGCAACGCCGATTTCAACTAGCGAAAGGCGCATTCGCATTCCGTCGTCCAGACGAACGGAACACCCTTACGGCGTAAGCGATGAAGCGGAGCTGAAATAGAAGAGGCATGCGGTATATAACGGTGATAATAATTAATTTTTCCCAGCACACTCTGTAGCTGCTTCAAATTCTGCGGCGATGGCAAGTCTTGTATGGCACGAAGGTGTGTGGAACAGGGATGTATGCCTTGGGCATTGAGTACATGTCCCAAGTATGGCAAGTCCCGAGTAAAAAATACACATTTGTCCTTCCGCAAGCGAAGACCATTTTGTCGCAAGACCTGAAATAATGTTCGGAGATTGGCCAAATGTTCTTCTTCCGTTTTTCCGGAGATCACAATATCGAAAAATGGCTCTGAGCACTATAGGACTTAACATCTGTGATCATCAGTCCCTTAGAACAGAACTAATTAAACCTAACTAACCTAAGGACATCACACACATCCATGCCCGAGGCAGGATTCGAACCTGCGACCGTAGCAGTCGCGCGGTTCCGGACTGAGCGCCTGAACCGCTAGACCACCACGGCCGGTTCACAATATCGTCCAGATAATTTGCTGCAGTAGGGACCGACGCACAAACAGTTTGTAGATATTGCTGAAACAATGCAGGGGCGGATGCACACCCGAATGGCAGTCGTTTAAATCGATACAAACCAAGATGCGTGTTAACCACCAAAACGCGCTGGGATTCTTGTCCACCGGTATTTGCAAGTACACATCTGCGAGGTCCAACTTCGAAAAATATTTCCCCGGGCACAGTTTGTCAAAAAGATCTTCCGGGCGGGGTAAAGGAAAAGTTGCAATCACTAGTTGTAGATTCACCGTTGCCTTGAAGTCCACACAAAGTCTCAACTTTCTGGAAGGTTTTGGCAAAATTACTAAGGGTGATGCCCAGAGAGAAGCCTGCACACGTTCAATTACACCTGGCGATTCCAAATCGTGTAATGTTTTTGCGACCTCATCACGCAATGCGTGGGGAACATTGCACGCTCTGAAAAATTTCGGTTTCGCGTTTACTTTCAGTTCCAAATGTGCTTTATAGTTCTTAGCGCCACTGAGGCCCGGTGCAAAAATGTCTGCAAATTCTTCACATAGACGAGAAACACTGTCTGAAGGCACAGTCTGGTTCACTGATAGGACCTGATTTACTATAGACAAGTAAAACAACTGAAATAAATCGAAACCAAACAAGTTCACTGCAGAAGAAGAACGAAGGATGTAAAATGACACAAGTTTTGTTTGTCCTTTGTATGTTGCAAGAAGGCTGCACTGTCCGAACACAGGGATACCTTGCCCTGAATAGCTAGTTAACTTAACATTTGCGGCACGCAAAGGAGGTGTGCCCAGCAGTTTGTAAGTGTCTTGATTGACCAGTGAAACTGCAGCTCCGGTATTGAGCTGGAATGGTATCACTTTGCGTTAATGTCCAAGTCTACAAAAAGTTTATTGTCCTGCTGACGACAAGAGCGACTGTCTCGTGCAACGTGAACTGACACTGGTACATAATCACTTGCGACTTGACGGGAATTCCGGCGATGACGACGCACACTATTTTTGGGACGAACACAGTCACTGTTAGAGAGAGTGGCACTGGGCGGAGTGGAATGAACTACATGAATTTCCATGGGCGAAGTTTCGCGAGCCTGAGTATCCATGGTTCGATTCCGATTCCGGCGCGAAGCAAAGGGCCTGGAACGGTTTTGAGCTTCCGATCTGTGCTATTTCTGGCAAACACTCTGAACATGTCCTTTTTTATTACAATAAAAGCAAATAGCTTGGCGTGACGGGCAATTCTCACGCGAATGTTTAGTAGGACACCGCGGGCATGATTTGATCACTGCCTGCGCGGCACATGTGGCTGAGACCCTGGCGGCAGCAGCGCGGCCGGGCGCGGAGGGCTGTTTACTGCTCCGTGCAGCTCGCCCGGCGGGCCGGTTAACCTGACAGGTGGCCCTTACTGAGGCTGGGTGGCGCCCATGGGGAGGGCCCTTGGTTGGAGTGGGTTGCATCAGGGCGGAAGACATGCAATGAAGCGTGGTATATCATCTCTCAGTAGGGGGTCTCCAGCAGCAGTCTCTAAGCGATCTAGGTCAAACCTCAACCGAAGAAAATACGACCCAAGAGCGTTCCCTTCCCTGGCCACTCCATGAGAGGAACAAATGGCTAAAGATGGCAGCGAAGGTTATTCACCCCAGTACCTCACCTGTACATAAGTTGATGGGCAATCATTAATATCAACAAAGCCTCAGTTTTTTGTGGAGCATTTAGAGGACAAGTTTGGGGAGGTGAGGGCTTGTCGAAAATGTGCTCTGGGGCAGTTTTGAAAGAAACAGCATCCTTTGTCCAGTCATGACGGTTACTTGCTTGTGTAAAGTTGGGGGATGTTTCAGTTACCATAGCGCCCCATAAGAGTTTAAATATGGTCTAGGGCATTATATTCCACAAGGATCTTCTTTTGCAGTCTGACAATGAACTCCCACCAAGCTAGAACAATAAGGTGTTCACTTTCTCTGGCGCATCCATTGAGATCTGAGGGATAATCAGGAAGTCACGTCTTCGTCTTGGCCTTCGAGGATGATGCATTACCCGAAAAGGTCAAGGTGATGGTTTACTGCTGTGTTGTGAAGCGTATATCTCTCCCCCGATGCGGTGTTTTAAATGCTGGAGGTTGTGGTTGGCAGGAGAGCCAACACCGTTACTACAGGAGGCCGAAATGCACGTGTTTTAACTCACGCAGGCTGGCGTGAGGTCTGGAACATGACAAGGGAATTAGAATTGAGAAAAACGGACGTACCTGGTGGAATAATTAACTTTAATCCATTAATGACGAACGTCGCTCTTGACATTACATGATTCACAGTATCAATCGTAACTGATAATGGCGCCTTGCTAGGTCGTAGCAAATAACGTAGCTGAAGGCTATGCTAACTATTCTCTCGGCAAATGAGAGCGTATTTTGTCAGTGAACCATCGGTAGCAAAGTCGGCTGTACAACTGGGGCGAGTGCTAGGAAGTCTGTCTAGACCTGCCGAGTGGCGGCGCTCGGTCTGCAATCACTGATAGTGGCGACACGCGGGTCCGACGTATACTACCGGACCGCGGCCGATTTATAGGCTACCATCTAGCAAGTGTGGTGTCTGGCAGTGACACCACATTCCTCCCCCGCAAATCGGCGTACGGTTGTGGCATAAGGCTTCCGCCCACCGTGGGGAGGATTCCATGTTGACGTATGCGACGAGGTGGGGATACAACAGGCGAGGCTGTGCCACCCGCATCCTGCTATTCGGAGCGCGGGGAGCTAGGAAACGCCTGAAAACCTGCTCCAGGGTGAACGCCAATATGCGGTGTATGCGCCCGTAGAGAGACAGGAGGGGCCGAAGGGTCGACCTCCATCGGGCCGGGGCACCCGACGGGCGAAGACGACATATGGTCCGGAGCGGGCAACAGTTCCATGGCGGAGGACAACTGGTCACGGGAAGCGATCGGCGGCACGTGACTCAGGGAGGCGCCCGGCGGTTGCAGCGACGCGACCACTGCGGGCGTCGTCGGCGGGAGAACAGGCGGCGGCGGCCGCGTTGGCGGCCGCGTCGGCGGCGCGTCGCCATGGGGCAAAATGGAAGGCAGCGTCGGTAACACCTGGGGCTGAGGCGAGCCAGTAGAGGGGTCCCCGGGGCGCTGACCGGGCGGCACCGTCGCTGAAAGCAGACGGTGAGCGACAGATCCCGTGCGACGACAGAGGCGCAGCTGATTGAGATGCCGACGCACCTCACCAGAGGCCCCCAAAACCAGATACGTAGCGCGTTCGAGGCAGCGAAGAATGCGCCCTTCGAGCCAACGCCGTGAACCTTGGTAGTGGCGATAGTAGATAACGTCGCCTGGAGCAAAAGCAGGTGTCTGTCGCTGCACAGGAACTTGATGCGGCGGATGTAGCAAAGACATCAAGGTTTGATGAGGGCGACCGTGAAGCAACTCAGCCGGCGAGCGACCATCTCGGGGCTGAGAGCGACACGAGGACAAAAAGAGCAATAACGCGTCTTCCCGAGAATGCGGCTCTTTCAACTTCAACATCTGTGGCTTGAAAGTTCTGACCAATCGTTCAGCTGCACCGTTTGACTGTGGCGAAAACGGCGCGGACGTCAGATGTTGAATACCATTGGCCTTGCAGAATGACTGAAATTCCGCGGACATGAATTGTGGGCCATTGTCGGAAACAATTGTCTGTGGAAGACCTTCAATGCAAAAGATAGCGGACAACACTTGGATGGTGGCAGATGTCGTCGTGGAAGACATCCGGACAACAAAAGGAAGATTACTGAATAAATCTACCACAACCAACCATCGAGCATTCCAGAATGGACCAGCAAAATCGATGTGTAAGCGTTGCCAAGGGGATGTGGCTTTTGGCCATGCAAAGAACTCCCGCGGTGGTGCTGATTGTTGTTCGGCACACACCCTGCAAGAAGAGCACATATTCGTAATCGCGGCATCGATTCCGAACCATGTACAGCGCTGACGAGCAAGTTGTTTCGTTCTCACTATACCCCAATGTCCTTGGAGGAGAAGCTGTAAGACAGAGGACTGTAACGAACGTGGTACCACGACCCTGGACTGATCATTATCAGAACGCAACAGCAAAACACCACGTCGTACAAAAAGTCTCTCCTTGTGAGCAAAAAATCGGCGAACGAACGGGTCCCCGATCCTTGAATTTGACAAGGGACATTGCGTAGCAACAAAACGCAGAACGGTAGCAAGGACAGGGTCGGCAGCTGTGGCTGTAGCTACACGACGAAAATCAATCTGAAACGATTCGACCACGACATCGGTTTCCGCATCAATGAATATGCAAGCAAGTTCGGAGGAATCGAATGCCCTATCCTCAGCAACAGGCAAGCGGGACAACGCATCGGCGTTTCCGTGCTTAGCAGTGGACCGATGCAAGATATCGTAGCGGTACTGCGAGAGGAAAATAGACCAGCGAATGAATTTCTGCGCTGTACGTGGAGGTACAGGCTTGGTCGGATGATGAAAAAGCGATGTCAAAGGTTTATGGTCTGTGATTATGGTAAAGTGACGACCATACAAGAAATCATGAAACTTTGTAACACCAAATACGATAGCCAATGCTTCTTTCTCGATCTGTGAATAATTTCTTTGCGCAGACGAGAGCAATTTGGACGCAAAGGCAATAGGGCGATCGTGCGATCCATCTTTGTGCGCAAGCACAGCACCGATCCCGAAATCCGATGCATCCACCATCAACAAAATGGGCTGCCGGTTGTCGAATGGCGTAAGGCAAGTATTGGAAAGCAACGCCGATTTCAACTAGCGAAAGGCGCATTCGCATTCCGTCGTCCAGACGAACGGAACACCCTTACGGCGTAAGCGATGAAGCGGAGCTGAAATAGAAGAGGCATGCGGTATATAACGGTGATAATAATTAATTTTTCCCAGCACACTCTGTAGCTGCTTCAAATTCTGCGGCGATGGCAAGTCTTGTATGGCACGAAGGTGTGTGGAACAGGGATGTATGCCTTGGGCATTGAGTACATGTCCCAAGTATGGCAAGTCCCGAGTAAAAAATACACATTTGTCCTTCCGCAAGCGAAGACCATTTTGTCGCAAGACCTGAAATAATGTTCGGAGATTGGCCAAATGTTCTTCTTCCGTTTTTCCGGAGATCACAATATCGAAAAATGGCTCTGAGCACTATAGGACTTAACATCTGTGATCATCAGTCCCTTAGAACAGAACTAATTAAACCTAACTAACCTAAGGACATCACACACATCCATGCCCGAGGCAGGATTCGAACCTGCGACCGTAGCAGTCGCGCGGTTCCGGACTGAGCGCCTGAACCGCTAGACCACCACGGCCGGTTCACAATATCGTCCAGATAATTTGCTGCAGTAGGGACCGACGCACAAACAGTTTGTAGATATTGCTGAAACAATGCAGGGGCGGATGCACACCCGAATGGCAGTCGTTTAAATCGATACAAACCAAGATGCGTGTTAACCACCAAAACGCGCTGGGATTCTTGTCCACCGGTATTTGCAAGTACACATCTGCGAGGTCCAACTTCGAAAAATATTTCCCCGGGCACAGTTTGTCAAAAAGATCTTCCGGGCGGGGTAAAGGAAAAGTTGCAATCACTAGTTGTAGATTCACCGTTGCCTTGAAGTCCACACAAAGTCTCAACTTTCTGGAAGGTTTTGGCAAAATTACTAAGGGTGATGCCCAGAGAGAAGCCTGCACACGTTCAATTACACCTGGCGATTCCAAATCGTGTAATGTTTTTGCGACCTCATCACGCAATGCGTGGGGAACATTGCACGCTCTGAAAAATTTCGGTTTCGCGTTTACTTTCAGTTCCAAATGTGCTTTATAGTTCTTAGCGCCACTGAGGCCCGGTGCAAAAATGTCTGCAAATTCTTCACATAGACGAGAAACACTGTCTGAAGGCACAGTCTGGTTCACTGATAGGACCTGATTTACTATAGACAAGTAAAACAACTGAAATAAATCGAAACCAAACAAGTTCACTGCAGAAGAAGAACGAAGGATGTAAAATGACACAAGTTTTGTTTGTCCTTTGTATGTTGCAAGAAGGCTGCACTGTCCGAACACAGGGATACCTTGCCCTGAATAGCTAGTTAACTTAACATTTGCGGCACGCAAAGGAGGTGTGCCCAGCAGTTTGTAAGTGTCTTGATTGACCAGTGAAACTGCAGCTCCGGTATTGAGCTGGAATGGTATCACTTTGCGTTAATGTCCAAGTCTACAAAAAGTTTATTGTCCTGCTGACGACAAGAGCGACTGTCTCGTGCAACGTGAACTGACACTGGTACATAATCACTTGCGACTTGACGGGAATTCCGGCGATGACGACGCACACTATTTTTGGGACGAACACAGTCACTGTTAGAGAGAGTGGCACTGGGCGGAGTGGAATGAACTACATGAATTTCCATGGGCGAAGTTTCGCGAGCCTGAGTATCCATGGTTCGATTCCGATTCCGGCGCGAAGCAAAGGGCCTGGAACGGTTTTGAGCTTCCGATCTGTGCTATTTCTGGCAAACACTCTGAACATGTCCTTTTTTATTACAATAAAAGCAAATAGCTTGGCGTGACGGGCAATTCTCACGCGAATGTTTAGTAGGACACCGCGGGCATGATTTGATCACTGCCTGCGCGGCACATGTGGCTGAGACCCTGGCGGCAGCAGCGCGGCCGGGCGCGGAGGGCTGTTTACTGCTCCGTGCAGCTCGCCCGGCGGGCCGGTTAACCTGACACACTGCTCGCGAAGTTTCAGATGATTCCTGAGCAAAGACAAGTGTGTCCTGCCGATCCAATATGACCATCACTTGTTGAAGGGAGGGATTTACTAGTTTCAAAATCTGTTCCCTTATACGAACATCAGAAACTTCTGTGCAATTGCATCACGCACCATAGTATCTGAATAAGGGAGTCCACATTGACACTCATAAGCACAATCCCTAGTAAGGCCTTGCGAGGTTGCAAACCACTCACGATTAGTCTGACCTGCCGTGCGTTTTGTACGAAAGAAGGTATACCTTTTTGCAACTACATTGACTGATTCTTTGACATATGCACCTAATGCAGACAACATTTCTTCGTAGGACAGAGTTGCTACGTTGCGTCGGGGAAATAATTTGACTATCACACGGTACATGGTCACCCCGACGGAAGATAACAAAAAAGGCTGCCGCTCGTTACCTTGAATTCTGTAGGCGGCGAGATGGAATCCAAATTGGCGTGACCACTCCGTCCAGCTTTCCAGTGCAGCATCAAAAGGTCGAAAAGTCGGTGCAACAGCGTGTTGTAGCTGAGTTAGCGGTGAAGCGGCTGCTGCCGCATAGTTTTGCATCGCACGTTGACCCTGGACGAGCTGTCCAGAGGCATCCAGTAATGCCGGACCGCGGCCGATTTAAAGGCTACCATCTAGCAAGTGTGGTGTCTGGCGGTGACACCACACTGGAAGTTTGGGCATATGTCATCCTGGTGTACTTCCAGCGTCACGTGTTGATATTGTGGACGTCCTTTGCTTCCCAATACCCCCTGTGTCCCGCCTCCCATCTGTATTAACAGCGGAGAACACCGTTCCCCTTGCTCTCTGGACTATCGGATTTTACAGAAAGAATGGAGGATTATGGAATATAAGACTCTGGATCGCCTGACCTACACTGATACACTGAGGCTAAACTGAAATACGAGAGACTCCATCCTGTGCATATGACATCAACCTACACTGCTGTTGCGACAGTGGTTCTACCATCTCCCATTTCATTGTGTACAGTTGGCTCTCAGAGCTGTCAGACTCCACCCGCCCCCTTGATGGTGGGGGACATTTCCCTCCCTGTTGCTCCTGCACCACATACTTCAGGAGCAACGCCCCCTTCCCCAATCATCGGGGACACCAGTCCCCACTTCTCACTCAGAGAAGCGTGCGTCTTCTTTGGCTCTTCTCACCAGGAAGGGGTCCCTTGGGTCACTCCCTTCCTGAGTTCTGACCAGTGGAAAAGTGGATGCCCACCAGTGGCTGAAGCAACCACACACAGGTGGCTGGTCATAGAGTTTCACGGTCCTCCCCATTCCCTGAGACTGACCCAGTGAAGCCCTCTCAGCAGGATCTGTCGAAGGACCAGCAGGAGACAAGAAGAAGGCCAACAGGAATCCTGACCTTGCGGTGGCACCCATTCCACTGCTCCCTACAAGCTCTGCATCTGAGGAAGAAGTGGAGATTCTGGCGTCTGCTGAGGACCTAGATCTCGCTGGACCCTCAGACACAATGGATGTCACTCTCACAGGTACTCAATCGATGGCAGCAAGTGACCCTGAGTCGTGACCTGCCTCCTTGAGCGCTTCCTGTCTTTCCAGCCTAATCATGACATCATCCTCCAGTGGAATTTCAGTGTTTTTTTTTTCAACCACTTGGCTGAACTAAGACAGATTTTGAGCTCAACGCCTGCTCTCTGTATTTCCCTCCAAGAAACCTGGTTCCCAGCAATGCAGACCCATGCCCTTTGTGGCTATCGGGGTTTTTATAAAAATCAGACTGACTGTAACAGGGCGTCAGGTGGCATATGTCTGTGTGTCCTTATCTCTGTTTACTCTGAATCAGTGCCTCTTCACACAGCTTTAGAGGCTTTAGAGGCTTTAGAGGATAAGGACAATCTTGGATATTACCGTCTGCAATGTCTACCTTCCTCCAGATGGTGAAGTACCTCTTAATGAATTGGCTCTTATGATTTCCCAACTCCCTCCACCATTCCTACTTTTGGAGGACTTCAATGCCTATAAACCCTTGGAAGGTGGGGCCGTGATTACTGGCCGGGTTAGAGATGTTGAGAATCTTCTCTCTCAGCTCGACCTGTGCCTCTTAAATAATGGAGACCCCACACACTTCAGTGTGGTTCGTGGCACAAATACGACCATTGATCTCTCGCTTTGCAGCCTAGGATTTTCACCATCCATCCATTGGAGGGTTCACAGCAACTTGTGTGGTCGTGACCACTTTCCGATCTTCCTGTCACTACCCCAGCGTCACAGTTCTGGACGTCTTCTGCGATGGGCCCTTAATAGGGCCAATTGGCTGGCTTTCAAATCTGCTGTCACTGTTGACACTCCCACTCATGGCGCTATTAATGTGGTGGTCGAGCAGGTCACTGCGTAGATCGTATCAGCTGCAGAACGCACGGTTCCTCTTCCTTCTGGGTGCCCTCGGCGTAAAACTGTGCCTTGGTGGTCGCTGGAAATCGCTGAGGCCATCAAAGTGTGTAGGCGGGCCCTCCAACTACACAAGCGGCATCCATCATTGGAGACTCTCATTTTTTTTAAGCAGCTCTGTGCCCATGCCTGCCACCTGATACAATGACGGAAGCAAGAGTGCTGGGAACGATATGTTTCCTCCATTGGTTCTCGTACCCCTGCCTCCCGGGTGTGGACTCAGATTCGCCACATTTATGGTTACCTGACCCCGCTGGGGGTACATGGGGTTTCAGTCAATGGGGCAGTGTGCAACGACTCATGTGAAATCACCGAGCATTTTTCTGAGCATTTTGCTCCAAGTTGTGCACCTGCCAATTATCACCCAGCTTTTTGTTCCTTGAAAGAGATGGCAGAACGACAACATTTGTCTTTTACATCGCCCCGCCCTGAGCCATAATATGCTACTTTTACTGAGTGGGAATTCCTCAGTGCCCTTGCCCATTGTCCTGACACAGCTAACCGAATTCACTCCCAATTTCTCAAACATCTGTCTCTGGCCTCACTGTGTCAGATTATGTCTATCTTGAATTGCACCTGGGGTGAGGAAGTGTTCCCGTCCCAGTGAGAAAACAGCATCATCTTCCCAGTCTTGAAAACTGGGAAGAACCATGCAGCATTGGACAGCTACCATCTCATTAGCCTCATCAACGTTCTCTGCAAATTATTCGAATGAATGGTAAGCCGGAGGTTGTGTTGGCTCTTGGAGTCTCGGGGGCATCTGGCTCCATCCCAGGGTCGTTCCCGCCGACGCCGCTCAACGACACATAATTTGGTGTGCCTTGAGTCTGCCATCCAAACATCTTTTTCCAGTTGTCAACATCTGGTAGTCGTCATTTTTGATTTGCGGGGGGCCTACGACACGACCTGGCGCCACCACATCCTTGCCACACTGCCGATTTTTATATGGAACTTTCTCTCCCTTTTTACCTTCCGTGTTCAAGTCAGAGGCTCCTTTAGTTCCTCCCATATCCAAGAGAAGGGGGTCCCACATGGCTATCTGTTGAGCGTTCCCCTGTTTTCAATCGCTATAAATGGCCTAGCAGCAGCTTTAGGACCGTCAGTGTCGCCCTCCATATATGCTGACGATTTCTGCCTTTGCTTCAGTTTCTCAACCATCGGTGTTGCTGAAAGCCAACTACAGGGAGCCATTCAGAATGAACAGTCTTGGGCTCTCTCCCATGGGTTTCACTTCTCTGCCGACAAGACTTGCGTTTTGCACTTCTGTCGGCGACAGGCAGTCCATCCTGACCCTGCACTTTTTCTTGATGGCCATCCACTACAGGTAGTCGAAACGTATCGCTTTTTAGCACTGGTTTTCGACGCCCAGCTAAGATGGCTCCCCCACATTCGCCAGCTTAAGCGAAAGTGCTGACGGTATCTTAACGCAATCCGCTGCCTGAGAAACACCACTGGAAAGGGGGGTGGGGAGGGGGAGCAGATCGCCCTACATTACTGCACCTCTAGAAAGCCCTAGTTCAGTCACGACTTGACGATGGGAGTGAAGTGTATGGTTCGTCAGTGCCTTCAGCATTGAAGTTGTTTGATCCTGTGCACCACTGCAGGGTCCATCTGGGGATGGGCGCTTTTCGAACGAGTCCAGTGGCCAGTCTACTAGTGGAGGCTGGAGTCCCTCCATTGCACATCAGGTGCCGCCAACTGCTTGCCCAATATGCATCGCACGTCCATAGCTGTCTTTTGTTCCTGAATGCAGTGATTCATCTCCCAGAATGGCGGCCTCAGTCAGGGATAACGATCGCTGTACGTATCCATTTCCTATTGTTTGAACTCGATTCCTTTCCCTTACAGCGTCTGGTGTGGGTCCATCACATACACCTCAATGGTGTATGCTTCAGCCGAAACTATGGCTGGACCTATCGCATTTCTATAAGGACTCCAATCCTCCTGAGGCACTCCACAGTCAATTCTTATCGATCCTTGACGAATCCCACGATTCTCAAGTCATTTATCCCGACATCTCGCTGGTTGATGGTCGCGTAGGCTTTGCCTATGCTCACTCAGAGCATATCGAACAGCACTCCATACTGGATGGCTGCAGTGTCTTCACTGCCGAGCTGGTGGCCACCTCTCGCGCCCTTGAGCATATTCGTTCTTGCCCATTGTGTCCTACCTGGTCCGCAGTGATTCTCTGAATGGTTTACAGGCCATTGATCAGTGCTACCCACGCCATCCTCTGATAGCAAGTATCCAGGAGTCAGTTCAAGCCCTCAAATGATCTGGTCGTCCAGTGGTCATTCTATGGACCCCAGGGCACGTTCGAATCCCGGGAAATGAGCTCGTTGACAGGCTGGCCAAACAGGCCACTCGTAAACCACTTCTGGAGATTGGAGTACCCGAATCTGACCTCTAATCAGTGTTATACCACAAAGTTCTCAAGATTCGGGATGCTGAATGACACAGCTTAGTTACGCCCAATAAAATCCGCGCCATCATGGAGAGATCAAATGAGTGGTCGTCTTCTCTGCGGGCTTCTCACAGGGTCTCTGTGGTCCTCTGCTGCCTTCGCATTGCCCACACTTGGCTGACACACAGAAATTTATTGCGCTACGAGGACCCACCTCTCTGTCGATGTGGTCCACATACTGTTGGGCAGAACTAGCACCCCTGAAAGAAAAGAGTTCGAGTCTCCGTCGGGCACACAGTTTTAATCTGCCAGGAAGTTTCATATCAGCGCACACTCCGCTGCAGAGTGAAAATCTCATTCTACAATCTATTTAGATTACAAAATGTAGGAAGTCGTTGTTTCCACACAGCAGGGAGATCCCATTTTATTGGTGCAATGTTTATTGGTGCAATGTTTATTTTCTCATCGACTGGGTTTTTGGTGGAAGGGAACCACCACGTCCAACGTACTGACTACAGGAGACACTGGGAAAATCTTCTTTCTTTTGGTATATCCTTCTTTTGCCTTACGTTCTTATCAGTTATATTAATCAAGTTCACTGTGGAATAATTTATTTGACTTGCGAAATGTACTAAATTTCTTGTCCTTTACAGTAGGGTCACCCGGTTTTGTGGGTGTAATATTTATTCTCCCTTCAACGGGTTTTTGGTGGAAATGAGACACCACATTTACCACACTAACTAACTGGTTTTTGAATCTTGATAAATCTGGTTAGTTTAGGTATGTCCTTCCTTTGCTTTATATTTTTCATAGCTATATCCCTGTGTTCACTAAGAACTCGCTATTGGCATTGACAGTTTTTGTTGGAAGGGAACCACCACATCCAGCATACTGACTACAGGAGTGTATGGGCAAAGGGACTTTCTTTTGGTACGTCCATCTTTTGTTATATATTCTTATAGTTACATTCATCAAGTTAACAGTGGAATAATTTATTTAATATGTGAAATGTAAATGTTTTGTCCTTTACAGCAGGGTTATCTGGTTGTGTTGCTACCCTGCCGCCAATGGATAAGCAGCAGCCAGCAGCAAGTCATACTCTTAGCTCACTTATTTGTTTTATAGTTTAATTCTTAATTTCTTTGCGTGTTTTTGTGTGCTTACATAGTTTAAGTCGTAATTTTCGTGTGTATTATAGTATTTTAGAGTTGTAGCATCACATTTTAGTACCTGTGTAGTGTAAATTCGCGTAATCGCCAGTCATCTGTTTGTTTTAAACAGCTTGTGAGATAAAAGAGAGGAAA
Source organism: Schistocerca gregaria (assembly GCF_023897955.1). Lineage (NCBI taxonomy): Eukaryota > Metazoa > Arthropoda > Insecta > Orthoptera > Acrididae > Schistocerca > Schistocerca gregaria. The sequence continues at coordinate 12,715,946 of NW_026061795.1, read as the reverse complement.
AAAGATGTTAATGATGGATAGGGACTGCGCCTGTTGCGTACGGATTCAGGGGTATTGTCCACCGTCTGTAAACAGCTGGAAGATGTGTTGGCCATGGTCGACAGGTTCCAGGCTGTTGCCTTGGGCCGTGGTGACATTAGGACAACCAAGGCGAGCGCTTTGGCGCTTGTGGAACCTGTAGCATTGCCTGGAATCTCTGATGCCACTGCGCCCTGCAGGTCGACACTTGCCTGACGGTGATTGGCGAACCGTGGCGGGGTCACGGATACCTGGGCGGAAGGCGAAAGTTGGTGCTGGTCGCAAGGCTGTACGCTTATGCCTCCGTGACAGGTTTGAGGTTCTGCCCAGTGCTGAAAGTACTTCCGAGCCAGCAAGGGCGACCACACCTGCTGAGTCAGTAGCCTGTCTTCCTGAGAGGTCCGGACAAGTGCAGAAGGTCGGATTGCTTGTCATGGGGAAGGGGCGAGTGATGGAGCCCCTCAGGGATATGGCAGCTAAGGACGGGAAGAGAGCCAATGTGCACTCTGTGTGCATACTGCGGGGAGTCATCCAAGATGTGGAAAGGGTCCTTCCGGATGCCATGAAGGGTACAGGGCGCAGCCAACTGTGGATGGTGGCTCATGTCGGCATTAATGAAGTGTGTCGCTATGGATCGGAAGAGATTTTCTCTGGTTTCCGGCGGCTATCTGAGTTGGTAAAGACTGCCAGTATTGATAGCGAGATGAAGGCAGAGCTCACCATCATCTGCAGCATCGTCGTCAGGACCACTTGTGGACATTTGGTACAGAGCCGAGTGGAGGGTCTGAATCAGAGGCTCAGACGGTTCTGCGACCATGTAGGCTGTAGAATCCTCGACTTGCGCCATAGGGTGGTGGGGTTTCGGGTTCCGCTAAATAGGTCAGGTGTCCACTACACACAGGAGGCGGCTACACGTGTAGCACGGGCTGTGTGGCAGGGACAGGGCGGTTTTTTTAAGTTAGACCGTCTCGGGAAAGATCAAAAAGGGCTCCAGACTCAAAGGGTACAGGGCAAAGGAACGACAAGAATTGACCAAGCAACAGTCGGTATTGTAGCTGTAAATTGTCGTAGCTGTGTAGGAAAAGTACCAGCGTTTCAAGTGCTGATAGAAAGCACTGAAGCTGAAATCGTTATAGGAACAGAAAGCTGGCTAAAGCCGGAGATAAATTCTGCCAAAATTTTTACAGAGGCGCAAAGTGTGCTCAAAAAGGATAGATTAAATAAAGTAGGTGGTGGTCTGTTTGTGCCTGTTTGTAGTAGTTTATCTTGTAATGAAGCTGAAATAAGTAGTTCCTGCAAATTACTATGGGTAAAGGTTATACTCAACAGCCATGCCAAAATAAATAATTGGCTTCTTCTAACGACGCCCCCGAGTCAGACGATATAATAGCTGAATGGATCTAGGAAAACTTGAATCACATTACAAGTAAGTACCCCACTCATACAGTTATAATTGGTTGGCGAAAATACATGTTCAAAGCCAGTGGCAGACAGAAAACATCTTCCGAAATTGTACTAAATGCTTTCTCTGAGAATTACTTTGAACAATTACTTCATGAGCCCACATGAGAAAGTCTCCATTCTTTCCAAGCTAATTATGTAAGTATAGACCAGATATGACCCAAATTCAAAGGTACAGAATCGACAGCAAGAGATAGATTCATACCGCATAAGTTAATAAGAGACGGGAGTGATCCACCATGGTACACAAAACGCGTCAGAACACTGTTGCAGAAGCAACGAAAAAAGCATGCCAAATTCAGAAGCACGAAAAATCCTCATGACTGGCTAAGTTTCACGGAACCTTGAAATTTAGTGTGGACGTCAATGCGAGATGCTTTTAATAGTTTCCACAATGAAACATTGTCTCAAAATATGGTAGAAAACCCGAAGAGATTCTGGATGTATGTAAAGTACACCAGTCGCAAAGATGGTGCTACTAAAGCGGAGTTACTAAACACAGTTTTCCATAATCCCTTCACGTAAGAAGACGAAGGAAATATTCCACAATTCGGAACCAGAACAGCTGTTAGCATGAGTGACATAAAAGTAGATGTCTTAGGTGTTGCGAAAGAACTCAGATTGCTTAAGAAAGGCAAGTCTTCTTGGCCCAGATGATAACCATTCAGGTTCCTTTCAGCGTATGCAGACACAAGAGCGCCTTTCCTAGCAATCCTATACAACTGCTCACTTGATGAAAGGTCTGTTCCTAAAGACTGGAAAGTAGCACAGATCACAGCGATATTCAAAAAATGAAATAGGAGTAACCCATTGAATTACAGACCCATATCACTGACCTCAATTTGCAGTAGGATTTTGGAGCATGTACGGTACTCGAACATTATGAATCACCAATCAAACTATCCACGGGTGTACTGCCGGTCTATAGTGTTCAACGGGCACAATATTTCGGCGATCAAACATGTCGCCATCATCAGGTGAACATCGAAAAAGTGCAAAGAAGGGCAGCGCGTTTCGTGTTACCGCGCAATAGGGGTGAGAGTGTCACTGATATGATACGCGAGTTGGGGTAGCAGTCACTGAAACAAAGGCAGTTTTCATTGCGGCGAGATCTATTTACGAAATTTCAATCACCAACTTTCTCTTCCGAATGCGAAAATATTTTGTTGACACCCACTTGTCTAGAGAGAAATGATCATCATAATAAAATAAGAGAAATTAGCGCTCGAACGGAAAGATTTAGGTGTTCCTTTTTCCCATGCGCCATTCGAGAGTGGAAGGGTAGGGAAGTAGTATGAAAATGGTTCAATGAACCCTCTGTCAGGCACTTAAGTGTGAAATGCAGAGTAACCATGTAGATGTAGGTGTAGAATGTTTATTCTCCCTTCAGTGTGTTTTTGCTGGAAATAAGACACCACACGCACCACACTCAATAATAGATTTTCTGAACTAGATAAATCTGCTTTGTTTAGGTATCTCCTAAGTTTGCTTTATATTTTTAAAAGTCATATTCCTAAGGACACTAGGAACGATCTATTTGCTTTACAAAATGTAAATCTTACTTTCCTCATAGTAGAGAGATTCCATTGTATGGGTGTCTGGTACCGAGTGCTGTGGGTTTCGAATCCGCATCAGACGGCATGGAACTCGATGACCACTAGAGGTCTCTGTAGCAGTCGCCCCATAAGCTGTGGCTGCGTGAGCTCCTGGCCTCGAGTCTAACGTGAGGACGCCACTGTGAAGCACGTGGTCCCAGCGGCCATTGGCGACATATGCTGTCGTCTATTTATGCACCTGCCTCTCACTCGGCTAGCTACGGATGCAGATCCTTTACAACTCCCGTAAACTTGATCCCCCTCACTCGCTTGTCTCCCACCCCCGTCCGCTGCCGCGCCTGTATTCCCACCTTCCACCTGCTCTCCATCTCTCCATTCTCCATACCCTCACCCATAGTGGCTTCCACCAACTTCCCCTCCCTGATGATGTCCTTCTCCCCTCCATCTCCCCCTCCTACCAATTTTGATCCTCCCCTTCCACATCCTGTGTTTTTTCCTTAGGGCACCCTCTCTGCCTTCTCTTCCTCCTCCCTTCCTTCCCCCCTCCTCCCCCTGGGCTTCCCCTACCGCCCCCCCCCCCCCCGTACCTTCTTTCCTCCACCTTCCATATCCTCTGCCACTGGCATCTACACCCTCCCCTCCCCTTCCTCCCCCACCTTTTCCCCTTTTGGCAGGTCCCCGGACCCGTACACGTCAAGTGAACATTCGCGCACTGGAGATCATTACCATCAGTTCTTTGTGTGTACCGTCGTGTTAGTTCCTCAGTGTTTTCACCGCCCATGCTCCATCGTTCACGTGTGTCATTTCAGTCATCAGTGTTTGTGTACAAGTGCTAAACGTTTTTTATTTTGCTACACCTGTAAATGGCTCCATGTTTTTTACTCGTGTGTCTGCTGTTTTTTGTCCACCATTATATTTTGTTTTTCTGTATCTTTCTTGTTTCTATTTGTACTATCTGTGACCGAAGAGCGGCGTAATATTGCCGCTGCCAGCCCACCTTTTGTATGAAGTGTTAAAATAACAATAAAGAAAAAAAAATGGTGAGGCAGTCTGGTGTTCGCATTGAGTTGGTTGATATCTCGCTTACAGACATCATGTTTACATTGCGTGTGCTTTCTTCCTGTTTATGAGGGGATGTTGTTTTAATTTCTTGAGGTTCTCTCTTGGGACCCCATTGTTTAATACTTTCTTGTTGATCTTGGTGTCTTCTTGGTTGTCTGTCATTGTGCTTGTCCTTCCATTCCCATTCGTCTGACTTGTTTGTTCGCCGGCCGCTACCATTCGGTCCCGCCGCATTTTCGTTAGTGGCAATCCCCCGACCGTTCCTGCCGTCGTTACAACATTTTGGTGACAAGGTAAACGGTGATAGTTGTTCGCATGAAGGCTAAGTTGGTCTGTCTGTTGCAATAACAACAACAGCAGCTCGTGCAGCAGCAGCAGCCTCCAGTTAGACAAATTACAAAAGTCGATGTGGTTGCTAATGGGTACAGTTGATGCCCGGGACGCATTACCACAACAGCTTCAAGTCCTCGGGTGTCCGATGCTTTCCCCACATCCGCTGTCATTCCCAACTTTTGATGACGCTAAAGAAGACTGTAAAACATACTTACATAGTGTGAAACAACATTTCACGGCTTTTCAAATCACGGATGACCTACTGCAGTGGCCATTGTTTTTGTCTTGGGCCACCCCAGACACATTCTTTCTTCTCTGCAAGTTGGCACCCTTGTCTGATCCTGTAGCTCTTCCAGGAGATATGCCTTTTGCTGTCAAACTATTATTCCTAGTGCTACTATGTGGTCGCCCCTCAGCAGGAGTTCCACCAGTGCCATAAACAGCCTGGACAATCATATCGTTCCTGGGCCATGGACTTGCAGGATCTCAGCCATCAATGTGATTTTAAATGCACCAATCAGCAATGTAACGCTTCGTATGTGGACTTCCTGGTCCAGGATGTGGTGGTTCAGCTGGCTCCCGATACTGAGGTCCACACTGAGGCATTGAAACTCAATAATCCCTCATTGGAAGAGATTCTCTGAATTGCCCACTCATCTGAAATTGCTGAGGTGGCTAATGAGTGTCTCAAGGCTCAGCTGCAAGTGGCGGCGATCGACGCATCTCTGTGGGTTCCACCCTTGCAATGTCGATGTGGCCCAGCCAACAGAGGCCAGTGGCATTGGGACTCCTCTTTGTCTGATGTCTCTATGGTATCAGAGCTAGTCGTGTGGCCAGCTTCCATCTTGCCCACAGTGCTTTACCGCACATGCTCGAGCTGATTGCCCCCATTGCTGGAAAACGTGCATGCTGTGTAAGAAGGAGGGCCACATGTGATCTGTTTCTCATACTCGTTCGACTCACCCCTGTCCTTCCCCTAATGGGCCTCAGGATACAGTACATGCTCTGCAATCAGTCGTCCCACTGGGGGACCCATCAGTACGGAGGCTATTCCTCACGCTCCGCCTTTTTACTGAGGATGTCAGTTTTCTGGTTGGCACTGGGGCCACCATCTCCCGGATAAATATTGCATTGTATAGTCGCCTGGACTCTCCTGCATTGTTGCCGCCCTCTTGATGTTTGGTTGCCTGTGGCGACAGTTCCGTTCCCCTTTGTGAACAGTCCACCTACGAACATGTTCCCTGCCTCTTTACCCTATTTGTCATCGACCATCCGTCGGCTTCAAATATTTTTGGACTAGATGCATTTCAACTGTTTGGCTTTTCAATTTCCGATGAAGTTATGGTCATTTCCATGGCTGTTCCTTTTCAGAACCTGGACGATCTGTGCTCGGGTTTTGCATCATTGTTTGTGACATATCTCGGGTGTGCTTCACATTTTGAGGCACACATCACACTTCAGCCAGATGTGCAGCCTTGCTTTTTCCAGGCCAGACCCATTCTGGTGGCCTCACAGCTAGCAGTCATGCAGGAACTTCATCGGCTCCAGGCTGCTGGCGTCCTCAAGTCTGTGACATACAGTGCTTGGGTGACACCATTGGTGGTTATATGGAAACCCAATGGGTCCCTTAAGCTGTTTTGGGACTTCAGTGCTACTGTCAGTGCTCAGTCCTTAGTAGACACTTACCCCATTTCCTGACAGGAAGACCTTCCCGCCAAGCTTGTGGGGACGAGTACTTTTCTAAGATCAACCTGGCTGAGGCATACCACCAGTTACCTTTGGATTCCAATTCCTTGAACATCTTGGTTATCAACACACCTTTTGGCTTATACAAGTACAAGCGCCTTCCATTTGGTGTCTTTTCAGTGCCAGCTAATTTGAAAATGGTTCCTGGAGCAGCTTATGCCACAGCCTATCCCAGCCTACGTTAATTATCTAGATGACATATCAGTCACCGGGCGTTCCTGCCAGGAACATTTGCACAACCTCAGCACCTTGTTTCACGCTCTGCAATCAGTGGGTATACGCTGTCACCTGGACGAGTGTTGTTTTTTTTTCAACTAGAAGTGGAATACTTAGGCCACTGGCTTAGCAAAGATGGCATTCACCCTTCAGATTGAAATGTCATGGCCATTGAGGCCCTTCCTCATCTCAAGGACTTATCTGAACTCCAGGTGTTTTTGGGCAAGGTTACTTATTACTTAAAGTTCTTGCCCCAAGCTGCCTCTGTTGCTCAACCCTTCAATCACTTGCATCACAAAGGGGTACCTTTTGATAGGACTCCTGCCTGTGACCAGGCTTTTCTTCATTTAAAGGCGATGCTGAAGTGTGCCCCTTGAGTTACTCCCTCATCTCTAGATCGCACCTTGGTTGTGGTGGTGGATGCGTCGGCCTACGGCACTGGGGCAGCCCTCACACATCGGAATACCAATGGCTGAGAACAGCACATTTAAACAACAGTTGACAAAGGTAGTGGAAACATCTCTAACGACATCAGCCCTCACCCTGTTCTTGAGCACATATCCCAACACACCAACTGACGGACATAGTCTGACAGAGCTCCTCCTTGGGCGACAGTTGCAGACCCTGCTCCATTTGCTGAAGCTGTCAACTTCCCACCCCACTCTTAGCCATCTCAGCGTTACACCCCGAGCATGGCCTTGTGGGCCCGCATGTAAGGGAGCAAGGTGGGCTGTGCGTCTGCCATGGTCGTCATGGCCCATGGTCAGTGTGTGACGTCAGTGCACGTGTCGAAAGGATTCTAGCCCCACCATCATAACCAGCTCCATCCATGTACCCCTGTCGGACTACCGCTGCCACCTCCTCCTACACTACCTCCTTCAGGTACAGACATGGTCATTGAGTCGTTGTCACTGCCCTCGGTTGCTACATCCCCGCAAGCCTACCGCCAACCATTCCCATCCTGAGCTGGATCGGAAGCTCCTTGCAACACCCTGGCTTCTGGCTTGGCTGACATGGACACCTCGGGTGTCCCTTCCTCCCCGACAATGGCAGTTGACAAGCCTGGGTCTTCTCCCATCTGCCGAACACCGCAGCACAGACAGGGGCATTTTCACCCCAATGCAGGGGGGGAGAAGGATCTGGTACCAAGCTCCATGAGTTTCAAATCCACAGGAGACCGCATGGAACTTGATGACCACTAGAGGTCTCTGGAGCAATCACCCCGAATGCTGTGGCTGCACGTGCTACTGACCCTGAGTCTAATGTGGGGGCGCCACTGTGGAGCATGTGGCCCAGTGGACAGTAGCAAAATACCCTGCCTCTCACTCAGTGAGGCAGCCTGGTGCTTGCATTGAGTCAGTAGACATCTCGCTTACAGACATCGTGTTCACATTGTGTGTGCTTGCTTCCCGTTTACGAGGGGGCATAGTTTGATTTCGTGAGGTTATCTCTTATGACCCTGTTGCTTAATACTTTGTTGTTGATCTTGGTACCTTGCTTGGTTGTCTGTCATCTTGACTGTCCTTCCATTCCATTCTTGTTTGTTCACAGCTGCTCCAGTCGATACCACCACATTTTGGTTAGCGGTAATCCGTGGCATTCCTGTAGAGGTTACAACAGGTGGCAATGTTTATTTTCACATCCACTGGGTGTTTGGTGTAAGGGAACTATCACATCCAGCATACTGACTACTGGAGAGACTGGGAAATTCTTCTTTCTTCTTGTATGTTCTCATTTACCTACATTCTTATCAGTTATATTCATCAATTTCACAGTAGAATAATTTATTTGTTCTTTGAAATGTTGTAAATTTTTTATCCTTTACAGCTGGGTAATGTTGTTGTTTGGCTACAATGTTTATTCTCACTTCAACAGGTTTTCAGTGGAAATGAGACACCACATGTACCATACTAACAGATTTTTTAAAATTGATAAATCGGCTTTGTTTAGGTATGTCCTTACTTTGTATTGTATTTTTGATAGTCATATCCCTATGTTCACCAAGAACAATCTATTTGCAATACAAAACATAGTAAATGGTTCTTTCCTCACAGCAGGGAGATTTCATTGCATGGGTGCAATGTTTATTTTCTCATCCACTGTGTTTTGGTGAAGGGAACCACCACATCCACCATACTGACTACTGGAGATAATTGGAAAAATCTTCTTTCTTCTGGTATGTTCTTCTTTTGCTTTGCATTCTTATCAGTTACATTCTTCCAGTCCACAGTGGAAAAATGTATTTGATTTGTGAAATGTTCAATTTTTTTTACTTTACAGCTGGGTGATGTGGTTGTGTGGCTAAGTTGATTATTATCCCTTGAATGGGTTTTGTGGTGGAAATGACATACCAGATTCACCTTACTAACTAACAGATTATCAGAGTTTGATAAACAAGCTCTGATGAATTATTCTCTGGTTATCAGCTGAGTGGTGGTGTCATCTTGTCACAACGTTTCAGGGAGTACCGTGTGGGTATTAGTGGGGGCAGGGGCTGCGGCCCTGCCCAGTATCTAGACCAGGTGGCTATCCAATCTGTCTGCGGATGCCACTGCCTTCAGATCAGAGTGTTCCTGATGCATTATGTCAATTGTGGAATTCCAAGCTGCACTGAGCTGAAAACCGCTACTGCTGTTTACTAAATTGTTGTGCAGACATATCTCCACTGCCTCTTTGAAGATCGAGCCCCAGAAACTGTTGATGCTGCACAGCTTCTTCGAAGATGTGTCCCTTGATAATGCTATGTTTTGCTACCGCAGACTTGTTTGTCTGTCCTAGTCATACATTTCTGATGTATCATTGTATCTACCTGATTGTCCCTTGATAATGCTATGTTTTGCTACCGCAGACTTGTTTGTCTGTCCTAGTCATACGTTTCTGATGTATCATTGTATCTACCTGATATATTCCATCCCACATTCGCACTCAATACTGTAAATGTGCAGTGTCTGCAACCCCAGCTGGTCTTTGGTTGAGCCAAGAATATCTTTGACTTTTTTGGTGCACAAAAGATGGTCGTTATTTTGTTTCTTTAATATTTTTATGATCTTGGCTGTTGGCAGTCCAGCACATGGCAGAAACGCCACACGTTTTGCTTCATCTTCTTCTTGTTTCTCCTTGTCTGCATGCAAGGCGTATCTTATTTGTGTCACAGTGTAGCTCTTAAAGAAGGTTTCCCAGAGATGTGCTAACTCACATGGCAAACTCTCGCTGTCACAGATTGACCAGGTTCTTTGTACTAAGGTGTTCATTACTGTGTTACATTTTGCTCGATGGTGGCAACTCCAAGCATTGAGATATAAGTCCGTGTGCATCTTCTTGCTGTAGACCAAATGTCCCATTGTACTGTCTGGATTTTTCCTGGTCAAAATATCCAAGAAGGGAAGGCAGCCATTCTCTTCTACCTCCATGCTAAATTTGATGCTATCATGTACATCATTGAGATGGTGTAGGAACTCCTATAGTTTTTTCATACCATGGGGCCACACTACAAAAGTGTCATCTATGTATCTGTAGAACACCTTTGGTTTATGGCAGATAGTGTTCAATGCCACATTTTCAAAGTGCTCCATGCACAAGTTGGCATACCTGGGGCCAGAGGGGAACCCATGGTAACACCATCTATTTGTTGATTTCCCACCACATTTGAAGTACATTGTGGTTAACACAAGACAAAAGAGTCTGAGTGTGTCCTCATCGAAGTGATCTTCAAGTAGAGCTACGGAATCATCCAGAGGCACACGGGTGAAAACAGAAGTGACATCAAAGCCAGCTAGTAGATCCTTCTCGTCCAGGTGTAACCCTTGGAGTACCTTAACAAATTCGGTCGAGTTCTTGACATGGGGAGGGCAATGACCCACGAGTGGTATTAACAGGTGTGCTAGGTGCTTGGCTACACCATACATCAGAGAATTTATGGTGTTCAATATAGGATGTAGTGGGACATTCTCCTTAAGGTTCTTTGGGAGCGCATACTGTTGTGGTGGAACCGGTGCCCAAGGGTAAAGCTTCCTGATGGTGTTTCTGTCAAGTCCTGTGCTATTGAGAAGATTGATGGTCTTGCCTGTAACAGAAGCAATTGTGTCTTTCCCCACTTCTTTGTATGCTGGACCTTGCAGTAAGATGTAGATCTTCTACCAGTAATCTTCCGACTTCAGTAGGACTGTCGCATTGCTTTTGTCTGCTGCTAAGACCGCTATACCCCTGTCGTCGTGAAGGTTAATCAGTGCCTTGTGCTCTTCTGCTGTAATGTTGTTCTCAGGCATTCTTGCTTTCTCGAGTACCCTGCTGGTCTCCCTCCTCACTTCCTCGGATGATCTCAGCGGGAGTCCACATGTGGCTTCCTCGACATATAGATATGCAGAACAAAGCATCCCAACACTTCACCAGAAAATGATGGGTATGAAACTCATTGAAACATTGCGACAAGACAACGCCACCACTCAGGTGATAACGCAAGAAGCATGCGTCAGTGGAATACACCAAGAAAGACTGTGCTTTGTTTAAGAATGTCCTTCCTTTGCATTATATTTTACATATTCATATCCCAATATTCACTAAGAAGAAAATATTTCTCTCCTCGGAGCAGGGAAATTACATTGTATGTCTGCAATTTTTTTTTTCCATCGACTGGGTTTTTGGTGGAAGGGAACCACCAAATCCTATGGGAGTAACTAGGAAAATCTTCTTTCTTTTGGTATATCTTTATAATGAGACACCGCATGTACAATATTAACCAACAGATATTCCAAACTTCTAAATCTTCTTAATTATGTATGTCCTTCTATTGCTTTATATTGTTAGATGTTGTATCAGTATGTTCACAAAGAAAAATTTATTTGCTTGAGATGCTGGAGTAAATCTATCTCTCCTCACAGAAGCGAGATTACATTGCATGGTTGCAATGTTTATTATAACATAGAATGGGATTTTGGTGAAAGGGAACCACCACATCCAGCATACTGAACATCGGAGATACTGGGAAAGTCTTCTTTTTTGGTATGTCCTTCTTTTGAATTATAATCATATCAGTTATATTCATCAAGTTCACAGTGTAATAATTTATTTGAATTGTGAAATGTGGGAAGGTTTTGTTATTTACAGCAGAGTTATCATGTTGTGTGGCAAGAAAGTTTATTCTCCATTCAATGTGTTTTCGGTTCAAATAAGACATAATGTGCACCTTACCAATTAACAGATTCTCGGATCTTAATAAATACATTTTTTAGGAATGTCCTTCATTTACTTTAAATATTTAAAAATCATATCCCAATGGTCACTATGAACAATCAATGTACATTACAATATGTAGCAAATCTTTATTTCTCCCAGCATGGAGATTCCATTGTACGAGTGCAATGTTTATTTTCCCATTGACTGGGTACCTTGTGGAATGGAACAGCCACATGCATCATACTGACTATGGGACAAACTAGAAATCCTTGTTTTGTTTAGTATGCCCTTCTTTTAAATTTTATTCTTATCAGATATATTTCTCATGTTCTCAGTTAAGTAATTTATTCTAATTGCAAAATGTAGTAAAGATTTTGTTCTTTACAGCAGGGTGATGTGGTTGTGATGCTACAAAGATTATTCTCCATTCAATGTGTTTTTGGTGCAAATGAGACAAAACCTGCATCTTACCAACTTACAGATCTTTGTATCTTAATAAATATATTTTTTTAGATATGTCTTTCATTTACTTTATATATTTAAAAATCATGTCAGAATGGTCAATGTACATTACAAAATGTTGTATATCTAAAAAATGTTGTATGTCTAACTTTCCTCACAACAGGGAGATTCCACTGTACTGGTATGTTTATTTTACCATCGTCTGGCAATCTGGTGGAAGGGAACTAAAATATGCACCATACTGACTATGGGAGATACTAGAAAGCCTTATTTCTTTTGGTATGCCCTTCTATTAAATTTTATTCTTGTGCTTGTTTTGTTACAAATATTGTTCTCCATTCAATAATGTTTTATGCAAGTGAGACATGGTGTGCATGTTTAACTTCCCATCGACTGGGAATCTGGTGGGAGGGAACCACCACATGCAGAATACTGGTTATGGGAGACACTAGAATGCCTTCTTTCTTTTGGTGTGACACTCTTTTAAATTTTATTCTAATTGGATATATATGTCTCAAGTTCACATTTAAATAATTTATTCATTACAGCGGAGTGATGTGGTTGTGTTGCTACGAAGATTATTTTCCATTCAATTTGTATTTGGTGCAAATGAGTCACAATGTGCACCTTAGCAACTAACAGATTTTTTGATCTTAATAAATATACTTTTTTAAGCTGTTGTATTGTTGTTGTTTTTGTTGTGGTCTTCAGTCCTGAGACTGGTTTGATGCAGCTCTCCATGCTACTCTATCCTGTGAAAGCTTCTTCACCTCCCAGTACCTACTGCAACCTACAACCTTCTGAATCTGCTTAGTGTATTCATCTCTTGGTCTCCCTCTACGATTTTTACCCTCCACGCTGCCCCCCAATACCAAATTTGTGATCCCTTGATGCCTCAGGACATGTCCTACCAACTGGTCCCTTCTTCTTGTCAAGTTGTGCCACAAACTCCTCTTCTCCCCAATTCTATTCAATACCTCCACATTAGTTATGTGATCTACCCATCTAATCTTCAGCATTCTTCTGTAGCACCACATTTCGAAAGCTTCTATTCTCTTCTTGTCCAAACTATTTATCGTCCACGTTTCACTTCCATACATGGCTACACTCCATACAAATGCTTTCAAGAACAACTTCCTGACACTAAAATCTATACTCGATGTTAACAAATTTCTCTTCTTCAGAAGTGCTTTACTTGCCATTGCCAGTCTACACTTCATATCCTCTCTACTTCAACCATCATCAGTTATTTTGATCCCCAAATAGCAAAACTCCTTCACTACTTTAAGTGTCTCATTTCCTAATCTAATTCCCTCATCATCACCTGACTTAATTCGACTACATTCCATTATCCTTGTTTTTCTTTTGTTGATGTTCATCTTATACCCTCCTTTCAAGACACTGTCCATTCTGTTCAACTCCTCTTCCAAGTCCTTTGCTGTCTCTGACAGAATTACAATGTCATCGGCGAACCTCAATGTTTTTATTTCCTCTCCATGGATTTTAATGACTACTCCGAATTTTTCTTTTGTTTCCTTTACTGCTTGCTCAAAATGCAGATTGAATAACATCAGATAAAGGTTACCACCCTGCCTCACTCCCTTCCCAACCACTACTTCCCTTTCATGCCCCTAACTGTTATAACTACCATCTGCTTTTTGTACAAATTGTAAATAGCCTTTCGCTTCCTTTTTTTTTTACCCTGCCACCTTTAAAATTTGAAAGAGAGTATGCCAGTCAACTTCGTTAAAAGCTTTCTCTATGTCCACACATGCTATAAACACAGGTTAGCCTTTCCTTACTCTTTCTTCTAAGATACGTCGTAGGGTTAGTATTGCCTCACGTGTTCCAACATTCCTACGGAATCCAAACTGATCCCAAGGTCAGCTTCTACCCGTTTTTCCATTTGTCTGTAGAGAATTCGTGTTAGTATTTTGAAGCTGTGACTTATTAAACTGATAGTTCAGTAATTTTCACATCTGTCAACATCTGCTTTCTTTGGGATTGGAACTATTACATTCTTCTTGAAGTCTGAGGTTATCTCGCCTGTCTCATACATCTTGGTCACCAGATGGTAGAGTTTTGTCAGGACTGGCTCTCCCAAGGCTGTCAGTAGTTTCAATGGAATGTTGTCTACTCTTGGGGCCTTGTTACGACTCAGGTCTTTCAGTGCTCTGTCAAACTCTTCACGCAGTATCATATCTCCCATTTCATCTTCATCTTCATCCTCTTCCATTTCCATAATATTGTCCTCAAGTACATTGCCCTCTATATACTCCTTCCACCTTTCTGCTATCCCTTCTTTGCTTAAGACTGGGTTTGCATCTGAGCTCTTGATATTCATACAAGTGGCTCTCCTTTATCCAAAGGTGTCTTTAATTTTCCCGTAGTGAGATAAGCCTCTACATCCTTACATTTTTCCTCTAGCCATTCTTTTTAGCCATTTTGCACTTCCTGTCGATCTCATTTTTGAGACGTTTGTATTCCTTTTTGCCTGTTTCATTTACTGCGTTATTATATTTTCTACTTTTATCAATTAAATTCAATATTTCTTCTGTTACCCAAGGATTTCTACTAGCCCTCATCTTTTTTCCTAGTTGATCCTCTGCTGCCTTCACTACTTCATCCCTCAGAGCTACACATTCTTCATCTACTGTATTTCTTTCCTCCATTCCTGTCAATTGTTCCCTTATGCTTTCCCTGAAACTTAAAACCCTTGGTTTAGTCAGTTTATCCAGGTCCCATCTCCTTAAATTCTCACCTTTTTGCAGTTTCTTCAGTTTTAATCTACAGTTCATAACTAATAGATTGTGGTCAGTGTCCACATCTGCCTCTAGAAATGTCTTACAATTTCAAACCTGGTTCCTAAATCTCTGTCTTACCATTATATAAGCTATCTGAAACCTTATAGTATCTCCAGGATTCTTCCATGTATACAACCTTCTTTAATGATTCTTGAACCAAGTGTTAGCTATGATTAAGTTATGATCTGTGCAAAATTCTACCAGACGGCTTCCTCTTTCACTTCTCACCCCCAATCCATATTCACCCACTATGTTTCCTTCTCTTCCTTTTCCTGCTGTCCAATTCCAGTCACCCATGACTATTAAATTTTCGCCCCTTCGCTAGTTGAATAATATCTTTTATCTCATTATACATTTCATCAATTTCTTCATCATCTGCAGAGCAAGTTGGCATATAAACTTGTACTACTGTTGTAGGTGTGGTCTTTCATATCTATCTTGGCCACAATAATGTGTTTACTATGCTGTTTGTAGTAGCTTACCCACACTCCTATTTTTTTATTTATTAGTAAACCTACTCCTGCATTACCACTATTTCACTTTGTATTTACAGCCCCGTATTCACCTGACCAAAAGTGTTGTTCCTCCTGCCACCGAACTTCACTAATTCCCACCATATCTAACTTTAACCTATCCATTTCCCTCTTTAAATTTTCTAACCTATCTGCCCGGTTAAGGGATCTGACATTCGAAGCTCCGATCCATAGAATGCCAGTTTTATTTCTCCTGATAATGACGTCCTCTTGAGTAGTCCCCATTTAGAGACCCAAATATGGGACTATTTTACCTCTGGAATATTTTACCCAGGAGGACGCCATCATCATTTAACCATACAGTACAGCTGCACGTCCGCAGGAAAAATTATTGCTGTAGTTTCCCCTTGCTTTCTGCCATTTGCAGTAGCAGAACAGCAAGGCCGTTTTGGTTAATGTTACAAGGCCAGTTCAGTCAATCATACAGACTGTTGCCCCTGCAACTACTGAAAAGTCTGCTGCCCCTCTTGAGGAACCACACGTATGTCTGGCCTCTCAATATATACCCTTCCATTGTGGTTGCACCTACGGTATGGCCATCTGCATCACTGAGGCATTGAGGCATGCAAGCCTCCCCACTAACGGCTAGGTCCATGGTTCATGGGTGGGACTAGTATGTCCTTCATTTACTCTATATATTTACAAACCATATAAAAATGATTTACTAGGAACAATCAATGTACATTTCAATAAGTAGTAAAGCTTTATTTCCTTACAGCAGGGAGATTCCATTGTACAGATGCAATGTTTATTTTCCCATCAACTGGAAATCTTAGATTAGATTAGTTTTCCAATCCATAGATCCATGCTGAGGAGATCCTCATGGATGTGGAACATGTCAATTATTTTTTTTATATTTTTATTTTATTTAAAGCTGTAATAACAATAATAATAGCATGAGTATATACAATACTTCCTATTCTTAAGCTGAAATAACAATGCTAATAGTGTGAGTATATACGAAACATCATTTGTTTCTATTAAAAAATTTGTCAATGGAATTGAAAGAGTTGGCCACTAGTAAGTCTTTCAGGCTCGTTTAAAAACTGATTCTCATTTGTAACTAAATTTTTTTTGTTTTTGCTGGCAAATTATTGAAGATAAGTCTTCCTGAGTAGTTGACCCCCTTTTTGATCTAAAGTAATTGCTTTTAAGACTTTGTGCAGATCATTTTTGTTCTTGGTATTGTATGTATGAACTGAGCTGTTTGTTGGAAAAAGATATATATTACTTAAGACAAATTTCATTAAGGAGTAAATATACAGAGAGGCAGTAGTTAGTGTACCCAGTTCTCTGAAGAGGTATGTACAGGACGTCCATGAATTTACTCCACAAATAATACATATTACATGCTTTTGTACTCTAAAAACTTTTGTTTGACTTGAAGCTCTTTCATTTTTATGTAACCTATGTCTGCTACCACTCGAATGACAACCACAGATTTATTGAGGTGTTATTGCAGTTCTGTGGTGTGCTCCTCCCAACTGAATTTATTATCAAGTTGTAATCCCAGGATTTTAAGACTGTCAACATCTTCTGTCTGCTCTTCTTCATACTTTATGCATATACTGGGTGGAAACCTCTTACAGGTTCTGAATTGGATATAGTGAGTCTTTTCGAAGTTTAATGTTGGCTTTAAACCATTTATTATTATCCATGAGAATATCATTAACAGATCTTTCTAGAACTACACTCAACATACTATATATTGCAGTACTTGTGTTATCTGCAAACAAAATGAACTCTGCTTCTGGCAGTGTAACTGATGAGAGATCATTAATGTGCACAGGAAAAAGCAATGGCCCTAAGATGAATCCTTGTGGGATATCACATGTAATTTCTTCCCATTCTGATGACTGATGACTTAATTCACTAGTCCCTTGCACTGACACCCTTTGTTTCCTGTTACCAAGGTATGACTTCAACCATTTTGCAGCACTGCCGTGACAACATAGAATTCTAATTCATTTAAAAGGATGTTGTGGTTCACACAGTCAAATGCCTTTGACAAATCACAGAAAATACCTGCTGCTTATAATTTGTTATTTAATGAATTAAGGACATTTTCAATGTAGGTGTAAATAGCCATCTCGATATCAGAACCCTTCAGAAATCCAAAGTGTGTTCTTGCTTATATGTTATTTGTGGTCAGATGGTTGAGAAGCTGCCTATACATTACTTTTTCTAAAATTTTTGAGAATGCTGGCAAAAGTGAAATCAGTCTGTAGTTTGATGTTATCTCTTTATCCCCACTTTTGAATAGAGGCTTAACATCTGCATATTTTAGCCAATCAGGAAATGTCCCAGTTATAATAGACTGGTTACACAAGTAATTTCGAATTGTACTAAGCTCACAAGAATTTGCCATAATTAACTTTGTTGATATGAATAGATTATAATTTCCTGCAGGTGCTTGGTAAATAGTCACTATTATATAGGATCTGTTATGGAACTCTACATCTGTTGCACATGCTTCTAGATGCTGCTCTAAACAGAATTTATTAATGTCAGTATTCTTGAATTTATGGCAGTTTTTAATGAATGTGGCAACTCCTCCTCCATCCATATCTACTCTGCAGATGTAGGAAGCTAGCATACATCCTGAAATCTGGTGGAAGGGAACCACCACTTGCAGCATACTGAATATGGGAGATACTAGAAAGCCTTCATCCTTTTCGTTTGCCCTTATTTTAAATTTTATTCTTATCAGATTCTTATTTCTCAAGTTCACAGCTGAATAGTTTGTTCGAATTGCGAAATGTTGTAAAGTTAAAAAAAAAAAAAAAAAAAAAAAAGACAGCAGGGTGATGTGGTTGTGTGGCTACAAAGGTTACTCTCCATTCAATGTGTTTTGGGTGCAAATGAGCCTCAACGTGCACCTACCAACTAACAGATCTTCAGATTGTAATAAATATACTTGTTTGAGTTACTACAAAAATTATTCTCCATTCAACGTGTTTTTGTGCAAATGTGTCACAAAGTTGTAATGTTCAAACAGGCAACAAAAGTATCGCCACTGCTATGGGCGAACTGCTGCTGCTTTGTAGTTGCATGTGTGAACTCTTAGTTTTCGGTGACGCCATTTAAGAAGCGCAACTTTTGTCACGCCACAAAAAGTTTAAGTTGGTTCTACTTTGTTGCACCATTTTGCCTTCTCCACAGTCGAATAACGTCATTCCATTGCTACCTCGCGGCTGGATTCAAACCATTCTAGTGCGTATTCGTTCGTAGATAGTGCTTTTGTTTGGGAGTTTGCTATTAATATGCCGAAAAAGTGGTCAACAGCGACAATTATGAGATTCTTGGAAGTGTATCAAGAACGAGAATGCCTTTGGAACCACAAAAGCGAATCATACAAAGACAGAAATTTGAGAGATGCTGCTTTAATTGAAATAGTAAACAGTATGCGTGAATATGTACCTGGAATTGATGTAGCTACAACAAAATTAAAAATTCGAAATGCTTACATGAATGAACATACAGAAGTACTGAAATCACTTTGAGAGATGCTGCTTTAATTGAAATAGTAAACAGTATGCGTGAATATGTACCTGGAATTGATGTAGCTACAACAAAATTAAAAATTCGAAATGCTTACATGAATGAACATAAAGAAGTACTGAAATCACTTAAGAGTGGTGCTTCTACAGACGGTATTTATAAACCCAGCCTTGCTTGGTTTGAAGCTGCAGACCGGTTCTTAAAACGTGTAGTCGAGAGAAGAGAGATGAGAAACACTTTGGTAAGTAATATTTTATATTTATTAAGTTTCCAAAACATCTTATTTAGTAATATGTACAGCCGTTTAATCAGCCGAGACAGGTGACGCCATTTTGCGAACTGCGCAATTACGAATAATTTGTGGCTTCCTGTGTGAACGGTAACTCAATGCGCCACTCGAGAATGACTTGACTTGTGGCGGTACTTTCGTTGCGTGTGTGAACCCGGCTTAATGAACGACTGAAACTATCGATACAATCCACAGGGTAGCTACGCGTTGCTGTGAATCGACATGAAAGAACAATTATATATAAAATTACAGTGAACTTTAATTATGTCAACATAGACAGATATATTATCGCTCTATTATAAAAACTAATAATTTGCAGGACAATAATATTAAGTATGGCTGCAGAACTATTTGAGAACTCTATTCAATTTTCGCACTGTTTTCATAGGTGTATACGTGCGATGTAAAAATTATGTATGCTCATTTCATGTTGGCACACCTGCGTACTTTGTAAGGTCGTGGATTGTTGAGGCAGAAGCAGTTACGTTATACTAAGTCCAAGAGGCAGTGTCATGAGAAGTCGTGAGAAATGGAAAATTTTGAGAAAATTCGTGTTGTTGAACATTTTGAGACAACGACTTATGTTGGGAAAGCTTATTTTGGTGAAGTACTGATTGTTATGAAGATGATATTACGAAAATATATAATATAGAAGCCTTTAAACAGCATCAGTTACGTAGCATATTACAAACCCAAGGACCCATTGTAGTAACAATTACAGCAAATCCAGAAGTTACCCGTAGACAACGAGTATTCATGGTGAGGTAATTAAATTATTTCATGTTCGTACTGTGAAGTTACCTTCTCTTTAAGTCTCTTATGCTCTGTTAATAGAGTGAACAGACTGACGGGGACTTGTGGTCCACTATTGAAACCAGGAAGACCTCACAGGTTTTTGAACACTTGTCATAATTTGATATAAAATAATTGATGATATTCAATATTTCTTCCCCGGACGAGAGAGGTACAATACATATGGGAACTTCCTGTCCGGGATTCAAATTGAATTGTTCGAACTGATACTTGTTCTATGTTCACAGATAATAATAGGTACAGTAACAGTAAATCAGCCAATAAAGGGGAAGAGGAAAAGGAATCCAATGACGAAGGCAAATAACATGTATTAAAGTACGGAAGCAATTAAGAAACAACAAAATTAGGCCTACACTTAACGGCAAGACCACGCGAAAAACAAGGTAAGTGCATATATTGATTTGTTCATATTGTTGGCTGTTTTTAGGCGTATTTTGTGGGTTAATAAGTTTAAAAATTTCTTGCTTTAAAATGACGTTAACGGAGGATATGACATACTATCTTGTTGCTGGGTGGGATTGGGTAGGCAAATTCGAATGCAAGTGGCGAGGTTAGTACCAGTACAGGAATAGAGTTATCAAAAAATGTTGTTGAAGAATTAGATACATCCACGATGTTGCGATTACTTTTTTAAAAAAAAATCTGAATTGAAGAACGTAATTGAAAATAAAAGTGTCTCGAATTGTTAGCAAATGCAAAACGTGTAGAAGTAAAACTTTCGAAAGAAAATAGCCAAGTGGCTCAGCAATTCGTTAAAGGAAGTGAAGGTATCAGATCTGACATGGAATTAATGAAAATTAATTTAGAATAACGTGCAAATAAGATTGAAGATAGGGTGTCGACGTAGAAGTTACGCTCAATATAGTCAAACTAACGATCAAACGGTAAGCGGAAGAAACCGTAAAAAATTTCGAAGTATTTGCAAATTAAAGGAAAATTAGATAGGGGGGTAATGATTACCGGAATTGAGTTGCATACGAAAAATTTCTAAACTTACAGAGGGGGAAATGGTTACCAGAATGGAGTTGGATACGAAAAATTTCTATGGCAAATTGTCAATACTTGAAAACAATGTTGTGGAAAAAGTAAAGACTGTCGGGAATCATGTAGAGTGTTGTCACGCCGTAATTAAAGACAATGAGAATGAGGTAGCACGATTACAGAAACAACTGAGATTCGGGATAATGTAGCAATGAAATCGGTGGTGACTCCTTTTAGCGGATTTTGGCCAGGTGTTGACGTGCGTAATTTTCCAGGGTCGAAAAATTACACCCGGTTGACTTGATTGTGAATAGTAGTGACAATTTTGGTATGAAATGAAAGAGTGGAAATTATCGAAGTAATTATAATGGGAACAATCAAAATTATCAGCAAAATCAACATTATAACTGCCAGGGAAATTCCAATACTGAAAACAAGGGCAACTGGAGACGAAATGAGAACAGGGCAAGAAATAATTATGGGTGGAACGGGAATAGACAATGGGAAAATTCAGAGAGAAGACAAGATGGGATTGTGCAAGGGTGGTTAAACTACGAGCCATTCCGATGAGGGCCCGTCAGTTTGGGACGAACAGATATAACTTCAGAAATCCGGCTATTAGAAACCAAAGTAGGCATATAATAATAATAATTTTATTGTCGTTCGGCTGATTACAGCAATAGCAAAGTCAAGAGCATATATTTCTATATAAACTACTATATTGATGTAATTTGGTTAACATAAAATAGGTACACGTTAGAATACAGTATTTTCATCTTCAAAGAATTCATAAATGGTATAAAATGGATTGTTCACTAGTAGCTTGTATAATTTAGCTTTAAAGATATTAACAGGCAGTTCTTTAAAGTCAGCACTTAATCTATTAAACATCCTTAGTTCAAGAACTAGGTAAGAGTTATGCGGTTTTGATAATCTATGATATGATACGTCTACAGATGTTCTGTTTCTAGTATTATGGCTATGAATATCATTTCTCAACTCAAAATTAGACACATTGTTTCTCATGTACATTAAAACATTGTAGATGAATAAGTTTACTACTGTAAGACATTGCAATTTAATAAACAGAGGTTTACAATGTTCTGTTTTATCAGAATCTGTTGTTATTTTCTTCTGTAAAAGTAAAATGTCATTTACATGACAGCTACTACCCCACAGTAAAATTCCATAAGAGATGATGCTTTGGAAGAAGGCAAAATATGCTGATCTCACATAGTCATTGGGTACATGTCTTTGTAAATTTCTAATTAGATAAATAACTCTTGAAAGCCTAGCCAGTATATTTTTAATGTGTGCTTCCCACGTCAATTTATTGTCAGTAGTAACACCTAAAAATTTAACAGTTTCTAATTCCTGGTAGTTGGGAATCTCTTTGAGGCTAAAGTAAAGTGTCTGGGTTTTGTTTTCATTTATGAAGAAGCCATTATCTTTGAACCATAATGAGGACTGAGCAAGGGTATTTTCGGTCAGTGTTTTCAGTGTACCTAGATCAGAGCTTTTATGTAGAAAAGTTGTGTCATCAGCATACAATATTGTATGAGAATTTATGAATTATGGCAGGTCAATAATCATTAGTACAAACAGTAAAGGTCCAAGCACCGACCCTTGGGGCACTCCGTACCTAACATTAACCAAATTTGATTTCTCCCTACCAATGCACACAACTTGTTGACGGTTCTCTAGAAAAGACCTGAACATATTTATACTGTTGTCATCGAAACCATAGCAAACTAGCTTATTGAGCACAGTGTCGTGCTATACACAGTCAAAGGGTCTGATCAGGTCACAAAATGTAGCCTGGGTATAGTCCCTAGCCTCGAACACATCTAGGACTAATTTTACGAGGGAGTCCATTGAATCCGTTGTGGATTTACCTTTCCTAAATCCAAACTGTTTATCACTAATTATATTTAGTTTACCCAAGTAGGCACTAACTTGTTCATACATAATCATTTCTAAATTATTTTTTTTAAAACTGTGGTTATGGATATAGGTCTGTAACTAGCGGGACAGTTCTTTTCCCCTTTTTTGTATATGGGCACAACTCTAGAAATTTTTAGTATGTCGGGGAACTTTCAACTAGGCATTTGTTAACACAAAAGGTTAAAGGATAAATCACACAATCAATAACATCTTTCAACAAATTTCATGACATATCATAGAAATCAACGCTAACTGAAGGTTTGAAATTTTTCACTATTTTTAGGATGTTATTTGGGCTCCTGTGAAAGTGAGGGTGCCTGAGGGAAGCTTTTTAAACCAGCTGTCCATAATACTAAGTGCATTTTCAGGTGGTTTGATTATTGAACTACTAATTTCTTCAATGGACTGACTGCAATATTTATTAAATTCTTCTGGAGTAATGGCAATTTCCTCTTTGTGTTTAGCGTGTGCAATGGAGTTTATTACCCTCCAGGCCTTCTTGCATTTATTGTTAGATTTTTCAATGTGTACTATGTTATGCAGTTTCTTTGCTTCATTTATTGTCTTCCTATACTTGCATTTAGCTTTATCATACAGTTCTTTATACAGTTCTGATTTACCAGTTTTGTATAGACTAGAATACAGCATAACAGTATTTTTCAGTTGCCCTAACTGTGGAGTATACCATTCCTTCGTTTTCCTTTTCTTGTAATTACTACTAATATTCACAGTACATTTTTTTAGAGGGATGTTATTTTCAAATACATTTAAAAAGACAGAGAAAAACTTTGTGAATACAATATCAGCTGAACAGTGTTGAAGCCTAATAAAACATGTGTCCCAACTGAAATAAGTGAGGGCCTGATTAATCCTATCCATCCTCTCTCTGCTCACTGGTCTACTAATCACAGTTGTAGATTCTGGTTTGGTGCAGTCCGAAGTTACATTATTAAGACTAAGATATACTGCATCGTGGTCTGAGAAAGGGAAACTAATTGTTGTGGTTGGCAGGAGAGCCAACACCGTATTGCTAAAGCAGGCCGAAATGCACTCGTCTCAGCTCACGCAGGCTGCCGTGAGGTCTGGAACATGACAAGGGAATTAGAATTGAGAAAAACCGATGTAGCTGGTGGAATACTTAACTTTAATCCATTAATGACGAACATCACTCTTTATGGTACATGATTCACAATATCAATAGTACGGATACTGGCGCCTTGCTAGATCGTAGCAAATGACGTAGCTGAAGGCTATGCTAACTATCGTCTCGGCAAATGAGAGCGTACAAGTCAGTGATCCATCGCTAGCAAAGTCGGCTGCCGACTGGGGCGAGTGCTAGGGAGTCTCTCTAGACCTGCCGTGTGGCGGCGCTCGGTCTGCAATCACTGATAGTGGCGACATGCGTGTCCGACGTATACTAATGGACCGCGGCCGATTTAAAGGCTACCACCCAGCAAGTGTGGTGTCTGGCGGTGACACCACACTAATTACATCAGTGGACATACAAGTTCTCTTAATATTTGTAAATATATTGTCTAGACAGGATGAGCCTCTGGTAGGTTTGCAGTTAACACAGTACAGGTTAAATTGTCGAATCACATTTTTGAGCTCTGTCACAGTTTTTCTGTCCTGCAGGACATCAAAACTTGAATTGATATCCCCTCAATGACAACATTGTACTGTTTCCATTTCGGTATACATATGTACATTAAGAGTTCCTCAAGTTCCTCCAGAAAGATATGGGGGTCACCACTAGGTGGCCTGTACGCTACTACTACCATTACCTTAAGGCTCTCAATTACTAGACCTGATATTTCAAAATGCATTTCATTACAAAGGGTATTGAGATCTATCCTGCCTCAGTTTGGTGCAAGAGGTGTTTTTGCATATATTCCTACACCACCACGTAAGTGCTGTTTTCTGCAACAGCAACTAAGTACTGTGTAATCATCCAATACTTTGTACCCAAGCTCATCCTCTTTACACCAATATTGACTTAAACATAGAACGTCTATCACGTTTTCATTTGAAAATTTGTTGACAATTAAGTTTTTGTCTGCCATGCCCTGAATATTGAGGTAGCATATTTTGAACTCTACTTTAGGCATTTCTTTTTTTGCATATTCTCTTAGTTGACATGACGTACTGTTACTGCATGAAAGTTGACCAGATTGTGTCCTTATGTCACTAGGACACCCAACCTGGTCTATGCATACAAGTTTTTTGTCATCTCAGTTGAAACATAATCCAAACACATTACTGGTCTTTTTTCCTTCTCTAGCTTATCCAATACTATTCCGATAATTGTATCACTTAAAACACGTTTACCTAGATAACAGAAATGTTGACCATGCTTGGTACGCCATTCTCTGCTACAACTACTGGTGTTAATTAAGGAAACATTCTTAAAAGTGCTTACAGATAGCTTTGTACTCCTTGTTTGTCTGCTCCACTTCCTTATTCACACATGACCACTGGGGCAAATCATGTCAATGTGGCACATTAACAACAATCACGTTGGTGTGGGTTAACATTCCGAGAGTCTCCTTCAGTGTCGAAGTAGCAATCTTCCTTTCATTTGTGCTGACGTCGTTCGCTCCGGCCATTACCACTACAAAGTCTCTGTCCGAGAGGACTGTGCTTTCTTTCTCGATTGATGTTGAAACATCTCGTAAACCAGCTCCTGATTTAACGGTACCTTCTATTTCGAACTCGTTAATCACACGAGGTCCGCTTTCTGTTAACATAGCTGCCAGTCCTCTGGCGTAACTGTCTGAATAAATCTTGATTTTGCATTTTTTCTTATACCTTACTTGGCTGTTCGCTAAGTTGTGAGAGTCATGCACCACCTTATCAGATGAGTGTGCTGATACCATTTCTATGTCATCTGTGTTTTGAAGCGAATTATATTTGTTATTTAATGGTAACACAAAGTCCTGCCTATGTTTATTGTTAATATGTTTGTAAGCGCTCCCCTTCGATTTTACAGTTACCCATCTACTACTAGGCCTGTTGTAAGCCGTTTTAGTCATAGCTTCACTTTCAGGCAATCCTTCCATAGGTTTAGAGATATGAAGACATACCTGATGACCACTCTCTTCCAATTTAAGCTTGAGTCTTCTGTTTTCATCACTCAGGATTTTTGTGTCCTCTCATA
Organism: Schistocerca gregaria; assembly: GCF_023897955.1. Taxonomy (NCBI): domain Eukaryota; kingdom Metazoa; phylum Arthropoda; class Insecta; order Orthoptera; family Acrididae; genus Schistocerca; species Schistocerca gregaria. The sequence continues at coordinate 12,689,898 of NW_026061795.1, read as the reverse complement.
GCTCAGCAATAATTAACAACAGATCATTTTCGGAGGATGAAGCCTCGATTTTCACATCTTTGATTTTTGTTTTACCACGGCATTGCTCTGACTTGTGTGGATTTAATTCATATTTCTCGTACTGTTTTTTTAATTCGTCCTGTAAGAGTCCAATAATTGTAATATATGATAGGTTTTCCTTTTTGATACTGTCGGTCTTCCTTGCTGCATCACACATACACATTTCTTGATCATTAAGGGACACAGCCTTTTGTTTACAATCTGCACAGTTCCACATAGTCGCACAATTATCGTCGCATCTCAGGGAAGGGTCAACCTTTCCCCAACGAAAATTAAAGTTATGGTTACACTGGACACAGACGAAGCCACTTTTAACAGGTCTCGTGCACTTTTTGCAAGATTGACACTGTATAACACTATTTTTGCGAACTCCTATATTCAATACTTCCGTAACTGACGCCATCTACATACTAATTATGGAAAAAGACAGGTGGTTAATAATAATAATATAATTTTATTGTCTTTAAGCCATTACAGCAATAGACAAAGTCATACACATAATACAATACATGACAGTAAATGCTTTAAAAGAACAGAATTGTTAAGAACGTTACAGTGTTTATATCACAGGTCATGAAATCCTTTATATTGTAAAATGGGCTTACAACTAACAAGTCACAAAGTGTTTGTTTGTAATGTTGCTATGATAAATTTTGTGTAGCTTGTGGAAGTTTGTTAAATAATTTGTGGCCCATAAGTTCATAACTGTTAACTGATTTTGACAGTCTGTGGTAGGGCATATAGATAGAGCTGTTTGTCCTAGTGCTGTAACAATGTATATTTGCTCTGCGTTATACTTTAGGTAAGTTCTTTTTTGTGTAGATTAAAACATAATATATAGGTTTATTACTGTCATGATTATACAAGTAGGGCACCGGAAGTTGTAAGAGACCATTTGATAAACAATTTTGGCACAAATAAGTGAAGGGGGACAAGCAAAGATAATTGTAGACACATTAGTATTCAGGAATCTGTGGAGATGTAATGAAGAATTTGTTCACGGAGGAAGAAAATGTTATAAGAGGTGATGTGGGGGGCTGTTGCTATGTTAATAATACTAATGACACCTGTGATACTTATGGAATTAATGTATTGTGATAAAATTGTAGTAAATTGACATCTGAATGATGTGGAGGCTTCTGTCAGTGAGAATGAGAAAAAAATACTGCATAATAGAGTTGTAGAATTCAAGGCAGGAGGTTGTGCTCATGATGTGAGAGATAATGTTGAAGTGGATGACGTTAGGGAACTTGAGTCGTGTTGAGGTATTGAAGGATTCTGAGGAAGAGGCTGTTGATGGTAGAGCAGTAGGTGCTTCTTTTTATTGAAATTCTTATCAGTTTAATTCATCACATTCACAGTGGAAGAATTTATTTAAATTGCAATATATGGTTAAGTATTTTTTGTTTAAAGCAGGGTCATCTGGTTTTATGGCCAGAAAGCAGATTCTCCATTCAATGGGTTTTTGGTGCAGATTGGACACCACATGCCCCTTACTGATTAACGAATGTTCGGAATTTGATAAATCTTCGTGTTTAGGTATCTCCTTCATTTAATTTATTTTTTTAAAATATTATTCCATGTTCATTATAAATAATCAATTTGCTGCACAATTTGTGCCACATGGTCCTACCCTCTCAGCAGGGAGATTCCGTTTCATGAGTGCTATGTTTGTTCAACCATTGAGTGTGATTTTGTTGGATGGGACCCACCACTCCAAGCATCTTGAATATTGGAGTTACAAGGAAAGACTTCTTTCTTTTGCTGGGTGCTTCTTTTGATTGTTACCCTTAACACTTATAATCATTAAATTCACAGTGAAGTAATGTATTTGAATCATGGAATGTGGTTAAGTAGTTCCTTACATCAGCATCATCTGCTTGTATGGCCAGAAAGCAGATTCTTCATTCAATGGGTTTTTGGTGCAGATTGGACACCACTTGCATTTTACTGAACACCGAATGTTTGGAATTTGATAAATCTTCTTTTTTGGTATCTCCTTCATTTGCTGTATATTTTTAAAAATTTTATTCCATGGTAGCTAAAATAATCAAAATGCTGGTCAAGATGTGGTACAAGGTTCTTCCCTCTCTGGAGGGAGATTCCGTTTCATGATTGCTATGTTTGTTCCACCATCAAGTGTGATTTTGGTGGATGGGAACCACCACTGCGAGCAATTTGACTATTGGAGTTATAAGGAAAGACTTCATTCTTTTGCTAGGTGCTTCTTTTGATTGTTACCCTTATCACTTATATTCATCAATTTCACAGTAGAGTAATGTATTTGAATTGTGATATGTGGTTAAGAGTTTGTTGTTTAGAGCAGAGTCATTTGGTTGTATGGTCAGAAAGCAGATTCTGCATTCAATGGGTTTTTGGTGCACATTGGACACCACATGCACCTTACTGAACACCGAATGTTCGGAATTTGATAAATCTCCTTGTTTTCGTATCTCCTTCATTTGCTTTGTATTTTTAAATATCTTATTTCAATGGTCACAAAAAATAATCAATGTGCTGCACAAATTGCAGTACATGTTTCTTCCCTCTCATTAGGGAGATTCCGTTTCATGACTGCTATGTTTGTTCAACCATCGAGTGTGATTTCATTGAATGGGAACCACCACTCCGAGCATCTTGAAGTTTGTAGTTATTAGGAATGACTTCTTTCTTTTGCTAGGTGCTTATTTTGATTGTTACCCTTGTCACTTATATTCATGAAATATGCAGTGGAGTAATGTATTTGAACCATGACATGACTTCATTGTTTTGCTAGGTGCTTGTTTTGATTGTTACACTTGTCACTTATATTCATCAATTTCACTGTGGGTTAATATATATTTGAATCGTGAAATGTGGTTATGTGTTTGTTGTTTACAGCAGGGTAAATGTTTGTTGTTTACATCAGTGTCATTTCGTTGTGTGGCGAGAAAGCAGATTCTCCATTCAATGGGTTTAGGGTGCAGATTGGACACCACAAGTCCTCTTTACTGAATAACGAATGTTTGGAATTTGATAAATCTTCTTGTTTAGGTATTTCCACTCCGAGCATCTTGACTATTGGAGTTATAAGGAAAGACTTCTTTCTTTTGCTAGGTGCTTCTTTTGATTGATACCCTTATCACTTACATTCATCAATTTCACAGTGGAGTAATGTATTTGAATCGTGAAATGTGGTTAAGAGTTTCTTCATTACAGCAGGGTCATCTAGTGGTATTGCCAGAAAGCATTTTATACTATCAATGGGTTTTTGTGCCGATGGGACACCACATCCACTTTTTTGAATAAGGGTTGTTCGGAATTTTATAAATCTTCTTGTTTTGGTATCTCCTTAATTTGCTTTATGTTTTAAAAAATCTTATTCCAGTGGTCACTAAAAGTAATCAATGTGTTGCACATATTGTGGTACATGTTTCTTCCCTCCGGGCAGGGAGATTCCGTTTCATGAGTGCTATGTTTGTTCAACCATTAAGTGTGATTTTGTTGGATGGGAACCACCACTGCGAGCATTTTGACTATTGGAGTTATAAGGAAAGACTTTTTTCTTCTGGTAGGTGCTGCTTTTGATTGTTACCCTTAACATTTATAATCATAAAATTCACAGTGGAGTAACGTATTTGAATCATGGAATGTGGTTAAGTAGTTCTTTACATCAGCATCATCAGCTTGTATGGCCAGAAAGCAAATTCTCCATTCAATGGGTTTTTCGTGCAGATTGGAAACCATATGCCCCTTACTGAATAATGAATGTTCGGAATTTGATAAATCGTCTAGTTTCGGTATTTCCTTTATTTCCTTTATATTTTAAAAAATGTTATTCTATGGTCACTGAAAGTAATCAATGATGCTGCATAAATTGTGGTACATGTTTCTTTCCTCTCAGCTGGGAGATTCCGTTTCATGACTGCTATCCTTGTTCTGCCATCGAGTGTGTTTTTGTAGGATGGGAACCACCACTCTGAGATCTTGAGTATTGGAGTTATTAGGAAAGCCTTTTTTTTTTTTTTTGCTAGGTATTTCTTTTAATTGTTATTCTTATCACTTATATTCATCAATTTCACAGTGGAGTAATGTATTTGCATTGTGAAATGTGGGTAAATGTTTGTTGTTTACAGCAGGGTCATCTGGTTGTATGGCCAGAAAGCAGATTCTCCATTCAATGTGTTTTTGGTGCAGATTGCACAACACATGCATTTTACTGAATAACGAATGTTCGCAGATTAATAAATCTTCTTGTTTTGGTATCTCCTTCAACTGCTTTAAATTTTTAAAAATCTTCTTGCAATGGTCATTAGAAATATTCAACGTGCTGCTCAAATTGTGGTACATGTTTCTTCCCTCTCAACAGGAAGATTCAGTTTAATGACTGCTGTGTTTGTTCTACCTTACTGTGTGATATTGTTGGATGGGAACCACCTCTCCGAGCATTCTGACTATTTGAGTTATTAGGAAAGAGTTTGTTCTTTTGCTAGATGCTTCTTTTGATTGTTATCTTTAACACTTATATTCATCAATTTCACAGTGGAGTATTGTATTTGATTAATGAAATGTGGTTCAGTGATTGTTGTTTACATCAGCATCAACTGGTTGTTTGGCCAGAAAGCAGAATTCTCAATTCAGTTGGTTTTTGGTGCAGATTGGACACCACATGCTCTTTAATGAATAACAAATGTTCAGAATTTGATAAATCCTCTTGTTTAGGTAGCTCTTTGATTTGCTTTATATTTTTAAAAATCGTATTGCAATGGTCAATAAAAATAATCAATGTCCTGCACAAATTGTGGTACATGTTCCTTCCGTCTCTGTAGTGTGATTCCGTTTAATGACTGCTAATGTTTGTTCTAGCATCGAGTGTGATATTTATTGGATGGAAACCACCACTCCGAGCATCTTGAGTGTTGCAGTTAATAGGAACGACTTCATTATTTTGCTAGGTGCTTCTCTTGATTGTCATCCTTATCACTTATATTCATCAATTTCACAGTATGTTAATATATTAGAATCATTAAATGTAGTTATGTGCTTTTTGTTTACAGCAGGGTCATCTGGTTGTATGGCCAGAAAGCAGATTCTCTATTGAATGGTCTATTGGTGCTGATTGGACTCCACATGCACTTTACTGGATAACGAATGTTCGGATTTTGATATATCTTCGTTTTTAGGTATCTTCTTCATTTGCTTTATATTTTTAAAAATCTTATTGCAATGGTCACTAAAAATTATCAATGTGCTGCACACATTGTGGTACATGTTTCTTCCCTCTCAACAGGGACATTCTGTTTCAGGACTGCTGTGTTTGTTCAAAAATCGAGTGTGATTTTGTTGGATTTGAACCACCACTCCGAACATCCCGAGTATTGGAGTTATTAGGAACGATTTCATTGTTTTGCTAGGTGCTTGTTTTGATTGTTACCCTTATGACATATATTCATAAATTTCACAGTGGATTAATATATTTGAATCGTGAAATGTGGTTATGTGTTTGTTGTTTACAGCAGCATCATCTGGTTGTATGGCCAGAAAGCAGATTTTCCACTCAATGGGTTTTTTTTGCAGATTGGACACCACATGCACCTTACTGAATAATGGCTGTACGGAATTTGATAAATCTTCTTGTTTAGGTATCTCCTTCATTTTCTTTATATTTGTAAAAATGCTATTCCAATGGTCCCAAAAAGTAATCAATGTGCTGCACAAATTGTGGGACATGTTTATTCCCTCTCAGCAAGGAGATTCGTTTCATGACTGCTATGCTTGTTCTTCCATAGAGTGTGATTTTGTTTGATGGGAAGTATCACTCCGAGCATCCTGAGTATTAGAGCTTTTAGTCAGACTTCATTGTTTTGCTAGGTGCTTATTTTGATTCTTCCCCTTATCACATATATTCATCAATTTCACAGTGGAATAATATATTTGAATCGTGAAATGAGGTTATGTGTTTTTTGTTTACAGCAGGGTCATGGTGCATATTGGACACCACATGCACTTTACTGGACACCGGATGTTGAGAATTTGATAAATCTTGTCGTTTTGATATTTCCTTCATTTGCTTTATATTTTTAAAAATCTTATTTCAATGGTCACAAAAAGTAGACAATGTGCTGCACAAATTGTAGTACATGTTTATTCCCTCTCATCAGGGAGATTCCGTTTCATGACTGCTACGTTTGTTCAAACATCGAGTGTGATTTTGTTGGATGTGAATCACATCTCCGAACGTTCTGACGATTGGAGTTATTAGAAAGACTTTTTTTCTTTTGCTAGTTTCTTCCTTTGATTAATACCTTTATCACTTATATTCATCAATTTCACAGTGGAGTAATTTATTTGAATCGTGAAATGTGGGTAAATGGTTGTTGTTTACAGCAGGGTCATCTGGTTGTATGGCCAGAAAGCAGATTGTCCATTCAATGGGTTTTTGGTGATATTTTACACCACATGCACCTTACTGAACACCGAATATTCGGAATTTGATAAATCTTCTTGTTTTGGTATCTCCTTCATTTGCTTTATATTTTTAAAAATCTTATTTCAATGGTCACTAAAAATAAACATTGCGCTGCACAAATTGTAGTACATGTTTCGTACCTCTCATCAGGGATATTCCGTTTCATGACTGCTATGTTTGTTCAAACATCAAGTGTGATTTTGTTGGATGGGAACCACCACTCCGAGTATTTTGACCATCGAATTATTAGGAAATACTTCATTGTTTTGCTAGGTGCTTCCTTTGATTGATACTTTTATCACCTATATTCATTGATTTCACAGTGGAGTAATTTATTTGAATCGTGAAATGTGGGTAAATGTTTGTTGTTTACAGCAGGGTCATCTGGTTGTAAGGCCAGAAAGCAGATTCTCCATTAAATGGGTTTTTGGTGCAGATTAGACACCACATGCACTTTACTCAATAACAGATGTTCGGAATTTGATATATCTTCGTTTTTAGGTATCTCCTTAATTTGCTTTATATTTTCAAAAATCTTATTGCAGTGGTCATTAAAAATAATCAATGTGCTGCACAAATTGTAGTACATGTTTCTTCCCTCTCAGCAGAGAGATTCTGTTTCGTGACTGCTATGTTTGTTCAAACATCGAGTGTGATTTTGTTGGATGGGAACCACCACTCAGAGCATCCTGAGTATCGGAGTTATTAGGAAAGTCCTGTTTCTTTTGCTAGGACCTTCATTGGATTGTTACCCTTATAACTTATATTCATGTATTTCGCAGTGGGGTAATGTATTTGAATCGTTAAATGTGTGTAAATGTTTGTTGTATAGAGCAGGGTCATCTTGTTGTATGGCCAGAAAACAGATTCTCCATTAATGGGTTTTTGGTGCAGATTGGACACCACATGCATTTTACTGAATAACGAATGTTCGGACTTTGATAAATGTTCTTGTTTAGCTAGCTCCTTCATTTGCTTTATATTTTTAAATATCTTATTTGAATGGTGTTTAAAAATAATCAATGTGGTGCAGAAATTGTGGTACATGTTTCGTACCTCTCATCAGGGAGATTCTGTTTTAGTTAGTTATATTACTTGTTCCATGGATCATGAACACGATTCTTTCGTAATGATGTGGAACGTATCAAAGTACACAAGATTCATTTATCCCAAGTAATCATTGTTAGTCTTATATACGGTACAATTGTTAATGCTTACTGTATTTCTTTGGTCTATGTCTAAAAATTCATCTATGGAGGAGAAGGAGTTGTCATTCAGGAATTCCCTTAACTTACTTTTGAATGCCGATTGTTTGTCTGTCAGACTTTTGATATTGTTTAGCAATTGACCAAAAATCTTTGTGGCAGTATAATTGACCCCCTTTTGTTCCAATGTCAAATTCAATGAACGGTAGTGAAGGTAACCCTGTCTCCTAGTATTGTAGCTGTGGAGTGTGCTATTAATTCTGAAGTGATCTGGGTTACTAACAACAAATTTCATTAGGCTGTATATATATTGTGAAGCTACTGGCAATATCCCTAATTCTTTAAATAATTGTCTACGAGATGATCTTGGATGAGCCCCAGACATTATTCTGATAACACGTGTTTTTGTGCAATAAATACCTTCTTTCTTAGTGATGAATTGCCCCAAAAGATGATTCTGTAAGAAAGCAACGAATGAAAATATGCGTGGTAAGCTAACTTACTGATGTGCTTGTCTCCAAAATTTGCAATGACACTAATAGCATAGGTAGCTGAGCTCAATCGTTTCAGTAGATTGTCAATGTGTGTCTTCCACTTTAAATTCTGATCAATACAGACACCCAGAAATTTTGAACGATCTGCTTTAGCTAAAGATTTTCCCCCACACTCTATATTTATTTCTGGTGGTATGCCTTTCCCTGTACTGAACTGTGTTTTTCCAAAGTTCAATGAAAGTCCATTTGCGGAAAACAACCTAATAACTCTTTGAAAAACATTATTTGCAACATATATTAAAAACAATAAATTCCCCAAGACAGAACCCTGTGGTACCCCATTCTTGATACATCCCCAGTCTGAATAATCTGCTGCCCTTTGTGTACTATGTGGGTTTACTGTTTCAACCTTCTGCATTCTACCAGTTAAATATGAAGTGAACCGTCTGTGTACTGAACCATTCATTCCATAGTACTTCAGCTTATCTAAGAGGATTTCATGACCCACACAATCAAAAGCCTTAGAGAGATCACAGAAAATCCCAATTGGTGATGTTCTACTATCCAGAGCATTTAAAATTTGATCAGTGAAAGTGTGTATAGCACTATCTGTTGAAACACCTTTCTGAAAACCGAACTGACATTTTGTTGAAACGTTATTCCCACTAATGTGTAAAGTTACTCTTGAGTACATTACTTTTCCAAAGACTTTTGAGAAGGATGTCAGAAGCGAAATAGGACGATAATTGTTGACGTCTGTCTTGTCACTTTTTTTATACAAGGGTTTAACTATGGCCTATTTCAATCTGTCAGGAAATATTCCCTGATTCAATGAGCTATTACATATGTGGCTAAGAACTCGACTTATCAGGTGTGGACAAGATTTTAGTATTCTATTGGAGATACCATCAGTTCTATGTGAGTTTTTATTCTTAAGTGAATTTATTTTTTTCTTAATTTCAGACGGTGAGATGGGTAGGATTTCAATTTCATTTGTTTGCACTGGGAATGCCTCTTTCATATGGAGTTCTGCACTATCTGGTGAGCAGCTGGTGCCTATATTTTCCACTACATTTATAAAATGATTATTAAAACTATTTTCAACCAGTGATTTTTCATTTGTAAGCTTTTCATTGTGCTTAACAGTAATACTGTTGTCCTGTGACCTTGGTTGCCCTGTTTCCCTTTTAACTATATTCCATATTGTTTTGTCATCAGAGGTGCTAATCTCAGACTTGATACACATACTTCTGGATTTTTTTATAACTTTCCTTAATATATTACAACATTTCTTATAATTGTTGAGCTTTTCTTCATCTCGACTTATTCTAGTGTCTTGGTATAGTTCCCATTTCCGGCTACAAGAAATTTTAATCCCTTTAGTCAGCCATGGTTTTTTATCAAGTTTATTTGAATTATGATTCACTAATTTCTTAGGAAAACTGTTTTCAAATATGCCCACAAGTTTATCATGGAATAAGTTAAATTTAACATTTGCATCAGGTTCCCGATAAACATCCTCCCAGTCTACCCTTTTCAAGCTTTCCTTAAATTGTTGAATTGTTATATGGTTAATTGGGCGTATTATTTTGTTTGTTTGTTTTCACATTACTGTATGGAGCAAAGTCATGAATTGAAAGTAGCTGTGCATCGTGATCAGAAAGCCCGTTCTTAATAGGATAGGTGCTTACTTCTTTTAATTTATCTTGGTCTATGAAAATGTTATCTATCAGGGTGCTACTGTCTTGTACAATACGAGTAGGAAGATCAATGACTGATGTCAGATTGTAAGAGCAAAGTAATAGTTCAAGGTCGTTCTTCTTGCTTGAGTGTTTAAGAAAATCTACGTTAAAATCTCCACAAATGATAATGTGTTTTCCCTTTTCTGACAGATAACACAGCAAGAGATCTAGGTTTTTAAGAAACATTTGAAAATTTCCAAGTGGGGACCTATACACAGTCACAATTATGAATTTACCACTGTCCAATGTAAGCTCACAAGCGCATACTTCAATGTGCTGTTCTACACAGAATTTTGCGGTTTCTCTGTTTTTAAAACTATGTTCCCCCTTAACATAAATGGCAGCTCCTCCTTTCTCCATATTGTCTCTACAAAAATAAGTTGCTAGTTTATACCCATTAATATTTCCATTTTCCATTTGTGTAGTTATATGATGTTCAGACAGGCACAGTACATCAACTTCTGTTGTATTTTTAATATTCTCAAAACAAATTATTAGTTCGTCTGTTTTGTTCCTTAATCCCCTGATATTTTGGTGAAATATATTAACATAACTGTTTCCTCTACCTTTATTCGAACCATTTATTTTTTTTACCTTTAAGAGCTGCCCGTCTGGACATTTTGTTCAACCTAAAAAAAGGTGCTCCTATGCCCTTTTGGGTCACAGGGGTTTTGCCTTGAGTGCTAGTGGCCCCCTTTAGACGACCTACAATTAAATCAGCTAATCTATCCTTCCCTAGACTATTTAGGTGCAGGCCATGTCGAGTGCATCCCCATCTCCCAATGCTACCAACAGGCACTGTATAAATGTGTGTTTTTGCACCGTCCAGCAGCTGCTCGCACAACTCTCTGTTAACTCGCCACACAGAAGGGTTAACCGAGTGCTGATCGTAACGCTGCAATACCTCAACAAAACCCACATTCGCACATCCTGTTGCAGCTCATATTTTATCCAGGTCACTCTTAATATCATAATTCCTATCCTTAGCCAGGCTGTTTCCTGCCCCACCTATTACTATCACCTCATCATTCTTGTCAAAGTCCCTACAGAGTGGTCCTATTTCTGCTATCACCTGGCTAAGCCTAGCACTTGGCTTAAACAAACTCGTGACCTGGTAATCTGCTCCTAATTTCTCCTGCACTAGTTGGCCTACACCCCTCCCTGGCAGCAAGACTTTTCTTTTCCTATTACTAGATTTTCCCGACCTAATGCTGTTACCAATTTTAGTAGTCTGCTGCACCCTACTTTCAACTACTCCTGTTTTTGGCTCCTCCCTTCCTACTCCAGGTAACAAGGAGAATTTATTCATAACTGGAACTTCGACAACATCTACATGGCTGGTCCCTTTTTGCGATTTCCTTGTTACCAATTCCCATTTCCCGCAGGCTTTTTCCCCCTTTAACTTAGTTAATTCAGTTTTTACCGAATCTAGTTCAGCCTGAAGGGCACACATCTTTTCCTCCTGTTGTACGAATCTTTTTTCTATACTACAGAACCTACAGTTCCATGGAAGAGCCAAAAGCGTAATCTCGTCAAATTTCCCGCTACATGAGCCCCAATGAAAAACACCCCCACATCCTCCACATACCACACCCGATTCTATCTCCTTACGGCAGCTTCCACACTTAGTACTCATGGCATTGTACAGTAATAAAATTTAAACAATGATCTCTTAATACAACAAACTATATTCTTAAATCAGTAAGATAATGAACCTACAATGGATGTAATCTAACGAGCTACGTGAATTTAAACAATCGTTACCTGAAAGTAAACAAATGCTAAATGGAAAGTCTATGAACAAATAAGTTTGAATAATCTACAATCCGACGATATGCTAATTGCTTCTTTTGATTGTTACCCTTCTCACTTACATTCATCAATTTCACAGTGGAGTAATGTATTTGAATCATGAAATGTGGTTAAGAGTTTGTTGTTTACAGCAGGGTCATCTGGTTGTATGGCCAGAATGCAGATTCTCCATTCAATGGGTTTTTGGTGCAAATTGGACACCACATGCTCTTTACTGAATAACTAATGTCTAGAATTTGATAAATCTTCTTGTTTAGGTATCTCCTTCATTTGCTTTATATTTTAAAAAATCTTATTCCAATGTTCACTAAAAATAATCAATGTGCTGCACAAATTGTGGTACATGTTTGTTCCCTCTCTACAGGGAGATTCCGTTTCATGACTGCTATGTTTGTTCAAACATCGAGTGTGATTTTGTTGAATGGGAACCTCCACTCCGAGCATCTTGAGTGTTGGAGTTATTACGAAAAACTTCATTGTTTTGCTAGGTGCTTCTTTTGATTGTTACCCTTATCACATACATTCATCAATTTCACAGTGGGTTAATATACTTGAATCATTAAATGTGGTTATGTGTTTGTTGTTTACCGCAGGGTCATCTGGTTGTATGGCCAGAAAGCAGATTCTACATTCAATGGATTTTTGGTGCAGATTGGACACCACATGCACCTTACTGAACACCGAATGTTCGGAATTTGATAAATGTTTTTGTTTAGCTAGCTCCTTCGTTTGCTTTATGTTTTGAAATACCTTATTTCAATGGTGTTTAAAAATAATCAATGTGGTGCAGAAATTGTGGTACATGTTTCATACCACTCATCAGGGAGATTCTGTTTTAGTTAGTTATATTACGTGTTCCATGGGTCATGAACACGATTCTTTCGTAATGATGTGGAACGTGTCAAGGTACACAAGATTCATTTATCCCAAGTAATCATTGTTAGTCTTATATACGGTACAATTGTTAAAGCTTACTGTATTTCTTTGGCCTATGTCAAAAAATTCATCTATGGAGGAGAAGGAGTTGTCATTCAGGATTTCTCTTAACTTACTTTTGAATGCCGATTGTTTGTCTGTCAGACTTTTGATATTGTTTAGCAATTGACCAAAAATCTCTGTGGCAGTAGAATTGACCCCCTTTTGTGCCAATGTCAAATTCAATGAACGGTAGTGAAGGTCACCCTGTCTCCTAGTATTGTAGCTGTGGAGTGTGCTATTAATTCTGAAGTGATCTGGGTTACTAACAACAAATTTCATTAGGCTGTATATATATTGTGAAGCTACTGGCAATATCCCTAATTCTTTAAATAATTGTCTACGAGATGATCTTGGATGAGCCCCAGACATTATTCTGATAACACGTGTTTTTGTGCAATAAATACCTTCTTTCTTAGTGATGAATTGCCCCAAAAGATGATTCTGTAAGAAAGCAACGAATGAAAATATGCGTGGTAAGCTAACTTACTGAAAAATTTGCAATGACACTAATAGCATAGGTAGCTGAGCTCAATCGTTTCAGTAGATTGTCAATGTGTGTCTTCCACTTTAAATTCTGATCAATACAGACACCCAGAAATTTTGAACGATCTGCTTTAGCTAAAGATTTTCCCCCACACTCTATATTTATTTCCGGTGGTATGCCTTTCCCTGTACTGAACTGTATGTACAGTGTTTTTCCAAAGTTCAATGAAAGTCCATTTGCGGAAAACCACCTAATAACTCTTTGAAAAACATTATTTGCATTTTCCTCAGCTGATTCTTGCTTTTTAGGCTTGATTACAATACTTGTGTCATCTGCAAAGAGGACCAAGTTTGCATCTTCATGAATATAATTAGGCAAGTCATTAACATATATTAAAAACAATAAATTCCCCAAGACAGAACCCTGTGGTACCCCATTCTTGATACATCCCCAGTCTGAATAATCTGCTGCCCTTTGTGTACTATGTGGATTTACTGTTTCAACCTTTTGCATTCTACCAGTTAAATATGAAGTGAACCGTCTGTGTACTGAACCATTCATTCCATAGTACTTTAGCTTATCTAAGAGGATTTCATGACCCACACAATCAAAAGCCTTAGAGAGATCACAGAAAATCCCAATTGGTGATGTTCTACTATCCAGAGCATTTAAAATTTGATCAGTGAAAGCGTGTATAGCACTATCTGTTGAAACACCTTTCTGAAAACCGAACTGACATTTTGTTGAAACGTTATTCCCACTAATGTGTAAAGTTACTCTTGAGTACATTACTTTTCCAAACACTTTTGAGAAGGATGTCAGAAGCGAAATAGGACGATAATTGTTGACGTCTGTCTTGTCACCTTTTTTATACAAGGGTTTAACTATGGCCTATTTCAATCTGTCAGGAAATATTCCCTGATTCAATGAGCTATTACATATGTGGCTAAGAACTCGACTTATCAGGTGTGGACAAGATTTTAGTATTCTATTGGAGATACCATCAGTTCTATGTGAGTTTTTATTCTTAAGTGAATTTATTTTTTTCTTAATTTCAGACGGTGAGGTGGGTAGGATTTCAATTTCATTTGTTTGCACCGGGAATGCCTCTTTCATATGGAGTTCTGCCCTATCTGGTGAGCAGCTGGTGCCTATATTTTCCACTACATTTATAAAATGATTATTAAAAATATTTTCAACCAGTGATTTTTCATTTATAAGCTTTTCATTGTGCTTAACAGTAATACTGTTGTCCTGTGACCTTGGTTGCCCTGTTTCCCTTTTAACTATATTCCATATTGTTTTGTCATCAGAGGTGCTAATCTCAGACTTGATACACATACTTCTGGATTTTTTTATAACTTTCCTTAATATATTACAATATTTCTTATAATGGTTGAGCTTTTCTTCATCTCGACTTATTCTAGTGTCTTGGTATAGTTCCCATTTCCGGCTACAAGAAATTTTAATCCCTTTAGTCAGCCATGGTTTTTTATCAAGTTTATTTGAATTATGATTCACTAATTTCTTAGGAAAACTGTTTTCAAATATGCCCACAAGTTTATCATGGAATAAGTTAAATTTAACATTTGCATCAGGTTCCCGATAAACATCCTCCCAGTCTACCCTTTTCAAGCTTTCCTTAAATTGTTGAATTGTTATATGGTTAATTGGGCGTATTATTTTTTTTTTTTTTTTCACATTACTGTATGGAGCAAAGTCATGAATTGAAAGTAGCTGTGCATCGTGATCAGAAAGCCCGTTCTTAATAGGATAGGTGCTTACTTCTTTTAATTTATCTTGGTCTATGAAAATGTTATCTATCAGGGTGCTACTGTCTTGTACAATACGAGTAGGAAGATCAATGACTGATGTCAGATTGTAAGAGCAAAGTAATAGTTCAAGGTCGTTCTTCTTGCTTGAGTGTTTAAGAAAATCTACGTTAAAATCTCCACAAATGATAATGTGTTTTCCCTTTTCTGACAGATAACACAGCAAGAGATCTAGGTTTTTAAGAAACATTTGAAAATTTCCAATACACAGTCACAATTATGAATTTACCACTGTCCAATTTAAGCTCACAAGCGCATACTTCAATGTGCTGTTCTACACAGAATTTTGCGGTTTCTCTGTTTTTAAAACTATGTTCCCCCTTAACATAAATGGCAGCTCCTCCTTTCTCCATATTGTCTCTACAAAAATAAGTTGCTAGTTTATACCCATTAATATTTCCATTTTCCATTTGTGTAGTTATATGATGTTCAGACAGGCACAGTACATCAACTTCTGTTGTATTTTTAATATTCTCAAAACAAATTATTAGTTCGTCTGTTTTGTTCCTTAATCCCCTGATATTTTGGTGAAATATATTAACATAACTGTTTCCTCTACCTTTATTCGAACCATTTATTTTTTTTACCTTTAAGAGCTGCCCGTCTGGACATTTTGTTCAACCTAAAAAAAGGTGCTCCTATGCCCTTTTGGGTCACAGGGGTTTTGCCTTGAGTGCTAGTGGCCCCCTTTAGACGACCTACAATTAAATCAGCTAATCTATCCTTCCCTAGACTATTTAGGTGCAGGCCATGTCGAGTGCATCCCCATCTCCCAATGCTACCAACAGGCACTGTATAAATGTGTGTTTTTGCACCGTCCAGCAGCTGCTCGCACAACTCTCTGTTAACTCGCCACACAGAAGGGTTAACCGAGTGCTGATCGTAACGCTGCAATACCTCAACAAAACCCACATTCGCACATCCTGTTGCAGCTCATATTTTATCCAGGTCACTCTTAATATCATAATTCCTATCCTTAGCCAGGCTGTTTCCTGCCCCACCTATTACTATCACCTCATCATTCTTGTCAAAGTCCCTACAGAGTGGTCCTATTTCTGCTATCACCTGGCTAAGCCTAGCACTTGGCTTAAACAAACTCGTGACCTGGTAATCTGCTCCTAATTTCTCCTGCACTAGTTGGCCTACACCCCTCCCTGGCAGCAAGACTTTTCTTTTCCTATTACTAGATTTTCCCGACCTAATGCTGTTACCAATTTTAGTAGTCTGCTGCACCCTACTTTCAACTACTCCTGTTTTTAGCTCCTCCCTTCCTACTCCAGGTAACAAGGAGAATTTATTCATAACTGGAACTTCGACAACATCTACATGGCTGGTCCCTTTTTGCGATTTCCTTGTTACCAATTCTCATTTCCCGCAGGCTTTTTCCCCCTTTAACTTAGTTAATTCAGTTTTTACCGAATCTAGTTCAGCCTGAAGGGCACACATCTTTTCCTCCTGTTGTACGAATCTTTTTTCTATACTACAGAACCTACAGTTCCATGGAAGAGCCAAAAGCATAATCTCGTCAAATTTCCCGCTACATGAGCCCCAATGAAAAACACCCCCACATCCTCCACATACCACACCCGATTCTATCTCCTTACGGCAGCTTCCACACTTAGTACTCATGGCATTGTACAGTAATAAAATTTTAAACAATGATCTCTTAATACAACAAATTATATTCTTAAATCAGTAAGATAATGAACCTACAATGGATGTAATCTAACGAGCTACGTGAATTTAAACAATCGTTACCTGAAAGTAAACAAATGCTAAATGGAAAGTCTATGAACAAATAAGTTTGAATAATCTACAATCCGACGATATGCTAATTGCTTCTTTTGATTGTTACCCTTCTCACTTACATTCATCAATTTCACAGTGGAGTAATGTATTTGAATCATGAAATGTGGTTAAGAGTTTGTTGTTTACAGCAGGGTCATCTGGTTGTATGGCCAGAATGCAGATTCTCCATTCAATGGGTTTTTGGTGCAAATTGGACACCACATGCTCTTTACTGAATAACTAATGTCTAGAATTTGATAAATCTTCTTGTTTAGGTATCTCCTTCATTTGCTTTATATTTTAAAAAATCTTATTCCAATGTTCACTAAAAATAATCAATGTGCTGCACAAATTGTGGTACATGTTTGTTCCCTCTCTACAGGGAGATTCCGTTTCATGACTGCTATGTTTGTTCAAACATCGAGTGTGATTTTGTTGAATGGGAACCTCCACTCCGAGCATCTTGAGTGTTGGAGTTATTACGAAAAACTTCATTGTTTTGCTAGGTGCTTCTTTTGATTGTTACCCTTATCACATACATTCATCAATTTCACAGTGGGTTAATATACTTGAATCATTAAATGTGGTTATGTGTTTGTTGTTTACCGCAGGGTCATCTGGTTGTATGGCCAGAAAGCAGATTCTACATTCAATGGATTTTTGGTGCAGATTGGACGCCACATGCACCTTACTGAACACCGAATGTTCGGAATTTGATAAATGTTTTTGTTTAGCTAGCTCCTTCGTTTGCTTTATGTTTTGAAATACCTTATTTCAATGGTGTTTAAAAATAATCAATGTGGTGCAGAAATTGTGGTACATGTTTCATACCACTCATCAGGGAGATTCTGTTTTAGTTAGTTATATTACGTGTTCCATGGGTCATGAACACGATTCTTTCGTAATGATGTGGAACGTGTCAAGGTACACAAGATTCATTTATCCCAAGTAATCATTGTTAGTCTTATATACGGTACAATTGTTAAAGCTTACTGTATTTCTTTGGCCTATGTCAAAAAATTCATCTATGGAGGAGAAGGAGTTGTCATTCAGGAATTCTCTTAACTTACTTTTGAATGCCGATTGTTTGTCTGTCAGACTTTTGATATTGTTTAGCAATTGACCAAAAATCTTTGTGGCAGTAGAATTGACCCCCTTTTGTGCCAATGTCAAATTCAATGAACGGTAGTGAAGGTCACCCTGTCTCCTAGTATTGTAGCTGTGGAGTGTGCTATTAATTCTGAAGTGATCTGGGTTACTAACAACAAATTTCATTAGGCTGTATATATATTGTGAGGCTACTGGCAATATCCCTAATTCTTTAAATAATTGTCTACGAGATGATCTTGGATGAGCCCCAGACATTATTCTGATAACACGTGTTTTTGTGCAATAAATACCTTCTTTCTTAGTGATGAATTGCCCCAAAAGATGATTCTGTAAGAAAGCAACGAATGAAAATATGCGTGGTAAGCTAACTTACTGATGTGCTTGTCTCCAAAATTTGCAATGACACTAATAGCATAGGTAGCTGAGCTCATTCGTTTCAGTAGATTGTCAATGTGTGTCTTCCACTTTAAATTCTGATCAATACAGACACCCAGAAATTTTGAACGATCTGCTTTAGCTAAAGATTTTCCCCCACACTCTATATTTATTTCCGGTGGTATGCCTTTCCCTGTACTGAACTGTATGTACAGTGTTTTTCCAAAGTTCAATGAAAGTCCATTTGCGGAAAACCACCTAATAACTCTTTGAAAAACATTATTTGCATTTTCCTCAGCTGATTCTTGCTTTTTAGGCTTGATTACAATACTTGTGTCATCTGCAAAGAGGACCAAGTTTGCATCTTCATGAATATAATTAGGCAAGTCATTAACATATATTAAAAACAATAAATTCCCCAAGACAGAACCCTGTGGTACCCCATTCTTGATACATCCCCAGTCTGAATAATCTGCTGCCCTTTGTGTACTATGTGGGTTTACTGTTTCAACCTTCTGCATTCTACCAGTTAAATATGAAGTGAACCGTCTGTGTACTGAACCATTCATTCCATAGTACTTCAGCTTATCTAAGAGGATTTCATGTCCCACACAATCAAAAGCCTTAGAGAGATCACAGAAAATCCCAATTGGTGATGTTCTACTATCCAGAGCATTTAAAATTTGATCAGTGAAAGCGTGTATAGCACTATCTGTTGAAACACCTTTCTGAAAACCGAACTGACATTTTGTTGAAACGTTATTCCCACTAATGTGTAAAGTTACTCTTGAGTACATTACTTTTCCAAACACTTTTGAGAAGGATGTCAGAAGCGAAATAGGACGATAATTGTTGACGTCTGTCTTGTCACCTTTTTTATACAAGGGTTTAACTATGGCCTATTTCAATCTGTCAGGAAATATTCCCTGATTCAATGAGCTATTACATATGTGGCTAAGAACTCGACTTATCAGGTGTGGACGAGATTTTAGTATTCTATTGGAGATACCATCAGTTCTATGTGAGTTTTTATTCTTAAGTGAATTTATTTTTTTCTTAATTTCAGACGGTGAGGTGGGTAGGATTTCAATTTCATTTGTTTGCACCGGGAATGCCTCTTTCATATGGAGTTCTGCCCTATCTGGTGAGCAGCTGGTGCCTATATTTTCCACTACATTTATAAAATGATTATTAAAAATATTTTCAACCAGTGATTTTTCATTTATAAGCTTTTCATTGTGCTTAACAGTAATACTGTTGTCCTGTGACCTTGAATGCTCTGTTTCCCTTTTAACTATATTCCATATTGTTTTGTCATCAGAGGTGCTAATCTCAGACTTGATACACATACTTCTGGATTTTTTTATAACTTTCCTTAATATATTACAATATTTCTTATAATGGTTGAGCTTTTCTTCATCTCGACTTATTCTAGTGTCTTGGTATAGTTCCCATTTCCGGCTACAAGAAATTTTAATCCCTTTAGTCAGCCATGGTTTTTTATCAAGTTTATTTGAATTATGATTCACTAATTTCTTAGGAAAACTGTTTTCAAATATGCCCACAAGTTTATCATGGAATAAGTTAAATTTAACATTTGCATCAGGTTCCCGATAAACATCCTCCCAGTCTACCCTTTTCAAGCTTTCCTTAAATTGTTGAATTGTTATATGGTTAATTGGGCGTATTATTTTGTTTGTTTGTTTTCACATTACTGTATGGAGCAAAGTCATGAATTGAAAGTAGCTGTGCATCGTGATCAGAAAGCCCGTTCTTAATAGGATAGGTGCTTACTTCTTTTAATTTATCTTGGTCTATGAAAATGTTATCTATCAGGGTGCTACTGTCTTGTACAATACGAGTAGGAAGATCAATGACTGATGTCAGATTGTAAGAGCAAAGTAATAGTTCAAGGTCGTTCTTCTTGCTTGAGTGTTTAAGAAAATCTACGTTAAAATCTCCACAAATGATAATGTGTTTTCCCTTTTCTGACAGATAACACAGCAAGAGATCTAGGTTTTTAAGAAACATTTGAAAATTTCCAAGTGGGGACCTATACACAGTCACAATTATGAATTTACCACTGTCCAATTTAAGCTCACAAGCGCATACTTCAATGTGTTGTTCTACACAGAATTTTGCGGTTTCTCTGTTTTTAAAACTATGTTCCCCCTTAACATAAATGGCAGCTCCTCCTTTCTCCATATTGTCTCTACAAAAATAAGTTGCTAGTTTATACCCATTAATATTTCCATTTTCCATTTGTGTAGTTATATGATGTTCAGACAGGCACAGTACATCAACTTCTGTTGTATTTTTAATATTCTCAAAACAAATTATTAGTTCGTCTGTTTTGTTCCTTAATCCCCTGATATTTTGGTGAAATATATTAACATAACTGTTTCCTCTACCTTTATTCGAACCATTTATTTTTTTTACCTTTAAGAGCTGCCCGTCTGGACATTTTGTTCAACCTAAAAAAAGGTGCTCCTATGCCCTTTTGGGTCACAGGGGTTTTGCCTTGAGTGCTAGTGGCCCCCTTTAGACGACCTACAATTAAATCAGCTAATCTATCCTTCCCTAGACTATTTAGGTGCAGGCCATGTCGAGTGTATCCCCATCTCCCAATGCTACCAACAGGCACTGTATAAATGTGTGTTTTTGCACCGTCCAGCAGCTGCTCGCACAACCCTCTGTTAACTCGCCACACAGAAGGGTTAACCGAGTGCTGATCGTAACGCTGCAATACCTCAACAAAACCCACATTCGCACATCCTGTTGCAGCTCATATTTTATCCAGGTCACTCTTAATATCATAATTCCTATCCTTAGCCAGGCTGTTTCCTGCCCCACCTATTACTATCACCTCATCATTCTTGTCAAAGTCCCTACAGAGTGGTCCTATTTCTGCTATCACCTGGCTAAGCCTAGCACTTGGCTTAAACAAACTCGTGACCTGGTAATCTGCTCCTAATTTCTCCTGCACTAGTTGGCCTACACCCCTCCCTGGCAGCAAGACTTTTCTTTTCCTATTACTAGATTTTCCCGACCTAATGCTGTTACCAATTTTAGTAGTCTGCTGCACCCTACTTTCAACTACTCCTGTTTTTGGCTCCTCCCTTCCTACTCCAGGTAACAAGGAGAATTTATTCATAACTGGAACTTCGACAACATCTACATGGCTGGTCCCTTTTTGCGATTTCCTTGTTACCAATTCCCATTTCCCGCAGGCTTTTTCCCCCTTTAACTTAGTTAATTCAGTTTTTACCGAATCTAGTTCAGCCTGAAGGGCACACATCTTTTCCTCCTGTTGTACGAATCTTTTTTCTATACTACAGAACCTACAGTTCCATGGAAGAGCCAAAAGCATAATCTCGTCAAATTTCCCGCTACATGAGCCCCAATGAAAAACACCCCCACATCCTCCACATACCACACCCGATTCTATCTCCTTACGGCAGCTTCCACACTTAGTACTCATGGCAATGTACAGTAATAAAATTTAAACAATGATCTCTTAATACAACAAACTATATTCTTAAATCAGTAAGATAATGAACCTACAATGGATGTAATCTAACGAGCTACGTGAATTTAAACAATCGTTACCTGAAAGTAAACAAATGCCAAATGGAAAGTCTATGAACAAATAAGTTTGAATAATCTACAATCCGACGATATGCTAATTGCTTCTTTTGATTGTTACCCTTCTCACTTACATTCATCAATTTCACAGTGGAGTAATGTATTTGAATCATGAAATGTGGTTAAGAGTTTGTTGTTTACAGCAGGGTCATCTGGTTGTATGGCCAGAATGCAGATTCTCCATTCAATGGGTTTTTGGTGCAAATTGGACACCACATGCTCTTTACTGAATAACTAATGTCTAGAATTTGATAAATCTTCTTGTTTAGGTATCTCCTTCATTTGCTTTATATTTTAAAAAATCTTATTCCAATGTTCACTAAAAATAATCAATGTGCTGCACAAATTGTGGTACATGTTAGTTCCCTCTCTACAGGGAGATTCCGTTTCATGACTGCTATGTTTGTTCAAACATCGAGTGTGATTTTGTTGAATGGGAACCTCCACTCCGAGCATCTTGAGTGTTGGAGTTATTACGAAAAACTTCATTGTTTTGCTAGGTGCTTCTTATGATTGTTACCCTTATCACATACATTCATCAATTTCACAGTGGGTTAATATACTTGAATCATTAAATGTGGTTATGTGTTTGTTGTTTACCGCAGGGTCATCTGGTTGTATGGCCAGAAAGCAGAGTCTACATTTAATTGATTTTTGCTGCAGATTGGACACCACATGCACCTTACTGAACATCGAATGTTCGGAATTTGATAAATGTTTTTGTATTGGTATCTCCTTCATTTGCTGTATATTTAAAAAAAAAATTATTCCATGGTCACTAAAAGTAATCGGAGTGCTGCACAACTTGTGGTACATGGTTCTTCCTTCTCTGCAGGGAGATTCCGTTTCAAGACTGCTATGTTTGTTCTAGCATCGAGTGTGATTTTGTTGGATGGGAACCACCACTCTGAGCATCCTTAGTATTGGAGTTATTAGGAATGACTTCATTGTTTGGTAGGTGCTTCTTTGATTGTTACCCATATCACTTATATTCACCAATTCCACTATGGATTAATGTATTAGAATTGTGACATGAGGTTACGTATTTGTTGTTTACAGCAGGGTCATCTGGTTGTATGGCGACAAAGCAGATTCTCCATTAAATGTGTTTTTGGTGCAGATTGGATACCACATGCACCTTACTGAATAACGGCTGTTCAGAATTTGATAAATCTTCTTGTTTAGGTGTCCCCTTCATTTGCTTTATATTTTTAAAAATCTTATTCCAATGTTCACTAAAAATAATCAATGTGCTGCACAAATTGTGGTACATGTTTGTTCCCTCTCAACAGGGAGATTCCGTTTCATGACTGCTATGTTTGTTCAAACATCGAGTGTGATTTTGTTGAATGGGAACCTCCACTCCGAGCATCTTGAGTGTTGGAATTATTAGGAATGACTTCATTGTTTTGCTAGGTGCTTCTTTTGATTGCTACCCTTATCACATATATTCATCAATTGCACAGTGGGTTAATATATTTGAATCATTAAATGTGGTTATGTGTTTGTTGTTTACAGCAGGGTCATCTGGTTGTATGGCCATAAAGCAGATTCTGCATTCAATGCATTTTTGGTGCACATTGGACAACACATGCACCTTACTGAACACCGAATGTTCAGAATTTGATAAATCTTCTTGTTTTGGTGCAGAGTGAGTACCACATGCACATTACTGACCATCGAATGTTAGGAATTTGATAAATCTTCTTATTTTGGTATCTCTTTCATGTGTGTTATGTTTTTAAAAATGTTACTCCATGGTCACGAAAAATAATCAATGTGCTGCGCAAATTGTGGTACATGATTCTTCCCTCTCAGCAGGGAGATTCTGTTTCATGAGTGCTATGTTTGTTTAACCATTGAGTGTGATTTTGTTGGATGGGATCACCACTCCGATGATTTTGACTATTGGAGTTATAGGGAATTACTTAATTGTTATGCTAGTGCTTCTTTTGATTGTTACTTTATATTAATCAATTTCACAGTGGAGTAATGAATTTGAATAGTGAAATGTGGTTAAGAGTTTGTTGTTTACAGCATGGTCATCTGGTTGTATGGCCAGAAAGCAGTTTCTCCATTCAATGGGTTATTGCTGCATATTGGACACGACATACTCTTTACTGAATAACGATTGTTCAGAATATCACAATTGAGGTAGCTCCTTCGTTTGCTTTATATTTTTAAAAATGTTATTCGATGGTCACAAAAAATAATCAAGGTGCTGCACAAATTGTGGTACATGTTCCTTCCTTCTCAACAGGGAGATTCCGTTTAATGACTGCTATGTTTGTTCCACCATCGAGTGTGATTGTGTAGGATGGGAACCACAACTCCGAGCATTCTGACTATTGGAGTCATTAGAAAGACTTTTTTCTTTTGCTAGGTGCTTCCTTTGATACCTTTATCACTTATATTCATCAATTTCACAGTGGAGTGATGTATTTGGTTCTTTAAATGTTTGTTGTTTACAGCAGGGTCATCTGATTGTATGGCCAGAAAGCTGATTCTCTATTCAATGGTCTTTTGGTGCAGATTGGACACCACATGCACTTTACTGAAAAACGAATGTTCGGATTTTGATATATCTTCGTTTTTAGGTATCTCCTTCAATTGCTTTAAATTTTTAAAAATCTTATTTCAATGGTCACTAAAAATAGACAATGTGCTGCACAAATTGTAGTACATGTTTCGTACTTCTCATCAGGGAGATTCCATTTCATGACTGCTATGTTTGTTAGAACATCAAGTGTGATTTTGTTGGATGGGAATCACCACTCGTAGCGTTCTGACGATTGGAGTTATTAGAAAGACTGTTTTCTTTTGCTAGGTGCTTCCATAGATACCTTTATCACTTATATTCATCAGTTTCACAGTGGAGTAATGTATTTCTTTCGTGAAATGTTCTTAAATGTTTGTTGTTTACAGCAGGGTCCTCTGGTTGTATGGCCAGAAAGCAGATTCTCTATTCAATGGTCTGTTGGTGCAGATTGGACACCACATGTACTTTACTGAATAACGAATGTTCGGATTTTGATATATCTTCGTTTTTAGGTATCTGCTTCATTTGCTTTATATTTTTAAAAATCTTGTTGCAATGGTCACTAAAAATTATCAATGTGCTGCACACATTGTGGTACATGTTTCTTCCCTCTCAACAGGGGCATTCTGTTTCAGGACTGCTATGTTTGTTCAAACATCGAGTGTGATTTTGTTGGATTTGAACCACCACTCCGAGCATCCTGAGTATTGGAGTTATTAAGAAAGATTTCAATGTTTTGCTAGGTGCTTGTTTTGATTGTTACCCTTATGACATATATTCATAAATTTCACAGTGGGTTAATATATTTGAATCTTGAAATGTGGTTATGTGTTTGTTGTTTACAGCAGCATCATCTGGTTGTATGGCCAGAAAGCAGATTTACCACTCAGTGGGTTTTTGTTGCAGATTGGAGACCACTTACGCCTTACTGAATAATGGCTGTACGGAATTTGATAAATCTTCTTGTTTAGGTATCTCCTTCATTTGCTTTATATTTGTAAAAATGTTATTCCAATGGTCCCAAAAAGTAATCAATGTGCTGCACAAATTGTGGGACATGTTTATTCCCTCTCAGCAAGGAGATTCGTTTCGTGACTGCTATGCTTGTTCTTCCATCGAGTGTGATTTTGTTCGATGGGAAGTATCACTCCAAGCATCCTGAGTATTAGTTTTTAGTAAGGCTTCATTGTTTTGCTAGGTGCTTATTTTTATTCTTCAACTTATCACATATATTCATCAATTTCACAGTGGAATAATATATTTGAATCGTGAAATGTGGGTAAATATTTGTCGATTACAGCAGGGTCATCTGGTCGTATGGCCAGAAAGCAGATTCTCCATTCAATGGGTTTTTGGTTCAGGTTGGACACCACATGCACTTTACTGAATATCTATTGTTAAGAATTTGTACTATGTGGGTTTACTGTTTCAACCTTCTGCATTCTACCAGTTAAATATGAAGTGAACCGTCTGTGTACTGAACCATTCATTCCATAGTACTTTAGCTTATCTAAGAGGATTTCATGACCCACACAATCAAAAGCCTTAGAGAGATCACAGAAAATCCCAATTGGTGATGTTCTACTATCCAGAGCATTTAAAATTTGATCAGTGAAAGCGTGTATAGCACTATCTGTTGAAACACCTTTCTGAAAACCGAACTGACATTTTGTTGAAACGTTATTCCCACTAATGTGTAAAGTTACTCTTGAGTACATTACTTTTCCAAACACTTTTGAGAAGGATGTCAGAAGCGAAATAGGACGATAATTGTTGACGTCTGTCTTGTCACCTTTTTTATACAAGGGTTTAACTATGGCCTATTTCAATCTGTCAGGAAATATTCCCTGATTCAATGAGCTATTACATATGTGGCTAAGAACTCGACTTATCAGGTGTGGACAAGATTTTAGTATTCTATTGGAGATACCATCAGTTCTATGTGAGTTTTTATTCTTAAGTGAATTTATTTTTTTCTTAATTTCAGACGGTGAGGTGGGTAGGATTTCAATTTCATTTGTTTGCACCGGGAATGCCTCTTTCATATGGAGTTCTGCCCTATCTGGTGAGCAGCTGGTGCCTATATTTTCCACTACATTTATAAAATGATTATTAAAAATATTTTCAACCAGTGATTTTTCATTTATAAGCTTTTCATTGTGCTTAACAGTAATACTGTTGTCCTGTGACCTTGGTTGCTCTGTTTCCCTTTTAACTATATTCCATATTGTTTTGTCATCAGAGGTGCTAATCTCAGACTTGATACACATACTTCTGGATTTTTTTATAACTTTCCTTAATATATTACAATATTTCTTATAATGGTTGAGCTTTTCTTCATCTCGACTTATTCTAGTGTCTTGGTATAGTTCCCATTTCCGGCTACAAGAAATTTTAATCCCTTTAGTCAGCCATGGTTTTTTATCAAGTTTATTTGAATTATGATTCACTAATTTCTTAGGAAAACTGTTTTCAAATATGCCCACAAGTTTATCATGGAATAAGTTAAATTTAACATTTGCATCAGGTTCCCGATAAACATCCTCCCAGTCTACCCTTTTCAAGCTTTCCTTAAATTGTTGAATTGTTATATGGTTAATTGGGCGTATTATTTTGTTTGTTTGTTTTCACATTACTGTATGGAGCAAAGTCATGAATTGAAAGTAGCTGTGCATCGTGATCAGAAAGCCCGTTCTTAATAGGATAGGTGCTTACTTCTTTTAATTTATCTTGGTCTATGAAAATGTTATCTATCAGGGTGCTACTGTCTTGTACAATACGAGTAGGAAGATCAATGACTGATGTCAGATTGTAAGAGCAAAGTAATAGTTCAAGGTCGTTCTTCTTGCTTGAGTGTTTAAGAAAATCTACGTTAAAATCTCCACAAATGATAATGTGTTTTCCCTTTTCTGACAGATAACACAGCAAGAGATCTAGGTTTTTAAGAAACATTTGAAAATTTCCAAGTGGGGACCTATACACAGTCACAATTATGAATTTACCACTGTCCAATTTAAGCTCACAAGCGCATACTTCAATGTGCTGTTCTACACAGAATTTTGCGGTTTCTCTGTTTTTAAAACTATGTTCCCCCTTAACATAAATGGCAGCTCCTCCTTTCTCCATATTGTCTCTACAAAAATAAGTTGCTAGTTTATACCCATTAATATTTCCATTTTCCATTTGTGTAGTTATATGATGTTCAGACAGGCACAGTACATCAACTTCTGTTGTATTTTTAATATTCTCAAAACAAATTATTAGTTCGTCTGTTTTGTTCCTTAATCCCCTGATATTTTGGTGAAATATATTAACATAACTGTTTCCTCTACCTTTATTCGAACCATTTATTTTTTTTACCTTTAAGAGCTGCCCGTCTGGACATTTTGTTCAACCTAAAAAAAGGTGCTCCTATGCCCTTTTGGGTCACAGGGGTTTTGCCTTGAGTGCTAGTGGCCCCCTTTAGACGACCTACAATTAAATCAGCTAATCTATCCTTCCCTAGACTATTTAGGTGCAGGCCATGTCGAGTGTATCCCCATCTCCCAATGCTACCAACAGGCACTGTATAAATGTGTGTTTTTGCACCGTCCAGCAGCTGCTCGCACAACTCTCTGTTAACTCGCCACACAGAAGGGTTAACCGAGTGCTGATCGTAACGCTGCAATACCTCAACAAAACCCACATTCGCACATCCTGTTGCAGCTCATATTTTATCCAGGTCACTCTTAATATCATAATTCCTATCCTTAGCCAGGCTGTTTCCTGCCCCACCTATTACTATCACCTCATCATTCTTGTCAAAGTCCCTACAGAGTGGTCCTATTTCTGCTATCACCTGGCTAAGCCTAGCACTTGGCTTAAACAAACTCGTGACCTGGTAATCTGCTCCTAATTTCTCCTGCACTAGTTGGCCTACACCCCTCCCATGACTGCTCCATGGCAGCAAGACTTTTCTTTTCCTATTACTAGATTTGCTGTTACCAATTTTAGTAGTCTGCTGCACCCTACTTTCAACTACTCCTGTTTTTGGCTCCTCCCTTCCTACTCCAGGTAACAAGGAGAATTTATTCATAACTGGAACTTCGACAACATCTACATGGCTGGTCCCTTTTTGCGATTTCCTTGTTACCAATTCTCATTTCCCGCAGGCTTTTTCCCCCTTTAACTTAGTTAATTCAGTTTTTACCGAATCTAGTTCAGCCTGAAGGGCACACATCTTTTCCTCCTGTTGTACGAATCTTTTTTCTATACTACAGAACCTACAGTTCCATGGAAGAGCCAAAAGCATAATCTCGTCAAATTTCCCGCTACATGAGCCCCAATGAAAAACACCCCCACATCCTCCACATACCACACCCGATTCTATCTTCTTACGGCAGCTTCCACACTTAGTACTCATGGCAATGTACAGTAATAAAATTTAAACAATGATCTCTTAATACAACAAATTATATTCTTAAATCAGTAAGATAATGAACCTACAATGGATGTAATCTAACGAGCTACGTGAATTTAAACAATCGTTACCTGAAAGTAAACAAACGCCAAATGGAAAGTCTATGAACAAATAAGTTTGAATAATCTACAATCCGACGATATGCTAATTGCTTCATTTCATTGTTACCCTTCTCACTTACAGTCATCAATTTCACAGTGGAGTTATGTATTTGAATCGTGAAATGTGCTTAAGAGTTTGTTGTTTACAGCAGGGTCATCTGGTTGTATGGCCAGAATGCAGATTCTCCATTCAATGGGTTTTTGGTGCAAATTGGACACCACATGCTCTTTACTGAATAACTAATGTCTAGAATTTGATAAATCTTCTTGTTTAGGTATCTCCTTCATTTGCTTTATATTTTAAAAAATCTTATTCCAATGTTCACTAAAAATAATCAATGTGCTGCACAAATTGTGGTACATGTTAGTTCCCTCTCTACAGGGAGATTCCGTTTCATGACTGCTATGTTTGTTCAAACATCGAGTGTGATTTTGTTGAATGGGAACCTCCACTCCGAGCATCTTGAGTGTTGGAGTTATTACGAAAAACTTCATTGTTTTGCTAGGTGCTTCTTATGATTGTTACCCTTATCACATACATTCATCAATTTCACAGTGGGTTAATATACTTGAATCATTAAATGTGGTTATGTGTTTGTTGTTTACCGCAGGGTCATCTGGTTGTATGGCCAGAAAGCAGAGTCTACATTCAATTGATTTTTGCTGCAGATTGGACACCACATGCACCTTACTGAACATCGAATGTTCGGAATTTGATAAATGTTTTTGTTTTGGTATCTCCTTCATTTGCTGTATATTTTTAAAAAAAATTATTCCATGGTCACTAAAAGTAATCGGAGTGCTGCACAACTTGTGGTACATGGTTCTTCCTTCTCTGCAGGGAGATTCCGTTTCAAGACTGCTATGTTTGTTCTAGCATCGAGTGTGATTTTGTTGGATGGGAACCACCACTCTGAGCATCCCGAGTATTGGAGTTATTAGGAATTACTTCATTGTTTTGCTAGGTGCTTCTTTGATTGTTACCCATATCACTTATATTCACCAATTCCACTATGGATTAATGTATTAGAATTGTGACATGAGGTTACGTATTTGTTGTTTACAGCAGGGTCATCTGGTTGTATGGCCACAAAGCAGATTCTCCATTAAATGTGTTTTTGGTGCAGATTGGATACCACATGCACCTTACTGAATAACGGCTGTTCAGAATTTGATAAATCTTCTTGTTTAGGTGTCCCCTTCATTTGCTTTATATTTTTAAAAATCTTATTCCAATGTTCACTAAAAATAATCAATGTGCTGCACAAATTGTGGTACATGTTTGTTCCCTCTCAACAGGGAGATTCCTTTTCATGACTGCTATGTTTGTTCAACCATCGAGTGTGATTTTTTTGGATGGGAACCACCACTCCGAGCATCTTGAGTGTTGGAATTATGAGGAATGACTTCATTGTTTTGCTAGGTGCTTCTTTTGATTGCTACCCTTATCACATATATTCATCAATTGCACAATGGGTTAATATATTTGAATCATTAAATGTGGTTATGTGTTTGTTGTTTACAGCAGGGTCATCTGGTTGTATGGCCATAAAGCAGATTCTGCATTCAATGCATTTTTGGTGCACATTGGACAACACATGCACCTTACTGAACACCGAATGTTCAGAATTTGATAAATCTTCTTGTTTTGGTGCAGAGTGAGTACCACATGCACATTACTGACCACCGAATGTTAGGAATTTGATAAATCTTCTTATTTTGGTATCTCTTTCATGTGTGTTATGTTTTTAAAAATGTTACTCCATGGTCACGAAAAATAATCAATGTGCTGCACAAATTGTGGTAAATGATTCTTCCCTCTCAGCAGGGAGATTCTGTTTCATGAGTGCTATGTTTGTTTAACCATTGAGTGTGATTTTGTTGGATGGGATCACCACTCCGATGATTTTGACTATTGGAGTTATAGGGAAATACTTAATTGTTATGCTAGTGCTTCTTTTGATTGTTACTTTATATTAATCAATTTCACAGTGGAGTAATGAATTTGAATAGTGAAATGTGGTTAAGAGTTTGTTGTTTACAGCATGGTCATCTGGTTGTATGGCCAGAAAGCAGTTTCTCCATTCAATGGGTTATTGCTGCATATTGGACACGACATACTCTTTACTGAATAACGATTGTTCAGAATATCACAATTGAGGTAGTTCCTTCGTTTGCTTTATATTTTTAAAAAAGTTATTCGATGGTCACAAAAAATAATCAAGGTGCTGCACAAATTGTGGTACATGTTCCTTCCCTCTCAACAGGGAGATTCCGTTTAATGACTGCTATGTTTGTTCCACCATCGAGTGTGATTGTGTAGGATGGGAACCACAACTCTGAGCATTCTGACTATTGGAGTCATTAGAAAGACTTTTTTCTTTTGCTAGGTGCTTCCTTTGATACCTTTATCACTTATATTCATCAATTTCACATTGGAGTGATGTATTTGGTTCTTTAAATGTTTGTTGTTTACAGCAGGGTCATCTGATTGTATGGCCAGTAAGCTGATTCTCTATTCAATGGTCTTTTGGTGCAGATTGGACACCACATGCACTTTACTGAAAAACGAATGTTCGGATTTTGATATATCTTCGTTTTTAGGTATCTCCTTCAATTGCTTTAAATTTTTAAAAATCTTATTTCAATGGTCACTAAAAATAGACAATGTGCTGCACAAATTGTAGTACATGTTTCGTACTTCTCATCAGGGAGATTCCATTTCATGACTGCTATGTTTGTTCAAACATCAAGTGTAATTTTGTTGGATGGGAATCACCACTCGGAGCGTTCTGACGATTGGAGTTATTAGAAAGACTTTTTTCTTTTGCTAGGTGCTTCCATAGATACCTTTATCACTTATATTCATCAGTTTCACAGTGGAGTAATGTATTTCTTTCGTTAAATGTTCGTAAATGTTTGTTGTTTACAGCAGGGTCATCTGGTTGTATGGCCAGAAAGCAGATTCTCTATTCAATGGTCTGTTGGTGCAGATTGGACACCACATGTACATTACTGAATAACGAATGTTCGGATTTTGATATATCTTCGTTTTTAGGTATCTGCTTCATTTGCTTTATATTTTTAAAAATCTTGTTGCAATGGTCACTAAAAATTATCAATGTGCTGCACACATTGTGGTACATGTTTCTTCCCTCTCAACAGGGACATTCTGTTTCAGGACTGCTATGTTTGTTCAAACATCGAGTGTGATTTTGTTGGATTTGAACCACCACTCCGAGCATCCTGAGTATTGGAGTTATTAAGAAAGATTTCATTGTTTTGCTAGGTGCTTGTTTTGATTGTTACCCTTATGACATATATTCATAAATTTCACCGTGGGTTAATATATTTGAATCTTGAAATGTGGTTATGTGTTTGTTGTTTACAGCAGCATCATCTGGTTGTTTGGCCAGAAAGCAGATTTTCCACTCAGTGGGTTTTTGTTGCAGATTGGAGACCACTTACACCTTACTGAATAATGGCTGTACGGAATTTGATAAATCTTCTTGTTTAGGTATCTCCTTCATTTGCTTTATATTTGTAAAAATGTTATTCCAATGGTCCCAAAAAGTAATCAATGTGCTGCACAAATTGTGGGACATGTTTATTCCCTCTCAGCAAGGAGATTCGTTTCGTGACTGCTATGCTTGTTCTTCCATCGAGTGTGATTTTGTTCGATGGGAAGTATCACTCCAAGCATCCTGTGTATTAGTTTTTAGTAAGGCTTCATTGTTTTGCTAGGTGCTTATTTTTATTCTTCAACTTATCACATATATTCATCAATTTCACAGTGGAATAATATATTTGAATCGTGAAATGTGGGTAAATATTTGTCGATTACAGCAGGGTCATCTGGTTGTATGGGCAGAAAGCAGATTCTCCATTCAATGGGTTTTTGGTTCAGGTTGGACACCACATGCACTTTACTGAATATCTATTGTTAAGAATTTGATAAATCTTCTTGTTTAGGTATCACCTTCATTTGCTTTATATTTTTAAATATCTTATTTCAATGGTCACTAAAAACAATCAATGTGCTGCACAAATTGTGGTATATGTTTCTTCCCTCCCAACATGGAGATTCCGTTTCATGACTGCTAAGGTTGTTCTACCATCGAGTGTGATTTTGTTGGATGGGAACCACCACTCCGAGGATCCTGAGTATTGGAGTTTTATTAGGAAAGACTTCATTGTTTTGTTAGGTGCTTGTTTTTTTGTTACCCTTATCACATATATTCATCAATTTCACAGTGGAATAATATATTTGAATCGTGAAATGTGGTTATGGGTTATTTGTTTACAGCAGGGTTATCTGTTTGTATGGCCAGAAAGCAGATTCTGCATTCAATCGGTTTTTGGTGCAGATTGGACACCATATTCTCCTTACTGAACACCGGATGTTCACAATTTGATAAATCTTCTAGTTTAGCTAGCTCCTTGATTTGATTTATATTTTTAAAAATCTTATTTCAATCGTCACTAAAAATAGACAATGTGCTGCACAAATTGTAGTACATGTTTCTTCCCTCTCAAAAGAGAGATTCCGTTTCATGGCTGCTATGTTTGTTCAATCATCGAGTGTGATTTTGTTGGATGGGGATCACCACTCCGAGCGTTCTGTCGATGGGAGTTATTAGAAAATCTTTTTTCTTCTGCTAGGTGCTTCCTTTGATACCTTTATCACTTATATTCATCAAATTTACAGTGGAGTAATGTATTTGAATAGTTAAATGTGTGTAAATGTTTGTTTTTTGGAGCAGGGTCATCTGGTTGTATGGCCAGAAACCAGAATCTCCATTCAGTGGGTTTTTGGTGCAGATTGGACACCACTTGCATTTCACTGAATAACGAATCTTCGGAATTTGATAAATCTTCTTGTTTTCGTATCTCCTTCAATTACTTTAAATTTTTACAAATCTTCTTGCAATGGTCACAAAAAATAATCAATGTGCTGCACAAATTGTGGTACGTTTCCCCGCTCTCAATAGGGAGATTTCGTTTCATGACTACGTTTGTTCTACCATTGAGTGTCATTGTGTTGGATGGGAACTACCATTCTGAGCATTCTGACCATTCGAGTTATTGGGAAAGACTTCATTGTATTGCTAGGTGATTCCATTGATTGGTACCTTTATCCCTTATATTCATAAATTTCACAGTGGAGTTATGTATTTGAATCGTGAAATGTGTGTAAGTGTTTGTTGTTTACAGCAGGGTCATCTGGTTGTATGGCCAAAATGCAGATTCTGCATTCAATCGGTTTCTGGTGCAGATTGGACACTACATGCAGCTTACTGAATAACGGCTATACGGAATTTGATAAATCTTCTTGTTTAGGTATCTCCTTCATTTGCTTTATATTTTTAAAAATTTTATTCCAATGGTCCCAAAAGTTAATAAATGTGCTGCACAAATTGTGGGACATGTTTATTTCCTCTCAGCAGGGAGATTCCGTTTCATGACTGCTATGTTTATTCAAACATCGAGTGTGATTATGTTGAATGGAAATCACCACTCCCAGCGTTCTGACGATTGGAGTTATTAGAAATTTTGTTTTCTTTTGCTAGGTGCTTCCTTTGATTGATACCTTTATCACTTATATTCATCAATTTCACAGTGGAGTAATGTATTTGATTCGTGAAATGTTCGTAAATGTTTGTTGTTTACAGCAGGGTCATCTGGTTGTATGGCCAGAAAGCAGATTCTCTATTCAATGGTCTGTTGGTGCAGATTGGACACCACATGTACTTTACTGAATAACGAATGTTCGGATTTTGATATATCTTCGTTTTTAGGTATCTGCTTCATTTGCTTTATATTTTTAAAAATCTTGTTGCAATGGTCACTAAAAATTATCAATGTGCTGCACACATTGTGGTACATGTTTCTTCCCTCTCAACAGGGACATTCTGTTTCAGGACTGCTATGTTTGTTCAAACATCGAGTGTGATTTTGTTGGATTTGAACCACCATTCCGAGCATCCTGAGTATTGGAGTTATTAAGAAAGATTTCATTGTTTTGCTAGGTGCTTGTTTTGATTGTTACCCTTATGACATATATTCATAAATTTCACAGTGGGTTAATATATTTGAATCTTGAAATGTGGTTATGTGTTTGTTGTTTACAGCAGCATCATCTGGTTGTATGGCCAGAAAGCAGATTTACCACTCAGTGGGTTTTTGTTGCAGATTGGAGACCACTTACACCTTACTGAATAATGGCTGTACGGAATTTGATAAATCTTCTTGTTTAGGTATCTCCTTCATTTGCTTTATATGTGTAAAAATGTTATTCCAATGGTCCCAAAAAGTAATCAATGTGCTGCACAAATTGTGGGACATGTTTATTCCCTCTCAGCAAGGAGATTCGTTTCGTGACTGCTATGCTTGTTCTTCCATCGAGTGTGATTTTGTTCGATGGGAAGTATCACTCCAAGCATCCTGAGTATTAGTTTTTAGTAAGGCTTCATTGTTTTGCTAGGTGCTTATTTTTATTCTTCAACTTATCACATATATTCATCAATTTCACAGTGGAATAATATATTTGAATCGTGAAATGTGGGTAAATATTTGTCGATTACAGCAGGGTCATCTGGTCGTATGGCCAGAAAGCAGATTCTCCATTCAATGGGTTTTTGGTTCAGGTTGGACACCACATGCACTTTACTGAATATCTATTGTTAAGAATTTGATAAATCTTCTTGTTTAGGTATCTCCTTCATTTGCTTTATATTTTTAAAAATCTTATTCCGATGTTCACTAAAAATAATCAATGTGCTGCACAAATTGTGGTACATGTTTGTTCCCTCTCAACATGGAGATTCCGTTTCATGACTGCTAAGTTTGTTCAACCATCGAGTGTGATTTTTTTTGGATGAGAACCATCACTCTGAGCATCCTGAATATAGGAGTTTTTAGGAAAGAATTCAATGTTTTGCTAGGTGCTTATTTTGATTCTTCCCCTTTTCACTTTTATTCATCAATTTCTCAGTGGAATAATATATTTGAATCGTGAAATGTGGGTAAATATTTGTCGATTACAGCAGGGTCATCTGGTTGTATGGGCAGAAAGCAGATTCTCCATTCAATGGGTTTTTGGTTCAGGTTGGACACCACATGCACTTTACTGAATATCTATTGTTAAGAATTTGATAAATCTTCTTGTTTAGGCATCACCTTCATTTGCTTTATATTTTTAAATATCTTATTTCAATGGTCACTAAAAACAATCAATGTGCTGCACAAATTGTGGTATATGTTTCTTCCCTCCCAACATGGAGATTCCGTTTCATGACTGCTAAGGTTGTTCTACCATCGAGTGTGATTTTGTTGGATGGGAACCACCACTCCGAGGATCCTGAGTATTGGAGTTTTATTAGGAAAGACTTCATTGTTTTGTTAGGTGCTTGTTTTTTTGTTACCCTTATCACATATATTCATCAGTTTCACAGTGGAATAATATATTTGAATCGTGAAATGCGGTTATGGGTTATTTGTTTACAGCAGGGTTATCTGTTTGTATGGCCAGAAAGCAGATTCTGCATTCAATCGGTTTTTGGTGCAGATTGGACACCATATGCTCCTTACTGAACACCGGATGTTCACAATTTGATAAATCTTCTAGTTTAGCTAGCTCCTTGATTTGATTTATATTTTTAAAAATCTTATTTCAATCGTCACTAAAAATAGACAATGTGCTGCACAAATTGTAGTACATGTTTCTTCCCTCTCAAAAGAGAGATTCCGTTTCATGGCTGCTATGTTTGTTCAAACATCGAGTGTGATTTTGTTGGATGGGGATCACCACTCCGAGCGTTCTGTCGATGGGAGTTATTAGGAAATCTTTTTTCTTCTGCTAGGTGCTTCCTTTGATACCTTTATCACTTATATTCATCAAATTTACAGTGGAGTAATGTATTTGAATAGTTAAATGTGTGTAAATGTTTGTTTTTTGGAGCAGGGTCATCTGGTTGTATGGCCAGAAAGCAGAATCTCCATTCAGTGGGTTTTTGGTGCAGATTGGACACCACATGCATTTCACTGAATAACAAATCTTCGGAATTTGATAAATCTTCTTGTTTTCGTATCTCCTTCAATTACTTTAAATTTTTACAAATCTTCTTGCAATGGTCACAAAAAATAATCAATGTGCTGCACAAATTGTGGTACGTTTCCCCGCTCTCAATAGGGAGATTTCGTTTCATGACTACGTTTGTTCTACCATTGAGTGTCATTGTGTTGGATGGGAACTACCATTCTGAGCATTCTGACCATTCGAGTTATTGGGAAAGACTTCATTGTATTGCTAGGTGATTCCATTGATTGATACCTTTATCCCTTATATTCATAAATTTCACAGTGGAGTTATGTATTTGAATCGTGAAATGTGTGTAAGTGTTTGTTGTTTACAGCAGGGTCATCTGGTTGTATGGCCAAAATGCAGATTCTGCATTCAATCGGTTTCTGGTGCAGATTGGACACCACATGCAGCTTACTGAATAACGGCTATACGGAATTTGATAAATTTTCTTGTTTAGGTATCTCCTTCATTTGCTTTATATTTTTAAAAATTTTATTCCAATGGTCCCAAAAGTTAATAAATGTGCTGCACAAATTGTGGGACATGTTTATTTCCTCTCAGCAGGGAGATTCCGTTTCATGACTGCTATGTTTATTCAAACATCGAGTGTGCTTATGTTGAATGGAAATCACCACTCCCAGCGTTCTGACGATTGGAGTTATTAGAAATTTTGTTTTCTTTTGCTAGGTGCTTCCTTTGATTGATACCTTTATCACTTATATTCATCAATTTCACAGTGGAGTAATGTATTTGATTCGTGAAATGTGGGTAAATGTTGGTTGGTTACAGCAGGGTCATCTGGTTGTATGGCCAGAAGGCACATTCCCCATTCAATCGTCTTTTGGTGGATATTTGACTCCACATGCACAAATTGTGGTACATGTTCCTTCCCTCTCAACAGGGAGTTTCCGTTTAATGCCTGCTATGTTTGTTCTACTTTTGAGTGTGATTTTGTTGGATGGCGAGCACTACTCCGAGCATTCTGAAAATTGGAGTTATTAGGAAAGACCTCTTTCTTTTGCTGAATCCTTGTTTTGATTGTTACCCTCATCACATATATTCAATAATTTCGCAGTGGAATAATATATTTGAATTGTGAAATGTGGGTAAATGTTTGTTGATTACAGCAGGGTCATCTGGTTGTATGGCTAGAAAGCAGATTCCCGATTCAGTTGTCTTTTGATGCATATTTGACACCACATGCACAAATTGTGGTACATCTTTCTTGCCTCTCAACTGGGAGGTTCTGTTTCATGACTGCTATGTTTGTTCAAACATCGAGTGTGATTTTGTCTGATGGCAACTACCACTCCAAGCATCCTGAGTATTGGAGTTATTAGGAAGGACCTGTTTCTTTTCCTAGCTTCTTCTTTTGATTGTTACCCTTATAACTTATATTCATCTGTTTCGCAGTGGAGTAATGTATTTGAACCGTTAAATGTGTGTAAATGTTTTTTGTTTATAGCAGGGTCATCTGGTTGTATGGCCAAAAAGCAGATTCGCTATTCAATGGTCCTTTGGTGCAGATTGGACACCACATGCACTTTACTGAATAACGAATGTTCGGAATTTGATAAATCTTCTTGTTTTGGTATCTCCTTCATTTGCTTTGTATTTTTTAAAATATTATTGCAATGGTCACTAAAAATAATAAATGTGCTGCACAAATTGTGGTACATGTTTCTTCCCTCTCAACAGTGAGATTCCGTTTAATGCCTGCTATGTTCTAATTTCGAGTGTGATTTTGGATGGGAAGCACTACTCCGAGCATTCTGACAATTGTAGTTATTAGGAAAGACATATTTCTTTTGCTAAGTCCTTGTTTTGATTGTTACCCTCATCACATATAATCATCAATTTCATAGTGGAATAATATATTTGAATCGTGAAATGTTTGTAAATGTTTGTTAATTACAGCAGGGTCATCTGGTTGTATGGCCAGAAAGCAGATTCCCCATTCAATCGTCTTTTGGTGCATATTTGACACCACATGCACAGATTGTGGTACATGTTTCTTGCCTCTCAACAGGGAAATTCATTTTCATGACTGCTATGTTTGTTCAAACATGGAGTGTGATTTTGTTGGATGGGAACTACCACTCCAAGCATCCTGAGTATATGTGTTATTGGGAAAGACCTCCTTCTTTTCCTAGGTGCTTCTTTTGATTTTTACCCTTATAACTTATATTCATCTGTTTTGCTGTATAGTAATGTATTTGAATCGTTAAATGTTTGTAAATGATTTTTGTTTAGAGCAGGGCCATCTGGTTGTATGACCAGAAAGCAGATTCTCCATTGAATGGGTTTTTAGTGCAGATTGGACACCACCTGCATTTTACTGAATAACAAATGTTAGGAATTTGATAATTATTCTTATTTTCGTATCTCCTTCAGTTGCTTTAAATTTTTAAAAATCTTATTGCAATGGTCACTAAAAATTATCAATGTGCTGCACAAATTGTGGTACATGTTTCTTCTCTCTCTACAGGGAGATTCCGTTTCATGACTGCTATGTTTATCCAAACATCGAGTGTGATTATGTTGGATGGAAATCACCACTCCGTGCGTTCTGACGATTGGAGTTATTAGAAATACTGTTTTCTTTTTCTAGGTGTTTCCTTTGATTGATACCTTCATCACTTATATTATTCAATTTCACAGTGGAGTAATGTATTTGATTCGTGAAATGTGGGTAAATGTTTGTTGTTTACAGCAGGGTCATGTGGTTGTATGACCAGAATGCAGATTCTCTATTCAATGGTCTTTTGGTGCAAATTGGACACCACATGCACTTTACTAAATAACGAATATTCAGAATTTGATAAATCTTCTTGTTTAGGTATCTCCTTCATTTGCTTTATATTTTTAAAAATATTATTGCAATGGTCACTAAAAATAATAAATGTGCTGCACAAATTGTGGAACATGTTTCCTCCCGCTCAACAGGGAGATTCTGTTTAATGCCAGCTATGTTTGTTCTACTTTTGAGTGTGATTTTTTTGAATGGGAAGCACTACTCGAGCCTTCTGACAATTGGAGTTATTAATAAAGACTTC
Organism: Schistocerca gregaria; assembly: GCF_023897955.1. Lineage (NCBI taxonomy): Eukaryota > Metazoa > Arthropoda > Insecta > Orthoptera > Acrididae > Schistocerca > Schistocerca gregaria. The sequence continues at coordinate 12,649,687 of NW_026061795.1, read as the reverse complement.
TTTCTTTTGATGAGTCCTTGTTTTGATTGTTACCCTCATCACATATATTCACCAATTTCACAGTGGAATAATATATTTGAATCGTGAAATGTGGGTAAATGTTTGTTGATTACAGCAGGGTCATCTGGTTGTATGGCCAGAAAGCTGATTCCCCATTCAATTGTCTTTTGGTGCATATTTGACACCACATGCACAGATTGTGGTACATGTTTCTTGCCTCTCAACAGGGAGATTCTGTTTCATGACTGCTATGTTTGTTCAAACATGGATTGTGATTTTGTTGGATGGGAACTACCACTCCAAGCACCCTGAGTATTGTAGTTATTAGGAAAGACCTCTTTCTCTTCCTAGGTGCTTCTTTTGATTGTTACCCTTATAACTTATATTCATCTGTTTCGCAGGGCAGTAATGTATTTAAATTGTTAAATGTGTGTAAATGTTTTTTGTTTAGAGCAGGGTCATCTGGTTGTATAACCAGAAAGCAGATTCTCCATTCAATGAGTTTTTCGTGCAGATTGGACACCACTTGAATTTTACCGAATAACAAATGTTAGGAATTTGATAAATAGTCTTGTTTTCGTATCTACTTCAATTGCTTTAAATTTTTGAAAATCTTATTGCAGTGGTCACTAAAAATAATCAATGTGCTGCACAAATTGTGGTACATGTTTCTTCCCTCTTCAACAGGGAAATACTGTTTAATGCCTGCTATGTTTGTTCTACTTTTGAGTGTGATTTTGTTGGATGGGAAGTACTACCTCGAGCATTCTGACAATTGGAGTTATTAGCAATGACTTCTTTCTTTTGCTGAGTCCTTGTTTTGATTGTTACCCTCATCACATATATTCATCAATTTCACAGTGGAATAATATATTTGAATATTGAAATGTGTTTAAATGTTTGTTGATTACAGCAGGGCCATCTGGTTGTATGGCCAGAAAGCAGATTCCCTATTCAATCGTCTTTTGGTGCATATTTGACACCACATGCAGAAATTGTGGTACATGTTTCTTGCCTCTCAACAGGGAGATTCTGTTTCATGACTGCTATGTTTGTTCAAACATGGAGTGTGATTTTGTTGGATGGGAACTACCGCTCCAAGCACCCTGAGTATTGGAGTTATTAGGAAAGACCTCTTTCTCTTCCTAGGTGCTTCTTTTGATTGTTACCCTTATAACTTATATTCATCTCTTTCGCAGTGGAGTAATGTATTTGAATCTTTAAATGTGTGTAAATGTTTTTTGTTTAGAGCAGGGTCATCTGGTTGTATGACCAGAAACAGATTCTTAATTCAAAGGGTTTGTTAGTGCATATTGGGCACCACTTGCATTTTACTGAATAACAAATGTTAGGAATTTGATAAATATTCTTTTTTCCGTATCTCCTTCAATTGCTTTAAATTTTTTAAAATCTTATTGCAATGGTCACTAAAAATAATCAATGTGCTGCACAAATTGTGGTCCATGTTTTTTCTCTCTCAACAGGGAGATTCCGTTTCATGACTGCTATGTTTATTAGAACATCGAGTGTGATTATGTTGGATGGAAATCACCACTCCGAGCGTTCTGACGATTGGAGATATTAGAAATACTGCTTTCTTTTGCTAGGTGCTTCCTTTGATTGATACCTTTATCTTTTATATTCGTCAATTTCACAGTGGAGTAATGTATTTGGTACGTGAAATGTGGGTATATGTTTGTTGTTTACTGCAGGGTCATGTGGTTGTATGGCCAGAAAGCAGATTCTCTATTCAATGGTCTTTTGGTGCAGATTGGACACCACATGCACCTTACTGAATAACAAATGTTCGGAATTTGATAAATCTTCTTGTGGAGGTATCTCCTTCATTTGCGTTATATGTTTTAAAATATTATTGCAATGGTCACTAAAAATAATAAATGTGCTGCACAAATTGTGGTACATGTTTCTTCCCTCTCAACAGGGAGATTCCGTTTAATGCCTGCTATGTTCTACTTTCGAGTGTAATTTTGTTGGATGAAAGCACTACTCCGAGCATTCTGACAATTGGAGTTATTAGGAAAGACTTCTTTGTTTTGCAAAGTCCTAGTTTTGATTGTTACCCTCATCACATATATTCATCAGTTTGACAGTGGAATAATGTATTTGAATCCCGAAATATGGGTAAATGATTGTTGATTACAGCAAGGTCATCTGGTTGTATGCCCAGAAAGCAGATTCCCCATTCAATCGTCTTTTGATGCATATTTGTCACCACATGCATAAATTGTGGTACATGTTTCTTGCCTCTCAACAGGGAGATTCTGTTTCATGACTGCTATGTTTGTTCAAACATGGAGTGTGATTTTGTTGGATGGGAACTACCACTCCAAGCATCCTGAGTATTGGAGTTATTAGGAAAGATCTCTTTCTTTTCCTAGGTGGATTTTTTTTGATCGTTACCCTTATAACTTATATTCATCTGTTTCTCAGTGGAGTAATGTATTTGAATCGTTAAATGTGTGTAAATGTTTTTTGTTTAGAGCAGGGTCATCTGGTTGTATGACCAGAAAGCAGATTATCCATTCAATGGGTTTTTGGTGCAGTTTGGACACCACTTGCATTTTACTGAATAACAAATGTTAGGAATTTGATAATTATTCTTGTTTTCGTATCTCCTTCAATTGCTTTAAATTTTTAAAAATCCTTTTGCAATGGTCACTAAAAATAATCAATGTGCTGCACAAATTGTGGTACTTGTTTCTTCTCTCTCAACCGGGAGATTCCGTTTCATGACTGCTATGTTTATTCAAACATCGAGTGTGATTATGTTGGATGGAAATCACCTCTCCGAGCGTTCTGACGATTGGAGTTATTAGATATGCTGTTTTCTTTTGCTACGTGCTTCCTTTGATTGATACCTTTATCACTTATATTCGTCAATTTCACAGTGGAGTAAGGTATTTGATTCGTGAAATGTGGGTAAATGTTTGTTGTTTACAGCAGGGTCATTTTTTTTTGTATGGCCAGAAAGCAGATTCTCTATTCAATGGTCTTTGGTGCAGATTGGACACCACATGCACTTTACTGAATAACGAATGTTCAGAATTTGATAAATCTTCTTGTTTAGGTATCTCTTTCATTTGCTTTTTATTTTTAAAAATTTTATTGCAATGGTCACTAAAAAAAATCAATGTGCTGCACAAATTGTGGAACATGTTTCTTCCCTCTCAACAGGGAAATTCTGTTTAATGCCTGCTATGTTTGTTCTACTTTTGAGTGTGATTTTGTTGGATGGGAAGTACTACTTCGAGCATTCTGACAATTGGAGTTATTAGCAATGACTTCTTTCTTTTGCTGAGTCCTTGTTTTGATTGTTACCCTCATCACATATATTCATCAATTTCACAGTGGAATAATACACTCCTGGAAATTGAAATAAGAACACCGTGAATTCATTGTCCCAGGAAGGGGAAACTTTATTGACACATTCCTGGGATCAGATACATCACATGATCACACTGACAGAACCACAGGCACATAAACACAGGCAACAGAGCATGCACAATGTCGGCACTAGTACAGTGTATATCCACCTTTCACAGCAATGCAGGCTGCTATTCTCCCATGGAGACGATCGTAGAGATGCTGGATGTAGTCCTGTGGAACGGCTTGCCATGCCATTTCCACCTGGCACCTCAGTTGGACCAGCGTTCGTGCTGGACGTGCAGACCGCGTGAGACGACGCTTCATCCAGTCCCAAACATGCTCAATGGGGAACAGATCCGGAGATCTTGCTGGCCAGGGTAGTTGACTTACACCTTCTAGAGCACGTTGGGTGGCACGGGATACATGCGGACGTGCATTGTCCTGTTGGAACAGCAAGTTCCCTTGCCGGTCTAGGAATGGTAGAACGATGTGTTCGATGACGTTTTGGATGTACCGTGCACTATTCAGTGACCCCTCGACGATCACCAGAGGTGTACGGCCAGTGTAGGAGATCGCTCCCCACACCATGATGCCGGGTGTTGGCCCTGTGTGCCTCGGTCGTATCCAGTCCTGATTGTGGCGCTCACCTGCACGGCGCCAAACACGCATACGACCATCATTGGCACCAAGGCAGAAGCGACTCGCATCGCTGAAGACGACACGTCTCCATTCGTCCCTCCATTCACGCCTGTCGCGACACCACTGGAGGCGGGCTGCACGATGTTGGGGCGTGAGCGGAAGACGGCCTAACGGTGTGCGGGACCGTAGCCCAGCTTCATGGAGACGGTTGCGAATGGTCCTCGCCGATACCCCAGGAGCAACAGTGTCCCTAATTTGCTGGGAAGTGGCGGTGCGGTCCCCTACGGCACTGCGTAGGATCCTACGGTCTTGGTGTGCATCCGTGCGTCGCTGCGGTCCGGTCCCAGGTCGACGGGCACGTGCACCTTCCGCCGACCACTGGCGACAACATCGATGTACTGTGGAGACCTCAAGCCCCACGTGTTGAGCAATTCGGCGGTACGTCCACCCGGCCTCCCACATGCCCACTATACGCCCTCGCTCCAAGTCCGTCAACTGCACATACGGTTCACGTCCACGCTGTCACGGCATGCTACCTGTGTTAAAGACTGCGATGGAGCTCCGTATGCCACGGCAAACTGGCTGACACTGACGGCGGCGGTGCACAAATGCTGCGCAGCTAGCGCCATTCGACGGCCAACACCGCGGTTCCTGGTGTGTCCGCTGTGCGGTGCGTGTGATCATTGCTTGTACAGCCCTCTCGCAGTGTCCGGAGCAAGTATGGTGGGTCTGACACACCGGTGTCAATGTGTTCTTTTTTCCATTTCCAGGAGTGTATATTTGAATCGTGAAATGTGGGTAAATATTTGTTGATTACAGCATGGTCGTCTGGTTGTATGGCCAGAAAGCAGATTCCCCATTCAATCGTCTTTTGGTGCATATTTGACACCACATGCACAAATTGGGCTACATGTTTCTTGCCTCTCAACAGGGAGATTCTGTTTCATGTTTGCTATGTTTGCTCAAACATGGAGTGTGATTTTGTTGGATGGGAACTACCACTCCAAGCACCCTGAGTATTGGAGTTATTAGGAAAGACCTCTTTCTCTTCCTAGGTGCTTCTTTTGATTGTTACCCTTATAACTTATATTCATCTGTTTCGCAGTGGAGTAATGTATTTGAATCGTTAAATGTGTGTAAATGTTTTTTGTTTAGAGCACGGTCATTTGGTTGTATGACCAGAAAGCAGATTCTCCATTGAATGGGTTTTTAGTGCAGATTGGACTCCACTTGCATTTTACTGAATAACAAGTGTTAGGAATTTGATAATTATTCTTGTTTTCGTATCTCTTTCAATTGCTTTAAATGTTTAAAAATCTTATTGCAATGGTCACTAAAAATAATCAGTGTGCTGCACAAATTGTGGTCCATGTTTCTTCTCTCTCTACTAGGAGATTCCGTTTCATGACTGCTATGTTTATTGAAACATCGAGGGTGATTATGTTGGATGGAAATCACCACTCCAAGCGTTCTGACGATTGGAGTTATTAGAAATACTGTTTTCTTTTGCTAGGTGCTTCCTTTGATTGATACCTTTATCAGTTATATTCGTCAATTTCACAGTGGAGTAATGTATTTGATTCGTGAAATGTGGGAAAATGTTTGTTGTTTACAGCAGGGTCATGTGGTTGTATGTCCAGAAAGCAGGTTCTCTATTCAATGGTCTTTTGATGCAGATTGGACCCCACATGCACATTACTGAATAACGAATGTTCGGAATTTGATAAATCTTCTTGTTTAGGTATCTCTTTCATTTGCTTTTTATTTTTAAAAATTTTATTGCAATGGTCACTAAAAATAATAAATGTGCCGCACAAATTGTGGTACATGTTTCTGGCCACTCAACAGGGAGATTCTATTTCATGACTGCTATGTTTGTTCAAACATGGAGTGTGATTTTGTTGGATGGGAACCACCACTCCAAGCATCCTGAGTATTGGAGTTATTAGGAAAGACCTCTTTCTTTTCCTAGGTGCTTCTTTTGATTGTTACCCTTATAACTTATATTCATCTGTTTCGCGGTGGAGTAATGTATTTGAATCGTTAAATGTGTGTAAATGTTTTTTGTTTAGAGCACGGTCATTTGATTGTATGACCAGAAAGCAGATTCTCCATTGAATGGGTTTTTAGTGCAGATTGGACACCACTTGCATTTCACTGAATAACAAGTGTTAGGAATTTGATAATTATTCTTGTTTCCGTATCTCCTTCAATTACTTTAAATTATTAAGAATAATATTCCAATGGACACTAAAAATAATCAATGTGCTGCACAAATTGTGGTACATGTTTATTCTCTGTCAACAGGGAGATTCCGTTTCATGACTGCTATGTTTATTCAAACATCAAGTGTGATTATGTTGGATGGAAATCACCACTCCGAGCGTTCCGACGATTGGAGTTATTAGAAGTACTGTTTTCTTTTGCTTGGTGCTTCCTTTGATTGATACCTTTATCACTTATATTCGTCAATTTCACAGTGGAGTAATGTATTTGATTCGTGAAATGTGGGTAAATGTTTGTTGTTTAGAGCAGGGTCATCTGGTTGTATGGCCAGAAAGCAGATTCTGTATTCAATGGTCTTTTGGTGCAGATTGGACACCACATGCACCTTACTGAATAACAAATGTTCGGAATTTGATAAATCTTCTTGTTGAGGTATCTCCTTCATTTGCTTTATATTTTTTAAAATATTATTGCAATGGTCACTAAAAATAATAAATGTGCTGCACAAATTGTGGTACATGTTACTTCCCTCTCAACAGGGAGATTCCGTTTAATGCCTGCTATGTTCTACTTTCGAGTGTAATTTTGTTGGATGGAAGCACTACTCCGAGCATTCTGACAATTGGAGTTATTAGGAAAGACTTCCGTCTTTTGCTGAGTCCTTGTTTTGATTGTTACCCTCATCACATATATTCATCAATTTCACAGTGGAATAATATAGTTGAATAATGAAATGTGTTTAAATGTTTGTTGATTACTGCAGGGTCATCTGGTTGTATGGCCAGAAAGCAGATTCCCCATTCAATCGTCTTTTGGTGCATATTTGACACCACATGCACAAATTGTGGTACATGTTTCTTCTCTCTCAACAAGGAGATTCCGTTTCATGACTGCTATGTTTGTTCAAACATGGAGAGTGATTTTGTTGGATGGGAACTACCACTCCATTCGTCCTGAGTATTGGTGTTATTAGGAAAGACCTCTTTCTTTTCCTAGGTGGTTCTTTTGATTGTTACCGTTATAACTTATATTCATCTGTTTTGCAGTGGAGTAACGTTTATGAATCGTTAAATGTGTGTAAAAGTTTTTTGTTTAGAGCAGGGTCATCTGGTTGTATGACCTGAAAGCAGATTCTCCATTCAATGGGTTTTTGGTGCAGATTGGACACCACCTGCATTTTACTGAATAACAAATGTTAGGAATTTGATAATTATTCTTGTTTTCGTATCTCCTTCAATTGCTTTAAATTTTTAAAAATCTTATTGCAATGGTCACTAAAAATAATCAATGTGCTGCACAAATTGTGGTACATGTTTCTTCTCTCTCAACAGGGAGATTCCGTTTCATGACTGCTATGTTTATTCAAACATCGAGTGTGATTATGTTGGATGGAAATCACCACTCCGAGCATTCTGTCGATTGGAGTTATTAGAAATACTGTTTTCTTTTGCTAGGTGCTTCCTTTGATTGATACCTTTATCACTTATATTCGTCAATTTCACAGTGGAGTAATGTATTTGATTCGTGAAATGTGGGTAAATGTTTGTTGTTTACAGCAGGGTCATCTGGTTTTATGGCAAGAATGCAGATTCTCTATTCAATGGTGTTTTGATGCAGATTGGACACCACATGCACATTACTGAATAACGAATGTTCGGAATTTGATAAGTCTTATTGTTGAGGTATCTCCTTCATTTGCTTTTTATTTTTAAAAATATTAATGCAATGGTCACTAAAAATAATCAATGTGCTGCACAAATTGTGGAACATGTTTCTTCCCTCTCAACAGGGAAATTCTGTTTAATGCCTGCTAAGTTTGTTCTACCTTTGAGTGTGATTTTGTTGGATAGGAAGTACTACTTCGAGCATTCTGACAATTGGAGTTATTAGCAATGACTTCTTACTTTTGCTGACTCCTTGTTTTGATTGTTACCCTCATCACATATATTCATCAATTTCACAGTGGAATAATATATTTGAATCGTGAAATGTGGGTAAATGATTGTTGATTACAGCAAGGTCATCTGGTTGTATGGCCAGAAAGCAGATTATCCATTCAATGGGTTTTTGGTGCAGTTTGGACACCACTTGCATTTTACAGAATAACAAATGTTAGGAATTTGATAATTATTCTTGTTTTCGTATCTCCTTCAATTGCTTTAAATTTTTGAAAATCTTATTGCAATGGTCACTAAAAATAATCAATGTGCTGCACAAATTGTGGTACATGTTTCTTCTCTCTCAACAGGGAGATTCCGTTTCATGACTGCTGTGTTTATTCAAACATCAAGTGTGATTATGTTGGATGGAAATCACCACTCCGAGCGTTCTGACGATTGGAGTTATTAGAAATACTGTTTTCTTTTGCTAGGTGCTTCCTTTGATTGATACCTTTATCACTTATATTCGTCAATTTCACAGTGGAGTAATGTTTTTGATTCGTGAAATGTGGGTAAATGTTTGTTGTTTACAGCAGGGTCATCTGGTTGTATGGCCAGAAAGCAGATTCTCTATTCAATGGTCTTTTGGTGCAGATAGGACACCACATGCACTTTACTGAATAACGAATGTTCGGAATTTGATAAATCTTCTTGTTTAGGTATCTCCTTTATTTGTTTTTTATTTTTAAAACCCTTATTGCAATGGTCACTAAAAATAATAAATGTGCTGCACAAATTGTGGTACATGTTTCTTCCCTCTCAACAGGGAGATTCTGTTTAATGGGTGCAATGTTTGTTCTACTTTTGAGTGTGATTTTGTTGAATGGGAAGCACTACTCCGAGCATTCTGACAATTGGAGTTATTAGGAAAGACTTCTTTCTTTTGCTGAGTCCTTGTTTTGATTGTTACCCTCATCACATATATTCATCAATTTCACAGTGGAATAATACAGTTGAATAATGAAATGTGTTTAAATATTTATTGATTACAGCAGGGTCATCTGGTTGTATGGCCAGAAAGCAGATTCCCCATTCAATCGTCTTTTGGTGCATATTTGACGCCACATGCACAAATTGTGTTACATGTTTCTTGCCTCTCAACAGGGAGATTCTATTTCATGACTGCTATGTTTGTTCAAACATGGAGTGTGATTTTGTTGGATGGGAACTGCCACTCCAGGCATCCTGAGTATTGGAGTTATTAGGAAAGACCTCTTTCTTTTCCTAGGTGCTTCTTTTGATTGTTACCCTTATAACTTATATTCATCTGTTTCGCAGTGGAGTAATGTATTTGAATCGTTAAATGTGTGTAAATGTTTTTTGTTTAGAGCACGGTCATTTGGTTGTATGACCAGAAAGCAGATTCTCCATTGAATGGGTTTTTAGTGCAGATTGGACACCACTTGCATTTTACTGAATAACAAGTGTTAGGAATTTGATAATTATTCTTGTTTTCGTATCTCCTTCAATTGCTTTAAATTATTAAGAATAATATTCCAATGGACACTAAAAATAATCAATGTGCTGAACAAATTGTGGTACATGTTTCTTCTCTGTCAACAGGGAGATTCCGTTTCATGACTGCTATGTTTATTCAAACATCAAGTGTGACTATGTTGGATGGAAATCACCACTCCGAGCGTTCTGACGATTGGAGTTATTAGAAGCACTGTTTTCTTTTGCTTGGTGCTTCCTTTGATTGATACCTTTATCACTTATATTCGTCAATTTCACAGTGGAGTAATGTATTTGATTCGTGAAATGTGGGTAAATGTTTGTTGTTTAGAGCAGGGTCATCTGGTTGTATGGCCAGAAAGCAGATTCTCTATTCAATGGTCTTTTGGTGCAGATTGGACACCACATGCACCTTACTGAATAGCAAATGTTTGGAATTTGATAAATCTACTTGTTGAGGTATCTCCTTCATTTGCTTTATATTTTTAAAATATTAATGCAATGGTCACTAAAAATAATCAATGTGCTGCACAAATTGTGGAACATGTTTCTTCCCTCTCAAGAGGGAAATTCTGTTTAATGCCTGCTATGTTTGTTCTACCTTTGAGTGTGATTTTGTTGGATGGAAGCACTACTCCGAGCATTCTGACAATTGGAGTTATTAGGAAAGACTTCTGTCTTTTGCTGAGTCCTTGTTTTGATTGTTACCCTCATCACATTTATTCATCAATTTCACAGTGGAATAATATAGTTGAATAATGAAATGTGTTTAAATGTTTGTTGATTACAGCAGGGCCATCTGGTTGTATGGCCAGAAAGCAGATTCCCCATTCAATCGTCTTTTGGTGCATATTTGACTCCACATGCACAAATTGTGGTACATGTTTCTTCTCTCTCAACAAGGAGATTCCGTTTCATGACTGCTATGTTTATTCAAACATCGAGTGCGATTATGTTGGATGGGAACTACCACTCCAAGCATCCTGAGTATTGGAGTTATTAGGAAAGACCTCTTTCTTTTCCTAGGTGGTTCTTTTGATTGTTACCCTTATAACTTATATTCATCTGTTTCACAGTGGAGTAATGTATTTGAATCGTTGAATGTGTGTAAATGTTTTTGGTTTAGAGCAGGGTCATCTGGTTGTATGACCAGAAAGCAGATTCTCCATTGAATGGGTTTTTAGTGCAGATCGGACACCACTTGCATTTTACTGAATAACAAATGTTACGAATTTGATAATTATTCTTGTTTTCGTATCTCCTTCAATTGCTTTAAATTTTTAAAAATCTTATTGCAATGGTCACTAAAAATAATCAATGTGCTGCACAAATTGTGTTACATGTTTCTTCTCTCTGAACAGGGAGATTCCGTTTCATGACTGCTATATTTATTCAAACATCAAGTGTGATTATGTTGGATGGAAATCACCACTCCGAGCGTTCTGACGATTGTAGTTATTAGAAATACTGTTTTCTTTTGCTAGGTGCTTCCTTTGATTGATACCTTTATCACTTATATTCGTCAATTTCACAGTGGGGTAATGTATCTGATTCGTGAAATGTAGGTAAATGTTTGTTGTTTAGAGCAGTGTCATCTGGTTGTATGACCAGAAAGGAGATTCTCCATTGAAAGGGTTTTTAGTGCAGATTGGACACCACTTGCATTTTACTGAATAACAAATGTTAGGAATTGGATAATTATTCTTGTTTTCGTATCTCCTTCAATTGCTTTAAATTATTAAGAATAATATTCCAATGGACACTAAAAATAATAAATGTGCTGCACAAATTGTGTTACATGTTTCTTCTCTCTCAACAGGGAGATTCCGTTTCATGACAGCTATGTTTATTCAAACATCAAGTGTGATTATGTTGGATGGAAATCACCACTCCGAGCGTTCTGACGATTGGAGTTATTAGAAATACTGCTTTCTTTTGCTAGGTGCTTCCTTTGATTGATACCTTTATCACTTATATTTGTCAATTTCACAGTGGAGTAATGTATTTGATTCGTGAAATGTGTGTAAATGTTTGTTGTTTACAGCAGGGTCATCTGGTTGTATGGCCAGAAAGCAGATACTCTATTCAATGGTCTTTTGGTGCAGATTGGACACCACATGCACCTTACTGAATAACAAATATTCGGAATTTGATAAATCTTCTTGTTGAGGTATCTCCTTCATTTGCTTTATATTTTTTAAAATATTATTGCAATGGTCACTAAGAATAATAAATGTGCTGCACAAATTGTGGTACGTGTTTCTTCCCTCTCAACAGGGAGATTCTGTTTAATGCCTGCTATGTTCTACTTTCGAGTGTAATTTTGTTGGATGGAAGCACTACTCCGAGCATTCTGACAATTGGAGTTATTAGGAAAGACTTCTTTCTTTTGCTGAGTCCTTGTTTTGATTGTTACCCTCATCACATATATTCATCAATTTCACAGTGGAATAATATAGTTGAATAATGAAATGTGTTTAAATATTTGTTGATTACAGCAGGGTCATTTGGTTGTATGGCCAGAAAGCAGATTCCCCTATTCAATTGTCTTTTGGTGCATATTTGACACCACATGCACAAATTGTGGTACATGTTTCTTGCCTCTCAACAGGGAGATTCTATTTCATGACTGCTATGTTTGTTCAAACATGGAGTGTGATTTTGTTGGATGGGAACTACCACTCCAAGCATCCTGAGTATTGGAGTTATTAGGAAAGACCTCTTTCTTTTCCTAGGTGCTTCGTTTGATTGTTACTCTTATAACTTATATTCATCTGTTTCGCAGTGGAGTAATGTATTTGAATCGTTAAATGTGTGTAAATGTTTTTTGTTTAGAGCAGGGTCATCTGGTTGTATGACCAGAAAGCAGATTCTCCATTGAATGGGTTTTTAGTGCAGATTGGACACCACTTGCATTGTACTGAATAACAAGTGTTAGGAATTTGATAATTATTCTTGTTTTCGTATCTCCTTCAATTGCTTTAAATTATTAAGAATAATATTCCAATGGACACTAAAAATAATCAATGTGCTGCACAAATTGTGGTACATGTTTCTTCTCTGTCAACAGGGAGATTCCGTTTCATGACTGCTATGTTTATTCAAACATCAAGTGTGACTATGTTGGATGGAAATCACCACTCCGAGCGTTCTGACGATTGGAGTTATTAGAAGTACTGTTTTCTTTTGCTTGGTGCTTCCTTTGATTGATACCTTTATCACTTATATTCGTCAATTTCACAGTGGAGTAATGTATTTGATTAGTGAAATGTGGGTAAATGTTTGTTGTTTAGAGCAGGGTCATCTGGTTGTATGGCCAGAAAGCAGATTCCTCATTCAATCGTCTTTTGGTGCATATTTGACACCACATGCACAAATTGTGGTACATGTTTCTTCTCTCTCAACAAGGAGATTCCGTTTCATGACTGCTATGTTTATTCAAACATCGAGTGTGATTATGTTGGATGAAAATCACCACACCGAGCGTTCTGACGATTGGAGTTATTAGAAATACTGGTTTCTTTTGCTAGGTGCTTCCTTTGATTGATACCTTTATCAGTTATATTCGTCAATTTCACAGTGGAGTAATGTATTTGATTCCTGAAATGTGGGTAAATGTTTGATGTTTACAGCAGGGTCATCTGGTTGTATGGCCAGAAAGCAGATTCTCTATTCAATGGTCTTTTGGTGCAGATAGGACACCACATGCACTTTACTGAATAACGAATGTTCGGAATTTGATAAATCTTCTTGTTTAGGTATCTCCTTCATTTGTTTTTTATTTTTAAAAATCTTATTGCAATGGTCATTAAAAATAATCAATGTGCTGCACAAATTGTGGTACATGTTTCTTCTCTCTCAACAGGGAGATTCCGTTTCATGACTGCTATGTTTATTCAAACATCGAGTGTGATTATGTTGGATGGGAACTACCACTCAAGCATCCTGAGTATTGGAGTTATTAGGAAAGACCTCTTTCTTTTCCTAGGTGGTTCTTTTGATTGTTACCCTTATAACTTATATTCATCTGTTTCGCAGTGGAGTAATGTATTTGAATCGTTGAATGTGTGTAAATGTTTTTTGTTTCGAGCAGGGTCATCTGGTTGTATGACCAGAAAGCAGATTCTCCATTGAATGGGTTTTTAGTGCAGATCGGACACCACTTGCATTTTACTGAATAACAAATGTTACGAATTTGATAATTATTCTTGATTTCGTATCTCCTTCAATTGCTTTAAATTATTAAGAATAATATTCCAATAGACACTAAAAATAATAAATGTGCTGCACAAATTGTGGTACATGTTTCTTCTCTCTCAACAGGGAGATTCCGTTTCATGACTGCTATGTTTATTCAAACATCAAGTGTGATTATGTTGGATGGAAATCACCACTCCGAGCGTTCTGACGATTGGAGTTATTAGAAATACTGTTTTCTTTTGCTAGGTGCTTCCTTTGATTGATACCTTTATCACTTATATTTGTCAATTTCACAGTGGAGTAATGTATTTGATTCGTGAAATGTGGGTAAATGTTTGTTGTTTACAGCAGGGTCATCTGGTTGTATGGCCAGAAAGCAGATTCTCTATTCAATGGTCTTTTGGTGCAGATTGGACACCACATGCACCTTACTGAATAACAAATGTTCGGAATTTGATAAATCTTCTTGTTGAGGTATCTCCTTCATTTGTTTTTTATTTTTAAAACTCTTATTGCAATGGTCACTAAAAATAATAAATGTGCTGCACAAATTGTGGTACATGTTTCTTCCCTCTCAACACGGAGATACTGTTTAATGGGTGCAATGTTTGTTCTACTTTTGAGTGTAATTTTGTTGAATGGGAAGCACTACTCCGAGCATTCTGACAATTGGAGTTATTAGGAAAGACTTCTTTCTTTTGCTGAGTCCTTGTTTTGATTGTTACCCTCATCACATATATTCATCAATTTCACAGTGGAATAATATATTTGAATCGTGAAATGTTGGTAAATATTTGTTGATTACAGCAGGGTCATCTGGTTGTATGGCCAGAAAGCAGATTCCCCATTCAATCGTCTTTTGGTGCATATTTGACACCACATGCACAAATTGTGGTACATGTTTCTTGCCTCTCAACAGGGAGATTCTGTTTCATGACTGCTATGTTTGTTCAAACATGGAGTGTGATTTTGTTGGATGGGAACTACCACTCCAAGCATCCTGAGTATTGGAGTTATTAGGAAAGACCTCTTTCTTTTCCTAGGTGCTTCTTTTGATTGTTACCCTTATAACTTATATTCATCTGTTTTGCAGTGGAGTAATGTATTTGAATCGTTAAGTGTGTGTAAATGTTTTTTGTTTAGAGCAGGGTCATCTGGTTGTATGACGAGAAAGCAGATTCTCCATTGAATGGGTTTTTACTGCAGATTGGACACCACTTGCATTTTACTGAATAACAAATGTTATTAATTTGATAATTATTCTTGTTTTTGTATCTCCTTCAATTGCTTTAAATTATTAAGAATAATATTCCAGTGGACACTAAAAATAATCAATGTGCTGCACAAATTGTAGTACATGTTTCTTCTCTCTCAACAGGGAGATTCCGTTTCATGACTGCTATGTTTATTCAAAAAACAAGTGTGACTATGTTGGATGGAAATCACCACTCCGAGCGTTCTGACGATTGGAGTTATTAGAAATACTGTTTTCTTTTGCTAGGTGCTTCCTTTGATTGATACCTTTATCACTTATATTCGTCAATTTCACAGTGGAGTAATGTATTTGATTCGTGAAATGTGGGTAAATGTTTGTTGTTTACAGCAGGGTCATCTGGTTGTATGGCCAGAAAGCAGATTCCCCATTCAATCGTCTTTTGGTGCATATTTGACACCACATGCACAAATTGTGGTACATGTTTCTTGCCTCTCAACAGGGAGATTCTCTATTCAATGGTCTTTTGGTGCAGATTGGACACCACATGCACCTTACTGAATAACAAATGTTCGGAATTTGATAAATCTTCTTGTTGAGGTATCTCCTTCATTTGCTTTATATTTTTTAAAATATTATTGCAATGGTCACTAAAAATAATAAATGTGCTGCACAAATTGTGGTACATGTTTCTTCCCTCTCAACAGGGAGATTCCGTTTAATGCCTGCTATGTTCTACTTTCGAGTGTAATTTTGTTGGATGGAAGCACTACTCCGAGCATTCTGACAATTGGAGTTATTAGGAAAGACTTCTGTCTTTTGCTGAGTCCTTATTTTGATTGTTACCCTCATCACATATATTCATCAACTTCACAGTGGAATAATATATTTGAATCGTGAAATGTTGGTAAATATTTGTTGATTACAGCAGGGTCATCTGGTTGTATGGCCAGAAAGCAGATTCCCCATTCAATCGTCTTTTGGTGCATATTTGACACCACATGCACAAATTGTGGTACATGTTTCTTGCCTCTCAACAGGGAGATTCTGTTTCATGACTGCTATGTTTGTTCAAACATGGAGTGTGATTTTGTTGGATGGGAACTACCACTCCAAGCATCCTGAGTATTGGAGTTATTAGGAAAGACCTCTTTCTTTTCCTAGGTGGTTCTTTTGATTGTTACCCTTATAACTTATATTCATCTGTTTCGCAGTGGAGTAATGTATTTGAATCGTTAGATGTGTGTAAATGTTTTTGGTTTAGAGCAGGGTCATCTGGTTGTATGACCAGAAAGCAGATTCTCCATTGAATGGGTTTTTAGTGCAGATTGGACACCACTTGCATTTTACTGAATAACAAATGTTAGGAATTGGATAATTATTCTTGTTTTCGTATCTCCTTCAATTGCTTTAAATTATTAAGAATAATATTCCAGTGGACACTAAAAATAATCAATGTGCTGCACAGATTGTGGTACATGTTTCTTCTCTCTCAACAGGGAGATTCCGTTTCATGACTGCTATGTTTATTCAAACATCGAGTGTGATTATGTTGGATGGAAATCACCACTCCGAGCGTTCTGACGATTGGAGTTATTAGATATTCTGTTTTCTTTTGCTAGGTGCTTCCTTTGATTGATACCTTTATCACTTATATTCGTCAATTTCACAGTGGAGTAATGTATTTGATTCGTGAAATGTAGGTAAATGTTTGTTGTTTAGAGCAGGGTCATCTGGTTGTATGGCCAGAAAGCAGATTCTCTATTCAATGGTCTTTTGGTGCAGATTGGACACCACATGCACTTTACTGAATAACAAATGTTAGGAATTTGATAATTATTCTTGTTTTCGTATCTCCTTCAATTGCTTTAAATTTTTAATAATCTTATTGCAATGGTCACTAAAACAATAAATGTGCTACACAAATTGTGGAACATGTTTCTTCCCTCTCAACAGGGAGATTCCGTTTAATGACTGCTATGTTCTAATTTCGAGTGTGATTTTGTTGGATGTGAAGCACTACTCCGAGCATTCTGACAATTGTAGTTATTAGGAAAGACATCTTTCTTTTGCTGAGTCCTTGTTTTGATTGTTTCCCTCATCACATATATTTATCAATTTCACAGTGGAATATGATATTTGAATCGTGAAATGTGGGTAAATGTTTGTTAATTACAGCAGGGTCATCTGGTTGTATGGCCAGAAATCAGATTCCCCATTCAATCGTCTTATGGTGCATGTTTGACACCACATGCACAAATTGTGGTACATGTTTCTTGCCTCTCAACAGGGAGATTCTGTTTCATGACTGCTATGTTTGTTCAAACATGGAGTGTGATTCTGTTGGATGGGAACTACCACTCCAAGCATCCTGAGTATAGGAGTTATTGGGAAAGACCTCCTTCTTTTCCTAGGTGCTTCTTTTGATTTTTACCCTTATAACTTATACTCATCTGTTTCGCAGTGGAGTAATGTATTAGAATCGTTAAATGTGTGTAAATGTTTTTTGTTTAGAGCAGGGTCATCTGGTTGTACGACCAGAAAGCAGATTCTCCATTGAATGGGTTTTTAGTGCAGATTGGACACCACTTGCATTTTACTGAATAACAAATGTTAGGAATTGGATAATTATTCTTGTTTTCGTATCTCCTTCAATTGCTTTAAATTATTAAGAATAATATTCCAGTGGACACTAAAAATAATCAATGTGCTGCACAAATTGTGGTACATGTTTCTTCTCTCTCAACAGGGAGATTCCGTTTCATGACTGCTATGTTTATTCAAACATCAAGTGTGATTATGTTGGATGGAAATCACCACTCCGAGCGTTCTGACGATTGGAGTTATTAGAAGTACTCTTTTTTTTTTTTTGCTTGGTGCTTCCTTTGATTGATACCTTTATCACTTATATTTGTCAATTTCACAGTGGAGTAATGTATTTGATTAGTGAAATGTGGGTAAATGTTTGTTGTATAGAGCAGGGTCATCTGGTTGTATGGCCAGAAAGCAGATTCTCTATTCAATGGTCTTTTGGTGCAGATTGGACACCACATGCACCTTACTGAATAACAAATGTTCGGAATTTGATAAATCTTCTTGTTGAGGTATCTCCTTCATTTGCTTTATATTTTTTAAAATATTATTGCAATGGTCACTAAAAATAATAAATGTGCTGCACAAATTGTGGTACATGTTTCTTCCCTCTCAACAGGGAGATTCCGTTTAATGCCTGCTATGTTCTACTTTCGAGTGTAATTTTGTTGGATGGAAGCACTACTCCGAGCATTCTGACAATTGGAGTTATTAGGAAAGACTTCTGTCTTTTGCTGAGTCCTTGTTTTGATTGTTACCCTCATCACATATATTCATCAACTTCACAGTGGAATAATATATTTGAATCGTGAAATGTTGGTAAATATTTGTTGATTACAGCAGGGTCATCTGGTTGTATGGCTAGAAAGCAGATTCCCCATTCAATCGTCTTTTGGTGCATATTTGACACCACATGCACAAATTGTGGTACATGTTTCTTGCCTCTCAACAGGGAGATTCTGTTTCATGACTGCTATGTTTGTTCAAACATGGAGTGTGATTTTGTTGGATGGGAACTACCACTCCAAGCATCCTGAGTATTGGAGTTATTAGGAAAGACCTCTTTCTTTTCCTAGGTGGTTCTTTTGATTGTTACCCTTATAACTTATATTCATCTGTTTCGCAGTGGAGTAATGTATTTGAATCGTTAGATGTGTGTAAATGTTTTTGGTTTAGAGCAGGGTCATCTGGTTGTATGACCAGAATGCAGATTATCCATTCAATGGGTTTTTGGTGCAGTTTGGACACCACTTGCATTTTACTGAATAACAAATGTTAGGAATTTGATAATTATTCTTGTTTTCGTATCTCCTTCAATTGCTTTAAATTTTTAAAAATCCTTTTGCAATGGTCACTAAAAATAATCAATGTGCTGCACAAATTGTGGTACTTGTTTCTTCTCTCTCAACCGGGAGATTCCGTTTCATGACTGCTATGTTTATTCAAACATCGAGTGTGATTATGTTGGATGGAAAACACCTCTCCGAGCGTTGTGACGATTGGAGTTATTAGATATGCTGTTTTCTTTTGCTAGGTGCTTCCTTTGATTGATACCTTTATCACTTATATTCGTCAATTTCACAGTGGAGTAAGGTATTTGATTCGTGAAATGTAGGTAAATGTTTGTTGTTTACAGCAGGGTCATTTTTTTTTGTATGTCCAGAAAGCAGATTCTCTATTCAATGGTCTTTGGTGCAGATTGGACACCACATGCACTTTACTGAATAACGAATGTTCAGAATTTGATAAATCTTCTTATTTAGGTATCTCTTTCATTTGCTTTTTATTTTTAAAAATTTTATTGCAATGGTCACTAAAAAAAATCAATGTGCTGCACAAATTGTGGAACATGTTTCTTCCCTCTCAACAGGGAAATTCTGTTTAATGCCTGCTATGTTTGTTCTACTTTTGAGTGTGATTTTGTTGGATGGGAAGTACTACTTCGAGCATTCTGACAATTGGAGTTATTAGCAATGACTTCTTTCTTTTGCTGAGTCCTTGTTTTGATTGTTACCCTCATCACATATATTCATCAATTTCACAGTGGAATAATATATTTGAATCGTGAAATGTGGGTAAATATTTGTTGATTACAGCATGGTCGTCTGGTTGTATGGCCAGAAAGCAGATTCCCCATTCACTCGTCTTTTAGTGCATATTTGACACCACATGCACAAATTGTGGTTCATGTTTCTTGCCTCTCAACAGGGAGATTCTCTTTCATGTTTGCTATGTTTGCTCAAACATAGAGTGTGATTTTGTTGGATGGGAACCACCACTCCAAGCATCCTGAGTATTGGAGTTATTAGGAAAGACCTCTTTCTTTTCCTAGGTGCTTCTTTTGATTGTTACCCTTATAACTTATATTCATCTGTTTCGCGGTGGAGTAATGTATTTGAATTGTTAAATGTGTGTAAATGTTTTTTGTTTAGAGCACGGTCATTTGATTGTATGACCAGAAAGCAGATTCTCCATTGAATGGGTTTTTAGTGCAGATTGGACACCACTTGCATTTCACTGAAGAACAAGTGTTAGGAATTTGATAATTATTCTTGTTTTCGTATCTCCTTCAATTACTTTAAATTATTAAGAATAATATTCCAATGGACACTAAAAATAATCAATGTGCTGCACAAATTGTGGTACATGTTTCTTCTCTCTCAACAGGGAGATTCCGTTTCATGACTGCTATGTTTATTCAAACATCAAGTGTGACTATGTTGGATGGAAATCACCACTCCGAGGGTTCTGACGATTGGAGTTATTGAAATACTGTTTTCTTTTGCTAGGTGCTTCCTTTGATTGATACCTTTATCACTTATATTCGTCAATTTCACAGTGGAGTAATGTATTTGATTAGTGAAATGTGGGTAAATGTTTGTTGTTTACAGCAGGGTCATCTGGTTGTATGGCCAGAAAACAGATTCTCTATTCAATGGTCTTTTGGTGCAGATTGGACACCACATGCACCTAACTGAATAACAAATGTTCGGAATTTGATAAATCTTCTTGTGGAGGTATCTCCTTCATTTGCTTTATATTTTTTAAAATATTATTGCAATGGTCACTAAAAATAATCAATGTGCTGCGCAAATTGTGGTACATGTTTCTTCCCTCTCAACAGGGACATTCCGTTTAATGCCTGCTATGTTCTACTTTCGAGTGTAATTTTGTTGAATGGAAGCACTACTCCGAGCATTCTGACAATTGGAGTTATTAGGAAAGACTTCTTTCTTTTGCTAAGTCCTAGTTTTGATTGTTACCCTCGTCACATATATTCATCAGTTTCACAGTGGTATAGTATATTTGAATCGTGAAATATGGGTAAATGATTGTTGATTACAGCAAGGTCATCTGGTTGTATGGCCAGAAAGCAGATTCCCCAATCAGTCGTCTTTTGATGCATATTTGTCACCACATGCACAAATTGTGGTACATGTTTCTTGCCTCTCAACAGGGATATTCTGTTTCATGACTGCTATGTTTGTTCAAACAAGGATTGTGATTTTGTTGGATGGGAACTACCACTCCAAGCACCCTGAGTATTGGAGTTATTAGGAAAGACCTCTTTCTCTTCCTAGGTGCTTCTTTTGATTGTTACCCTTATAACTTATATTCATCTGTTTCGCAGGGCAGTAATGTATTTAAATTGTTAAATGTGTGTAAATGTTTTTTGTTTAGAGCAGGGTCATCTGGTTGTATGACCAGAAAGCAGATTCTCCGTTCAATGAGTTTTTAGTGCAGATTGGACACCACTTGAATTTTACCGAATAACAAATGTTAGGAATTTGATGAATAGTCTTGTTTTCGTATCTACTTCAATTGCTTTAAATTTTTAAAAATCTTATTGCAGTGGTCACTAAAAATAATCAATGTGCTGCACAAATTGTGGTCCATGTTTTTTCTCTCTCAACAGGGAGATTCCGTTTCATGACTGCTATGTTTATTAGAACATTGAGTGTGATTATGTTGGATGGAAATCACCACTCCGAGCGTTCTGACGGTTGGAGTTATTAGAAATACTGCTTTCTTTTGCTAGGTGCTTCCTTTGATTGATACCTTTATCTTTTATATTCGTCAATTTCACAGTGGAGTAATGTATTTGGTACGTAAAATGTGGGTATATGTTTGTTGTTTACTGCACGGGCATGTGGTTGTATGGCCAGAAAGCAGATTCTCTATTCAATGGTCTTTTCGTGCAGATTGGACACGACATGCACCTTACTGAATAACGAATGTTCGGAATTTGATAAATCTTCTTGTTGAGGTATCTCCTTCATTTGCTTTATATTTTTTAAAATATTATTGCAATGGGCACTAAAAATAATCAATGTGCTGCACAAATTGTGGTACATGTTTCTTCCCTCTCAACAGGGAGATTCCGTTTAATGCCTGCTATGTTCTACTTTCGAGTGTAATTTTGTTGGATGGAGGCACTACTCCGAGCATTCTGACAATTGGAGTTATTAGGAAAGACTTCTTTCTTTTGCTGAGTCCTTCTTTTGATTGTTACCCTCATCACATATATTCATCAATTTCACAGTGGAATAATATATTTGAATCGTGAAATGTGTTTAAATATTTGTTGATTACAGCTGGGTCATCTGGTTGTATGGCCAGAAAGCAGATTCCCCATTCAATCGTCTTTTGGTGCATATTTGACACCACATGCACAAATTGTGGTACATGTTTCTTGCCTCTCAACAGGGAGATTTTGTTTCATGACTGCTATGTTTGTTCAAACATGGAGTGTGATTTTGTTGGATGGGAACTACCACTCCAAGCATCCTGAGTATTGGAGTTATTAGGAAAGACCTCTTTCTTTTCCTAGGTGGTTCTTTTGATTGTTACCCTTATAACTTATGTTCATCTGTTTCGCAGTGGAGTAATGTATTTGAATCGTTAAATGTGTGTAAATGTTTTTTGTTTAGAGCAGGGTCATCTGGTTGTATGACCAGAAAGCAGATTCTCCATTGAATGGGTTTTTAGAGCAGATTGGACACCACTTGCCTTTTACTGAATAACAAATGTTAGGAATTTGATAATTATTCTTGTTTTCGTATCTCCTTCAATTGCTTTAAATTTTTAAAAATCTTATTGCAATGGTCACTAAAAATAATCAATGTGCTGCACAAATTGTGGTACATGTTTCTTCTCTCTGAACAGGGAGATTCCGTTTCATGACTGCTATGTTTATTCAAACATCAAGTGTGATTATGTTGGATGGAAATCACCACTCCGAGCGTTCTGACGATTATAGTTATTAGAAATCCTGTTTTGTTTTGCTAGGTGCTTCCTTTGATTGATACCTTTATCACTTATATTTGTCAATTTCACAGTGGAGTAATGTATTT
This sequence comes from Schistocerca gregaria, assembly GCF_023897955.1. NCBI lineage: Eukaryota > Metazoa > Arthropoda > Insecta > Orthoptera > Acrididae > Schistocerca > Schistocerca gregaria. Next base: position 12,626,681 of record NW_026061795.1, on the reverse strand, counting down.
GATTCGTGAAATGTGGGTATATGTTTGTTGTTTACAGCAGGGTCATCTGGTTGTATGGACAGAAATAAGATTCTCTATTCAATGGTCTTTTGGTGCAGATTGGACACCACATGCACTTTACTGAATAACAAATGTTAGGAATTTGATAATTATTCTTGTTTTCGTATCTCCTTCAATTGCTTTAAATTTTTAAAAATCTTATTGCAATGGTCACTAAAACAATAAATGTGCTGCACAAATTGTGGTACATGTTTCTTCCCTCTCAACAGGGAGATTCCGTTTAATGACTGCTTGTTCTAATTTCGAGTGTGATTTTGTTGGATGGGAAGCACTACTCCGAACATTCTGACAGTTGTAGTTATTAGGAAAGACATCTTTCTTTTGCTGAGTCCTTGTTTTGATTGTTACCCTCATCACATATATTTATCAATTTCACAGTGGAATAATATATTTGAATCGTGAAATGTGGGTAAATGTTTGTTGATTACAGCAGGGTCATCTGGTTGTATGGCCAGAAATCAGATTCCCCATTCAATCGTCTTATGGTGCATATTTGACAGCACATGCACAAATTGTGGTACATGTTTCTTGCCTCTCAACAGGGAGATTCTCTTTCATGACTGCTATGTTTGTTCAAACATGGAGTGTGATTTTTCTGGATGGGAACTACCACTACAAGCAACCTGAGTATAGGAGTTATTGGTAAAGACCTCCTTCTTTTCCTAGGTGCTTCTTTGATTTTTACCCTTATAACTTATACTCATCTATTTCCCAGTGGAGGAATGTGTTAGAATCGTTAAATGTGTGTAAATGTTTTTTGTTTAGAGCAGGGTCATCTGGTAGTACGACCATAAATCAGATTCTCCATTGAATGGGTTTTTAGTGCAGATTGGACACCACTTGCATTTTACTGAATAACAAATGTTAGGAATTGGATAATTATTCTTGTTTTCGTATCTCCTTCAATTGCTTTAAATTATTAAGAATAATATTCCAATGGACACTAAGAATAATCAATGTGCTGCACAAATTGTGGTACATGTTTCTTCTCTCTCAACCGGGAGATTCCGTTTCATGACTGCTATGTTTATTCAAACATCAAGTGTGATTATGTTGGATGGAAATCACCACTCCGAGCGTTCTGACGATTGGAGTTATTAGGAATTTTGTTTTCTTTTGCTAGGTGCTTCCTTTGATTGATACCTTTATCACTTATATTCGTCAATTTCACAGTGGAGTAAAGTATTTGATTCGTGAAATGTGGGTAAATGTTTGTTGTTTAGAGCAGGGTCATCTGGTTGTATGGCCAGAAAGCAGATTCTGTATTCAATGGTCTTTTGGTGCAGATTGGACACCACATGCACCTTACTGAATAACAAATGTTCGGAATTTGATAAATCTTCTTGTTGAGGTATCTCCTTCATTTGCTTTATATTTTTTAAAATATTATTGCAATGGTCACTAAAAATAATAAATGTGCTGCACAAATTGTGGTACATGTTACTTCCCTCTCAACAGGGAGATTCCGTTTAATGCCTGCTATGTTCTACTTTCGAGTGTAATTTTGTTGGATGGAAGCACTACTCCGAGCATTCTGACAATTGGAGTTATTAGGAAAGACTTCTGTCTTTTGCTGAGTCCTTGTTTTGATTGTTACCCTCATCACATATATTCATCAATTTCACAGTGGAATAATATAGTTGAATAATGAAATGTGTTTAAATGTTTGTTGATTACTGCAGGGTCATCTGGTTGTATGGCCAGAAAGCAGATTCCCCATTCAATCGTCTTTTGGTGCATATTTGACACCACATGCACAAATTGTGGTACATGTTTCTTCTCTCTCAACAAGGAGATTCCCTTTCATGACTGCTATGTTTGTTCAAACATGGAGAGTGATTTTGTTGGATGGGAACTACCACTCCATTCGTCCTGAGTATTGGTGTTATTAGGAAAGACCTCTTTCTTTTCCTAGGTGGTTCTTTTGATTGTTACCGTTATAACTTATATTCATCTGTTTTGCAGTGGAGTAACGTTTATGAATCGTTAAATGTGTGTAAAAGTTTTTTGTTTAGAGCAGGGTCATCTGGTTGTATGACCTGAAAGCAGATTCTCCATTCAATGGGTCTTTGGTGCAGATTGGACACCACCTGCATTTTACTGAATAACAAATGTTAGGAATTTGATAATTATTCTTGTTTTCGTATCTCCTTCAATTGCTTTAAATTTTTAAAAATCTTATTGCAATGGTCACTAAAAATAATCAATGTGCTGCACAAATTGTGGTACATGTTTCTTCTCTCTCAACAGGGAGATTCCGTTTCATTACTGCTATGTTTATTCAAACATCGAGTGTGATTATGTTGGATGGAAATCACCACTCCGAGCATTCTGTCGATTGGAGTTATTAGAAATACTGTTTTCTTTTGCTAGGTGCTTCCTTTGATTGATACCTTTATCACTTATATTCGTCAATTTCACAGTGGAGTAATGTATTTGATTCGTGAAATGTGGGTAAATGTTTGTTGTTTACAGCAGGGTCATCTGGTTTTATGGCAAGAATGCAGATTCTCTATTCAATGGTGTTTTGATGCAGATTGGACACCACATGCACATTACTGAATAACGAATGTTCGGAATTTGATAAGTCTTCTTGTTGAGGTATCTCCTTCATTTGCTTTTTATTTTTAAAAATATTAATGCAATGGTCACTAAAAATAATCAATGTGCTGCACAAATTGTGGAACATGTTTCTTCCCTCTCAACAGGGAAATTCTGTTTAATGCCTGCTAAGTTTGTTCTACCTTTGAGTGTGATTTTGTTGGATAGGAAGTACTACTTCGAGCATTCTGACAATTGGAGTTATTAGCAATGACTTCTTTCTTTTGCTGAGTCCTTGTTTTGATTGTTACCCTCATCACATATATTCATCAATTTCACAGTGGAATAATATATTTGAATCGTGAAATGTGGGTAAATATTTGTTGATTACAGCAATGTCATCTGGTTGTATGGCCAGAAAGCAGATTCCCCATTCAGTCATCTTTTGGTGCATATTTGACACCACATGCACAAATTGTGGTACATATTTCTTGCCTCTCAACAGGGAGATTCTGTTTCATGACTGCTATGTTTGTTCAAACATGGAGTGTGATTTTGTTGGATGGGAACTACCACTCCAAGCATCCTGAGTATAGGAGTTATTGGGAAAGACCTCCTCCTTTTCCTAGGTGCTTCTTTTGATTTTTACCCTTATAACTTATACTCATCTGTTTTGCAGTGGAGTAATGTATTTGAATCGTTAAATGTGTGTAAATGTTTTTTGTTTAGAGCAGGGTCATCTGGTTGTATGACCAGAAAGCAGATTCTCCATTGAATGGGTTTTTAGTGCAGGTTGGACACCACTTGCATTTTACTGAATAACAAATGTTAGGAATTTGATAATTATTCTTGTCTTCGTATCTCATTCAATTGCTTTAAATTATTAAGAATAATATTCCAATGGACACTAAAAATAATCAATGTGCTGCACAAATTGTGGAACATGTTTCTTCTCTCTCAACAGGGAGATTCCGTTTCATGACTGCTATGTTTATTCAAACATCAAGTGTGATTATGTTGGATGGAAATCACCACTCCGAGCGTTCTGACGATTGGAGTTATTAGAAGTACTGTTTTCTTTTGCTTGGTGCTTCCTCTGATTGATACCTTTATCTTTTATATTCGTCAATTTCACAGTGGAGTAATGTATTTGATACGTGAAATGTGGGTATATGTTTGTTGTTTACAACAGGGTCATGTGGTTGTATGGCCAGAAAGCAGATTCTCTATTCAATGGTCTTTTGGTGCAGATTGGACACGACATGCACCTTACTGAATTACGAATGTTCGGAATTTGATGAATCTTCTTGTTGAGGTATCTCCTTCATTTGCTTTATATTTTTTAAAATATTATTGCAATGGTCACTAAAAATAATCAATGTGCTGCACAAATTGTGGTACATGTTTCTTCCCTCTCAACAGGGAGATTCCGTTTAATGCCTGCTATGTTCTACTTTCGAGTGTAATTTTGTTTGATGGAAGCACTACTCCGAGCATTCTGACAATTGGAGTTATTAGGAAAGACTTCTTTCTTATGCTAAGTCCTAGTTTTGATTGTTACCCTCATCACATATATTCATCAATTTCACAGTGGAATAATATATTTGAATCGTGAAATGTGGGTAAATGATTGTTGATTACAGCAAGGTCATCTGGTTGTATGGCCAGAAAGCAGATTATCCATTCAATGGGTTTTTGGTGCAGTTTGGACACCACTTGCATTTTACAGAATAACAAATGTTAGGAATTTGATAATTATTCTTGTTTTCGTATCTCCTTCAATTGCTTTAAATTTTTAAAAATGTTATTGCAATGGTCACTAAAAATAATCAATGTGCTGCACAAATTGTGGTACATGTTTCTTCTCTCTCAACAGGGAGATTCCGTTTCATGACTGCTATGTTTATTCAAACATCAAGTGTGATTATGTTGGATGGAAATCACCACTCCGAGCGTTCTGACGATTGTAGTTATTAGAAATACTGTTTTCTTTTGCTAGGTGCTTCCTTTGATTGATACCTTTATCACTTATATTCGTCAATTTCACAGTGGAGTAATGTTTTTGATTCGTGAAATGTGGGTAAATGTTTGTTGTTTACAGCAGGGTCATCTGGTTGTATGGCCAGAAAGCAGATTCTCTATTCAATGGTCTTTTGGTGCAGATAGGACACCACATGCACTTTACTGAATAACGAATGTTCGGAATTTGATAAATCTTCTTGTTTAGGTATCTCCTTTATTTGTTTTTTATTTTTAAATCCCTTATTGCAATGGTCACTAAAAATAATAAATGTGCTGCACAAATTGTGGTACATGTTTCTTCCCTCTCAACAGGGAGATTCTGTTTAATGGGTTCAATGTTTGTTCTACTTTTGAGTGTGATTTTGTTGAATGGGAAGCACTACTCCGAGCATTCTGACAATTGGAGTTATTAGGAAAGACTTCTTTCTTTTGCTGAGTCCTTGTTTTGATTGTTACCCTCATTACATATATTCATCAATTTCACAGTGGAATAATACAGTTGAATAATGAAATGTGTTTAAATATTTATTGATTACAGCAGGGTCATATGGTTGTATGGCCAGAAAGCAGATTCCCCATTCAATCGTCTTTTGGTGCATATTTGACACCACATGTACAAATTGTGGTACATGTTTCTCTCCTCTCAACAGGGAGATTCTATTTCATGACTGCTATGTTTGTTCAAACATGGAGTGTGATTTTGTTGGATGGGAACTACCACTCCAAGCATCCTGAGTATTGGAGTTATTAGGAAAGACCTCTTTCTTTTCCTAGGTGCTTCTTTTGATTGTTACCCTTATAACTTATATTCATCTGTTTCGCAGTGGAGTAATGTATTTGAATCGTTAAATGTGTGTAAATGTTTTTTGTTTAGAGAACGGTCATTTGGTTGTATGACCAGAAAGCAGATTCTCCATTGAATGGGTTTTTAGTGCAGATTGGACACCACTTGCATTTTACTGAATAACAAGTGTTAGGAATTTGATAATTATTCTTGTTTTCGTATCTCCTTCAATTGCTTTAAATTATTAAGAATAATATTCCAATGGACACTAAAAATAATCAATGTGCTGCACAAATTGTGGTACATGTTTCTTCTCTGTCAACAGGGAGATTCCGTTTCATGACTGCTATGTTTATTCAAACATCAAGTGTTACTATGTTGGATGGAAATCACCACTCCGAGCGTTCTGACGATTGGAGTTATTAGAAGCACTGTTTTCTTTTGCTTGGTGCTTCCTTTGATTGATACCTTTATCACTTATATTCGTCAATTTCACAGTGGAGTAATGTATTTGATTCGTGAAATGTGGGTAAATGTTTGTTGTTTAGAGCAGGGTCATCTGGTTGTATGGCCAGAAAGCAGATTCTCTATTCAATGGTCTTTTGGTGCAGATTGGACACCACATGCACCTTACTGAATAGCAAATGTTTGGAATTTGATAAATCTTCTTGTTGAGGTATCTCCTTCATTTGCTTTATATTTTTAAAATATTAATGCAATGGTCACTAAAAATAATCAATGTGCTGCACAAATTGTGGAACATGTTTCTTCCCTCTCAAGAGGGAAATTCTGTTTAATGCCTGCTATGTTTGTTCTACTTTTGAGTGTGATTTTGTTGGATAGGAAGTACTACTTCGAGCATTCTGACAATTGGAGTTATTAGCAATGACTTCTTTCTTTTGCTGAGTCCTTGTTTTGATTGTTACCCTCATCACATATATTCATCAATTTCACAGTGGAATAATATATTTGAATCGTGAAATGTGGGTAAATATTTGTTGATTACAGCAGGGTCATCTGGTTGTATGGCCAGAAAGCAGATTCCCCATTCAGTCATCTTTTGGTGCATATTTGACACAACATGCACAAATTGTGGTACATATTTCTTGCCTCTCAACAGGGAGATTCTGTTTCATGACTGCTATGTTTGTTCAAACATGGAGTGTGATTTTGTTGGATGGGAACTACCACTCCAAGCATCCTGAGTATAGGAGTTATTGGGAAAGACCTCCTTCTTTTCCTAGGTGCTTCTTTTGATTTTTACCCTTATAACTTATACTCATCTGTTTTGCAGTGGAGTAATGTATTTGAATCGTTAAATGTGTGTAAATGTTTTTTGTTTAGAGCAGGGTCATCTGGTTGTATGACCAGAAAGCAGATTCTCCATTGAATGGGTTTTTAGTGCAGGTTGGACACAACTTGCATTTTACTGAATAACAAATGTTAGGAATTTGATAATTATTCTTGTTTTCGTATCTGCTTCAATTGCTTTAAATTATTAAGAATAATATTCCAATGGACAATAAAAATAATCAATGTGCTGCACAAATTGTGGTACATGTTTCCTCTCTCTCAACAGGGAGATTCCGTTTCATGACTGCTATGTTTATTCAAACATCAAGTGTGACTATGTTTGATGGAAATCACCACTCCGAGCGTTCTGACGATTGGAGTTATTAGAAGTACTGTTTTCTTTTGCTTGGTGCTTCCTTTGATTGATACCTTTATCACTTATATTTGTCAATTTCACAGTGGAGTAATGTATTTGATTCGTGAAATGTGGGTAAATGTATGTTGTTTAGAGCAGGGTCACCTGGTTGTATGGCCAGAAAGCAGATTCTCTATTCAATGGTCTTTTGGTGCAGATTGGACACCACATGCACCTTACTGAATAACAAATGTTCGGAATTTGATAAATCTTCTTGTTGAGGTATCTCCTTCATTTGCTTTATATTTTTTAAAATATTATTGCAATGGTCACTAAAAATAATAAATGTGCTGCACAAATTGTGGTACATGTTTCTTCCCTCTCAACAGGGAGATTCCGTTTAATGCCTGCTATGTTCTACTTTCGAGTGTAATTGTGTTGGATGGAAGCACTACTCCGAGCATTCTGACAATTGGAGTTATTAGGAAAGACTTCTGTCTTTTGCTGAGTCCTTGTTTTGATTGTTACCCTCATCACATATATTCATCAATTTCACAGTGGAATAATATAGTTGAATAATGAAATGTGTTTAAATATTTGTTGATTACAGCAGGGTCATTTGGTTGTATGGCCAGAAAGCAGATTCCCCATTCAATCGTCTTTTGGTGCATATTTGACACCACATGCACAAATTGTGGTACATGTTTCTTGCCTCTCAACAGGGAGATTCTATTTCATGACTGCTATGTTTGTTCAAACATGGAGTGTGATTTTGTTGGATGGGAACTACCACTCCAACCATCCTGAGTATTGGAGTTATTAGGAAAGACCTCTTTCTTTTCCTAGGTGCTTCGTTTGATTGTTACTCTTATAACTTATATTCATCTGTTTCGCAGTGGAGTAATGTATTTGAATCGTTAAATGTGTGTAAATGTTTTTTGTTTAGAGCAGGGTCATCTGGTTGTATGACCAGAAAGCAGATTCTCCATTGAATGGGTTTTTAGTGCAGATTGGACACCACTTGCATTGTACTGAATAACAAGTGTTAGGAATTTGATAATTATTCTTGTTTTCGTATCTCCTTCAATTGCTTTAAATTATTAAGAATAATATTCCAATGGACACTAAAAATAATCAATGTGCTGCACAAATTGTGGTACATGTTTCTTCTCTGTCAACAGGGAGATTCCGTTTCATGACTGCTATGTTTATTCAAACATCAAGTGTGACTATGTTGGATGGAAATCACCACTCCGAGCGTTCTGACGATTGGAGTTATTAGAAATACTGTTTTCTTTTGCTTGGTGCTTCCTTTGATTGATACCTTTATCACTTATATTCGTTAATTTCACAGTGGAGTAATGTATTTGATTAGTGAAATGTGGGTAAATGTTTGTTGTTTAGAGCAGGGTCATCTGGTTGTATGGCCAGAAAGCAGATTCCTCATTCAATCGTCTTTTGGTGCATATTTGACACCACATGCACAAATTGTGGTACATGTTTCTTCTCTCTCAACAAGGAGATTCCGTTTCATGACTGCTATGTTTATTCAAACATCGAGTGTGATTAAGTTGGATGGGAACTACCACTCCAAGCATCCTGAGTATTGGAGTTATTAGGAAAGACCTCTTTCTTTTCCTAGGTGCTTCTTTTGATTGTTACCCTTATAACCTATATTCATCTGTTTCACAGTGGAGTAATGTATTTGAATCTTTGAATGTGTGTAAATGTTTTTTGTTTAGAGCAGGGTCATCTGGTTGTATGACCAGAAAGCAGATTCTCCATTGAATGGGTTTTTAGTGCAGATCGGACACCACTTGCATTTTACTGAATAACAAATGTTACGAATTTGATAATTATTCTTGTTTTCGTATCTCCTTCAATTGCTTTAAATTTTTAAAAATCTTATTGCAATGGTCACTAAAAATAATCAATGTGCTGCACAAATTGTGGTACATGTTTCTTCTCTCTGAACAGGGAGATTCCGTTTCATGACTGCTATGTTTATTCAAACATCAAGTGTGATTATGTTGGATGGAAATCACCACTCCGAGCGTTCTGACGATTGTAGTTATTAGAAATACTGTTTTCTTTTGCTAGGTGCTTCCTTTGATTGATACCTTTATCACTTATATTCGTCAATTTCACAGTGGGGTAATGTATCTGATTCGTGAAATGTAGGTAAATGTTTGTTGTTTAGAGCAGTGTCATCTGGTTGTACGACCAGAAAGCAGATTCTCCATTGAATGGGTTTTTAGTGCAGATTGGACACCACTTGCATTTTACTGAATAACAAATGTTAGGAATTGGATAATTATTCCGTTTCATGACTGCTATGTTTATTCAAACATCAAGTGTGACTATGTTGGATGGAAATCACCACTCCGAGCGTTCTGACGATTGGAGTTATTAGAAGCACTGTTTTCTTTTGCTTGGTGCTTCCTTTGATTGATACCTTTATCACTTATATTCGTCAATTTCACAGTGGAGTAATGTATTTGATTCGTGAAATGTGGGTAAATGTTTGTTGTTTAGAGCAGGGTCATCTGGTTGTATGGCCAGAAAGCAGATTCTCTATTCAATGGTCTTTTGGTGCAGATTGGACACCACATACACCTTACTGAATAGCAAATGTTTGGAATTTGATAAATCTTCTTGTTGAGGTATCTCCTTCATTTGCTTTATATTTTTAAAATATTAATGCAATGGTCACTAAAAATAATCAATGTGCTGCACAAATTGTGGAACATGTTTCTTCCCTCTCAAGAGGGAAATTCTGTTTAATGCCTGCTATGTTTGTTCTACTTTTGAGTGTGATTTTGTTGGATAGGAAGTACTACTTCGAGCATTCTGACAATTGGAGTTATTAGCAATGACTTCTTTCTTTTGCTGAGTCCTTGTTTTGATTGTTACCCTCATCACATATATTCATCAATTTCACAGTGGAATAATATATTTGAATCGTGAAATGTGGGTAAATATTTGTTGATTACAGCAGGGTCATCTGGTTGTATGGCCAGAAAGCAGATTCCCCATTCAGTCATCTTTTGGTGCATATTTGACACAACATGCACAAATTGTGGTACATATTTCTTGCCTCTCAACAGGGAGATTCTGTTTCATGACTGCTATGTTTGTTCAAACATGGAGTGTGATTTTGTTGGATGGGAACTACCACTCCAAGCATCCTGAGTATAGGAGTTATTGGGAAAGACCTCCTTCTTTTCCTAGGTGCTTCTTTTGATTTTTACCCTTATAACTTATACTCATCTGTTTTGCAGTGGAGTAATGTATTTGAATCGTTAAATGTGTGTAAATGTTTTTTGTTTAGAGCAGGGTCATCTGGTTGTATGACCAGAAAGCAGATTCTCCATTGAATGGGTTTTTAGTGCAGGTTGGACACAACTTGCATTTTACTGAATAACAAATGTTAGGAATTTGATAATTATTCTTGTTTTCGTATCTGCTTCAATTGCTTTAAATTATTAAGAATAATATTCTAATGGACAATAAAAATAATCAATGTGCTGCACAAATTGTGGTACATGTTTCCTCTCTCTCAACAGGGAGTTTCCGTTTCATGACTGCTATGTTTATTCAAACATCAAGTGTGACTATGTTTGATGGAAATCACCACTCCGAGCGTTCTGACGATTGGAGTTATTAGAAGTACTGTTTTCTTTTGCTTGGTGCTTCCTTTGATTGATACCTTTATCACTTATATTTGTCAATTTCACAGTGGAGTAATGTATTTGATTCGTGAAATGTGGGTAAATGTATGTTGTTTAGAGCAGGGTCACCTGGTTGTATGGCCAGAAAGCAGATTCTCTATTCAATGGTCTTTTGGTGCAGATTGGACACCACATGCACCTTACTGAATAACAAATGTTCGAAATTTGATAAATCTTCTTGTTGAGGTATCTCCTTCATTTGCTTTATATTTTTTAAAATATTATTGCAATGGTCACTAAAAATAATAAATGTGCTGCACAAATTGTGGTACATGTTTCTTCCCTCTCAACAGGGAGATTCCGTTTAATGCCTGCTATGTTCTACTTTCGAGTGTAATTGTGTTGGATGGAAGCATTACTCCGAGCATTCTGACAATTGGAGTTATTAGGAAAGACTTCTGTCTTTTGCTGAGTCCTTGTTTTGATTGTTACCCTCATCACATATATTCATCAATTTCACAGTGGAATAATATAGTTGAATAATGAAATGTGTTTAAATATTTGTTGATTACAGCAGGGTCATTTGGTTGTATGGCCAGAAAGCAGATTCCCCATTCAATCGTCTTTTGGTGCATATTTGACACCACATGCACAAATTGTGGTACATGTTTCTTGCCTCTCAACAGGGAGATTCTATTTCATGACTGCTATGTTTGTTCAAACATGGAGTGTGATTTTGTTGGATGGGAACTACCACTCCAACCATCCTGAGTATTGGAGTTATTAGGAAAGACCTCTTTCTTTTCCTAGGTGCTTCGTTTGATTGTTACTCTTATAACTTATATTCATCTGTTTCGCAGTGGAGTAATGTATTTGAATCGTTAAATGTGTGTAAATGTTTTTTGTTTAGAGCAGGGTCATCTGGTTGTATGACCAGAAAGCAGATTCTCCATTGAATGGGTTTTTAGTGCAGATTGGACACCACTTGCATTGTACTGAATAACAAGTGTTAGGAATTTGATAATTATTCTTGTTTTCGTATCTCCTTCAATTGCTTTAAATTATTAAGAATAATATTCCAATGGACACTAAAAATAATCAATGTGCTGCACAAATTGTGGTACATGTTTCTTCTCTGTCAACAGGGAGATTCCGTTTCATGACTGCTATGTTTATTCAAACATCAAGTGTGACTATGTTGGATGGAAATCACCACTCCGAGCGTTCTGACGATTGGAGTTATTAGAAATACTGTTTTCTTTTGCTTGGTGCTTCCTTTGATTGATACCTTTATCACTTATATTCGTCAATTTCACAGTGGAGTAATGTATTTGATTAGTGAAATGTGGGTAAATGTTTGTTGTTTAGAGCAGGGTCATCTGGTTGTATGGCCAGAAAGCAGATTCCTCATTCAATCGTCTTTTGGTGCATATTTGACACCACATGCACAAATTGTGGTACATGTTTCTTCTCTCTCAACAAGGAGATTCCGTTTCATGACTGCTATGTTTATTCAAACATCGAGTGTGATTATGTTGGATGGGAACTACCACTCCAAGGGATCCTGAGTATTGGAGTTATTAGGAAAGACCTCTTTCTTTTCCTAGGTGCTTCTTTTGATTGTTACCCTTATAACTTATATTCATCTGTTTCACAGTGGAGTAGTGTATTTGAATCTTTGAATGTGTGTAAATGTTTTTTGTTTAGAGCAGGGTCATCTGGTTGTATGACCAGAAAGCAGATTCTCCATTGAATGGGTTTTTAGTGCAGATCGGACACCACTTGCATTTTACTGAATAACAAATGTTACGAATTTGATAATTATTCTTGTTTTCGTATCTCCTTCAATTGCTTTAAATTTTTAAAAATCTTATTGCAATGGTCACTAAAAATAATCAATGTGCTGCACAAATTGTTGTACATGTTTCTTCTCTCTGAACAGGGAGATTCCGTTTCATGACTGCTATGTTTATTCAAACATCAAGTGTGATTATGTTGGATGGAAATCACCACTCCGAGCGTTCTGACGATTGTAGTTATTAGAAATACTGTTTTCTTTTGCTAGGTGCTTCCTTTGATTGATACCTTTATCACTTATATTCGTCAATTTCACAGTGGGGTAATGTATCTGATTCGTGAAATGTAGGTAAATGTTTGTTGTTTAGAGCAGTGTCATCTGGTTGTACGACCAGAAAGCAGATTCTCCATTGAATGGGTTTTTAGTGCAGATTGGACACCACTTGCATTTTACTGAATAACAAATGTTAGGAATTGGATAATTATTCCGTTTCATGACTGCTATGTTTATTCAAACATCAAGTGTGATTATGTTGAATGGAAATCACCACTCCGAGCGTTCTGACGATTGGAGTTATTAGAAATTTTGTTTTCTTTTGCTAGGTGCTTCCTTTGATTGATACCTTTATCAGTTATATTCGTCAATTTCACAGTGGAGTAATGTATTTGATTAGTGAAATGTGGGTAAATGTTTGTTGTTTACAGCAGGGTCATCTGGTTGTATGGCCAGAAAGCAGAATCTCTATTCAATGGTCTTTTGGTGCAGATAGGATACCATATGCACCTTACTGAATAACAAATGTTTGGAATTTGATAAATCTTCTTGTGGAGGTATCTCCTTCATTTGCTTTATATTTTTTAAAATATTATTGCAATGGTCACTAAAAATAATAAATGTGCTGCACAAATTGTGGTACATGTTTCTGGCCACTCAACAGGGAGATTCTATTTCATGACTGCTATGTTTGTTCAAACATGGAGTGTGATTTTGTTGGATGGGAACCACCACTCCAAGCATCCTGAGTATTGGAGTTATTAGGAAAGACCTCTTTCTTTTCCTAGGTGCTTCTTTTGATTGTTACCCTTATAACTTATATTCATCTGTTTCGCGGTGGAGTAATGTATTTGAATTGTTAAATGTGTGTAAATGTTTTTTGTTTAGAGCACGGTCATTTGATTGTATGACCAGAAAGCAGATTCTCCATTGAATGGGTTTTTAGTGCAGATTGGACACCACTTGCATTTCACTGAAGAACAAGTGTTAGGAATTTGATAATTATTCTTGTTTTCGTATCTCCTTCAATTACTTTAAATTATTAAGAATAATATTCCAATGGACACTAAAAATAATCAATGTGCTGCACAAATTGTGGTACATGTTTCTTCTCTGTCAACAGGGAGATTCCGTTTCATGACTGCTATGTTTATTCAAACATCAAGTGTGATTATGTTGGATGGAAATCACCACTCCGAGCGTTCCGACGATTGGAGTTATTAGAAGTACTGTTTTCTTTTGCTTGGTGCTTCCTTTGATTGATACCTTTATCACTTATATTCGTCAATTTCACAGTGGAGTAATGTATTTGATTCGTGAAATGTGGGTAAATGTTTGTTGTTTAGAGCAGGGTCTTCTGGTTGTATGGCCAGAAAGCAGATTCTGTATTCAATGGTCTTTTGGTGCAGATTGGACACCACATGCACCTTACTGAATAACAAATGTTCGGAATTTGATAAATCTTCTTGTTGAGGTATCTCCTTCATTTGCTTTATATTTTTTAAAATATTATTGCAATGGTCACTAAAAATAATGAATGTGCTGCGCAAATTGTGGTACATGTTTCTTCCCTCTCAACAGGGAGATTCCGTTTAATGCCTGCTATGTTCTACTTTCGAGTGTAATTTTGTTGGATGGGAAGCACTACTCCGAGCATTCTGACAATTGGAGTTATTAGGAAAGACTTCTTTCTTTTGCTAAGTCCTAGTTTTGATTGTTACCCTCGTCACATATATTCATCAGTTTCACAGTGGAATAATATATTTGAATCGTGAAATATGGGTAAATGATTGTTGATTACAGCAAGGTCATCTGGTTGTATGGCCGGAAAGCAGATTCCCCAATCAGTCGTCTTTTGATGCATATTTGTCACCACATGCACAAATTGTGGTACATGTTTCTTGCCTCTCAACAGGGAGATTCTGTTTCATGACTGCTATGTTTGTTCAAACAAGGATTGTGATTTTGTTGGATGGGAACTACCACTCCAAGCACCCTGGGTATTGGAGTTATTAGGAAAGACCTCTTTCTCTTCCTAGGTGCTTCTTTTGATTGTTACCCTTATAACTTATATTCATCTGTTTCGCAGGGCAGTAATGTATTTAAATTGTTAAATGTGTGTAAATGTTTTTTGTTTAGAGCAGGGTCATCTGGTTGTATGACCAGAAAGCAGATTCTCCGTTCAATGAGTTTTTAGTGCAGATTGGACACCACTTGAATTTTACCGAATAACAAATGTTAGGAATTTGATGAATAGTCTTGTTTTCGTATCTACTTCAATTGCTTTAAATTTTTAAAAATCTTATTGCAGTGGTCACTAAAAATAATCAATGTGCTGCACAAATTGTGGTCCATGTTTTTTCTCTCTCAACAGGGAGATTCCGTTTCATGACTGCTATGTTTATTAGAACATTGAGTGTGATTATGTTGGATGGAAATCACCACTCCGAGCGTTCTGACGATTGGAGTTATTAGAAATACTGCTTTCTTTTGCTAGGTGCTTCCTTTGATTGATACCTTTATCTTTTATATTCGTCAATTTCACAGTGGAGTAATGTATTTGGTACATGAAATGTGGGTATATGTTTGTTGTTTACTGCACGGGCATGTGGTTGTATGGCCAGAAAGCAGATTCTCTATTCAATGGTCTTTTCGTGCAGATTGGACACGACATGCACCTTACTGAATAACGAATGTTCGGAATTTGATAAATCTTCTTGTTGAGGTATCTCCTTCATTTGCTTTATATTTTTTAAAATATTATTGCAATGGGCACTAAAAATAATCAATGTGCTGCACAAATTGTGGTACATGTTTCTTCCCTCTCAACAGGGAGATTCCGTTTAATGCCTGCTATGTTCTACTTTCGAGTGTAATTTTGTTGGATGGAGGCACTACTCCGAGCATTCTGACAATTGGAGTTATTAGGAAAGACTTCTTTCTTTTGCTGAGTCCTTCTTTTGATTGTTACCCTCATCACATTTATTCATCAATTTCACAGTGGAATAATATATTTGAATCGTGAAATGTGTTTAAATATTTGTTGATTACAGCTGGGTCATCTGGTTGTATGGCCAGAAAGCAGATTCCCCATTCAATCGTCTTTTGGTGCATATTTGACACCACATGCACAAATTGTGGTACATGTTTCTTGCCTCTCAAGAGGGAGATTTTGTTTCATGACTGCTATGTTTGTTCAAACATGGAGTGTGATTTTGTTGGATGGGAACTACCACTCCAAGCATACTGAGTATTGGAGTTATTAGGAAAGACCTCTTTCTTTTCCTAGGTGGTTCTTTTGATTGTTACCCTTATAACTTATGTTCATCTGTTTCGCAGTGGAGTAATGTATTTGAATCGTTAAATGTGTGTAAATGTTTTTTGTTTAGAGCAGGGTCATCTGGTTGTATGACCAGAAAGCAGATTCTCCATTGAATGGGTTTTTAGAGCAGATTGGACACCACTTGCCTTTTACTGAATAACAAATGTTAGGAATTTGATAATTATTCTTGTTTTCGTATCTCCTTCAATTGCTTTAAATTTTTAAAAATCATATTGCCATGTTCACTAAAAATAATCAATGTGCTGCACAAATTGTGGTACATGTTTCTTCTCTCTGAACAGGGAGATTCCGTTTCATGACTGCTATGTTTATTCAAACATCAAGTGTGATTATGTTGGATGGAAATCACCACTCCGAGCGTTCTGACGATTATAGTTATTAGAAATCCTGTTTTCTTTTGCTAGGTGCTTCCTTTGATTGATACCTTTATCACTTATATTTGTCAATTTCACAGTGGAGTAATGTATTTGATTCGTGAAATGTGTGTATATGTTTGTTGTTTACAGCAGGGTCATCTGGTTGTATGGACAGAAATAAGATTCTCTATTCAATGGTCTTTTGGTGCAGATTGGACACCACATGCACTTTACTGAATAACAAATGTTAGGAATTTGATAATTATTCTTGTTTTCGTATCTCCTTCAATTGTTTTAAATTTTTAAAAATCTTATTGCAATGGTCACTAAAACAATAAATGTGCTGCACAAATTGTGGTACATGTTTCTTCCCTCTCAACAGGGAGATTCCGTTTAATGACTGCTTGTTCTAATTTCGAGTGTGATTTTGTTGGATGGGAAGCACTACTCCGAGCATTCTGACAATTGTAGTTATTAGGAAAGACATCTTTCTTTTGCTGAGTCCTTGTTTTGATTGTTACCCTCATCACATATATTTATCAATTTCACAGTGGAATAATATATTTGAATCGTGAAATGTGGGTAAATGTTTGTTGATTACAGCAGGGTCATCTGGTTGTATGGCCAGAAATCAGATTCCCCATTCAATCGTCTTGTGGTGCATATTTGACAGCACATGCACAAATTGTGGTACAT
This sequence comes from Schistocerca gregaria, assembly GCF_023897955.1. Lineage (NCBI taxonomy): Eukaryota > Metazoa > Arthropoda > Insecta > Orthoptera > Acrididae > Schistocerca > Schistocerca gregaria. Next base: position 12,609,489 of record NW_026061795.1, on the reverse strand, counting down.
GTTTCTTGCCTCTCAACAGGGAGATTCTCTTTCATGACTGCTATGTTTGTTCAAACATGGAGTGTGATTTTGCTGGATGGGAACTACCACTCCAAGCAACCTGAGTATAGGAGTTATTGGTAAAGACCTCCTTCTTTTCCTAGGTGCTTCTTTGATTTTTACCCTTATAACTTATACTCATCTATTTCCCAGTGGAGTAATGTGTTAGAATCGTTAAATGTGTGTAAATGTTTTTTGTTTAGAGCAGGGTCATCTGGTAGTACGACCATAACTCAGATTCTCCATTGAATGGGTTTTTAGTGCAGATTGGACACCACTTGCATTTTACTGAATAACAAATGTTAGGAATTGGATAATTATTCTTGTTTTCGTATCTCCTTCAATTGCTTTAAATTATTAAGAATAATATTCCAATGGACACTAAGAATAATCAATGTGCTGCACAAATTGTGGTACATGTTTCTTCTCTCTCAACCGGGAGGTTCCGTTTCATGACTGCTATGTTTATTCAAACATCAAGTGTGATTATGTTGGATGGAAATCACCACTCCGAGCGTTCTGACGATTGGAGTTATTAGGAATTTTGTTTTCTTTTGCTAGGTGCTTCCTTTGATTGATACCTTTATCACTTATATTCGTCAATTTCACAGTGGAGTAATGTATTTGATTTGTGAAATGTGGGTAAATGTTTGTTGTTTACAGCAGGGTCATCTGGTTGTATGGCCAGAAAGCAGATTCTCTATTCAATGGTCTTTCGGTGCAGATTGGACACCACATGCACCTTACTGAATAACAAATGTTCGGAATTTGATAAATCTTCTTGTGGAGGTATCTCCTTCATTTGTTTTATATTTTTTAAAATATTATTGCAATGGTCACTAAAAATAATAAATGTGCTGCACAAATTGTGGTACATGTTTCTTCCCTCTCAACAGGGAGATTCCGTTTAATGCCTGCTATGTTCTACTTTCGAGTGGAATTTTGTTGGATGGAAGCACTACTCCGAGCATTCTGACAATTGGAGTTATTAGGAAAGACTTCTTTCTTTTGCTGAGTCCTTGTTTTGATTGTTACCCTCATCACATATATTCATCAATTTCACAGTGGAATAATACAGTTGAATAATGAAATGTGTTTAAATATTTGTTGATTACAGCAGGGTCATCTGGTTGTATGGCCAGAAAGCAGATTCCAGATTCAATCGTCTTTTGGTGCATATTTGACACCACATTCACAAATTGTGGTACATGTTTTTTGCCTCTCAACAGGGAGATTCTATATCATGACTGCTATGTTTGTTCAAACATGGAGTGTGATTTTGTTGGGTGGGAACTACCACTCCAAGCATCCTGAGTATTGGAGTTATTAGGAAAGAACTCTTTCTTTTCCTAGGTGCTTCTTTTGATTGTTACCCTTATAACTTATATTCATCTGTTTCGCAGTGGAGTAATGTATTTGAATCGTTAAATGTGTGTAAATGTATTTTGTTTAGAGCACGGTCATTTGGTTGTATGACCAGAAAGCAGATTCTCCATTGAATGGGTTTTTAGTGCAGATTGGACTCCACTTGCATTTTACTGAATAACAAGTGTTAGGAATTTGATAATTATTCTTGTTTTCGTATCTCTTTCAATTGCTTTAAATGTTTAAAAATCTTATTGCAATGGTCACTAAAAATAATCAGTGTGCTGCACAAATTGTGGTCCATGTTTCTTCTCTCTCTACTAGGAGATTCCGTTTCATGACTGCTATGTTTATTCAAACATCGAGGGTGATTATGTTGGATGGAAATCACCACTCCGAGCGTTCTGACGATTGGAGTTATTAGAAATACTGTTTTCTTTTGCTAAGTGCTTCCTTTGATTGATACCTTTATCAGTTATATTCGTCAATTTCACAGTGGAGTAATGTATTTGATTCGTGAAATGTGGGGAAATGTTTGTTGTTTACAGCAGGGTCATGTGGTTGTATGGCCAGAAAGCAGGTTCTCTATTCAATGGTCTTTTGATGCAGATTGGACCCCACATGCACATTACTGAATAACGAATTTTCTGAATTTGATAAATCTTCTTGTTTAGGTATCTCTTTCATTTGCTTTTTATTTTTAAAAATTTTATTGCAATGGTCACTAAAAATAATAAATGTGCTGCACAAATTGTGGTACATGTAACTGGCCACTCAACAGGGAGATTCTATTTCATGACTGCTATGTTTGTTCAAACATGGAGTGTGATTTTTTTGGATGGGAACCACCACTCCAAGCATCCTGAGTATTGGAGTTATTAGGAAAGACCTCTTTCTTTTCCTAGGTGCTTCTTTTGATTGTTACCCTTATAACTTATATTCATCTGTTTCGCGGTGGTGTAATGTATTTGAATCGTTAAATGTGTGTAAATGTTTTTTGTTTAGAGCACGGTCATTTGATTGTATGACCAGAAAGCAGATTCTCCATTGAATGGGTTTCTAGTGCAGATTGGACACCACTTGCATTTCACTGAATAACAAGTGTTAGGAATTTGATAATTATTCTTGTTTTCGTATCTCCTTCAATTACTTTAAATTATTAAGAATAATATTCCAATGGACACTAAAAATAATCAATGTGCTGCACAAATTGTGGTACATGTTTCTTCTCTGTCAACAGGGAGATTCCGTTTCATGACTGCTATGTTTATTCAAACATCAAGTGTGACTATGTTGGATGGAAATCACCACTCCGAGCGTTCCGACGATTGGAGTTATTAGAAGTACTGTTTTCTTTTGCTTGGTGCTTCCTTTGATTGATACCTTTATCACTTATATTCGTCAATTTCACAGTGGAGTAAAGTATTTGATTCGTGAAATGTGGGTAAATGTTTGTTGTTTAGAGCAGGGTCATCTGGTTGTATGGCCAGAAAGCAGATTCTGTATTCAATGGTCTTTTGGTGCAGATTGGACACCACATGCACCTTACTGAATAACAAATGTTCGGAATTTGATAAATCTTCTTGTTGAGGTATCTCCTTCATTTGCTTTATATTTTTTAAAATATTATTGCAATGGTCACTAAAAATAATAAATGTGCTGCACAAATTGTGGTACATGTTACTTCCCTCTCAACAGGGAGATTCCGTTTAATGCCTGCTATGTTCTACTTTCGAGTGTAATTTTGTTGGATGGAAGCACTACTCCGAGCATTCTGACAATTGGAGTTATTAGGAAAGACTTCTGTCTTTTGCTGAGTCCTTGTTTTGATTGTTACCCTCATCACATATATTCATCAATTTCACAGTGGAATAATATAGTTGAATAATGAAATGTGTTTAAATGTTTGTTGATTACTGCAGGGTCATCTGGTTGTATGGCCAGAAAGCAGATTCCCCATTCAATCGTCTTTTGGTGCATATTTGACACCACATGCACAAATTGTGGTACATGTTTCTTCTCTCTCAACAAGGAGATTCCCTTTCATGACTGCTATGTTTGTTCAAACATGGAGAGTGATTTTGTTGGATGGGAACTACCACTCCATTCGTCCTGAGTATTGGTGTTATTAGGAAAGACCTCTTTCTTTTCCTAGGTGGTTCTTTTGATTGTTACCGTTATAACTTATATTCATCTGTTTTGCAGTGGAGTAACGTTTATGAATCGTTAAATGTGTGTAAAAGTTTTTTGTTTAGAGCAGGGTCATCTGGTTGTATGACCTGAAAGCAGATTCTCCATTCAATGGGTTTTTGGTGCAGATTGGACACCACCTGCATTTTACTGAATAACAAATGTTAGGAATTTGATAATTATTCTTGTTTTCGTATCTCCTTCAATTGCTTTAAATTTTTAAAAATCTTATTGCAATGGTCACTAAAAATAATCAATGTGCTGCACAAATTGTGGTACATGTTTTTTCTCTCTCAACAGGGAGATTCCGTTTCATTACTGCTATGTTTATTCAAACATCGAGTGTGATTATGTTGGATGGAAATCACCACTCCGAGCATTCTGTCGATTGGAGTTATTAGAAATACTGTTTTCTTTTGCTAGGTGCTTCCTTTGATTGATACCTTTATCACTTATATTCGTCAATTTCACAGTGGAGTAATGTATTTGATTCGTGAAATGTGGGTAAATGTTTGTTGTTTACAGCAGGGTCATCTGGTTTTATGGCAAGAATGCAGATTCTCTATTCAATGGTGTTTTGATGCAGATTGGACACCACATGCACATTACTGAATAACGAATGTTCGGAATTTGATAAGTCTTCTTGTTGAGGTATCTCCTTCATTTGCTTTTTATTTTTAAAAATATTAATGCAATGGTCACTAAAAATAATCAATGTGCTGCACAAATTGTGGAACATGTTTCTTCCCTCTCAACAGGGAAATTCTGTTTAATGCCTGCTAAGTTTGTTCTACCTTTGAGTGTGATTTTGTTGCATAGGAAGTACTACTTCGAGCATTCTGACAATTGGAGTTATTAGCAATGACTTCTTTCTTTTGCTGAGTCCTTGTTTTGATTGTTACCCTCATCACATATATTCATCAATTTCACAGTGGAATAATATATTTGAATCGTGAAATGTGGGTAAATATTTGTTGATTACAGCAATGTCATCTGGTTGTATGGCCAGAAAGCAGATTCCCCATTCAGTCATCTTTTGGTGCATATTTGACACCGCATGCACAAATTGTGGTACATATTTCTTGCCTCTCAACAGGGAGATTCTGTTTCATGACTGCTATGTTTGTTCAAACATGGAGTGTGATTTTGTTGGATGGGAACTACCACTCCAAGCATCCTGAGTATAGGAGTTATTGGGAATGACCTCCTTCTTTTCCTAGGTGCTTCTTTTGATTTTTACCCTTATAACTTATACTCATCTGTTTTGCAGTGGAGTAATGTATTTGAATCGTTAAATGTGTGTAACTGTTTTTTGTTTAGAGCAGGGTCATCTGGTTGTATGACCAGAAAGCAGATTCTCCATTGAATGGGTTTTTAGTGCAGGTTGGACACCACTTGCATTTTACTGAATAACAAATGTTAGGAATTTGATAATTATTCTTGTCTTCGTATCTCATTCAATTGCTTTAAATTATTAAGAATAATATTCCAATGGACACTAAAAATAATCAATGTGCTGCACAAATTGTGGAACATGTTTCTTCTCTCTCAACAGGGAGATTCCGTTTCATGACTGCTATGTTTATTCAAACATCAAGTGTGATTATGTTGGATGGAAATCACCACTCCGAGCGTTCTGACGATTGGAGTTATTAGAAGTACTGTTTTCTTTTGCTTGGTGCTTCCTTTGATTGATACCTTTATCTTTTATATTCGTCAATTTCACAGTAGAGTAATGTATTTGATACGTGAAATGTGGGTATATGTTTGTTGTTTACAACAGGGTCATGTGGTTGTATGGCCAGAAAGCAGATTCTCTATTCAATGGTCTTTTGGTGCAGATTGGACACGACATGCACCTTACTGAATTACGAATGTTCGGAATTTGATGAATCTTCTTGTTGAGGTATCTCCTTCATTTGCTTTATATTTTTTAAAATATTATTGCAATGGTCACTAAAAATAATCAATGTGCTGCACAAATTGTGGTACATGTTTCTTCCCTCTCAACAGGGAGATTCCGTTTAATGCCTGCTATGTTCTACTTTCGAGTGTAATTTTGTTTGATGGAAGCACTACTCCGAGCATTCTGACAATTGGAGTTATTAGCAATGACTTCTTTCTTTTGCTGAGTCCTTGTTTTGATTGTTACCCTCATCACATATATTCATCAATTTCACAGTGGAATAATATATTTGAATCATGAAATGTGGGTAAATATTTGTTGATTACAGCAGGGTCATCTGGTTGTATGGCCAGAAAGCAGATTCCCCATTCAGTCATCTTTTGGTGCATATTTGACACAACATGCACAAATTGTGGTACATATTTCTTGCCTCTCAACAGGGAGATTCTGTTTCATGACTGCTATGTTTGTTCAAACATGGAGTGTGATTTTGTTGGATGGGAACTACCACTCCAAGCATCCTGAGTATAGGAGTTATTGGGAAAGACCTCCTTCTTTTCCTAGGTGCTTCTTTTGATTTTTACCCTTATAACTTATACTCATCTGTTTTGCAGTGGAGTAATGTATTTGAATCGTTAAATGTGTGTAAATGTTTTTTGTTTAGAGCAGGGTCATCTGGTTGTATGACCAGAAAGCAGATTCTCCATTGAATGGGTTTTTAGTGCAGGTTGGACACAACTTGCATTTTACTGAATAACAAATGTTAGGAATTTGATAATTATTCTTGTTTTTGTATCTGCTTCAATTGCTTTAAATTATTAAGAATAATATTCCAATGGACAATAAAAATAATCAATGTGCTGCACAAATTGTGGTACATGTTTCCTCTCTCTCAACAGGGAGATTCCGTTTCATGACTGCTATGTTTATTCAAACATCAAGTGTGACTATGTTTGATGGAAATCACCACTCCGAGCGTTCTGACGATTGGAGTTATTAGAAGTACTGTTTTCTTTTGCTTGGTGCTTCCTTTGATTGATACCTTTATCACTTATATTTGTCAATTTCACAGTGGAGTAATGTATTTGATTCGTGAAATGTGGGTAAATGTATGTTGTTTAGAGCAGGGTCACCTGGTTGTATGGCCAGAAAGCAGATTCTCTATTCAATGGTCTTTTGGTGCAGATTGGACACCACATGCACCTTACTGAATAACAAATGTTCGAAATTTGATAAATCTTCTTGTTGAGGTATCTCCTTCATTTGCTTTATATTTTTTAAAATATTATTGCAATGGTCACTAAAAATAATAAATGTGCTGCACAAATTGTGGTACATGTTTCTTCCCTCTCAACAGGGAGATTCCGTTTAATGCCTGCTATGTTCTACTTTCGAGTGTAATTGTGTTGGATGGAAGCACTACTCCGAGCATTCTGACAATTGGAGTTATTAGGAAAGACTTCTGTCTTTTGCTGAGTCCTTGTTTTGATTGTTACCCTCATCACATATATTCATCAATTTCACAGTGGAATAATATAGTTGAATAATGAAATGTGTTTAAATGTTTGTTGATTACAGCAGGGCCATCTGGTTGTATGGCCAGAAAGCAGATTCCCCATTCAATCGTCTTTTGGTGCATATTTGACACCACATGCACAAATTGTGGTACATGTTTCTTCTCTCTCAACAAGGAGATTCCGTTTCATGACTGCTATGTTTATTCAAACATCGAGTGTGATTATGTTGGATGGGAACTACCACTCCAAGCATCCTGAGTATTGGAGTTATTAGGAAAGACCTCTTTCTTTTCCTAGGTGGTTCTTTTGATTGTTACCCTTATAACTTATATTCATCTGTTTCACAGTGGAGTAATGTATTTGAATCTTTGAATGTGTGTAAATGTTTTTTGTTTAGAGCAGGGTCATCTGGTTGTATGACCAGAAAGCAGATTCTCCATTGAATGGGTTTTTAGTGCAGATCGGACACCACTTGCATTTTACTGAATAACAAATGTTACGAATTTGATAATTATTCTTGTTTTCGTATCTCCTTCAATTGCTTTAAATTTTTAAAAATCTTATTGCAATGGTCACTAAAAATAATCAATGTGCTGCACAAATTGTGGTACATGTTTCTTCTCTCTGAACAGGGAGATTCCGTTTCATGACTGCTATGTTTATTCAAACATCAAGTGTGATTATGTTGGATGGAAATCACCACTCCGAGCGTTCTGACGATTGTAGTTATTAGAAACACTGTTTTCTTTTGCTAGGTGCTTCCTTTGATTGATACCTTTATCACTTATATTCGTCAATTTCACAGTGGGGTAATGTATCTGATTCGTGAAATGTAGGTAAATGTTTGTTGTTTAGAGCAGTGTCATCTGGTTGTATGACCAGAAAGGAGATCCTCCATTGAAAGGGTTTTTAGTGCAGATTGGACTCCACTTGCATTTTACTGAATAACAAATGTTAGGAATTGGATAATTATTCTTGTTTTCGTATCTCCTTCAATTGCTTTAAATTATTAAGAATAATATTCCAATGGACACTAAAAATAATAAATGTGCTTCACAAATTGTGGTACATGTTTCTTCTCTCTCAACAGGGAGATTCCGTTTCATGACAGCTATGTTTATTCAAACATCAAGTGTGATTATGTTGGATGGAAATCACCACTCCGAGCGTTCTGACGATTGGAGTTATTAGAAATACTGTTTTCTTTTGCTTGGTGCTTCCTTTGATTGATACCTTTATCACTTATATTCGTCAATTTCACAGTGGAGTAATGTATTTGATTAGTGAAATGTGGGTAAATGTTTGTTGTTTAGAGCAGGGTCATCTGGTTGTATGGCCAGAAAGCAGATTCCTCATTCAATCGTCTTTTGGTGCATATTTGACACCACATGCACAAATTGTGGTACATGTTTCTTCTCTCTCAACAAGGAGATTCCGTTTCATGACTGCTATGTTTATTCAAACATCGAGTGTGATTATGTTGGATGGGAACTACCACTCCAAGCATCCTGAGTATTGGAGTTATTAGGAAAGACCTCTTTCTTTTCCTAGGTGGTTCTTTTGATTGTTACCCTTATAACTTATATTCATCTGTTTCACAGTGGAGTAATGTATTTGAATCTTTGAATGTGTGTAAATGTTTTTTGTTTAGAGCAGGGTCATCTGGTTGTATGACCAGAAAGCAGATTCTCCATTGAATGGGTTTTTAGTGCAGATCGGACACCACTTGCATTTTACTGAATAACAAATGTTACGAATTTGATAATTATTCTTGTTTTCGTATCTCCTTCAATTGCTTTAAATTTTTAAAAATCTTATTGCAATGGTCACTAAAAATAATCAATGTGCTGCACAAATTGTGGTACATGTTTCTTCTCTCTGAACAGGGAGATTCCGTTTCATGACTGCTATGTTTATTCAAACATCAAGTGTGATTATGTTGGATGGAAATCACCACTCCGAGCGTTCTGACGATTGTAGTTATTAGAAATACTGTTTTCTTTTGCTAGGTGCTTCCTTTGATTGATACCTTTATCACTTATATTCGTCAATTTCACAGTGGGGTAATGTATCTGATTCGTGAAATGTAGGTAAATGTTTGTTGTTTAGAGCAGTGTCATCTGGTTGTATGACCAGAAAGGAGATTCTCCATTGAAAGGGTTTTTAGTGCAGATTGGACTCCACTTGCATTTTACTGAATAACAAATGTTAGGAATTGGATAATTATTCTTGTTTTCGTATCTCCTTCAATTGCTTTAAATTATTAAGAATAATATTCCAATGGACACTAAAAATAATAAATGTGCTTCACAAATTGTGGTACATGTTTCTTCTCTCTCAACAGGGAGATTCCGTTTCATGACAGCTATGTTTATTCAAACATCAAGTGTGATTATGTTGGATGGAAATCACCACTCCGAGCGTTCTGACGATTGGAGTTATTAGAAATACTGCTTTCTTTTGCTAGGTGCTTCCTTTGATTGATATCTTTATCACTTATATTTGTCAATTTCACAGTGGAGTAATGTATTTGATTCGTGAAATGTGGGTAAATGTTTGTTGTTTACAGGAGGGTCATCTGGTTGTATGGCCAGAAAGCAGATACTCTATTCAATGGTCTTTTGGTGCAGATTGGACACCACATGCACCTTACTGAATAACAAATATTCGGAATTTGATAAATCTTCTTGTTGAGGTATCTCCTTCATTTGCTTTATATTTTTTAAAATATTATTGCAATGGTCACTAAGAATAATAAATGTGCTGCACAAATTGTGGTACGTGTTTCTTCCCTCTCAACAGGGAGATTCTGTTTAATGCCTGCTATGTTCTACTTTCGAGTGTAATTTTGTTGGATGGAAGCACTACTCCGAGCATTATGACAATTGGAGTTATTAGGAAAGACTTCTTTCTTTTGCTGAGTCCTTGTTTTGATTGTTACCCTCATCACATATATTCATCAATTTCACAGTGGAATAATATAGTTGAATAATGAAATGTGTTTAAATATTTGTTGATTACAGCAGGGTCATTTGGTTGTATGGCCAGAAAGCAGATTCCCCATTCAATCGTCTTTTGGTGCATATTTGACACCACATGCACAAATTGTGGTACATGTTTCTTGCCTCTCAACAGGGAGATTCTATTTCATGACTGCTATGTTTGTTCAAACATGGAGTGTGATTTTGTTGGATGGGAACTACCACTCCAACCATCCTGAGTATTGGAGTTATTAGGAAAGACCTCTTTCTTTTCCTAGGTGCTTCGTTTGATTGTTACTCTTATAACTTATATTCATCTGTTTCGCAGTGGAGTAATGTATTTGAATCGTTAAATGTGTGTAAATGTTTTTTGTTTAGAGCAGGGTCATCTGGTTGTATGACCAGAAAGCAGATTCTCCATTGAATGGGTTTTTAGTGCAGATTGGACACCACTTGCATTGTACTGAATAACAAGTGTTAGGAATTTGATAATTATTCTTGTTTCCGTATCTCCTTCAATTGCTTTAAATTATTAAGAATAATATTCCAATGGACACTAAAAATAATCAATGTGCTGCACAAATTGTGGTACATGTTTCTTCTCTGTCAACAGGGAGATTCCGTTTCATGACTGCTATGTTTATTCAAACATCAAGTGTGACTATGTTGGATGGAAATCACCACTCCGAGCGTTCTGACGATTGGAGTTATTAGAAGTACTGTTTTCTTTTGCTTGGTGCTTCCTTTGATTGATACCTTTATCACTTATATTCGTTAATTTCACAGTGGAGTAATGTATTTGATTAGTGAAATGTGGGTAAATGTTTGTTGTTTAGAGCAGGGTCATCTGGTTGTATGGCCAGAAAGCATATTCCTCATTCAATCGTCTTTTGGTGCATATTTGACACCACATGCACAAATTGTGGTACATGTTTCTTCTCTCTCAACAAGGAGATTCCGTTTCATGACTGCTATGTTTATTCAAACATCGAGTGTGATTATGTTGGATGAAAATCACCACACCGAGCGTTCTGACGATTGGAGTTATTAGAAATACTGGTCTCTTTTGCTAGGTGCTTCCTTTGATTGATACCTTTATCAGTTATATTCGTCAATTTCACAGTGGAGTAATGTATTTGATTCCTGAAATGTGGGTAAATGTTTGTTGTTTACAGCAGGGTCATCTGGTTGTATGGCCAGAAAGCAGATTCTCTATTCAATGGTCTTTTGGTGCAGATAGGACACCACATGCACTTTACTGAATAACGAATGTTCGGAATTTGATAAATCTTCTTGTTTAGGTATCTCCTTCATTTGTTTTTTATTTTTAAAAATCTTATTGCAATGGTCATTAAAAATAATCAATGTGCTGCACAAATTGTGGTACATGTTTCTTCTCTCTCAACAGGGAGATTCCGTTTCATGACTGCTATGTTTATTCAAACATCGAGTGTGATTATGTTGGATGGGAACTACCACTCCAAGCATCCTGAGTATTGGAGTTATTAGGAAAGACCTCTTTCTTTTCCTAGGTGCTTCTTTTGATTGTTACCCTTATAACTTATATTCATCTGTTTCGCAGTGGAGTAATGTATTTGAATCGTTGAATGTGTGTAAATGTTTTTTGTTTAGAGCAGGGTCATCTGGTTGTATGACCAGAAAGCAGATTCTCCATTGAATGGGTTTTTAGTGCAGATCGGACACCACTTGCATTTTACTGAATAACAAATGTTAGGAATTTGATAATTATTCTTGTTTTCGTATCTCCTTCAATTGCTTTAAATTTTTAAAAATCTTATTGCAATGGTCACTAAAAATAATCAATGTGCTGCACAAATTGTGGTACATGTTTCTTCTCTCTGAACCGGGAGATTCCGTTTCATGACTGCTATGTTTATTCAAACATCAAGTGTGATTATGTTGGATGGAAATCACCACTCCGAGCGTTCTGACGATTGGAGTTATTAGAAATACTGTTTTCTTTTGCTAGGTGCTTCCTTTGATTGATACCTTTATCACTTATATTCGTCAATTTCACATGGGGTAATGTATTTGATTCGTGAAATGTAGGTAAATGTTTGTTGTTTAGAGCAGGGTCGTCTGGTTGTACGACCAGAAAGGAGATTCTCCATTGAATGGGTTTTTAGTGCAGATTGGACACCACTTGCATTTTACTGAATAAGAAATGTTAGGAATTGGATAATTATTCTTGATTTCGTATCTCCTTCAATTGTTTTAAATTATTAAGAATAATATTCCAATAGACACTAAAAATAATAAATGTGCTGCACAAATTGTGGTACATGTTTCTTCTCTCTCAACAGGGAGATTCCGTTTCATGACTGCTATGTTTATTCAAACATCAAGTGTGATTATGTTGGATGGAAATCACCACTCCGAGCGTTCTGACGATTGGAGTTATTAGAAATACTGTTTTCTTTTGCTAGGTGCTTCCTTTGATTGATACCTTTATCACTTATATTTGTCAATTTCACAGTGGAGTAATGTATTTGATTCGTGAAATGTGGGTAAATGTTTGTTGTTTACAGCAGGGTCATCTGGTTGTATTGCCAGAAAGCAGATTCTCTATTCAATGGTCTTTTGGTGCAGATTGGACACCACATGCACCTTACTGAATAACAAATGTTCGGAATTTGATAAATCTTCTTGTTGAGGTATCTCCTTCATTTGCTTTATATTTTTTAAAATATTATTGCAATGGTCACTAAAAATATTAAATGGGCTGCACAAATTGTGGTACGTGTTTCTTCCCTCTCAACAGGGAGATTCTGTTTAATGCCTGCTATGTTCTACTTTCGAGTGTAATTTTGTTGGATGGAAGCACTACTCCGAGCATTCTGACAATTAGAGTTATTAGGAAAGACTTCTTTCCTTTGCTGAGCCCTTGTTTTGATTGTTACCCTCATCACATATATTCATCAATTTCACAGTGGAATAATATAGTTGAATAATGAAATGTGTTTAAATATTTGTTGATTACAGCAGGGTCATCTGGTTGTATGGCCAGAAAGCAGATTCCCCATTCAGTCGTCTTTTAGTGCATATTTGACACCACATGCACAAATTGTGGTACATGTTTCTTGCCCCTCAACAGGGAGATTCTGTTTCATGACTGCTATGTTTGTTCAAACATGGAGTGTAATTTTGTTGGATGGGAACTACCACTCCAAGCATCCAGAGTATTGGAGTTATTAGGAAAGACTTCTTTCTTTTCCTAGGTGCTTCTTTTGATTGTTACCCTTATAACTTATATTCATCTGTTTCGCAATGGAGTAATGTATTTGAATCGTTAAATGTGTGTAAATGTTTTTTGTTTAGAGCAGGGTCATCTGGTTGTATGACGAGAAAGCAGATTCTCCATTGAATGGGTTTTTACTGCAGATTGGACACCACTTGCAATTTACTGAATAACAAATGTTAGGAATTTGATAATTATTCTTGTTTTCGTATCTCCTTCAATTGCTTTAAATTATTAAGAATAATATTCCAGTGGACACTAAAAATAATCAATGTGCTGCACAAATTGTGGTACATGTTTCTTCTCTCTCAACAGGGAGATTCCGTTTCATGACTGCTATGTTTATTCAAACATCAAGTGTGACTATGTTGGATGGAAATCACCACTCCGAGCGTTCTGACGATTGGAGTTATTAGAAATACTGTTTTCTTTTGCTAGGTGCTTCCTTTGATTGATACTTTTATCACTTATATTCGTCAATTTCACAGTGGAGTAATGTATTTGATTCGTGAAATGTGGGTAAATATTTGTTGATTTCAGCAGGGTCATCTGGTTGTATGGCCAGAAAGCAGATTCCCCATTCAATCGTCTTTTGGTGCATATTTGACACCACATGCACAAATTGTGGTACATGTTTCTTGCCCCTCAACAGGGAGATTCTGTTTCATGACTGCTATGTTTGTTCAAACATGGAGTGTGATTTTGTTGGATGGGAACTACCACTCCAAGCATCCTGAGTATTGGAGTTATTAGGAAAGACCTCTTTCTTTTCCTAGGTGGTTCTTTTGATTGTTACCCTTATAACTTATATTCATCTGTTTCTCAGTGAAGTAATGTATTTGAATCGTTAAATGTGTGTAAATGTTTTTTGTTTAGAGCAGGGTCATCTGGTTGTATGACGAGAAAGCAGATTCTCCATTGAATGGGTTTTTACTGCAGAGTGGACACCACTTGCATTTTACTGAATAACAAATGTTAGGAATTTGATAATTATTCTTGTTTTCGTATCTCCTTCAATTGCTTTAAATTATTAAGTATAATATTCCAATGGACACTAAAAATAATCAATGTGCTGCACAAATTGTGGTACATGTTTCTTCTCTCTCAACAGGGAGATTCCGTTTCATGACTGCTATGTTTATTCAAACATCAAGTGTGACTATGTTGGATGGAAATCACCACTCCGAGCGTTCTGACGATTGGAGTTATTGAAGTACTCTTTTTTTTTTTTGCTTGGTGCTTCCTTTGATTGATACGTTTATCACTTATATTCGTCAATTTCACAGTGGAGTAATGTATTTGATTCGTGAAATGTCGGTAAATGTTTGTTGTTTACAGCAGGGTCATCTGGTTGTATGGCCAGAGAGCAGACTCTCTATTCAGTGGTCTTTTGGTGCAGACTGGACACCACATGCACCTTACTGAATAACGAATGTTCGGAATTTGATAAATCTTCTTGTTTTGGTATCTCCTTCATTTGCTTTGTGTTTTTTAAAATATTATTGCAATGGTCACTAAAACAATAAATGTGCTGCACAAATTGTGGTACATGTTTCTTCCCTCTCAACAGGGAGATTCCGTTTAATGCCTGCTATGTTCTACTTTCGAGTGTAATTTTGTTGGATGGAAGCACTACTCCGAGCATTCTGACAATTGGAGTTATTAGGAAAGACTTCTTTCTTATGCTAAGTCCTAGTTTTGATTGTTACCCTCATCACATATATTCATCAATTTCACAGTGGAATAATATATTTGAATCGTGAAATGTGGGTAATTGTTGATTATAGCAAGGTCATCTGGTTGTATGGCCAGAAAGCAGATTATCCATTCAATGGGTTTTTGGTGCAGTTTGGACACCACTTGCATTTTACTGAATAACAAATGTTAGGAATTGGATAATTATTCTTGTTTTCGTATCTCCTTCAATTGCTTTAAATTATTAAGAATAATATTCCAGTGGACACTAAAAATAATCAATGTGCTGCACAAATTGTGGTACATGTTTCTTCTCTCTGAACAGGGAGATTCCGTTTCATGACTGCTATGTTTATTCAAACATCAAGTGTGATTATGTTGGATGGAAATCACCACTCCGAGCGTTCTGACGATTGGAGTTATTAGAAGTACTCTTTTTTTTTTTTTGCTTGGTGCTTCCTTTGATTGATACCTTTATCACTTATATTCGTCAATTTCACAGTGGAGTAATGTATTTGATTAGTGAAATGTGGGTAAATGTTTGTTGTTTAGAGCAGGGTCATCTGGTTGTATGGCCAGAAAGCAGATTCCCCATTCAATCGTCTTTTGGTGCACATTTGACACCACATGCACAAATTGTGGTACATGTTTCTTGCCCTTCAACAGGGAGATTCTGTTTCATGACTGCTATGTTTGTTCAAACATGGAGTGTGATTTTGTTGGATGGGAACTACCACTCCAAGCATCCTGAGTATTGGAGTTATTAGGAAAGACCTCTTTCTTTTCCTAGGTGGTTCTTTTGATTGTTACCCTTATAACTTATATTCATCTGTTTCGCAGTGGAGTAATGTATTTGAATCGTTAAATGTGTGTAAATGTTTTTTGTTTAGAGCAGGGTCATCTGGTTGTATGACGAGAAAGCAGATTCTCCATTGAATGGGTTTTTACTGTAGATTGGACACCACTTGCATTTTACTGAATAACAAATGTTAGGAATTTGATAATTATTCTTGTTTTCGTATCTCCTTCAATTGCTTTAAATTATTAAGTATAATATTCCAATGGACACTAAAAATAATCAATGTGCTGCACAAATTGTGGTACATGTTTCTTCCCTTTTAACAGGGAGATTCCGTTTAATGCCTGCTATGTTCTAATTTCGAGTGTAATTTTGTTGGATGGAAGCACTACTCCGAGCATTCTGACAATTGGAGTTATTAGGAAAGACTTCTTTCTTATGCTAAGTCCTAGTTTTGATTGTTACCCTCATCACATATATTCATCAATTTCACAGTGGAATAATATATTTGATTCGTGAAATGTGGGTAATTGTTGATTATAGCAAGGTCATCTGGTTGTATGGCCAGAAAGCAGATTATCCATTCAATGGGTTTTTGGTACAGTTTGGACACCACTTGCATTTTACAGAATAACAAATGTTAGGAATTTGATAATTATTCTTGTTTTCGTATCGCCTTCAATTGCTTTAAATTTTTAAAAATCTTATTGCAATGGTCACTAAAACAATAAATGTGCTGCACAAATTGTGGTACATGTTTCTTCCCTCTCAACAGGGAGATTCCGTTTAATGACTGCTTGTTCTAATTTCGAGTGTGATTTTGTTGGATGGGAAGCACTACTCCGAGCATTCTGACAATTGTAGTTATTAGGAAAGACATCTTTCTTTTGCTGAGTCCTTGTTTTGATTGTTACCCTCATCACATATATTTATCAATTTCACAGTGGAATAATATATTTGAATCGTGAAATGTGGGTAAATGTTTGTTGATTACAGCAGGGTCATCTGGTTGTATGGCCAGAAATCAGATTCCCCATTCAATCGTCTTGTGGTGCATATTTGACAGCACATGCACAAATTGTGGTACATGTTTCTTGCCTCTCAACAGGGAGATTCTCTTTCATGACTGCTATGTTTGTTCAAACATGGAGTGTGATTTTGCTGGATGGGAACTACCACTCCAAGCAACCTGAGTATAGGAGTTATTGGTAAAGACCTCCTTCTTTTCCTAGGTGCTTCTTTGATTTTTACCCTTATAACTTATACTCATCTATTTCCCAGTGGAGTAATGTGTTAGAATCGTTAAATGTGTGTAAATGTTTTTTGTTTAGAGCAGGGTCATCTGGTAGTACAACCATAACTCAGATTCTCCATTGAATGGGTTTTTAGTGCAGATTGGACACCACTTGCATTTTACTGAATAACAAATGTTAGGAATTGGATAATTATTCTTGTTTTCGTATCTCCTTCAATTGCTTTAAATTATTAAGAATAATATTCCAATGGACACTAAGAATAATCAATGTGCTGCACAAATTGTGGTACATGTTTCTTCTCTCTCAACCGGGAGGTTCCGTTTCATGACTGCTATGTTTATTCAAACATCAAGTGTGATTATGTTGGATGGAAATCACCACTCCGAGCGTTCTGACGATTGGAGTTATTAGGAATTTTGTTTTCTTTTGCTAGGTGCTTCCTTTGATTGATACCTTTATCACTTATATTCGTCAATTTCACAGTGGAGTAATGTATTTGATTTGTGAAATGTGGGTAAATGTTTGTTGTTTACAGCAGGGTCATCTGGTTGTATGGCCAGAAAGCAGATTCTCTATTCAATGGTCTTTCGGTGCAGATTGGACACCACATGCACCTTACTGAATAACAAATGTTCGGAATTTGATAAATCTTCTTGTGGAGGTATCTCCTTCATTTGTTTTATATTTTTTAAAATATTATTGCAATGGTCACTAAAAATAATAAATGTGCTGCACAAATTGTGGTACATGTTTCTTCCCTCTCAACAGGGAGATTCCGTTTAATGCCTGCTATGTTCTACTTTCGAGTGGAATTTTGTTGGATGGAAGCACTACTCCGAGCATTCTGACAATTGGAGTTATTAGGAAAGACTTCTTTCTTTTGCTGAGTCCTTGTTTTGATTGTTACCCTCATCACATATATTCATCAATTTCACAGTGGAATAATACAGTTGAATAATGAAATGTGTTTAAATATTTGTTGATTACAGCAGGGTCATCTGGTTGTATGGCCAGAAAGCAGATTCCCCATTCAATCGTCTTTTGGTGCATATTTGACACCACATTCACAAATTGTGGTACATGTTTTTTGCCTCTCAACAGGGAGATTCTATATCATGACTGCTATGTTTGTTCAAACATGGAGTGTGATTTTGTTGGGTGGGAACTACCACTCCAAGCATCCTGAGTATTGGAGTTATTAGGAAAGAACTCTTTCTTTTCCTAGGTGCTTCTTTTGATTGTTACCCTTATAACTTATATTCATCTGTTTCGCAGTGGAGTAATGTATTTGAATCGTTAAATGTGTGTAAATGTATTTTGTTTAGAGCACGGTCATTTGGTTGTATGACCAGAAAGCAGATTCTCCATTGAATGGGTTTTTAGTGCAGATTGGACTCCACTTGCATTTTACTGAATAACAAGTGTTAGGAATTTGATAATTATTCTTGTTTTCGTATCTCTTTCAATTGCTTTAAATGTTTAAAAATCTTATTGCAATGGTCACTAAAAATAATCAGTGTGCTGCACAAATTGTGGTCCATGTTTCTTCTCTCTCTACTAGGAGATTCCGTTTCATGACTGCTATGTTTATTCAAACATCGAGGGTGATTATGTTGGATGGAAATCACCACTCCGAGCGTTCTGACGATTGGAGTTATTAGAAATACTGTTTTCTTTTGCTAAGTGCTTCCTTTGATTGATACCTTTATCAGTTATATTCGTCAATTTCACAGTGGAGTAATGTATTTGATTCGTGAAATGTGGGGAAATGTTTGTTGTTTACAGCAGGGTCATGTGGTTGTATGGCCAGAAAGCAGGTTCTCTATTCAATGGTCTTTTGATGCAGATTGGACCCCACATGCACATTACTGAATAACGAATGTTCGGAATTTGATAAATCTTCTTGTTTAGGTATCTCTTTCATTTGCTTTTTATTTTTAAAAATTTTATTGCAATGGTCACTAAAAATAATAAATGTGCTGCACAAATTGTGGTACATGTAACTGGCCACTCAACAGGGAGATTCTATTTCATGACTGCTATGTTTGTTCAAACATGGAGTGTGATTTTTTTGGATGGGAACCACCACTCCAAGCATCCTGAGTATTGGAGTTATTAGGAAAGACCTCTTTCTTTTCCTAGGTGCTTCTTTTGATTGTTACCCTTATAACTTATATTCATCTGTTTCGCGGTGGTGTAATGTATTTGAATCGTTAAATGTGTGTAAATGTTTTTTGTTTAGAGCACGGTCATTTGATTGTATGACCAGAAAGCAGATTCTCCATTGAATGGGTTTTTAGTGCAGATTGGACACCACTTGCATTTCACTGAATAACAAGTGTTAGGAATTTGATAATTATTCTTGTTTTCGTATCTCCTTCAATTACTTTAAATTATTAAGAATAATATTCCAATGGACACTAAAAATAATCAATGTGCTGCACAAATTGTGGTACATGTTTCTTCTCTGTCAACAGGGAGATTCCGTTTCATGACTGCTATGTTTATTCAAACATCAAGTGTGACTATGTTGGATGGAAATCACCACTCCGAGCGTTCCGACGATTGGAGTTATTAGAAGTACTGTTTTCTTTTGCTTGGTGCTTCCTTTGATTGATACCTTTATCACTTATATTCGTCAATTTCACAGTGGAGTAAAGTATTTGATTCGTGAAATGTGGGTAAATGTTTGTTGTTTAGAGCAGGGTCATCTGGTTGTATGGCCAGAAAGCAGATTCTGTATTCAATGGTCTTTTGGTGCAGATTGGACACCACATGCACCTTACTGAATAACAAATGTTCGGAATTTGATAAATCTTCTTGTTGAGGTATCTCCTTCATTTGCTTTATATTTTTTAAAATATTATTGCAATGGTCACTAAAAATAATAAATGTGCTGCACAAATTGTGGTACATGTTACTTCCCTCTCAACAGGGAGATTCCGTTTAATGCCTGCTATGTTCTACTTTCGAGTGTAATTTTGTTGGATGGAAGCACTACTCCGAGCATTCTGACAATTGGAGTTATTAGGAAAGACTTCTGTCTTTTGCTGAGTCCTTGTTTTGATTGTTACCCTCATCACATATATTCATCAATTTCACAGTGGAATAATATAGTTGAATAATGAAATGTGTTTAAATGTTTGTTGATTACTGCAGGGTCATGTGGTTGTATGGCCAGAAAGCAGATTCCCCATTCAATCGTCTTTTGGTGCATATTTGACACCACATGCACAAATTGTGGTACATGTTTCTTCTCTCTCAACAAGGAGATTCCCTTTCATGACTGCTATGTTTGTTCAAACATGGAGAGTGATTTTGTTGGATGGGAACTACCACTCCATTCGTCCTGAGTATTGGTGTTATTAGTAAAGACCTCTTTCTTTTCCTAGGTGGTTCTTTTGATTGTTACCGTTATAACTTATATTCATCTGTTTTGCAGTGGAGTAATGTATTTGAATCGTTAAATGTGTGTAAATGTTTTTTGTTTAGAGCAGGGTCATCTGGTTGTATGACCAGAAAGCAGATTCTCCATTGAATGGGTTTTTAGTGCAGGTTGGACACCACTTGCATTTTACTGAATAACAAATGTTAGGAATTTGATAATTATTCTTGTCTTCGTATCTCATTCAATTGCTTTAAATTATTAAGAATAATATTCCAATGGACACTAAAAATAATCAATGTGCTGCACAAATTGTGGAACATGTTTCTTCTCTCTCAACAGGGAGATTCCGTTTCATGACTGCTATGTTTATTCAAACATCAAGTGTGATTATGTTGGATGGAAATCACCACTCCGAGCGTTCTGACGATTGGAGTTATTAGAAGTACTGTTTTCTTTTGCTTGGTGCTTCCTTTGATTGATACCTTTATCTTTTATATTCGTCAATTTCACAGTAGAGTAATGTATTTGATACGTGAAATGTGGGTATATGTTTGTTGTTTACAACAGGGTCATGTGGTTGTATGGCCAGAAAGCAGATTCTCTATTCAATGGTCTTTTGGTGCAGATTGGACACGACATGCACCTTACTGAATTACGAATGTTCGGAATTTGATGAATCTTCTTGTTGAGGTATCTCCTTCATTTGCTTTATATTTTTTAAAATATTATTGCAATGGTCACTAAAAATAATCAATGTGCTGCACAAATTGTGGTACATGTTTCTTCCCTCTCAACAGGGAGATTCCGTTTAATGCCTGCTATGTTCTACTTTCGAGTGTAATTTTGTTTGATGGAAGCACTACTCCGAGCATTCTGACAATTGGAGTTATTAGGAAAGACTTCTTTCTTATGCTAAGTCCTAGTTTTGATTGTTACCCTCATCACATATATTCATCAATTTCACAGTGGAATAATATATTTGAATCGTGAAATGTGGGTAAATGATTGTTGATTACAGCAAGGTCATCTGGTTGTATGGCCAGAAAGCAGATTATCCATTCAATGGGTTTTTGGTGCAGTTTGGACACCACTTGCATTTTACAGAATAACAAATGTTAGGAATTTGATAATTATTCTTGTTTTCGTATCTCCTTCAATTGCTTTAAATTTTTAAAAATCTTATTGCAATGGTCACTAAAAATAATCAATGTGCTGCACAAATTGTGGTACATGTTTCTTCTCTCTCAACAGGGAGATTCCGTTTCATGACTGCTATGTTTATTCAAACATCAAGTGGGATTATGTTGGATGGAAATCACCACTCCGAGCGTTCTGACGATTGTAGTTATTAGAAATACTGTTTTCTTTTGCTAGGTGCTTCCTTTGATTGATACCTTTATCACTTATATTCGTCAATTTCACAGTGGAGTAATGTTTTTGATTCGTGAAATGTGGGTAAATGTTTGTTGTTTACAGCAGGGTCATCTGGTTGTATGGCCAGAAAGCAGATTCTCTATTCAATGGTCTTTTGGTGCAGATTGGACACCACATGCACCTTACTGAATAGCAAATGTTTGGAATTTGATAAATCTTCTTGTTGAGGTATCTCCTTCATTTGCTTTATATTTTTAAAATATTAATGCAGTGGTCACTAAAAATAATCAATGTGCTGCACAAATTGTGGAACATGTTTCTTCCCTCTCAAGAGGGAAATTCTGTTTAATGCCTGCTATGTTTGTTCTACTTTTGAGTGTGATTTTGTTGGATAGGAAGTACTACTTCGAGCATTCTGACAATTGGAGTTATTAGCAATGACTTCTTTCTTTTGCTGAGTCCTTGTTTTGATTGTTACCCTCATCACATATATTCATCAATTTCACAGTGGAATAATATATTTGAATCGTGAAATGTGGGTAAATATTTGTTGATTACAGCAGGGTCATCTGGTTGTATGGCCAGAAAGCAGATTCCCCATTCAGTCATCTTTTGGTGCATATTTGACACAACATGCACAAATTGTGGTACATATTTCTTGCCTCTCAACAGGGAGATTCTGTTTCATGACTGCTATGTTTGTTCAAACATGGAGTGTGATTTTGTTGGATGGGAACTACCACTCCAAGCATCCTGAGTATAGGAGTTATTGGGAAAGACCTCCTTCTTTTCCTAGGTGCTTCTTTTGATTTTTACCCTTATAACTTATACTCATCTGTTTTGCAGTGGAGTAATGTATTTGAATCGTTAAATGTGTGTAAATGTTTTTTGTTTAGAGCAGGGTCATCTGGTTGTATGACCAGAAAGCAGATTCTCCATTGAATGGGTTTTTAGTGCAGGTTGGACACAACTTGCATTTTACTGAATAACAAATGTTAGGAATTTGATAATTATTCTTGTTTTCGTATCTGCTTCAATTGCTTTAAATTATTAAGAATAATATTCCAATGGACAATAAAAATAATCAATGTGCTGCACAAATTGTGGTACATGTTTCCTCTCTCTCAACAGGGAGATTCCGTTTCATGACTGCTATGTTTATTCAAACAGCAAGTGTGACTATGTTTGATGGAAATCACCACTCCGAGCGTTCTGACGATTGGAGTTATTAGAAGTACTGTTTTCTTTTGCTTGGTGCTTCCTTTGATTGATACCTTTATCACTTATATTTGTCAATTTCACAGTGGAGTAATGTATTTGATTCGTGAAATGTGGGTAAATGTATGTTGTTTAGAGCAGGGTCACCTGGTTGTATGGCCAGAAAGCAGATTCTCTATTCAATGGTCTTTTGGTGCAGATTGGACACCACATGCACCTTACTGAATAACAAATGTTCGAAATTTGATAAATCTTCTTGTTGAGGTATCTCCTTCATTTGCTTTATATTTTTTAAAATATTATTGCAATGGTCACTAAAAATAATAAATGTGCTGCACAAATTGTGGTACATGTTTCTTCCCTCTCAACAGGGAGATTCCGTTTAATGCCTGCTATGTTCTACTTTCGAGTGTAATTGTGTTGGATGGAAGCACTACTCCGAGCATTCTGACAATTGGAGTTATTAGGAAAGACTTCTGTCTTTTGCTGAGTCCTTGTTTTGATTGTTACCCTCATCACATATATTCATCAATTTCACAGTGGAATAATATAGTTGAATAATGAAATGTGTTTAAATGTTTGTTGATTACAGCAGGGCCATCTGGTTGTATGGCCAGAAAGCAGATTCCCCATTCAATCGTCTTTTGGTGCATATTTGACACCACATGCACAAATTGTGGTACATGTTTCTTCTCTCTCAACAAGGAGATTCCGTTTCATGACTGCTATGTTTATTCAAACATCGAGTGTGATTATGTTGGATGGGAACTACCACTCCAAGCATCCTGAGTATTGGAGTTATTAGGAAAGACCTCTTTCTTTTCCTAGGTGGTTCTTTTGATTGTTACCCTTATAACTTATATTCATCTGTTTCACAGTGGAGTAATGTATTTGAATCTTTGAATGTGTGTAAATGGTTTTTGATTAGAGCAGGGTCATCTGGTTGTATGACCAGAAAGCAGATTCTCCATTGAATGGGTTTTTAGTGCAGATCGGACACCACTTGACTTTTACTGAATAACAAATGTTACGAATTTGATAATTATTCTTGTTTTCGTATCTCCTTCAATTGCTTTAAATTTTTAAAAATCTTATTGCAATGGTCACTAAAAATAATCAATGTGCTGCACAAATTGTGGTACATGTTTCTTCTCTCTGAACAGGGAGATTCCGTTTCATGACTGCTATGTTTATTCAAACATCAAGTGTGATTATGTTGGATGGAAATCACCACTCCGAGCGTTCTGACGATTGTAGTTATTAGAAATACTGTTTTCTTTTGCTAGGTGCTTCCTTTGATTGATACCTTTATCACTTATATTCGTCAATTTCACAGTGGGGTAATGTATCTGATTCGTGAAATGTAGGTAAATGTTTGTTGTTTAGAGCAGTGTCATCTGGTTGTATGACCAGAAAGGATATTCTCCATTGAAAGGGTTTTTAGTGCAGATTGGACTCCACTTGCATTTTACTGAATAACAAATGTTAGGAATTGGATAATTATTCTTGTTTTCGTATCTCCTTCAATTGCTTTAAATTATTAAGAATAATATTCCAATGGACACTAAAAATAATAAATGTGCTTCACAAATTGTGGTACATGTTTCTTCTCTCTCAACAGGGAGATTCCGTTTCATGACAGCTATGTTTATTCAAACATCAAGTGTGATTATGTTGGATGGAAATCACCACTCCGAGCGTTCTGACGATTGGAGTTATTAGAAATACTGTTTTCTTTTGCTTGGTGCTTCCTTTGATTGATACCTTTATCACTTATATTCGTCAATTTCACAGTGGAGTAATGTATTTGATTAGTGAAATGTGGGTAAATGTTTGTTGTTTAGAGCAGGGTCATCTGGTTGTATGGCCAGAAAGCAGATTCCTCATTCAATCGTCTTTTGGTGCATATTTGACACCACATGCACAAATTGTGGTACATGTTTCTTCTCTCTCAACAAGGAGATTCCGTTTCATGACTGCTATGTTTATTCAAACATCGAGTGTGATTATGTTGGATGGGAACTACCACTCCAAGCATCCTGAGTATTGGAGTTATTAGGAAAGACCTCTTTCTTTTCCTAGGTGGTTCTTTTGATTGTTACCCTTATAACTTATATTCATCTGTTTCACAGTGGAGTAATGTATTTGAATCTTTGAATGTGTGTAAATGTTTTTTGTTTAGAGCAGGGTCATCTGGTTGTATGACCAGAAAGCAGATTCTCCATTGAATGGGTTTTTAGTGCAGATCGGACACCACTTGCATTTTACTGAATAACAAATGTTACGAATTTGATAATTATTCTTGTTTTCGTATCTCCTTCAATTGCTTTAAATTTTTAAAAATCTTATTGCAATGGTCACTAAAAATAATCAATGTGCTGCACAAATTGTGGTACATGTTTCTTCTCTCTGAACAGGGAGATTCCGTTTCATGACTGCTATGTTTATTCAAACATCAAGTGTGATTATGTTGGATGGAAATCACCACTCCGAGCGTTCTGACGATTGTAGTTATTAGAAATACTGTTTTCTTTTGCTAGGTGCTTCCTTTGATTGATACCTTTATCACTTATATTCGTCAATTTCACAGTGGGGTAATGTATCTGATTCGTGAAATGTAGGTAAATGTTTGTTGTTTAGAGCAGTGTCATCTGGTTGTATGACCAGAAAGGAGATTCTCCATTGAAAGGGTTTTTAGTGCAGATTGGACTCCACTTGCATTTTACTGAATAACAAATGTTAGGAATTGGATAATTATTCTTGTTTTCGTATCTCCTTCAATTGCTTTAAATTATTAAGAATAATATTCCAATGGACACTAAAAATAATAAATGTGCTTCACAAATTGTGGTACATGTTTCTTCTCTCTCAACAGGGAGATTCCGTTTCATGACAGCTATGTTTATTCAAACATCAAGTGTGATTATGTTGGATGGAAATCACCACTCCGAGCGTTCTGACGATTGGAGTTATTAGAAATACTGCTTTCTTTTGCTAGGTGCTTCCTTTGATTGATACCTTTATCACTTATATTTGTCAATTTCACAGTGGAGTAATGTATTTGATTCGTGAAATGTGGGTAAATGTTTGTTGTTTACAGGAGGGTCATCTGGTTGTATGGCCAGAAAGCAGATACTCTATTCAATGGTCTTTTGGTGCAGATTGGACACCACATGCACCTTACTGAATAACAAATATTCGGAATTTGATAAATCTTCTTGTTGAGGTATCTCCTTCATTTGCTTTATATTTTTTAAAATATTATTGCAATGGTCACTAAGAATAATAAATGTGCTGCACAAATTGTGGTACGTGTTTCTTCCCTCTCAACAGGGAGATTCTGTTTAATGCCTGCTATGTTCTACTTTCGAGTGTAATTTTGTTGGATGGAAGCACTACTCCGAGCATTATGACAATTGGAGTTATTAGGAAAGACTTCTTTCTTTTGCTGAGTCCTTGTTTTGATTGTTACCCTCATCACATATATTCATCAATTTCACAGTGGAATAATATAGTTGAATAATGAAATGTGTTTAAATATTTGTTGATTACAGCAGGGTCATTTGGTTGTATGGCCAGAAAGCAGATTCCCCATTCAATCGTCTTTTGGTGCATATTTGACACCACATGCACAAATTGTGGTACATGTTTCTTGCCTCTCAACAGGGAGATTCTATTTCATGACTGCTATGTTTGTTCAAACATGGAGTGTGATTTTGTTGGATGGGAACTACCACTCCAACCATCCTGAGTATTGGAGTTATTAGGAAAGACCTCTTTCTTTTCCTAGGTGCTTCGTTTGATTGTTACTCTTATAACTTATATTCATCTGTTTCGCAGTGGAGTAATGTATTTGAATCGTTAAATGTGTGTAAATGTTTTTTGTTTAGAGCAGGGTCATCTGGTTGTATGACCAGAAAGCAGATTCTCCATTGAATGGGTTTTTAGTGCAGATTGGACACCACTTGCATTGTACTGAATAACAAGTGTTAGGAATTTGATAATTATTCTTGTTTCCGTATCTCCTTCAATTGCTTTAAATTATTAAGAATAATATTCCAATGGACACTAAAAATAATCAATGTGCTGCACAAATTGTGGTACATGTTTCTTCTCTGTCAACAGGGAGATTCCGTTTCATGACTGCTATGTTTATTCAAACATCAAGTGTGACTATGTTGGATGGAAATCACCACTCCGAGCGTTCTGACGATTGGAGTTATTAGAAGTACTGTTTTCTTTTGCTTGGTGCTTCCTTTGATTGATACCTTTATCACTTATATTCGTTAATTTCACAGTGGAGTAATGTATTTGATTAGTGAAATGTGGGTAAATGTTTGTTGTTTAGAGCAGGGTCATCTGGTTGTATGGCCAGAAAGCAGATTCCTCATTCAATCGTCTTTTGGTGCATATTTGACACCACATGCACAAATTGTGGTACATGTTTCTTCTCTCTCAACAAGGAGATTCCGTTTCATGACTGCTATGTTTATTCAAACATCGAGTGTGATTATGTTGGATGAAAATCACCACACCGAGCGTTCTGACGATTGGAGTTATTAGAAATACTGGTCTCTTTTGCTAGGTGCTTCCTTTGATTGATACCTTTATCAGTTATATTCGTCAATTTCACAGTGGAGTAATGTATTTGATTCCTGAAATGTGGGTAAATGTTTGTTGTTTACAGCAGGGTCATCTGGTTGTATGGCCAGAAAGCAGATTCTCTATTCAATGGTCTTTTGGTGCAGATAGGACACCACATGCACTTTACTGAATAACGAATGTTCGGAATTTGATAAATCTTCTTGTTTAGGTATCTCCTTCATTTGTTTTTTATTTTTAAAAATCTTATTGCAATGGTCATTAAAAATAATCAATGTGCTGCACAAATTGTGGTACATGTTTCTTCTCTCTCAACAGGGAGATTCCGTTTCATGACTGCTATGTTTATTCAAACATCGAGTGTGATTATGTTGGATGGGAACTACCACTCCAAGCATCCTGTGTATTGGAGTTATTAGGAAAGACCTCTTTCTTTTCCTAGGTGCTTCTTTTGATTGTTACCCTTACAACTTATATTCATCTGTTTCGCAGTGGAGTAATGTATTTGAATCGTTGAATGTGTGTAAATGTTTTTTGTTTAGAGCAGGGTCATCTGGTTGTATGACCAGAAAGCAGATTCTCCATTGAATGGGTTTTTAGTGCAGATCGGACACCACTTGCATTTTACTGAATAACAAATGTTAGGAATTGGATAATTATTCTTGATTTCGTATCTCCTTCAATTGTTTTAAATTATTAAGAATAATATTCCAATAGACACTAAAAATAATAAATGTGCTGCACAAATTGTGGTACATGTTTCTTCTCTCTCAACAGGGAGATTCCGTTTCATGACTGCTATGTTTATTCAAACATCAAGTGTGATTATGTTGGATGGAAATCACCACTCCGAGCGTTCTGACGATTGGAGTTATTAGAAATACTGTTTTCTTTTGCTAGGTGCTTCCTTTGATTGATACCTTTATCACTTATATTTGTCAATTTCACAGTGGAGTAATGTATTTGATTCGTGAAATGTGGGTAAATGTTTGTTGTTTACAGCAGGGTCATCTGGTTGTATTGCCAGAAAGCAGATTCTCTGTTCAATGGTCTTTTGGTGCAGATTGGACACCACATGCACCTTACTGAATAACAAATGTTCGGAATTTGATAAATCTTCTTGTTGAGGTATCTCCTTCATTTGCTTTATATTTTTTAAAATATTATTGCAATGGTCACTAAAAATATTAAATGGGCTGCACAAATTGTGGTACGTGTTTCTTCCCTCTCAACAGGGAGATTCTGTTTAATGCCTGCTATGTTCTACTTTCGAGTGTAATTTTGTTGGATGGAAGCACTACTCCGAGCATTCTGACAATTCGAGTTATTAGGAAAGACTTCTTTCCTTTGCTGAGCCCTTGTTTTGATTGTTACCCTCATCACATATATTCATCAATTTCACAGTGGAATAATATAGTTGAATAATGAAATGTGTTTAAATATTTGTTGATTACAGCAGGGTCATCTGGTTGTATGGCCAGAAAGCAGATTCCCCATTCAGTCGTCTTTAAGTGCATATTTGACACCACATGCACAAATTGTGGTACATGTTTCTTGCCCCTCAACAGGGAGATTCTGTTTCATGACTGCTATGTTTGTTCAAACATGGAGTGTAATTTTGTTGGATGGGAACTACCACTCCAAGCATCCAGAGTATTGGAGTTATTAGGAAAGACTTCTTTCTTTTCCTAGGTGCTTCTTTTGATTGTTACCGTTATAACTTATATTCATCTGTTTCGCAATGGAGTAATGTATTTAAATCGTTAAATGTGTGTAAATGTTTTTTGTTTAGAGCAGGGTCATCTGGTTGTATGACGAGAAAGCAGATTCTCCATTGAATGGGTTTTTACTGCAGATTGGACACCACTAGCAATTTACTGAATAACAAATGTTAGGAATTTGATAATTATTCTTGTTTTCGTATCTCCTTCAATTGCTTTAAATTATTAAGAATAATATTCCAGTGGACACTAAAAATAATCAATGTGCTGCACAAATTGTGGTACATGTTTCTTCTCTCTCAACAGGGAGATTCCGTTTCATGACTGCTGTGTTTATTCAAACATCAAGTGTGACTATGTTGGATGGAAATCACCACTCCGAGCGTTCTGACGATTGGAGTTATTAGAAATACTGTTTTCTTTTGCTAGGTGCTTCCTTTGATTGATACTTTTATCACTTATATTCGTCAATTTCACAGTGGAGTAATGTATTTGATTCGTGAAATGTGGGTAAATATTTGTTGATTTCAGCAGGGTCATCTGGTTGTATGGCCAGAAAGCAGATTCCCCATTCAATCGTCTTTTGGTGCATATTTGACACCACATGCACAAATTGTGGTACATGTTTCTTGCCCCTCAACAGGGAGATTCTGTTTCATGACTGCTATGTTTGTTCAAACATGGAGTGTGATTTTGTTGGATGGGAACTACCACTCCAAGCATCCTGAGTATTGGAGTTATTAGGAAAGACCTCTTTCTTTTCCTAGGTGGTTCTTTTGATTGTTACCCTTATAACTTATATTCATCTGTTTCTCAGTGGAGTAATGTATTTGAATCGTTAAATGTGTGTAAATGTTTTTTGTTTAGAGCAGGGTCATCTGGTTGTATGACGAGAAAGCAGATTCTCCATTGAATGGGTTTTTACTGCAGAGTGGACACCACTTGCATTTTACTGAATAACAAATGTTAGGAATTTGATAATTATTCTTGTTTTCGTATCTCCTTCAATTGCTTTAAATTATTAAGTATAATATTCCAATGGACACTAAAAATAATCAATGTGCTGCACAAATTGTGGTACATGTTTCTTCTCTCTCAACAGGGAGATTCCGTTTCATGACTGCTATGTTTATTCAAACATCAAGTGTGACTATGTTGGATGGAAATCACCACTCCGAGCGTTCTGACGATTGGAGTTATTGAAGTACTCTTTTTTTTTTTTTGCTTGGTGCTTCCTTTGATTGATACGTTTATCACTTATATTCGTCAATTTCACAGTGGAATAATATATTTGAATCGTGAAATGTGGGTAATTGTTGATTATAGCAAGGTCATCTGGTTGTATGGCCAGAAAGCAGATTATCCATTCAATGGGTTTTTGGTGCAGTTTGGACACCACTTGCATTTTACAGAATAACAAATGGTAGGAATTTGATAATTATTCTTGTTTTCGTATCGCCTTCAATTGCTTTAAATTTTTAAAAATCTTATTGCAATGGTCACTAAAAATAATCAATGTGCTGCACAAATTGTGGTACATGTTTCTTCTCTCTCAACAGGGAGATTCCGTTTCATGACTGCTATGTTTATTCAAACATCGAGTGTGATTATGTTGGATGGAAATCACCACTACGAGCGTTCTGACGATTGGAATTATTAGATATGCTGTTTTCTTTTGCTAGGTGCTTCCTTTGATTGATACCTTTATCACTTATATTCGTCAATTTCACAGTGGAGTAATGTATTTGATTCGTGAAATGTGGGTAAATGTTTGTTGTTTACAGCAGGGTCATCTGGTTGTATGGCCAGAAAGCAGATTCTCTATTCAATCGTCTTTTGGTGCATATTTGACACCACATGCACAAATTGTGGTACATGTTTCTTGCCTCTCAACAGGGAGATTCTGTTTCATGACTGCTATGTTTGTTCAAACATGGAGTGTGATTTTGTTGGATGGGAACTACCACTCCAAGCATCCTGAGTATTGGAGTTATTAGGAAAGACCTCTTTCTTTTCCTAGGTGGTTCTTTTGATTGTTACCCTTATAACTTATATTCATCTGTTTCGCAGTGGAGTAATGTATTTGAATCGTTAAATGTGTGTAAATGTTTTTTGTTTAGAGCAGGGTCATCTGGTTGTATGACCAGAAAGCAGATTCTCCATTGAATGGGTTTTTAGTGCAGATTGGACACCACTTGCATTTTACTGAATAACAAATGTTAGGAATTGGATAATTATTCTTGTTTTCGTATCTCCTTCAATTGCTTTAAATTATTAAGAATAATATTCCAGTGGACACTAAAAATAATCAATGTGCTGCACAAATTGTGGTACATGTTTCTTCTCTCTCAACAGGGAGATTCCGTTTCATGACTGCTATGTTTATTCAAACATCGAGTGTGATTATGTTGGATGGGAACTAACACTCCAAGCATCCTGAGTATTGGAGTTATTAGGAAAGACCTCTTTCTTTTCCTAGGTGCTTCTTTTGATTGTTACCCTTATAACTTATATTCATCTGCTTCGCAGTGGAGTAATGTATTTGAGTCGTTAAATGTGTGTAAATGTTTTTTGTTTAGAGCAGGGTCATCTGGTTGTATTTCCAGAAAGCAGATTCTCTATTCAATGGTCCTTTGGTGCAGATTGGACACCACATGCACTTTACTGAAAAACAAATGTTAGGAATTTGATAATTATTCTTGTTTTCGTATCTCCTTCAATTGCTTTAAATTTTTAATAATCTTATTGCAATGGTCACTAAAACAATAAATGTGCTGCACAAATTGTGGTACATGTTTCTTCCCTCTCAACAGGGAGATTCCGTTTAATGACTGCTATGTTCTAATTTCGAGTGTGATTTTGTTGGATGGGAAGCACTACTCCGAGCATTCTGACAATTGTAGTTATTAGGAAAGACATCTTTCTTTTGCTGAGTCCTTGTTTTGATTGTTACCCTCATCACATATATTTATCAATTTCACAGTGGAATATGATATTTGAATCGTGAAATGTGGGTAAATGTTTGTTGATTACAGCAGGGTCATCTGGTTGTATGGCCAGAAATCAGATTCCCCATTCAATCGTCTTTTGGTGCATATTTGACACCACATGCACAAATTGTGGTACATGTTTCTTGCCCTTCAACAGGGAGATTCTGTTTCATGACTGCTATGTTTGTTCAAACATGGAGTGTGATTTTGTTGGATGGGAACTACCACTCCAAGCATCCTGAGTATTGGAGTTATTAGGAAAGACCTCTTTCTTTTCCTAGGTGGTTCTTTTGATTGTTACCCTTATAACTTATATTCATCTGTTTCGCAGTGGAGTAATGTATTTGAATCGTTAAATGTGTGTAAATGTTTTTTGTTTAGAGCAGGGTCATCTGGTTGTATGACGAGAAAGCAGATTCTCCATTGAATGGGTTTTTACTGCAGATTGGACACCACTTGCATTTTACTGAATAACAAATGTTAGGAATTTGATAATTATTCTTGTTTTCGTATCTCCTTCAATTGCTTTAAATTATTAAGTATAATATTCCAATGGACACTAAAAATAATCAATGTGCTGCACAAATTGTGGTACATGTTTCTTCCCTTTTAACTTGGAGATTCCGTTTAATGCCTGCTATGTTCTAATTTCGAGTGTAATTTTGTTGGATGGAAGCACTACTCCGAGCATTCTGACAATTGGAGTTATTAGGAAAGACTTCTTTCTTATGCTAAGTCCTAGTTTTGATTGTTACCCTCATCACATATATTCATCAATTTCACAGTGGAATAATATATTTGAATCGTGAAATGTGGGTAATTGTTGATTATAGCAAGGTCATCTGGTTGTATGGCCAGAAAGCAGATTATCCATTCAATGGGTTTTTGGTGCAGTTTGGACACCACTTGCATTTTACAGAGTAACAAATGTTAGGAATTTGATAATTATTCTTGTTTTCGTATCGCCTTCAATTGCTTTAAATTTTTAAAAATCTTATTGCAATGGTCACTAAAAATAATCAATGTGCTGCACAAATTGTGGTACATGTTTCTTCTCTCTCAACAGGGAGATTCCGTTTAATGACTGCTATGTTTATTCAAACATCGAGTGTGATTATGTTGGATGGAAATCACCACTACGAGCGTTCTGACGATTGGAATTATTAGATATGCTGTTTTCCTTTGCTAGGTGCTTCCTTTGATTGATACCTTTATCACTTATATTCGTCAATTTCACAGTGGAGTAATGTATTTGATTCGTGAAATGTGGGTAAATGTTTGTTGTTTACAGCAGGGTCATCTGGCTGTATGGCCAGAACGCAGATTCTCTATTCAATGGTCTTTTGGTGCAGATTGGACACCACATGCACTTTACTCAATAACAAATGTTAGGAATTTGATAATTATTCTAGTTTTCGTATCTCCTTCAATTGCTTCAAATTTTTAATAATCTTATTGCAATGGTCACTAAAACAATAAATGTGCTGCACAAATTGTGGTACATGTTTCTTCCCTCTCAGCAGGGAGATTCTGTTTAATGACTGCTATGTTCTAATTTCGAGTGTGATTTTGTTGGATGGGAAGCACTACTCCGAGCATTCTGACAATTGTAGTTATTAGGAAAGACATCTTTCTTTTGCTGAGTCCTTGTTTTGATTGTTACCCTCATCACATATATTTATCAATTTCACAGTGGGATATGATATTTGAATCGTGAAATGTGGGTAAATGTTTGTTGATTACAGCAGGGTCATCTGGTTGTATGGCCAGAAATCAGATTCCCCATTTAATCGTCTTATGGTGCATGTTTGACACCACATGCACAAATTGTGGTACATGTTTCTTGCCTCTCAACAGGGAGATTCTGTTTCAGGACTGCTATGTTTGTTCAAACATGGAGTGTGATTTTGTTGGATGGGAACTACCACTCCAAGCATCCTGAGTATAGGAGTTATTGGGAAAGGCCTCCTTCTTTTCCTAGGTGCTTCTTTTGATTTTTACCCTTATAACTTATACTCATCTGTTTCGCAGTGGAGTAATGTATTAGAATCGTTAAATGTGTGTAAATGTTTTTTGTTTAGAGCAGGGTCATCTGGTTGTATGACCAGAAAGCAGATTCTCCATTGAATGGGTTTTTAGTGCAGATTGGACACCACTTGCATTTTACTGAATAACAAATGTTAGGAATTGGATAATTATTCTTGTTTTCGTATCTCCTTCAATTGCTTTAAATTATTAAGAATAATATTCCAGTGGACACTAAAAATAATCAATGTGCTGCACAAATTGTGGTACATGTTTCTTCTCTCTCAACAGGGAGATTCCGTTTCATGACTGCTATGTTTATTCAAACATCAAGTGTGATTATGTTGGATGGAAATCACCACTCCGAGCGTTCTGACGATTGGAGTTATTAGAAGTACTGTTTTCTTTTGCTAGGTGCTTTGTTTGATTGATACCTTATCACTTATATTCGTCAATTTCACAGTGGAGTAATGTATTTGATTCGTGAAATGTAGGTAAATGTTTGTTGTTTAGAGCAGGGTCATCTGGTTGTACGACCAGAAAGCAGATTCTCCATTGAATGGGTTTTTAGTGCAGATTGGACACCACTTGCATTTTACTGAATAACAAATGTTAGGAATTGGATAATTATTCTTGTTTTCGTATCTCCTTCAATTACTTTAAATTATTAAGAATAATATTCCAATGGACACTAAAAATAACCAATGTGCTGCACAAATTGTGGTACATGTTTCTTCTCTCTCAACAGGGAGATTCCGTTTCATGACTGCTATGTTTATTCAAACATCAAGTGTGATAATGTTGGATGGAAATCACCACTCCGAGCGTTCTGACGATTGGAGTTATTAGAAATACTGTTTTCTTTTGCTAGGTGCTTCCTTTGATTGATACCTTTATCACTTATATTCGTCAATTTCACCGTGGAGTAATGTATTTGATTCGTGAAATGTGGGTAAATGTTTGTTGTTTACAGCAGGGTCATCTGGTTGTATGGCCAGAAAGCAGATTCTCTATTCAATGGTCTTTTGGTGCAGATTGGACACCACATGCACCTTACTGAATAACAAATGTTCGGAATTAGATAAATCTTCTTGTTGAGGTATCTCCTTCATTTGCTTTATGTTTTTTAAAATATTATTGCAATGGTCACTAAAAATAATAAATGTGCTGCACAAATTGTGGTACGTGGTACTTCCTTCTCAACAGGGAGATTCCGTTTAATGCCTGCTATGTTCTACTTTCGAGTGTAATTTTGTTGGATGGAAGCACTACTCCGAGCATTCTGACAATTGGAGTTATTAGGAAAGACTTCTTTCTTTTGCTGAGTCCTTGTTTTGATTGTTACCCTTATCACATATATTCATCAATTTCACAGTGGAATAATATAGTTGAATAATGAAATGTGTTTAAATGTTTGTTGATTACAGCAGGGTCATCTGGTTGTATGACCAGAAAGCAGATTCTCCATTGAATGGGTTTTTAGTGCAAATTGGACACCACTTGCATTTTACTGAATAACAAATGTTAGGAATTTGTTAATTATTCTTGTTTTCGTATCTCCTTCAATTGCTTTAAATTTTTAAAAATCATATTGCAATGTTCACTAAAAATAATCAATGTGCTGCACAAATTGTGGTACATGTTTCTTCTCTCTGAACAGGGTGATTCCGTTTCATGACTGCTATGTTTATTCAAACATCAAGTGTGATTATGTTGGATGGAAATCACCACTCCGAGCGTTCTGACGATTGGAGTTATTAGAAATACTGTTTTCTTTTGCTAGGTGTTTCCTTTGATTGATACCTTTATCACTTATATTCGTCAATTTCACAGTGGAGTAATGTATTTGATTAGTGAAATGTGGGTAAATGTTTGTTGTTTACAGCAGGGTCATCTGGTTGTATGGCCAGAAAGCAGATTCTCTATTCAATGGTCTTTTGGTGCAGATTGGACACCACATGCACTTTACTGAATAACAAATGTTAGGAATTTGATAATTATTCTTGTTTTCGTATCTCCTTCAATTGCTTTAAATTTTTAATAATTTTATTGCTTGGTCACTAAAACAATAAATGTGCTGCACAAATTGTGGTACATGTTTCTTCCCTCTCAGCAGGGAGATTCCGTTTAATGACTGCTATGTTCTAATTTCGAGTGTGATTTTGTTGGATGGGAAGCACTACTCCGAGCATTCTGACAATTGTAGTTATTAGGAAAGACATCTTTCTTTTGCTGAGTCCTTGTTTTGATTGTTACCCTCATCACATATATTTATCAATTTCACAGTGGAATATGATATTTGAATCGAGAAATGTGGGTAAATGTTTGTTGATTACAGCAGGGTCATCTGGTTGTATGGCCAGAAAGCAGATTCCCTATTCAGTCGTCTTTTGGTGCATATTTGACACCACATGCACAAATTGTGGTACATGTTTCTTGCCTCTCAACAGGGAGATTCTGTTTCATGACTGCTATGTTTGTTCAAACATGGTGTGTGATTTTGTTGGATAGGAACTACCACTCCAAGCATCCTGAGTATTGGAGTTATTAGGAAAGACCAATTTCTTTTCCTACGTGGTTCTTTTGATTGTTACCCTTATAACTTATATTCATCTGTTTTGCAGTGGAGTAATGTATTTGAATCGTTAAATGTGTGTAAATGTTTTTTGTTTAGAGCAGGGTTATCTGGTTGTATGACGAGAAAGCAGATTCTCCATTGAATGGGTTTTTACTGCAGATTAGACACCACTTGCATTTTACTGAATAACAAATGTTAGGAATTTGATAATTATTCTTGTTTTCGTATCTCCTTCAATTGCTTTAAATTACTAAGAATAATATTCCAATGGACACTAAAAATAATCAATGTGCTGCACAAATTGTGGTACATGTTTCTTCTCTCTCAACAGGGAGATTCCGTTTCATGACTGCTATTTTTATTCAAACATCAAGTGTGACTATGTTGGATGGAAATCACCACTCCGAGCCTTCTGACTATTGGAGTTATTAGAAGTACTGTTTTCTTTTGCTTGGTGCTTCCTTTGATTGATACTTTTATCACTTGTATTCGTCAATTTCACAGTGGAGTAATGTATTTGATTCGTGAAATGTGGGTAAATGTTTGTTGTTTAGAGCAGGGTCATCTGGTTGTATGGCCAGAAAGCAGATTCTCTATTCAATGGTCTTTTGGTGCAGATAGGACACCACATGCACTTTACTGAATAACGAATGTTCGGAATTTGATAAATCTTCTTGTTTAGGTATCTCCTTCATTTGTTTTTTATTTTTAAAACTCTTATTGCAATGGTCACTAAAAATAATAAATGTGCTGCACAAATTGTGGTACATGTTTCTTCCCTCTCAACAGGGAGATTCTGTTTAATGGGTGCAATGTCTGTTCTACTTTTGAGTGTGATTTTGTTGAATGGGAAGCACTACACCGAGCATTCTGACAATTGGAGTTATTAGGACAGACTTCTTTCTTTTGCTGAGTCCTTGTTTTGATTGTTACCCTCATCACATATATTCTTCAATTTCACAGTGGAATATGATATTTGAATCGTGAAATGTTGGTAAATATTTGTTGATTACAGCAGGGTCATCTGGTTGTATGGCCAGAAGTCAGATTCCCCATTCAATCGTCTTTTGGTGCATATTTGACACCACATGCACAAATTGTGGTACATGTTTCTTGCCTCTCAACAGGGAGATTCTGTTTCATGACTGCTATGT
Organism: Schistocerca gregaria; assembly: GCF_023897955.1. Classification (NCBI taxonomy): domain Eukaryota; kingdom Metazoa; phylum Arthropoda; class Insecta; order Orthoptera; family Acrididae; genus Schistocerca; species Schistocerca gregaria. The sequence goes on along the minus strand of NW_026061795.1, from coordinate 12,571,432 downwards.
TTGTTCAAACATGGAGTGTGATTTTGTTGGATGGGAACTACCACTGCAAGCATCGTGAGTATTGGAGTTATTAGGAAAGACCTCTTTCTTTTCCTAGGTGGTTCTTTTGATTGTTACCCTTATAACTTATATTCATCTGTTTCGCAGTGGAGTAATGTATTTGAATCGTTAAATGTGTGTAAATGTTTTTTGTTTAGAGCAGGGTCATCTGGTTGTATGACCACAAAGCAGATTCTCCAGTGAATGGGTTTTTAGTGCAGATTGGACACCACTTGCATTTTACTGAATAACAAATGTTAGGAATTGGAAAATTATTCTTGTTTTCGTATCTACTTCAATTGCTTTAAATTATTAAGAATAATATTCCAATGGACACTAAAAATAATCAATGTGCTGCACAAATTGTGGTACATGTTTCTTCTCTCTGAACAGGGAGATTCCGTTTCATGACTGCTATGTTTATTCAAACATCAAGTGTGATTATGTTGGATGGAAATCACCACTCCGAGCGTTCTGACGATTGGAGTTATTAGAAATACAGTTTTCTTTTGCTAGGTGCTTCCTTTGATTGATACCTTTATCACTTATATTCGTCAATTTCACAGTGGAGTAATGTATTTGATTAGTGAAATGTGGGTAAATGTTTGTTGTTTAGAGCAGGGTCATCTGGTTGTATGGCCAGAAAGCAGATTCTCTATTCAATGGTCTTTTGGTGCAGATTGGACACCACATGCACTTTACTGAATAACAAATGTTAGGAATTTGATAATTATTCTTGTTATCGTATCTCCTTCAATTGCTTTAAATTTTTAATAATCTTATTGCAATGATCACTAAAACAATCAATGTGCTTCACAAATTGTGGTACATGTTTCTTCCCTCTCAACAGGGAGATTCCGTTTAATGACTGATATGTTCTAATTTCGAGTGTCATTTTGTTGTATGGGAAGCACTACTCCGAGCATTCTGACAATGGTAGTTATTAGGAAAGACATCTTTCTTTTGCTGAGTCCTTGTTTTGATTGTTACCCTTATCACATATATTTATCAATTTCACTGTGGAATATGATATTTGAATCGTGAAATGTGGGTAAATGTTTGTTGATTACAGCAGGGTCATCTGGTTGTATGGCCAGAAATCAGATTCCCCATTCAATCGCCTTATGGTGCATATTTGACACCACATGCACAAATTGTGGTACATGTTTCTTGCCTCTCAACAGGGAGATTCTGTTTCATGACTGCTATGTTTGTTCAAACATGGAGTGTGATTTTGTTGGATGGGAACTACCACTCCAAGCATCCTGAGTATAGGAGTTATTGGGAAAGACCTCTTTCTTTTCCTAGGTGCTTCTTTTGATTGTTACCCTTATAACTTATACTCATCTGTTTCACAGTGGAGTAATGTATTTGAATCGTTAAATGTGTGTAAATGTTTTTTGTTTAGAGCATTGTCATCTGGTTGTACGACCAGAACGCAGATTCTCCATTGAATGGGTTTTTAGTGCAGATTGAACACCACTTGCATTTTACTGAATAACAAATGTTAGGAATTGGATAAATATTCTTGTTTTCGTATCTCCTTCAATTACTTTAAATTATTAAGAATAATATTCCAATGGACACTAAAAATAACCAATGTGCTGCACAAATTGTGGTACATGTTTCTTCTCTCTCAACAGGGAGATTCCGTTTCATGACTGCTATGTTTATTCAAACATCAAGTGTGATAATGTTGGATGGAAATCACCACTCCGAGCGTTCTGACGATTGGAGTTATTAGAAATACTGTTTTCTTTTGCTAGGTGCTTCCTTTGATTGATACCTTTATCACTTATATTCGTCAATTTCACCGTGGAGTAATGTATTTGATTCGTGAAATGTGGGTAAATGTTTGTTGTTTACAGCAGGGTCATCTGGTTGTATGGCCAGAAAGCAGATTCTCTATTCAATGGTCTTTTGGTGCAGATTGGACACCACATGCACCTTACTGAATAACAAATGTTCGGAATTAGATAAATCTTCTTGTTGAGGTATCTCCTTCATTTGCTTTATGTTTTTTAAAATATTATTGCAATGGTCACTAAAAATAATAAATGTGCTGCACAAATTGTGGTACGTGGTACTTCCTTCTCAACAGGGAGATTCCGTTTAATGCCTGCTATGTTCTACTTTCGAGTGTAATTTTGTTGGATGGAAGCACTACTCCGAGTATTCTGACAATTGGAGTTATTAGGAAAGACTTCTTTCTTTTGCTGAGTCCTTGTTTTGATTGTTACCCTTATCACATATATTCATCAATTTCACAGTGGAATAATATAGTTGAATAATGAAATGTGTTTAAATGTTTGTTGATTACAGCAGGGTCATCTGGTTGTATGACCAGAAAGCAGATTCTCCATTGAATGGGTTTTTAGTGCAAATTGGACACCACTTGCATTTTACTGAATAACAAATGTTAGGAATTTGTTAATTATTCTTGTTTTCGTATCTCCTTCAATTGCTTTAAATTTTTAAAAATCATATTGCAATGTTCACTAAAAATAATCAATGTGCTGCACAAATTGTGGTACATGTTTCTTCTCTCTGAACAGGGTGATTCCGTTTCATGACTGCTATGTTTATTCAAACATCAAGTGTGATTATGTTGGATGGAAATCACCACTCCGAGCGTTCTGACGATTGGAGTTATTAGAAATACTGTTTTCTTTTGCTAGGTGTTTCCTTTGATTGATACCTTTATCACTTATATTCGTCAATTTCACAGTGGAGTAATGTATTTGATTAGTGAAATGTGGGTAAATGTTTGTTGTTTACAGCAGGGTCATCTGGTTGTATGGCCAGAAAGCAGATTCTCTATTCAATGGTCTTTTGGTGCAGATTGGACACCACATGCACTTTACTGAATAACAAATGTTAGGAATTTGATAATTATTCTTGTTTTCGTATCTCCTTCAATTGCTTTAAATTTTTAATAATTTTATTGCTTGGTCACTAAAACAATAAATGTGCTGCACAAATTGTGGTACATGTTTCTTCCCTCTCAGCAGGGAGATTCCGTTTAATGACTGCTATGTTCTAATTTCGAGTGTGATTTTGTTGGATGGGAAGCACTACCCCGAGCATTCTGACAATTGTAGTTATTAGGAAAGACATCTTTCTTTTGCTGAGTCCTTGTTTTGATTGTTACCCTCATCACATATATTTATCAATTTCACAGTGGAATATGATATTTGAATCGAGAAATGTGGGTAAATGTTTGTTGATTACAGCAGGGTCATCTGGTTGTATGGCCAGAAAGCAGATTCCCTATTCAGTCGTCTTTTGGTGCATATTTGACACCACATGCACAAATTGTGGTACATGTTTCTTGCCTCTCAACAGGGAGATTCTGTTTCATGACTGCTATGTTTGTTCAAACATGGTGTGTGATTTTGTTGGATAGGAACTACCACTCCAAGCATCCTGAGTATTGGAGTTATTAGGAAAGACCAATTTCTTTTCCTACGTGGTTCTTTTGATTGTTACCCTTATAACTTATATTCATCTGTTTTGCAGTGGAGTAATGTATTTGAATCGTTAAATGTGTGTAAATGTTTTTTGTTTAGAGCAGGGTTATCTGGTTGTATGACGAGAAAGCAGATTCTCCATTGAATGGGTTTTTACTGCAGATTAGACACCACTTGCATTTTACTGAATAACAAATGTTAGGAATTTGATAATTATTCTTGTTTTCGTATCTCCTTCAATTGCTTTAAATTACTAAGAATAATATTCCAATGGACACTAAAAATAATCAATGTGCTGCACAAATTGTGGTACATGTTTCTTCTCTCTCAACAGGGAGATTCCGTTTCATGACTGCTATTTTTATTCAAACATCAAGTGTGACTATGTTGGATGGAAATCACCACTCCGAGCCTTCTGACTATTGGAGTTATTAGAAGTACTGTTTTCTTTTGCTTGGTGCTTCCTTTGATTGATACTTTTATCACTTGTATTCGTCAATTTCACAGTGGAGTAATGTATTTGATTCGTGAAATGTGGGTAAATGTTTGTTGTTTAGAGCAGGGTCATCTGGTTGTATGGCCAGAAAGCAGATTCTCTATTCAATGGTCTTTTGGTGCAGATAGGACACCACATGCACTTTACTGAATAACGAATGTTCGGAATTTGATAAATCTTCTTGTTTAGGTATCTCCTTCATTTGTTTTTTATTTTTAAAACTCTTATTGCAATGGTCACTAAAAATAATAAATGTGCTGCACAAATTGTGGTACATGTTTCTTCCCTCTCAACAGGGAGATTCTGTTTAATGGGTGCAATGTCTGTTCTACTTTTGAGTGTGATTTTGTTGAATGGGAAGCACTACACCGAGCATTCTGACAATTGGAGTTATTAGGACAGACTTCTTTCTTTTGCTGAGTCCTTGTTTTGATTGTTACCCTCATCACATATATTCTTCAATTTCACAGTGGAATATGATATTTGAATCGTGAAATGTTGGTAAATATTTGTTGATTACAGCAGGGTCATCTGGTTGTATGGCCAGAAGTCAGATTCCCCATTCAATCGTTTTTTGGTGCATATTTGACACCACATGCACAAATTGTGGTACATGTTTCTTGCCTCTCAACAGGGAGATTCTGTTTCATGACTGCTATGTTTGTTCAAACATGGAGTGTGATTTTGTTGGATGGGAACTACCACTGCAAGCATCGTGAGTATTGGAGTTATTAGGAAAGACCTCTTTCTTTTCCTAGGTGGTTCTTTTGATTGTTACCCTTATAACTTATATTCATCTGTTTCGCAGTGGAGTAATGTATTTGAATCGTTAAATGTGTGTAAATGTTTTTTGTTTAGAGCAGGGTCATCTGGTTGTATGACCAGAAAGCAGATTCTCCAGTGAATGGGTTTTTAGTGCAGATTGGACACCACTTGCATTTTACTGAATAACAAATGTTAGGAATTGGAAAATTATTCTTGTTTTCGTATCTACTTCAATTGCTTTAAATTATTAAGAATAATATTCCAATGGACACTAAAAATAATCAATGTGCTGCACAAATTGTGGTACATGTTTCTTCTCTCTGAACAGGGAGATTCCGTTTCATGACTGCTATGTTTATTCAAACATCAAGTGTGATTATGTTGGATGGAAATCACCACTCCGAGCGTTCTGACGATTGGAGTTATTAGAAATACAGTTTTCTTTTGCTAGGTGCTTCCTTTGATTGATACCTTTATCACTTATATTCGTCAATTTCACAGTGGAGTAATGTATTTGATTAGTGAAATGTGGGTAAATGTTTGTTGTTTAGAGCAGGGTCATCTGGTTGTATGGCCAGAAAGCAGATTCTCTATTCAATGGTCTTTTGGTGCAGATTGGACACCACATGCACTTTACTGAATAACAAATGTTAGGAATTTGATAATTATTCTTGTTATCGTATCTCCTTCAATTGCTTTAAATTTTTAATAATCTTATTGCAATGATCACTAAAACAATCAATGTGCTTCACAAATTGTGGTACATGTTTCTTCCCTCTCAACAGGGAGATTCCGTTTAATGACTGATATGTTCTAATTTCGAGTGTCATTTTGTTGTATGGGAAGCACTACTCCGAGCATTCTGACAATTGTAGTTATTAGGAAAGACATCTTTCTTTTGCTGAGTCCTTGTTTTGATTGTTACCCTTATCACATATATTTATCAATTTCACTGTGGAATATGATATTTGAATCGTGAAATGTGGGTAAATGTTTGTTGATTACAGCAGGGTCATCTGGTTGTATGGCCAGAAATCAGATTCCCCATTCAATCGCCTTATGGTGCATATTTGACACCACATGCACAAATTGTGGTACATGTTTCTTGCCTCTCAACAGGGAGATTCTGTTTCATGACTGCTATGTTTGTTCAAACATGGAGTGTGATTTTGTTGGATGGGAACTACCACTCCAAGCATCCTGAGTATAGGAGTTATTGGGAAAGACCTCTTTCTTTTCCTAGGTGCTTCTTTTGATTGTTACCCTTATAACTTATACTCATCTGTTTCACAGTGGAGTAATGTATTTGAATCGTTAAATGTGTGTAAATGTTTTTTGTTTAGAGCATTGTCATCTGGTTGTACGACCAGAACGCAGATTCTCCATTGAATGGGTTTTTAGTGCAGATTGAACACCACTTGCATTTTACTGAATAACAAATGTTAGGAATTGGATAAATATTCTTGTTTTCGTATCTACTTCAATTGCTTTAAATTATTAAGAATAATATTCCAATGGACACTAAGAATAATCAATGTGCTGCACAAATTGCGGTACATGTTTCTTCTCTCTCAAGAGGGAGATTCCGTTTCATGACTGCTATGTTTATTCAAACATCAAGTGTGATTATGTTTAATGGAAATCACCACTCCGAGCGTTCTGACGATTGGAGTTATTAGAAATACTGTTTTCTTTTGCTAGGTGCTTCCGTTGATTGATATCTTTATCACTTATATTCGTCAATTTCACAGTGGAGTAATGTATTTGAATCGTTAAATGTGGGTAAATGTTTGTTGTTTAGAGCAGGGTGATCTGGTTGTATGACCAGAAAGCAGATTCTCCATTGAATGGGTTTTTAGTGCAGATTGGACACCACTTGCATTTTTCTGAATAACAAATGTTATGAATTTGATAATTATTCTTGTTTTCGTATCTCCTTCAATTGCTTTAAATTTTTAAAAATCCTATTGCAATGGTCACTAAAAATAATCAATGTGCTGCACAGATTGTGGTACATGTTTCTTCTCTCTCAACCGGGAGATTCTGTTTCATGACTGCTATGTTTGTTCAAACATGGAGTGTGATTTTGTTGGATGGGAACTACCACTCCAAGCATCCTGAGTATTGGAGTTATTAGGAAAGTCCTCTTTCTTTTCCTAGGTGGTTCTTTTGATTGTTACCCTTATAACTTATATTCATCTGTTTCGCAGTGGAGTAATGTATTTGAATCGTTAAATGTGTGTAAATGTTTTTTGTTTAGAGCAGGGTCATCTGGTTGTATGACCAGAAAGCAGATTCTCCATTGAATGGGTTTTTAGTGCTGAATGGACACCTCTTGCATTTTACTGAATAACTAATGTTAGGAATTTGTTAATTATTCTTGTTTTCGTATCTCCTTCAAGTGCTTTAAATTATTAAGAATAATATTCCAGTGGACACTAAAAATAATCAATGTGCTGCACAAATTGTGGTACATGTTTCTTCTCTCTGAACAGGGAGATTCCGTCTCATGACTGCTATGTTTATTCAAACATCATGTGTGATTATGTTGGATGGAAATCACCACTCCGAGCGTTCTGACGATTGGAGTTATTAGAAATACAGTTTTCTTTTGCTAGGTGCTTCCTTTGATTGATACCTTTATCACTTATATTCGTCAATTTCACAGTGGAGTAATGTATTTGATTCGTGAAATGTGGGTAAATGTTTGTTGTTTAGAGCAGGGTCATCTGGTTGTATGGCCAGAACGCACATTCTCTATTCAATGGTCTTTTGGTGCAGATTGGACACCACATGCACTTTACTCAATAACAAATGTTAGGAATTTGATAATTATTCTTGTTTTCGTATCTCCTTCAATTGCTTCAAATTTTTAATAATCTTATTGCAATGATCACTAAAACAATAAATGTGGTGCACAAATTGTGGTACATGTTTCTTCCCTCTCAACAGGGAGATTCCGTTTAATGCCTGCTATGTTCTACTTTCGAGTGTAATTTTGTTGGATGGGAAGCACTACTCCGAGCATTCTGACAATTGTAGTTATTAGGAAAGACATCTTTCTTTTGCTGAGTCCTTGTTTTGATTGTTACCCTCATCACATATATTTATCAATTTCACAGTGGAATATGATATTTGAATCGTGAAATGTGGGTAAATGTTTGTTGATTACAGCAGGGTCATCTGGTTGTATGGCCAGAAGTCAGATTCCCCATTCAATCGTCTTATGGTGCATATTTGACACCACATGCACAAATTGTGGTACATGTTTCTTGCCTCTCAACAGGGAGATTCTGTTTCATGACTGCTATGTTTGTTCAAACATGGAGTGTGATTTTGTTGGATGGGAACTACCACTCCAAGCATCCTGAGTATAGGAGTTATTGGGAAAGACCTCCTTCTTTTCCTAGGTGCTTCTTTTGATTGTTACCCTTATAACTTATACTCATCTGTTTTGCAGTGGAGTAATGTATTTGAATCGTTAAATGTGTGTAAATGTTTTTTGTTTAGAGCAGGGTCATCTGGTTGTACGACCAGAAAGCAGATTCTCCATTGAATGGGTTTTTAGTGCAGATTGGACACCACTTGCATTTTACTGAATAACAAATGTTAGGAATTGGATAATTATTCTTGTTTTCGTATCTACTTCAATTGCTTTAAATTATTAAGAATAATATTCCAATTGACACTAAAAATAATCAATGTGCTGCACAAATTGTGGTACATGTTTCTTCTCTCTCAACAGGGAGATTCCGTTTCATGACTGCTATGTTTATTCAAACATCAAGTGTGATTATGTTGGATGGAAATCACCACTCCGAGCGTTCTGACGATTGGAGTTATTAGAAATACTGTTTTCTTTTGCTAGGTGCTTCCTTTGATAGATACCTTTATCACTTATATTCGTCAATTTCACAGTGGAGTAATGTATTTGATTCGTGAAATGTGGGTAAATGTTTGTTGTTTAGAGCAGGGTGATCTGGTTGTATGGCCAGAAAGCGGATTCTCTATTCAATGGTCTTTTGGTGCAGATTGGACACGACATGCACCTTACTGAATAACAAATGTTCGGAATTTGATAAATCTTCTTGTTGAGGTATCTCCTTCATTTGCTTTATATTTTTTTAAAATATTATTGCAATGGTCACTAAAAATAATAAATGTGCTGCACAAATTGTGGTACATGTCTCTTCCCTCTCAACAGGGAGATTCCGTTTAATGCCTGCTATGTTCTACTTTGGAGTGTAATTTTGTTGGATGGAAGCACTACTCCGAGCATTATGACAATTGGAGTTATTAGGATAGATTTCTTTCTTTTGCTGAGTCCTTGTTTTGATTGTTACCCTCATCACATATATTCATCAATTTCACAGTGGAATAATATAGTTGAATAATTAAATGTGTTTAAATATTTGTTGATTACAGCAGGGTCATCTGGTTGTATGGCCAGAAAGCAGATTCCCCATTCAATCGTCTTTTGGTGCATATTTGACACCACATGCACAAATTGTGGTACATGTTTCTTGCCTCTAAACAGGGAGATTCTGTTTCGTGACTGCTATGTTTGTTCAAACATGGAGTGTGATTTTGTTGGATGGGAACTAACACTCCAAGCATCCTGAGTATTGGAGTTATTAGGAAAGACCTCTTTCTTTTCCTAGGTGGTTCTTTTGATTATTACCCTTATAACTTATATTCATCTGTTTCACAGTGGAGTAATGTATTTGAATCGTTAAATGTGTGTAAATGTTTTTTGTTTAGAGCAGGGTCATCTGGTTGTATGACCAGAAAGCAGATTGTCCATTGAATGGGTTTTTAGTGCAGATTGGACACCACTTGCATTTTACTGAATAACAAATGTTAGGAATTTGATAATTATTCTTGTTTTCGTATCTCCTTCAATTGCTTTAAATTTTTAAAAATCCTATTGCAATGGTCACTAAAAATAATCAATGTGCTGCACAGATTGTGGTACATGTTTCTTCTCTCTCAACCGGGAGATTCCGTTTCATGACTGCTATGTTTATTCAAACATCGAGTGTGATTATGTTGGATGGAAATCACCTCTCCGAGCGTTGTGACGATTGGAGTTATTAGATATGCTGTTTTCTTTTGCTAGGTGCTTCCTTTGATTGATACCTTTATCACTTATATTCGTCAATTTCACAGTGGAGTAATGTATTTGATTCGTGAAATGTGGGTAAATGTTTGTTGTTTACAGCAGGGTCATCTGGTTGTATGGCCAGAAAGCAGATTTTCTATTCAATGGTCTTTTGGTGCAGATTGGACACCACATGCACTTTACTGAATAACGAATGTTCGGAATTTGATAAATCTTCTTGTTTAGGTATCTCCTTCATTTGTTTTTTATTTTTAAAACTCTTATTGCAATGGTCACTAAAAATAATCAATGTGCTGCACAAATTGTGGAACATGTTTCTTCCCTCTCAACTGGGAGATTCTGTTTAATGCCAGCTATGTTTGTTCTACTTTTGAGTGTGATTTTGTTTGATGGGAAGCACTACTCCGAGCATTCTGACAATTGGAGTTATTAGGAAAGACTTCTTTCTTTTGCTGAGTCCTTGTTTTGATTGTTACCCTCATCACATATATTCATCAATTTCACAGTGGAATAATATATTTGAATCCTAATGTGTGGGTAATTGTTTATTGATTACAGCAGGGTCATCTGGTTGTATGGCCAGAAAGCAGATTCCCCATTCAATCGTCTTTTGGTGCATATTTGACACCACATGCACAAATTGTGGTACATGTTTCTTGCCTCTCAACAGGGAGATTCTATTTCATGACTGCTATGTTTGTTCAAACAAGGAGTGTGATTTTGTTGGATGGGAACTACCACTCCAAGCATACTGAGTATAGGAGTTATTGGGAAGGACCTCCTTCTTTTCCTAGGTGCTTCTTTTGATTTTTACCATTATAACTTATACTCATCTGTTTCGCAGTGGAGTAATGTATTTGAATCGTTAAATGTGTGTAAATGTTTTTTGTTTAGAGCACGGTCATTTGGTTGTATGACCAGAAAGCAGATTCTCTATTCAATGGTCTTTTGGTGCAGATTGGACACCACTTGCATTTTACTGAATAACAAATGTTAGGAATTTGATAATTATTCTTGTTTTCGTATCTCCTTCAATTGCTTTGAATTTTTAAAAATCTTATTGCAATGGTCACTAAAAATAATCAATGTGCTGCACAAATTGTGGTACATGTTTCTTCTCTCTCAGCAGGGAGATTCCGTTTCATGACTGCTATGTTTATTCAAACATCGAGTGTGATTATGTTGGATGGAAATCACCACTCCGAGCATTCTGACGATTTGAGTTATTAGAAATACTGTTTTCTTTTCTAGGTGCTTCCTTTGATTGATACCTTTATCACTTATATTCGTCAATTTCACAGTGGAGTAATGTATTTGATTCGTGAAATGTGGGTAAATGTTTGTTGTTTACAGCAGGGTCATCTGGTTGTATGGCCAGAAAGCAGATTCTCTATTCAATGGTCTTTTGGTGCAGATAGGACACCACATGCACTTTACTGAATAACGAATGTTCGAAAGTTGATAAATCTTCTTGTTTAGGTATCTCTTTCATTTGCTTTTTATTTTTAAAAATATTAATGCAATGGTCACTAAAAATAATCAATGTGCTGCACAAATTGTGGAACATGTTTCTTCCCTCTCAACAGGGAAATTCTGTTTAATGCCTGCTATGTTTGTTCTACTTTTGAGTGTGATTTTGTTGGATGGGAAGTAGTACTTCGAATATTCTGACAATTGGAGTTATTAGCAATGACTTCTTTCTTTTGCTGAGTCCTTGTTTTGATTGTTACCCTCATCACATATATTCATCAATTTCACAGTGGAATAATATATTTGAATCATGAAATGTTGGTAAATATTTGTTGATTACAGCAGGGTCATCTGGTTGTATGGCCAGAAAGCAGATTCCCCATTCAATCATCTTTGGTGCATATTTGACACCACATGCACAAATTGTGGTACATGTTTCTTGCCTCTCAACAGGGAGATTCTGATTCATGACTGCTATGTTTGTTCAAACATGGAGTGTGATTTTGTTGGATGGGAACTACCACTCCAAGCATCCTGAGTATTGGAGTTATTAGGAAAGACCTCTTTCTTTTCCTAGGTGGTTCTTTTGATTGTTACCCTTATAACTTATATTCATCTGTTTCGCAGTGGAGTAATGTATTTGAATCGTTAAATGTGTGTAAATGTGTTTTGTATAGAGCAGGTTCATCTGGTTGTATGACCAGAAAGCAGATTCTCCATTGAATGGGTTTTTAGTGCAGATTGGACACCACTTGCATTTTACTGAATAACAAATGTTAGGAATTTGATAATTATTCTTGTTTTCGTATCTCCTTCAATTGCTTTAAATTTTTAAAAATCTTATTGCAATGGTCACTAAAAATAATCAATGTGCTGCACAAATTGTGGTACATGTTTCTTCTCTCTGAACAGGGAGATTCCGTTTCATGACTGCTATGTTTATTCAAACATCAAGTGTGATTATGTTGGATGGAAATCACCACTCCGAGCGTTCTGACGATTGGAGTTATTAGAAATACTGTTTTCTTTTGCTAGGTGCTTCCTTTGATTGATACCTTTATCACTTATATTCGTCAATTTCACAGTGGAGTAATGTATTTGATTCGTGAAATGTGGGTAAATGTTTGCTGTTTACAGCAGGGTCATCTGGTTGTATGGCCAGAAAGCAGATTCTCTATTCAGTGGTCTTTTGGTGCAGATTGGACACCACATGCACCTTACTGAATAACAAATGTTAGGAATTTGATAATTATTCTTGTTTTCGTATCTCCTTCAATTGCTTTGAATTTTTAAAAATCTTATTGCAATGGTCACTAAAACAATAAATGTGCTGCACAAATTGTGGTACATGTTTCTTCCCTCTCAACAGGGAGATTCTGTTTAATGCATGCTATGTTCTAATTTCGAGTGTGATTTTGTTGGATGGGAAGCACTACTCCGAGCATTCTGACAATTGTAGTTATTAGGAAAGACATCTTTCTTTTGCTGAGTCCTTATTTTGATGGTACCCTCATCACATATATTTATCAATTTCACAGTGGAATAATATATTTGAATCTTGAAATGTGGGTAAATGTTTGTTGATTACAGCAGGTTCATCTGGTTGTATGGCCAGAAATCAGATTCCCCATTCAATTGTCTTATGGTGCATATTTGACACCACATGCACAAATTGTGGTACATGTTTCTTGCCTCTCAACAGGGACATTCTGTTTCATGACTGCTATGTTTGTTGAAACATGGAGTGTGATTTTGTTGGATGGGAACTACCACTCCACGCATCCTGAGTATAGGAGTTATTAGATATGCTGTTTTCTTTTCCTAGGTGCTTCTTTTGATTTTTACCCTTATAACTTATACTCATCTGTTTCGCAGTGGAGTAATGTATTTGAATCGTTAAATGTGTGTAAATGTTTTTTGTTTAGAGCAGGTCATCTGGTTGTATGACCAGAAAGCAGATTCTCCGTTGAATGGGTTTTTACTGCAGATTGGACACCACTTGCATTTTACTGAATAACAAATGTTAGCAATTTGATAATTATTTTTGTTTTCATATCTCCTTCAATTGCTTTAAATTATTAAGAATAATATTCCAACTGACACTAAAAATAATCAATGTGCTACACAAATTGTGGTGCATGTTTCTTCTCTCTCAACAGGGAGATTCCGTTTCATGACTGCTATGTTTATTCAAACATCAAGTGTGACTATGTTGGATGGAAATCACCACTCCGAGCGTTCTGACGATTGGAGTTATTAGAAGTACTGTTTTCTTTTGCTAGGTGCTTCCTTTGATTGATACGTTTATCACTTATATTCGTCAATTTCACAGTGGAGTAATGAATTTGATTCGTGAAATGTGGGTAAATGTTTGTTGTTTACAGCAGGGTCATCTGGTTGTATGGCCAGAAAGCAGATTCTCTATTCAATGGTCTTTTGGTGCAGATTGGACACCACATGCACTTTACTGAATAACGAATGTTCGAAAGTTGATAAATCTTCTTGTTTAGGTATCTCTTTCATTTATTTTTTATTTTTAAAAATCTTATTGCAATGGTCACTAAAAATAATAAATGTGCTGCACAAATTGTGGAACATGTTTCTTCCCTCTCAACAGGGAGATTCCGTTTAATGCCTGCTATGTTCTACTTTCGAGTGTAATTTTGTTGGATGGAAGCACTACTACGAGCATTCTGACAATTGGAGTTATTAGGAAAGACATCTTTCTTTTGCTAAGTCCTAGTTTTGATTGTTACCCCTATCACATATATTCATCAGTTTCACAGTGGAATAATATATTTGAATCGTGAAATGTGTGTAAATGATTGTTGATTACAGCAAGGTCATCTGGTTGTATGGCCAGAAAGCAGATTCCTCATTCAATCGTCTTTTGATGCATATTTGTCACCACATGCACAAATTGTGGTACATGTTTCTTGCCTCTCAACAGGGAGATTCTGTTTCATGACTGCTACGTTTGTTCAAACATGGAGTGTGATTTTGTTGGAGGTGAACTACCACTCCAATCATCCTGAGTATTGGAGTTATTAGGAAAGACCTTTTTCTTTTCCTAGGTGCTTCTTTTGATTGTTACCCTTAGAACTTATATTCATCTGTTTCGCAGTGGAGTAATGTATTTGAATCGTTAAATGTGTGTAAATGTTTTTTGTTTAAAGCAGGGTCATCTGGTTGTATGACCAGAAAGCAGATTATCCATTCAATGGGTTTTTGGTGCAGTTTGGACACCACTTGCATTTTACTGAATAACAAATGTTAGGAATTTGATAATTATTCTTGTTTTCGTATCTCCTTGAGTTGCTTTAAATTTTTATAAATCTTATTGCAATGGTCACTAAAAATAATCAATGTGCTGCACAAATTGTGGTACATGTTTCTTCTCTCTCAACAGGGAGATTCCGTTTAATGCCTGCTATGTTCTACTTTCGAGTGTAATTTTCATGGATGGAAGCACTAATCCGAGCATTCTGACAATTGGAGTTATTAGGAAAGACTTCTTTCTTTTGCTGTGTCCTTTTTTTTTTATTGTTACCCTCATCACATATATTCATCAATTTCACAGTGGAATAATATATTTGAATCGTGAAATGTGGGTAAATGATTGTTGATGCAGGAGGGTCATCTGGTTGTATGGCCAGAAAGCAGATTCCCCATTCAATCGTCTTTTGGTGCATATTTTACACCAGATGCACAAATTGTGGTACATGTTTCTTGCCTCTCAACAGGGAGATTCTGTTTCATGTTTGCTATGTTTGCTCAAACATGGAGTGTGATTTTGTTGGATGGGAACTACCACTCCAAGCATCCTGGGTATTGGAGTTATTAGGAAAGACCTCTTTCTTTTCCTAGGTGGTTCTTTTGATTGTTACCCTTATAACTTATATTCATCTGTTTCGCAGTGGAGTAATGTATTTGAAACGTTAAATGTGTGTAAATGTTTTTTGTTTAGAGCAGGGTCATCAGGTTGTATGACCAGAAAGCAGATTATCCATTCAATAGGTTTTTGGTGCAGTTTGGACACCACTTGCATTTTACTGAATAACAAATGTTAGGAATTTGATAATTATTCTTGTTTTCGTATCTCTTTCAGTTGCTTTTAGTTTTTATAAATCTTATTGCAATGGTCACTAAAAATAAGCAATGTGCTGCACAAATTGTGGTACATGTTTCTTCTCTCTCAGCCGGGAGATTCCGTTTCATGACTGCTATGTTTATTCAAACGTCAAGTGTGATTATGTTGGATGGAAATCACCACTCCGAGCGTTCTGACGATTGGAGTTATTAGATACGCTGTTTTCTTTTGCCAGGTGCTTCCTTTGATTGATATGTTTATCAATTATATTCGTCAATTTCACAGTGGAGTAATGTATTTGATTCGTGAAATGTGGGTAAATGTTTGTTGTTTACAGCATGGTCATATGGTTGTATGGCCAGAAAGCAGATTCTCTATTCAATGGTCTTTCGGTGCAGATTGGACACCACATGCACTTTACTGAATAACGAATGTTCGGAATTTGATAAATCTTCTTGTTTAGGTATCTCTTTCATTTATTATTTATTTTTAAATATCTTATTGCAATGGTCACTAAAAATAATAAATGTGCTGCACAAATTGTGGAACATGTTTCTTCCCTCTCAACAGGGAGATTCCGTTTAATGCCTGCTATGTTCTACTTTCGAGTGTAATTTTGTTGGATGGAAGCACTACTACGAGCATTCTGACAATTGGAGTTATTAGGAAAGACATCTTTCTTTTGCTAAGTCCTAGTTTTGATTGTTACCCTTATCACATATATTCATCAGTTTCACAGTGGAATAATATATTTGAATCGTGATATGTGTGTAAATGATTGTTGATTACAGCAAGGTCATCTGGTTGTATGGCCAGAAAGCAGATTCCTCATTCAATCGTCTTTTGATGCATATTTGTCACCACATGCACAAATTGTGGTACATGTTTCTTGCCTCTCAACAGGGAGATTCTGTTTCATGACTGCTACGTTTGTTCAAACATGGAGTGTGATTTTGTTGGATGGGAACTACCACTCCACGCATCCTGAGTATAGGAGTTATTAGATATGCTGTTTTCTTTTCCTAGGTGCTTCTTTTGATTTTTACCCTTGTAACTTATACTCATCTTTTTCGCAGTGGAGTAATGTATTTGAATCGTTAAATGTGTGTAAATGTTTTTTGTTTAGAGCAGGGTCCTCTGGTTGTATGACCAGAAAGCAGATTATCCATTCAATAGGTTTTTAGTGCAGATTGGACACCACTTGCATTTTACTGAATAACAAATGTAAGGAATTTGATAATTATTCTTGTTTTCGTATCTCCTTCAATTGCTTTAAATTTTTATAAATCTTATTGCAATGGTCACTAAAAATAAACAATGTGCTGCACAAATTGTGGTACATGTTTCTTCTCTCTCACCGGGAGATTCCGTTTCATGACTGCTATGTTTATTCAAACATCAAGTGTGATTATGTTGGATGGAAATCACAACTCTGAGCGTTCTGGCGATTGGAGTTATTAGATACGCTGTTTTCTTTTGCCAGGTGCTTCCATTGATTGATATCTTTATCACTTATATTCGTCAATTTCACAGTGGAGTAATGTATTTGATTCGTGAAATGTGGGTAAATGTGTGTTGTTTACAGCATGGTCATATGGTTGTATGGCCAGAAAGCAGATTCTCTATTCAATGGTCTTTTGGTGCAGATTGGACACCACATGCACTTTACTGAATAACGAATGTTCGGAATTTGATAAATCTTCTTGTTTAGGTATCTCTTTCATTTGTTTTTTATTTTTAAAAATCTTATTGCAATGGTCACTAAAAATAATAAATGTGCTGCACAAATTGTGGAACATGTTTCTTCCCTCTCAACAGGGAGATTCCGTTTCATGACTGCTATGTTTATTCAAACATCAAGTGTGATTATGTTGGATGGAAATCACAACTCCGAGCGTTCTGGCGATTGGAGTTATTAGATACGCTGTTTTCTTTTGCCAGGTGCTTCCTTTGATTGATATCTTTATCACTTATATTCGTCAATTTCACAGTGGAGTAATGTATTTGATTCGTGAAATGTGGGTAAATGTTTGTTGTTTACAGCATGGTCATATGGTTGTATGGCCAGAAAGCAGATTCTCTATTCAATGGTCTTTTGGTGCAGATTGGACACCACATGCACTTTACTGAATAACGAATGTTCGGAATTTGATAAATCTTCTTGTTTAGGTATCTCTTTCATTTGTTTTTAATTTTTAAAAATCTTATTGCAATGGTCACTAAAAATAATAAATGTGCTGCACAAATTGTGGAACATGTTTCTTCCCTCTCAACAGGGAGATTCCGTTTAATGCCTGCTATGTTCTACTTTCGAGTGTAATTTTGTTGGATGGAAGCACTACTACGAGCATTCTGACAATTGGAGTTATTAGGAAAGACATCTTTCTTTTGCTAAGTCCTAGTTTTGATTGTTACCCTTGTCACATATATTCATCAATTTCACAGTGGAATAATATATTTGAATCGTGAAATGTGGGTAAATATTTGTTGATTACAGCAGGGTCATCTGGTTGTATGGCCAGAAAGCAGATTCCCCATTCAATCGTATTTTGGTGCATATTTGACACCACATGCACAAATTGGGGTACATGTTTCTTGCCTCTCAACAGGGAGATTCTGTTTCATGTTTGCTATGTTTGCTCAAACATGGAGTGTGATTTTGTTGGATGGGAACTACCACTCCAAGCATCCTGAGTATTGGAGTTATTAGGAAAGGCCTCTTTCTTTTCCTAGGTGCTTCTTTTGATTGTTACCCTTAGAACTTATATTCATCTGTTTCACAGTGGAGTAATGTATTTGAATTGTTAAATGTGTGTAAATGTTTTTTGTTTAAAGCAGGGTCATCTGGTTGTATGACCAGAAAGCAGATTCTCCATTGAATGGGTTTTTAGTGCAGATTGGACACCACTTGCATTTTACTGAAAAACAAATGTTAGGAATTTGATAATTATTCTTGTTTTCGTATCTCCTTCAATTGCTTTAAATTTTTAAAAATCTTATTGCAATGGTCACTAAAATAATAAATGTGCTGCACAAATTGTGGTACATGTTTCTTCCCTCTCAACAGGGAAATTCCGTTTAATGCCTGCTATGTTCTAATTTCGAGTGTGATTTTGTTGGATGGGATGCACTACTCCGAGCATTCTGACAATTGTAGTTATTAGGAAAGACATCTTTCTTTTGCTGAGTCCTTGTTTTGATTGTTACCCTCATCACATATATTTATCAATTTTACAGTGGAATAATATATTTGAATCGTGAAATGTGGGTAAATGTTTGTTGATTACAGCAGGTTCATCTGGTTGTATGGCCAGAAAGCAGATTATCCATTCAATGGGTTTTTGGTGCAGTTTGGACGCCACTTGCATTTTACTGAATAACAAATGTTAGGAATTTGATAATTATTCTTGTTTTCGTATCTGCTTCAATTGCTTTAAATTTTTAAAAATCCTATTGCAATGGTCACTAAAAATAATCAATGTGCTGCACAAATTGTGGTACATGTTTCATCTCTCTCAACAGGGAGATTCCGTTTCATGACTGCTATGTTTATTCAAACATCGAGTGTGATTATGTTGGATGGAAATCACCACTCCGAGCATTCTGACGATTGGAGTTATTAGAAATACTGTTTTCTTTTGCTAGGTGTTTCCTTTGATTCATACCTTTATCACTTATATTCGTCAATTTCACAGTGGAGTAGTGTATTTGATTCGTGAAATGTGGGTATACGTTTGTTGTTTAAAGTAGGGTCATCTGGTTGTATGGCCAGAAAGCAGATTCTCTATTCAATGGTCTTTTGGTGCAGATTGGACACCACATGCACTTTACTGAATAACGAATGTTCGGAATTTGATAAATCTTCTTGTTTAAGTATCTCCTTCATTTGTTTTTTGTTTTTAAAAATCTTATTGCAATGGTCACTAAAAATAATCAATGTGCTGCACAAATTGTGGAACATGTTTCTTCCCTTTCAACAGGGAGACTCTGTTTAATGCCTGCTAAGTTTGTTGTACTTTTCAGTGTGATTTTGTTGAATGGGAAGCACTACTCCGAGCATTCTGACAATTCGAGTTATTAGGAAAGACTTCTTTCTTTTGATGAGTCCTTGTTTTGTTTGTTACCCTCATCACATATATTCACCAATTTCATAGTGGAATAATATATTTGAATCGTGAAATGTGGGTAAATGTTTGTTGATTACAGGAGGGTGATCTGGTTGTATGGCCAGAAAGCTGATTCCCCATTCAATCGTCTTTTGGTGCATATTTGACACCACATGCACAAATTGTGGCACATGTTTCTTGCCTCTCAACAGGGAGATTCTGTTTCATGACTGCTATGTTTGTTCAAACATTGATTGTGATTTTGTTGGATGGGAACTACCACTCCAAGCACCCTGAGTATTGGAGTTATTAGGAAAGACCTCTTTCTCTTCCTAGGTGCTTCTTTTGATTGTTACCCTTATTGGTTATATTCATCTCTTTCGCAGTGGAGTAATGTATCGGAATCGTTAAATGTGTGTAAATGTTTTTTGTTTAGAGCAGGGTCATCTGGTTGTATGACCAGAAAGCAGATTCTCCATTGAATGGGTTTTTAGTGCAGATTGGACACCACTTGCATTTTACTCAATAACAAATGTTAGGAATTTGATAATTATTCTTGTTTTCGTGTCTCGTTCAATTGCTTTAAATTATTAAGAATAATATTCCAATGGACACTAAAAATAATCAATGTGCTGCACAAATTGTGGTACATGTTTCTTCTCTCTCAACCGGGAGATTCCGTTTCCTGACTGCTATGTTTATTCAAACATCGAGTGTGATTATGTTGGATGGAAATCACCACTCCGAGCGTTCTGACGATTGGAGTTATTAGATATCCTGTTTTCTTTTGCCAGGTGCTTCCTTTGATTGATATCTTTATCACTTATATTCGTCAATTTCACAGTGGAATAATGTATTTGATTCGTGAAATGTGGGTAAATGTTTGTTGTTTAGAGCAGGGTCATCTGGTTGTATGGCCAGAAAGCAGATTCTCTATTCAATGGTCTTTTGGTGCAGATTGGACACCACATGCACTTTACTGAATAACGAATGTTCGGAATTTGATAAATCTTCTTGTTTAGGTATCTCCTTCATTTGTTTTTTATTTTTAAAAATCTTATTGCAGTGGTCACTAAAAATAATAAATGTGCTGCACAAATTGTGGAACATGTTCCTTCCCTCTCAACAGGGAGATTCTGTTTAATGCCCGCTATGTTTGTTCTACTTTTGAGTGTGATTTTGTTGAATGGGAAGCACTACTCCGAGCATTCTGACAATTCGAGTTATTAGGAAAGACTTCTTTCTTTTGATGAGTCCTTGTTTTGTTTGTTACCCTCATCACATATATTCACTAATTTCACAGTGGAATAATATATTTGAATCGTGAAATGTGGGTAAATGATTGTTGATTACAGGAGGGTGATCTGGTTGTATGGCCAGAAAGCTGATTCCCCATTCAATCGTCTTTTGGTGCATATTTGACACCACATGCACAAATTGTGGTACATGTTTCTTGCCTCTCAACAGGGAGATTCTGTTTCATGTCTGCTATGTTTGTTCAAACATTGATTGTGATTTTGTTGGATGGGAACTACCACTCCAAGCACCCTGAGTATTGGAGTTATTAGGAAAGACCTCTTTCTCTTCCTAGGTGCTTCTTTTGATTGTTACCCTTATAGCTTATATTCATCTCTTTCGCAGTGGAGTAATGTATCGGAATGGTTAAATGTGTGTAAATGTTTTTTGTTTAGAGCAGGGTCATCTGGTTGTATGACCAGAAAGCAGATTCTCCATTGAATGGGTTTTTAGTGCAGATTGGACACCACTTGCATTTTACTCAATAACAAATGTTAGGAATTTGATAATTATTCTTGTTTTCGTGTCTCGTTCAATTGCTTTAAATTATTAAGAATAATATTCCAATGGACACTAAAAATAATAAATGTGCTGCACAAATTGTGGTACATGTTTCTTCCCTCTCAACAGGGAGATTCTGTTTAATGCATGCTATGTTCTAATTTCGAGTGTGATTTTGTTGGATGGGAAGCACTACTCCGAGCATTCTGACAATTGTAGTTATTAGGAAAGACATCTTTCTTTTGCTGAGTCCTTGTTTTGATTGTTACCCTCATCACATATATTTATCAATTTCACAGTGGAATAATATATTTGAATCGTGAAATGTGGGTAAATGTTTGTTGATTACAGCAGGGTCATCTGGTTGTATGGCCAGAAATCAGATTCCCCATTCAAATGTCATATGGTGCATATTTGACACCACATGCACAAATTGTGGTACATGTTTATTGCCTCTCAACAGGGAGATTCTGTTTCATGACTGCTATGTTTGTTGAAACATGGAGTGTGATTTTGTTGGATGGGAACTACCACTCCAAGCATCCTGAGTATTGGAGTTATTAGGAAAGACCTCTTTCTTTTCCTAGGTGGTTCTTTTGATTGTTACCCTTATAACTTATATTCATCTGTTTCGCAGTGGAGTAATGTATTTGAATCGTTAAATGAGTGTAAATGTTTCGTGTTTAGAGCAGGGTCATCTGGTTGTATGACCAGAAAGCAGATTATCCATTCAATGGGTTTTTGGTGCAGTTTGGACACCACTTGCATTTTACTGAATAACAAATGTTAGGAATTTGATAATTATTCTTGTTTTCGTATCTCCTTCAGTTGCTTTAAATTATTAAGAATAATATTCCAACTGACACTAAAAATAATCAATGAGCTACACAAATTGTGGTGCATGTTTCTTCTCTCTCAACAGGGAGATTCCGTTTCATGACTGCTATGTTTATTCAAACATCAAGTGTGACTATGTTGGATGGAAATCACCACTCCGAGCATTCTGACGATTGGAGTTATTAGAAGTACTGTTTTCTTTTGCTAGGAGCTTCCGTTGATTGATACGTATATCACTTATATTCGTCAATTTCACAGTGGAGTAATGTATTTGATTCGTGAAATGTGGGTAAATGTTTGTTGTTTACAGCAGGGTCATCTGGTTGTATGGCCAGAGAGCAGACTCTCTATTCAGTGGTCTTTTGGTGCAGATTGGACACCACATGCACCTTACTGAATAACAAATGTTCGGAATTTGATAAATCTTCCTGTTCAGGTATCTCCTTCATTTGCATTATATTTTTTAAAATATTATTGCAATGGTCACTAAAAATAATAAATGTGCTGCACAAACTGTGGAACATGTTTCTTCCCTCTCAACAGGGAGATTCCGTTTAATGCCTGCTATGTTCTACTTTCGAGTGTAATTTTGTTGGATGGAAGCACTACTACGAGCATTCTGACAATTGGAGTTATTAGGAAAGACATCTTTCTTTTGCTAAGTCCTAGTTTTGATTGTTACCCTTATCACATATATTCATCAGTTTCACAGTGGAATAATATATTTGAATCGTGAAATGTGTGTAAATGATTGTTGATTACAGCAAGGTCATCTCGTTGTATGGCCAGAAAGCAGACTCCTCATTCAATCGTCTTTTGATGCATATTTGTCACCACATGCACAAATTGTGGTACATGTTTCTTGCCTCTCAACAGGGAGATTCTGTTTCATGACTGCTATGTTTGTTCAAACATGGAGTGTGATTTTGTTGGATGGGAACTACCACTCCAAGCATCCTGAGTATTGGAGTTATTAGGAAAGACCTCTTTCTTTTCCTAGGTGGTTCTTTTGATTGTTACCCTTATAACTTATATTCATCTGTTTCGCAGTGGAGTAATGTATTTGAATCGTTAAATGAGTGTAAATGTTTCGTGTTTAGAGCAGGGTCATCTGGTTGTATGACCAGAAAGCAGATTATCCATTCAATGGGTTTTTGGTGCAGTTTGGACACCACTTGCATTTTACTGAATAACAAATGTTAGGAATTTGATAATTATTCTTGTTTTCGTATCTCCTTCAGTTGCTTTAAATTTTTATAAATCTTATTGCAATGGTCACTAAAAATAATCAATGTGCTGCACAAATTGTGGTACATGTTTCTTCTCTCTCAACAGGTAGATTCCGTTTAATGCCTGCTATGTTCTACTTTCGAGTGTAATTTTCATGGATGGAAGCACTAATCCGAGCATTCTGACAATTGGAGTTATTAGGAAAGACTTCTTTCTTTTGCTGTGTCCTGGTTTTTGATTGTTACCCTCATCACATATATTCATCAATTTCACAGTGGAATAATATATTTGAATCGTGAAATGTGGGTAAATATTTGTTGATTACAGCAGGGTCATCTGGTTGTATGGCCAGAAAGCAGATTCCCCATTCAATCGTCTTTTGGTGCATATTTGACACCACATGCACAAATTGGGCTACATGTTTCTTGCCTCTCAACAGGGAGATTCTGTTTCATGTTTGCTATGTTTGCTCAAACATGGAGTGTGATTTTGTTGGATGGGAACTACCACTCCAAGCATCCTGAGTATTGGAGTTATTAGGAAAGGCCTCTTTCTTTTCCTAGGTGCTTCTTTTGATTGTTACCCTTAGAACTTATATTCATCTGTTTCACAGTGAAGTAATGTATTTGAATTGTTAAATGTGTGTAAATGTTTTTTGTTTAAAGCAGGGTCATCTGGTTGTATGACCAGAAAGCAGATTCTCCATTGAATGGGTTTTTAGTGCAGATTGGACACCACTTGCATTTTACTGAATAACAAATGTTAGGAATTTGATAATTATTCTTGTTTTCGTATCTCCTTCAATTGCTTTAAATTTTTAAAAATCTTAACGCAATGGTCACTAAAATAATAAATGTGCTGCACAAATTGTGGTACATGTTTCTTCCCTCTCAACAGGGAAATTCCGTTTAATGCCTGCTATGTTCTAATTTCGAGTGTGATTTTGTTGGATGGGATGCACTACTCCGAGCATTCTGACAATTGTAGTTATTAGGAAAGACATCTTTCTTTTGTTGAGTCCTTGTTTTGAGTGTTACCCTCATCACATATATTTATCAATTTTACAGTGGAATATTATATTTGAATCGTGAAATGTGGGTAAATGTTTGTTGATTACAACAGGTTCATCTGGTTGTATGGCCAGAAAGCAGATTATCCATTCAATGGGTTTTTGGTGCAGTTTGGACGCCACTTGCATTTTACTGAATAACAAATGTTAGGAATTTGATAATTATTCTTGTTTTCGTATCTGCTTCAATTGCTTTAAATTTTTAAAAATCCTATTGCAATGGTCACTAGAAATAATCAATGTGCTGCACAAATTGTGGTACATGTTTCATCTCTCTCAACAGGGAGATTCCAATTCATGACTGCTATGTTTATTCAAACATCGAGTGTGATTATGTTGGATGGAAATCACCACTCCGAGCATTCTGACGATTGGAGTTATTAGAAATACTGTTTTCTTTTGCTAGGTGCTTCCTTTGATTCATACTTTTATCACTTATATTCGCCAATTTCACAGTGGAGTAGTGTATTTGATTCGTGAAATGTGGGTATACGTTTGTTGTTTAAAGTAGGGTCATCTGGTTGTATGGCCAGAAAGCAGATTCTCTATTCAATGGTCTTTTGGTGCAGATTGGACACCACATGCACTTTACTGAATAACGAATGTTCGGAATTTGATAAATCTTCTTGTTTAAGTATCTCCTTCATTTGTTTTTTGTTTTTAAAAATCTTATTGCCATGGTCACTAAAAATAATAAATGTGCTGCACAAATTGTGGAACATGTTTCTTCCCTTTCAACAGGGAGATTCTGTTTAATGCCTGCTATGTTTGTTGTACTTTTCAGTGTGATTTTGTTGAATGGGAAGCACTACCCCGAGCATTCTGACAATTCGAGTTATTAGGAAAGACTTCTTTCTTTTGATGAGTCCTTGTTTTGTTTGTTACCCTCATCACATATATTCACCAATTTCACAGTGGAATAATGTATTTGAATCGTGAAATGTGGGTAAATGATTGTTGATTACAGCAAGGTCATCTGGTTGTATGACCAGAAAGCAGATTCACCATTCAATCTTCTTTTGGTGCATATTTGACACCACATGCACAAATTGTGGTACATGTTTCTTGCCTCTCAACAGGGAGATTCTGTTTCATGACTGCTATGTTTGTTCAAACATTGATTGTGATTTTGTTGGATGGGAACTACCACTCCAAGCACCCTGAGTATTGGAGTTATTAGGAAAGACCTCTTTCTCTTCCTAGGTGCTTCTTTTGATTGTTACCCTTACAGCTTATATTCATCTCTTTCGCAGTGGAGTAATGTATCGGAATCGTTAAATGTGTGTAAATGTTTTTTGTTTAGAGCAGGGTCATCTGGTTGTATGACCAGAAAGCAGATTCTCCATTGAATGGGTTTTTAGTGCAGATTGGACACCACTTGCATTTTACTCAATAACAAATGTTAGGAATTTGATAATTATTCTTGTTTTCGTGTCTCGTTCAATTGCTTTAAATTATTAAGAATAATATTCCAATGGACACTAAAAATAATCAATGTGCTGCACAAATTGTGGTACATGTTTCTTCTCTCTCAACCGGGAGATTCCGTTTCCTGACTGCTATGTTTATTCAAACATGTAGTGTGATTTTGTTGGTTGGGAACTACCACTCCAAGCACCCTGAGTATTGGAGTTATTAGGAAAGACATCTTTCTCTTCCTAGGTGCTTCTTTTGATTGTTACCCTTATAACTTATATTCATCTGTTTCGCAGGGCAGTAATGTATTTAAATTGTTAAATGTGTGTAAATGTTTTTTGTTTAGAGCAGGGTCATCTGGTTGTATGACCAGAAAGCAGATTCTCCATTCAATTAGTTTTTAGTGCAGATTGGTCACCTTGCGTTTTACTGAATAACAAATGTTAGGAATTTGATAAATAGTCTTTTTTCGTATCTATTCAATTGCTTTAAATTTTTAAAAACCTTATTGCAGTGGTCACTAAAAATAATAAATGTGCTGCACAAATTGTGGTACATGTTTCTTCCTTCTCAACAGGGAGATTCCGTTTAATGCCTGCTGTGTTCTACTTTCGAGTGTAATTTTGTTGGATGGAAGCACTACTCCGAGCATTCTGACAATTGGAGGTATTAGGAAAGACTTCTTTCTTTTGCTAAGTCCTAGTTTTGATTGTTACCCTCATCACATATATTCACCAATTTCACATTGGAATAATATATTTGAATCGTGAAATGTGGGTAAATGTTTGTTGATTACAGCAGGGTCTTCTGGTTGTATGGCCAGAAAGCTGATTATCCATTCAATGGTTTTTTGGTGCAGTTTGGACACCACTTGCATTTTACTGAATAACAAACGTTAGGAATTTGATAATTATTCTTGTATTCGTATCTCCTTCAATTGCTTTAAATTTTTAAAAATCTTATTGCAATGGTCACTAAAAATAATCAATGTGCTGCACAAATTGTGGTACATGTTTCTTCTCTCTCAACAGGGAGATTCCGTTTCATGACTGCTATGTTTATTCAAACATCAAGTGTGACTATGTTGGATGGAAATCACCACTCCGAGCGTTCTGACGATTGGAGTTATTAGAAATACTGTTTTCTTTTGCTAGGTGTTTCCTTTGATTGATACCTTTATCACTTATATTCGTCAATTTCACAGTGGAGTAATGTATTTGATTAGTGAAATGTGGGTAAATGTTTGTTGTTTACAGCAGGGTCATCTGGTTGTATGGCCAGAAAGCAGATTCTCTATTCAATGGTCTTTTGGTGCAGATTGGACACCACATGCACCTTACAGAATAACAAATGTTCAAAATTTGATAAATCTTCTTGTGGAGGTATCTCCTTCATTTGCTTTATATTTTTTAAAATATTATTGCAATGGTCACTAAAAATAATCAATGTGCTGCACAAATTGTGGTACATATTTCTTCTCTCTCAACCAGGAGATTCCGTTTCATGACTGCTATGTTTATTCAAGCATCGAGTGTGATTATGTTGGATGGAAATCACCCCTCCGAGCGTTCTGACGATTGGAGTTATTAGATATGCTGTTTTCTTTTGCTAGGTTCTTCCTTTGATTGATACCTTTATCACTTATATTCGTCAATTTCACAGTGGAGCAATGTATTTGATTCGTGAAATGTGGGTAAATGTTTGTTGTTTACAGCAGGGTCATCTGGTTGTATGGCCAGAAAGCAGATTCTCTATTCAATGGTCTTTTGGTGCAGATTGGACACCACATGCACCTTACTGAATAGCAAATGTTTGGAATTTGATAAATCTTCTTGTTGAGGTATCTCCTTCATTTGCTTTATATTTTTAAAATATTAATGCAATGGTCACTAAAAATAATCAATGTGCTGCACAAATTGTGGAACATGTTTCTTCCCGCTCTACAGGGAGATTCTGTTTAATGCCAGCTATGTTTGTTCTACTTTTGAGTGTGATTTTGTTGAATGGGAAGCACTACTCCGAGCATTCTGACTATTGGAGTTAGTTTCTTTTGATGAGTTCTTGTTTTGATTGTTACCCTCATCACATATATTCACCAATTTCACAGTGGAATAATATGTTTGAATCGTGAAATGTTGGCAAATGTTTGTTGATTACAGCTGGATCATCTGGTTGTATGGCCAGAAAGCTGATTCCCCATTCAATTGTCTTTTGGTGCATATTTGACACCACATGCACAAATTGTGGTACATGTTTCTTGCCTCTCAACAGGGAGATTCTGTTTCATGACTGTTATGTTTGTTCAAACATGGATTGTGATTTTGTTGGATGGGAACTACCACTCCAAGCACCCTGAGTATTGGAGTTATTAGGAAAGACCTCTTTCTCTTCCTAGGTGCTTCTTTTGATTGTTACCCTTATAACTTATATTCATCTGTTTTGCAGTGGAGTAATGTATTTGAATCGTTAAATGTGTGTAAATGTTTTTTGTTTAGAGGAGGGTCATCTGGTTGTATGACCATAAAGCAGATTCTCCATTGAATGGGTTTTTAGTGCAGATTGGACACCACTTGCATTTTACTGAATAACAAGTGTTAGGAATTTGATAATTATTCTTGTTTTCGTATCTCGTTCAATTGCTTTAAATCATTAAGAATAATATTCCAATGGACACTAAAAATAATCAATGTGCTGCACAAATTGTGGTACATGTTTCTTCTCTCTCAACAGGGAGATTCCGTTTCATGACTGCTATGTTTATTCAAACATCAAGTGTGACTATGTTGGATGGAAATCACCACTCCGAGCGTTCTGACGATTGGAGTTATTAGAAATACTGTTTTCTTTTGCTAGGTGCTTCCTTTGATTGATACCTTTATCACTTATATTCGTCAATTTCACAGTGGAGTAATGTATTTGATTCGTGAAATGTGGGTAAATGTTTGTTGTTTACAGCAGGGTCATCTGGTTGTATGGCCAGAAAGCAGATTCTCTATTCAATGGTCTTTTGGTGCAGATTGGACACCACATGCACCTTACTGAATAACAAATGTTCGGAATTTGATAAATCTTCTTGTGGAGGTATCTCCTTCATTTGCTTTATATTTTTTAAAATATTATTGCAATGGTCACTAAAAATAATAAATGTGCTGCACAAATTGTGGTACATGTTTGTTCTCTCTCAACCGGGAGATTCCGTTTCATGACTGCTATGTTTATTCAAACATTGAGTGTCATTATGTTGGATGGAAATCACCTCTCCGAGCGTTCTGACCATTGGAGTTATTAGATATGCTGTTTTCTTCTGCTAGGTGCTTCCTTTGATTGATACCTTTATCACTTATATTCATCAATTTCACAGTGGAGTAATGTATTTGATTCGTGAAATGTGGGTAAATGTTTGTTGATTACAGCAGGGTCATCTGGTTCTAAGGCCAGAAAGCTGATTCCCCATTCAATTGTCTTTTGGTGCATATTTGACATTACATGCACAAATTGTGGTACATGTTTCTTGGCTCTCAACAGGGAGATTCTGTTTCATGACTGCTATGTTTGTTCAAACATGGAGTGTGATTTTGTTGGATGGGAACTACCACTCCAACCACTCTGAGTATTGGAGTTATTAGGAAAGACCTCTTTCTCTTCCTAGGTGCTTCTTTTGATTGTTACCCTTAGAACTTATATTCATCTCTTTCGCAGTGGAGTAATGTATTTGAATCGTTAAATGTGTGTAAATGTTTTTTGTTTAGAGCAGGGTCGTCTGGTTTCATGACCAGAAACAGATTCTTTATTCAAAGGGTTTGTTAGTGCATATTGGCCACCACTTGCATTTTACTGAATAACAAATGTTAGGAATTTGATAAATATTCTTTTTTCCGTATCTCCTTCAATTGCTTTAAATTTTTAAAAATGTTATTGCAATGGTCACTAAAAATAATCAATGTGCTGCATAAATTGTGGTCCATGTTTCTTCTCTCTCAACAGGGAGATTCCGTTTCATGACTGCTATGTTTATTAGAACATCGAGTGGATTATGTTGGAAGGAAATCACCACTCTGAGCGTTCTGACGATTGGAGTTATTAGAAATACTGCAATCTTTTGCTAGGTGCTTCCTTTGATCGATACCTTTATCAGTTATATTCGTCAATTTCAAAGTGGAGTAATGTATTTGATACGTGAAATGTGGGTATATGTTTGTTGTTTACAGCAGGGTCACGTGGTTGTATGGCCAATGGTCTTTTGGTGCAGATTGGACATGACATGCACCTTACTGAATAACGAATGTTCGGAATTTGATAAATCTTCTTGTTGAGGTTTCTCCTTCATTTGCTTTATATTTTTTAAAATATTTTTGCAATGGTCACTAAAAATAATAAATGTGCTGCACAAATTGTGGTACATGTTTCTTCCCTCTCAACAGGGAGATTCTGTTTAATGGGTGCAATGTTTGTTCTACTTTTGAGTGTGATTTTGTTGAATGGGAAGCACTACTCCGAGCATTCTAAAAATTGGAGTTATTAGGAAAGACTTCTTTCTTTTGCTGAGTCCTTGTTTTGATTGTTACCCTCATCACATATATTCATCAATTTCACAGTGGAATAATATATATGAATCGTGAAATGTTGGTAAATATTTGTTGATTACAGCAGGGTCATCTGGTTGTATGGCCAGAAGGCAGATTCCCCATTCAATTGTCTTTTGGTGCATATTTGACACCACATGCACAAATTGTGGTACATGTTTCTTGCCTCTCAACAGGGAGATTCTGTTTCATGACTGCTATGTTTGTTCAAACGTGGAGTGTGATTTTGTTGGATGGGAACTACCACTCCAAGCATCCTTAGTATTGGAGTTATTAGGAAAGACCTCTTTCTTTTGCTAGGTGGTTCTTTTGATTGTTACCCTTATAACTTAGATTCATCTGTTTCGCAGTGGAGTAATGTATTTGAATCGTTAAATGTGTGTTTTTTTTTTTTTTTTTTTTGTTTAGATGAGGGTCATCTGGTTGTATGACCAGAAAGCATATTCTCCATTGAATGGGTTTTTAGTGCAGATTGGACACCACTTGCATTTTACTGAATAACAAACGTTAGGAATTTGATAATTATTCTTGTATTCGTATCTCCTTCAATTGCTTTAAATTTTTAAAAATCTTATTGCAATGGTCACTAAAAATAATCAATGTGCTGCACAAATTGTGGTACATGTTTCTTCTCTCTCAACAGGGAGATTCCGTTTCATGACTGCTATGTTTATTCAAACATCAAGTGTGACTATGTTGGATGGAAATCACCACTCCGAGCGTTCTGACGATTGGAGTTATTAGAAATACTGTTTTCTTTTGCTAGGTGTTTCCTTTGATTGATACCTTTATCACTTATATTCGTCAATTTCACAGTGGAGTAATGTATTTGATTAGTGAAATGTGGGTAAATGTTTGTTGTTTACAGCAGGGTCATCTGGTTGTATGGCCAGAAAGCAGATTCTCTATTCAATGGTCTTTTGGTGCAGATTGGACACCACATGCACCTTACAGAATAACAAATGTTCAAAATTTGATAAATCTTCTTGTGGAGGTATCTCCTTCATTTGCTTTATATTTTTTAAAATATTATTGCAATGGTCACTAAAAATAATCAATGTGCTGCACAAATTGTGGTACATATTTCTTCTCTCTCAACCAGGAGATTCCGTTTCATGACTGCTATGTTTATTCAAGCATCGAGTGTGATTATGTTGGATGGAAATCACCCCTCCGAGCGTTCTGACGATTGGAGTTATTAGATATGCTGTTTTCTTTTGCTAGGTTCTTCCTTTGATTGATACCTTTATCACTTATATTCGTCAATTTCACAGTGGAGCAATGTATTTGATTCGTGAAATGTGGGTAAATGTTTGTTGTTTACAGCAGGGTCATCTGGTTGTATGGCCAGAAAGCAGATTCTCTATTCAATGGTCTTTTGGTGCAGATTGGACACCACATGCACCTTACTGAATAGCAAATGTTTGGAATTTGATAAATCTTCTTGTTGAGGTATCTCCTTCATTTGCTTTATATTTTTAAAATATTAATGCAATGGTCACTAAAAATAATCAATGTGCTGCACAAATTGTGGAACATGTTTCTTCCCGCTCTACAGGGAGATTCTGTTTAATGCCAGCTATGTTTGTTCTACTTTTGAGTGTGATTTTGTTGAATGGGAAGCACTACTCCGAGCATTCTGACTATTGGAGTTAGTTTCTTTTGATGAGTTCTTGTTTTGATTGTTACCCTCATCACATATATTCACCAATTTCACAGTGGAATAATATGTTTGAATCGTGAAATGTTGGCAAATGTTTGTTGATTACAGCTGGATCATCTGGTTGTATGGCCAGAAAGCTGATTCCCCATTCAATTGTCTTTTGGTGCATATTTGACACCACATGCACAAATTGTGGTACATGTTTCTTGCCTCTCAACAGGGAGATTCTGTTTCATGACTGTTATGTTTGTTCAAACATGGATTGTGATTTTGTTGGATGGGAACTACCACTCCAAGCACCCTGAGTATTGGAGTTATTAGGAAAGACCTCTTTCTCTTCCTAGGTGCTTCTTTTGATTGTTACCCTTATAACTTATATTCATCTGTTTTGCAGTGGAGTAATGTATTTGAATCGTTAAATGTGTGTAAATGTTTTTTGTTTAGAGGAGGGTCATCTGGTTGTATGACCATAAAGCAGATTCTCCATTGAATGGGTTTTTAGTGCAGATTGGACACCACTTGCATTTTACTGAATAACAAGTGTTAGGAATTTGATAATTATTCTTGTTTTCGTATCTCGTTCAATTGCTTTAAATCATTAAGAATAATATTCCAATGGACACTAAAAATAATCAATGTGCTGCACAAATTGTGGTACATGTTTCTTCTCTCTCAACAGGGAGATTCCGTTTCATGACTGCTATGTTTATTCAAACATCAAGTGTGACTATGTTGGATGGAAATCACCACTCCGAGCGTTCTGACGATTGGAGTTATTAGAAATACTGTTTTCTTTTGCTAGGTGCTTCCTTTGATTGATACCTTTATCACTTATATTCGTCAATTTCACAGTGGAGTAATGTATTTGATTCGTGAAATGTGGGTAAATGTTTGTTGTTTACAGCAGGGTCATCTGGTTGTATGGCCAGAAAGCAGATTCTCTATTCAATGGTCTTTTGGTGCAGATTGGACACCACATGCACCTTACTGAATAACAAATGTTCGGAATTTGATAAATCTTCTTGTGGAGGTATCTCCTTCATTTGCTTTATATTTTTTAAAATATTATTGCAATGGTCACTAAAAATAATAAATGTGCTGCACAAATTGTGGTACATGTTTGTTCTCTCTCAACCGGGAGATTCCGTTTCATGACTGCTATGTTTATTCAAACATTGAGTGTCATTATGTTGGATGGAAATCACCTCTCCGAGCGTTCTGACCATTGGAGTTATTAGATATGCTGTTTTCTTCTGCTAGGTGCTTCCTTTGATTGATACCTTTATCACTTATATTCATCAATTTCACAGTGGAGTAATGTATTTGATTCGTGAAATGTGGGTAAATGTTTGTTGATTACAGCAGGGTCATCTGGTTCTAAGGCCAGAAAGCTGATTCCCCATTCAATTGTCTTTTGGTGCATATTTGACATTACATGCACAAATTGTGGTACATGTTTCTTGGCTCTCAACAGGGAGATTCTGTTTCATGACTGCTATGTTTGTTCAAACATGGAGTGTGATTTTGTTGGATGGGAACTACCACTCCAACCACTCTGAGTATTGGAGTTATTAGGAAAGACCTCTTTCTCTTCCTAGGTGCTTCTTTTGATTGTTACCCTTAGAACTTATATTCATCTCTTTCGCAGTGGAGTAATGTATTTGAATCGTTAAATGTGTGTAAATGTTTTTTGTTTAGAGCAGGGTCGTCTGGTTTCATGACCAGAAACAGATTCTTTATTCAAAGGGTTTGTTAGTTCATATTGGCCACCACTTGCATTTTACTGAATAACAAATGTTAGGAATTTGATAAATATTCTTTTTTCCGTATCTCCTTCAATTGCTTTAAATTTTTAAAAATGTTATTGCAATGGTCACTAAAAATAATCAATGTGCTGCATAAATTGTGGTCCATGTTTCTTCTCTCTCAACAGGGAGATTCCGTTTCATGACTGCTATGTTTATTAGAACATCGAGTGTGATTATGTTGGAAGGAAATCACCACTCTGAGCGTTCTGACGATTGGAGTTATTAGAAATACTGCAATCTTTTGCTAGGTGCTTCCTTTGATCGATACCTTTATCAGTTATATTCGTCAATTTCAAAGTGGAGTAATGTATTTGATACGTGAAATGTGGGTATATGTTTGTTGTTTACAGCAGGGTCACGTGGTTGTATGGCCAATGGTCTTTTGGTGCAGATTGGACATGACATGCACCTTACTGAATAACGAATGTTCGGAATTTGATAAATCTTCTTGTTGAGGTTTCTCCTTCATTTGCTTTATATTTTTTAAAATATTTTTGCAATGGTCACTAAAAATAATAAATGTGCTGCACAAATTGTGGTACATGTTTCTTCCCTCTCAACAGGGAGATTCTGTTTAATGGGTGCAATGTTTGTTCTACTTTTGAGTGTGATTTTGTTGAATGGGAAGCACTACTCCGAGCATTCTAAAAATTGGAGTTATTAGGAAAGACTTCTTTCTTTTGCTGAGTCCTTGTTTTGATTGTTACCCTCATCACATATATTCATCAATTTCACAGTGGAATAATATATATGAATCGTGAAATGTTGGTAAATATTTGTTGATTACAGCAGGGTCATCTGGTTGTATGGCCAGAAGGCAGATTCCCCATTCAATTGTCTTTTGGTGCATATTTGACACCACATGCACAAATTGTGGTACATGTTTCTTGCCTCTCAACAGGGAGATTCTGTTTCATGACTGCTATGTTTGTTCAAACGCGGAGTGTGATTTTGTTGGATGGGAACTACCACTCCAAGCATCCTTAGTATTGGAGTTATTAGGAAAGACCTCTTTCTTTTGCTAGGTGGTTCTTTTGATTGTTACCCTTATAACTTAGATTCATCTGTTTCGCAGTGGAGTAATGTATTTGAATCGTTAAATGTGTGTATTTTTTTTTTTTTGTTTAGATGAGGGTCATCTGGTTGTATGACCAGAAAGCATATTCTCCATTGAATGGGTTTTTAGTGCAGATTGGACACCACTTGCATTTTACTGAATAACGAATGTTCGGAATTTGATAAATCTTCTTGTTGAGGTTTCTCCTTCATTTGTTTTATATTTTTTAAAATATTATTGCAATGGTCACTAAAAATAATAAATGTGCTGCACAAATTGTGGTACATGTTTCTTCCCTCTCAACAGGGAGATTCCGTTTAATGCCTGCTATGTTCTACTTTCGAGTGTAATTTTGTTGGATGGAAGCACTACTCCGAGCATTCTGACAATTGGAGTTATTAGGAAAGACTTCTTTCTTTTGCTAAGTCCTAGTTTTGATTGTTACCTTCATCACATATATTCACCAATTTCACAGTGGAATAATATATTTGAATCGTGAAATGTGGGTAAATGTTTGTTGATTACAGCAGGGTCATCTGGTTGTATGGCCAGAAAGCAGATTATCCATTCAATGGGTTTTTGGTGCAGTTTGGACACCACTTGCATTTTACTGAATAACAA
Source organism: Schistocerca gregaria (assembly GCF_023897955.1). NCBI lineage: Eukaryota > Metazoa > Arthropoda > Insecta > Orthoptera > Acrididae > Schistocerca > Schistocerca gregaria. Next base: position 12,535,793 of record NW_026061795.1, on the reverse strand, counting down.
ATGTTAGGAATTTGATAATTATTCTTGTTTTCGTATCTCCTTCAATTGCTTTAAATTTTTAAAAATCTTATTGCAATGGTCACTAAAAATAATCAATGTACTGCACAAATTGTGGTACAAGTTTCTTCTCTCTGAACAGGGAGATTCCGTTTCATGACTGCTATGTTTATTCAAACATCAAGTGTGATTATGTTTAATGGAAATCACCACTCCGAGCGTTCTGACGATTGGAGTTATTAGAAATACTGTTTTCTTTTGCTAGGTGCTTCCTTTGATTGATACCTTTATCACTTATATTCGTCAATTTCACAGTGGAGTAATGTATTTGATTCGTGAAATGTGGGTAAATGTTTGTTGTTTACAGCAGGGTCATCTGGTTGTATGGTCAGAAAGCAGATTCTCTATTCAATGGTCTTTTGGTGCAGATTATACACCACATGCACTTTACTGAATAACGAATGTTCGTAATTTGATAAATCTTCTTGTTTAGGTATCTCTTTCATTTGCTTTTTATTTTTAAAAATTTTATTGCAATGGTCACTAAAAATAATCAATGTGCTGCACAAATTGTGGAACATGTTTCTTCCCTCTCAACAGGGAAATTCTGTTTAATGCCAGCTATGTTTGTTCTACTTTTGAGTGTGATTTTGTTGGATGGGAAGTACTACCTCGAGCATTCTGACAATTGGAGTTATTAGCAATAACTTCTTTCATTTGCTGAGGCCTTGTTTTGATTGTTACCCTCATCACATATATTCATCAATTTCACAGTGGAAGAATATATTTGAATCGTGAAATGTGGGTAAATATTTGTTGATTTCAGCAGGGTCATCTGGTTGTATGGTCAGAAAGCAGATTCCCCATTCAGTCGTCTTTTGGGGCATATTTGACACCACATGTACAAATTGTGGTACATGTTTCTTGCCTCTCAACAGGGAGATTCTCTTTCATGTTTGCTATGTTTGCTCAAACATGGAGTGTGATTTTGTTGGATGGGAACTACCACTCCAACCATCCTGAGTATAGGAGTTATTGGTAAAGACCTCCTCCTTTTCCTAGGTGCTTCTTTTGATTTTTACCCTTATAACTTATACTCATCTGTTTCGCAGTGGAGTAATGTATTTGAATCGTTAAATGTGTGTAAATGTTTTTTGTTTAGAGGAGGGTCATCTGGTTGTATGACCAGAAAGCATATTCTCCATTGAATGGGTTTTTAGTGCAGATTGGACACCACTTGCATTTTACTGAATAACAAATGTTAGGAATTTGATAATTATTCTTGTTTTTGTATCTTGTTCAATTGCTTTAAATTATTAAGAATAATATTCCAATGGACACTAAAAATAATCAATGTGCTGCACAAATTGTGGTACACGTTTCTTCTCTCTCAAGAGGGAGATTCCGTTTCATGACTGCTATGTTTATTCAAACATCAAGTGTGACTATGTTGGATGGAAATCACCACTCCGAGCGTTCTGACGATTGGAGTTATTAGAAATACTGTTTTCTTTTGCTAGGTGCTTCCTTTGATTGATACCTTTATCAGTTATATTCGTCAATTTCACAGTGGAGTAATGTATTTGATTAGTGAAATGTGGGTAAATGTTTGTTGTTTACAGCAGGGTCATCTGGTTGTATGGCCAGAAAGCAGATTCTCTATTCAATGGTCTTTTGGTGCAGATTGGACACCACATGCACCTTACAGAATAAGAAATGTTCGGAATTTGATAAATCTTCTTGTGGAGGTATCTCCTTCATTTGCTTTATATTTTTTAAAATATTATTGCAATGGTCACTAAAAATAATAAATGTGCTGCACAAATTGTGGTACATGTTTCTTCCCTCTCAACAGGGCGATTCCGTTTAATGCCTGCTATGTTCTACTTTCGAGTGTAATTTTGTTGGATGGAAGCACTACTCCGAGCATTCTGACAATTGGAGTTATTAGGAAAGACTTCTTTCTTTTGCTAACTCCTAGTTTTGATTGTTACCCTCATCACATATATTCACCAATTTCACAGTGGAATAATATATTTGAATCGTGAAATGTGGGTAAATGTTTGTTGATTACAGCAGGGTCATCTGGTTGTATGGCGAGAAAGCAGATTATCCATTCAATGGGTTTTTGGTGCAGTTTGGACACCACTTGCATTTTACTGAATAACAAATGTTAGGAATTTGATAATTATTCTTGTTTTCGTATCTCCTCCAATTGCTTTAAATTTTTAAAAATCCTATTGCAATGGTTACTAAAAATAATCAATGTGCTGCACAAATTGTGGTACATGTTTCTTCTCTCTCAACCGGGAGATTCCGTTTCATGACTGCTATGTTTATTCAAACATCGAGTGTGATTATGTTAGATGGAAATCACCTCTCCAAGCGTTCTGACGATTGGAGTTATTAGATATGCTGTTTTCTTTTGCTAGGTGCTTCCTTTGATTGATACCTTTATCACTTATATTCGTCAATTTCACAGTGGAGTAATGTATTTGATTCGTGAAATGCGGGTAAATGTTTGTTGTTTGCAGCAGGGTCATCTGGTTGTATGGCCAGAAAGCAGATTCTCTATTCAATGGTCTTTTGGTGCAGATTGGACACCACATGCACTTTACTGAATAACGAATGTTCGGAATTTGATAAATCTTCTTGTTTAGGTATCTCCTTCATTTGTTTTTTATTTTTAAATCTCTTATTGCAATGGTCACTAAAAATAATAAATGTGCTGCACAAATTGTGGAACGTGTTTCTTCCCGCTCTACAGGGAGATTCTGTTTAATGCCAGCTATGTTTGTTCTACTTTTGAGTGTGATTTTGTTGAATGGGAAGCACTACTCCGAGCATTCTGACTATTGGAGTTATTTTCTTTTGATGAGTTCTTGTTTTGATTGTTACCCTCATCACATATATTCACCAATTTCACAGTGGAATAATATGTTTGAATCGTGAAATGTTGGTAAATGTTTGTTGATTACAGCAGGATCATCTGGTTGTATGGCCAGAAAGCTGATTCCCCATTCAATTGTCTTTTGGTGCATATTTGACACCACATGCACAAATTGTGGTACATGTTTCTTGCCTCTCAACAGGGAGATTCTGTTTCATGACTGCTATGTTTGTTCAAACATCGATTGTGATTTTGTTGGATGGGAACTACCACTCCAAGCACCCTGAGTATTGGAGTTATTAGGAAAGACCTCTTTCTCTTCCTAGGTGCTTCTTTTGATTGTTACCCTTATAACTTATATTCATCTGTTTCACAGTGCAGTAATGTATTTAAATTGTTAAATGTGTGTAAATGTTTTTTGTTTAGAGCAGGGTCATCTGGTTGTATGACCAGAAAGCAAATTCTCCGTTCAATGAGTTTTTAGTGCAGATTGGACACCACTTGCATTTTACTGAATAACAAATGTTAGGAATTGGATAATTATTCTTGTTTTCGTATCTCCTTCAATTGCTTTAAATTATTAAGAATAATATTCCAGTGGACACTAAAAATAATCAATGTGCTGCACAAATTGTGGTACATGTTTCTTCTCTCTGAACAGGGAGATTCCGTTTCATGACTGCTATGTTTAGTCAAACATCAAGTGAGATTATGTTGGATGGAAATCACCACTCCGAGCGTTCTGACGATTGGAGTTATTAGAAGTACTCTTTTTTTTTTTTGCTTGGTGCTTCCTTTGATTGATACCTTTACCTTTTTTATTCGTCAATTTCACAGTGGAGTAATGTATTTGATACGTGAAATGTGGGTATATGTTTGTTGTTTACAGCAGGGTCATGTAGTTGTATGGCCAGAAAGCAGATTCTCTATTCAATGGTCTTTTGGTGCAGATTGGACATGACATGCACCTTACTGAATAACGAATGTTCGTAATTTGATAAATCTTCTTGTTGAGGTATCTCCTTCATTTGCTTTATATTTTTTAAAAAATTATTGCAATGGTCACTAAAAAAAATAAATGTGCTGCACAAATTGTGGTACATGTTTCTTCCCTCTCAACAGGGAGATTCCGTTTAATGCCTGCTATGTTCTACTTTCGAGTGTAATTTTGTTGGATGGAAGCACTACTACGAGCATTCTGACAATTGGAGTTATTAGGAAAGACATCTTTCTTTTGCTAAGTCCTAGTTCTGATTGTTACCCTTATCACATATATTCATCAGTTTCACAGTGGAATAATATATTTGAATCGTGAAATGTGTGTTAATGATTGTTGATTACAGCAAGGTCATCTGGTTGTATGGCCAGAAAGCAGATTCCTCATTCAATCGTCTTTTGATGCATATTTGTCACCACATGCACAAATTGTGGTACATGTTTCTTGCCTCTCAACAGGGAGATTCTGTTTCATGACTGCTATGTTTGTTCAAACATGGAGTGTGATTTTGTTGGATGGGAACTACCACTCCAAGCATCCTGAGTATTGGAGTTATTAGGAAAGACCTCTTTCTTTTCCTAGGTGGTTCTTTTGATTGTTACCCTTATAACTTATATTCATCTGTTTCGCAGTGGAGTAATGTATTTGGATCGTTAAATGTGTGTAAAAGTTTCGTGTTTAGAGCAGGGTCATCTGGTTGTATGACCAGAAAGCAGATTATCCATTCAATGGGTTTTTGGTGCAGTTTGGACACCACTTGCATTTTACTGAATAACAAATGTTAGGAATTTGATAATTATTCTTGTTTTCGTATCTCCTTCAGTTGCTTTAAATTTTTATAAATCTTATTGCAATGGTCACTAAAAATAATCAATGTGCTGCACAAATTGTGGTACATGTTTCTTCTCTCTCAACAGGTAGATTCCGTTTAATGCCTGCTATGTTCTACTTTCGAGTGTAATTTTCATGGATGGAAGCACTAATCCGAGCATTCTGACAATTGGAGTTATTAGGAAAGACTTCTTTCTTTTGCTGTGTCCTGGTTTTTGATTGTTACCCTCATCACATGTATTCATCAATTTCACAGTGGAATAATATATTTGAATCGTGAAATGTGGGTAAATATTTGTTGATTACAGCAGGGTCATCTGGTTGTATGGCCAGAAAGCAGATTCCCCATTCAATCGTCTTTTGGTGCATATTTGACACCACATGCACAAATTGGGCTACATGTTTCTTGCCTCTCAACAGGGAGATTCTGTTTCATGTTTGCTATGTTTGCTCAAACATGGAGTGTGATTTTGTTGGATGGGAACTACCACTCCAAGCATCCTGAGTATTGGAGTTATTAGGAAAGGCCTCTTTCTTTTCCTAGGTGCTTCTTTTGATTGTTACCCTTAGAACTTATATTCATCTGTTTCACAGTGGAGTAATGTATTTGAATTGTTAAATGTGTGTAAATGTTTTTTGTTTAAAGCAGGGTCATCTGGTTGTATGACCAGAAAGCAGATTCTCCATTGAATGGGTTTTTAGTGCAGATTGGACACCACTTGCATTTTACTGAATAACAAATGTTAGGAATTTGATAATTATTCTTGTTTTCGTATCTCCTTCAATTGCTTTGAATTTTTAAAAATCTTATCGCAATGGTCACTAAAATAATAAATGTGCTGCACAAATTGTGGTACATGTTTCTTCCCTCTCAACAGGGAAATTCCGTTTAATGCCTGCTATGTTCTAATGTCGAGTGTGATTTTGTTGGATGGGATGCACTACTCCGAGCATTCTGACAATTGTAGTTATTAGGAAAGACATCTTTCTTTTGCTGAGTCCTTGTTTTGAGTGTTACCCTCATCACATATATTTATCAATTTTACAGTGGAATAATATATTTGAATCGTGAAATGTGGGTAAATGTTTGTTGATTACAGCAGGTTCATCTGGTTGTATGGCCAGAAAGCAGATTATCCATTCAATGGGTTTTTGGTGCAGTTTGGACGCCACTTGCATTTTACTGAATAACAAATGTTAGGAATTTGATAATTATTCTTGTTTTCGTATCTGCTTCAATTGCTTTAAATTTTTAAAAATCCTATTGCAATGGTCACTAGAGATAATCAATGTGCTGCACAAATTGTGGTACATGTTTCATCTCTCTCAACAGGGAGATTCCAATTCATGACTGCTATGTTTATTCAAACATCGAGTGCGATTATGTTGGATGGAAATCACCACTCCGAGCATTCTGACGATAGGAGTTATTAGAAATACTGTTTTCTTTTGCTAGGTGCTTCCTTTGATTCATACCTTTATCACTTATATTCGCCAATTTCACAGTGGAGTAGTGTATTTGATTCGTGAAATGTGGGTATACGTTTATTGTTTAAAGTAGGGTCATCTGGTTGTATGGCCAGAAAGCAGATTCTCTATTCAATGGTCTTTTGGTGCAGATTGGACACCACATGCACTTTACAGTATAACGAATGTTCGGAATTTGATAAATCTTCTTGTTTAAGTATCTCCTTCATTTGTTTTTTGTTTTTAAAAATCTTATTGCCATGGTCACTGAAAATAATCAATGTGCTGCACAAATTGTGGAACATGTTTCTTCCCTTTCAACAGGGAGATTCTGTTTAATGCCTGCTATGTTTGTTGTACTTTTCAGTGTGATTTTGTTGAATGGGAAGCACTACTCCGAGCATTCTGACAATTCGAGTTATTAGGAAAGACTTCTTTCTTTTGATGAGTCCTTGTTTTGTTTGTTACCCTCATCACATATATTCACCAAAATCACAGTGGAATAATATATTTGAATCGTGAAATGTGGGTAAATGTTTGTTGATTACAGGAGGGTGATCTGGTTGTATGGCCAGAAAGCTGATTCCCCATTCAATAGTCTTTTGGTGCATATTTGACACCACATGCACAAATTGTGGCACATGTTTCTTGCCTCTCAACAGGGAGATTCTGTTTCATGACTGCTATGTTTGTTCAAACATTGATTGTGATTTTGTTGGATGGGAACTACCACTCCAAGCACCCTGAGTATTGGAGTTATTAGGAAAGACCTCTTTCTCTTCCTAGGTGCTTCTTTTGATTGTTACCCTTATAGCTTATATTCATCTCTTTCGCAGTGGAGTAATGTATCGGAATCGTTAAATGTGTGTAAATGTTTTTTGTTTAGAGCAGGGTCATCTGGTTGTATGACCAGAAAGCAGATTCTCCATTGAATGGGTTTTTAGTGCAGATTGGACACCACTTGCATTTTACTCAATAACAAATGTTAGGAATTTGATAATTATTCTTGTTTTCGTGTCTCGTTCAATTGCTTTAAATTATTAAGAATAATATTCCAATGGACACTAAAAATAATCAATGTGCTGCACAAATTGTGGTACATGTTTCTTCTCTCTCAACCGGGAGATTCCGTTTCCTGACTGCTATGTTTATTCAAACATCGAGTGTGATTATGTTGGATGGAAATCACCACTCCGAGCGTTCTGACGATTGGAGTTATTAGATATCCTGTTTTCTTTTGCCAGGTGCTTCCTTTGATTGATATCTTTATCACTTATATTCGTCAATTTCACAGTTGTATGGCCAGAAAGCTGATTCCCCATTCAATCGTCTTTTGGTGCATATTTGACACCACATGCACAAATTGTGGCACATGTTTCTTGCCTCTCAACAGGGAGTTTCTGTTTCATGACTGCTATGTTTGTTCAAACATGTAGTGTGATTTTGTTGGTTGGGAACTACCACTCCAAGCACCCTGAGTATTGGAGTTATTAGGAAAGACATCTTTCTCTTCCTAGGTGCTTCTTTTGATTGTTACCCTTATAACTTATATTCATCTGTTTCGCAGGGCAGTAATGTATTTAAATTGTTAAATGTGTGTAAATGTTTTTTGTTTAGAGCAGGGTCATCTGGTTGTATGACCAGAAAGCAGATTCTCCATTCAATTAGTTTTTAGTGCAGATTGGTCACCTTGCATTTTACTGAATAACAAATGTTAGGAATTTGATAAATAGTCTTTTTTCGTATCTATTCAATTGCTTTAAATTTTTAAAAATCTTATTGCAGTGGTCACTAAAAATAATAAATGTGCTGCACAAATTGTGGTACATGTTTCTTCCTTCTCAACAGGGAGATTCCGTTTAATGCCTGCTGTGTTCTACTTTCGAGTGTAATTTTGTTGGATGGAAGCACTACTCCGAGCATTCTGACAATTGGAGGTATTAGGAAAGACTTCTTTCTTTTGCTAAGTCCTAGTTTTGATTGTTACCCTCATCACATATATTCACCAATTTCACATTGGAATAATATATTTGAATCGTGAAATGTGGGTAAATGTTTGTTGATTACAGCAGGGTCTTCTGGTTGTATGGCCAGAAAGCTGATTATCCATTCAATGGTTTTTTGGTGCAGTTTGGACACCACTTGCATTTTACTGAATAACAAACGTTAGGAATTTGATAATTATTCTTGTATTCGTATCTCCATCAATTGCTTTAAATTTTTAAAAATCTTATTGCAATGGTCACTAAAAATAATCAATGTGCTGCACAAATTGTGGTACATGTTTCTTCTCTCTCAACAGGGAGATTCCGTTTCATGACTGCTATGTTTATTCAAACATCAAGTGTGACTATGTTGGATGGAAATCACCACTCCGAGCGTTCTGACGATTGGAGTTATTAGAAATACTGTTTTCTTTTGCTAGGTGTTTCCTTTGATTGATACCTTTATCACTTATATTCGTCAATTTCACAGTGGAGTAATGTATTTGATTAGTGAAATGTGGGTAAATGTTTGTTGTTTACAGCAGGGTCATCTGGTTGCATCCCAGAAAGCAGATTCTCTATTCAATGGTCTTTTGGTGCAGATTGGACACCACATGCACCTTACAGAATAACAAATGTTCAAAATTTGATAAATCTTCTTGTGGAGGTATCTCCTTCATTTGCTTTATATTTTTTAAAATATTATTGCAATGGTCACTAAAAATAATAAATGTGCTGCACAAATTGTGGTACATGTTTCTTCCCTCTCAACAGGGAGATTCCGTTTAATGCCTGCAATGTTCAACTTTCGAGTGTAATTTTGTTGGATTCGAGCACTACTCCGAGCATTCGGACAATTGGAGTTATTAGGAAAGACTTCTTTCTTTTGCTAAGTCCTAGTTTTGATTGTTACCCTCATCACATATATTCACCAATTTCACAGTGGAATAATATATTTGAATCGTGAAATGTGGGTAAATGTTTGTTGATTACAGCAGGGTCATCTGGTTGTATGGCCAGAAAGCAGATTATCCATTCAATGGGTTTTTGGTGCAGTTTGGACACCACTTGCATTTTACTGAATAACAAATGTTAGGAACTTGATAATTGTTCTTGTTTTCGTATCTCTTTCAATTGCTTTAAATTTTTAAAAATCCTATTGCAATGGTCACTAAAAATAATCAATGTGCTGCACAAATTGTGGTACATATTTCTTCTCTCTCAACCAGGAGATTCCGTTTCATGACTGCTATGTTTACTCAAACATCGAGTGTGATTATGTTGGATGGAAATCACCCCTCCGAGCGTTCTGACGATTGGAGTTATTAGATATGCTGTTTTCTTTTGCTAGGTGCTTCCTTTGATTGATACCTTTATCACTTATATTCGTCAATTTCACAGTGGAGCAATGTATTTGATTCGTGAAATGTGGGTAAATGTTTGTTGTTTACAGCAGGGTCATCTGGTTGTATGGCCAGAAAGCAGATTCTCTATTCAGTGGTCTTTTGGTGCAGATTGGACACCACATGCACTTTACTGAATAACGAATGTTCGGAATTTGATAAATCTTCTTGTTTAGGTATCTCCTTCATTTGTCTTTATTTTTAAAACTCTTATTGCAATGGTCACTAAAAATAATAAATGTGCTGCACAAATTGTGGAACATGTTTCTTCCCGCTCTACAGGGAGATTCTGTTTAATGCCAGCTATGTTTGTTCTACTTTTGAGTGTGATTTTGTTGAATGGGAAGCACTACTCCGAGCATTCTGACTATTGGAGTTATTTTCTTTTGATGAGTTCTTGTTTTGATTGTTACCCTCATCACATATATTCACCAATTTCACAGTGGAATAATATGTTTGAATCGTGAAATGTTGGCAAATGTTTGTTGATTACAGCAGGATCATCTGGTTGTATGGCCAGAAAGCTGATTCCCCATTCAATTGTCTTTTGGTGCATATTTGACACCACATGCACAAATTGTGGTACATGTTTCTTGGCTCTCAACAGGGAGATTCTGTTTCATGACTGCTATGTTTGTTCAAACATGGATTGTGATTTTGTTGGATGGGAACTACCACTCCAAGCACCCTGAGTATTGGAGTTATTAGGAAAGACCTCTTTCTCTTCCTAGGTGCTTCTTTTGATTGTTACCCTTATAACTTATATTCATCTGTTTTGCAGTGGAGTAATGTATTTGAATCGTTAAATGTGTGTAAATGTTTTTTGTTTAGAGGAGGGTCATCTGGTTGTATGACCAGAAAGCAGATTCTCCATTGAATGGGTTTTTAGTGCAGATTGGACACCACTTGCATTTTACTGAATAACAAGTGTTAGGAATTTGATAATTATTCTTGTTTTCGTGTCTCGTTCAATTGCTTTAAATTATTAAGAATAATATTCCAATGGACACTAAAAATAATCAATGTGCTGCACAAATTGTGGTACATGTTTCTTCTCTCTCAACAGGGAGATTCCGTTTCATGACTGCTATGTTTATTCAAACATCAAGTGTGACTATGTTGGATGGAAATCACCACTCCGAGCGTTCTGACGATTGGAGTTATTAGAAATACTGTTTTCTTTTGCTAGGTGCTTCCTTTGATTGATACCTTTATTACTTATATTCGTCAATTTCACAGTGGAGTAATGTATTTGATTCGTGAAATGTGGGTAAATGTTTGTTGTTTACAGCAGGGTCATCTGGTTGTATGGCCAGAAAGCAGATTCTCTATTCAATGGTCTTTTGGTGCAGATTGGACACCACATGCACCTTACTGAATAACAAATGTTCGGAATTTGATAAATCTTCTTGTGGAGGTATCTCCTTCATTTGCTTTATATTTTTTAAAATATTATTGCAATGGTCACTAAAAATAATAAATGTGCTGCACAAATTGTGGTACATGTTTGTTCTCTCTCAACCGGGAGATTCCGTTTCATGACTGCTATGTTTATTCAAACATTGAGTGTCATTATGTTGGATGGAAATCACCTCTCCGAGCGTTCTGACCATTGGAGTTATTAGATATGCTGTTTTCTTCTGTTAGGTGCTTCCTTTGATTGATACCTTTATCACTTATATTCGTCAATTTCACAGTGGAGTAATGTATTTGATTCGTGAAATGTGGGTAAATGTTTGTTGATTACAGCAGGGTCATCTGGTTCTAAGGCCAGAAAGCTGATTCCCCATTCAATTGTCTTTTGGTGCATATTTGACATTACATGCACAAATTGTGGTACATGTTTCTTGGCTCTCAACAGGGAGATTCTGTTTCATGACTGCTATGTTTGTTCAAACATGGAGTGTGATTTTGTTGGATGGGAACTACCACTCCAACCACTCTGAGTATTGGAGTTATTAGGAAAGACCTCTTTCTCTTCCTAGGTGCTTCTTTTGATTGTTACCCTTAGAACTTATATTCATCTCTTTCGCAGTGGAGTAATGTATTTGAATCGTTAAATGTGTGTAAATGTTTTTTGTTTAGAGCAGGGTCGTCTGGTTTTATGACCAGAAACAGATTCTTTATTCAAAGGGTTTGTTAGTGCATATTGGCCACCACTTGCATTTTACTGAATAACAAATGTTAGGAATTTGATAAATATTCTTTTTTCCGTATCTCCTTCAATTGCTTTAAATTTTTTAAAATCTTATTGCAATAGTCACTAAAAATAATCAATGTGCTGCATAAATTGTGGTCCATGTTTCTTCTCTCTCAACAGGGAGATTCCGTTTCATGACTGCTATGTTTATTAGAACATCGAGTGTGATTATGTTGGAAGGAAATCACCACTCTGAGCGTTCTGACGATTGGAGTTATTAGAAATACTGCTATCCTTTGCTAGGTGCTTCCTTTGATCGATACCTTTATCAGTTATATTCGTCAATTTCACAGTGGAGTAATGTATTTGATACGTGAAATGTGGGTATATGTTTGTTGTTTACAGCAGGGTCACGTGGTTGTATGGCCAATGGTCTTTTGGTGCAGATTGGACATGACATGCACCTTACTGAATAACGAATGTTCGGAATTTGATAAATCTTCTTGTTGAGGTTTCTCCTTCATTTGCTTTATATTTTTTAAAATATTTTTGCAATGGTCACTAGAAATAATAAATGTGCTGCACAAATTGTGGTACATGTTTCTTCCCTCTCAACAGGGAGATTCTGTTTAATGGGTGCAATGTTTGTTCTACTTTTGAGTGTGATTTTGTTGAATGGGAAGCACTACTCCGAGCATTCTAACAATTGGAGTTATTAGGAAAGACTTCTTTCTTTTGCTGAGTCCTTGTTTTGATTGTTACCCTCATCACATATATTCATCAATTCCACAGTGGAATAATATATATGAATCGTGAAATGTTGGTAAATATTTGTTGATTACAGCAGGGTCATCTGGTTGTATGGCCAGAAGGCAGATTCCCCATTCAATCATCTTTTGGTGCATATTTGACACCACATGCACAAATTGTGGTACATGTTTCTTGCCTCTCAACAGGGAGATTCTGTTTCATGACTGCTATGTTTGTTCAAACGTGGAGTGTGATTTTGTTGGATGGGAACTACCACTCCAAGCATCATTAGTATTGGAGTTATTAGGAAAGACCTCTTTCTTTTGCTAGGTGGTTCTTTTGATTGTTACCCTTATAACTTAGATTCATCTGTTTCGCAGTGGAGTAATGTATTTGAATCGTTAAATGTGTGTATTTTTTTTTTTTTTTTTGTTTAGAGGAGGGTCATCTGGTTGTATGACCAGAAAGCATATTCTCCATTGAATGGGTTTTTAGTGCAGATTGGACACCACTTGCATTTTACTGAATAACGAATGTTCGGAATTTGATAAACCTTCTTGTTGAGGTTTCTCCTTCATTTGTTTTATATTTTTTAAAATATTATTGCAATGGTCACTAAAAATAATAAATGTGCTGCACAAATTGTGGTACATGTTTCTTCCCTCTCAACAGGGAGATTCCGTTTAATGCCTGCTATGTTCTACTTTCGAGTGTAATTTTGTTGGATGGATGCACTACTCCGAGCATTCTGACAATTGGAGTTATTAGGAAAGACTTCTTTCTTTTGCTAAGTCCTAGTTTTGATTGTTACCCTCATCACATATATTCACCAATTTCACAGTGGAATAATATATTTGAATCGTGAAATGTGGGTAAATGTTTGTTGATTACAGCAGGGTCATCTGGTTGTATGGCCAGAAAGCAGATTATCCATTCAATGGGTTTTTGGTGCAGTTTGGACACCACTTGCATTTTACTGAATAACAAATGTTAGGAATTTGATAATTATTCTTGTTTTCGTATCTCCTTCAATTGCTTTAAATTTTTAAAAATCTTATTGCAATGGTCACTAAAAATAATCAATGTACTGCACAAATTGTGGTACAAGTTTCTTCTCTCTGAACAGGGAGATTCCGTTTCATGACTGCTATGTTTATTCAAACATCAAGTGTGATTATGTTTAATGGAAATCACCACTCCGAGCGTTCTGACGATTGGAGTTATTAGAAATACTGTTTTCTTTTGCTAGGTGCTTCCTTTGATTGATACCTTTATCACTTATATTCGTCAATTTCACAGTGGAGTAATGTATTTGATTCGTGAAATGTGGGTAAATGTTTGTTGTTTACAGCAGGGTCATCTGGTTGTATGGTCAGAAAGCAGATTCTCTATTCAATGGTCTTTTGGTGCAGATTGGACACCACATGCACTTTACTGAATAACGAATGTTCGTAATTTGATAAATCTTCTTGTTTAGGTATCTCTTTCATTTGCTTTTTATTTTTAAAAATTTTATTGCAATGGTCACTAAAAATAATCAATGTGCTGCACAAATTGTGGAACATGTTTCTTCCCTCTCAACAGGGAAATTCTGTTTAATGCCAGCTATGTTTGTTCTACTTTTGAGTGTGATTTTGTTGGATGGGAAGTACTACCTCGAGCATTCTGACAATTGGAGTTATTAGCAATGACTTCTTTCATTTGCTGAGGCCTTGTTTTGATTGTTACCCTCATCACATATATTCATCAATTTCACAGTGGAAGAATATATTTGAATCGTGAAATGTGGGTAAATATTTGTTGATTTCAGCATGGTCATCTGGTTGTATGGTCAGAAAGCAGATTCCCCATTCAGTCGTCTTTTGGGGCATATTTGACACCACATGTACAAATTGTGGTACATGTTTCTTGCCTCTCAACAGGGAGATTCTCTTTCATGTTTGCTATGTTTGCTCAAACATGGAGTGTGATTTTGTTGGATGGGAACTACCACTCCAACCATCCTGAGTATAGGAGTTATTGGGAAAGACCTCCTTCTTTTCCTAGGTGCTTCTTTTGATTTTTACCCTTATAACTTATACTCATCTGTTTCGCAGTGGAGTAATGTATTTGAATCGTTAAATGTGTGTAAATGTTTTTTGTTTAGAGGAGGGTCATCTGGTTGTATGACCAGAAAGCATATTCTCCATTGAATGGGTTTTTAGTGCAGATTGGACACCACTTGCATTTTACTGAATAACAAATGTTAGGAATTTGATAATTATTCTTGTTTTTGTATCTTGTTCAATTGTTTTAAATTATTAAGAATAATATTCCAATGGACACTAAAAATAATCAATGTGCTGCACAAATTGTGGTACACGTTTCTTCTCTCTCAACAGGGAGATTCCGTTTCATGACTGCTATGTTTATTCAAACATCAAGTGTGACTATGTTGGATGGAAATCACCACTCCGAGCGTTCTGACGATTGGAGTTATTAGAAATACTGTTTTCTTTTGCTAGGTGCTTCCTTTGATTGATACCTTTATCAGTTATATTCGTCAATTTCACCGTGGAGTAATGTATTTGATTAGTGAAATGTGGGTAAATGTTTGTTGTTTACAGCAGGGTCATCTGGTTGTATGCCCAGAAGGCAGATTCTCTATTCAATGGTCTTTTGGTGCAGATTGGACACCACATGCACCTTACAGAATAAGAAATGTTCGGAATTTGATAAATCTTCTTGTGGAGGTATCTCCTTCATTTGCTTTATATTTTTTAAAATATTATTGCAATGGTCACTAAAAATAAAAAATGTGCTGCACAAATTGTGGTACATGTTTCTTCCCTCTCAACAGGGAGATTCCGTTTAATGCCTGCTATGTTCTACTTTCGAGTGTAATTTTGTTGGATGGAAGCACTACTCCGAGCATTCTGACAATTGGAGTTATTAGGAAAGACTTCTTTCTTTTGCTAAGTCCTAGTTTTGATTGTTACCCTCATCACATATATTCACCAATTTCACAGTGGAATAATATATTTGAATCGTGAAATGTGGGTAAATGTTTGTTGATTACAGCAGGGTCATCTGGTTGTATGGCCAGAAAGCAGATTATCCATTCAATGGGTTTTTGGTGCAGTTTGGACACCACTTGCATTTTACTGAATAACAAATGTTAGGAATTTCATAATTATTCTTGTTTTCGTATCTCCTCCAATTGCTTTAAATTTTTAAAAATCCTATTGCAATGGTTACTAAAAATAATCAATGTGCTGCACAAATTGTGGTACATGTTTCTTCTCTCTCAACCGGGAGATTCCGTTTCATGACTGCTATGTTTATTCAAACATCGAGTGTGATTATGTTAGATGGAAATCAACTCTCCAAGCGTTCTGACGATTGGAGTTATTAGATATGCTGTTTTCTTTTGCTAGGTGCTTCCTTTGATTGATACCTTTATCACTTATATTCGTCAATTTCACAGTGGAGTAATGTATTCGATTCGTGAAATGCGGGTAAATGTTTGTTGTTTGCAGCAGGGTCATCTGGTTGTATGGCCAGAAAGCAGATTCTCTATTCAATGGTCTTTTGGTGCAGATTGGACACCACATGCACTTTACTGAATAACGAATGTTCGGAATTTGATAAATCTTCTTGTTTAGGTATCTCCTTCATTTGTTTTTTATTTTTAAAACTCTTATTGCAATGGTCACTAAAAATAATAAATGTGCTGCACAAATTGTGGAACGTGTTTCTTCCCGCTCTACAGGGAGATTCTGTTTAATGCCAGCTATGTTTGTTCTACTTTTGAGTGTGATTTTGTTGAATGGGAAGCACTACTCCGAGCATTCTGACTATTGGAGTTATTTTCTTTTGATGAGTTCTTGTTTTGATTGTTACCCTCATCCTATATATTCACCAATTTCACAGTGGAATAATATGTTTGAATCGTGAAATGTTGGTAAATGTTTGTTGATTACAGCAGGATCATCTGGTTGTATGGCCAGAAAGCTGATTCCCCATTCAATTGTCTTTTGGTGCATATTTGACACCACATGCACAAATTGTGGTACATGTTTCTTGCCTCTCAACAGGGAGATTCTGTTTCATGACTGCTATGTTTGTTCAAACATCGATTGTGATTTTGTTGGATGGGAACTACCACTCCAAGCACCCTGAGTATTGGAGTTATTAGGAAAGACCTCTTTCTCTTCCTAGGTGCTTCTTTTGATTGTTACCCTTATAACTTATATTCATCTGTTTCACAGTGCAGTAATGTATTAAAATTGTTAAATGTGTGTAAATGTTTTTTGTTTAGAGCAGGGTCATCTGGTTGTATGACCAGAAAGCAGATTCTCCGTTCAATGAGTTTTTAGTGCAGATTGGACACCACTTGCATTTTACTGAATAACAAATGTTAGGAATTTGATACCTAGTCTTGTTTTCGTATCTACTTCAATTGCTTTAAATTTTTAAAAATCTTATTGCATTGGTCACTAACAATAATAAATGTGCTGCACAAATTGTGGTACATGTTTCTTCCCTCTCAACAGGGAGATTCCGTTTAAATGCCTGCTATGTTTGTTCTACTTTTGAGTGTGATTTTGTTTGATGGGAAGCACTACTCCGAGCATTCTGACAATTGGAGTTATTAGGTAAGACTTCTTTGTTTTGCTGAGTCCTTGTTTTGATTGTTACCCTCATCACATATATTCATCAATATTACAGTGGAATAATATATTTGAATAATGAAATGTGTTTAAATGTTTGTTGATTACAGCAGGGTTATCTGGTTGTATGGTCAGAAAGCAGATTCCCTATTCAATCGTCTTTTGGTGCATATTTGACACCACATGCTGAAATTGTGGTACATGTTTCTTGCCTCTCAACAGGGAGATTCTGTTTCATGACTGCTATGTTTGTTCAAACATGGAGTGTGATTTTGTTGGATGGGAACTACCACTCCAAGCACCCTGAGTATTGGAGTTATTAGGAAAGACCTCCTTCTTTTCCTAGGTGCTTCTTTTGATTGTTACCCTTAGAACTTATATTCATCTGTTTCGCAGTGGAGTAATGTATTTGAATCGTTAAATGTGTGTAAATGTTTTTTGTTTAGAGCAGGGTCATCTGGTTGTATGATCAGAAAGCATATTCTCCATTGAATGGGTTTTTAGTGCATATTGGGCACCACTTGCATTTTACTGAATAACAAATGTTCGGAATTTGATAAATCTCTTTGTGGAGGTATCTCCTTCATTTGCATTATATTTTTTAAAATATTATTGCAATGGTCACTAAAAATAATAAATGTGCTGCACAAATTGTGGAACATGTTTCTTCCCTCTCAACAGGGAGATTCCGTTTAATGCCTGCTATGTTCTACTTTCGAGTGTAATTTTGTTGGATGGAAGCACTACTACGAGCATTCTGACAATTGGAGTTATTAGGAAAGACATCTTTCTTTTGCTAAGTCCTAGTTTTGATTGTTACCCTTATCACATATATTCATCAGTTTCACAGTGGAATAATATATTTGAATCGTGAAATGTGTGTAAATGATTGTTGATTACAGCAAGGTCATCTGGTTGTATGGCCAGAAAGCAGATTCCTCATTCAATCGTCTTTTGATGCATATTTGTCACCACATGCACAAATTGTGGTACATGTTTCTTGCCTCTCAACAGGGAGATTCTGTTTCATGACTGCTATGTTTGTTCAAACATGGAGTGTGATTTTGTTGGATGGGAACTACCACTCCAAGCATCCTGAGTATTGGAGTTATTAGGAAAGACCTCTTTCTTTTCCTAGGTGGTTCTTTTGATTGTTACCCTTATAACTTATATTCATCTGTTTCGCAGTGGAGTAATGTATTTGAATCGTTAAATGTGTGTAAATGTTTCGTGTTTAGAGCAGGGTCATCTGGTTGTATGACCAGAAAGCAGATTATCCATTCAATGGGTTTTTGGTGCAGTTTGGACACCACTTGCATTTTACTGAATAACAAATGTTAGGAATTTGATAATTATTCTTGTTTTCGTATCTCCTTCAGTTGCTTTAAATTTTTATAAATCTTATTGCAATGGTCACTAAAAATAATCAATGTGCTGCACAAATTGTGGTACATGTTTCTTCTCTCTCAACAGGTAGATTCCGTTTAATGCCTGCTATGTTCTACTTTCGAGTGTAATTTTCATGAATGGAAGCACTAATCCGAGCATTCTGACAATTGGAGTTATTAGGAAAGACTTCTTTCTTTTGCTGTGTCCTGGTTTTTGATTGTTACCCTCATCACATATATTCATCAATTTCACAGTGGAATAATATATTTGAATCGTGAAATGTGGGTAAATATTTGTTGATTACAGCAGGGTCATCTGGTTGTATGGCCAGAAAGCAGATTCCCCATTCAATCGTCTTTTGGTGCATATTTGACACCACATGCACAAATTGGGCTACATGTTTCTTGCCTCTCAACAGGGAGATTCTGTTTCATGTTTGCTATGTTTGCTCAAACATGGAGTGTGATTTTGTTGGATAGGAACTACCACTCCAAGCATCCTGAGTATTGGAGTTATTAGGAAAGGCCTCTTTCTTTTCCTAGGTGCTTCTTTTGATTGTTACCCTTAGAACTTATATTCATCTGTTTCACAGTGGAGTAATGTATTTGAATTGTTAAATGTGTGTAAATGTTTTTTGTTTAAAGCAGGGTCATCTGGTTGTATGACCAGAAAGCAGATTCTCCATTGAATGGGTTTTTAGTGCAGATTGGACACCACTTGCATTTTACTGAATAACAAATGTTAGGAATTTGATAATTATTCTTGTTTTCGTATCTCCTTCAATTGCTTTAAATTTTTAAAAATCTTATCGCAATGGTCACTAAAATAATAAATGTGCTGCACAAATTGTGGTACATGTTTCTTCCCTCTCAACAGGGAAATTCCGTTTAATGCCTGCTATGTTCTAATTTCGAGTGTGATTTTGTTGGATGGGATGCACTACTCCGAGCATTCTGACAATTGTAGTTATTAGGAAAGACATCTTTCTTTTGCTGAGTCCTTGTTTTGAGTGTTACCCTCATCACATGTATTTATCAATTTTACAGTGGAATAATATATTTGAATCGTGAAATGTGGGTAAATGTTTGTTGATTACAGCAGGTTCATCTGGTTGTATGGCCAGAAAGCAGATTATCCATTCAATGGGTTTTTGGTGCAGTTTGGACGCCACTTGCATTTTACTGAATAACAAATGTTAGGAATTTGATAATTATTCTTGTTTTCGTATCTGCTTCAATTGCTTTAAATTTTTAAAAATCCTATTGCAATGGTCACTAGAAATAATCAATGTGCTGCACAAATTGTGGTACATGTTTCATCTCTCTCAACAGGGAGATTCCAATTCATGACTGCTATGTTTATTCAAACATCGAGTGTGATTATGTTGGATGGAAATCACCACTCCGAGCATTCTGACGATTGGAGTTATTAGAAATACTGTTTTCTTTTGCTAGGTGCTTCCTTTGATTCATACCTTTATCACTTATATTCGCCAATTTCACAGTGGAGTAGTGTATTTGATTCGTGAAATGTGGGTATACGTTTGTTGTTTAAAGTAGGGTCATCTGGTTGTATGGCCAGAAAGCAGATTCTCTATTCAATGGTCTTTTGGTGCAGATTGGACACCACATGCACTTTACTGAATAACGAATGTTCGGAATTTGATAAATCTTCTTGTTTAAGTATCTCCTTCATTTGTTTTTTGTTTTTAAAAATCTTATTGCCATGGTCACTAAAAATAATCAATGTGCTGCACAAATTGTGGAACATGTTTCTTCCCTTTCAACAGGGAGATTCTGTTTAATGCCTGCTATGTTTGTTGTACTTTTCAGTGTGATTTTGTTGAATGGGAAGCACTACTCCGAGCATTCTGACAATTCGATTTATTAGGAAAGACTTCTTTCTTTTGATGAGTCCTTGTTTTGTTTGTTACCCTCATCACATATATTCACCAATTTCACAGTGGAATAATATATTTGAATCGTGAAATGTGGGTAAATGTTTGTTGATTACAGGAGGGTGATCTGGTTGTATGGCCAGAAAGCTGATTCCCCATTCAATCGTCTTTTGGTGCATATTTGACACCACATGCACAAATTGTGGCACATGTTTCTTGCCTCTCAACAGGGAGATTCTGTTTCATGACTGCTATGTTTGTTCAAACATTGATTGTGATTTTGTTGGATGGGAACTACCACTCCAAGCACCCTGAGTATTGGAGTTATTAGGAAAGACCTCTTTCTCTTCCTAGGTGCTTCTTTTGATTGTTACCCTTATAACTTATATTCATCTGTTTCACAGTGCAGTAATGTATTTAAATTGTTAAATGTGTGTAAATTTTTTTTTTTTAGAGCAGGGTCATCTGGTTGTATGACCAGAAAGCAGATTTTCCGTTCAATGAGTTTTTAGTGCAGATTGGACACCACTTGCATTTTACTGAATAACAAATGTTAGGAATTTGATACATAGTCTTGTTTTCGTATCTACTTCAATTGCTTTAAATTTTTAAAAATCTTATTGCATTGGTCACTAAAAATAATAAATGTGCTGCACAAATTGTGGTACATGTTTCTTCCCTCTCAACAGGGAGATTCCGTTTAAATGCCTGCTATGTTTGTTCTACTTTTGAGTGTGATTTTGTTTGATGGGAAGCACTACTCCGAGCATTCTGACAATTGGAGTTATTAGGTAAGACTTCTTTGTTTTGCTGAGTCCTTGTTTTGATTGTTACCCTCATCACATATATTCATCAATATTACAGTGGAATAATATATTTGAATAATGAAATGTGTTTAAATGTTTGTTGATTACAGCAGGGTTATCTGGTTGTATGGTCAGAAAGCAGATTCCCTATTCAATCGTCTTTTGGTGCATATTTGACACCACATGCTGAAATATTGGTACATGTTTCTTGCCTCTCAACAGGGAGATTCTGTTTCATGACTGCTATGTTTGTTCAAACATGGAGTGTGATTTTGTTGGATGGGAACTACCACTCCAAGCACCCTGAGTATTGGAGTTATTAGGAAAGACCTCCTTCTTTTCCTAGGTGCTTCTTTTGATTGTTACCCTTAGAACTTATATTCATCTGTTTCGCAGTGGAGTAATGTATTTGAATCGTTAAATGTGTGTAAATGTTTTTTGTTTAGAGCAGGGTCATCTGGTTGTATGACCAGAAAGCATATTCTCCATTGAATGGGTTTTTAGTGCATATTGGGCACCACTTGCATTTTACTGAATAACAAATGTTAGGAATTTGATAAATATTCTTTTTCCCGTGTCTCCTTCAATTCCTTTAAATTTTTAAAAATCTTATTGCAATGGTCAGTAGAAATAATCAATGTGCTGCACAAATTGTGGTCCATGTTTTTTCTCTCTCAACAGGGAGATTCCGTTTCATGACTGCTATGTTTATTAGAACATCGAGTGTGATTATGTTGGATGGAATTCACCACTCCGAGCGTTCTGACGATTGGAGTTATTAGAAATACTGCTTTCTTTTGCTAGGTGCTTCCTTTGATTGATACCTTTACCTTTTTTATTCGTCAATTTCACAGTGGAGTAATGTATTTGATACGTGAAATGTGGGTATATGTTTGTTGTTTACAGCAGGGTCATGTAGTTGTATGGCCAGAAAGCAGATTCTCTATTCAATGGTCTTTTGGTGCAGATTGGACATGACATGCACCTTACTGAATAACGAATGTTCGTAATTTGATAAATCTTCTTGTTGAGGTATCTCCTTCATTTGCTTTATATTTTTTAAAAAATTATTGCAATGGTCACTAAAAATAATCAATGTGCTGCACAAATTGTGGTACATGTTTCTTCCCTCTCAACAGGGAGATTCCATTTAATGCCTGCTATGTTCTACTTTCGAGTGTAATTTTTTTGGATGGAAGCACTACTCCGAGCATTCTGTCAATTGGAGTTATTAGGAAAGACTTATTTCTTTTGCTGAGTCCTTGTTTTGATTGATACCCTCATCACATATATTCATCAATTTCACAGTGGAATAATATATTTGAATCGTGAAATGTTGGTAAATATTTGTTGATTACAGCAGGGTCATCTGGTTGTATGGCCAGAAAGCAGATTCCCCATTCAATCGTCTTTTGGTGCATATTTGACACCACATGCACAAATTGTGGTACATGTTTCTTGCCTCTCAACAGGGAGATTTTGTTTCATGTCTGCTATGTTTGTTCAAACATGGAGTGTGATTTTGTTGGATGGGAACTACCACTCCAAGCATCCTGAGTATTGGAGTTATTAGGAAAGACCTCCTTCTTTTCCTAGGTGCTTCTTTTGATTGTTACCCTTAGAACTTATATTCATCTGTTTCGCAGTGGAGTAATGTATTTGAATCGTTAAATGTGTGTAAATGTTTTTTGTTTAGAGCACGGTCATTTGGTTGTATGACCAGAAAGCAGATTCTCCATTGAATGGGTTTTTAGTGCAGATTGGACACCACTTGCATTTTACTGAATAACAAATGTTAGGAATTTGATAATTATTCTTGTTTTCGTATCTCCTTCAATTGCTTTAAATTTCTAAAAATCTTACTGCAATGGTCACTAAAAATAATCAATGTGCTGCACAAATTGTGGTACATGTTTCTTCTCTCTGAACAGGGAGATTCCGTTTCATGTCTGCTATGTTTATTGAAACATCAAGTGTGATTATGTTGGATGGAAATCACCACTCTGAGCGTTCTGACGATTGGAGTTATTAGAAATACTGTTTCCTTTTGCTAGGTGCTTCCTTTGATTGATACCTTTATCACTTATATTCGTCAATTTCACAGTGGAGTAATGTATTTGATTCGTGAAATGTGGGTAAATGTTTGTTGTTTAGAGCAGGGTCATCTGGTTGTATGGCGAGAAAGCAGATTCTCTATTCAATGGTCTTTTGTTGCAGATTGGACACCACATGCACCTTACTGAATAACAAATGTTCGGAATTTGATAAATCTCTTTGTGGAGGTATCTCCTTCATTTGCATTATATTTTTTAAAATATTATTGCAATGGTCACTAAAAATAATAAATGTGCTGCACAAATTGTGGAACATGTTTCTTCCCTCTCAACAGGGAGATTCCGTTTAATGCCTGCTATGTTCTACTTTCGAGTGTAATTTTGTTGGATGGAAGCACTACTACGAGCATTCTGACAATTGGAGTTATTAGGAAAGACATCTTTCTTTTGCTAAGTCCTAGTTTTGATTGTTACCCTTATCACATATATTCATCAGTTTCACAGTGGAATAATATATTTGAATCGTGAAATGTGTGTAAATGATTGTTGATTACAGCAAGGTCATCTGGTTGTATGGCCAGAAAGCAGATTCCTCATTCAATCGTCTTTTGATGCATATTTGTCACCACATGCACAAATTGTGGTACATGTTTCTTGCCTCTCAACAGGGAGATTCTGTTTCATGACTGCTATGTTTGTTCAAACATGGAGTGTGATTTTGTTGGATGGGAACTACCACTCCAAGCATCCTGAGTATTGGAGTTATTAGGAAAGACCTCTTTCTTTTCCTAGGTGGTTCTTTTGATTGTTACCCTTATAACTTATATTCATCTGTTTCGCAGTGGAGTAATGTATTTGAATCGTTAAATGTGTGTAAATGTTTCGTGTTTAGAGCAGGGTCATCTGGTTGTATGACCAGAAAGCAGATTATCCATTCAATGGGTTTTTGGTGCAGTTTGGACACCACTTGCATTTTACTGAATAACAAATGTTAGGAATTTGATAATTATTCTTGTTTTCGTATCTCCTTCAGTTGCTTTAAATTTTTATAAATCTTATTGCAATGGTCACTAAAAATAATCAATGTGCTGCACAAATTGTGGTACATGTTTCTTCTCTCTCAACAGGTAGATTCCGTTTAATGCCTGCTATGTTCTACTTTCGAGTGTAATTTTCATGAATGGAAGCACTAATCCGAGCATTCTGACAATTGGAGTTATTAGGAAAGACTTCTTTCTTTTGCTGTGTCCTGGTTTTTGATTGTTACCCTCATCACATATATTCATCAATTTCACAGTGGAATAATATATTTGAATCGTGAAATGTGGGTAAATATTTGTTGATTACAGCAGGGTCATCTGGTTGTATGGCCAGAAAGCAGATTCCCCATTCAATCGTCTTTTGGTGCATATTTGACACCACATGCACAAATTGGGCTACATGTTTCTTGCCTCTCAACAGGGAGATTCTGTTTCATGTTTGCTATGTTTGCCCAAACATGGAGTGTGATTTTGTTGGATAGGAACTACCACTCCAAGCATCCTGAGTATTGGAGTTATTAGGAAAGGCCTCTTTCTTTTCCTAGGTGCTTCTTTTGATTGTTACCCTTAGAACTTATATTCATCTGTTTCACAGTGGAGTAATGTATTTGAATTGTTAAATGTGTGTAAATGTTTTTTGTTTAAAGCAGGGTCATCTGGTTGTATGACCAGAAAGCAGATTCTCCATTGAATGGGTTTTTAGTGCAGATTGGACACCACTTGCATTTTACTGAATAACAAATGTTAGGAATTTGATAATTATTCTTGTTTTCGTATCTCCTTCAATTGCTTTAAATTTTTAAAAATCTTATCGCAATGGTCACTAAAATAATAAATGTGCTGCACAAATTGTGGTACATGTTTCTTCCCTCTCAACAGGGAAATTCCGTTTAATGCCTGCTATGTTCTAATTTCGAGTGTGATTTTGTTGGATGGGATGCACTACTCCGAGCATTCTGACAATTGTAGTTATTAGGAAAGACATCTTTCTTTTGCTGAGTCCTTGTTTTGAGTGTTACCCTCATCACATATATTTATCAATTTTACAGTGGAATAATATATTTGAATCGTGAAATGTGGGTAAATGTTTGTTGATTACAGCAGGTTCATCTGGTTGTATGGCCAGAAAGCAGATTATCCATTCAATGGGTTTTTGGTGCAGTTTGGACGCCACTTGCATTTTACTGAATAACAAATGTTAGGAATTTGATAATTATTCTTGTTTTCGTATCTGCTTCAATTGCTTTAAATTTTTAAAAATCCTATTGCAATGGTCACTAGAAATAATCAATGTGCTGCACAAATTGTGGTACATGTTTCATCTCTCTCAACAGGGAGATTCCAATTCATGACTGCTATGTTTATTCAAACATCGAGTGTGATTATGTTGGATGGAAATCACCACTCTGAGCATTCTGACGATTGGAGTTATTAGAAATACTGTTT
Organism: Schistocerca gregaria; assembly: GCF_023897955.1. Classification (NCBI taxonomy): domain Eukaryota; kingdom Metazoa; phylum Arthropoda; class Insecta; order Orthoptera; family Acrididae; genus Schistocerca; species Schistocerca gregaria. The sequence continues at coordinate 12,510,049 of NW_026061795.1, read as the reverse complement.
TCTTTTGCTAGGTGCTTCCTTTGATTCATACCTTTATCACTTATATTCGCCAATTTCACAGTGGAGTAGTGTATTTGATTCGTGAAATGTGGGTATACGTTTGTTGTTTAAAGTAGGGTCATCTGGTTGTATGGCCAGAAAGCAGATTCTCTATTCAATGGTCTTTTGGTGCAGATTGGACACCACATGCACTTTACTGAATAACGAATGTTCGGAATTTGATAAATCTTCTTGTTTAGGTATCTCCTTCATTTGTCTTTATTTTTAAAACTCTTATTGCAATGGTCACTAAAAATAATAAATGTGCTGCACAAATTGTGGAACATGTTTCTTCCCGCTCTACAGGGAGATTCTGTTTAATGCCAGCTATGTTTGTTCTACTTTTGAGTGTGATTTTGTTGAATGGGAAGCACTACTCCGAGCATTCTGACTATTGGAGTTATTTTCTTTTGATGAGTTCTTGTTTTGATTGTTACCCTCATCACATATATTCACCAATTTCACAGTGGAATAATATGTTTGAATCGTGAAATGTTGGCAAATGTTTGTTGATTACAGCAGGATCATCTGGTTGTATGGCCAGAAAGCTGATTCCCCATTCAATTGTCTTTTGGTGCATATTTGACACCACATGCACAAATTGTGGTACATGTTTCTTGGCTCTCAACAGGGAGATTCTGTTTCATGACTGCTATGTTTGTTCAAACATGGATTGTGATTTTGTTGGATGGGAACTACCACTCCAAGCACCCTGAGTATTGGAGTTATTAGGAAAGACCTCTTTCTCTTCCTAGGTGCTTCTTTTGATTGTTACCCTTATAACTTATATTCATCTGTTTTGCAGTGGAGTAATGTATTTGAATCGTTAAATGTGTGTAAATGTTTTTTGTTTAGAGGAGGGTCATCTGGTTGTATGACCAGAAAGCAGATTCTCCATTGAATGGGTTTTTAGTGCAGATTGGACACCACTTGCATTTTACTGAATAACAAGTGTTAGGAATTTGATAATTATTCTTGTTTTCGTGTCTCGTTCAATTGCTTTAAATTATTAAGAATAATATTCCAATGGACACTAAAAATAATCAATGTGCTGCACAAATTGTGGTACATGTTTCTTCTCTCTCAACAGGGAGATTCCGTTTCATGACTGCTATGTTTATTCAAACATCAAGTGTGACTATGTTGGATGGAAATCACCACTCCGAGCGTTCTGACGATTGGAGTTATTAGAAATACTGTTTTCTTTTGCTAGGTGCTTCCTTTGATTGATACCTTTATTACTTATATTCGTCAATTTCACAGTGGAGTAATGTATTTGATTCGTGAAATGTGGGTAAATGTTTGTTGTTTACAGCAGGGTCATCTGGTTGTATGGCCAGAAAGCAGATTCTCTATTCAATGGTCTTTTGGTGCAGATTGGACACCACATGCACCTTACTGAATAACAAATGTTCGGAATTTGATAAATCTTCTTGTGGAGGTATCTCCTTCATTTGCTTTATATTTTTTAAAATATTATTGCAATGGTCACTAAAAATAATAAATGTGCTGCACAAATTGTGGTACATGTTTGTTCTCTCTCAACCGGGAGATTCCGTTTCATGACTGCTATGTTTATTCAAACATTGAGTGTCATTATGTTGGATGGAAATCACCTCTCCGAGCGTTCTGACCATTGGAGTTATTAGATATGCTGTTTTCTTCTGTTAGGTGCTTCCTTTGATTGATACCTTTATCACTTATATTCGTCAATTTCACAGTGGAGTAATGTATTTGATTCGTGAAATGTGGGTAAATGTTTGTTGATTACAGCAGGGTCATCTGGTTCTAAGGCCAGAAAGCTGATTCCCCATTCAATTGTCTTTTGGTGCATATTTGACATTACATGCACAAATTGTGGTACATGTTTCTTGGCTCTCAACAGGGAGATTCTGTTTCATGACTGCTATGTTTGTTCAAACATGGAGTGTGATTTTGTTGGATGGGAACTACCACTCCAACCACTCTGAGTATTGGAGTTATTAGGAAAGACCTCTTTCTCTTCCTAGGTGCTTCTTTTGATTGTTACCCTTAGAACTTATATTCATCTCTTTCGCAGTGGAGTAATGTATTTGAATCGTTAAATGTGTGTAAATGTTTTTTGTTTAGAGCAGGGTCGTCTGGTTTTATGACCAGAAACAGATTCTTTATTCAAAGGGTTTGTTAGTGCATATTGGCCACCACTTGCATTTTACTGAATAACAAATGTTAGGAATTTGATAAATATTCTTTTTTCCGTATCTCCTTCAATTGCTTTAAATTTTTTAAAATCTTATTGCAATAGTCACTAAAAATAATCAATGTGCTGCATAAATTGTGGTCCATGTTTCTTCTCTCTCAACAGGGAGATTCCGTTTCATGACTGCTATGTTTATTAGAACATCGAGTGTGATTATGTTGGAAGGAAATCACCACTCTGAGCGTTCTGACGATTGGAGTTATTAGAAATACTGCTATCCTTTGCTAGGTGCTTCCTTTGATCGATACCTTTATCAGTTATATTCGTCAATTTCACAGTGGAGTAATGTATTTGATACGTGAAATGTGGGTATATGTTTGTTGTTTACAGCAGGGTCACGTGGTTGTATGGCCAATGGTCTTTTGGTGCAGATTGGACATGACATGCACCTTACTGAATAACGAATGTTCGGAATTTGATAAATCTTCTTGTTGAGGTTTCTCCTTCATTTGCTTTATATTTTTTAAAATATTTTTGCAATGGTCACTAGAAATAATAAATGTGCTGCACAAATTGTGGTACATGTTTCTTCCCTCTCAACAGGGAGATTCTGTTTAATGGGTGCAATGTTTGTTCTACTTTTGAGTGTGATTTTGTTGAATGGGAAGCACTACTCCGAGCATTCTAACAATTGGAGTTATTAGGAAAGACTTCTTTCTTTTGCTGAGTCCTTGTTTTGATTGTTACCCTCATCACATATATTCATCAATTCCACAGTGGAATAATATATATGAATCGTGAAATGTTGGTAAATATTTGTTGATTACAGCAGGGTCATCTGGTTGTATGGTCAGAAAGCAGATTCCCCATTCAATCATCTTTTGGTGCATATTTGACACCACATGCACAAATTGTGGTACATGTTTCTTGCCTCTCAACAGGGAGATTCTGTTTCATGACTGCTATGTTTGTTCAAACGTGGAGTGTGATTTTGTTGGATGGGAACTACCACTCCAAGCATCATTAGTATTGGAGTTATTAGGAAAGACCTCTTTCTTTTGCTAGGTGCTTCTTTTGATTTTTACCCTTATAACTTATACTCATCTGTTTCGCAGTGGAGTAATGTATTTGAATCGTTAAATGTGTGTAAATGTTTTTTGTTTAGAGGAGGGTCATCTGGTTGTATGACCAGAAAGCATATTCTCCATTGAATGGGTTTTTAGTGCAGATTGGACACCACTTGCATTTTACTGAATAACAAATGTTAGGAATTTGATAATTATTCTTGTTTTTGTATCTTGTTCAATTGTTTTAAATTATTAAGAATAATATTCCAATGGACACTAAAAATAATCAATGTGCTGCACAAATTGTGGTACACGTTTCTTCTCTCTCAACAGGGAGATTCCGTTTCATGACTGCTATGTTTATTCAAACATCAAGTGTGACTATGTTGGATGGAAATCACCACTCCGAGCGTTCTGACGATTGGAGTTATTAGAAATACTGTTTTCTTTTGCTAGGTGCTTCCTTTGATTGATACCTTTATCAGTTATATTCGTCAATTTCACCGTGGAGTAATGTATTTGATTAGTGAAATGTGGGTAAATGTTTGTTGTTTACAGCAGGGTCATCTGGTTGTATGCCCAGAAGGCAGATTCTCTATTCAATGGTCTTTTGGTGCAGATTGGACACCACATGCACCTTACAGAATAAGAAATGTTCGGAATTTGATAAATCTTCTTGTGGAGGTATCTCCTTCATTTGCTTTATATTTTTTAAAATATTATTGCAATGGTCACTAAAAATAAAAAATGTGCTGCACAAATTGTGGTACATGTTTCTTCCCTCTCAACAGGGAGATTCCGTTTAATGCCTGCTATGTTCTACTTTCGAGTGTAATTTTGTTGGATGGAAGCACTACTCCGAGCATTCTGACAATTGGAGTTATTAGGAAAGACTTCTTTCTTTTGCTAAGTCCTAGTTTTGATTGTTACCCTCATCACATATATTCACCAATTTCACAGTGGAATAATATATTTGAATCGTGAAATGTGGGTAAATGTTTGTTGATTACAGCAGGGTCATCTGGTTGTATGGCCAGAAAGCAGATTATCCATTCAATGGGTTTTTGGTGCAGTTTGGACACCACTTGCATTTTACTGAATAACAAATGTTAGGAATTTCATAATTATTCTTGTTTTCGTATCTCCTCCAATTGCTTTAAATTTTTAAAAATCCTATTGCAATGGTTACTAAAAATAATCAATGTGCTGCACAAATTGTGGTACATGTTTCTTCTCTCTCAACCGGGAGATTCCGTTTCATGACTGCTATGTTTATTCAAACATCGAGTGTGATTATGTTAGATGGAAATCAACTCTCCAAGCGTTCTGACGATTGGAGTTATTAGATATGCTGTTTTCTTTTGCTAGGTGCTTCCTTTGATTGATACCTTTATCACTTATATTCGTCAATTTCACAGTGGAGTAATGTATTCGATTCGTGAAATGCGGGTAAATGTTTGTTGTTTGCAGCAGGGTCATCTGGTTGTATGGCCAGAAAGCAGATTCTCTATTCAATGGTCTTTTGGTGCAGATTGGACACCACATGCACTTTACTGAATAACGAATGTTCGGAATTTGATAAATCTTCTTGTTTAGGTATCTCCTTCATTTGTTTTTTATTTTTAAAACTCTTATTGCAATGGTCACTAAAAATAATAAATGTGCTGCACAAATTGTGGAACGTGTTTCTTCCCGCTCTACAGGGAGATTCTGTTTAATGCCAGCTATGTTTGTTCTACTTTTGAGTGTGATTTTGTTGAATGGGAAGCACTACTCCGAGCATTCTGACTATTGGAGTTATTTTCTTTTGATGAGTTCTTGTTTTGATTGTTACCCTCATCCTATATATTCACCAATTTCACAGTGGAATAATATGTTTGAATCGTGAAATGTTGGTAAATGTTTGTTGATTACAGCAGGATCATCTGGTTGTATGGCCAGAAAGCTGATTCCCCATTCAATTGTCTTTTGGTGCATATTTGACACCACATGCACAAATTGTGGTACATGTTTCTTGCCTCTCAACAGGGAGATTCTGTTTCATGACTGCTATGTTTGTTCAAACATCGATTGTGATTTTGTTGGATGGGAACTACCACTCCAAGCACCCTGAGTATTGGAGTTATTAGGAAAGACCTCTTTCTCTTCCTAGGTGCTTCTTTTGATTGTTACCCTTATAACTTATATTCATCTGTTTCACAGTGCAGTAATGTATTAAAATTGTTAAATGTGTGTAAATGTTTTTTGTTTAGAGCAGGGTCATCTGGTTGTATGACCAGAAAGCAGATTCTCCGTTCAATGAGTTTTTAGTGCAGATTGGACACCACTTGCATTTTACTGAATAACAAATGTTAGGAATTTGATACCTAGTCTTGTTTTCGTATCTACTTCAATTGCTTTAAATTTTTAAAAATCTTATTGCATTGGTCACTAACAATAATAAATGTGCTGCACAAATTGTGGTACATGTTTCTTCCCTCTCAACAGGGAGATTCCGTTTAAATGCCTGCTATGTTTGTTCTACTTTTGAGTGTGATTTTGTTTGATGGGAAGCACTACTCCGAGCATTCTGACAATTGGAGTTATTAGGTAAGACTTCTTTGTTTTGCTGAGTCCTTGTTTTGATTGTTACCCTCATCACATATATTCATCAATATTACAGTGGAATAATATATTTGAATAATGAAATGTGTTTAAATGTTTGTTGATTACAGCAGGGTTATCTGGTTGTATGGTCAGAAAGCAGATTCCCTATTCAATCGTCTTTTGGTGCATATTTGACACCACATGCTGAAATTGTGGTACATGTTTCTTGCCTCTCAACAGGGAGATTCTGTTTCATGACTGCTATGTTTGTTCAAACATGGAGTGTGATTTTGTTGGATGGGAACTACCACTCCAAGCACCCTGAGTATTGGAGTTATTAGGAAAGACCTCCTTCTTTTCCTAGGTGCTTCTTTTGATTGTTACCCTTAGAACTTATATTCATCTGTTTCGCAGTGGAGTAATGTATTTGAATCGTTAAATGTGTGTAAATGTTTTTTGTTTAGAGCAGGGTCATCTGGTTGTATGACCAGAAAGCATATTCTCCATTGAATGGGTTTTTAGTGCATATTGGGCACCACTTGCATTTTACTGAATAACAAATGTTAGGAATTTGATAAATATTCTTTTTTCCGTGTCTCCTTCAATTCCTTTAAATTTTTAAAAATCTTATTGCAATGGTCAGTAGAAATAATCAATGTGCTGCACAAATTGTGGTCCATGTTTTTTCTCTCTCAACAGGGAGATTCCGTTTCATGACTGCTATGTTTATTAGAACATCGAGTGTGATTATGTTGGATGGAATTCACCACTCCGAGCGTTCTGACGATTGGAGTTATTAGAAATACTGCTTTCTTTTGCTAGGTGCTTCCTTTGATTGATACCTTTACCTTTTTTATTCGTCAATTTCACAGTGGAGTAATGTATTTGATACGTGAAATGTGGGTATATGTTTGTTGTTTACAGCAGGGTCATGTAGTTGTATGGCCAGAAAGCAGATTCTCTATTCAATGGTCTTTTGGTGCAGATTGGACATGACATGCACCTTACTGAATAACGAATGTTCGTAATTTGATAAATCTTCTTGTTGAGGTATCTCCTTCATTTGCTTTATATTTTTTAAAAAATTATTGCAATGGTCACTAAAAATAATCAATGTGCTGCACAAATTGTGGTACATGTTTCTTCCCTCTCAACAGGGAGATTCCATTTAATGCCTGCTATGTTCTACTTTCGAGTGTAATTTTTTTGGATGGAAGCACTACTCCGAGCATTCTGTCAATTGGAGTTATTAGGAAAGACTTATTTCTTTTGCTGAGTCCTTGTTTTGATTGATACCCTCATCACATATATTCATCAATTTCACAGTGGAATAATATATTTGAATCGTGAAATGTTGGTAAATATTTGTTGATTACAGCAGGGTCATCTGGTTGTATGGCCAGAAAGCAGATTCCCCATTCAATCGTCTTTTGGTGCATATTTGACACCACATGCACAAATTGTGGTACATGTTTCTTGCCTCTCAACAGGGAGATTTTGTTTCATGTCTGCTATGTTTGTTCAAACATGGAGTGTGATTTTGTTGGATGGGAACTACCACTCCAAGCATCCTGAGTATTGGAGTTATTAGGAAAGACCTCCTTCTTTTCCTAGGTGCTTCTTTTGATTGTTACCCTTAGAACTTATATTCATCTGTTTCGCAGTGGAGTAATGTATTTGAATCGTTAAATGTGTGTAAATGTTTTTTGTTTAGAGCACGGTCATTTGGTTGTATGACCAGAAAGCAGATTCTCCATTGAATGGGTTTTTAGTGCAGATTGGACACCACTTGCATTTTACTGAATAACAAATGTTAGGAATTTGATAATTATTCTTGTTTTCGTATCTCCTTCAATTGCTTTAAATTTCTAAAAATCTTACTGCAATGGTCACTAAAAATAATCAATGTGCTGCACAAATTGTGGTACATGTTTCTTCTCTCTGAACAGGGAGATTCCGTTTCATGTCTGCTATGTTTATTGAAACATCAAGTGTGATTATGTTGGATGGAAATCACCACTCTGAGCGTTCTGACGATTGGAGTTATTAGAAATACTGTTTCCTTTTGCTAGGTGCTTCCTTTGATTGATACCTTTATCACTTATATTCGTCAATTTCACAGTGGAGTAATGTATTTGATTCGTGAAATGTGGGTAAATGTTTGTTGTTTAGAGCAGGGTCATCTGGTTGTATGGCGAGAAAGCAGATTCTCTATTCAATGGTCTTTTGTTGCAGATTGGACACCACATGCACCTTACTGAATAACAAATGTTCGGAATTTGATAAATCTCTTTGTGGAGGTATCTCCTTCATTTGCATTATATTTTTTAAAATATTATTGCAATGGTCACTAAAAATAATAAATGTGCTGCACAAATTGTGGAACATGTTTCTTCCCTCTCAACAGGGAGATTCCGTTTAATGCCTGCTATGTTCTACTTTCGAGTGTAATTTTGTTGGATGGAAGCACTACTACGAGCATTCTGACAATTGGAGTTATTAGGAAAGACATCTTTCTTTTGCTAAGTCCTAGTTTTGATTGTTACCCTTATCACATATATTCATCAGTTTCACAGTGGAATAATATATTTGAATCGTGAAATGTGTGTAAATGATTGTTGATTACAGCAAGGTCATCTGGTTGTATGGCCAGAAAGCAGATTCCTCATTCAATCGTCTTTTGATGCATATTTGTCACCACATGCACAAATTGTGGTACATGTTTCTTGCCTCTCAACAGGGAGATTCTGTTTCATGACTGCTATGTTTGTTCAAACATGGAGTGTGATTTTGTTGGATGGGAACTACCACTCCAAGCATCCTGAGTATTGGAGTTATTAGGAAAGACCTCTTTCTTTTCCTAGGTGGTTCTTTTGATTGTTACCCTTATAACTTATATTCATCTGTTTCGCAGTGGAGTAATGTATTTGAATCGTTAAATGTGTGTAAATGTTTCGTGTTTAGAGCAGGGTCATCTGGTTGTATGACCAGAAAGCAGATTATCCATTCAATGGGTTTTTGGTGCAGTTTGGACACCACTTGCATTTTACTGAATAACAAATGTTAGGAATTTGATAATTATTCTTGTTTTCGTATCTCCTTCAGTTGCTTTAAATTTTTATAAATCTTATTGCAATGGTCACTAAAAATAATCAATGTGCTGCACAAATTGTGGTACATGTTTCTTCTCTCTCAACAGGTAGATTCCGTTTAATGCCTGCTATGTTCTACTTTCGAGTGTAATTTTCATGAATGGAAGCACTAATCCGAGCATTCTGACAATTGGAGTTATTAGGAAAGACTTCTTTCTTTTGCTGTGTCCTGGTTTTTGATTGTTACCCTCATCACATATATTCATCAATTTCACAGTGGAATAATATATTTGAATCGTGAAATGTGGGTAAATATTTGTTGATTACAGCAGGGTCATCTGGTTGTATGGCCAGAAAGCAGATTCCCCATTCAATCGTCTTTTGGTGCATATTTGACACCACATGCACAAATTGGGCTACATGTTTCTTGCCTCTCAACAGGGAGATTCTGTTTCATGTTTGCTATGTTTGCTCAAACATGGAGTGTGATTTTGTTGGATAGGAACTACCACTCCAAGCATCCTGAGTATTGGAGTTATTAGGAAAGGCCTCTTTCTTTTCCTAGGTGCTTCTTTTGATTGTTACCCTTAGAACTTATATTCATCTGTTTCACAGTGGAGTAATGTATTTGAATTGTTAAATGTGTGTAAATGTTTTTTGTTTAAAGCAGGGTCATCTGGTTGTATGACCAGAAAGCAGATTCTCCATTGAATGGGTTTTTAGTGCAGATTGGACACCACTTGCATTTTACTGAATAACAAATGTTAGGAATTTGATAATTATTCTTGTTTTCGTATCTCCTTCAATTGCTTTAAATTTTTAAAAATCTTATCGCAATGGTCACTAAAATAATAAATGTGCTGCACAAATTGTGGTACATGTTTCTTCCCTCTCAACAGGGAAATTCCGTTTAATGCCTGCTATGTTCTAATTTCGAGTGTGATTTTGTTGGATGGGATGCACTACTCCGAGCATTCTGACAATTGTAGTTATTAGGAAAGACATCTTTCTTTTGCTGAGTCCTTGTTTTGAGTGTTACCCTCATCACATGTATTTATCAATTTTACAGTGGAATAATATATTTGAATCGTGAAATGTGGGTAAATGTTTGTTGATTACAGCAGGTTCATCTGGTTGTATGGCCAGAAAGCAGATTATCCATTCAATGGGTTTTTGGTGCAGTTTGGACGCCACTTGCATTTTACTGAATAACAAATGTTAGGAATTTGATAATTATTCTTGTTTTCGTATCTGCTTCAATTGCTTTAAATTTTTAAAAATCCTATTGCAATGGTCACTAGAAATAATCAATGTGCTGCACAAATTGTGGTACATGTTTCATCTCTCTCAACAGGGAGATTCCAATTCATGACTGCTATGTTTATTCAAACATCGAGTGTGATTATGTTGGATGGAAATCACCACTCCGAGCATTCTGACGATTGGAGTTATTAGAAATACTGTTTTCTTTTGCTAGGTGCTTCCTTTGATTCATACCTTTATCACTTATATTCGCCAATTTCACAGTGGAGTAGTGTATTTGATTCGTGAAATGTGGGTATACGTTTGTTGTTTAAAGTAGGGTCATCTGGTTGTATGGCCAGAAAGCAGATTCTCTATTCAATGGTCTTTTGGTGCAGATTGGACACCACATGCACTTTACTGAATAACGAATGTTCGGAATTTGATAAATCTTCTTGTTTAAGTATCTCCTTCATTTGTTTTTTGTTTTTAAAAATCTTATTGCCATGGTCACTAAAAATAATCAATGTGCTGCACAAATTGTGGAACATGTTTCTTCCCTTTCAACAGGGAGATTCTGTTTAATGCCTGCTATGTTTGTTGTACTTTTCAGTGTGATTTTGTTGAATGGGAAGCACTACTCCGAGCATTCTGACAATTCGATTTATTAGGAAAGACTTCTTTCTTTTGATGAGTCCTTGTTTTGTTTGTTACCCTCATCACATATATTCACCAATTTCACAGTGGAATAATATATTTGAATCGTGAAATGTGGGTAAATGTTTGTTGATTACAGGAGGGTGATCTGGTTGTATGGCCAGAAAGCTGATTCCCCATTCAATCGTCTTTTGGTGCATATTTGACACCACATGCACAAATTGTGGCACATGTTTCTTGCCTCTCAACAGGGAGATTCTGTTTCATGACTGCTATGTTTGTTCAAACATTGATTGTGATTTTGTTGGATGGGAACTACCACTCCAAGCACCCTGAGTATTGGAGTTATTAGGAAAGACCTCTTTCTCTTCCTAGGTGCTTCTTTTGATTGTTACCCTTATAACTTATATTCATCTGTTTCACAGTGCAGTAATGTATTTAAATTGTTAAATGTGTGTAAATTTTTTTTTTTTTAGAGCAGGGTCATCTGGTTGTATGACCAGAAAGCAGATTTTCCGTTCAATGAGTTTTTAGTGCAGATTGGACACCACTTGCATTTTACTGAATAACAAATGTTAGGAATTTGATACATAGTCTTGTTTTCGTATCTACTTCAATTGCTTTAAATTTTTAAAAATCTTATTGCATTGGTCACTAAAAATAATAAATGTGCTGCACAAATTGTGGTACATGTTTCTTCCCTCTCAACAGGGAGATTCCGTTTAAATGCCTGCTATGTTTGTTCTACTTTTGAGTGTGATTTTGTTTGATGGGAAGCACTACTCCGAGCATTCTGACAATTGGAGTTATTAGGTAAGACTTCTTTGTTTTGCTGAGTCCTTGTTTTGATTGTTACCCTCATCACATATATTCATCAATATTACAGTGGAATAATATATTTGAATAATGAAATGTGTTTAAATGTTTGTTGATTACAGCAGGGTTATCTGGTTGTATGGTCAGAAAGCAGATTCCCTATTCAATCGTCTTTTGGTGCATATTTGACACCACATGCTGAAATATTGGTACATGTTTCTTGCCTCTCAACAGGGAGATTCTGTTTCATGACTGCTATGTTTGTTCAAACACGGAGTGTGATTTTGTTGGATGGGAACTACCACTCCAAGCACCCTGAGTATTGGAGTTATTAGGAAAGACCTCCTTCTTTTCCTAGGTGCTTCTTTTGATTGTTACCCTTAGAACTTATATTCATCTGTTTCGCAGTGGAGTAATGTATTTGAATCGTTAAATGTGTGTAAATGTTTTTTGTTTAGAGCAGGGTCATCTGGTTGTATGACCAGAAAGCATATTCTCCATTGAATGGGTTTTTAGTGCATATTGGGCACCACTTGCATTTTACTGAATAACAAATGTTAGGAATTTGATAAATATTTTTTTTCCCGTGTCTCCTTCAATTCCTTTAAATTTTTAAAAATCTTATTGCAATGGTCAGTAGAAATAATCAATGTGCTGCACAAATTGTGGTCCATGTTTTTTCTCTCTCAACAGGGAGATTCCGTTTCATGACTGCTATGTTTATTAGAACATCGAGTGTGATTATGTTGGATGGAATTCACCACTCCGAGCGTTCTGACGATTGGAGTTATTAGAAATACTGCTTTCTTTTGCTAGGTGCTTCCTTTGATTGATACCTTTACCTTTTTTATTCGTCAATTTCACAGTGGAGTAATGTATTTGATACGTGAAATGTGGGTATATGTTTGTTGTTTACAGCAGGGTCATGTAGTTGTATGGCCAGAAAGCAGATTCTCTATTCAATGGTCTTTTGGTGCAGATTGGACATGACATGCACCTTACTGAATAACGAATGTTCGTAATTTGATAAATCTTCTTGTTGAGGTATCTCCTTCATTTGCTTTATATTTTTTAAAAAATTATTGCAATGGTCACTAAAAATAATCAATGTGCTGCACAAATTGTGGTACATGTTTCTTCCCTCTCAACAGGGAGATTCCATTTAATGCCTGCTATGTTCTACTTTCGAGTGTAATTTTTTTGGATGGAAGCACTACTCCGAGCATTCTGTCAATTGGAGTTATTAGGAAAGACTTATTTCTTTTGCTGAGTCCTTGTTTTGATTGATACCCTCATCACATATATTCATCAATTTCACAGTGGAATAATATATTTGAATCGTGAAATGTTGGTAAATATTTGTTGATTACAGCAGGGTCATCTGGTTGTATGGCCAGAAAGCAGATTCCCCATTCAATCGTCTTTTGGTGCATATTTGACACCACATGCACAAATTGTGGTACATGTTTCTTGCCTCTCAACAGGGAGATTTTGTTTCATGTCTGCTATGTTTGTTCAAACATGGAGTGTGATTTTGTTGGATGGGAACTACCACTCCAAGCATCCTGAGTATTGGAGTTATTAGGAAAGACCTCCTTCTTTTCCTAGGTGCTTCTTTTGATTGTTACCCTTAGAACTTATATTCATCTGTTTCGCAGTGGAGTAATGTATTTGAATCGTTAAATGTGTGTAAATGTTTTTTGTTTAGAGCACGGTCATTTGGTTGTATGACCAGAAAGCAGATTCTCCATTGAATGGGTTTTTAGTGCAGATTGGACACCACTTGCATTTTACTGAATAACAAATGTTAGGAATTTGATAATTATTCTTGTTTTCGTATCTCCTTCAATTGCTTTAAATTTCTAAAAATCTTACTGCAATGGTCACTAAAAATAATCAATGTGCTGCACAAATTGTGGTACATGTTTCTTCTCTCTGAACAGGGAGATTCCGTTTCATGTCTGCTATGTTTATTGAAACATCAAGTGTGATTATGTTGGATGGAAATCACCACTCTGAGCGTTCTGACGATTGGAGTTATTAGAAATACTGTTTCCTTTTGCTAGGTGCTTCCTTTGATTGATACCTTTATCACTTATATTCGTCAATTTCACAGTGGAGTAATGTATTTGATTCGTGAAATGTGGGTAAATGTTTGTTGTTTAGAGCAGGGTCATCTGGTTGTATGGCGAGAAAGCAGATTCTCTATTCAATGGTCTTTTGTTGCAGATTGGACACCACATGCACCTTACTGAATAACAAATGTTCGGAATTTGATAAATCTCTTTGTGGAGGTATCTCCTTCATTTGCATTATATTTTTTAAAATATTATTGCAATGGTCACTAAAAATAATAAATGTGCTGCACAAATTGTGGAACATGTTTCTTCCCTCTCAACAGGGAGATTCCGTTTAATGCCTGCTATGTTCTACTTTCGAGTGTAATTTTGTTGGATGGAAGCACTACTACGAGCATTCTGACAATTGGAGTTATTAGGAAAGACATCTTTCTTTTGCTAAGTCCTAGTTTTGATTGTTACCCTTATCACATATATTCATCAGTTTCACAGTGGAATAATATATTTGAATCGTGAAATGTGTGTAAATGATTGTTGATTACAGCAAGGTCATCTGGTTGTATGGCCAGAAAGCAGATTCCTCATTCAATCGTCTTTTGATGCATATTTGTCACCACATGCACAAATTGTGGTACATGTTTCTTGCCTCTCAACAGGGAGATTCTGTTTCATGACTGCTATGTTTGTTCAAACATGGAGTGTGATTTTGTTGGATGGGAACTACCACTCCAAGCATCCTGAGTATTGGAGTTATTAGGAAAGACCTCTTTCTTTTCCTAGGTGGTTCTTTTGATTGTTACCCTTATAACTTATATTCATCTGTTTCGCAGTGGAGTAATGTATTTGAATCGTTAAATGTGTGTAAATGTTTCGTGTTTAGAGCAGGGTCATCTGGTTGTATGACCAGAAAGCAGATTATCCATTCAATGGGTTTTTGGTGCAGTTTGGACACCACTTGCATTTTACTGAATAACAAATGTTAGGAATTTGATAATTATTCTTGTTTTCGTATCTCCTTCAGTTGCTTTAAATTTTTATAAATCTTATTGCAATGGTCACTAAAAATAATCAATGTGCTGCACAAATTGTGGTACATGTTTCTTCTCTCTCAACAGGTAGATTCCGTTTAATGCCTGCTATGTTCTACTTTCGAGTGTAATTTTCATGAATGGAAGCACTAATCCGAGCATTCTGACAATTGGAGTTATTAGGAAAGACTTCTTTCTTTTGCTGTGTCCTGGTTTTTGATTGTTACCCTCATCACATATATTCATCAATTTCACAGTGGAATAATATATTTGAATCGTGAAATGTGGGTAAATATTTGTTGATTACAGCAGGGTCATCTGGTTGTATGGCCAGAAAGCAGATTCCCCATTCAATCGTCTTTTGGTGCATATTTGACACCACATGCACAAATTGGGCTACATGTTTCTTGCCTCTCAACAGGGAGATTCTGTTTCATGTTTGCTATGTTTGCCCAAACATGGAGTGTGATTTTGTTGGATAGGAACTACCACTCCAAGCATCCTGAGTATTGGAGTTATTAGGAAAGGCCTCTTTCTTTTCCTAGGTGCTTCTTTTGATTGTTACCCTTAGAACTTATATTCATCTGTTTCACAGTGGAGTAATGTATTTGAATTGTTAAATGTGTGTAAATGTTTTTTGTTTAAAGCAGGGTCATCTGGTTGTATGACCAGAAAGCAGATTCTCCATTGAATGGGTTTTTAGTGCAGATTGGACACCACTTGCATTTTACTGAATAACAAATGTTAGGAATTTGATAATTATTCTTGTTTTCGTATCTCCTTCAATTGCTTTAAATTTTTAAAAATCTTATCGCAATGGTCACTAAAATAATAAATGTGCTGCACAAATTGTGGTACATGTTTCTTCCCTCTCAACAGGGAAATTCCGTTTAATGCCTGCTATGTTCTAATTTCGAGTGTGATTTTGTTGGATGGGATGCACTACTCCGAGCATTCTGACAATTGTAGTTATTAGGAAAGACATCTTTCTTTTGCTGAGTCCTTGTTTTGAGTGTTACCCTCATCACATATATTTATCAATTTTACAGTGGAATAATATATTTGAATCGTGAAATGTGGGTAAATGTTTGTTGATTACAGCAGGTTCATCTGGTTGTATGGCCAGAAAGCAGATTATCCATTCAATGGGTTTTTGGTGCAGTTTGGACGCCACTTGCATTTTACTGAATAACAAATGTTAGGAATTTGATAATTATTCTTGTTTTCGTATCTGCTTCAATTGCTTTAAATTTTTAAAAATCCTATTGCAATGGTCACTAGAAATAATCAATGTGCTGCACAAATTGTGGTACATGTTTCATCTCTCTCAACAGGGAGATTCCAATTCATGACTGCTATGTTTATTCAAACATCGAGTGTGATTATGTTGGATGGAAATCACCACTCTGAGCATTCTGACGATTGGAGTTATTAGAAATACTGTTTTCTTTTGCTAGGTGCTTCCTTTGATTCATACCTTTATCACTTATATTCGCCAATTTCACAGTGGAGTAGTGTATTTGATTCGTGAAATGTGGGTATACGTTTGTTGTTTAAAGTAGGGTCATCTGGTTGTATGGCCAGAAAGCAGATTCTCTATTCAATGGTCTTTTGGTGCAGATTGGACACCACATGCACTTTACTGAATAACGAATGTTCGGAATTTGATAAATCTTCTTGTTTAAGTATCTCCTTCATTTGTTTTTTGTTTTTAAAAATCTTATTGCCATGGTCACTAAAAATAATCAATGTGCTGCACAAATTGTGGAACATGTTTCTTCCCTTTCAACAGGGAGATTCTGTTTAATGCCTGCTATGTTTGTTGTACTTTTCAGTGTGATTTTGTTGAATGGGAAGCACTACTCCGAGCATTCTGACAATTCGATTTATTAGGAAAGACTTCTTTCTTTTGATGAGTCCTTGTTTTGTTTGTTACCCTCATCACATATATTCACCAATTTCACAGTGGAATAATATATTTGAATCGTGAAATGTGGGTAAATGTTTGTTGATTACAGGAGGGTGATCTGGTTGTATGGCCAGAAAGCTGATTCCCCATTCAATCGTCTTTTGGTGCATATTTGACACCACATGCACAAATTGTGGCACATGTTTCTTGCCTCTCAACAGGGAGATTCTGTTTCATGACTGCTATGTTTGTTCAAACATTGATTGTGATTTTGTTGGATGGGAACTACCACTCCAAGCACCCTGAGTATTGGAGTTATTAGGAAAGACCTCTTTCTCTTCCTAGGTGCTTCTTTTGATTGTTCCCTTATAGCTTATATTCATCTCTTTCGCAGTGGAGTAATGTATCGGAATCGTTAAATGTGTGTAAATGTTTTTTGTTTAGAGGAGGGTCATCTGGTTGTATGACCAGAAAGCAGATTCTCCATTGAATGGGTTTTTAGTGCAGATTGGACACCACTTGCATTTTACTCAATAACAAATGTTAGGAATTTGATAATTATTCTTTTTTTCGTGTCTCGTTCAATTGCTTTAAATTATTAAGAATAATATTCCAATGGACACTAAAAATAATCAATGTGCTGCACAAATTGTGGTACATGTTTCTTCTCTCTCAACCGGGAGATTCCGTTTCCTGACTGCTATGTTTATTCAAACATCGAGTGTGATTATGTTGGATGGAAATCACCACTCCGAGCGTTCTGACGATTGGAGTTATTAGATATCCTGTTTTCTTTTGCCAGGTGCTTCCTTTGATTGATATCTTTATCACTTATATTCATCAATTTCACAGTTGTATGGCCAGAAATCTGATTCCCCATTCAATCGTCTTTTGGTGCATATTTGACACCACATGCACAAATTGTGGCACATGTTTCTTGCCTCTCAACAGGGAGTTTCTGTTTCATGACTGCTATGTTTGTTCAAACATGTAGTGTGATTTTGTTGGTTGGGAACTACCACTCCAAGCACCCTGAGTATTGGAGTTATTAGGAAAGACATCTTTCTCTTCCTAGGTGCTTCTTTTGATTGTTACCCTTATAACTTATATTCATCTGTTTCGCAGGGCAGTAATGTATTTAAATTGTTAAATGTGTGTAAATGTTTTTTGTTTAGAGCAGGGTCATCTGGTTGTATGACCAGAAAGCAGATTCTCCATTCAATTAGTTTTTAGTGCAGATTGGTCACCTTGCGTTTTACTGAATAACAAATGTTAGGAATTTGATAAATAGTCTTTTTTCGTATCTATTCAATTGCTTTAAATTTTTAAAAATCTTATTGCAGTGGTCACTAAAAATAATAAATGTCCTGCACAAATTGTGGTACATGTTTCTTCCTTCTCAACAGGGAGATTCCGTTTAATGCCTGCTGTGTTCTACTTTCGAGTGTAATTTTGTTGGATTCGAGCACTACTCCGAGCATTCTGACAATTGGAGGTATTAGGAAAGACTTCTTTCTTTTGCTAAGTCCTAGTTTTGATTGTTACCCTCATCACATATATTCACCAATTTCACATTGGAATAATATATTTGAATCGTGAAATGTGGGTAAATGTTTGTTGTTTACAGCAGGGTCATCTGGTTGTATGGCCAGAAAGCAGATTCTCTATTCAATGGTCTTTTGGTGCAGATTGGACACCACATGCACCTTACTGAATAACAAATGTTCGGAATTTGATAAATCTTCTTGTGGAGGTATCTCCTTCATTTGCTTTATATTTTTTAAAATATTATTGCAATGGTCACTAAAAATAATAAATGTGCTGCACAAATTGTGGTACATGTTTGTTCTCTCTCAACCGGGAGATTCCGTTTCATGACTGCTATGTTTATTCAAACATTGAGTGTCATTATGTTGGATGGAAAACATCTCTCCGAGCGTTCTGACCATTGGAGTTATTAGATATGCTGTTTTCTTCTGCTAGGTGCTTCCTTTGATGGATACCTTTATCAATTATATTCGTCAATTTCACAGTGGAGTAATGTATTTGATTCGTGAAATGTGGGTAAATGTTTGTTGATTACAGCAGGGAGGGTATCTGGTTCTAAGGCCAGAAAGCTGATTCCCCATTCAATTGTCTTTTGGTGCATATTTGACATTACATGCACAAATTGTGGTACATGTTTCTTGGCTCTCAACAGGGAGATTCTGTTTCATGACTGCTATGTTTGTTCAAACATGGAGTGTGATTTTGTTGGATGGGAACTACCACTCCAACCACTCTGAGTATTGGAGTTATTAGGAAAGACCTCTTTCTCTTCCTAGGTGCTTCTTTTGATTGTTACCCTTAGAACTTATATTCATCTCTTTCGCAGTGGAGTAATGTATTTGAATCGTTAAATGTGTGTAAATGTTTTTTGTTTAGAGCAGGGTCGTCTGGTTTTATGACCAGAAACAGATTCTTTATTCAAAGGGTTTGTTAGTGCATATTGGCCACCACTTGCATTTTACTGAATAACAAATGTTAGGAATTTGATAAATATTCTTTTTTCCGTATCTCCTTCAGTTGCTTTAAATTTTTAAAAATCTTATTGCAATGGTCACTAAAAATAATCAATGTGCTGCATAAATTGTGGTCCATGTTTCTTCTCTCTCAACAGGGAGATTCCGTTTCATGACTGCTATGTTTATTAGAACATCGAGTGTGATTATGTTGGAAGGAAATCACCACTCTGAGCGTTCTGACGATTGGAGTTATTAGAAATACTGCTATCTTTTGCTAGGTGCTTCCTTTGATTGATACCTTTATCAGTTATATTCGTCAATTTCACAGTGGAGTAATGTATTTGATACGTGAAATGTGGGTATATGTTTGTTGTTTACAGCAGGGTCACGTGGTTGTATGACCAATGGTCTTTTGGTGCAGATTGGACATGACATGCACCTTACTGAATAACGAATGTTCGGAATTTGATAAATCTTCTTGTTTAGGTATCTCCTTCATTTGTTTTTTATTTTTAAAACTCTTATTGCAATGGTCACTAAAAATAATAAATGTGCTGCACAAATTGTGGTACATGTTTCTTCCCTCTCAACAGGGAGATTCTGTTTAATGGGTGCAATGTTTGTTCTACTTTTGAGTGTGATTTTGTTGAATGGGAAGCACTACTCCGAGCATTCTAACAATTGGAGTTATTAGGAAAGACTTCTTTCTTTTGCTGAGTCCTTGTTTTGATTGTTACCCTCATCACATATATTCATCAATTTCACAGTGGAATAATATATATGAATCGTGAAATGTTGGTAAATATTTGTTGATTACAGCAGGGTCATCTGGTTGTATGGCCAGAAGGCAGATTCCCCATTCAATTGTCTTTTGGTGCATATTTGACACCACATGCACAAATTGTGGTACATGTTTCTTGCCTCTCAACAGGGAGATTCTGTTTCATGACTGCTATGTTTGTTCAAACGTGGAGTGTGATTTTGTTGGATGGGAACTACCACTCCAAGCATCCTTAGTATTGGAGTTATTAGGAAAGACCTCTTTCTTTTGCTAGGTGGTTCTTCTGATTGTTACCCTTATAACTTAGATTCATCTGTTTCGCAGTGGAGTAATGTATTTGAATCGTTAAATGTGTGTATTTTTTTTTTGTTTAGAGGAGGGTCATCTGGTTGTATGACCAGAAAGCATATTCTCCATTGAATGGGTTTTTAGTGCAGATTGGACACCACTTGCATTTTACTGAATAACGAATGTTCGGAATTTGATAAATCTTCTTGTTGAGGTTTCTCCTTCATTTGTTTTATATTTTTTAAAATATTATTGCAATGGTCACTAAAAATAATAAATGTGCTGCACAAATTGTGGTACATGTTTCTTCCCTCTCAACAGGGAGATTCCGTTTAATGCCTGCTATGTTCTACTTTCGAGTGTAATTTTGTTGGATGGAAACACTACTCCGAGCATTCTGACAATTGGAGTTATTAGGAAAGACTTCTTTCTTTTGCTAAGTCCTAGTTTTGATTGTTACCCTCATCACATATATTCACCAATTTCACAGTGGAATAATATATTTGAATCGTGAAATGTGGGTAAATGTTTGTTGATTACAGCAGGGTCATCTGGTTGTATGGCCAGAAAGCAGATTATCCATTCAATGGGTTTTTGGTGCAGTTTGGACACCACTTGCATTTTACTGAATAACAAATGTTAGGAATTTGATAATTATTCTTGTTTTCGTATCTCCTTCAATTGCTTTAAATTTTTAAGAATCTTATTGCAATGGTCACTAAAAATAATCAATGTACTGCACAAATTGTGGTACAAGTTTCTTCTCTCTGAACAGGGAGATTCCGTTTCATGACTGCTATGTTTATTCAAACATCAAGTGTGATTATGTTTAATGGAAATCACCACTCCGAGCGTTCTGACGATTGGAGTTATTAGAAATACTGTTTTCTTTTGCTAGGTGCTTCCTTTGATTGATACCTTTATCACTTATATTCGTCAATTTCACAGTGGAGTAATGTATTTGATTCGTGAAATGTGGGTAAATGTTTGTTGTTTACAGCAGGGTCATCTGGTTGTATGGTCAGAAAGCAGATTCTCTATTCAATGGTCTTTTGGTGCAGATTGGACACCACATGCACTTTACTGAATAACGAATGTTCGTAATTTGATAAATCTTCTTGTTTAGGTATCTCTTTCATTTGCTTTTTATTTTTAAAAATTTTATTGCAATGGTCACTAAAAATAATCAATGTGCTGCACAAATTGTGGAACATGTTTCATCCCTCTCAACAGGGAAATTCTGTTTAATGCCAGCTATGTTTGTTCTACTTTTGAGTGTGATTTTGTTGGATGGGAAGTACTACCTCGAGCATTCTGACAATTGGAGTTATTAGCAATGACTTCTTTCATTTGCTGAGGCCTTGTTTTGATTGTTACCCTCATCACATATATTCATCAATTTCACAGTGGAAGAATATATTTGAATCGTGAAATGTGGGTAAATATTTGTTGATTTCAGCAGGGTCATCTGGTTGTATGGTCAGAAAGCAGATTCCCCATTCAGTCGTCTTTTGGGGCATATTTGACACCACATGTACAAATTGTGGTACATGTTTCTTGCCTCTCAACAGGGAGATTCTCTTTCATGTTTGCTATGTTTGTTCAAACATGGAGTGTGATTTTGTTGGATGGGAACTACCACTCCAAGCATCCTGAGTATAGGAGTTATTGGTAAAGACCTCCTTCTTTTCCTAGGTGCTTCTTTTGATTTTTACCCTTATAACTTATACTCATCTGTTTCGCAGTGGAGTAATGTATTTGAATCGTTAAATGTGTGTAAATGTTTTTTGTTTAGAGGAGGGTCATCTGGTTGTATGACCAGAAAGCATATTCTCCATTGAATGGGTTTTTAGTGCAGATTGGACACCACTTGCATTTTACTGAATAACAAATGTTAGGAATTTGATAATTATTCTTGTTTTTGTATCTTGTTCAATTGCTTTAAATTATTAAGAATAATATTCCAATTAACACTAAAAATAATCAATGTGCTGCACAAATTGTGGTACACGTTTCTTCTCTCTCAACAGGGAGATTCCGTTTCATGACTGCTATGTTTATTCAAACATCAAGTGTGACTATGTTGGATGGAAATCACCACTCCGAGCGTTCTGACGATTGGAGTTATTAGAAATACTGTTTTGTTTTGCTAGGTGCTTCCTTTGATTGATACCTTTATCAGTTATATTCGTCAATTTCACAGTGGAGTAATGTATTTGATTAGTGAAATGTGGG
Source organism: Schistocerca gregaria (assembly GCF_023897955.1). NCBI lineage: Eukaryota > Metazoa > Arthropoda > Insecta > Orthoptera > Acrididae > Schistocerca > Schistocerca gregaria. Next base: position 12,487,548 of record NW_026061795.1, on the reverse strand, counting down.
TAAATGTTTGTTGTTTACAGCAGGGTCATCTGGTTGTATGGCCAGAAAGCAGATTCTCTATTCAATGGTCTTTTGGTGCAGATTGGACACCACATGCACCTTACAGAATAAGAAATGTTCAGAATTTGATAAATCTTCTTGTAGAGGTATCTCCTTCATTTGCTTTATATTTTTTAAAATATTATTGCAATGGTCACTAAAAATAATAAATGTGCTGCACAAATTGTGGTACATGTTTCTTCCCTCTCAACAGGGAGATTCCGTTTAATGCCTGCTATGTTCTACTTTCGAGTGTAATTTTGTTGGATGGAAGCACTACTCCGAGCATTCTGACAATTGGAGTTATTAGGAAAGACTTCTTTCTTTTGCTAAGTCCTAGTTTTGATTGTTACCCTCATCACATATATTCACCAATTTCACAGTGGAATAATATATTTGAATCGTGAAATGTGGGTAAATGTTTGTTGATTACAGCAAGGTCATCTGGTTGTATGGCCAGAAAGCAGATTATCCATTCAATGGGTTTTTGGTGCAGTTTGGACACCACTTGCATTTTACTGAATAACAAATGTTAGGAATTTGATAATTATTCTTGTTTTCGTATCTCCTCCAATTGCTTGAAATTTTTAAAAATCCTATTGCAATGGTTACTAAAAATAATCAATGTGCTGCACAAATTGTGGTACATGTTTCTTCTCTCTCAACCGGGAGATTCCGTTTCATGACTGCTATGTTTATTCAAACATCGAGTGTGATTATGTTAGATGGAAATCACCTCTCCAAGCGTTCTGACGATTGGAGTTATTAGATATGCTGTTTTCTTTTGCTAGGTGCTTCCTTTGATTGATACCTTTATCACTTATTTTCGTCAATTTCACAGTGGAGTAATGTATTTGATTCGTGAAATGCGGGTAAATGTTTGTTGTTTGCAGCAGGGTCATCTGGTTGTATGGCCAGAATGCAGATTCTCTATTCAATGGTCTTTTGGTGCAGATTGGACACCACATGCACTTTACTGAATAACGAATGTTCGGAATTTGATAAATCTTCTTGTTTAGGTATCTCCTTCATTTGTTTTTTTATTTTTAAAACTCTTACTGCAATGGTCACTAAAAATATTAAATGTGCTGCACAAATTGTGGAACGTGTTTCTTCCCGCTCTACAGGGAGATTCTGTTTAATGCCAGCTATGTTTGTTCTACTTTTGAGTGTGATTTTGTTGAATGGGAAGCACTACTCCGAGCATTCTGACTATTGGAGTTATTTTCTTTTGATGAGTTCTTGTTTTGATTGTTACCCTCATCACATATATTCACCAATTTCACAGTGGAATAATATGTTTGAATCGTGAAATGTTGGTAAATGTTTGTTGATTACAGCAGGATCATCTGGTTGTATGGCCAGAAAGCTGATTCCCCATTCAATTGTCTTTTGGTGCATATTTGACACCACATGCACAAATTGTGGTACATGTTTCTTGCCTCTCAACAGGGAGATTCTGTTTCATGACTGCTATGTTTGTTCAAACATCGATTGTGATTTTGTTGGATGGGAACTACCACTCCAAGCACCCTGAGTATTGGAGTTATTAGGAAAGACCTCTTTCTCTTCCTAGGTGCTTCTTTTGATTGTTACCCATATAACTTATATTCATCTGTTTCACAGTGCAGTAATGTATTTAAATTGTTAAATGTGTGTAAATTTTTTTTGTTTAGAGCAGGGTCATCTGGTTGTATGACCAGAAAGCAGATTCTCCGTTCAATGAGTTTTTAGTGCAGATTGGACACCACTTGCATTTTACTGAATAACAAATGTTAGGAATTTGATACATAGTCTTGTTTTCGTATCTACTTCAATTGCTTTAAATTTTTAAAAATCTTATTGCATTGGTCACTAAAAATAATAAATGTGCTGCACAAATTGTGGTACATGTTTCTTCCCTCTCAACAGGGAGATTCCGTTTAAATGCCTGCTATGTTTGTTCTACTTTTGAGTGTGATTTTGTTTGATGGGAAGCACTACTCCGAGCATTCTGACAATTGGAGTTATTAGCAATGACTTCTATCTTTTGCTGAGGCCTTGTTTTGATTGTTACCCTCATCACATATATTCATCAATTTCACAGTGGAAGAATATACTTGAATCGTGAAATGTGGGTAAATATTTGTTGATTTCAGGAGGATCATCTGGTTGTATGGCCAGAAAGCAGATTCCCCATTCAGTCGTCTTTTGGTGCATTTTTGACACCACATGTACAAATTGTGGTACATGTTTCTTGCCTCTCAACAGGGAGATTCTGTTTCATGTTTGCTATGTTTGCTCAAACATGGAGTGTGATTTTGTTGGATGGGAACTACCACTCCTAGCATCCTGAGTATTGGAGTTATTAGGAAAGACCTCCTTCTTTTCCTAGGTGCTTCTTTTGATTGTTACCATTAGAACTTATATTCATCTGTTTTGCAGTGGAGTAATGTATTTGAATCGTTAAATGTGTGTAAATGTTTTTTGTTTAGAGCAGGGTCATCTGGTTGTATGACCAGAAAGCAGATTCTCCATTGAATGGGTTTTTAGTTTGATTGGACACCACTTGCATTTTACTGTATAACAAATGTTAGGAATTTGATAAGTATTCTTGTTTTCGTATCTCCTTCAATTGCTTTAAATTTTTAAAAATCTTATTGCAATGGTCACTAAAACAATAAATGTGCTGCACAAATTGTGGTACATGTTTCTTCCCTCTCAACAGGGAGATTCCGTTTACTGCCTGCTATGTTCTAATTTCGAGTGTGATTTTGTTGGATGGGAAGCACTACTCCGAGCATTCAGACAATTGTAGTTATTAGGAAAGACATCTTTCTTTTGCTGAGTCCTTGTTTTGATTGTTACCGTCATCACATATATTTATCAATTTCACAGTGGAATAATATATTTGAATCGTGAAATGTGGGTAAATGTTTGTTGATTACAGCAGGGTCATCTGGTTGTATGGCCAGAAATCAGATTCCCCATTCAAATGTCTTATGGTGCATATTTCACACCACATGCACAAATTGTGGTACATGTTTCTTGCCTCTCAACAGGGAGATTCTGTTTTATGACTGCTATGTTTGTTCAAACATGGAGTGTGATTTTGTTGGATGGGAACTACCACTCCAAGCATCATGAGTATTGGAGTTATTAGGAAAGACCTCTTTCTTTTCCTAGGTGGTTCTTTTGATTGTTACCCTTATAACTTATATTCATCTGTTTCGCAGTGGAGTAATGTATTTGAATCGTTAAATGTGTGTAAATGTTTTTTGTTTAGAGCACGGTCATTTGGTTGTATGACCAGAAAGCAGATTCTCCATTGAATGGGTTTTTAGTGCAGATTGGACAATACTTGCATTTTACTGAATAACAAGTGTTAGGAATTTGATAATTATTCTTGTTTTCGTATCTCCTTCAATTGCTTTAAATTTTTAAAAATCTTATTGCAATGGTCACTAAAACAATACATGTGCTGCACAAATTGTGGTACATGTTTCTTCCCTCTCAACAGGGAGATTCCGTTTAATGCCTGCTATGTTCTAATTTCGAGTGTGATGTTGATGGACGGGAAGCACTACTCCGAGCATTCTGACAATTGTAGTTATTAGGAAAGACATCTTTCTTTTGCTGAGTCCTTGTTTTGATTGTTACCCTCATCACATATATTTATCAATTTCACAGTGGAATAACATATTTGAATCGTGAAATGTGGGTAAATGTTTGTTGATTACAGCAGGGTCATCTGGTTGTATGGCCAGAAATCAGATTCCCCATTCAATCGTCTTATGGTGCATATTTGACACCACACGCACAAATTGTGGTACATGTTTCTTGCCTCTCAACAGGGAGATTCTGTTTCATGACTGCTATGTTTGTTCAAACATGGAGTGTGATTTTGTTGGATGGGAACTACCACTCCAAGCATCCTGAGTATAGGAGTTATTGCTAAAGACCTCCTTCTTTTCCTAGGTGCTTCTTTTGATTTTTACCCTTATAACTTATACTCATCTGTTTCGCAGTGGAGTAATGTATTTGAATCGTTAAATGTGTGTAAATGTTTTTTGTTTAGAGGAGGGTCATCTGGTTGTATGACCAGAAGCAGATTCTCCATTGAATGGGTTTTTAGTGCAGATTGGACACCACTTGCATGTTACTGAATAACAAATGTTAGGAATTGGATAATTATTCTTGTTTTCGTATCTACTTCAATTGCTTTAAATTATTAAGAATAATATTCCAATGGACACTAAAAATAATCAATGTGCTGCACAAATTGTGGTACATATTTCTTCTCTCTCAACAGGGAGATTCCGTTTCATGACTGCTATGTTTATTCAAACATCAAGTGTGACTATGTTGGATGGAAATCACCACTCCGAGCGTTCTGACGATTGGAGTTGTTAGAAATACTGTTTTCTTTTGCTAGGTGCTTCCTTTGATTGATACCTTTATCACTTATATTCGTCAATTTCACAGTGGAGTAATGTATTTGATTAGTGAAATGTGGGTAAATGTTTGTTGATTACAGCAGGGTCATCTGGTTGTATGGCCAGAAAGCAGATTCCCCATGCAATTGTCTTTTGGTGCATGTTTGACACCACATGCACAAATTGTGGTACATGTTTCTTCCCTCTCAACAGGGAGATTCTGTTTCATGACTGCTATGTTTGTTCAAACATGGAGTGTGATTTTGTTGGATGGGAACTACCACTCCAAGCACCCTGAGTATTGGAGTTATTAGGAAAGACCTCTTTCTCTTCCTAGGTGCTTCTTTTGATTGTTACCCTTATAACTTATATTCATCTCTTTCGCAGTGGAGTAATGTATTTGAATCGTTAAATGTGTGTAAATGTTTTTTGTTTAGAGTAGGGTCATCTGGTTTTATGACCAGAAGCAGATTCTTAATTCAAAGGGTTTGTTAGTGCATATTGGGCACCACTTGCATTTTACTGAATAACAAATGTTAGGAATTGGATAATTATTCTTGTTTTCGTATCTACTTCAATTGCTTTAAATTATTAAGAATAATATTCTAATGGACACTAAAAATAATCAATGTGCTGCACAAATTGTGGTACATATTTCTTCTCTCTCAACAGGGAGATTCCGTTTCATGACTGCTATGTTTATTCAAACATCAAGTGTGACTATGTTGGATGGAAATCACCACTCCGATCGTTCTGACGATTGGAGTTATTAGAAATACTGTTTTCTTTTGCTAGGTGCTTCCTTTGATTGATACCTTTATCACTTATATTCGTCAATTTCACAGTGGAGTAATGTATTTGATTAGTGAAATGTGGGTATATGTTTGTTGTTTACAGCAGGGTCATGTGGTTGTATGGCCAGAAAGCAGATTCTCTATTCAATGGTCTTTTGGTGCAGATTGGACATGACATGCACCTTACTGAATAACGAATGTTCGTAATCTGATAAATCTTCTTGTTGAGGTATCTCCTTCATTTGCTTTATATTTTTTAAAATATTATTGCAATGGTCACTAAAAATAATCAATGTGCTGCACAAATTGTGGTACATGTTTCTTCCCTCTCAACAGGGAGATTCCGTTTAATGCCTGCTATGTTCTACTTTCGAGTGTAATTTTATTGGATGGAAGCACTACTCCGAGCATTCTGTCAATTGGATTTATTAGGAAAGACTTATTTCTTTTGCTGATTCCTTGTTTTGATTGTTACCCTCATCACATATATTCATCAATTTCACAGTGGAATAATATATTTGAATCGTGAAATGTTGGTAAATATTTGTTGATTACAGCAGGGTCATCTGGTTGTATGGCCAGAAATCAGATTCCCCATTCAATCGTCTTTTGGTGCATATTTGACACCACATGCACAAAATGTGGTACATGTTTCTTGCCTCTCAACAGGGAGATTCTGTTTCATGACTGCTTTGTTTGTTCAAACATGGAGTGTGATTTTGTTGGATGGGAACTACCACTCCAAGCATCCTGAGTATTATAGTTATTATTAAAGACCTCCTTCTTTTCCTAGGTGCTTCTTTTGATTGTTACCCTTAGAACTTATATTCCTCTGTTTTGCATTGGAGTAATGTATTTGAATCGTTAAATGTGTGTAAATGTTTTTTGTTTAGAGCAGGGTCATCTGGTTGTATGACCAGAAAGCAGATTCTCCATTGAATGGGTTTTTAGTGCAGATTGGACACCACTTGCATTTTACTGTATAACAAATGTTAGGAATTTGATAATTATTCTTGTTTTCGTATCTCCTTCAATTGCTTTAAATTTTTAAAAATCTTATTGCAATGGTCACTAAAACAATAAATGTGCTGCACAAATTGTGGTACATGTTTCTTCCCTGTCAACAGGGAGATTCCGTTTAATGCCTGCTATGTACTAATTTCGAGTGTGATTTTGTTGGATGGGAAGCACTACTCCGAGCATTCTGACAATTGTAGTTATCAGGAAAGACATCTTTCTTTTGCTGAGTCCTTGTTTTGATTGTTACTCTCATCACATATATTTATCAATTTCACAGTGGAATAATATATTTGAATCGTGAAATGTGGGCAAATATTTGTTGATTTCAGCAGGGTCATCTGGTTGTATGGCCAGAAAGCAGATTCCCCATTCAGTCGCCTTTTGGTGCATATTTGACACGACATGTACAAATTGTGGTACATGTTTCTTGCCTCTCAACAGGGAGATTCTGTTTCATGTTTGCTATGTTTGCACAAACATGGAGTGTGATTTTGTTGGATGGGAACTACCACTCCTAGCATCCTGAGTATTGGAGTTATTAGGAAAGACCTCCTTCTTTTCCTAGGTGCTTCTTTGATTGTTACCCTTAGAACTTATATTCATCTGTTTTGCAGTGGAGTAATGTATTTGAATCGTTAAATGTGTGTAAATGTTTTTTGTTTAGAGCAGGGTCATCTGGTTGTATGACCATAAAGCAGATTCTCCATTGAATGGGTTTTTAGTGCAGATTGGACACCACTTGCATTTTACTGTATAACAAATGTTAGGAATTTGATAATTATTCTTGTTTTCGTATCTCCTTCAATTGCTTTAAATTTTTAAAAATCTTATTGCAATGGTCACTAAAACAATAAATGTGCTGCACAAATTGTGGTACATGTTTCTTCCCTCTCAACAGGGAGATTCCGTTTAATGCCTGCTATGTTCTAATTTCGAGTGTGATTTTGTTGGATGGGAAGCACTACTCCGAGCATTCAGACAATTGTAGTTATTAGGAAAGACATCTTTCTTTTGCTGAGTCCTTGTTTTGATTGTTACCCTCATCACATATATTCACCAATTTCACAGTGGAATAATATATTTGAATCGTGAAATGTGGGTAAATGTTTGTTGATTACAGCAGGGTCATCTGGATGTATGGCCAGAAAGCTGATTCCCCATTCAATTGTCTTTTGGTGCATATTTGACACCACATGCACAAATTGTGGTACATGTTTCTTGGCTCTCAACAGCGAGATTATGTTTCATGACTGCTATGTTTGTTCAAACATGAAGTGTGATTTTGTTGGATGGGAACTACCACTCCAAGCACCCTGAGTATTGGAGTTATTAGGAAAGACCTCTTTCTCTTCCTAGGTGCTTCTTTTGATTGTTACCCTTATAACTTATATTCATCTCTTTCGCAGTGGAGTAATGTATTTGAATCGTTAAATGTGTGTAAATGTTTTTTGTTTAGAGCAGGGTCATCTGGTTTTATGACCTGAAGCAGATTCTTAACTCAAAGGGTTTGTTAGTGCATATTGGGCACCACTTGCATTTTACTGAATAACAAATGTTAGGAATTTGATAAATATTCTTTTTTCTGTGTCTCCTTCAATTCCTTTAAATTTTTAAAAATCTTATTGCAATGGTCAGTAAAAATAATCAATGTGCTGCACAAATTGTGGTCCATGTTTTTTCTCTCTCAACAGGGAGATTCCGTTTCATGACTGCTATGTTTATTAGAACATCGAGTGTGATTATGTTTAATGGAAATCACCACTCCGAGCGTTCTGACGATTGGAGTTATTAGAAATACTGCTTTCTTTTACTAGGTGCTTCCTTTGATTGATACCTTTATCTTTTATATTCGTCAATTTCACAGTGGAGTAATGTATTTGATACGTGAAATGTGGGTATATGTTTGTTGTTTACAGCAGGGTCATGTTGGTGTATGGCCAACGGCCTTTTGGTGCAGATTGGACATGACATGCACCTTACTGAATAACGAATGTTCGGAATTTGATAAATCTTCTTGTTGAGGTATCTGCTTCATTTGCTTTATATTTTTTAATATACTATTTTATTGGTCACTAAAAATAATCAATGTGCTGCACAAATTGTGGTACACGTTTCTTCCCTCTCAACAGGGAGATGCCGTTTAATGCCTGCTATGTTCTACTTTCGAGTGTAATTTTGTTGGATGGAAGCACTACTCCGAGCATTCTGACAATTGGAGTTATTAGGAATGACTTCTTTATTATGCTAAGTCCTAGTTTTGATTGTTACCCTCATCACATATATTCATCAATTTCACAGTGGAATAATATATTTGAATAATGAAATGTGTTTAAATGTTAGTTGATTACAGCCGGGTCATCTGGTTGTATGGCCAGAGAGCAGATTCCCTATTCAATCATCTTTTGGTGCATATTTGACACCACATGCAGAAATTGTGGTACATGTTTCTTGCCTCTCAACAGGGAGATTCCGTTTAATGCCTGCTATGTTCTAATTTCGAGTGTGATTTTGTTGGATGGGAAACACTACTCCGAGCATTCTGACAATTGTAGTTATTAGGAAAGACATCTTTCTTTTGCTGAGGCCTTGTTTTGATTGTTACCCTCATCACATATATTTATCAATTTCACAGTGGAATATGATATTTGAATCGTGAAATGTGGGTAAATGTTTGTTGATTACAGCAGGGTCATCTGGTTGTATGGCCAGAAGTCAGATTCCCCATTCAATCGTCTTATGGTGCATATTTGACACCACGGGCACAAATTGTGGTACATGTTTCTTGCCTCTCAACAGGGAGATTCTGTTTCATGACTGCTATGTTTGTTCAAACATGGAGTGTGATTTTGTTGGATGGGAACTACCACTCCAAGCATCCTGAGTATTGGAGTTATTAGGAAAGACCTCTTTCTTTTCCTAGGTGCTTCTTTTGATTGTGACCCTTATAACTTATATTCATCTCTTTCGCAGTGGAGTAATGTATTTGAATCGTTAAATGTGTGTAAATGTTTTTTGTTTAGAGCAGGGTCATCTGGTTGTATGACCAGAAAGCAGATTCTCCATTCAATGAGTTTTTAGTGCAGATTGGACACCACTTGCATTTTACTGAATAACAAATGTTAGGAATTTGATACATAGTCTTGTTTTCGTGTCTACTTCAATTGCTTTAAATTTTTAAAAATCTTATTGCAGTGTTCACTAAAAATAATAAATGTGCTGCACAAATTGTGGTACATGTTTCTTCCCTCTCAACAGGGAGATTCCGTTTAATGCCTGCTATGTTTGTTCTACTTTTGAGTGTGATTTTGTTTGATGGGAAGCACTACTCCGAGCATTCTGACAATTGGAGTTATTAGGTAAGACTTCTTTGTTTTGCTGAGTCCTTGTTTTGATTGTTACCCTCATCACATATATTCATCAATTTCACAGTGGAATAATATATTTGAATAATGAAATGTGTTTAAATGTTTGTTGATTAAAGCAGCGTTATCTGGTTGTATGGTCAGAAAGCAGATTCCCTATTCAATTGTCTTTTGGTGCATATTTGACACCACATGCTGAAATTGTGGTACATGTTTCTTGCCTCTGAACAGGGAGATTCTGTTTCATGACTGCTATGTTTGTTCAAACATGGAGTGTGATTTTGTTGGATGGGAACTACCACTCCCAGCACCCTGAGTATTGGAGTTATTAGGAAAGACCTCTTTCTCTTCCTAGGTGCTTCTTTTGATTGTTACCCTTATAACTTATATTCATCTCTTTCGCAGTGGAGTAATGTATTTGAATCGTTAAATGTGTGTAAATGTTTTTTGTTTAGAGCAGGGTCATCTGGTTTTATGACCAGAAGCAGATTCTTAATTCAAAGGGTTTGTTAGTGCATATTGGTCACCACTTGCATTTTACTGAATAACAAATGTTAGGAATTTGATAAATATTCTATTTTCCAAATCTCCTTCAATTGCTTTAAATTTTTTAAAATCTTATTGCAATGGTCACTAAAAATTATCAATGTGCTGCACAAATTGTGGTCCATGTATTTTCTCTCTCAACAGGGAGATTCCGTTTCATGACTGCTATGTTTATTAGAACATCGAGTGTGATTATGTTCGATGGAAATCACCACTCCGAGCGTTCTGACGATTGGAGTTATTAGAAATACTGCTTTCTTTTGCTAGGTGCTTCCTTTGATTGATACCATTATCTTTTATATTCGTCAATTTCACAGTGGAGTAATGTATTTGATACGTGAAATGTGGGTAGATGTTTGTTGTTTACAGCAGGGTCATGTGGTTGTATGGCCAGAAAGCAGATTCTCTATTCAATGGTCTTTTGGTGCAGATTGGACATGACATGCACCTTACTGAATAACGAATGTTCGTAATTTGATAAATCTTCTTGTTGAGGTATCTCCTTCATTTGCTTTATATTTTTTAAAAAATTATTGCAATGGTCACTAAAAATAATCAATGTGCTGCACAAATTGTGGTACATGTTTCTTCCCTCTCAACAGGGAGATTCCGTTTAATGCCTGCTATGTTCTAATTTCGAGTGTGATTTTGTTGGATGGGAAGCACTACTCCGAGCATTCTGACAATTGTAGTTATCAGGAAAGACATCTTTCTTTTGCTGAGTCCTTGTTTTGATTGTTACTCTCATCACATATATTTATCAATTTCACAGTGGAATAATATATTTGAATCGTGAAATGTGGGTAAATATTTGTTGATTTCAGCAGGGTCATCTGGTTGTATGGCCAGAAAGCAGATTCCCCATTCAGTCGTCTTTTGGTGCATATTTGACACAACATGTACAAATTGTGGTACATGTTTCTTGCCTCTCAACAGGGAGATTCTGTTTCATGTTTGCTATGTTTGCTCAAACATGGAGTGTGATTTTGTTGGATGGGAACTACCACTCCAAGCATCCTGAGTATTGGAGTTATTATTAAAGACCTCCTTCTTTTCCTAGGTGCTTCTTTTGATTGTTACCCATTGAACTTATATTCATCTGTTTTGCAGTGGAGTAATGTATTTGAATCGTTAAATGTGTGTAAATGTTTTTTGTTTAGAGCAGGGTCATCTGGTTGTATGACCAGAAAGCAGATTCTCCATTGAATGGGTTTTTAGTGCAGATTGGACACCACTTGCATTTTACTGTATAACAAATGTTAGGAATTTGATAATTATTCTTGTTTTCGTATCTCCTTCAATTGCTTTAAATTTTTAAAAATCTTATTGCAATGGTCACTAAAACAATAAATGTGCTGCACAAATTGTGGTACATGTTTCTTCCCTCTCAACAGGGAGATTCCGTTTAATGCCTGCTATGTTCTAATTTCGAGTGTGATTTTGTTGGATGGGAAGCACTACTCCGAGCATTCTGACAATTGTAGTTATCAGGAAAGACATCTTTCTTTTGCTGAGTCCTCGTTTTGATTGTTACCCTCATCACATATATTTATCAATTTCACAGTGGAATAATATATTTGAATCGTGAAATGTGGGTAAATGTTTGTTGATTACAGCAGGGTCATCTGGTTGTATGGCCAGAAATCAGATTCCCCATTCAAATGTCTTATGGTGCATATTTGACACCACATGCACAAATTGTGGTACATGTTTCTTGCCTCTCAACAGGGAGATTCTGTTTCATGACTGCTACGTTTGTTCAAACATGGAGTGTGATTTTGTTGGATGGGAAATACCACAGCATCCTGAGTATTGGAGTTATTAGGAAAGACCTCTTTCTTTTCCTAGGTGGTTCTTTTGATTGTTACCCTTATAACTTATATTCATCTGTTTCGCAGTGGAGTAATGTATTTGAATCGTTAAATGTGTGTAAATGTTTTTTGTTTAGAGCACGGTCATTTGGTTGTATGACCAGAAGCAGATTCTCCATTGAATGGGTTTTTAGTGCAGGTTGGACACCACATGCACCTTACAGAATAAGAAATGTTCGGAATTTGATAAATCTTCTTGTGGAGGTATCTCCTTCATTTGCTTTATATTTTATAAAATATTATTGCAATGGTCACTAAAAATAATAAATGTGCTGCACAAATTGTGGTACATGTTTCTTCCCTCTCAACAGGGAGATTCCGTTTAATGCCTGCTATGTTCTACTTTCGAGTGTAATTTTGTTGGATGGAAGCACTACTCCGAGCATTCTGACAATTGGAGTTATTAGGAAAGACTTCTTTCTTTTGCTAAGTCCTAGTTTTGATTGTTACCCTCATCACATATATTCACCAATTTCACAGTGGAATAATATATTTGAATCGTGAAATGTGGGTAAATGTTTGTTGATTACAGCAGGGTCATCTGGTTGTATGGCCAGAAAGCAGATTATCCATTCAATGGGTTTTTGGTGCAGTTTGGACACCACTTGCATTTTACTGAATAACAAATGTTAGGAATTTGATAATTATTCTTGTTTTCGTATCTCCTCCAATTGCTTGAAATTTTTAAAAATCCTATTGCAATGGTTACTAAAAATAATCAATGTGCTGCACAAATTGTGGTACATGTTTCTTCTCTCTCAACCGGGAGATTCCGTTTCATGACTGCTATGTTTATTCAAACATCGAGTGTGATTATGTTAGATGGAAATCACCTCTCCAAGCGTTCTGACGATTGGAGTTATTAGATATGCTGTTTTCTTTTGCTAGGTGCTTCCTTTGATTGATACCTTTATCACTTATTTTCGTCAATTTCACAGTGGAGTAATGTATTTGATTCGTGAAATGCGGGTAAATGTTTGTTGTTTGCAGCAGGGTCATCTGGTTGTATGGCCAGAATGCAGATTCTCTATTCAATGGTCTTTTGGTGCAGATTGGACACCACATGCACTTTACTGAATAACGAATGTTCGGAATTTGATAAATCTTCTTGTTTAGGTATCTCCTTCATTTGTTTTTTTATTTTTAAAACTCTTACTGCAATGGTCACTAAAAATATTAAATGTGCTGCACAAATTGTGGAACGTGTTTCTTCCCGCTCTACAGGGAGATTCTGTTTAATGCCAGCTATGTTTGTTCTACTTTTGAGTGTGATTTTGTTGAATGGGAAGCACTACTCCGAGCATTCTGACTATTGGAGTTATTTTCTTTTGATGAGTTCTTGTTTTGATTGTTACCCTCATCACATATATTCACCAATTTCACAGTGGAATAATATGTTTGAATCGTGAAATGTTGGTAAATGTTTGTTGATTACAGCAGGATCATCTGGTTGTATGGCCAGAAAGCTGATTCCCCATTCAATTGTCTTTTGGTGCATATTTGACACCACATGCACAAATTGTGGTACATGTTTCTTGCCTCTCAACAGGGAGATTCTGTTTCATGACTGCTATGTTTGTTCAAACATCGATTGTGATTTTGTTGGATGGGAACTACCACTCCAAGCACCCTGAGTATTGGAGTTATTAGGAAAGACCTCTTTCTCTTCCTAGGTGCTTCTTTTGATTGTTACCCTTATAACTTATATTCATCTGTTTCACAGTGCAGTAATGTATTTAAATTGTTAAATGTGTGTAAATTTTTTTTGTTTAGAGCAGGGTCATCTGGTTGTATGACCAGAAAGCAGATTCTCCGTTCAATGAGTTTTTAGTGCAGATTGGACACCACTTGCATTTTACTGAATAACAAATGTTAGGAATTTGATACATAGTCTTGTTTTCGTATCTACTTCAATTGCTTTAAATTTTTAAAAATCTTATTGCATTGGTCACTAAAAATAATAAATGTGCTGCACAAATTGTGGTACATGTTTCTTCCCTCTCAACAGGGAGATTCCGTTTAAATGCCTGCTATGTTTGTTCTACTTTTGAGTGTGATTTTGTTTGATGGCAAGCACTACTCCGAGCATTCTGACAATTGGAGTTATTAGGTAAGACCTCTTTGTTTTGCTGAGTCCTTGTTTTGATTGTTACCCTCATCACATATATTCATCAATATTACAGTGGAATAATATATTTGAATAATGAAATGTGTTTAAATGTTTGTTGATTACAGCAGGGTTATCTGGTTGTATGGTCAGAAAGCAGATTCCCTATTCAATCGTCTTTTGGTGCATATTTGACACCACATGCTGAAATATTGGTACATGTTTCTTGCCTCTCAACAGGGAGATTCTGTTTCATGACTGCTATGTTTGTTCAAACATGGAGTGTGATTTTGTTGGATGGGAACTACCACTCCAAGCACCCTGAGTATTGGAGTTATTAGGAAAGACCTCCTTCTTTTCCTAGGTGCTTCTTTTGATTGTTACCCTTAGAACTTATATTCATCTGTTTCGCAGTGGAGTAATGTATTTGAATCGTTAAATGTGTGTAAATGTTTTTTGTTTAGAGCAGGGTCATCTGGTTGTATGACCAGAAAGCATATTCTCCATTGAATGGGTTTTTAGTGCATATTGGGCACCACTTGCATTTTACTGAATAACAAATGTTAGGAATTTGATAAATATTCTTTTTTCCGTGTCTCCTTCAATTCCTTTAAATTTTTAAAAATCTTATTGCAATGGTCAGTAGAAATAATCAATGTGCTGCACAAATTGTGGTCCATGTTTTTTCTCTCTCAACAGGGAGATTCCGTTTCATGACTGCTATGTTTATTAGAACATCGAGTGTGATTATGTTGGATGGAATTCACCACTCCGAGCGTTCTGACGATTGGAGTTATTAGAAATACTGCTTTCTTTTGCTAGGTGCTTCCTTTGATTGATACCTTTACCTTTTTTATTCGTCAATTTCACAGTGGAGTAATGTATTTGATACGTGCAATGTGGGTATATGTTTGTTGTTTACAGCAGGGTCATGTAGTTGTATGGCCAGAAAGCAGCTTCTCTATTCAATGGTCTTTTGGTGCAGATTGGACATGACATGCACCTTACTGAATAACGAATGTTCGTAATTTGATAAATCTTCTTGTTGAGGTATCTCCTTCATTTGCTTTATATTTTTTAAAAAATTATTGCAATGGTCACTAAAAATAATCAATGTGCTGCACAAATTGTGGTACATGTTTCTTCCCTCTCAACAGGGAGATTCCATTTAATGCCTGCTATGTTCTACTTTCGATTGTAATTTTTTTGGATGGAAGCACTACTCCGAGCATTCTGTCAGTTGGAGTTATTAGGAAAGACTTATTTCTTTTGCTGAGTCCTTGTTTTGATTGATACCCTCATCACATATATTCATCAATTTCACAGTGGAATAATGTATTTGATTCGTGAAATGTGGGTAAATGTTTGTTGTTTAGAGCAGGGTCATCTGGTTGTATGGCCAGAAAGCAGATTCTCTATTCAATGCTCTTTTGGTGCAGATTGGACACCACATGCACCTTACTGAATAACAAATGTTCGGAATTTGATAAATCTCTTTGTGGAGGTATCTCCTTCATTTGCTTTATATTTTTTAAAATATTATTGCAATGGTCACTAAAAATAATAAATGTGCTGCACAAATTGTGGAACATGTTTCTTCCCTCTCAACAGGGAAATTCTGTTTAATGCCTGCTATGTTTGTTCTACTTTTGAGTGTGATTTTGTTGGATGGGAAGTACTACCTCGAGCATTCTGACAATTGGAGTTATTAGCAATGACTTCTATCTTTTGCTGAGGCCTTGTTTTGATTGTTACCCTCATCACATATATTCATCAATTTCACAGTGGAAGAATATACTTGAATCGTGAAATGTGGGTAAATATTTGTTGATTTCAGGAGGATCATCTGGTTGTATGGCCAGAAAGCAGATTCCCCATTCAGTCGTCTTTTGGTGCATTTTTGACACCACATGTACAAATTGTGGTACATGTTTCTTGCCTCTCAACAGGGAGATTCTGTTTCATGTTTGCTATGTTTGCTCAAACATGGAGTGTGATTTTGTTGGATGGGAACTACCACTCCTAGCATCCTGAGTATTGGAGTTATTAGGAAAGACCTCCTTCTTTTCCTAGGTGCTTCTTTTGATTGTTACCATTAGAACTTATATTCATCTGTTTTGCAGTGGAGTAATGTATTTGAATCGTTAAATGTGTGTAAATGTTTTTTGTTTAGAGCAGGGTCATCTGGTTGTATGACCAGAAAGCAGATTCTCCATTGAATGGGTTTTTAGTTTGATTGGACACCACTTGCATTTTACTGTATAACAAATGTTAGGAATTTGATAAGTATTCTTGTTTTCGTATCTCCTTCAATTGCTTTAAATTTTTAAAAATCTTATTGCAATGGTCACTAAAACAATAAATGTGCTGCACAAATTGTGGTACATGTTTCTTCCCTCTCAACAGGGAGATTCCGTTTACTGCCTGCTATGTTCTAATTTCGAGTGTGATTTTGTTGGATGGGAAGCACTACTCCGAGCATTCAGACAATTGTAGTTATTAGGAAAGACATCTTTCTTTTGCTGAGTCCTTGTTTTGATTGTTACCGTCATCACATATATTTATCAATTTCACAGTGGAATAATATATTTGAATCGTGAAATGTGGGTAAATGTTTGTTGATTACAGCAGGGTCATCTGGTTGTATGGCCAGAAATCAGATTCCCCATTCAAATGTCTTATGGTGCATATTTCACACCACATGCACAAATTGTGGTACATGTTTCTTGCCTCTCAACAGGGAGATTCTGTTTCATGACTGCTATGTTTGTTCAAACATGGAGTGTGATTTTGTTGGATGGGAACTACCACTCCAAGCATCATGAGTATTGGAGTTATTAGGAAAGACCTCTTTCTTTTCCTAGGTGGTTCTTTTGATTGTTACCCTTATAACTTATATTCATCTGTTTCGCAGTGGAGTAATGTATTTGAATCGTTAAATGTGTGTAAATGTTTTTTGTTTAGAGCACGGTCATTTGGTTGTATGACCAGAAAGCAGATTCTCCATTGAATGGGTTTTTAGTGCAGATTGGACAATACTTGCATTTTACTGAATAACAAGTGTTAGGAATTTGATAATTATTCTTGTTTTCGTATCTCCTTCAATTGCTTTAAATTTTTAAAAATCTTATTGCAATGGTCACTAAAACAATACATGTGCTGCACAAATTGTGGTACATGTTTCTTCCCTCTCAACAGGGAGATTCCGTTTAATGCCTGCTATGTTCTAATTTCGAGTGTGATGTTGATGGACGGGAAGCACTACTCCGAGCATTCTGACAATTGTAGTTATTAGGAAAGACATCTTTCTTTTGCTGAGTCCTTGTTTTGATTGTTACCCTCATCACATATATTTATCAATTTCACAGTGGAATAACATATTTGAATCGTGAAATGTGGGTAAATGTTTGTTGATTACAGCAGGGTCATCTGGTTGTATGGCCAGAAATCAGATTCCCCATTCAATCGTCTTATGGTGCATATTTGACACCACACGCACAAATTGTGGTACATGTTTCTTGCCTCTCAACAGGGAGATTCTGTTTCATGACTGCTATGTTTATTCAAACATGGAGTGTGATTTTGTTGGATGGGAACTACCACTCCAAGCATCCTGAGTATAGGAGTTATTGCTAAAGACCTCCTTCTTTTCCTAGGTGCTTCTTTTGATTTTTACCCTTATAACTTATACTCATCTGTTTCGCAGTGGAGTAATGTATTTGAATCGTTAAATGTGTGTAAATGTTTTTTGTTTAGAGGAGGGTCATCTGGTTGTATGACCAGAAGCAGATTCTCCATTGAATGGGTTTTTAGTGCAGATTGGACACCACTTGCATTTTACTGAATAACAAATGTTAGGAATTGGATAATTATTGTTGTTTTCGTATCTACTTCAATTGCTTTAAATTATTAAGAATAATATTCCAATGGACACTAAAAATAATCAATGTGCTGCACAAATTGTGGTACATATTTCTTCTCTCTCAACAGGGAGATTCCGTTTCATGACTGCTATGTTTATTCAAACATCAAGTGTGACTATGTTGGATGGAAATCACCACTCCGAGCGTTCTGACGATTGGAGTTGTTAGAAATACTGTTTTCTTTTGCTAGGTGCTTCCTTTGATTGATACCTTTATCACTTATATTCGTCAATTTCACAGTGGAGTAATGTATTTGATTAGTGAAATGTGGGTAAATGTTTGTTGATTACAGCAGGGTCATCTGGTTGTATGGCCAGAAAGCAGATTCCCCATGCAATTGTCTTTTGGTGCATGTTTGACACCACATGCACAAATTGTGGTACATGTTTCTTCCCTCTCAACAGGGAGATTCTGTTTCATGACTGCTATGTTTGTTCAAACATGGAGTGTGATTTTGTTGGATGGGAACTACCACTCCAAGCACCCTGAGTATTGGAGTTATTAGGAAAGACCTCTTTCTCTTCCTAGGTGCTTCTTTTGATTGTTACCCTTATAACTTATATTCATCTCTTTCGCAGTGGAGTAATGTATTTGAATCGTTAAATGTGTGTAAATGTTTTTTGTTTAGAGCAGGGTCATCTGGTTTTATGACCAGAAGCAGATTCTTAATTCAAAGGGTTTGTTAGTGCATATTGGGCACCACTTGCATTTTACTGAATAACAAATGTTAGGAATTGGATAATTATTCTTGTTTTCGTATCTACTTCAATTGCTTTAAATTATTAAGAATAATATTCTAATGGACACTAAAAATAATCAATGTGCTGCACAAATTGTGGTACATATTTCTTCTCTCTCAACAGGGAGATTCCGTTTCATGACTGCTATGTTTATTCAAACATCAAGTGTGACTATGTTGGATGGAAATCACCACTCCGATCGTTCTGACGATTGGAGTTATTAGAAATACTGTTTTCTTTTGCTAGGTGCTTCCTTTGATTGATACCTTTATCACTTATATTCGTCAATTTCACAGTGGAGTAATGTATTTGATTAGTGAAATGTGGGTATATGTTTGTTGTTTACAGCAGGGTCATGTGGTTGTATGGCCAGAAAGCAGATTCTCTATTCAATGGTCTTTTGGTGCAGATTGGACATGACATGCACCTTACTGAATAACGAATGTTCGTAATCTGATAAATCTTCTTGTTGAGGTATCTCCTTCATTTGCTTTATATTTTTTAAAATATTATTGCAATGGTCACTAAAAATAATCAATGTGCTGCACAAATTGTGGTACATGTTTCTTCCCTCTCAACAGGGAGATTCCGTTTAATGCCTGCTATGTTCTACTTTCGAGTGTAATTTTATTGGATGGAAGCACTACTCCGAGCATTCTGTCAATTGGATTTATTAGGAAAGACTTATTTCTTTTGCTGAGTCCTTGTTTTGATTGTTACCCTCATCACATATATTCATCAATTTCACAGTGGAATAATATATTTGAATCGTGAAATGTTGGTAAATATTTGTTGATTACAGCAGGGTCATCTGGTTGTATGGCCAGAAATCAGATTCCCCATTCAATCGTCTTTTGGTGCATATTTGACACCACATGCACAAATTGTGGTACATGTTTCTTGCCTCTCAACAGGGAGATTCTGTTTCATGACTGCTTTGTTTGTTCAAACATGGAGTGTGATTTTGTTGGATGGGAACTACCACTCCAAGCATCCTGAGTATTATAGTTATTATTAAAGACCTCCTTCTTTTCCTAGGTGCTTCTTTTGATTGTTACCCTTAGAACTTATATTCCTCTGTTTTGCATTGGAGTAATGTATTTGAATCGTTAAATGTGTGTAAATGTTTTTTGTTTAGAGCAGGGTCATCTGGTTGTATGACCAGAAAGCAGATTCTCCATTGAATGGGTTTTTAGTGCAGATTGGACACCACTTGCATTTTACTGTATAACAAATGTTAGGAATTTGATAATTATTCTTGTTTTCGTATCTCCTTCAATTGCTTTAAATTTTTAAAAATCTTATTGCAATGGTCACTAAAACAATAAATGTGCTGCACAAATTGTGGTACATGTTTCTTCCCTGTCAACAGGGAGATTCCGTTTAATGCCTGCTATGTACTAATTTCGAGTGTGATTTTGTTGGATGGGAAGCACTACTCCGAGCATTCTGACAATTGTAGTTATCAGGAAAGACATCTTTCTTTTGCTGAGTCCTTGTTTTGATTGTTACTCTCATCACATATATTTATCAATTTCACAGTGGAATAATATATTTGAATCGTGAAATGTGGGTAAATATTTGTTGATTTCAGCAGGGTCATCTGGTTGTATGGCCAGAAAGCAGATTCCCCATTCAGTCGTCTTTTGGTGCATATTTGACACGACATGTACAAATTGTGGTACATGTTTCTTGCCTCTCAACAGGGAGATTCTGTTTCATGTTTGCTATGTTTGCACAAACATGGAGTGTGATTTTGTTGGATGGGAACTACCACTCCTAGCATCCTGAGTATTGGAGTTATTAGGAAAGACCTCCTTCTTTTCCTAGGTGCTTCTTTGATTGTTACCCTTAGAACTTATATTCATCTGTTTTGCAGTGGAGTAATGTATTTGAATCGTTAAATGTGTGTAAATGTTTTTTGTTTAGAGCAGGGTCATCTGGTTGTATGACCAGAAAGCAGATTCTCCATTGAATGGGTTTTTAGTGCAGATTGGACACCACTTGCATTTTACTGTATAACAAATGTTAGGAATTTGATAATTATTCTTGTTTTCGTATCTCCTTCAATTGCTTTAAATTTTTAAAAATCTTATTGCAATGGTCACTAAAACAATAAATGTGCTGCACAAATTGTGGTACATGTTTCTTCCCTCTCAACAGGGAGATTCCGTTTAATGCCTGCTATGTTCTAATTTCGAGTGTGATTTTGTTGGATGGGAAGCACTACTCCGAGCATTCAGACAATTGTAGTTATTAGGAAAGACATCTTTCTTTTGCTGAGTCCTTGTTTTGATTGTTACCCTCATCACATATATTCACCAATTTCACAGTGGAATAATATATTTGAATCGTGAAATGTGGGTAAATGTTTGTTGATTACAGCAGGGTCATCTGGATGTATGGCCAGAAAGCTGATTCCCCATTCAATTGTCTTTTGGTGCATATTTGACACCACATGCACAAATTGTGGTACATGTTTCTTGGCTCTCAACAGCGAGATTATGTTTCATGACTGCTATGTTTGTTCAAACATGAAGTGTGATTTTGTTGGATGGGAACTACCACTCCAAGCACCCTGAGTATTGGAGTTATTAGGAAAGACCTCTTTCTCTTCCTAGGTGCTTCTTTTGATTGTTACCCTTATAACTTATATTCATCTCTTTCGCAGTGGAGTAATGTATTTGAATCGTTAAATGTGTGTAAATGTTTTTTGTTTAGAGCAGGGTCATCTGGTTTTATGACCTGAAGCAGATTCTTAACTCAAAGGGTTTGTTAGTGCATATTGGGCACCACTTGCATTTTACTGAATAACAAATGTTAGGAATTTGATAAATATTCTTTTTTCTGTGTCTCCTTCAATTCCTTTAAATTTTTAAAAATCTTATTGCAATGGTCAGTAAAAATAATCAATGTGCTGCACAAATTGTGGTCCATGTTTTTTCTCTCTCAACAGGGAGATTCCGTTTCATGACTGCTATGTTTATTAGAACATCGAGTGTGATTATGTTTAATGGAAATCACCACTCCGAGCGTTCTGACGATTGGAGTTATTAGAAATACTGCTTTCTTTTACTAGGTGCTTCCTTTGATTGATACCTTTATCTTTTATATTCGTCAATTTCACAGTGGAGTAATGTATTTGATACGTGAAATGTGGGTATATGTTTGTTGTTTACAGCAGGGTCATGTTGGTGTATGGCCAACGGCCTTTTGGTGCAGATTGGACATGACATGCACCTTACTGAATAACGAATGTTCGGAATTTGATAAATCTTCTTGTTGAGGTATCTGCTTCATTTGCTTTATATTTTTTAATATACTATTTTATTGGTCACTAAAAATAATCAATGTGCTGCACAAATTGTGGTACACGTTTCTTCCCTCTCAACAGGGAGATGCCGTTTAATGCCTGCTATGTTCTACTTTCGAGTGTAATTTTGTTGGATGGAAGCACTACTCCGAGCATTCTGACAATTGGAGTTATTAGGAATGACTTCTTTATTATGCTAAGTCCTAGTTTTGATTGTTACCCTCATCACATATATTCATCAATTTCACAGTGGAATAATATATTTGAATAATGAAATGTGTTTAAATGTTAGTTGATTACAGCCGGGTCATCTGGTTGTATGGCCAGAGAGCAGATTCCCTATTCAATCATCTTTTGGTGCATATTTGACACCACATGCAGAAATTGTGGTACATGTTTCTTGCCTCTCAACAGGGAGATTCCGTTTAATGCCTGCTATGTTCTAATTTCGAGTGTGATTTTGTTGGATGGGAAGCACTACTCCGAGCATTCTGACAATTGTAGTTATTAGGAAAGACATCTTTCTTTTGCTGAGGCCTTGTTTTGATTGTTACCCTCATCACATATATTTATCAATTTCACAGTGGAATATGATATTTGAATCGTGAAATGTGGGTAAATGTTTGTTGATTACAGCAGGGTCATCTGGTTGTATGGCCAGAAGTCAGATTCCCCATTCAATCGTCTTATGGTGCATATTTGACACCACGGGCACAAATTGTGGTACATGTTTCTTGCCTCTCAACAGGGAGATTCTGTTTCATGACTGCTATGTTTGTTCAAACATGGAGTGTGATTTTGTTGGATGGGAACTACCACTCCAAGCATCCTGAGTATTGGAGTTATTAGGAAAGACCTCTTTCTTTTCCTAGGTGCTTCTTTTGATTGTGACCCTTATAACTTATATTCATCTCTTTCGCAGTGGAGTAATGTATTTGAATCGTTAAATGTGTGTAAATGTTTTTGTTTAGAGCAGGGTCATCTGGTTGTATGACCAGAAAGCAGATTCTCCATTCAATGAGTTTTTAGTGCAGATTGGACACCACTTGCATTTTACTGAATAACAAATGTTAGGAATTTGATACATAGTCTTGTTTTCGTGTCTACTTCAATTGCTTTAAATTTTTAAAAATCTTATTGCAGTGGTCACTAAAAATAATAAATGTGCTGCACAAATTGTGGTACATGTTTCTTCCCTCTCAACAGGGAGATTCCGTTTAAATGCCTGCTATGTTTGTTCTACTTTTGAGTGTGATTTTGTTTGATGGGAAGCACTACTCCGAGCATTCTGACAATTGGAGTTATTAGGTAAGACTTCTTTGTTTTGCTGAGTCCTTGTTTTGATTGTTACCCTCATCACATATATTCATCAATTTCACAGTGGAATAATATATTTGAATAATGAAATGTGTTTAAATGTTTGTTGATTAAAGCAGCGTTATCTGGTTGTATGGTCAGAAAGCAGATTCCCTATTCAATTGTCTTTTGGTGCATATTTGACACCACATGCTGAAATTGTGGTACATGTTTCTTGCCTCTGAACAGGGAGATTCTGTTTCATGACTGCTATGTTTGTTCAAACATGGAGTGTGATTTTGTTGGATGGGAACTACCACTCCCAGCACCCTGAGTATTGGAGTTATTAGGAAAGACCTCTTTCTCTTCCTAGGTGCTTCTTCTGATTGTTACCCTTATAACTTATATTCATCTCTTTCGCAGTGGAGTAATGTATTTGAATCGTTAAATGTGTGTAAATGTTTTTTGTTTAGAGCAGGGTCATCTGGTTTTATGACCAGAAGCAGATTCTTAATTCAAAGGGTTTGTTAGTGCATATTGGTCACCACTTGCATTTTACTGAATAACAAATGTTAGGAATTTGATAAATATTCTATTTTCCAAATCACCTTCAATTGCTTTAAATTTTTTAAAATCTTATTGCAATGGTCACTAAAAATTATCAATGTGCTGCACAAATTGTGGTCCATGTATTTTCTCTCTCAACAGGGAGATTCCGTTTCATGACTGCTATGTTTATTAGAACATCGAGTGTGATTATGTTCGATGGAAATCACCACTCCGAGCGTTCTGACGATTGGAGTTATTAGAAATACTGCTTTCTTTTGCTAGGTGCTTCCTTTGATTGATACCATTATCTTTTATATTCGTCAATTTCACAGTGGAGTAATGTATTTGATACGTGAAATGTGGGTAGATGTTTGTTGTTTACAGCAGGGTCATGTGGTTGTATGGCCAGAAAGCAGATTCTCTATTCAATGGTCTTTTGGTGCAGATTGGACATGACATGCACCTTACTGAATAACGAATGTTCGTAATTTGATAAATCTTCTTGTTGAGGTATCTCCTTCATTTGCTTTATATTTTTTAAAAAATTATTGCAATGGTCACTAAAAATAATCAATGTGCTGCACAAATTGTGGTACATGTTTCTTCCCTCTCAACAGGGAGATTCCGTTTAATGCCTGCTATGTTCTAATTTCGAGTGTGATTTTGTTGGATGGGAAGCACTACTCCGAGCATTCTGACAATTGTAGTTATCAGGAAAGACATCTTTCTTTTGCTGAGTCCTTGTTTTGATTGTTACTCTCATCACATATATTTATCAATTTCACAGTGGAATAATATATTTGAATCGTGAAATGTGGGTAAATATTTGTTGATTTCAGCAGGGTCATCTGGTTGTATGGCCAGAAAGCAGATTCCCCATTCAGTCGTCTTTTGGTGCATATTTGACACAACATGTACAAATTGTGGTACATGTTTCTTGCCTCTCAACAGGGAGATTCTGTTTCATGTTTGCTATGTTTGCTCAAACATGGAGTGTGATTTTGTTGGATGGTAACTACCACTCCAAGCATCCTGAGTATTGGAGTTATTATTAAAGACCTCCTTCTTTTCCTAGGTGCTTCTTTTGATTGTTACCCTTTGAACTTATATTCATCTGTTTTGCAGTGGAGTAATGTATTTGAATCGTTAAATGTGTGTAAATGTTTTTTGTTTAGAGCAGGGTCATCTGGTTGTATGACCAGAAGCAGATTCTCCATTGAATGGGTTTTTAGTGCAGGTTGGACACCACATGCACCTTACAGAATAAGAAATGTTCGGAATTTGATAAATCTTCTTGTGGAGGTATCTCCTTCATTTGCTTTATATTTTATAAAATATTATTGCAATGGTCACTAAAAATAATAAATGTGCTGCACAAATTGTGGTACATGTTTCTTCCCTCTCAACAGGGAGATTCCGTTTAATGCCTGCTATGTTCTACTTTCGAGTGTAATTTTGTTGGATGGAAGCACTACTCCGAGCATTCTGACTATTGGAGTTATTAGGTAAGACTTCTTTGTTTTGCTGAGTCCTTGTTTTGATTGTTACCCTCATCACATATATTCATCAATTTCACAGTGGAATAATATATGTGAATAATGAAATGTGTTTAAATGTTTGTTGATTACAGCAGGGTTATCTGGTTGTATGGTCAGAAAGCAGATTCCCTATTCAATCGTCTTTTGGTGCATATTTGACACCACATGCTGAAATTGTGGTACATGTTTCTTGCCTCTGAACAGGGAGATTCTGTTTCATGACTGCTATGTTTGTTCAAACATGGAGTGTGATTTTGTTGGATGGGAACTACCACTCCAAGCACCCTGAGTATTGGAGTTATTAGGAAAGACCTCTTTCTCTTCCTAGGTGCTTCTTTTGATTGTTACCCTTATAACTTATATTCATCTCTTTTGCAGTGGAGTAATGTATTTGAATCGTTAAATGTGTGTAAATGTTTTTTGTTTAGAGCAGGGTCATCTGGTTGTATGACCAGAAAGCATATTCTCCATTGAATGGGTTTTTAGTGCATATTGGGCACCACTTGCATTTTACTGAATAACAAATGTTAGGAATTTGATAAATATTCTTTTTTCCGTGTCTCCTTCAATTCCTTTAAATTTTTAAAAATCTTATTGCAATGGTCAGTAGAAATAATCAATGTGCTGCACAAATTGTGGTCCATGTTTTTTCTCTCTCAACAGGGAGATTCCGTTTCATGACTGCTATGTTTATTAGAACATCGAGTGTGATTATGTTGGATGGAATTCACCACTCCGAGTGTTCTGACGATTGGAGTTATTAGAAATACTGCTTTCTTTTGCTAGGTGCTTCCTTTGATTGATACCTTTATCTTTTATATTCGTCAATTTCACAGTGGAGTAATGTATTTGATACGTGAAATGTGGTTATATGTTTGTTGTTTACAGCAGGGTCATGTGGTTGTATGGCCAATGGCCTTTTGGTGCAGATTGGACATGACATGCACCTTACTGAATAACGAATGTTCGTAATTTGATAAATCTTCTTGTTGAGGTATCTCCTTCATTTGCTTTATATTTTTTAAAATACTATTTCAATGGTCACTAAAAATAATCAATGTGCTGCACAAATTGTGGCACACGTTTCTTCCCTCTCAACTGGGAGATGCCGTATAACGCCTGCTATGTTCTACTTTCGAGTGTAATTTTGTTGGATGGAAGCACTACTCCGAGCATTCTGACAATTGGAGTTATTAGGAATGACTTCTTTCTTATGCTAAGTCCTAGTTTTGATTGTTACCCTCATCACATATATTCATCAATTTCACAGTGGAATAATATATTTGAATCGTGAAATGTTGGTAAATATTTGTTGATTACAGCAGGGTCATCTGGTTGTATGGCCAGAAATCAGATTCCCCATTCAATTGTCTTTTGGTGCATATTTGACACCACATGCACAAATTGTGGTACATGTTTCTTGCCTCTCAACAGGGAGATTCTGTTTCATGACTGCTTTGTTTGTTCAAACATGGAGTGTGATGTTGTTGGATGGGAACTACCACTCCAAGCATCCTGAGTATTATAGTTATTATTAAAGACCTCCTTCTTTTCCTAGGTGCTTCTTTTGATTGTTACCCTTAGAACTTATATTCATCTGTTTTGCAGTGGAGTAATGTATTTGAATCGTTAAATGTGTGTAAATGTTTTTTGTTTAGAGCAGGGTCATCTGGTTGTATGACCAGAAAGCAGATTCTCCATTGAATGGGTTTTTAGTGCAGATTGGACACCACTTGCATTTTACTGTATAACAAATGTTAAGAATTTGATAATTATTCTTGTTTTCGTATCTCCTTCAATTGCTTTAAATTTTTAAAAATCTTATTGCAATGGTCACTAAAACAATAAATGTGCTGCACAAATTGTGGTACATGTTTCTTCCCTCTCAACAGGGAGATTCCGTTTAATGCCTGCTATGTTCTAATTTCGAGTGTGATTTTGTTGGATGGGAAGCACTACTCCGAGCATTCTGACAATTGTAGTTATCAGGAAAGACATCTTTCTTTTGCTGAGTCCTTGTTTTGATTGTTACTCTCATCACATATATTTATCAATTTCACAGTGGAATAATATATTTGAATCGTGAAATGTGGGTAAATATTTGTTGATTTCAGCAGGGTCATCTGGTTGTATGGCCAGAAAACAGATTCCCCATTCAGTCGTCTTTTGGTGCATATTTGACACAACATGTACAAATTGTGGTACATGTTTCTTGCCTCTCAACAGGGAGATTCTGTTTCATGTTTGCTATGTTTGCTCAAACATGGAGTGTGATTTTGTTGGATGGGAACTACCACTCCTAGCATCCTGAGTATTGGAGTTATTAGGAAAGACCTCCTTCTTTTCCTAGGTGCTTCTTTTGATTGTTACCCTTAGAACTTATATTCATCTGTTTTGCAGTGGAGTAATGTATTTGAATCGTTAAATGTGTGTAAATGTTTTTTGTTTAGAGCAGGGTCATCTGGTTGTATGACCAGAAAGCAGATTCTCCATTGAATGGGTTTTTAGTGCAGATTGGACACCACTTGCATTTTACTGTATAACAAATGTTAGGAATTTGATAATTATTCTTGTTTTCGTATCTCCTTCAATTGCTTTAAATTTTTAAAAATCTTATTGCAATGGTCA
Organism: Schistocerca gregaria; assembly: GCF_023897955.1. Lineage (NCBI taxonomy): Eukaryota > Metazoa > Arthropoda > Insecta > Orthoptera > Acrididae > Schistocerca > Schistocerca gregaria. Next base: position 12,459,407 of record NW_026061795.1, on the reverse strand, counting down.
CTAAAACAATAAATGTGCTGCACAAATTGTGGTACATGTTTCTTCCCTCTCAACAGGGAGATTCCGTTTAATGCCTGCTATGTTCTAATTTCGAGTGTGATTTTGTTGGATGGGAAGCACTACTCCGAGCATTCTGACAATTGTAGTTATTAGGAAAGACATCTTTCTTTTGCTGAGTCCTCGTTTTGATTGTTACCCTCATCACATATATTTATCAATTTCACAGTGGAAAAATATATTTGAATCGTGAAATGTGGGTAAATGTTTGTTGATTACAGCAGGGTCATCTGGTTGTATGGCCAGAAATCAGATTCCCCATTCAAATGTCTTATGGTGCATATTTCACACCACATGCACAAATTGTGGTACATGTTTCTTGCCTCTCAACAGGGAGATTCTGTTTCATGACTGCTACGTTTGTTCAAACATGGAGTGTGATTTTGTTGGATGGGAAATACCACAGCATCCTGAGTATTGGAGTTATTAGGAAAGACCTCTTTCTTTTCCTAGTTGGTTCATTTGATTGTTACCCTTATAACTTATATTCATCTGTTTCGCAGTGGAGTAATGTATTTGAATCGTTAAATGTGTGTAAATGTTTTTTGTTTAGAGCACGGTCATTTGGTTGTATGACCAGAAAGCAGATTCTCCATTGAATGGGTTTTTAGTGCAGATTGGACACCACTTGCATTTTACTGAATAACAAGTGTCAGGAATTTGATAATTATTCTTGTTTTCGTATCTCCATCAATTGCTTTAAATTTTTAAAAATCTTATTGCAATGGTCACTAAAACAATACATGTGCTGCACAAATTGTGGTACATGTTTCTTCTCTCTCAACAGGGAGATTCCGTTTAATGCCTGCTATGTTCTAATTTCGAGTGTGATTTTGTTGGATGGGAAGCACTACTCCGATCATTCTGACAATTGTAGTTATTAGGAAAGACATCTTTCTTTTGCTGAGTCCTTGTTTTGATTGTTACCCTCATCACATATATTTATCAATTTCACAGTGGAATAATATATTTGAATCGTGAAATGTGGGTAAATGTTTGTTGATTACAGCAGGGTCATCTGGTTGTATGGCCAGAAATCAGATTCCCCAATCAATCGTCTTATGGTGCATATTTGACACCACATGCACAAATTGTGGTACATGTTTCTTGCCTCTCAACAGGGAGATTCTGTTTCATGACTGCTATGTTTGTTGAAACATGGAGTGTGATTTTGTTGGATGGGGACTACCACTCCAAGCATCCTGAGTATAGGAGTTATTGGTAAAGACCTCCTTCTTTTCCTAGGTGCTTCTTTTGATTTTTACCCTTATAACTTATACTCATCTGTTTCGCAGTGGAGTAATGTATTTGAATCGTTAAATGTGTGTAAATGTTTTTTGTTTAGAGGAGGGTCATCTGGTTGTATGACCAGAAGCAGATTCTCCATTGAATGGGTTTTTAGTGCAGGTTGGACACCACATGCACCTTACAGAATAAGAAATGTTCGGAATTTGATAAATCTTCTTGTGGAGGTATCTCCTTCATTTGCTTTATATTTTATAAAATATTATTGCAATGGTCACTAAAAATAATAAATGTGCTGCACAAATTGTGGTACATGTTTCTTCTCTCTCAACAGGGAGATTCCGTTTAATGCCTGCTATGTTCTACTTTCGAGTGTAATTTTGTTGGATGGAAGCACTACTCCGAGCATTCTGACAATTAAAGTTATTAGGAAAGACTTCTTTCTTTTGATGAGTTCTTGTTTTGATTGTTACCCTCATCACATATATTCACCAATTTCACAGTGGAATAATATATTTGAATCGTGAAATGTGGGTAAATGTTTGTTGATTACAGCAGGGTCATCTGGTTGTATGGCCAGAAAGCTGATTCCCCATTCAATTGTCTTTTGGTGCATATTTGACACCACATGCACAAATTGTGGTACATGTTTCTTGGCTCTCAACAGGGAGATTCTGTTTCATGACTGCTATGTTTGTTCAAACATCGATTGTGATTTTGTTGGATGGGAACTACCACTCCAAGCACCCTGAGTATTGGAGTTATTAGGAAAGACCTCTTTCTCTTCCTAGGTGCTTCTTTTGATTGCTACCCTTATAACTTATATTCATCTGTTTCGCAGGGCAGTAATGTATTTAAATTGTTAAATGTGTGTAAATGTTTTTTGTTTAGAGCAGGGTCATCTGGTTGTATGACCAGAAAGCAGATTCTCCATTCAATGAGTTTTTAGTGCAGATTGGACACCACTTGCATTTTACTGAATAACAAATGTTAGGAATTGGATAAATATTCTTTTTTCCGTGTCTCCTTCAATTCCTTTAAATTTTTAAAAATCTTATTGCAATGGTCAGTAAAAATAATCAATGTGCTGCACAAATTGTGGTCCATGTTTTTTCTCTCTCAACAGGGAGATTCCGTTTCATGACTGCTATGTTTATTAGAACATCGAGTGTGATTCTGTTGGATGGAAATCACCACTCCGAGTGTTCTGACGATTGGAGTTATTAGAAATACTGCTTTCTTTTGCTAGGTGCTTCCTTTGATTGATACCTTTATCTTTTATATTCGTCAATTTCACAGTGGAGTAATGTATTTGATACGTGAAATGTGGGTATATGTTTGTTGTTTACAGCAGGGTCATGTGGTTGTATGGCCAATGGCCTTTTGGTGCAGATTGGACATGACATGCACCTTACTGAATAACGAATGTTCGTAATTTGATAAATCTTCTTGTTGAGGTATCTCCTTCATTTGCTTTATATTTTTTAAAATACTATTTCAATGGTCACTAAAAATAATCAATGTGCTGCACAAATTGTGGTACACGTTTCTTCCCTCTCAACAGGGAGATGCCGTTTAATGCCTGCTATGTTCTACTTTCGAGTGTAATTTTGTTGGATGGAAGCACTACTCCGAGCATTCTGACAATTGGAGTTATTAGGAATGACTTCTTTCTTATGCTAAGTCCTAGTTTTGATTGTTACCCTCATCACATATATTCATCAATTTCACAGTGGAATAATATATTTGAATCGTGAAATGTTGGTAAATATTTGTTGATTACAGCAGGGTCATCTGGTTGTATGGCCAGAAATCAGATTCCCCATTCAATTGTCTTTTGGTGCATATTTGACACCACATGCACAAATTGTGGTACATGTTTCTTGCCTCTCAACAGGGAGATTCTGTTTCATGACTGCTTTGTTTGTTCAAACATGGAGTGTGATTTTGTTGGATGGGAACTACCACTCCAAGCATCCTGAGTATTATAGTTATTATTAAAGACCTCCTTCTTTTCCTAGGTGCTTCTTTTGATTGTTACCCTTAGAACTTATATTCATCTGTTTTGCAGTGGAGTAATGTATTTGAATCGTTAAATGTGTGTAAATGTTTTTTGTTTAGAGCATGGTCATTTGGTTGTATGACCAGGAAGCAGATTCTCCATTGAATGGGTTTTTAGTGCAGATTGGACACCACTTGCATTTTACTGTATAACAAATGTTAGGAATTTGATAATTATTCTTGTTTTCGTATCTCCTTCAATTGCTTTAAATTTTTAAAAATCTTATTGCAATGGTCACTAAAACAATAAATGTGCTGCACAAATTGTGGTACATGTTTCTTCCCTCTCAACAGGGAGATTCCGTTTAATGCCTGCTATGTTCTAATTTCGAGTGTGATTTTGTTGGATGGGAAGCACTACTCCGAGCATTCTGACAATTGTAGTTATCAGGAAAGACATCTTTCTTTTGCTGAGTCCTTGTTTTGATTGTTACTCTCATCACATATATTTATCAATTTCACAGTGGAATAATATATTTGAATCGTGAAATGTGGGTAAATATTTGTTGATTTCAGCAGGGTCATCTGGTTGTATGGCCAGAAAACAGATTCCCCATTCAGTCGTCTTTTGGTGCATATTTGACACAACATGTACAAATTGTGGTACATGTTTCTTGCCTCTCAACAGGGAGATTCTGTTTCATGTTTGCTATGTTTGCTCAAACATGGAGTGTGATTTTGTTGGATGGGAACTACCACTCCTAGCATCCTGAGTATTGGAGTTATTAGGAAAGACCTCCTTCTTTTCCTAGGTGCTTCTTTTGATTGTTACCCTTAGAACTTATATTCATCTGTTTTGCAGTGGAGTAATGTATTTGAATCGTTAAATGTGTGTAAATGTCTTTTGTTTAGAGCAGGGTCATCTGGTTGTATGACCAGAAAGCAGATTCTCCATTGAAAGGGTTTTTAGTGCAGATTGGACACCACTTGCATTTTACTGTATAACAAATGTTAGGAATTTGATAATTATTCTTGTTTTCGTATCTCCTTCAATTGCTTTAAATTTTTAAAAATCTTATTGCAATGGTCACTAAAACAATAAATGTGCTGCACAAATTGTGGTACATGTTTCTTCCCTCTCAACAGGGAGATTCCGTTTAATGCCTGCTATGTTCTAATTTCGAGTGTGATTTTGTTGGATGGGAAGCACTACTCCGAGCATTCTGACAATTGTAGTTATTAGGAAAGACATCTTTCTTTTGCTGAGTCCTCGTTTTGATTGTTACCCTCATCACATATATTTATCAATTTCACAGTGGAAGAATATATTTGAATCGTGAAATGTGGGTAAATGTTTGTTGATTACAGCAGGGTCATCTGGTTGTATGGCCAGAAAGCTGATTCCCCATTCAATTGTCTTTTGGTGCATATTTGACACCACATGCACAAATTGTGGTACATGTTTCTTGGCTCTCAACAGGGAGATTCTGTTTCATGACTGCTATGTTTGTTCAAACATCGATTGTGATTTTGTTGGATGGGAACTACCACTCCAAGCACCCTGAGTATTGGAGTTATTAGGAAAGACCTCTTTCTCTTCCTAGGTGCTTCTTTTGATTGTTACCCTTATAACTTATATTCATCTGTTTCGCAGGGCAGTAATGTATTTAAATTGTTAAATGTGTGTAAATGTTTTTTGTTTAGAGCAGGGTCATCTGGTTGTATGACCAGAAAGCAGATTCTCCATTCAATGAGTTTTTAGTGCAGATTGGACACCACTTGCATTTTACTGAATAACAAATGTTAGGAATTTGATACATAGTCTTGTTTTCGTATCTACTTCAATTGCTTTAAATTTTTAAAAATCTTATTGCATTGGTCACTAAAAATAATAAATGTGCTGCACAAATTGTGGTACATGTTTCTTCCCTCTCAACAGGGAGATTCCGTTTAAATGCCTGCTATGTTTGTTCTACTTTTGAGTGTGATTTTGTTTGATGGGAAGCACTACTCCGAGCATTCTGACAATTGGAGTTATTAGGTAAGACTTCTTTGTTTTGCTGAGTCCTTGTTTTGATTGTTACCCTCATCACATATATTCATCAATTTCACAGTGGAATAATATATGTGAATAATGAAATGTGTTTAAATGTTTGTTGATTACAGCAGGGTTATCTGGTTGTATGGTCAGAAAGCAGATTCCCTATTCAATCGTCTTTTGGTGCATATTTGACACCACATGCTGAAATTGTGGTACATGTTTCTTGCCTCTGAACAGGGAGATTCTGTTTCATGACTGCTATGTTTGTTCAAACATGGAGTGTGATTTTGTTGGATGGGAACTACCACTCCAAGCACCCTGAGTATTGGAGTTATTAGGAAAGACCTCTTTCTCTTCCTAGGTGCTTCTTTTGATTGTTACCCTTATAACTTATATTCATCTCTTTTGCAGTGGAGTAATGTATTTGAATCGTTAAATGTGTGTAAATGTTTTTTGTTTAGAGCAGGGTCATCTGGTTTTATGACCAGAAGCAGATTCTTAATTCAAAGGGTTTGTTAGTGCATATTGGGCACCACTTGAATTTTACTGAATAACAAATGTTAGGAATTTGATAAATATTCTTTTTTCCGTGTCTCCTTCAATTCCTTTAAATTTTTAAAAATCTTATTGCAATGGTCAGTAAAAATAATCAATGTGCTGCACAAATTGTGGTCCATGTTTTTTCTCTCTCAACAGGGAGATTCCGTTTCATGACTGCTATGTTTATTAGAACATCGAGTGTGATTCTGTTGGATGGAAATCACCACTCCGAGTGTTCTGACGATTGGAGTTATTAGAAATACTGCTTTCTTTTGCTAGGTGCTTCCTTTGATTGATACCTTTATCTTTTATATTCGTCAATTTCACAGTGGAGTAATGTATTTGATACGTGAAATGTGGGTATATGTTTGTTGTTTACAGCAGGGTCATGTGGTTGTATGGCCAATGGCCTTTTGGTGCAGATTGGACATGACATGCACCTTACTGAATAACGAATGTTCGTAATTTGATAAATCTTCTTGTTGAGGTATCTCCTTCATTTGCTTTATATTTTTTAAAATACTATTTCAATGGTCACTAAAAATAATCAATGTGCTGCACAAATTGTGGTACACGTTTCTTCCCTCTCAACAGGGAGATGCCGTTTAATGCCTGCTATGTTCTACTTTCGAGTGTAATTTTGTTGGATGGAAGCACTACTCCGAGCATTCTGACAATTGGAGTTATTAGGAATGACTTCTTTCTTATGCTAAGTCCTAGTTTTGATTGTTACCCTCATCACATATATTCATCAATTTCACAGTGGAATAATATATTTGAATCGTGAAATGTTGGTAAATATTTGTTGATTACAGCAGGGTCATCTGGTTGTATGGCCAGAAATCAGATTCCCCATTCAATTGTCTTTTGGTGCATATTTGACACCACATGCACAAATTGTGGTACATGTTTCTTGCCTCTCAACAGGGAGATTCTGTTTCATGACTGCTTTGTTTGTTCAAACATGGAGTGTGATTTTGTTGGATGGGAACTACCACTCCAAGCATCCTGAGTATTATAGTTATTATTAAAGACCTCCTTCTTTTCCTAGGTGCTTCTTTTGATTGTTACCCTTAGAACTTATATTCATCTGTTTTGCAGTGGAGTAATGTATTTGAATCGTTAAATGTGTGTAAATGTTTTTTGTTTAGAGCATGGTCATTTGGTTGTATGACCAGAAAGCAGATTCTCCATTGAATGGGTTTTTAGTGCAGATTGGACACCACTTGCATTTTACTGTATAACAAATGTTAGGAATTTGATAATTATTCTTGTTTTCGTATCTCCTTCAATTGCTTTAAATTTTTAAAAATCTTATTGCAATGGTCACTAAAACAATAAATGTGCTGCACAAATTGTGGTACATGTTTCTTCCCTCTCAACAGGGAGATTCCGTTTAATGCCTGCTATGTTCTAATTTCGAGTGTGATTTTGTTGGATGGGAAGCACTACTCCGAGCATTCTGACAATTGTAGTTATCAGGAAAGACATCTTTCTTTTGCTGAGTCCTTGTTTTGATTGTTACTCTCATCACATATATTTATCAATTTCACAGTGGAATAATATATTTGAATCGTGAAATGTGGGTAAATATTTAATGATTTCGGCAGGGTCATCTGGTTGTATGGCCAGAAAACAGATTCCCCATTCAGTCGTCTTTTGGTGCATATTTGACACAACATGTACAAATTGTGGTACATGTTTCTTGCCTCTCAACAGGGAGATTCTGTTTCATGTTTGCTATGTTTGCTCAAACATGGAGTGTGATTTTGTTGGATGGGAACTACCACTCCTAGCATCCTGAGTATTGGAGTTATTAGGAAAGACCTCCTTCTTTTCCTAGGTGCTTCTTTTGATTGTTACCCTTAGAACTTATATTCATCTGTTTTGCAGTGGAGTAATGTATTTGAATCGTTAAATGTGTGTAAATGTTTTTTGTTTAGAGCAGGGTCATCTGGTTGTATGACCAGAAAGCAGATTCTCCATTGAAAGGGTTTTTAGTGCAGATTGGACACCACTTGCATTTTACTGTATAACAAATGTTAGGAATTTGATAATTATTCTTGTTTTCGTATCTCCTTCAATTGCTTTAAATTTTTAAAAATCTTATTGCAATGGTCACTAAAACAATAAATGTGCTGCACAAATTGTGGTACATGTTTCTTCCCTCTCAACAGGGAGATTCCGTTTAATGCCTGCTATGTTCTAATTTCGAGTGTGATTTTGTTGGATGGGAAGCACTACTCCGAGCATTCTGACAATTGTAGTTATTAGGAAAGACATCTTTCTTTTGCTGAGTCCTCGTTTTGATTGTTACCCTCATCACATATATTTATCAATTTCACAGTGGAAGAATATATTTGAATCGTGAAATGTGGGTAAATGTTTGTTGATTACAGCAGGGTCATCTGGTTGTATGGCCAGAAAGCTGATTCCCCATTCAATTGTCTTTTGGTGCATATTTGACACCACATGCACAAATTGTGGTACATGTTTCTTGGCTCTCAACAGGGAGATTCTGTTTCATGACTGCTATGTTTGTTCAAACATCGATTGTGATTTTGTTGGATGGGAACTGCCACTCCAAGCACCCTGAGTATTGGAGTTATTAGGAAAGACCTCTTTCTCTTCCTAGGTGCTTCTTTTGATTGTTACCCTTATAACTTATATTCATCTGTTTCGCAGGGCAGTAATGTATTTAAATTGTTAAATGTGTGTAAATGTTTTTTGTTTAGAGCAGGGTCATCTGGTTGTATGACCAGAAAGCAGATTCTCCATTCAATGAGTTTTTAGTGCAGATTGGACACCACTTGCATTTTACTGAATAACAAATGTTAGGAATTTGATACATAGTCTTGTTTTCGTATCTACTTCAATTGCTTTAAATTTTTAAAAATCTTATTGCATTGGTCACTAAAAATAATAAATGTGCTGCACAAATTGTGGTACATGTTTCTTCCCTCTCAACAGGGAGATTCCGTTTAAATGCCTGCCATGTTTGTTCTACTTTTGAGTGTGATTTTGTTTGATGGGAAGCACTACTCCGAGCATTCTGACAATTGGAGTTATTAGGTAAGACTTCTTTGTTTTGCTGAGTCCTTGTTTTGATTGTTACCCTCATCACATATATTCATCAATTTCACAGTGGAATAATATATGTGAATAATGAAATGTGTTTAAATGTTTGTTGATTACAGCAGGGTTATCTGGTTGTATGGTCAGAAAGCAGATTCCCTATTCAATCGTCTTTTGGTGCATATTTGACACCACATGCTGAAATTGTGGTACATGTTTCTTGCCTCTGAACAGGGAGATTCTGTTTCATGACTGCTATGTTTGTTCAAACATGGAGTGTGATTTTGTTGGATGGGAACTACCACTCCAAGCACCCTGAGTATTGGAGTTATTAGGAAAGACCTCTTTCTCTTCCTAGGTGCTTCTTTTGATTGTTACCCTTATAACTTATATTCATCTCTTTTGCAGTGGAGTAATGTATTTGAATCGTTAAATGTGTGTAAATGTTTTTTGTTTAGAGCAGGGTCATCTGGTTTTATGACCAGAAGCAGATTCTTAATTCAAAGGGTTTGTTAGTGCATATTGGGCACCACTTGAATTTTACTGAATAACAAATGTTAGGAATTTGATAAATATTCTTTTTTCCGTGTCTCCTTCAATTCCTTTAAATTTTTAAAAATCTTATTGCAATGGTCAGTAAAAATAATCAATGTGCTGCACAAATTGTGGTCCATGTTTTTTCTCTCTCAACAGGGAGATTCCGTTTCATGACTGCTATGTTTATTAGAACATCGAGTGTGATTATGTTGGATGGAAATCACCACTCCGAGTGTTCTGACGATTGGAGTTATTAGAAATACTGCTTTCTTTTGCTAGGTGCTTCCTTTGATTGATACCTTTATCTTTTATATTCGTCAATTTCACAGTGGAGTAATGTATTTGATACGTGAAATGTGGGTATATGTTTGTTGTTTACAGCAGGGTCATGTGGTTGTATGGCCAATGGTCTTTTGGTGCAGATTGGACATGACATGCACCTTACTGAATAACAAATGTTCGTAATTTGATAAATCTTCTTGTTGAGGTATCTCCTTCATTTGCTTTATATTTTTTAAAATACTATTTCAATGGTCACTAAAAATAATCAATGTGCTGCACAAATTGTGGTACACGTTTCTTCCCTCTCAACAGGGAGATGCCGTTTAATGCCTGCTATGTTCTACTTTCGAGTGTAATTTTGTTGGATGGAAGCACTACTCCGAGCATTCTGACAATTGGAGTTATTAGGAATGACTTCTTTCTTATGCTAAGTCCTAGTTTTGATTGTTACCCTCATCACATATATTCATCAATTTCACAGTGGAATAATATATTTGAATCGTGAAATGTTGGTAAATATTTGTTGATTACAGCAGGGTCATCTGGTTGTATGGCCAGAAATCAGATTCCCCATTCAATTGTCTTTTGGTGCATATTTGACACCACATGCACAAATTGTGGTACATGTTTCTTGCCTCTCAACAGGGAGATTCTGTTTCATGACTGCTTTGTTTGTTCAAACATGGAGTGTGATTTTGTTGGATGGGAACTACCACTCCAAGCATCCTGAGTATTATAGTTATTATTAAAGACCTCCTTCTTTTCCTAGGTGCTTCTTTTGATTGTTACCCTTAGAACTTATATTCATCTGTTTTGCAGTGGAGTAATGTATTTGAATCGTTAAATGTGTGTAAATGTTTTTTGTTTAGAGCAGGGTCATCTGGTTGTATGACCAGAAAGCAGATTCTCCATTGAATGGGTTTTTAGTGCAGATTGGACACCACTTGCATTTTACTGTATAACAAATGTTAGGAATTTGATAATTATTCTTGTTTTCGTATCTCCTTCAATTGCTTTAAATTTTTAAAAATCTTATTGCAATGGTCACTAAAACAATAAATGTGCTGCACAAATTGTGGTACATGTTTGTTCCCTCTCAACAGGGAGATTCCGTTTAATGCCTGCTATGTTCTAATTTCGAGTGTGATTTTGTTGGATGGGAAGCACTACTCCGAGCATTCTGACAATTGTAGTTATTAGGAAAGACATCTTTCTTTTGCTGAGTCCTTGTTTTGATTGTTACCCTCATCACATATATTTATCAATTTCACAGTGGAATAATATATTTGAATCGTGAAATGTGGGTAAATGTTTGTTGATTACAGCAGGGTCATCTGGTTGTATGGCCAGAAATCAGATTCCCCATTCAAATGTCTTATGGTGCATATTTGACACCACATGCACAAATTGTGGTACATGTTTCTTGCCTCTCAACAGGGAGATTCTGTTTCATGACTGCTACGTTTGTTCAAACATGGAGTGTGATTTTGTTGGATGGGAACTACCACAGCATCCTGAGTATTGGAGTTATTAGGAAAGACCTCTTTCTTTTCCTAGGTGGTTCTTTTGATTGTTACCCTTATAACTTATATTCATCTGTTTTGCAGTGGAGTAATGTATTTGAATCGTTAAATGTGTGTAAATGTTTTTTGTTTAGAGCACGGTCATTTGGTTGTATGACCAGAAAGCAGATTCTCCATTGAATGGGTTTTTAGTGCAGATTGGACACCACTTGCATTTTACTGAATAACAAATGTTAGGAATTTGATACATAGTCTTGTTTTCGTATCTACTTCAATTGCTTTAAATTTTTAAAAATCTTATTGCATTGGTCACTAAAAATAATAAATGTGCTGCACAAATTGTGGTACATGTTTCTTCCCTCTCAACAGGGAGATTCCGTTTAAATGCCTGCTATGTTTGTTCTACTTTTGAGTGTGATTTTGTTTGATGGGAAGCACTACTCCGAGCATTCTGACAATTGGAGTTATTAGGTAAGACTTCTTTGTTTTGCTGAGTCCTTGTTTTGATTGTTACCCTCATCACATATATTCATCAATTTCACAGTGGAATAATATATGTGAATAATGAAATGTGTTTAAATGTTTGTTGATTACAGCAGGGTTATCTGGTTGTATGGTCAGAAAGCAGATTCCCTATTCAATCGTCTTTTGGTGCATATTTGATACCACATGCTGAAATTGTGGTACATGTTTCTTGCCTCTGAACAGGGAGATTCCTTTTCATGACTGCTATGTTTGTTCAAACATGGAGTGTGATTTTGTTGGATGGGAACTACCACTCCAAGCACCCTGAGTATTGGAGTTATTAGGAAAGACCTCTTTCTCTTCCTAGGTGCTTCTTTTGATTGTTACCCTTATAACTTATATTCATCTCTTTTGCAGTGGAGTAATGTATTTGAATCGTTAAATGTGTGTAAATGTTTTTTGTTTAGAGCAGGGTCATCTGGTTTTATGACCAGAAGCAGATTCTTAATTCAAAGGGTTTGTTAGTGCATATTGGGCACCACTTGCATTTTACTGAATAACAAATGTTAGGAATTTGATAAATATTCTTTTTTCCGTGTCTCCTTCAATTCCTTTAAATTTTTAAAAATCTTATTGCAATGGTCAGTAAAAATAATCAATGTGCTGCACAAATTGTGGTCCATGTTTTTTCTCTCTCAACAGGGTGATTCCGTTTCATGACTGCTATGTTTATTAGAACATCGAGTGTGATTATGTTGGATGGAAATCACCACTCCGAGTGTTCTGACGATTGGAGTTATTAGAAATACTGCTTTCTTTTGCTAGGTGCTTCCTTTGATTGATACCTTTATCTTTTATATTCGTCAATTTCACAGTGGAGTAATGTATTTGATACGTGAAATGTGGGTATATGTTTGTTGTTTACAGCAGGGTCATGTGGTTGTATGGCCAATGGTCTTTTGGTGCAGATTGGACATGACATGCACCTTACTGAATAACGAATGTTCGTAATTTGATAAATCTTCTTGTTGAGGTATCTCCTTCATTTGCTTTATATTTTTTAAAATACTATTTCAATGGTCACTAAAAATAATCAATGTGCTGCACAAATTGTGGTACACGTTTCTTCCCTCTCAACAGGGAGATGCCGTTTAATGCCTGCTATGTTCTACTTTCGAGTGTAATTTTGTTGGATGGAAGCACTACTCCGAGCATTCTGACAATTGGAGTTATTAGGAATGACTTCTTTCTTATGCTAAGTCCTAGTTTTGATTGTTACCCTCATCACATATATTCATCAATTTCACAGTGGAATAATATATTTGAATCGTGAAATGTTGGTAAATATTTGTTGATTACAGGAGGGTCATCTGGTTGTATGGCCAGAAATCAGATTCCCCATTCAATTGTCTTTTGGTGCATATTTGACACCACATGCACAAATTGTGGTACATGTTTCTTGCCTCTCAACAGGGAGATTCTGTTTCATGACTGCTTTGTTTGTTCAAACATGGAGTGTGATTTTGTTGGATGGGAACTACCACTCCAAGCATCCTGAGTATTATAGTTATTATTAAAGACCTCCTTCTTTTCCTAGGTGCTTCTTTTGATTGTTACCCTTAGAACTTATATTCATCTGTTTTGCAGTGGAGTAATGTATTTGAATCGTTAAATGTGTGTAAATGTTTTTTGTTTAGAGCATGGTCATTTGGTTGTATGACCAGAAAGCAGATTCTCCATTGAATGGGTTTTTAGTGCAGATTGGACACCACTTGCATTTTACTGTATAACAAATGTTAGGAATTTGATAATTATTCTTGTTTTCGTATCTCCTTCAATTGCTTTAAATTTTTAAAAATCTTATTGCAATGGTCACTAAAACAATAAATGTGCTGCACAAATTGTGGTACATGTTTCTTCCCTCTCAACAGGGAGATTCCGTTTAATGCCTGCTATGTTCTAATTTCGAGTGTGATTTTGTTGGATGGGAAGCACTACTCCGAGCATTCTGACAATTGTAGTTATCAGGAAAGACATCTTTCTTTTGCTGAGTCCTTGTTTTGATTGTTACTCTCATCACATATATTTATCAATTTCACAGTGGAATAATATATTTGAATCGTGAAATGTGGGTAAATATTTAATGATTTCGGCAGGGTCATCTGGTTGTATGGCCAGAAAACAGATTCCCCATTCAGTCGTCTTTTGGTGCATATTTGACACAACATGTACAAATTGTGGTACATGTTTCTTGCCTCTCAACAGGGAGATTCTGTTTCATGTTTGCTATGTTTGCTCAAACATGGAGTGTGATTTTGTTGGATGGGAACTACCACTCCTAGCATCCTGAGTATTGGAGTTATTAGGAAAGACCTCCTTCTTTTCCTAGGTGCTTCTTTTGATTGTTACCCTTAGAACTTATATTCATCTGTTTTGCAGTGGAGTAATGTATTTGAATCGTTAAATGTGTGTAAATGTTTTTTGTTTAGAGCAGGGTCATCTGGTTGTATGACCAGAAAGCAGATTCTCCATTGAAAGGGTTTTTAGTGCAGATTGGACACCACTTGCATTTTACTGTATAACAAATGTTAGGAATTTGATAATTATTCTTGTTTTCGTATCTCCTTCAATTGCTTTAAATTTTTAAAAATCTTATTGCAATGGTCACTAAAACAATAAATGTGCTGCACAAATTGTGGTACATGTTTCTTCCCTCTCAACAGGGAGATTCCGTTTAATGCCTGCTATGTTCTAATTTCGAGTGTGATTTTGTTGGATGGGAAGCACTACTCCGAGCATTCTGACAATTGTAGTTATTAGGAAAGACATCTTTCTTTTGCTGAGTCCTCGTTTTGATTGTTACCCTCATCACATATATTTATCAATTTCACAGTGGAAGAATATATTTGAATCGTGAAATGTGGGTAAATGTTTGTTGATTACAGCAGGGTCATCTGGTTGTATGGCCAGAAAGCTGATTCCCCATTCAATTGTCTTTTGGTGCATATTTGACACCACATGCACAAATTGTGGTACATGTTTCTTGGCTCTCAACAGGGAGATTCTGTTTCATGACTGCTATGTTTGTTCAAACATCGATTGTGATTTTGTTGGATGGGAACTGCCACTCCAAGCACCCTGAGTATTGGAGTTATTAGGAAAGACCTCTTTCTCTTCCTAGGTGCTTCTTTTGATTGTTACCCTTATAACTTATATTCATCTGTTTCGCAGGGCAGTAATGTATTTAAATTGTTAAATGTGTGTAAATGTTTTTTGTTTAGAGCAGGGTCATCTGGTTGTATGACCAGAAAGCAGATTCTCCATTCAATGAGTTTTTAGTGCAGATTGGACACCACTTGCATTTTACTGAATAACAAATGTTAGGAATTTGATACATAGTCTTGTTTTCGTATCTACTTCAATTGCTTTAAATTTTTAAAAATCTTATTGCATTGGTCACTAAAAATAATAAATGTGCTGCACAAATTGTGGTACATGTTTCTTCCCTCTCAACAGGGAGATTCCGTTTAAATGCCTGCCATGTTTGTTCTACTTTTGAGTGTGATTTTGTTTGATGGGAAGCACTACTCCGAGCATTCTGACAATTGGAGTTATTAGGTAAGACTTCTTTGTTTTGCTGAGTCCTTGTTTTGATTGTTACCCTCATCACATATATTCATCAATTTCACAGTGGAATAATATATGTGAATAATGAAATGTGTTTAAATGTTTGTTGATTACAGCAGGGTTATCTGGTTGTATGGTCAGAAAGCAGATTCCCTATTCAATCGTCTTTTGGTGCATATTTGACACCACATGCTGAAATTGTGGTACATGTTTCTTGCCTCTGAACAGGGAGATTCTGTTTCATGACTGCTATGTTTGTTCAAACATGGAGTGTGATTTTGTTGGATGGGAACTACCACTCCAAGCACCCTGAGTATTGGAGTTATTAGGAAAGACCTCTTTCTCTTCCTAGGTGCTTCTTTTGATTGTTACCCTTATAACTTATATTCATCTCTTTTGCAGTGGAGTAATGTATTTGAATCGTTAAATGTGTGTAAATGTTTTTTGTTTAGAGCAGGGTCATCTGGTTTTATGACCAGAAGCAGATTCTTAATTCAAAGGGTTTGTTAGTGCATATTGGGCACCACTTGAATTTTACTGAATAACAAATGTTAGGAATTTGATAAATATTCTTTTTTCCGTGTCTCCTTCAATTCCTTTAAATTTTTAAAAATCTTATTGCAATGGTCAGTAAAAATAATCAATGTGCTGCACAAATTGTGGTCCATGTTTTTTCTCTCTCAACAGGGAGATTCCGTTTCATGACTGCTATGTTTATTAGAACATCGAGTGTGATTATGTTGGATGGAAATCACCACTCCGAGTGTTCTGACGATTGGAGTTATTAGAAATACTGCTTTCTTTTGCTAGGTGCTTCCTTTGATTGATACCTTTATCTTTTATATTCGTCAATTTCACAGTGGAGTAATGTATTTGATACGTGAAATGTGGGTATATGTTTGTTGTTTACAGCAGGGTCATGTGGTTGTATGGCCAATGGTCTTTTGGTGCAGATTGGACATGACATGCACCTTACTGAATAACAAATGTTCGTAATTTGATAAATCTTCTTGTTGAGGTATCTCCTTCATTTGCTTTATATTTTTTAAAATACTATTTCAATGGTCACTAAAAATAATCAATGTGCTGCACAAATTGTGGTACACGTTTCTTCCCTCTCAACAGGGAGATGCCGTTTAATGCCTGCTATGTTCTACTTTCGAGTGTAATTTTGTTGGATGGAAGCACTACTCCGAGCATTCTGACAATTGGAGTTATTAGGAATGACTTCTTTCTTATGCTAAGTCCTAGTTTTGATTGTTACCCTCATCACATATATTCATCAATTTCACAGTGGAATAATATATTTGAATCGTGAAATGTTGGTAAATATTTGTTGATTACAGCAGGGTCATCTGGTTGTATGGCCAGAAATCAGATTCCCCATTCAATTGTCTTTTGGTGCATATTTGACACCACATGCACAAATTGTGGTACATGTTTCTTGCCTCTCAACAGGGAGATTCTGTTTCATGACTGCTTTGTTTGTTCAAACATGGAGTGTGATTTTGTTGGATGGGAACTACCACTCCAAGCATCCTGAGTATTATAGTTATTATTAAAGACCTCCTTCTTTTCCTAGGTGCTTCTTTTGATTGTTACCCTTAGAACTTATATTCATCTGTTTTGCAGTGGAGTAATGTATTTGAATCGTTAAATGTGTGTAAATGTTTTTTGTTTAGAGCAGGGTCATCTGGTTGTATGACCAGAAAGCAGATTCTCCATTGAATGGGTTTTTAGTGCAGATTGGACACCACTTGCATTTTACTGTATAACAAATGTTAGGAATTTGATAATTATTCTTGTTTTCGTATCTCCTTCAATTGCTTTAAATTTTTAAAAATCTTATTGCAATGGTCACTAAAACAATAAATGTGCTGCACAAATTGTGGTACATGTTTGTTCCCTCTCAACAGGGAGATTCCGTTTAATGCCTGCTATGTTCTAATTTCGAGTGTGATTTTGTTGGATGGGAAGCACTACTCCGAGCATTCTGACAATTGTAGTTATTAGGAAAGACATCTTTCTTTTGCTGAGTCCTTGTTTTGATTGTTACCCTCATCACATATATTTATCAATTTCACAGTGGAATAATATATTTGAATCGTGAAATGTGGGTAAATGTTTGTTGATTACAGCAGGGTCATCTGGTTGTATGGCCAGAAATCAGATTCCCCATTCAAATGTCTTATGGTGCATATTTGACACCACATGCACAAATTGTGGTACATGTTTCTTGCCTCTCAACAGGGAGATTCTGTTTCATGACTGCTACGTTTGTTCAAACATGGAGTGTGATTTTGTTGGATGGGAACTACCACAGCATCCTGAGTATTGGAGTTATTAGGAAAGACCTCTTTCTTTTCCTAGGTGGTTCTTTTGATTGTTACCCTTATAACTTATATTCATCTGTTTTGCAGTGGAGTAATGTATTTGAATCGTTAAATGTGTGTAAATGTTTTTTGTTTAGAGCACGGTCATTTGGTTGTATGACCAGAAAGCAGATTCTCCATTGAATGGGTTTTTAGTGCAGATTGGACACCACTTGCATTTTACTGAATAACAAATGTTAGGAATTTGATACATAGTCTTGTTTTCGTATCTACTTCAATTGCTTTAAATTTTTAAAAATCTTATTGCATTGGTCACTAAAAATAATAAATGTGCTGCACAAATTGTGGTACATGTTTCTTCCCTCTCAACAGGGAGATTCCGTTTAAATGCCTGCTATGTTTGTTCTACTTTTGAGTGTGATTTTGTTTGATGGGAAGCACTACTCCGAGCATTCTGACAATTGGAGTTATTAGGTAAGACTTCTTTGTTTTGCTGAGTCCTTGTTTTGATTGTTACCCTCATCACATATATTCATCAATTTCACAGTGGAATAATATATGTGAATAATGAAATGTGTTTAAATGTTTGTTGATTACAGCAGGGTTATCTGGTTGTATGGTCAGAAAGCAGATTCCCTATTCAATCGTCTTTTGGTGCATATTTGATACCACATGCTGAAATTGTGGTACATGTTTCTTGCCTCTGAACAGGGAGATTCCTTTTCATGACTGCTATGTTTGTTCAAACATGGAGTGTGATTTTGTTGGATGGGAACTACCACTCCAAGCACCCTGAGTATTGGAGTTATTAGGAAAGACCTCTTTCTCTTCCTAGGTGCTTCTTTTGATTGTTACCCTTATAACTTATATTCATCTCTTTTGCAGTGGAGTAATGTATTTGAATCGTTAAATGTGTGTAAATGTTTTTTGTTTAGAGCAGGGTCATCTGGTTTTATGACCAGAAGCAGATTCTTAATTCAAAGGGTTTGTTAGTGCATATTGGGCACCACTTGCATTTTACTGAATAACAAATGTTAGGAATTTGATAAATATTCTTTTTTCCGTGTCTCCTTCAATTCCTTTAAATTTTTAAAAATCTTATTGCAATGGTCAGTAAAAATAATCAATGTGCTGCACAAATTGTGGTCCATGTTTTTTCTCTCTCAACAGGGTGATTCCGTTTCATGACTGCTATGTTTATTAGAACATCGAGTGTGATTATGTTGGATGGAAATCACCACTCCGAGTGTTCTGACGATTGGAGTTATTAGAAATACTGCTTTCTTTTGCTAGGTGCTTCCTTTGATTGATACCTTTATCTTTTATATTCGTCAATTTCACAGTGGAGTAATGTATTTGATACGTGAAATGTGGGTATATGTTTGTTGTTTACAGCAGGGTCATGTGGTTGTATGGCCAATGGTCTTTTGGTGCAGATTGGACATGACATGCACCTTACTGAATAACGAATGTTCGTAATTTGATAAATCTTCTTGTTGAGGTATCTCCTTCATTTGCTTTATATTTTTTAAAATACTATTTCAATGGTCACTAAAAATAATCAATGTGCTGCACAAATTGTGGTACACGTTTCTTCCCTCTCAACAGGGAGATGCCGTTTAATGCCTGCTATGTTCTACTTTCGAGTGTAATTTTGTTGGATGGAAGCACTACTCCGAGCATTCTGACAATTGGAGTTATTAGGAATGACTTCTTTCTTATGCTAAGTCCTAGTTTTGATTGTTACCCTCATCACATATATTCATCAATTTCACAGTGGAATAATATATTTGAATCGTGAAATGTTGGTAAATATTTGTTGATTACAGCAGGGTCATCTGGTTGTATGGCCAGAAATCAGATTCCCCATTCAATTGTCTTTTGGTGCATATTTGACACCACATGCACAAATTGTGGTACATGTTTCTTGCCTCTCAACAGGGAGATTCTGTTTCATGACTGCTTTGTTTGTTCAAACATGGAGTGTGATTTTGTTGGATGGGAACTACCACTCCAAGCATCCTGAGTATTATAGTTATTAAAGACCTCCTTCTTTTCCTAGGTGCTTCTTTTGATTGTTACCCTTAGAACTTATATTCATCTGTTTTGCAGTGGAGTAATGTATTTGAATCGTTAAATGTGTGTAAATGTTTTTTGTTTAGAGCAGGGTCATCTGGTTGTATGACCAGAAAGCAGATTCTCCATTGAATGGGTTTTTAGTGCAGATTGGACACCACTTGCATTTTACTGTATAACAAATGTTAGGAATTTGATAATTATTCTTGTTTTCGTTTCTCCTTCAATTGCTTTAAATTTTTAAAAATCTTATTGCAATGGTCACTAAAACAATAAATGTGCTGCACAAATTGTGGTACATGTTTGTTCCCTCTCAACAGGGAGATTCCGTTTAATGCCTGCTATGTTCTAATTTCGAGTGTGATTTTGTTGGATGGGAAGCACTACTCCGAGCATTCTGACAATTGTAGTTATTAGGAAAGACATCTTTCTTTTGCTGAGTCCTTGTTTTGATTGTTACCCTCATCACATATATTTATCAATTTCACAGTGGAATAATATATTTGAATCGTGAAATGTGGGTAAATGTTTGTTGATTACAGCAGGGTCATCTGGTTGTATGGCCAGAAAGCAGATTCCTCATTCAATCATCTTTTGGTGCATATTTGACACAACATGTACAAATTGTGGTACATGTTTCTTGCCTCTCAACAGGGAGATTCTGTTTCATGTTTGCTATGTTTGCTCAAACATGGAGTGTGATTTTGTTGGATGGAACTACCACTCCTAGCATCCTGAGAATTGGAGTTATTAGGAAAGACCTCCTTCTTTTCCTAGGTGCTTCTTTTGATTGTTACCCTTAGAACTTATATTCATCTGTTTTGCAGTGGAGTAATGTATTTGAATCGTTAAATGTGTGTAAATGTTTTTTGTTTAGAGCAGGGTCATCTGGTTGTATGACCAGAAAGCAGATTCTCCATTGAATGGGTTTTTAGTGCAGATTGGACACCACTTGCATTTTACTGTATAACAAATGTTAGGAATTTGATAATTATTCTTGTTTTCCTATCTCCTTCAATTGCTTTAAATTTTTAAAAATCTTATTGCAATGGTCACTAAAACAATAAATGTGCTGCACAAATTGTGGTACATGTTTGTTCCCTCTCAACAGGGAGATTCCGTTTAATGCCTGCTATGTTCTAATTTCGAGTGTGATTTTGTTGGATGGGAAGCACTACTCCGAGCATTCTGACAATTGTAGTTATTAGGAAAGACATCTTTCTTTTGCTGAGTCCTTGTTTTGATTGTTACCCTCATCACATATATTTATCAATTTCACAGTGGAATAATATATTTGAATCGTGAAATGTGGGTAAATATTTGTTGATTTCAGCAGGGTCATCTGGTTGTATGGCCAGAAAGCAGATTCCCCATTCAGTCGTCTTTTGGTGCATATTTGACACAACATGTACAAATTGTGGTACATGTTTCTTGCCTCTCAACAGGGAGATTCTGTTTCATGTTTGCTATGTTTGCTCAAACATGGAGTGTGATTTTGTTGGATGGGAACTACCACTCCTAGCATCCTGAGTATTGGAGTTATTAGGAAAGACCTCCTTCTTTTCCTAGGTGCTTCTTTGATTGTTACCCTTAGAACTTATATTCATCTGTTTTGCAGTGGAGTAATGTATTTGAATCGTTAAATGTGTGTAAATGTTTTTTGTTTAGAGCAGGGTCATCTGGTTGTATGACCAGAAAGCAGATTCTCCATTGAATGGGTTTTTAGTGCAGATTGGACACCACTTGCATTTTACTGTATAACAAATGTTAGGAATTTGATAATTATTCTTGTTTTCGTATCTCCTTCAATTGCTTTAAATTTTTAAAAATCTTATTGCAATGGTCACTAAAACAATAAATGTGCTGCACAAATTGTGGTACATGTTTCTTCCCTCTCAACAGGGAGATTCCGTTTAATGCCTGCTATGTTCTAATTTCGAGTGTGATTTTGTTGGATGGGAAGCACTACTCCGAGCATTCTGACAATTGTAGTTATTAGGAAAGACATCTTTCTTTTGCTGAGTCCTTGTTTTGATTGTTACCCTCATCACATATATTTATCAATTTCACAGTGGAATAATATATTTGAATCGTGAAATGTGGGTAAATGTTTGTTGATTACAGCAGGGTCATCTGGTTGTATGGCCAGAAATCAGATTCCCCATTCAAATGTCTTATGGTGCATATTTGACACCACATGCACAAATTGTGGTACATGTTTCTTGCCTCTCAACAGGGAGATTCTGTTTCATGACTGCTTTGTTTGTTCAAACATGGAGTGTGATTTTGTTGGATGGGAACTACCACTCCAAGCATCCTGAGTATTATAGTTATTAAAGACCTCCTTCTTTTCCTAGGTGCTTCTTTTGATTGTTACCCTTAGAACTTATATTCATCTGTTTTGCAGTGGAGTAATGTATTTGAATCGTTAAATGTGTGTAAATGTTTTTTGTTTAGAGCAGGGTCATCTGGTTGTATGACCAGAAAGCAGATTCTCCATTGAATGGGTTTTTAGTGCAGATTGGACACCACTTGCATTTTACTGTATAACAAATGTTAGGAATTTGATAATTATTCTTGTTTTCCTATCTCCTTCAATTGCTTTAAATTTTTAAAAATCTTATTGCAATGGTCAATAAAACAATAAATGTGCTGCACAAATTGTGGTACATGTTTGTTCCCTCTCAACAGGGAGATTCCGTTTAATGCCTGCTATGTTCTAATTTCGAGTGTGATTTTGTTGGATGGGAAGCACTACTCCGAGCATTCTGACAATTGTAGTTATTAGGAAAGACATCTTTCTTTTGCTGAGTCCTTGTTTTGATTGTTACCCTCATCACATATATTTATCAATTTCACAGTGGAATAATATATTTGAATCGTGAAATGTGGGTAAATGTTTGTTGATTACAGCAGGGTCATCTGGTTGTATGGCCAGAAAGCAGATTCCTCATTCAATCATCTTTTGGTGCATATTTGACACAACATGTACAAATTGTGGTACATGTTTCTTGCCTCTCAACAGGGAGATTCTGTTTCATGTTTGCTATGTTTGCTCAAACATGGAGTGTGATTTTGTTGGATGGAACTACCACTCCTAGCATCCTGAGAATTGGAGTTATTAGGAAAGACCTCCTTCTTTTCCTAGGTGCTTCTTTTGATTGTTACCCTTAGAACTTATATTCATCTGTTTTGCAGTGGAGTAATGTATTTGAATCGTTAAATGTGTGTAAATGTTTTTTGTTTAGAGCAGGGTCATCTGGTTGTATGACCAGAAAGCAGATTCTCCATTGAATGGGTTTTTAGTGCAGATTGGACACCACTTGCATTTTACTGTATAACAAATGGTAGGAATTTGATAATTATTCTTATTTTCGTATCTCCTTCAATTGCTTTAAATTTTTAAAAATCTTGTTGCAATGGTCACTAAAACAATAAATGTGCTGCACAAATTGTGGTACATGTTTGTTCCCTCTCAACAGGGAGATTCCGTTTAATGCCTGCTATGTTCTAATTTCGAGTGTGATTTTGTTGGATGGGAAGCACTACTCCGAGCATTCTGACAATTGTAGTTATTAGGAAAGACATCTTTCTTTTGCTGAGTCCTTGTTTTGATTGTTACCCTCATCACATATATTTATCAATTTCACAGTGGAATAATATATTTGAATCGTGAAATGTGGGTAAATATTTGTTGATTTCAGCAGGGTCATCTGGTTGTATGGCCAGAAAGCAGATTCCCCATTCAGTCGTCTTTTGGTGCATATTTGACACAACATGTACAAATTGTGGTACATGTTTCTTGCCTCTCAACAGGGAGATTCTGTTTCATGACTGCTACGTTTGTTCAAACATGGAGTGTGATTTTGTTGGATGGGAACTACCACAGCATCCTGAGTATTGGAGTTATTAGGAAAGACCTCTTTCTTTTCCTAGGTGGTTCTTTTGATTGTTACCCTTATAACTTATATTCATCTGTTTCGCAGTGGAGTAATGTATTTGAATCGTTAAATGTGTGTAAATGTTTTTTGTTTAGAGCACGGTCATTTGGTTGTATGACCAGAAAGCAGATTCTCCATTGAATGGGTTTTTAGTGCAGATTGGACACCACTTGCATTTTACTGAATAACAAGTGTTAGGAATTTGATAATTATTCTTGTTTTCGTATCTCCTTCAATTGCTTTAAATTTTTAAAAATCTTATTGCAATGGTCACTAAAACAATACATGTGCTGCACAAATTGTGGTACATGTTTCTTCCCTCTCAACAGGGAGATTCCGTTTAGTGCCTGCTATGTTCTAATTTCGAGTGTGATTTTGTTGGATGGGACGCACTACTCCGAGCATTCTGACAATTGTAGTTATCAGGAAAGACATCTTTCTTTTGCTGAGTCCTTGTTTTGATTGTTACTCTCATCACATATATTTATCAATTTCACAGTGGAATAATATATCTGAATCGTGAAATGTGGGTAAATGTTTGTTGATTACAGCAGGGTCATCTGGTTGTATGGCCAGAAATCAGATTCCCCATTCGTTCGTCTTATGGTGCATATTTGACACCACATGCACAAATGGTGGTACATGTTTCTTGCCTCTCAACAGGGAGATTCTGTTTCATGACTGCTATGTTTGTTCAAACATGGAGTGTGATTTTGTCGGATGGGAACTACCACTCCAAGCACCGTGAGTATTGGAGTTATTAGGAAAGACCTCTTTCTTTTCCTAGGTGGTTCTTTTGACTGTTACCCTTAGAACTTATATTCATCTGTTTCGCAGTGGAGTAATGTATTTGAATCGTTAAATGTGTGTAAATGTTTTTTGTTTAGAGCACGGTCATTTGGTTGTATGACCAGAAAGCAGATTCTCCATTGAATGGGTTTTTAGTGCAGATTGGACACCACTTGCATTTTACTGAATAACAAGTGTTAGGAATTTGATAATTATTCTTGTTTTCGTATCTCCTTCAATTGCTTTAAAATTTTAAAAATCTTATTGCAATGGTCACTAAAAATAATCAATGTGCTGCACAAATAGTGATCCATGTTTCGTCTCTCTCAACAAGGAGATTCCGTTTCATGACTGCTATGTTTATTCAAACATCGAGTGTGATTATGTTGGATGGAAATCATCACTCCGAGCGTTCTGACGATTGGAGTTATTAGAAATACTGTTTTCTTATGCTAGGTGCTTCCTTTGATTGATACCTTTATCAGTTATATTCGTCAATTTCACAGTGGAGTAATGTATTTGATTCGTGAAATGTTGGTAAATGTTTGTTGTTTAGAGCAGGGTCATGTGGTTGTATGGCCAGAAAGCAGATTCTCTATTCAATGGTCTTTTGATGCAGATTGGACCCCACATGCTCATTACTGAATAACGAATGTTCGGAATTTAATAAATCTTCTTGTTTAGGTATCTCTTTCGTTTGCTTTTTATTTTTAAAAATTTTATTGCAATTTTCACTAAAAATAATCAATGTGCTGCACAAATTGTGGAACATGTTTCTTCCCTCTCAACAGGGAAATTCTGTTTAATGCCTGCTATGTTTGTTCTACTTTTGAGTGTGATTTTGTTGGATGGGAAGTACTACTTCGAGCATTCTGACAATTGGAGTTATTGGCAATGACTTCTTTCTTTTGCTGAGTCCTTGTTTTGATTGTTACCCTCATCACATATATTCATCAATTTCACAGTGGAATAATATATTTGAATCGTGAAATGTGGGTAAATATTTATTGATTACAGCAGGGTCATCTGGTTGTATGCCCAGAGAGCAGATTCCCCATTCAGTCGTCTTTTAGTGCATATTTGACACCACATGCACAAATTGTGGTACATGCTTCTTGCCTCTCAACAGGGAGATTCTCTTTCATGTTTCCTATGTTTGCTCAAACATGGAGTGTGATTTTGTTGGATGGGAACTACCACTCCAAGCATCCTGAGCATTGGAGTTATTAGGAAAGACCTCTTTCTTTTCCTAGGTGCTTCTTTTGATTGTTACCCTTAGAACTTATATTCATCTGTTTTGCAGTGGAGTAATGTATTTGAATCGTTAAATGTGTGTAAATGTTTTTTGTTTAGAGCAGGGTCATCTGGTTGTATGACCAGAAAGCAGATTCTCCATTGAATGGCTTTTTACTGCAGATTGGACACCACTTGCATTTTACTGAATAACTAATGTTAGGAATTTGATAATTATTCTTGTTTTCGTATCTACTTCAATTGCTTTAAATTTTTAAAAATCTTATTGCAATGGTCACTAAAACAATAAATGTGCTGCACAAATTGTGGTACATGTTTCTTTCCTCTCAACAGGGAGATTCCGTTTAATGCCTGCTATGTTCTAATTTCGAGTGTGATTTTGTTGGATGGGAAGCACTACTCTGAGCATTCTGACAATTGTAGTTATTAGGAAAGACATCTTTCTTTTTCTGAGTCCTTGTTTTGATTGTTACCCTCATCACATATATTTATCAATTTCACAGTGGAATAATATATTTGAATCGTGAAATGTGGGTAAATGTTTGTTGATTACAGCAGGGCCATCTGGTTGTATGGCCAGAAATCAGATTCCCCATTCAATCGTCTTATGGTGCATATTTGACACCACATGCACAAATTGTGGTAAATGTTTCTTGCCTCTCAACAGGGAGATTCAGTTTTATGACTACTATGTTTGTTCAAACATGGAGTGTGATTTTGTTGGATGGGAACTACCACTCCAAGCATCCTGTGTATAGGAGTTATTGGTAAATACCTCCTTCTTTTCCTAGGTGCTTCTTTTGATTTTTACCCTTATAACTTATACTCATCTGTTTCGCAGTGGAGTAATGTATTTGAATCGTGAAATGTGGGTAAATGTTTTTTTGTTTAGAGCAGGGTCATCTGGTTGTACGACCACTAAGCAGATTCTCCATTGAATGGGTTTTTAGTGCAGATTGGACACCACTTGCATTTGACTGAATAACAAGTGTTAGGAATTTGATAATTATTCTTGTTTTCGTATCTCCTTCAGTAGCTTTAAATTTTTAAAAATCTTATTGCAATGGTCACTAAAAATAATCAATGTGCTGCACAAATAGTGGTCCATGTTTCTTCTCTCTCAACAAGGAGATTCCGTTTCATGACTGCTGTGTTTATTCAAACATCGAGTGTGATTATGTTGGATGGAAATCACCACACCGAGCATTCTGACGATTGGAGTTATTAGATATGCAGTTTTCTTTTGCTAGGTGCTTCCTTTGATTGATACCTTTATCACTTATATTCGTCAATTTCACAGTGGAGTAATGTATTTGATTCGTGAAATGTGGGTAAATGTTTGTTGTATACAGCAGGGTCATTTGGTTGTATGGCCAGAAAGCAGATTCTCTATTCATTGGTCTTTGGTGCAGATTGGACACCACATGCACTTTACTGAATAACGAATGTTCGGAATTTGATAAATCTTCTTGTTTAGGTATCTCTTTCATTTGCTTTTTATTTTTAAAAATTTTATTGCTATGGTCACTAAAAATAATCAATGGCTGCACAAATTGTGGAACATGTTTCTTCCCTCTAAACCGGGAAATTCTGTTTAATGCCTGCTATGTTTGTTCTACTTTTGAGTGTGATTTTGTTGGATGGGAAGTACTACCTCGAGCATTCTGACAATTGGAGTTATTAGCAATGACTTCTTTCTTTTGCTGAGGCCTTGTTTTGATTGTTACCCTCATCACAATATTCATCAATTTCACAGTGGAAGAATATATTTGAATCGTGAAATGTGGGTAAATATTTGTTGATTTCAGCAGGGTCATCTGGTTGTATGGCCAGAAAGCAGATTCCCCATTCAGTCGTCTTTTGGTGCATATTTGACACCACATGTACAAATTGTGGTACATGTTTCTTGCCTCTCAACAGGGAGATTCTGTTTCATGTTTGCTATGTTTGCTCAAACATGGGGTGTGATTTTGTTGGATGGGAACTACCACTCCAAGCATCCTGAGTATTGGAGTTATTAGGAAAGACCTCTTTCTTTTCCTAGGTGCTTCTTTTGATTGTTACCCTTAGAACTTATATTCATCTGTTTTGCAGTGGAGTAATGTATTTGAATCGTTAAGTGTGTGTAAATGTTTTTTGTTTAGAGCAGGGTCATCTGGTTGTATGACCAGAAAGCAGATTCTCCATTGAATGGGTTTTTAGTGCAGATTGCACACCACTTGCATTTTACTGTATAACAAATGTTAGGAATTTGATAATTATTCTTGTTTTCGTATCTCCTTCAATTGGTTTAAATTTTTAAAAATCTTATTGCAATGGTCACTAAAACAATAAATGTGCTGCACAAATTGTGGTACATGTTTCTTCCCTCTCAACAGGGAGATTCCGTTTAATGCCTGCTATGTTCTAATTTCGAGTGTGATTTTGTTGGATGGGAAGCACTACTCCGAGCATTCTGACAACTGTAGTTATTAGGAAAGACATCTTTCTTTTGCTGAGTCCATGTTTTGATTGTTACCCTCATCACATATATTTATCAATTTCACAGTGGAATAATATATTTGAAGCGTGAAATGTGGGTAAAAGTTTGTTGATTACAGCAGGGTCATCTGGTTGTATGGCCAGAAATCGGATTCCCCATTCAATCGTCTTTTGGTGCATATTTGAAACCACATGCACAAATTTTGGTACATGTTTCTTGCCTCTCAACAGGGAGATTCTGTTTCATGACTGCTATGTTTGTTCAAACATGGAGTGTGATTTTGTTGGATTGGAACTACCACTCCAAGCATCCTGAGTATAGGAGTTATTGGTAAAGACCTCCTCATTTTCCTAGGTGCTTCTTTTGATTTTTACCCTTATAACTTATACTCATCTGTTTCGCAGTGGAGTAATGTATTTGAATCGTTAAATGTGTGTAAATGTTTTTTGTTTAGAGCAGGGTCATCTGGTTGTACGACCAGAAAGCAGATTCTCCATTGAATGGGTTTTTAGTGCAGATTGGACACCACTTGCATTGTACTGAATAACAAGTGTTAGGAATTTGATAATTATTCTTGTTTTCGTATCTCCTTCAATTGCTTTAAATTATTAAGAATAATATTCCAATGGACACTAAAAATAATCAATGTGCTGCACAAATTGTGGTACATGTTTCTTCTCTCTCAACAGGGAGATTCCGTTTCATGACTGCTATGTTTATTCAAATATCAAGTGTGACTATGTTGGATGGAAATCACCACTCCGAGCGTTCTGACGATTGGAGTTGTTAGAAATACTGTTTTCTTTTGCTAGGTGCTTCCTTTGATTGATACCTTTATCACTTATATTCGTCAATTTCACAGTGGAGTAATGTATTTGATTAGTGAAATGTGGGTAAATGTTTGTTGTTTACAGCAGGGTCATCTGGTTGTACGGCCAGAAAGCAGATTCTCTATTCAATGGTCTTTTGGTGCAGATTGGACACCACATGCACCTTACTGAATAACAAATGTTCGGAATTTGATAAATCTTCTTGTGGAGGTATCTCCTTCATTTGCTTTATATTTTTTAAAATATTATTGCAATGGTCACTAAAAATAATAAATGTGCTTCACAAATTGTGGTACATGTTTCTTCCCTCTCAACAGGGAGATTCCGTTTAATGCCTGCTATGTTCTACTTTCGAGTGTAATTTTGTTGGATGGAAGCACTACTCTGAGCATTCTGACAATTGGAGTTATTAGGAAAGACTTCTTTCATTTGCTGAGTCCTTGTTTTGATTGTTACCCTCATCACATATATTCATCAATTTCACAGTGGAATAATATAGTTGAATAATGAAATGTGTTTAAATATTTGTTGATTACAGCAGGGTCATCTGGTTGTATGGCCATAAAGCAGATTCCCCATTCAATCGTCTTTTGGTGCATATTTAAAACCACACGCACAAATTGTGGTACATGTTTCTTGCCTCTCAACAGGGAGATTCTATTTCATGACTGCTATGTTTGTTCAAACATGGATTGTGATTTTGTTGGATGGGAACTACCACTCCAAGCATCCTGAGTATTCGAGTTATTAGGAAAGACCTCTTTCTTTTCCTAGGTGCTTCTTTTGATTGTTACCCTTATAACTTATATTCATCTGTTTCGCAGTGGAGTAATGTATGTGAATCGTTAAGTGTGTGTAAATGTTTTTTGTTTAGAGCACGGTCATTTGGTTGTATGACCAGAAAGCAGATCCTCCATTGAATGGGTTTTTAGTGCAGATTGGACACCACTTGCATTTTACTGAATAACAAATGTTAGGAATTTGATAAATAGTCTTGTTTTCGTATCTACTCCAATTGCTTTAAATTTTTAAAAATCTTATTGCAGTGGTCACTAAAAATAATCAATGTGCTGCACAAATAGTGGTCCATGTTTCTTCTCTCTCAACAAGGAGATTCCGTTTCATGACTGCTATGTTTAATCAAACATCGAGTGTGATTAAGTTGGAAGGAAATCACCACTCCGAGCGTTCTGACGATTGGAGTTATTAGAAATACTCTTTTTCTTTTGCTAGGTGCTTCCTTTGATTGATACCTTTATCAGTTATATTCGTCAATTTCACAGTGGAGTAATGTATTTGATTCGTGAAATCTGGGTAAATGTTTGTTGTTTACAGCAGGGTCATCTGGTTGTATGGCCGGAAAGCAGATTCTCTATTCAATGGTCTTTTGGTGCAGATTGGATACCACATGCACCTTACTGAATAACAAATATTCGGAATTTGATAAATCTTCTTGTTGAGGTATCACCTTCATTTGCTTTATATTTTTTGAAATATTATTGCAATGGTCACTAAAAATAATAAATGTGCTGCACAAATTGTGGTACATGTTTCTTCCCTCTCACCAGGGAGATTCCGTTTAATGCCTGCTATGTTCTACTTTCGAGTGTAATTTTGTTGGATGGAAACACTACTCCGAGCATTCTGACAATTGGAGTTATTAGGAAAGACTTCTTTCTTTTGCTGAGTCCTTGTTTTGATTGTTACCCTCATCACATATATTCATCAATTTCACTGTGGAATAATATAGTTGAATAATGAAATGAGTTTAAATATTTGTTGATTACAGCAGGGTCATCTGGTTGTATTGCCAGAAAGCAGATTCCCCATTCAACCGTCTTTTGGTGCATATTTGACACCACATGCACAAATTGTGGTACATGTTTCTTGCCTCTCAACAGGGAGATTCTATTTCATGACTGCTATGTTTGCTCAAACATGGAGTGTGATTTTGTTGGATGGGAACTACCACTCCAAGCATCCTGAGCATTGGAGTTATTAGGAAAGACCTTTTTCTTTTCCTAGGTGCTTCATTTGATTGTTACCCTTAGAACTTATATTCATCTGTTTTGCAGTGGAGTAATGTATTTGAATCGTTAAATGTGTGTAAATGTTTTTTGTTTAGAGCAGGGTCATCTGCTTGTATGACCAGAAAGCAGATTCTCCATTGAATGGGTTTTTAGTGCAGATTGGACACCACTTGCATTTTACTGTATAACAAATGTTAGGAATTTGATAATTATTCTTGTTTTCGTATCTCCTTCAATTGCTTTAAATTTTTAAAAATCTTATTGCAATGGTCACTAAAACAATAAATGTGCTGCACAAATTGTGGTACATGTTTCTTCCCTCTCAACAGGGAGATTCCGTTTAATGCCTGCTATGTTCTAATTTCGAGTGTGATTTTGTTGGATGGGAAGCACTACTCCGAGCATTCTGACAATTGTAGTTATTAGGAAAGACATCTTTCTTTTGCTGAGTCCTTGTTTTGATTGTTACCCTCATCACATATATTTATCAATTTCACAGTGGAATAATATATTTGAATCGTGAAATGTGGGTAAATGTTTGTTGATTACAGCAGGGTCATCTGGTTGTATGGCCAGAAATCAGATTCCCCATTCAAATGTCTTATGGTGCATATTTGACACCACATGCACAAATTGTGGTACATGTTTCTTGCCTCTCAACAGGGAGATTCTGTTTCATGACTGCTACGTTTGTTCAAACATGGAGTGTGATTTTGTTGGATGGGAACTACCACAGCATCCTGAGTATTGGAGTTATTAAGAAAGACCTCTTTCTTTTCCTAGGTGGTTCTTTTGATTGTTACCCTTATAACTTATATTCATCTGTTTCGCAGGGCAGTAATGTATTTAAATTGTTAAATGTGTGTAAATGTTTTTTGTTTAGAACAGGGTCATCTGGTTGTATGACCAGAAAGCAGATTCTCCATTCAATGAGTTTTTAGTGCAGATTGGACACCACTTGCATTTTACTGAATAACAAATGTTAGGAATTTGATAAATAGTCTTGTTTTCGTATCTACTCCAATTGCTTTAAATTTTTAAAAATCTTATTGCAGTGGTTACTAAAAATAATAAATGTGCTGCACAAATTGTGGTACATTTTTCTTCCCTCTCAACAGGGAGATTCCGTTTAAATGCCTGCTATGTTTGTTCTACTTTTGAGTGTGATTTTGTTTGATGGGAAGTACTACTCCGAGCATTCTGACAATTGGAGTTATTAGGAAAGACTTCTTTCTTTTGCTGAGTCCTTGTTTTGATTGTTACTCTCATCACATATATTCATCAATTTCACAGGGGAATAATATATTTGAATAATGAAATGTGTTTAAATGTTTGTTGATTACATCAGGGTCATCTGGTTGTATGGCCAGAAAGCAGATTCCCTATTCAATCGGTTTTTCTTGCAT
The DNA here is from genome assembly GCF_023897955.1 of Schistocerca gregaria. NCBI lineage: Eukaryota > Metazoa > Arthropoda > Insecta > Orthoptera > Acrididae > Schistocerca > Schistocerca gregaria. The sequence goes on along the minus strand of NW_026061795.1, from coordinate 12,426,873 downwards.
ATTTGACACCACACGCAGAAATTGTGGTACATGTTTCTTGCCTCTCAACAGGGAGATTGTGTTACATGTTTGCTATGTTTGCTCAAACATGGAGTGTGATTTTGTTGGATGGGAACTACCACTCCCAGCATCCTGAGTATTGGAGTTATTAGGAAAGACCTCTTTCTTTTCCTAGGTGCTTCTTTTGATTGTTACCCTTAGAACTTATATTCATCTGTTTTGCAGTGGAGTAATGTATTTGAATCGTTAAATGTGTGTAAATGTTTTTTGTTTAGAGCAGGGTCATCTGGTTGTATGACCAGAAAGCAGATTCTCCATTGAATGGGTTTTTAGTGCAGATTGGACACCACTTGCATTTTACTGTATAATAAATGTTAGGAATTTGATAATTATTCTTGTTTTCGTATCTCCTTCAGTAGCTTTAAATTTAAAAAATCTTATTGCAATGGTCACTAAAAATAATCAATGTGCTGCACAAATAGTGGTCCATGTTTCTTCTCTCTCAACAAGGAGATTCCGTTTCATGACTGCTATGTTTATTCTAACATCGAGTGTGATTATGTTGGATGGAAATCACCACTCCGAGCGTTCTGACGATTGGAGTTATTAGAAATGCTGTTTTCTTTTGCTAGGTGCTTCCTTTGATTGATACCTTTATCAGTTATATTCGTCAATTTCGCAGTGGAGTAATGTATTTGATTCGTGAAATGTGGGAAAATGTTTGTTGTTTACAGCAGGGTCATGTGGTTGTATGGCCAGAAAGCAGATTCTCTATTCAATGGTCTTTTGGTGCAGATTGGACCCCACATGCACTTTACTGAATAACGAATGTTCGGAATTTGATAAATCTTCTTGTTTAGGTATCTCTTTCATTTGCTTTTTATTTTTAAAAATTTTATTGCAATGGTCACTAAAAATAATCAATGGCTGCACAAATTGTGGAACATGTTTCTTCCCTCTAAACAGGGAAATTCTGTTTAATGCCTGCTATGTTTGTTCTACTTTTGGGTGTGATTTTGTTGGATGGGAAGTACTACCTCGAGCATTCTGACAATTGGAGTTATTAGCAATGACTTCTTTCTTTTGCTGAGGCCTTGTTTTGATTGTTACCCTCATCACATATATTCATCAATTTCACAGTGGAAGAATATATTTGAATCGTGAAATGTGGGTAAATATTTGTTGATTTCAGCAGGGTCATCTGGTTGTATGGCCAGAAAGCAGATTCCCCATTCAGTCGTCTTTTGGTGCATATTTGACCCCACATGTACAAATTGTGGTACATGTTTCTTGCCTCTCAACAGGGAGATTCTGTTTCATGTTTGCTATGTTTGTTCAAACATGGAGTGTGATTTTGTTGGATGGGGACTACCACTCCAAGCATCCTGAGTATAGGTGTTATTGGGAAAGACCTCCTTCTTTTCCTAGGTGCTTCTTTTGATTGTTACCCTTAGAACTTATATTCATCTGTTTTGCAGTGGAGTAATGTATTTGAATCGTTAAATGTGTGTAAATGTTTTTTGTTTAGAGCAGGGTCATCTGGTTGTATGACCAGAAAGCAGATTCTCCATTGAATGGGTTTTTAGTGCAGATTGCACACCACTTGCATTTTACTGTATAACAAATGTTAGGAATTTGATAATTATTCTTGTTTACGTATCTCCTTCAATTGGTTTAAATTTTTAAAAATCTTATTGCAATGGTCACTAAAACAATAAATGTGCTGCACAAATTGTGGTACATGTTTCTTCCCTCTCAACAGGGAGATTCCTTTTAATGCCTGCTATGTTCTAATTTCGAGTGTGATTTTGTTGGATGGGAAGCACTACTCCGAGCATTCTGACAACTGTAGTTATTAGGAAAGACATCTTTCTTTTGCTGAGTCCATGTTTTGATTGTTACCCTCATCACATATATTTATCTATTTCACAGTGGAATAATATATTTGAAGCGTGAAATGTGGGTAAAAGTTTGTTGATTACAGCAGGGTCATCTGGTTGTATGGCCAGAAATCGGATTCCCCATTCAATCGTCTTTTGGTGCATATTTGAAACTACATGCACAAATTTTGGTACATGTTTCTTGCTTCTCAACAGGGAGATTCTGTTTCATGACTGCTATGTTTGTTCAAACATGGAGTGTGATTTTGTTGGATTGGAACTACCACTCCAAGCATCCTGAGTATAGGAGTTATTGGTAAAGACCTCCTCCTTTTCCTAGGTGCTTCTTTTGATTTTTACCCTTATAACTTATACTCATCTGTTTCGCAGTGGAGTAATGTATTTGAATCGTTAAATGTGTGTAAATGTTTTTTGTTTAGAGCAGGGTCATCTGGTTGTACGACCAGAAAGCAGATTCTCCATTGAATGGGTTTTTAGTGCAGATTGGACACCACTTGCATTTTACTGAATAACAAATGTTAGGAATTTGATAATTATTCTTGCTTTCGTATCTCGTTCAATTGCTTTAAATTATTAAGAGTAATATTCCAATGGACACTAAAAATAATCAATGTGCTGCACAAATTGTGGTACATGTTTCTTCTCTCTCAACAGGGAGATTCCGTTTCATGACTGCTATGTTTATTCAAATATCAAGTGTGACTATGTTGGATGGAAATCACCACTCCGAGCGTTCTGACGATTGAAGTTGTTAGAAATACTGTTTTCTTTTGGTAGGTGCTTCCTTTGATTGATACCTTTATCCCTTATATTCGTCAATTTCACAGTGGAATAATATATTTGAATCGTGAAATGTGGGTAAATGTTTGTTGATTACAGCAGGGTCATCTGGTTGTATGGCCAGTAATCAGATTCCCCATTCAATCGTCTTATGGTGCATATTTGACACAACATGCACAAATTGTGGTACATGTTTCTTGCCTCACAACAGGGACATTCTTTTCCATGACTGCTATGTTTGTTCAAACATGGAGTGTGATTTTGTTGGATGGGAACTACCACTCCAAGCATCCTGAGTGTAGGAGTTATTGGTAAAGACCTCCTTCTTTTCCTAGGTGCATCTTTTGATTTTTACCCTTATAACTTATACTCATCTGTTTCGCAGTGGAGTAATGTATTTGAATCGTTAAATGTGTGTAAATGTTTTTTGTTTAGAGCAGGGTCATCTGGTTGTACGACCAGAAAGCAGATTCTCCATTGAATGGGTTTTTAGTGCAGATTGGACACCACTTGCATTTTACTGAATAACAAATGTTAGGAATTTGATAATTATTCTTGCTTTCGTATCTCGTTCAATTGCTTTAAATTATTAAGAGTAATATTCCAATGGACACTAAAAATAAACAATGTGCTGCACAAATTGTGGTACATGTTTCTTCTCTCTCAACAGGGAGATTCCGTTTCATGACTGCTATGTTTATTCAAACGTCAAGTGTGATAATGTTGGATGGAAATCACCACTCCGAGCGTTCTGACGATTGGAGTTATTAGAAATACAGTTTTCTTTTGCTAGGTGCTTCCTTTGATTGATACCTTTATCACATTTATTCGTCAATTTCACAGTGGAGTAATGTATTTGATTCGTGAAATGTGGGTAAATGTTTGTTGTTTAGAGCAGGGTCATGTGGTTGTATGGCCAGAAAGCAGATTCTCTATTCAATGGTCTTTTGGTTCAGATTGGACACCACATGCACTTTACTGAATAACGAATGTTCGGAATTTGATAAATCTTCTTGTTTTGGTATCTCTTTCATTTGCTTTTTATTTTTGATAATTTTATTGCAATGGTCACTAAAAATAAACAATGTGCTGCACAAATTGTGGAACATGTTTCTTCCCTCTCAACAGGGAAATTCTGTTTAATGCCTGCTATGTTTGTTCTACTTTTGAGTGTGATTTTGTTGGATGGGAAGTACTACTTCGAGCATTCTGACAATTGGAGTTATTAGCAATGACTTCTTTCTTTTGCTGAGTCCTTGTTTTGATTGTTACCCTCATCACATATATTCATCAATTTCACAGTGGAATAATATATTTGATTCGTGAAATGTGAATAAATATTTATTGATTACAGCAGGGTCATCTGGTTGTATGCCCAGAAAGCAGATTCCCCATTCAGTCGTCTTTTAGTGCATATTTGACACCACATGCACAAATTGTGGTACATGTTTCTTGCCTCTCAACAGGGAGATTCTGTTTCATGTTTGCTATGTTTGCTCAAACATGGAGTGTGATTTTGTTGGATGGGAACTACCACTCCAAGCATCCTGAGCATTGGAGTTATTAGGAAAGACCTCTTTCTTTTCCTAGGTGCTTCTTTTGATTGTTACCCTTAGAACTTATATTCATCTGTTTTGCAGTGGAGTAATGTATTTGAATCGTTAAATGTGTGTAAATGTTTTTTGTTTAGAGCAGGGTCATCTGGTTGTATGACCAGAAAGCAGATTCTCCATTGAATGGGTTTTTACTGCAGATTGGACACCACTTGCATTTTACTGAATAACTAATGTTAGGAATTTGATAATTATTCTTGTTTTCGTATCTACTTCAATTGCTTTAAATTTTTAAAAATATTATTGCAATGGTCACTAAAACAATAAATGTGCTGCACAAATTGTGGTACATGTTTCTTTCCTCTCAACAGGGAGATTCCGTTTAATGCCTGCTATGTTCTAATTTCGAGTGTGATTTTGTTGGATGGGAAGCACTACTCCTAGCATTCTGAATATTGTAGTTATTAGGAAAGACATCTTTCTTTTTCTGAGTCCTTGTTTTGATTGTTACCCTCATCACATATATTTATCAATTTCACAGTGGAATAATATATTTGAATCGTGAAATGTGGGTAAATGTTTGTTGATTACAGCAGGGCCATCTGGTTGTATGGCCAGAAATCAGATTCCCCATTCAATCGTCTTATGGTGCATATTTGACACCACATGCACAAATTGTGGTAAATGTTTCTTGCCTCTCAACAGGGAGATTCTGTTTCATGACTGCTATGTTTGTTCAAACATGGAGTGTGATTTTGTTCGATGGGAACTACCACTCCAAGCATCCTGAGTATAGGAGTTATTGGTAAAGACCTCCTTCTTTTCCTAGGTGCTTCTTTTGAATTTTACCCTTATAACTTATACTCATCTGTTTCGCAGTGGAGTAATGTATTTGAATCGTTAAATGTGTGTAAATGTTTTTTGTTTAGAGCAGGGTCATCTGGTTGTACGACCAGAAAGCAGATTCTCCATTGAATGGGTTTTTAGTGCAGATTGGACACCACTTGCATTTTACTGAATAACAAGTGTTAGGAATTTGATAATTATTCTTGTTTTCGTATCTCCTTCAATTGCTTTAAATTTTTAAAAATCTTATTGCAATGGTCACTAAAAATAATCAATGTGCTGCACAAATAGTGGTCCATGTTTCTTCTCTCTCAACAAGGAGATTCCGTTTCATGACTGCTATGTTTATTCTAACATCGAGTGTGATTATGTTGGATGGAAATCACCACTCCGAGCGTTCTGACGATTGGAGTTATTAGAAATACTGTTTTCTTTTGCTAGGTGCTTCCTTTGATTGATACCTTTATCAGTTATATTCATCAATTTCGCAGTGGAGTAATGTATTTGATTCGTGAAATGTGGGAAAATGTTTGTTGTTTACAGCAGGGTCATGTGGTTGTATGGCCAGAAAGCAGATTCTCTATTCAATGGTCTTTTGGTGCAGATTGGACACCACATGCACTTTACTGAATAACGAATGTTCGGAATTTGATAAATCTTCTTGTTTAGGTATCTCTTTCATTTGCTTTTTATTTTTAAAAATTTTATTGCAATGGTCACTAAAAATAATCAATGTGCTGCACAAATTGTGGAACATGTTTCTTCCCTCTAAACAGGGAAATTCTGTTTAATGCCTGCTATGTTTGTTCTACTTTTGAGTGTGATTTTGTTGGATGGGAAGTACTACCTCGAGCATTCTGACAATTGGAGTTATTAGCAATGACTTCTTTCTTTTGCTGAGGCCTTGTTTTGATTGTTACCCTCATCACATATATTCATCAATTTCACAGTGGAAGAATATATTTGAATCGTGAAATGTGGGTAAATATTTGTTGATTTCAGCAGGGTCATCTGGTTGTATGGCCAGAAAGCAGATTCCCCATTCAGTCGTCTTTTGGTGCATATTTGACACCACATGTACAAATTGTGGTACATGTTTCTTGCCTCTCAACAGGGAGATTCTGTTTCATGTTTGCTATGTTTGCTCAAACATGGGGTGTGATTTTGTTGGATGGGAACTACCACTCCAAGCATCCTGAGTATTGGAGTTATTAGGAAAGACCTCTGTCTTTTCCTAGGTGCTTCTTTTGATTGTTACCCTTAGAACTTATATTCATCTGTTTTGCAGTGGAGTAATGTATTTGAATCGTTAAATGTGTGTAAATGTTTTTTGTTTAGAGCAGGGTCATCTGGTTGTATGACCAGAAAGCAGATTCTCCATTGAATGGGTTTTTAGTGCAGATTGGACACCACTTGCATTTTACTGTATAACAAATGTTAGGAATTTGATAATTATTCTTGTTTTCGTATCTCCTTCAATTGCATTAAATTTTTAAAAATCTTATTGCAATGGTCACTAAAAATAATCAATGTGCTGCACAAATTGTGGTACATGTTTCTTCCCTCTCAACAGGGAGATTCCGTTTAATGCCTGCTATGTTCTAATTTCGAGTGTGATATTGTTGGATGGGAAGCACTAATCCGAGCATTCTGACAACTGTAGTTATTAGGAAAGACATCTTTCTTTTGCTGAGTCCTTGTTTTGATTGTTACCCTCATCACATATATTTATCAATTTCACAGTGGAATAATATATTTGAATCGTGAAATGTCTAAAAATTTGTTGATTATAGCAGGGTCATCTGGTTGTATGGCCAGAAATCAGATTCCCCATTCAATCGTCTTTTGGTGCATATTAGAAACCACATGCACAAATTTTGGTACATGTTTCTTGCCTCTCAACAGGGAGATTCTGTTTCATGACTGCTATGTTTGTTCAAACATGGAGTGTGATTTTGTTGGATTGGAACTACCACTCCAAGCATCCTGAGTATAGGAGTTATTGGTAAAGACCTCCTCCTTTTCCTAGGTGCTTCTTTTGATTTTTACCCTTATAACTTATACTCATCTGTTTCGCAGTGGAGTAATGTATTTGAATCGTTAAATGTGTGTAAATGTTTTTTGTTTAGAGCAGGGTCATCTGGTTGTACGACCAGAAAGCAGATTCTCCATTGAATGGGTTTTTACTGCAGATTGGACACCACTTGCATTTTACTGAATAACAAATGTTAGGAATTTGATAATTATTCTTGCTTTCGTATCTCGTTCAATTGCTTTAAATTATTAAGAATAATATTCCAATGGACACTAAAAATAATCAATGTGCTGCACAAATTGTGGTACATGTTTCTTCTCTCTCAACAGGGAGATTCCGTTTCATGACTGCTATGTTTATTCAAATATCAAGTGTGACTATGTTGGATGGAAATCACCACTCCGAGCGTTCTGACGATTGAAGTTGTTAGAAATACTGTTTTCTTTTGCTAGGTGCTTCCTTTGATTGATACCTTTATCACTTATATTCGTCAATTTCACAGTGGAGTAATGTATTTGATTAGTGAAATGTGGGTAAATGTTTGTTGTTTACAGCAGGGTCATCTGGTTGTATGGCCAGAAAGCAGATTCTCTATTCAATGGTCTTTTGGTTCAGATTGGACACCACATGCACTTTACTGAATAACGAATGTTCGGAATTTGATAAATCTTCTTGTTTTGGTATCTCTTTCATTTGCTTTTTATTTTTGATAATTTTATTGCAATGGTCCCTAAAAATAATAAATGTGCTGCACAAATTGTGGAATACGTTTCTTCCCTCTCAACAGGGAAATTCTGTTTAATGCCTGCTATGTTTGTTCTACTTTTGAGTGTGATTTTATTGGATGGGAAGTACTACCTCGAGCTTTCTGACAATTGGAGTTATTAGCAATGATTTCGATCTTTTGCTGAGGCCTTGTTTTGATTGTTACCCTCATCACATATATTCATCAATTTCACAGTGGATGAATATATTTGAATCGTGAAATGTGGGTAAATATTTGTTGATTTCAGCAGGGTCATCTGGTTGTATGGCCAGAAAGCAGATTCCCCATTCAGTCGTCTTTTGGTGCATATTTGACACAACATGCACAAATTGTGGTACATGTTTCTTGCCTCACAACACGGAGATTCTGTTTAATGCCTGCTATGTTCTTATTTCGAGTGTGATTTTGTTGGATGGGAAGCACTACTCCGAGCATTCTGACAATTCTAGTTATTATTAAAGACATCTTTCTTTTGCTGAGTCCTTGTTTTGATTGTTACCCTCATCACATATATTTATCAATTTCACAGTGGAATAATATGTTTGAATCATGAAATGTGGGTAAATGTTTGTTGATTACAGCAGGGTCATCTGGTTGTATGGCCAGTAATCAGATTCCCCATTCAATCGTCTTATGGTGCATATTTGACACAACATGCACAAATTGTGGTACATGTTTCTTGCCTCACAACAGGGACATTCTTTTCCATGACTGCTATGTTTGTTCAAACATGGAGTGTGATTTTGTTGGATGGGAACTACCACTCCAAGCATCCTGAGTGTAGGAGTTATTGGTAAAGACCTCCTTCTTTTCCTAGGTGCATCTTTTGATTTTTACCCTTATAACTTATACTCATCTGTTTCGCAGTGGAGTAATGTATTTGAATCGTTAAATGTGTGTAAATGTTTTTTGTTTAGAGCAGGGTCATCTGGTTGTACGACCAGAAAGCAGATACTCCATTGAATGGGTTTTTAGTCCAGATTGGACACCACTTGCATTTTACTGAATAACAAATGTTAGGAATTGGATAATTATTCTTGTTTTCGTATCTCCTTCAATTGCTTTAAATTTTTAAAAATCTTATTGCAATGGTCACTAAAAATAATCAATGTGCTGCACCAATAGTGGTCCATGTTTCTTCCCTCTCAACAGGGAGATTCCGTTTAATGCCTGCTATGTTCTAATTTCGAGTGTGATTTTGTTGGATGGGAAGCACTACTCCGAGCATTCTGACAACTGTAGTTATTAGGAAAGACATCTTTCTTTTGCTGAGTCCTTGTTTTGATTGTTACCCTCATCACATATATTCATCAATTTCACAGTGGAATAATATATTTGAATCGTGAAATGTGGGTAAATATTTGTTGATTTCAGCAGGGTCATCTGGTTGTATGGCCAGAAAGCAGATTCCCCATTCAGTCGTCTTTTAGTGCATATTTCACACCACATGCACAAATTGTGGTACATGTTTCTTGCCTCTCAACAGGGAGATTCTGTTTCATGTTAGCTTTGTTTGCTCAAACATGGAGTGTGATTTTGTTGGATGGGAACTACCACTCCAAGCATCCTGAGCATTGGAGTTATTAGGAAAGACCTTTTTCTTTTCCTAGGTGCTTCATTTGATTGTTACCCTTAGAACTTATATTCATCTGTTTTGCAGTGGAGTAATGTATTTGAATCGTTAAATGTGTGTAAATGTTTTTTGTTTAGAGCAGGGTCATCTGGTTGTATGACCAGAAAGCAGATTCTCCATTGAATGGGTTTTTACTGCAGATTGGACACCACTTGCACTTTACTGAATAACAAATGTTAGGAATTTGATAATTATTCTTATTTTCGTATCTCCTTCAATTGCTTTAAATTATTAAGAATAATATTCCAATGGACACTAAAAATAATCAATGTGCTGCACAAATAGTGGTCCATGTTTCTTCTCTCTCAACAAGGAGATTCCGTTTCATGACTGCTATGTTTATTCTAACATCGAGTGTGATTATGTTGGATGGAAATCACCACTCCGAGCGTTCTGACGATTGGAGTTATTAGAAATACTGTTTTCTTTTGCTAGGTGCTTCCTTTGATTGATACCTTTATCAGTTATATTCATCAATTTCGCAGTGGAGTAATGTATTTGATTCGTGAAATGTGGGAAAATGTTTGTTGTTTACAGCAGGGTCATGTGGTTGTATGGCCAGAAAGCAGATTCTCTATTCAATGGTCTTTTGGTGCAGATTGGACACCACATGCACTTTACTGAATAATGAATGTTCGGAATTTGATAAATCTTCTTGTTTAGGTATCTCTTTCATTTGCTTTTTATTTTTAAAAATTTTATTGCAATGGTCACTAAAAATAATCAATGTGCTGCACAAATTGTGGAACATGTTTCTTCCCTCTAAACAGGGAAATTCTGTTTAATGCCTGCTATGTTTGTTCTACTTTTGAGTGTGATTTTGTTGGATGGGAAGTACTACCTCGAGCATTCTGACAATTGGAGTTATTAGCAATGACTTCTTTCTTTTGCTGAGGCCTTGTTTTGATTGTTACCCTCATCACATATATTCATCAATTTCACAGTGGAAGAATATATTTGAATCGTGAAATGTGGGTAAATATTTGTTGATTTCAGCAGGGTCATCTGGTTGTATGGCCAGAAAGCAGATTCCCCATTCAGTCGTCTTTTGGTGCATATTTGACACCACATGTACAAATTGTGGTACATGTTTCTTGCCTCTCAACAGGGAGATTCTGTTTCATGTTTGCTATGTTTGCTCAAACATGGGGTGTGATTTTGTTGGATGGGAACTACCACTCCAAGCATCCTGAGTATTGGAGTTATTAGGAAAGACCTCTGTCTTTTCCTAGGTGCTTCTTTTGATTGTTACCCTTAGAACTTATATTCATCTGTTTTGCAGTGGAGTAATGTATTTGAATCGTTAAATGTGTGTAAATGTTTTTTGTTTAGAGCAGGGTCATCTGGTTGTATGACCAGAAAGCAGATTCTCCATTGAATGGGTTTTTAGTGCAGATTGGACACCACTTGCATTTTACTGTATAACAAATGTTAGGAATTTGATAATTATTCTTGTTTTCGTATCTCCTTCAATTGCATTAAATTTTTAAAAATCTTATTGCAATGGTCACTAAAAATAATAAATGTGCTGCACCAATAGTGGTCCATGTTTCTTCCCTCTCAACAGGGAGATTCCGTTTAATGCCTGCTATGTTCTAATTTCGAGTGTGATTTTGTTGGATGGGAAGCACTACTCCGAGCATTCTGACAACTGTAGTTATTAGGAAAGACATCTTTCTTTTGCTGAGTCCTTGTTTTGATTGTTACCCTCATCACATATATTTATCAATTTCACAGTGGAATAATATATTTGAATCGTGAAATGTCTGTAAAAGTTTGTTGATTACAGCAGGGTCATCTGGTTGTATGGCCAGAAATCAGATTCCCCATTCAATCGTCTTTTGGTGCATATTTGAAACCACATGCACAAATTTTGGTACATGTTTCTTGCCTCTCAACAGGGAGATTCTGTTTCATGACTGCTAGGTTTGTTCAAACATGGAGTGTGATTTTGTTGGATTGGAACTACCACTCCAAGCATCCTGAGTATAGGAGTTATTGGTAAAGACCTCCTCCTTTTCCTAGGTGCTTCTTTTGATTTTTACCCTTATAAATTATACTCATCTGTTTCGCAGTGGAGTAATGTATTTGAATCGTTAAATGTGTGTAAATGTTTTTTGTTTAGAGCAGGGTCATCTGGTTGTAAGACCAGAAAGCAGATTCTCCATAGAATGGGTTTTTAGTGCAGATTGGACACCACTTGCATTTTACTGAATAACAAATGTTAGGAATTTGATAATTATTCTTGCTTTCGTATCTCGTTCAATTGCTTTAAATTATTAAGAATAATATTCCAATGGACACTAAAAATAATCAATGTGCTGCACAAATAGTGGTACATGTTTCTTCTCTCTCAACAAGGAGATTCCGTTTCATGACTGCTATGTTTAATCAAACATCGAGTGTGATTATGTTGGATGGAAATCACCACTCCGAGCGTTCTGACGATTGGAGTTATTAGAAATACTCTTTTTCTTTTGCTAGGTGCTTCCATTGATTGATACCTTTATCAGTTATATTCGTCAATTTCACAGTGGAGTAATGTATTTGATTCGTGAAATTTGGGTAAATGTTTGTTGTTTAGAGCAGGGTCATCTGGTTGTATGGCCAGAAAGCAGATTCTCTATTCAATGGTCCTTTGGTGCAGATTGGACACCACATGCACTTTACTGAATAACGAATGTTCGGAATTTGATAAATCTTCTTGTTTACGTATCTCTTTCATTTGTTTTTATTTTTAAAAATTTTATTGCAATGGTCACTAAAAGTAATCAATGTGCTGCACAAATTGTGGAACATGTTTCTTCCCTCTCAACAGGGAAATTCTGCTTAATGCCTGCTATGTTTGTTCTACTTTTGAGTGTGATTTTGTTGGATGGGATGTACTACTTCGAGCATTCTGACAATTGGAGTTATTAGCAATGACTTCTTTCTTTTGCTGAATCCTTGTTTTGATTGTTACCCTCATCACATATATTCATCAATTTCACAGTGGAATAATATATTTGAATCGTGAAATGTGGGTAAATATTTGTTGATTTCAGCAGGGTCATCTGGTTGTATGGCCAGAAAGCAGATTCCCCATTCAGTCGTCTTTTAGTGCATATTTCACACCACATGCACAAATTGTGGTACATGTTTCTTGCCTCTCAACAGGGAGATTCTGTTTCATGTTAGCTATGTTTGCTCAAACATGGAGTGTGATTTTGTTGGATGGGAACTACCACTCCAAGCATCCTGAGCATTGGAGTTATTAGGAAAGACCTTTTTCTTTTCCTAGGTGCTTCATTTGATTGTTACCCTTAGAACTTATATTCATCTGTTTTGCAGTGGAGTAATGTATTTGAATCGTTAAATGTGTGTAAATGTTTTTTGTTTAGAGCAGGGTCATCTGGTTGTATGACCAGAAAGCAGATTCTCCATTGAATGGGTTTTTACTGCAGATTGGACACCACTTGCACTTTACTGAATAACAAATGTTAGGAATTTGATAATTATTCTTGTTTTCATTTCTCCTTCAATTGCTTTAAATTTTTAAAAATCTTATTGCAATGGTCACTAATAATAATCAATGTGCTGCACAAATTGTGGTACATGTTTCTTCTCCCTCAACAGGGAGATTCCGTTTCATGACTGCTATGTTTATTCAAACATCGAGTGTGATTATGTTGGATGGAAATCACCACTCCGAGCGTTCAGACGATTGAAGTTATTAGATATGCTGTTTTCTTTTGCTAGGTGCTTCCTTTGATTGATACCTTTATCACTTATATTCGTCAATTTCACAGTGGAGTAATGTATTTGATTCGTGAAATGTGGGTAAATGTTTGTTGTTTACAACAGGGTCATCTGGTTATATGGCCAGAAAGCAGATTCTCTATTCAATGGTCTTTTGGTGCAGATTGGACACCACATGCACTTTACTGACTAACGAATGTTCGGAATTTGATAAATCTTCTTGTTTAGGTATCTCCTTCATTTGTTTTTTATTTTTAACAATCTTATTGCAATGGTCACTAAAAATAATAAATGTGCTGCAGAAATTGTGGGACATGTTTCTTGCCTCTCAACAGGGAGATTCTGTTTCATGACTGCTATGTTTGTTCAAACATGGATTGTGATTTTGTTGGATGGGAACTACCACTCCAAGCACCCTGAGTATTGGAGTTATTAGGAAAGATCTCTTTCTCTCCCTAGGTGCTTCTTTTGATTGTTTCCCTTATAACTTATGGTCATCTCATTCGCAGTGGAGTAATGTATTTGAATCGCTAAATGTGTATAAATGTTTTTTGTTTACAGCAGGGTCATCTGGTTGTATGGCCAGAAAGCAGATTCTCCATTCAATGAGTTTGTAGTGCAGATTGGACACCACTTGCATTTTACTGAATAACAAATGTTAGGAATTTGACAGTCTTGTTTTCGTATCTCCTTCAATTGCTTTAAATTTTTAAAAATCTTATTGCAATGGTCACTAAAAATAATCAATGTGCTGCACAAATTGTGGTATATGTTTCTTCTCTCTCAACAGGGAGATTCCGTTTCATGACTGCTATGTTTATTCAAACATCGAGTGTGATTATGTTGGATGGAAATCACCACACCGAGCATTCTGACGATTGGAGTTATTGGATATGCTGTATTCTTTTGCTAGGTGCTTCCTTTGATTGATACCTTTATCACTTATATTCGTCAATTTCACAGTGGAGTAATGTATTTGATTCGTGAAATGTGGGAAAATGTTTGTTGTTTACAGCAAGGTCATGTGGTTTTATGGCCAGAAAGCAGATTTTCTGTTCAATGGTCTTTTGATGCAGATTGGGCACCACATGCGCATTACTGAATAACGAATGTTCGGAATTTGATAAATCTTCTTGTTTAGGTATCTCCTTCATTTGCTTTATATTTTTATCAATATTATTGCAATGGTCACTAAAAATAATAAATGTGCTGCACAAATTGTTGTAAATGTTTCTTCCCTCTCAACAGGGAGATTCCGTTTGATGCCTGCTATGTTCTAATTTCGAGTGTGATTATGTTGGATGGGAAGCACTACTCCGAGAATTCTAACAATTGTAGTTATTAGGAAAGATATCTTTCTTTTGCTGAGTCCTTGTTTTGATTGTTACCCTCATCACATATATTCATCAATTTCAAAGTGGAATAATATATTTGAATCGTGAAATGTTTGTAAATGTTAGATAATTACAGCAGGGTCATCTGGTTGTATGGCCAGAAAGCAGGTTCCCCATTCAATCGTCTTTTGGTGCATATTTGACACTACATGCACAAATTGTGGTACATATTTCTTGCCTCTCAACAGGGAGATTCTGTTTCATGACTGCTATGTTTGTTCAAACATGGAGTGTGATTTTGTTGGATGGGAACTACCACTCCAAGCACCCTGAGTATTGGAGTTATTTGGAAAGACCTCTTTCTCTTCCTAGGTGCTTCTTTTGATTGTTACCCTTATAACTTATATTCATCTGTTTTGCAGGGCAGTAATGTATTTAATTTGTTAAATGTGAGTAAATGTTTTTTGTTTAGAGCAGGGTCATCTGGTTGTATGACCAGAAAGCAGATTCTCCATTCAATGAGTTATTAGTGCAGATTAGACACCACTTGCATTTTACTGAATAACAAATGTTAGGAATTTGATAGATGTTCTTGTTTCCGTATCTCCTTCAATTGCTTTAAATTTTTAAAAATCTTATTGCAATGGTCACTATAAATAATCAATGTGCTGCACAAATTGTGGTACATGTTTCTTCTCTCTCAACAAGGAGATTCCGTTTCATGACTGTTATGTTTGTTCAAATATCGAGTGTGATTATGTTGGATGGAAATCACCACACCGAGCATTCTGATGATTGGAGTTATTGGATATGCTGTATTCTTTTGCTAGGTGCTTCCTTTGATTGATACCTTTATCACTTATATTCGTCAATTTCACAGTGGAGTAATGTATTTGATTCGTGAAATGTGGGTATATGTTTTTTGTTTACAGTAGGGTCATCTGGTTGTATGGCCAGAAAGCAGATTCTCTATTCAGTAGTCTTTTGGTGCAGATTGGACACCACATGCACTTTACTGAATAAGGAATGTTCGGAATTTGATAAATCTTCTTGTTGAGGTATCTCCTTCATTTGCTTTTTGTTTTTAAAAATATTATTGCAATGGTCATTAAATAATTAATGTGCTGCACAAATTGTGGTACATGTTTCTTCCCTCTCAACAGGGAGATTCCGTTTAAAGCCTGCTATGTTCTAATTTCGAGTGTAATTTTGTTGGATGGAAACACTACTCCGAGCATTCTGACAATTGGAGTTATTAGGAAAGACTTCTTTCTTTTATATGAGTCCTTGTTTTGGTTGTTACCCTCATCACATATATTCACCAATTTCACAGTGGAATAATATATTTGAATCGTGAAATGTGGGTTAATGTTTGTTGATTACAGCAGGGTCATCTGGTTGTATGGCCAGAAAGCAGATTCTCCATTCAATGAGTTTTTAGTGCAGATTGGACACCACTTGCATTTTACTGTATAACAAATGTTAGGAATTTGATAATTATTCTTGTTTTCGTATCTCCTTCAATTGCTTTAAATTTTTAAAAATCTTATTGCAATGGTCACTAAAAATAATCAATGTGCTGCACAAATTGTGGTACATGTTTCTTCTCTCTCAACAAGGAGATTCCGTTTCATGACTGCTATGTTTATTCAAACTACAAGTGTGATTATGTTGGATGGAAATCACCTCTCCGAGCGTTCTGACGATTGGAGTTATTAGAAATACTGTTTTCTTTTGCTAGGTGCTTCCTTTGATTGATACCTTTATCACTTGTATTCTTCAATTTCACAGTGGAGTAATGTATTTGATTCGTGAAATGTGGGTAAATGTTTGTTGTTTACAGCAGGGTCATCTGGTTGTATGGCCAGAAAGCAGATTCTCTATTCAATGGTCTTTTGGTGGAGATTTGACACCACATGCACCTTACTGAATAACAAATGTTCGGAATTTGATAAATCTTCTTGTTGAGGTATCTCCTTCATTTGCTTTATATTTTTTAAAATATTATTGCAATGGTCACTAAAAATAATAAATGTGCTGCACAAATTGTGGTACATGTTTCTTCCCTCTCAGCAGGGAGGTTCCGTTTAATGCCTGCTATGTTCTACTTTCGTGTGTAATTTTGTTGGATGGAAGCACTACTCTGAGCATTCTGACAGTTCTAGTTATTAGGAAAGACTTCCTTCTTTTCTAAGTCCTAGTTTTGATTGTTACCCTCATCACATATATTCATCAATTTCACAGTGGAATAATATATTTGAATCGTGAAATGTGGGTAAATGATTGTTGATTACAGCAAGGACATCTGTTTGTATGGCCAGAAAGCAGATTCCCAATTCAATCGTCTTTTGATGCATATTTGACACCACATGCACAAATTGTGGTACATGTTTTTTGCCTCTCAACAGGGAGATTCTGTTTCATGACTGCTATGTTTGTTCAAACATGGATTGTGATTTTGTCTGATGGGAACTACCACTCCATGCATCCTGAGGTTTGGAGTTATTAGGAAAGACCTCTTTCTTTTCCTAGGTGGTTCTTTTGATTGTTACCCTTATAACTTATATTCATCTGTTTCGCAGTGGAGTAATGTATTTGAATCGTTAAATGTGTGTAAATGTTTTTTGTTTAGAGCAGGGTCATCTGATTGTATGACCAGAAAGCAGATTATCCATTCAATGGGTTTTTGGTGAAGTTTGGATACCACTTGCATTTTACTGAATAACAAATGTTAGGAATTTGATAATTATGCTTGTTTTCGTATCTCCTTCAATTGCTTTAAATTTTTAAAAATCTTATTGCAATGGTCACTAAAAATAATCAATGTGCTGCAAAAATTGTCGTATATGTTTCTTCTGTCTGAACAGGGAGATTCCGTTTCATGACTGGTGTGTTTATTCAAACATTGAGTGTGATTATGTTGGATGGAAATCACCACTCCGAGCGTTCTGACGGTTGGAGTTATTAGATATGCTGTTTTCTTTTGCTAGGTGCTTCCTTTGATTGATACCTTTATCACTTATATTAGTCAATTTCACAGTGGAGTAATGTATTTGATTCGTGGAATGTGGGTATATGTTTGTTGTTTACAGTAGGGTCATCTGGTTGTATGGCCAGAAAGCAGATTCTCTATTCAATGGTCTTTTGGTGCAGATTGGACACCACATGCACTTTACTGAATAATGAATGTTCGGAATTTGATAAATGTTGTTGTTTAGGTATCTCCTTTATTTTTTTTATTTTTAAAAATCTTATTGCAATGGTCACTAAAAATAATAAATGTGCTGCACAAATTGTGGGACATGTTTCTTCCCTCTCAACAGGGAGATTCCGTTTAATGCCTGCTATGTTCTAATTTCGAGTGTGATTATGTTGGATGGGAAGCACTACGCCGAGAATTCTAACAATTGTAGTTATTAGGAAAGACATCTTTCTTTTGCTGAGTCCTTGTTTTGATTGTTACCCTCATCACATATATTCATCAATTTCAATGTGGGATAATGTATTTGAATCGTGAAATGTTTGTAAATGTTAGATAATTACAGCAGGGTCATCTGGTTGTATGGCCAGAAAGCAGATTCCCTATTCAATCGTCTTTTGGTTCACATTTGACACCACATGCACAAATTGTGGTACATCTTTCTTGCCTCTCAACAGGGAGATTCTGTTTCATGACTGCTATGTTTGTTCTAACATGGAGTGTGATTTTGTTGGATGGGAACTACCACTCCAAGCACCCTTTTATTGGAGTTATTAGGAAAGACCTCTTTCTCTTCCTAGGTGCTTCCTTTGATTGTTACCCTTATAACTTATATTCATCTCTTTCACAGTGGAGTAATGTTTTTGAATCGTTAAATGTGTGTAAATGTTTTTTGTTTAGAGCAGGGTCATCTGGTTGTATGACCAGAAACAGATTTTTAATTCAAAGGGTTTTTAGTTCATATAGGGCACCACTTGCATTTTACTGAATAACAAATGTTAGGAGTTTGATAAATATTCTTGTTTCCGTATCTCCTTCAATTGCTTTAAATTTTTAAAAATCTTATTGCAATGGTCACTAAAAATATTCAATGTGCTGCACAAATTGTGGTACATGTTTTTTCTCTCTCAACAGGGAGATTCCGTTTCATGACTGCTATGTTTATTCAAACATCGAGTGTGATTATGTTGGATGGAAATCACCACTCCGAGCGTTCTGACGATTGCAGTTATTAGAAATACTGCTTTCTTTTGCTAGGTGCTTCCTTTGATTAATACCTTTATCTTTTATATTCGTCAATTTTACAGTGGAGTAATGTATTTGATACGTGAAATGTGGGTATATGTTTGTTGTTTACAGCAGGGTCATCTGGTTGTATGGCCAGAAAGCAGATTCTCTATTCAATGGTCTTTTGGTGCAGATTGGACACCACATGCACTTTACTGAATAACGAATGTTCAGAATTTGATAAATCTTCTTGTTTTGGTATCTCCTTCATTTGCTTTATATTTTTAGAAATCTTATTGCAGTGGTCACTAAAAATAATAAATTTGCTGCACAAATTGTGCTACATGTTTCTTCCCTCTCAACAGAGAGATTCCGTTTAAATGCCTGCTATGTTTGTTCTACTTTTGATTGTGATTTTGTTTGATGGGAAGCACTACTCCGAGCATTCTGACAATTGGAGTTATTAGGAAAGACTTCTTTCTTTTGCTGAGTCCTTGTTTTGATTGTTACCCTCATCACATATATTCATCAATTTCACCGTGGAATAATATAGTTGAATAATGAAATGTGTTTAAATGTTTGTTGATTACAGCAGGGTAATCTGGTTGTTTGGCCAGAAAGCAGATTCCCCATTCAATCGTCTTTTGGTGCATATTTGACACCACATGCACAAATTGTGGTACATGTTTCTTCCCTCTCAACAGGGAAATTCTGTTTAATGCCTGCTATGTTTGTTCTACTTTTGAGTGTGATTTTGTTGGATGGGATGTACTACTTCGAGTATTCTGACAATTGGAGTTATTAGCAATGACTTCTTTCTTTTGCTGAGTCCTTGTTTTGATTGTTACCCTCATCACATATATTCATCAATTTCAAAGTGGAATAATATATTTGAATCGTGAAATGTGGGTAAATATTTGTTGATTACAGCAGGGTCATCTTGTTGTATGGCCAGAAAGCAGATTCTCCATTCAGTCGTCTTTTGGTGCATATTTGACACCACATGCACAAATTGTGGCACATGTTTCTTGCCTCTCAACAGGGAGATTCTGTTTCAAGTTTGCTATGTTTTATAAAACATGGAGTGTGATTTTGTTGGATTGGAACTACCACTCCAAGCATCCAGAGGATTGGAGTTATTAGGAAAGACCTCTTTCTTTTCCTTGGTGCTTCTTTTGATTGTTACCCTTAGAACTTATATTCATCTGTTTTGCAGTGGAGTAATGTATTTGAATCGTTAAATGTGTGTAAGTGTTTTTTGTTTAGAGCAGGGTCATCTGGTTGTATGACCAGAAAGCAGATTCTCCATGGAATGGGTTTTTAGTGCAGATTGGACACCACTTGCATTTTACTGTATAACAAATGTTAGGAATTTGATAATTATTCTTGTTTTCGTATCTCCTTCAATTGCTTTAAATTTTTAAAAATCTTATTGCAATGGTCACTAAAAATAATCAATGTGCTGCACAAATTGTGGTACATGTTTCTTCTCTCTCAACAAGGAGATTCCGTGTCATGACTGCTATGTTTATTCAAACATCGAGTGTGATTATGTTGGATGGAAATCACCACACCGAGCATTCTGTTGATTGGAGTTATTAAGAATACTGTTTTCTTTTGCTAGGTGCTTCCTTTGATTGATACCTTTATCACTTATATTCGTCAATTTGACAGTGGTGTAATGTATTTGATTCGTGAAATGTGGATATATGTTTTTTGTTTACAGCAGGGTCATCTGTTTGTATGGCCAGAAAGCAGATTCCACATTCAATCGTCTTTTGGTTCACATTTGACACCACATGCACAAATTGTGGTACATGTTTCTTGCCTCTCAACAGGGAGATTCTGTTTCATGACTGCTATGTTTGTTCAAACATGGAGTGTGATTTTGTTGGATGGGAACTACCGCTCCAAGCATCCTGAGTATAGGAGTTACTGGGAAAGACATCATTCTTTTCCTAGGTGCTTCTTTTGATTTTTACCCTTATAACTTATACTCATCTGTTTCGCAGTGGAGTAATGTATTTGAATCGTTAAATGTGTGTAAAAGTTTTTGTTTAGAGCAGGGTCATCTGGTTGTATGACCAGAAAGCAGATTCTCCATTGAATGGGTTTTTAGTGCAGATTGGACACCACTTGCATTTTACTGTATAACAAATGTTAGGGATTTGATAATTATTCTTGTTTTCGTATCTCCTTCAATTGCTTTAAATTTTTAAAAATCTTATTGCAATGGTCACTAAAAATAATCAATGTGCTGCACAAATTGTGGTACATGTTTCTTCTCTCTCAACAGGGAGATTCCGTTTCATGACTGCTATGTTTATTCAAACTAGAAGTGTGATTATGTTGGATGGAAATCACCACTCCGAGCGTTCCGACGATTGGAGTTATTAGAAATACTGTTTTCTTTTGCTAGGTGCTTCCTTTGATTGATACCTTTATCACTTGTATTCGTCAATTTCACAGTGGAGTAATGTATTTGATTCGTGAAATGTGGGTAAATGTTTGTTGTTTACAGCAGGGTCATCTGGTTGTATGGCCAGAAAGCTGATTCTCTATTCAATGGTCTTTTGGTGGAGATTTGACACCACATGCACCTTACTGAATAACAAATGTTCAGAATTTGATAAATCTTCTTGTTGAGGTATCTCCTTCATTTGCTTCATATTTTTTAAAATATTATTGCAATGGTCACTAAAAATAATAAATGTGCTGCACAAATTGTGGTACATGTTTCTTCCCTCTCAGCAGGGAGGTTCCGTTTAATGCCTGCTATGTTCTACTTTCGTGTGTAATTTTGTTTTCGGAAGCACTACTCCGAGCATTCTGACAGTTCTAGTTATTAGGAAAGACTTCCTTCTTTTCTAAGTCCTAGTTTTGATTGTTACCCTCATCACATATATTCATCAATTTCACAGTGGAATAATATATTTGAATCGTGAAATGTGGGTAAATGATTGTTGATTACAGCAAGGACATCTGTTTGTATGGCCAGAAAGCAGATTCCCAATTCAATCGTCTTTTGATGCATATTTGACACCACATGCACAAATTGTGGTACATGTTTCTTGCCTCTCAACAGGGAGATTCTGTTTCATGACTGCTATGTTTGTTCAAACATGGATTGTGATTTTGTCTGATGGGAACTATTACACTCCATGCATCCTGAGGTTTGGAGTTATTAGGAAAGACCTCTTTCTTTTCCTAGGTGGTTCTTTTGATTGTTACCCTTATAACTTATATTCATCTGTTTCGCAGTGGAGTAATGTATTTGAATCGTTAAATGTGTGTAAATGTTTTTTGTTTAGAGCAGGGTCATCTGATTGTATGACCAGAAAGCAGATTATCCATTCAATGGGTTTTTGGTGAAGTTTGGATACCACTTGCATTTTACTGAATAACAAATGTTAGGAATTTGATAATTATGCTTGTTTTCGTATCTCCTTCAATTGCTTTAAATTTTTAAAAATCTTATTGCAATGGTCACTAAAAATAATCAATGTGCTGCAAAAATTGTCGTATATGTTTCTTCTGTCTGAACAGGGAGATTCTGTTTCATGACTGCTGTGTTTATTCAAACATCGAGTGTGATTATGTTGGATGGAAATCACCACTCCGAGCGTTCTGACGGTTGGAGTTATTAGATATGCTGTTTTCTTTTGCTAGGTGCTTCCTTTGATTGATACCTTTATCACTTATATTAGTCAATTTCACAGTGGAGTAATGTATTTGATTCGTGGAATGTGGGTATATGTTTGTTGTTTACAGTAGGGTCATCTGGTTGTATGGCCAGAAAGCAGATTCTCTATTCAATGGTCTTTTGGTGCAGATTGGACACCACATGCACTTTACTGAATAATGAATGTTCGGAATTTGATAAATGTTGTTGTTTAGGTATCTCCTTTATTTTTTTTTATTTTTAAAAATCTTATTGCAATGGTCACTAAAAATAATAAATGTGTTGCACAAATTGTGGGACATGTTTCTTCCCTCTCAACAGGGAGATTCCGTTTAATGCCTGCTATGTTCTAATTTCGAGTGTGATTATGTTGGATGGGAAGCGCTACGCCGAGAATTCTAACAATTGTAGTTATTAGGAAAGACATCTTTCTTTTGCTGAGTCCTTGTTTTGATTGTTACCCTCATCACATATATTCATCAATTTCAATGTGGGATAATATATTTGAATCGTGAAATGTTTGTAAATGTTAGACAATTACAGCAGGGTCATCTGGTTGTATGGCCAGAAAGCAGATTCCCTATTCAATCGTCTTTTGGTTCACATTTGACACCACATGCACAAATTGTGGTACATCTTTCTTGCCTCTCAACAGGGAGATTCTGTTTCATGACTGCTATGTTTGTTCTAACATGGAGTGTGATTTTGTTGGATGGGAACTACCACTCCAAGCACCCTTTTATTGGAGTTATTAGGAAAGACCTCTTTCTCTTCCTAGGTGCTTCCTTTGATTGTTACCCTTATAACTTATATTCATCTCTTTCACAGTGGAGTAATGTTTTTGAATCGTTAAATGTGTGTAAATGTTTTTTGTTTAGAGCAGGGTCATCTGGTTGTATGACCAGAAACAGATTTTTAATTGAAAGGGTTTTTAGTTCATATAGGGCACCACTTGCATTTTACTGAATAACAAATGTTAGGAGTTTGATAAATATTCTTGTTTCCGTATCTCCTTCAATTGCTTTAAATTTTTAAAAATCTTATTGCAATGGTCACTAAAAATATTCAATGTGCTGCACAAATTGTGGTACATGTTTTTTCTCTCTCAACAGGGAGATTCCGTTTCATGACTGCTATGTTTATTCAAACATCGAGTGTGATTATGTTGGATGGAAATCACCACTCCGAGCGTTCTGACGATTGCAGTTATTAGAAATACTGCTTTCTTTTGCTAGGTGCTTCCTTTGATTAATACCTGTATCTTTTATATTCGTCAATTTTACAGTGGAGTAATGTATTTGATTCGTGAAATGTGGGTATATGTTTTTTGTTTAGAGTAGGGTCATCTAGTTGTATGGCCAGAAAGCAGATTCTCTATTCAGTGGTCTTTTGGTGCAGATTGGACACCACATGCACTTTACTGAATAAGAAATGTTCGGAATTTGATAAATCTTCTTGTTGAGGTATCTCCTTCATTTGCTTTTTATTTTTAAAAATATTATTGCAATGGTCACTAAAATATTAAATGTGCTGCACAAATTGTGCTACATGTTTCTTCCCTCTCAACAGGGAGATTCCGTTTAAAGCCTGCTATGTTCTAATTTCGAGTGTGACTTTGTTGGATGGGAAGCACTACTCCGAGCATTATGACAATTGTAGTTATTAGGAAAGACATCTTTCTTTTGCTGAGTCCTTGTTTTGATTGTTACCCTCATCACATATATTTATCAATTTCACAGTGGATTAATATATTTGAATCATGAAATGTGGGTAAATGTTTGTTGATTACAGCAGGGTAATCTGGTTGTATGGCCAGAAAGCAGATTCTACATTCAATCGTCTTTTGGTGCATATTTGACACCACATGCACAAATTGTGGTACATGTTTCTTGCCTCTCAACAGGGAGATTCTGTTTCATGACTGCTATGTTTGTTCAAACATGGAGTGTGATTTTGTTGGATGGGAACTACAACTCCAAGCATCCTGAGCATTGGAGTTATTAGGAAAGACCTCTTTCTTTTCCTAGGTGGTTCTTTTGATTGTTACCCTTAGAACTTATACTCATCTGTTTCGCAGTGGAGTAATGTATTTGAATCGTTAAATGTGTGTAAATGTTTTTTGTTTAGAGCAGGGTCATCTGGTTGTACGACCAGAAAGCAGATTCTCCATTGAATGGGTTTTTAGTGCAGATTGGACACCACTTGCATTTTACTGAATAACAAGTGTTAGGAATTTGATAATTATTCTTGTTTTCGTATCTACTTCAATTGCTTTAAATTTTTAAAAATCTTATTGCAATGGTCACTAAAAATAATCAATGTGCTGCACAAATAGTGGTCCATGTTTCTTCTCTCTCAACAAGGAGATTCCGTTTCATGACTGCTATGTTTATTCTAACATCGAGTGTGATTATGTTGGATGGAAATCACCACTCCGAGCGTTCTGACGATTGGAGTTATTAGAAATACTGTTTTCTTTTGCTAGGTGCTTCCTTTGATTGATACCTTTATCAGTTATATTCGTCAATTTCGCAGTGGAGTAATGTATTTGATTCGTGAAATGTGGGAAAATGTTTGTTGTTTACAGCAGGGTCATGTGGTTGTATGGCCAGAAAGCAGATTCTCAATTCAATGGTCTTTTGGTGCAGATTGGACACCACATGCACCTTACTGAATAACAAATGTTCGGAATTTGATAAATCTTCTTGTGGAGGTATCTCCTTCATTTGCTTTATATTTTTTAAAATATTATTGCAATGGTCACTAAAAATAATAAATGTGCTTCACAAATTGTGGTACATGTTTCTTCCCTCTCAACAGGGAGATTCCGTTTAATGCCTGCTATGTTCTACTTTCGAGTGTAATTTTGTTGGATGGAAGCACTACTCTGAGCATTCTGACAATTGGAGTTATTAGGAAAGACTTCTTTCTTTTGCTGAGTCCTTGTTTTGATTGTTACCCTCATCACATATATTCATCAATTTCACAGTGGAATAATATAGTTGAATAATGAAATGTGTTTAAATCTTTGTTGATTACAGCAGGGTCATCTGGTTGTATGGCCATAAAGCAGATTCCCCATTCAATCGTCTTTTGGTGCATATTTGAAACCACACGCACAAATTGTGGTACATGTTTCTTGCCTCTCAACAGGGAGATTCTATTTCATGACTGCTATGTTTCTTCAAACATGGATTGTGATTTTGTTGGATGGGAACTACCACTCCAAGCATCCTGAGTATTCGAGTTATTAGGAAAGACCTCTTTGTTTTCCTAGGTGCTTCTTTTGATTGTTACCCTTATAACTTATATTCATCTGTTTCGCAGTGGAGTAATGTATGTGAATCGTTAAATGTGTGTAAATGTTTTTTGTTTAGAGCACGGTCATTTGGTTGTATGACCAGAAAGCAGATTCTCCATTGAATGGGTTTTTAGTGCAGATTGGACACCACTTGCATTTTACTGAATAACAAGTGTTAGGAATTTGATAATTATTCTTATTTCGTATCTCCTTCAATTGCATTAAATTTTTAAAAATCTTATTGCAATGGTCACTAAAAATAATCAATGTGATGCACAAATAGTGGTCCATGTTTCTTCTCTCTCAACAAGGAGATTCCGTTTCATGACTGCTATGTTTAATCAAACATCGAGTGTGATTATGTTGGATGGAAATCACCACTCCGAGCGTTCTGACGATTGGAGTTATTAGAAATACTCTTTTTCTTTTGCTAGGTGCTTCCATTGATTGATACCTTTATCAGTTATATTCGTCAATTTCACAGTGGAGTAATGTATTTGATTCGTGAAATGTGGGTAAATGTTTGTTGTTTCGAGCAGGGTCATCTGGTTGTATGGCCAGAAAGCAGATTCTCTATTCAATGGTCCTTTGGTGCAGATTGGACACCACATGCACTTTACTGAATAACGAATGTTCGGAATTTGATAAATCTTCTTGTTTACGTATCTCTTTCATTTGCTTTTTATTTTTAAAAATTTTATTGCAATGGTCACTAAAAGTAATCAATGTGCTGCACAAATTGTGGAACATGTTTCTTCCCTCTCAACAGGGAAATTCTGCTTAATGCCTGCTATGTTTGTTCTACTTTTGAGTGTGATTTTGTTGGATGGGATGTACTACTTCGAGCATTCTGACAATTGGAGTTATTAGCAATGACTTCTTTCTTTTGCTGAGTCCTTGTTTTGATTGTTACCCTCATCACATATATTCATCAATTTCACAGTGGAATAATATATTTGATTCGTGAAATGTGAATAAATATTTATTGATTACAGCAGGGTCATCTGGTTGTATGCCCAGAAAGCAGATTCCCCATTCAGTCGTCTTTTAGTGCATATTTGACACCACATGCACAAATTGTGGTACATGTTTCTTGCCTCTCAACAGGGAGATTCTCTTTCATGTTTGCTATGTTTGCTCAAACATGGAGTGTGATTTTGTTGGATGGGAACTACCACTCCAAGCATCCTGAGCATTGGAGTTATTAGGAAAGACCTTTTTCTTTTCCTAGGTGCTTCATTTTATTGTTACACTTAGAACTTATATTCATCTGTTTTGCAGTGGAGTAATGTATTTGAATCGTTAAATGTGTGTAAATGTTTTTTGTTTAGAGCAGGGTCATCTGGTTGTATGACCAGAAAGCAGATTCTCCATTGAATGGGTTTTTACTGCAGATTGGACACCACTTGCATTTTACTGAATAACAAATGTTAGGAATTTGATAATTATTCTTATTTTCATATCTCCTTCAATTGCTTTAAATTATTAAGAATAATATTCCAATGGACACTAAAAATAATCAATGTGCT
Organism: Schistocerca gregaria; assembly: GCF_023897955.1. NCBI lineage: Eukaryota > Metazoa > Arthropoda > Insecta > Orthoptera > Acrididae > Schistocerca > Schistocerca gregaria. Next base: position 12,399,568 of record NW_026061795.1, on the reverse strand, counting down.
GCACAAATTGTGGTACATGTTTGTTCTCTCTCAACAGGGAGATTCCGTTTCATGACTGCTATGTTTATTCAAACATCAAGTGTGACTATGTTGGACGGAAATCACCACTCCAAGCGTTCTGACGATTGGAGTTATTAGAAATACTGTTTTCTTTTGCTAGGCGCTTCCTTTGATTGATACCTTTCTCACTTATATTCGTCAATTTCACAGTGGAATAATATATTTGAATAATGAAATGTGTTTAAATGTTTGTTGATTACAGCAGGGTCATCTGGTTGTAAGACCAGAAAGCAGATTCTCCATTGATTGGGTTTTTAGTGCAGATTGGACACCACTTGCATTTTACTGAATAACAAATGTTAGGAATTTGACAGTCTTGTTTTCGTATCTCCTTCAATCTTTAAATTTTTAAAAATCTTATTGCAATGGTCACTAAAAATAATCAATGTGCTGCACAAATAGTGGTCCATGTTTCTTCTCTCTCAACAGGGAGATTCCGTTTCATGACTGCTATGTTTATTCAAACATCGAGTGTGATTATGTTGGATGGAAATCACCACTCCGAGCATTCTGACGATTGGAGTTATTAGAAATACTGTTTTCTTTTGCTAGGTGCTTCCTTTGATTGATACCTTTATCACTTATATTCGTCAATTTCACTGTGGAGTAATGTATTTGATTCGTGAAATGTGGGTAAATGTTTGTTGTTTACAGCAGGGTCATCTGGTTGTATGGCCAGAAAGCAGATTCTCTATTCAATGGTCTTTTGGTGCAGGTTGGACACCACATGCACCTTACTGAATAACAAATGTTCGGAATTTGATAAATCTTCTTGTTGAGGTATCTCCTTCATTTGCTTTATATTTTTAAAAATATTATTGCAATGGTCACTAAAAATAATACATGTGCTGCACAAATTGTGGTACATGTTTATCCCCTCTCAACAGGGAAATTCTGTTTAATGCCTGCTATGTTTGTCTACTTTTGAGTGTGATTTTGTTGGATGGGATGTACTACTTCGAGTATTCTGACAATTGGAGTTATTAGCAATGACTTCTTTCTTTTGCTGAGTCCTTGTTTTGATTGTTACCCTCATCACATATATTCATCAATTTTAAAGTGGAATAATATATTTGAATCGTGAAATGTTCGTAAATATTTGTTGATTACAGCAGGGTCATCTTCTTGTATGGCCAGAAAGCAGATTCCCCATTCAGTCGTCTTTTGGTGCATATTTGACACCACATGCACAAATTGTGGTACATGTTTCTTGCCTCTCAACAGTGAGATTCTGTTTCAAGACTGCTATGTTTGTTCATACATGGATTGTGATTTTGTTGGATGGGAACTACAACTCCAAGCACCCTGAGTATTGGAGTTATTAGGAAAGATCTCGTTCTCTTCCTAGGTGCTTCTTTTGATTGTTACCCTTAGAACTCATATTCATCTGTTTTGCAGTGGAGTAATGTATTTGAATCGTTAAATGTGTGCAAATGTTTTTTGTTTAGAGCAGGGTCATCTGGTTGTATGACCAGAAAGCAGATTATCCATTCAATGGGTTTTTGGTGCAGTTTGGACACCACTTGCATTTTACTGTATAACAAATGTTAGGAATTTGATAATTATTCTTGTTTTCGTATCTCCTTCAATTGCTTTAAACTTTTAAAAATCTTATTGCAATGGTCACTAAAAATAATCAATGTGCTGCACAAATTGTGTTACATGTTTCTTCTCTCTCAACAGGGAGATTCGGTTTCATGACTGCTATGTTTATTCAAACATTAAGTTTGATTATGTTGGATGGAAATCACCACTCCGAGCGTTCTGACGATTGGAGTTATTAGAAATACTGTTTTATTTTGCTAGGTACATCCTTTGATTGATACCTTTATCGCTTATATTCGTCAATTTCACAGTGGAGTAATGTATTTGATTCATGAAATGTGGGTAAATGTTTGTTGTTTACAGCAGGTTCATCTGGTTGTATGGCCAGAAAGCAGATTCTCTATTCAATGGTCTTTTGGTGCAGATTGGACACCACATGCACCTTACTGAATAACAAGTGTTCGGAATTTGATAATTATTCTTGTTTTCGTATCTCCTTCATTTGCTTTATATTTTTTAAAATATTATTGCAATGGTCACTAAAAATAATAAATGTGCTGCACAAATTGTGGTACATGTTTCTTCCCTCTCAACAGGGAGATTCCGTTTAATGCCTGCTATGTTCTACTTTCGAGTGTTATTTTGTTGGATGGAAGCTCTACCCCGAGCATTCTGACAATTGGAGTTATTAGGAAAGACGTCATTCTTTTGCTAAGTCCTGGTTTTGATTGTTACCCTCATCACATATATTCATCAATTTCACAGTGGAATAATACATTTGAATCGCGAAATGTGGGTAAATGATTGTTGATTACAGCAAGGTCATCTGGTTGTATGGGCAGAAAGCAGATTCCCCATTCAATCTTCTTTTGGTGCATATTTGACACCACATGCACAAATAGTGGTACATGTTTCTCGCCTCTCAACAGGGAGATTCTGTTTCATGACTGCTATGTTTGTTCAAACATGGAGTGTGATTTTGTTGGATGGGAACTACCACTCCAAGCATCCTGAGTATTGGAGTTATTAGGAAAGATCTCTTTCTTTTCCTAGGTGGTTCTTTTGATTGTTACCATTATCACTTATATTCATCTGTTTCGCAGTGGAGTAATGTATTTGAATCGTTAAATGTGTGTAAATGTTTTTTGTTTAGAGCACTGTCATCTGGTTGTATGAACAGAATGCAGATTATCCATTCAATGGCTTTTTGGTGCAGTTTGGACACCACTTGCATTTTACTGAATAACAAATGTTAGGAATTTGATAATTATTCTTGTTTTCATATCTCCTTCAATTGCTTTAAATTTTTAAAAATCTTATTGCAATGGTCAATAATAATAATCAATGTGCTGCACAAATTGTGGTACATGTTTCTTCTTCCTCAACAGGGAGATTCCGTTTCATGACTGCTATGTTCATTCAAACATCGAGTGTGATTATGTTGGATGGAAATCACCACTCCGAGCGTTCAGACGATTGAAGTTATTAGATATGCTGTTTTCTTTTGCTAGGTGCTTCCTTTGATTAATACCTTTATCACTTATATTCGTCAATTTCACAGTGGAGTAATGTATTTGATTCGTGAAATGTGGGTAAATGTTTGTTTTTTACAACAGGGTCATCTGGTTATATGGCCAGAAAGCAGATTCTCTATTCAATGGTCTTTTGGTGCAGATTGGACACCACATGCACTTTACTGACTAACGAATGTTCGGAATTTGATAATTATTCTTGTTTAGGTATCTCCTTCATTTGTTTTTTATTTTTAACAATCTTATTGCAATGGTCACTAAAAATAATAAATGTGCTGCAGAAATTGTGGGACATGTTTCTTGCCTCTCAACAGGGAGATTCTGTTTTATGACTGCTATGTTTGTTCAAACATGGAGTGTGATTTTTTTGGATGGGAGCTACCACTCCAAGGACCCTGAGCATTGGAGTTATTAGGAAAGACCTCTTTCTCTTCCTAGGTGCTTCTTTTGATTGTTTCCCTTATAACTTATGGTCATCTCATTCGCAGTGGAGTAATGTATTTGAATCGCTAAATGTGTATAAATGTTTTTTGTTTACAGCAGGGTCATCTGGTTGTATGGCCAGAAAGCAGATTCTCCATTCAATGAGTTTGTAGTGCAGATTGGACACCACTTGCATTTTACTGAATAACAAATGATAGGAATTTGACAGTCTTGTTTTCGTATCTCCTTCAATTGCTTTAAATTTTTAAAAATCTTATTGCAATGGTCACTAAAAATAATCAATGTGCTGCACAAATTGTTGTATATGTTTCTTCTCTCTCAACAGGGAGATTCCGTTTCATGACTGCTATGTTTATTCAAACATCGAGTGTGATTATGTTGGATGGAAATCACCACACCGAGCATTCTGACGATTGGAGTTATTGGATATGCTGTATTCTTTTGCTAGGTGCTTCCTTTGATTGATACCTTTATCACTTATATTCGTCAATTTCACAGTGGAGTAATGTATTTGATTCGTGAAATGTGGGAAAATGTTTGTTGTGTACAGCAAGGTCATGTGGTTTTATGGCCAGAAAGCAGATTTTCTGTTCAATGGTCTTTTGATGCAGATTGGGCACCACATGCGCATTACTGAATAACGAATGTTCGGAATTTGATAAATCTTCTTGTTTAGGTATCTCCTTCATTTGCTTTATATTTTTATCAATATTATTGCAATGGTCACTAAAAATAATAAATGTGCTGCACAAATTGTTGTAAATGTTTCTTCCCTCTCAACAGGGAGATTCCGTTTAATGCCTGCTATGTTCTAATTTCGAGTGTGATTATGTTGGATGGGAAGCACTACTCCGAGAATTCTAACAATTGTAGTTATTAGGAAAGACATCTTTCTTTTGCTGAGTCCTTGTTTTGATTGTTACCCTCATCACATATATTCATCAATTTCAAAGTGGAATAATATATTTGAATCGTGAAATGTTTGTAAATGTTAGATAATTACAGCAGGGTCATCTGGTTGTATGGCCAGAAAGCAGGTTCCCCATTCAATCGTCTTTTGGTGCATATTTGACACCACATGCACAAATTGTGGTACATATTTCTTGCCTCTCAACAGGGAGATTCTGTTTCATGACTGCTATGTTTGTGCAAACATGGAGTGTGATTTTGTTGGATGGGAACTACCACTCCAAGCACCCTGAGTATTGGAGTTATTAGGAAAGACCTCTTTCTCTTCCTAGGTGCTTCTTTTGATTGTTACCCTTATAACTTATATTCATCTGTTTCGCAGGGCAGTAATGTATTTAATTTGTTAAATGTGAGTAAATGTTTTTTGTTTAGAGCAGGGTCATCTGGTTGTATGACCAGATAGCAGATTCTTCATTCAATGAGTTATTAGTGCAGATTAGACACCACTTGCATTTTACTGAATAACAAATGTTAGGAATTTGATAAATGTTCTTGTTTCCGTATCTCCTTCAATTGCTTTAAATTTTTAAAAATATTATTTCATAGGTCACTAAAAATAATCAATGTGCTGCACAAATTGTGGTACATGTTTCTTCTCTCTCAACAAGGAGACTCCGTTTCATGACTGTTATGTTTATTCAAACATCGAGTGTGATTATGTTGAATGGAAATCACCACACCGAGCATTCTGACGATTGGAGTTATTGGATATGCTGTATTCTTTTGCTAGGTGCTTCCTTTGATTGATACCTTTATCACTTATATTCGTCAATTTCTCAGTGGAGTAATGTATTTGATTCGTGAAATGTGGGTATATGTTTTTTGTTTACAGTAGGGTCATCTGGTTGTATGGCCAGAAAGCAGATTCTCTATTCAGTAGTCTTTTGGTGCAGATTGGACACCACATGCACTTTACTGAATAAGGAATGTTCGGAATTTGATAAATCTTCTTGTTGAGGTATCTCCTTCATTTGCTTTTTATTTTTAAAAATATTATTGCAATGGTCATTAAATAATTAATGTGCTGCACAAAATGTGGTACATGTTTCTTCCCTCTCAACAGGAAGATTCCGTTTAAAGCCTGCTATGTTCTAATTTCGAGCGTAATTTTGTTGGATGGAAACACTACTCCGAGCATTCTGACAATTGGAGTTATTAGGAAAGACTTCTTTCTTTTATATGAGTCCTTGTTTTGGTTGTTACCCTCATCACATATATTCACCAATTTCACAGTGGAATAATATATTTGAATCGTGAAATGTGGGTTAATGTTTGTTGATTACAGCAGGGTCATCTGGTTGTATGGCCAGAAAGCAGATTCTCTATTCAATGGTCTTTTGGTGGAGATTTGACACCACATGCACCTTACTGAATAACAAATGTTCGGAATTTGATAAATCTTCTTGTTGAAGTATCTCCTTCATTTGCTTTATATTTTTAAAAATATTATTGCAATGGTCTCTAAAAATAATAAATGTGCTGCACAAATTGTGGTACATGTTTCTTCCCTCTCAGCAGGGAGATTCCGTTTAATGCCTGCTATGTTCTACTTTCGTGTGTAATTTTGTTGGATGGAAGCACTACTCCGATCATTCTGACAATTCTAGTTATTAGGAAAGACTTCCTTCTTTTCTAAGTCCTAGTTTTGATTGTTACCCTCATCACATATATTCATCAATTTCACAGTGGAATAATATATTTGAATCGTGAAATGTGGGTAAATGATTGTTGATTACAGCAAGGACATCTGTTTGTATGGCCAGAAAGCAGATTCCCAATTCAATCGTCTTTTGATGCATATTTGACACCACATGCACAAATTGTGGTACATGTTTCTTGCCTCTCAACAGGGAGATTCTGTTTCATGACTGCTATGTTTGTTCAAACATGGATTGTGATTTTGTCTGATGGGAACTACCACTCCATGCATCCTGAGTATTGGAGTTATTAGGAAAGACCTCTTTCTTTTCCTAGGTGGTTCTTTTGATTGTTACCCTTATAACTTACATTCATCTGTTTCGCAGTGGAGTAATGTATTTGAATCGTTAAATGTGTGTAAATGTTTTTTGTTTAGATCAGGGTCATCTGGTTGTATGACCAGAAAGCAGATTATCCATTCAATGGGTTTTTGGTGAAGTTTGGATACCACTTGCATTTTACTGAATAACAAATGTTAGGAATTTGATAATTATGCTTGTTTTCGTATCTCCTTCAATTGCTTTAAATTTTTAAAAATCTTATTGCAATGGTCACTAAAAATAATCAATGTGCTGCAAAAATTGTGGTATATGTTTCTTCTGTCTGAACAGGGAGATTCCGTTTCATGACTGGTGTGTTTATTCAAACATCGAGTGTGATTATGTTGGATGGAAATCACCACTCCGAGCGTTCTGACGGTTGGAGTTATTAGATATGCTGTTTTCTTTTGCTAGGTGCTTCCTTTGATTGATACCTTTATCACTTATATTAGTCAATTTCACAGTGGAGTAATGTATTTGATTCGTGGAATGTGGGTATATGTTTGTTGTTTACAGTAGGGTCATCTGGTTGTATGGCCAGAAAGCAGATTCTCTATTCAATGGTCTTTTGGTGCAGATTGGACACCACATGCACTTTACTGAATAATGAATGTTCGGAATTTGATAAATGTTGTTGTTTAGGTATCTCCTTTATTTTTTTTTATTTTTAAAAATCTTATTGCAATGGTCACTAAAAATAATAAATGTGCTGCACAAATTGTGGGACATGTTTCTTCCCTCTCAACAGGGAGATTCCGTTTAATGCCTGCTATGTTCTAATTTCGAGTGTGATTATGTTGGATGGGAAGCACTACTCCGAGAATTCTAACAATTGTAGTTATTAGGAAAGACATCTTTCTTTTGCTGAGTCCTTGTTTTGATTGTTACCCTCATCACATATATTCATCAATTTCAATGTGGAATAATATATTTGAATCGTGAAATGTTTGTAAATGTTAGATAATTACAGCAGGGTCATCTGGTTGTATGGCCAGTAAGCAGATTCCCTATTCAATCGTCTTTTGGTTCATATTTGACACCACATGCACAAATTGTGGTACATGTTTCTTGCCTCTCAACAGGGAGATTCTGTTTCATGACTGCTATGTTTGTTCTAACATGGAGTGTGATTTTGTTGGATGGGAACTACCACTCCAAGCACCCTTTTATTGGAGTTATTAGGAAAGACCTCTTTCTCTTCCTAGGTGCTTCTTTTGATTGTTACCCTTATAACTTATATTCATCTCTTTCACAGTGGAGTAATGTTTTTGAATCGTTAAATGTGTGTAAATGTTTTTTGTTTAGAGCAGGGTCATCTGGTTGTATGACCAGAAACAGATACTTAATTCAAAGGGTTTTTAGTTCATATAGGGCACCACTTGCATTTTACTGAATAACAAACGTTAGGAATTTGATAAATAGTCTTGTTTTCGTATCTCCTTCAATTGCTTTAAATTTTTAAAAATCTTATTGCAGTGGTCACTAAAAATAATAAATTTGCTGCACAAATTGTGCTACATGTTTCTTCCCTCTCAACAGAGAGATTCCGTTTAAATGCCTGCTATGTTTGTTCTACTTTTGATTGTGATTTTGTTTGATGGGAAGCACTACTCCGAGCATTCTGACAATTGGACTTATTAGCAATGACTTCTTTCTTTTGCTGAGTCCTTGTTTTGATTGTTACCCTCATCACATATATTCATCAATTTCAAAGTGGAATAATATATTTGAATCGTGAAATGTGGGTAAATATTTGTTGATTACAGCAGGGTCATCTTGTTGTATGGCCAGAAAGCAGATTCTCCGTTCAGTCGTCTTTTGGTGCATATTTGACACTACATGCACAAATTGTGGTACATGTTTCTTGCCTCTCAACAGGGAGATTCTGTTTCAAGTTTGCTATGTTTGCTAAAACATGGAGTGTGATTTTGTTGGATGGGAACTACCACTCCAAGCATCCAGAGGATTGGAGTTATTAGGAAAGACCTCTTTCTTTTCCTTGGTGCTTCTTTTGATTGTTACCCTTAGAACTTATATTCATCTGTTTTGCAGTGGAGTAATGTATTTGAATCGTTAAATGTGTGTAAGTGTTTTTTGTTTAGAGCAGGGTCATCCGGTTGTATGGCCAGAGAGCAGATTCTCTATTCAATGGTCTTTTGGAGCAGATTGGACACCACATGCACCTTACTGAATAACAAATGTTCAGAATTTGATAAATCTTCTTGTTGACGTATCTCCTTCATTTGCTTTATATTTTTAAAAATATTATTGCAATGGTCACTAAAAATAATAAATGTGCTGCACAAATTGTGGTACATGTTTCTTCCCTCTCAACAGGGAGGTTCCGTTTAATGCCTGCTATGTTCTACTTTCGAGTGTTATTTTGTTGGATGGAAGCTCTACTCCGAGCATTCTGACAATTGGAGTTATTAGGAAAGACGTCTTTCTTTTGCTAAGTCCTGGTTTTGATTGTTACCCTCATCACATATATTCATCAATTTCACAGTGGAATAATATATTTGAATCGTGAAATGTGGGTAAATGATTGTTGATTACAGCAAGGTCATCTGGTTGTATGGCCAGAAAGCAGATTCCACATTCAATCGTCTTTTGGTGCATATTTGACACCACATGCACAAATTGTGGTACATGTTTCTTGCCTCTCAACAGAGAGATTCCGTTTAAATGCCTGCTAAGTTTTTTCTACTTTTGATTTTGATTTTGTTTGATGGGAATCACTACTCCAAGCATTCTGACAATTGGAGTTATTATTAAAGTCCTCTGTCTTTTGCTGAGTCCTTGCTTAGATTGTTACCCTCATCACATATATTCATCAATTTTACAGTGGAATAATATATTTGAATAATGAAATGTGTTTAAATGTTTGTTGATTACAGCAGGTTCATCTGGTTGTATGGCCAGAAAGCAGATTCCACATTCAATCGTCTTTTGGTGCATATTTGACAGCACATGCACAAATTGTGGTACATGTTTCTTGCCTCTTGACAGGGAGATTCTGTTTCATGACTGCTATGTTTGTTCAAACTTGGAGTGTGATTTTGTTGGATGGGAACTACCAATCCAAGCACCCTGAGTATTGGAGTTATTAGGAAAGACCTCTTTCTCTTCCTAGGTGCTTCTTTTGATTGTTACCCTTATAACTTATATTCATCTCTTTCGCAGTGGAGTAATGTATTTGAATCGTTAAATGTGTATATATGTTTTTTGTTTACAGCAGGGTCATCTGGTTGTATGGCCAGAAAGCAGATTCCCCATTCAATCGTCTTTTGGTGCATATTTGACACCACATGCACAAATTGTGGTACATGTTTCTTGCCTCTCAACAGGGAGATTCTGTTTCATGACTGCTATGTTTGTTCAAACATGGAGTGTGATTTTGTTGCATGGGAACTACCACTCCAAGCATCCTGAGTATAGGTGTTATTGGGAAAGACCTTTTTCTTTTCCTAGGTGGTTGTTTTGATTTTTACCCTTATAACTTATACTCATCTGTTTCGCAGTGGAGTAATGTATTTGAATCGTTAAATGTGTGTAAATGTTTTTTGTTTAGAGCAGGGTCATCTGGTTGTATGACCAGAAAGCAGATTCTCCATTCAATGGGTTTTTAGTGCAGATTGGACACCACTTGCATTTTACTGAATAACAAATGTTAGGAATTTGATAATTATTCTTGTTTTCGTATCTCCTTCAATTGCTTTAAATTATTAAGAATAATATTCCAATGGACACTAAAAATAATCAATGTGCTGCACAAACTGTGGTATATGTTTCTTCTCTCTCAACAGGGAGATTCCGTTTCATGACTGCTATGTTTATTCAAACATCAAGTGTGATTATGTTGTTTGGAAATCACCACTCCGAGCGTTCTGACGATTGGAGTTATTAGAGATACTGTTTTATTTTGCTAGGTGCTTCCTTTGATTGATACCTTTATCACTTATATTCGTCAATTTCACAGTGGAGTAATGTATTTGATTCGTGAAATGTGGGTAAATGTTTGTTGTTTACAGCAGGGTCATCTGGTTGTATGGCCAGAAAGCAGATTCTCAATTCAATGGTCTTTTGGTGTGAGATTGGACACCACATGCACTTTACTGTATAACGAATGTTCGGAATTTGATAAATCTTCTTGTTTAGGTATCTCCTTCATTTGTTTTTTTATTTTTAACAATCTTATTGCAATGGTCACTAAAAATAATAAATGTGCTGTACAAATTGTGGAACATGTTTCTTCCCTCTCAACAGGAATATTCCATTTAAATGCCTGCTATGTTTGTTCTACTTTTGAGTGCGATTTTGTTTGATGGGAAGCACTACTCCGAGCATTCTGACAATTGGAGTTATTAGGAAAGACATCTTTCTTTTGCTGAGTCCTTGTTTTGATTGTTACCCTCATCACATATATTTATCAATTTCACAGTGGAATAATATATTTGAATCGTGAAATGTGTTTAAATGTTTGTTGATTATAGCAGGGTAATTTGGTTGTATGGCCAGAAAGCAGATTCCACATTCAATCGTCTTTTGGTGCATATTAGACACCACATGCGCAAATTGTGGTACATGTTTCTTGCCTCTCAATAGGGAGATTCTGTTTCATGACTGCTATGTTTATTCAAACATGGAGTGTGATTGTGTTGGATGGGAACTACCACTCCAAGCATCCTGAGTATAGGAGTTATTGGGAAAGACCTCCTTCTTTTCCTATGTGCTTCTTTTGATTTTTACTCTTATAACTTATACTCATCTGTTTCGCAGTGGAGTAATGTATTTGAATTGTTAAATGTGTGTAAATGTTTTTTGTTTAGAGCAGGGTCATCTGGTTGTGTGATCAGAAAGCAGATTCTCCATTCCATGAGTTATTAGTGCAGATTGGACACCACTTGCATTTTACTGAATAACAAACGTTATGAATTTGATAAATAGTCTTGTTTTCGTATCTCCTTCAATTGCTTTAAATTTTTTAAAATCTTATTACAATGGTCACTAAAAATAATAAATGTGCTGCACAAATTATGGTACATGTTTCTTCCCTCTCTACAGGGAGATTCCGTTTAAATGCCTGCTATGTTTGTTCTACTTTTGAGTGTGATTTTGTTTGATGGGAAGCACTACTCCGAGCATTCTGACAATTGGAGTTATTAGGAAAGACTTCTTTCTTTTGATGAGTCCTTGTTTTGATTGTTACCCTCATCACATATATTCACCAATTTCACAGTGGAATAATATATTTGAATCGTGGAATGTGTTTAAATGTTTGTTGATTACAGCAGGGTCATCTGGTTGTATGGCCAGAAAGCTGATTCCCCATTCAATCGTCTTTTGGTGCATATTTGACACCACATGCACAAATTGTGGTACATGTATCTTGCCTCTCAACAGGGAGATTCTGTTTCATGACTGCTATGTTTGTTCAAACATGGATTGCGATTTTGTTGGATGGGAACTACCACTCCAAGCACCCTGAGTATTGGAGTTATTAGGAAAGACCTCTTTCTCTTCCTAGGTGCTTCTTTTGATTGTTACCCTTATAACTTATATTCATCTTTTTCGCAGGGCAGTAATGTATTTAAATTGTTAAATGTGTGTAAATGTTTTCTGTTTAGAGCAGGGTCATCTGGTTGTATGACCAGAAAGCAGATTCTCCATTCAATGAGTTATTAGTGCAGATTGGACACCACTTGCATTTTACTGAATAACAAACGTTAGGAATTTGATAAATAGTCTTGTTTTCGTATCTCCTTCAATTGCTTTAAATTATTAAGAATAATATTCCAATGGACACTAAAAATAATAAATGTGCTGCATAAATTATGGTACATGTTTCTTCCCTCTCAACAGGGAGATTCCGTTTAAATGCCTGCAATGTTTGTTCTACTTTTGAGTGTGATTTTGTTTGATGGGAAGCACTACTCCGAGCATTCTGACAATTGGAGTTATTAGGAAAGACATCTTTCTTTTGCTGAGTCCTTGTTTTGATTGTTACCCTCATCACATATATTTATTAATTTCACAGTGGAATAATATATTTGAATCGTGAAATGTGTTCAAATGTTTGTTGATTACAGCAGGGTAATCTGGTTTGTTGGCCAGAAAGCAGATTCCACATTCAATCGTCTTTTGGTGCATATTTGACACCACATGCACAAATTGTGGTACATGTTTCTTGCCTCTCAACAGGGAGATTCTGTTTCATGACTGCTATGTTTGTTCAAACATGGAGTGTGATTTTGTTGGATGGGAACTACCACTCCAAGCATCCTGAGTATAGGAGTTATTGGGAAAGACCTCCTTCTTTTCCTATGTGCTTCTTTTGATTTTTGCCCCTATAACTTATACTCATCTGTTTCGCAGTGGAGTAATGTATTTGAATCGTTAAATGTGTGTAAATGTTTGTTGTTTACAGCAGGGTCATCTGGTTGTATGACCAGAAAGCAGATTCTCCGTTCAATGAGTTTTTAGTGCAGATTGGTCACCACTTGAATTTTACCGAATAACAAATGTTAGGAATTTGATAAATAGTCTTGTTTTCGTATCTACTTCAATTGCTTTAAATTTTTAAAAATCTTATTGCAGTGGGCACTAAAAATAATCAATGTGCTGCGCAAACTGTGGTACATGTTTCTTCTCTCTCAACAGGGAGATTCCGTTTCGTGACTGCTATGTTTATTCAAACATCAAGTGTGATTATGTTGGATGGAAATCACCACTCCAAGCGTTCAGACGATTGAAGTTATTAGATATGCTGTTTTCTTTTGCTAGGTGCTTCCTTTGATTGATACCTTTATCACTTATATTCGTCAATTTGACAGTGAAGTAATGTATTTGATTCTTGAAATGTGGGTAAATGTTTGTTGTTTACAGCAGGGTCATCTGGTTATATGGCCAGAAAGCAGATTCTCTATTCAATGGTCTTTTGGGGCAGATTGGACACCACATGCCCTTTACTGAATAACGAATGTTCGGAATTTGATAAATCTTCTTGTTTAGGTATCTCCTTCATTTGTTTTTTATTTTTAACAATCTTATTGCAATGGTCACTAAAAATAATAAACGTGCTGCACAAATAGTGGAACATGTTTCTTCCCTCTCAACAGGGTGATTCCGTTTAAATGCCTGCTATGTTTGTTCTACTTTTGAGTGTGACTTTGTTTGATGGGAAGCACTACTCTGAGCATTCTGACAATTGGAGTTATTAGGAAAGTCTTCTTTCTGTTGCTGAGTCCTTTCTTAGATTGTTACCCTCATCACATATATTCATCAATTTCACAGTGGAATAATATATTTGAATAATGAAATGTGTTCAAATGTTTGTTGATTACAGCAGGGTAATCTGGTTTGTTGGCCAGAAAGCAGATTCCACATTCAATCGTCTTTTGGTGCATATTTGACACCACATGCACAAATTGTGGTACATGTTTCTTGCCTCTCAACAGGGAGATTCTGTTTCATGACTGCTATGTTTGTTCAAACATGGAGTGTGATTTTGTTGGATGGGAACTACCACTCCAAGCATCCTGAGTATAGGAGTTATTGGGAAAGACCTCCTTCTTTTCCTATGTGCTTCTTTTGATTTTTGCCCTTATAACTTATACTCATCTGTTTCGCAGTGGAGTAATGTATTTGAATCGTTAAATGTGTGTAAATGTTTGTTGTTTACAGCAGGGTCATCTGGTTGTATGACCAGAAAGCAGATTCTCCATTCAATGAGTTTTTAGTGCAGGTTGGACACCACTTGCATTTTACTGAATAACAAATGTTAGGAATTTGACAGTCTTGTTATCGTATCTCCTTCAATTGCTTTAAATTTTTAAAAATCTTATTGCAGTGGTCACTAAAAATAATCAATGTGCTGCACAAATTGTGGTACATGTTTCTTCTCTCTCAACAGGTAGATTCCGTTTCATGACTGCTATGTTTATTCAAACATCGAGTGTGGTTCTGTTGGATGGAAATCACCACTCCGAGCATTCTGACGATTGGAGTTATTAGAAATACTGTTGTCTTTTGCTAGGTGCTTCCTTTAATTGATACCTTTATCACTTATATTCGTCAATTTCACAGTGGAGTAATGTATTTGATTCGTGAAATGTGGGAAAATGTTTGTTGTTTACAGCAGGGTCATGTGGTTGTATGGCCAGAAAGCAGATTTTCTGTTCAATGGTCTTTTGATGCAGATTGGACACCACATGCACATTACTGAATAACGAATGTTCAGAATTTGATAAATCTACTTGTTTAGGTATCTCCTTTATTTGCTTTACATTTTTAAAAATATTATTGCAATGGTCACTAAAAATAATAAATGTGCTGCACAAATTGTGGTACATGTTTCTTCCCTCTCAACAGGGAGATTCCGTTTAATGCCTGCTATGTTCTAATTTCGAGTGTGATTTTGTTGGATTGTAAGCACTACCCGAGCATTCTGACAGGTGTAGTTATTAGGAAAGACATCTTTCTTTTGCTGAGTCCTTGTTTTGATTGTTACCCTCATCACATATATTCATCAATTTCACAGTGGAATAATATATTTGAATCGTGAAATGTTTGTAAATGTTTGTTAATTACAGCAGGGTTATCTGGTTGTATGGCCAGAAAGCAGATTCCCCATTCAATCGTCTTTTGGTGCATATTTGACACCACATGCACAGATTGTGGTACATGTTTCTTGCCTCTGAACAGGGAGATTCTGTTTCATGACTGCTATGTTTGTTCAAACATGGAGTGTGATTTTGTTGGATGGGAACTACCACTCCAAGCATCCTGAGTATAGGAGTTATTGGGAAAGACCTCTTTCTCTTCCTAGGTGCTTCTATTGATTTTTACCCTTACAACTTATACTCATCTGTTTCGCAGTTGAGTAATGTATTTGAATCGTTAAATGTGTGTAAATGTTTTTTGTTTAGAGCAGGGTCATCTGGTTGTATGACCAGAAAGCAGATTCTCCATTGAATGGGTTTTTAGTGCAGGTTGGACACCACTTGCATTTTACTGAATAACAAATGTTAGGAATTTGATAATTATTTTTGTTTTCGTATCTCCTTCAATTGCTTTAAATTTTTAAAAATCTTATTGCAATGGTCACTAAAAATAATCAATGTGCTGCACAAATTGTGGTACATGTTTCTTCTCCCTCAACAGGGAGATTCCATTTCATGACTGCTATGTTTATTCAAACATCGAGTGTGATTATGTTGGATGGAAATCACCACTCGGAGCGTTCTGACGATTGGAGTTATTAGAAATACTGTTTTCTTTTGCTAGGAGCTTCCTTTGATTGATACCTTTATCACTTATATTCGTCAATTTCTCAGTGGAGTGATGTATTTGATTCGTGAAACGTGGGAAAATGTTTGTTGTTTACAGCAGGGTCATGTGGTTGTACGGCCATAAGCAGATTTTCTGTTCAATGGTCTTTTGATGCAGATTGGACACCACATGCACATTACTGAATAACGAATGTTCGGAATTTGATAAATCTTCTTGTTTAGGTATCTCCTTCATTTGCTTTATATTTTTAAAAATATTGTTGCAATGGTCACTAAAAATAATAAATGTGCTGCACAAATTGTGGTACCTGTTTCTTCCCTCTCAACAGGGAGATTCCGTTTGATGCCTGCTATGTTCTAATTTCGAGTGTGATTTTGTTGGACTGGAAGCACTACTCCGAGAATTCTGACAATTGGAGTTATTAGGAAAGACGTCTTTCTTTTGCTAAGTCCTGGTTTTGATTGTTACCCTAATCACATATATTCATCAATTTCACAGTGGAATAATATATTTGAATCGTGAAATGTGGGTAAATGATTGTTGATTACAGCAAGGTCATCTGGTTGTATGGCCAGAAAGCAGATTCCCCATTCAATCATCCTTTGGTGCATATTTGACACCACATGCACAAATTGTGGTACATGTTTCTTGCCTCTCAACAGGGTGATTCTGTTTCATGACTGCTATGTTTGTTCAAACATGGAGTGTGATTTTGTTGGATGGGAACTACCACTCCAAGCACCCTGAGTATTGGAGTTATTAGGAAAGACCTCTTTCTCTTCCTAGGTGCTTCTTTTGATTGTTACCCTTATAACTTATATTCATCTCTTTCGCAGTGGAGTAATGTATTTGAATCGTTAAATGTGTATAAATGTTTTTTGTTTACAGCAGGGTCATCTGGTTGTATGGCCAGAAAGCAGATTCCCCATTCAATCCTGTTTTGGTGCATATTTGACACCACATGCACAAATTGTGGTACATGTTTCTTGCCTCTCAACAGGGAGATTCTGTTTCATGACTGCTATGTTTGTTGAAACATGGAGTGTGATTTTGTTGCATGGGAACTACCACTCCAAGCATCCTGAGTATAGGTGTTATTGGGAAAGACCTCCTTATTTTCCTATGTGCTTCTTTTGATTTTTACCCTTATAACTTATACTCATCTGTTTCGCAGTGGAGTAATATATTTGAATCGTTAAATGTGTGTAAATGTTTTTTGTTTAGAGCAGGGTCATGTGGTTGTATGACCAGTAAGCAGATTCTCCATTGAATGGGTTTTTAGTGCAGATTGGACACCACTTGCATTTTACTGAATAACAAGTGTTAGGAATTTGATAATTATTCTTGTTTTCGTATCTCCTTCAGTTGCTTTAAATTATTAAGTATAATATTCCAATGGACACTAAAAATAATCAATGTGCTGCAAAAATTGTGGTACATGTTTCTTCTCTCTCAACAGGGAGATTCCGTTTCATGACTGCTATGTTTATTCAAATATCAAGTGTGACTATGTTGGATGGAAATCACCACTCCGAGCGTTCTGACGATTGGAGTTATTAGAAATACTGTTGTCTTTTGCTAGGTGCTTCCTTTAATTGATACCTTTATCACTTATATTCGTCAATTTCACAGTGGAGTAATGTATTTGATTCGTGAAATGTGGGAAAATGTTTGTTGTATACAGCAGGGTCATCTGGTTGTATGGCCAGAAAGCAGATTCTCTATTCAATGGTTTTTTGGTGCAGATTGGACACCACATGCACCTTACTGAATAACAAATGTTCGGAATTTGATAAATCTTCTTGTTGAGGTATCTCCTTCATTTGCTTTATATTTTTAAAAATATTATTGCAATGGTCACTAAAAATAATAAATGTGCTGCACAAATTGTGGTACATGTTTCTTCCCTCTCAGCAGGGAGATTCCGTTTAATGCCAGCTATGTTCTACTTTCGAGTGTTATTTTGTTGGATGGAAGCTCTACTCCGAGCATTCTGACAATTGGAGTTATTAGGAAAGACGTCTTTCTTTTGCTAAGTCCTGGTTTTGATTGTTACCCTCATCACATATATACATCAATTTCACAGTGGAATAATATATTTGAATCGTGAAATGTGGGTAAATGATTGTTGATTACAGCAAGGTCATCTGGTTGTATGGCCAGAAAGCAGATTCACCATTCAATCTTCTTTTGGTGCATATTTGACACCACATGCACAAATTGTGGTACATGTTTCTTGCCTCTCAACAGGGAGACTCTGTTTCATGACTGCTATGTTTGTTCAAACATGGAGAGTGATTTTGTTGGATGGGAACTACCACTCCAAGCATCCTGAGTGTAGGAGTTAGTGGGAAAGACCTCTTTCTTTTCCTAGGTGCTTCTTTTGATTGTTACCCTTATAACTTATATTCATCTGTTTCGCAGGGCAGTAATGTATTTAAATTGTTAAATGTGTGTAAATGTTTTTTGTTTAGAGCAGGGTCATCTGGTTGGTTGGCCAGAAAGCAGATTCTCCATTGAATGGGTTTTTAGTGCAGATTGGACACCACTTGCATTTTACTGAATAACAAATGTTAGGAATTTGACAGTCTTGTTTTCGTATCTCCTTCAATTGCTTTAAATTTTTAAAAATCTTATTGCAATGGTCACTAAAAATAATCAATGTGCTGCACAAATTGTGGTACATGTTTCTTCTCCCTCAACAGGGAGATTCCGTTTCATGACTGCTATGTTTACTCAAACATCGAGTGTGATTATGTTGGATGGAAATCACCACTCTGAGTGTTCTGACGATTGGAGTTATTAGATATGCTGTTTTCTTTTGCTAGGTGCTTCCTTTGATTGATACCTTTATCTCTTATATTCGTCAATTTCACAGTGGAGTAATGTATTTGATTCGTGAAATGTGGGTAAATGTTTGTTGTTTACAGCAGGGTCATCTGGTTGTATGGCCAGAAAGCAGATTCTCTATTCAATGGTCTTTTGGTGCAGATTGGACACCACATGCACCTTACTGACTAACAAATGTTCGGAATTTGATAAATCTTCTTGTTGAGGTATCTCCTACATTTTCTTTATATTTTTTAAAATATTATTGCAATGGTCGCTAAAAATAATAAATGTGCTGCACAAATTGTGGTACATGTTTCTTCCCTCTCAACAGGGAGATTCCGTTTAATGCGTGCTATGTTCTAATTTCGAGTGTGGTTTTGTTGGGTGGGAAGCACTACCCGAGCATTCTGACAGTTGTAGTTATTAGGAAAGACTTCTTTCTTTTGCTAAGTCCTAGTTTTTATTGTTACCCTCATCACATATATTCATCAATTTCACAGTGGAATAATATATTTGAATCTTGAAATGTGGTATATGATTGTTGATTACAGCAAGGTCATCTGGTTGTATGGGCAGAAAGCAGATTCCCCATTCAATCGTCTTTTGGTGCATATTTGACACCACATGCACAAATTGTGGTACATGTTTCTTGCCTCTCAACAGGGAGATTCTGTTTCATGACTGCTATGTTTGTTCAAACATGGAGTGTGGTTTTGTTGGATGGGAACTACCACTCCAAGCATCCTGAGTATTGGAGTTATTAGGAAAGACCTCTTTCTTTTCCTAGGTGGTTCTTTTGATTGTTACCATTATAACTTATATTCATCTGTTTCGCAGTTTAGTAATGTATTTGAATCGTTAAATGTGTGTAACTGTTTTTTGTTTAGAGCAGCGTCATCTGGTTGTATGACCAGAAAGCAGATTCTCCATTCAATGAGTTATTACTGCAGATTGGACACCACTTGCATTTTACTGAATAAAAAACGTTAGGAATTTGATAAATAGTCTTGTTTTCGTATCTCCTTCAATTGCTTTAAATTATTAAGAATAATATTCCAATGGACACTAAAAATAATCAATGTGCTGCACAAACTTTGGTACATGTTTCTTCTCTCTCAACAGGGAGATTTGGTTTCATTACTGCTATGTTTATCCAAACCTCAAGTGTGATTATGTTGGATGGAAATCACCACTCCGAGCGTTCTGACGATTGGAGTTATTAGAAATACTGTTTTATTTTGCTAGGTGCTTCCTTTGATTGATACCTTTATCACTTATATTCGTCAATTTCACAGTGAAGAAATGTATTTGATTCGTGAAATGTGGGTAAATGTTTGTTGTTTACAGCAGGGTCATCTGGTTGTATGGCCAGAAAGCAGATTCTCTATTCAATGGTTTTTTGGTGCAGATTGGACACCACATGCACCTTACTGAATAACGAATGTTCGGAATTTGATAAATCTTCTTGTTGACGTATCTCCTTCATTTGCTTTATATTTTTAAAAATATTATTGCAATGGTCACTAAAAATAATAAATGTGCTGCACAAATTGTGGTACATGTTTCTTCCCTCTCAGCAGGGAGGTTCCGTTTAATGCCTGCTATGTTCTACTTTCGAGTGTAATTTTGTTGGATGGAAGCTCTACTCCGAGCATTCTGACAAATGGAGTTATTAGGAAAGACGTCTTTCTTTTGCTAAGTCCTGGTTTTGATTGTTACCCTCATCACATATATTCATCAATTTCACAGTGGAATAATGTATTTGAATCGTGAAATGTGGGTAAATGATTGTTGATTACAGCAAGGTCATCTGGTTGTATGACCAGAAAGCAGATTCACCATTCAATCGTCTTTTGGTGCATATTTGACACCACATGCACAAATTGTGGTACATGTTTCTTGCCTCTCAACAGGGAGATTCTGTTTCATCACTGCTATGTTTGTTCAAACATGGAGTGTGGTTTTGTTGGATGGGAACTACCACTCCAAGCATCCTGAGTATTGGAGTTATTAGGAAAGACCTCTTTCTTTTCCTAGGTGGTTCTTTTGATTGTTACCATTATAACTTATATTCATCTGTTTCGCAGTTTAGTAATGTATTTGAATCGTTAAATGTGTGTAACTGTTTTTTGTTTAGAGCAGCGTCATCTGGTTGTATGACCAGAAAGCAGATTCTCCATTCAATGAGTTATTACTGCAGATTGGACACCACTTGCATTTTACTGAATAAAAAACGTTAGGAATTTGATAAATAGTCTTGTTTTCGTATCTCCTTCAATTGCTTTAAATTTTTAAAAATCTTATTACAATGGTCACTAAAAATAATAAATGTGCTGCACACATTATGGTACATGTTTCTTCCCTCTCAACAGTGAGATTCCGTTTAAATGCCTGCTATGTTTGTTCTACTTTTGAGTGTGATTTTGTTTGATGGGAAGCACTACTCCGAGCATTCTGACAATTGGAGTTATTAGGAAAGACATCTTTCTTTTGCTGAGCCCTTGTTGTGATTGTTACCCTCATCGCATATATTTATCAATTTCACAGTGGAATAATATATTTGAATCGTGAAATGTGTTTAAATGTTTGTTGATTACAGCAGGGTAATCTGGTTGTATGGCCAGAAAGCAGATTCCACATTCAAACGTCTTTTGGTGCATATTTGACACAACATGCACAAATTGTGGTACATGTTTCTTGCCTCTCAACAGGGAGATTCTGTTTCATGACTGCAATGTTTGTTCAAACATGGAGTGTGATTTTGTTGGATGGGAACTACCACTCCAAGCATCCTGAGTATAGGAGTTATTGGGAAAGACCTCCTTCTTTTCCTATGTGCTTCTTTTGATTTTTACCCTTATAACTTATACTCATCTGTTTCGCAGTGGAGTAATGTATTTGAATCGTAAAATGTGTGTAAATGTTTTTTGTTTAGAGCAGGGTCATCTGGTTGTATGACCAGAAAGCAGATTCTCCATTCAATGGGTTTTTACTGCAGATTGGACACCACTTGCATTTTACTGAATAACAAACGTTAGGAATTTGATAAATAGTCTTGTTTTCGTATCTCCTTCAATTGCTTTAAATTATTAAGAATAATATTCCAATGGACACTAAAAATAATCAATGTGCTGCACAAACTTTGGTACATGTTTCTTCTCTCTCAACAGGGAGATTTGGTTTCATGACTGCTATGTTTATCCAAACCTCAAGTGTGATTATGTTGGATGGAAATCACCACTCCGAGCGTTCTGACGATTGGAGTTATTAGAAATACTGTTTTATTTTGCTAGGTGCTTCCTTTGATTGATACCTTTATCACTTATATTCGTCAATTTCACAGTGGAGAAATGTATTTGATTCGTGAAATGTGGGTAAATGTTTGTTGTTTACAGCAGGGTCATCTGGTTGTATGGCCAGAAAGCAGATTCTCTATTCAATGGTTTTTTGGTGCAGATTGGACACCACATGCACCTTACTGAATAACGAATGTTCGGAATTTGATAAATCTTCTTGTTGAGGTATCTCCTTCATTTGCTTTATATTTTTAAAAATATTATTGCAATGGTCACTAAAAATAATAAATGTGCTGCACAAATTGTGGTACATGTTTCTTCCCTCTCAGCAGGGAGGTTCCGTTTAATGCCTGCTATGTTCTACTTTCGAGTGTAATTTTGTTGGATGGAAGCTCTACTCCGAGCATTCTGACAATTGGAGTTATTAGGAAAGACGTCTTTCTTTTGCTAAGTCCTGGTTTTGATTGTTACCCTCATCACATATATTCATCAATTTCACAGTGGAATAATGTATTTGAATCGTGAAATGTGGGTAAATGATTGTTGATTACAGCAAGGTCATCTGGTTGTATGACCAGAAAGCAGATTCACCATTCAATCTTCTTTTGGTGCATATTTGACACCACATGCACAAATTGTGGTACATGTTTCTTGCCTCTGAACAGGGAGATTCTGTTTCATGACTGCTATGTTTGTTCAAACATGGAGTGTGATTTTGTTGGATGGGAACTACCACTCCAAGCACCCTGAGTATTGGAGTTATTAGGAAAGACCTCTTTCTCTTCCTAGGTGCTTCTATTGATTTTTACCCTTATAACTTATATTCATCTCTTTCGCAGTGGAGTAATGTATTTGAATCGTTAAATGTGTATAAATGTTTTTTGTTTACAGCAGGGTCATCTGGTTGTATGGCCAGAAAGCAGATTCCCCATTCAATCTTCTTTTGGTGCATATTTGACACCACATGCACAAATTGTGGTACATGTTTCTTGCCTCTCAACAGGGAGATTCTGTTTCATGACTGCTATGTTTGTTCAAACATGTAGAGTGATTTTGTTGGATGGGAACTACCACTCCAAGCATCCTGAGTGTAGGAGTTAGTGGGAAAGACCTCTTTCTTTTCCTAGGTGCTTCTTTTGATTGTTACCCTTATAACTTATACTCATCTGTTTCGCAGTGGAGTAATGTATTTGAATCGTTAAATGTGTGTAAATGTTTGTTGTTTAGAGCAGGGTCATCTGGTTGGTTGGCCAGAAAGCAGATTCTCCATTGAATGGGTTTTTAGTGCAGATTGGACACCACTTGCATTTTACTGAATAACAAATGTTAGGAATTTGACAGTCTTGTTTTCGTATCTCCTTCAATTGCTTTAAATTTTTAAAAATCTTATTGGAATGGTCACTAAAAATAATCAATATGCTGCACAAATTGTGGTACATGTTTCTTCTCCCTCAACCGGGAGATTCCGTTTCATGACTGCTATGTTTATTCAAACATCGAGTGTGATTATGTTGGATGGAAATCACCACTCCGAGTGTTCTGACGATTGGAGTTATTAGATATGCTGTTTTCTTTTGCTAGGTGCTTCCTTTGATTGATACCTCTATCACTTATATTCGTCAATTTCACAGTGGAGTAATGTATTTGATTCGTGAAATGTGGGTAAATGTTTGTTGTTTACAGCAGGGTCATCTGGTTGTATGGCCAGAAAGCAGATTCTCTATTCAATGGTCTTTTGGTGCAGATTGGACACCACATGCACCTTACTGACTAACAAATGTTCGGAATTTGATAAATCTTCTTGTTGAGGTATCTCCTTCATTTGCTTTATATTTTTTAAAATATTATTGCAATGGTCGCTAAAAATAATAAATGTGCTGCACAAATTGTGGTACATGTTTTTTCCCTCTCAACAGGGAGATTCCGTTTAATGCCTCCTATGTTCTACTTTCGAGTGTGATTTTGTTGGATGGAAGCACTACTCTGAGCATTCTGACAATTGCAGTTATTAGGAAAGACTTCTTTCTTTTGCTAAGTCCTAGTTTTGATTGTTGCCCTCATCACATATATTCATCTCTTTCACAGTGGAGTAATGTATTTGAATCGTTAAATGTGTAAAAATGTTTTTTGTTTACAGCAGGGTCATCTGGTTGTATGGCCAGAAAGCAGATTCCCCATTCAATCGTCTTTTGGTGCATATTTGACACCACATGCACAAATTGTGGTACATGTTTCTTGCCTCTCAACAGGGAGATTCTGTTTCATGACTGCTATGTTTGTTCAAACATGGAGTGTGATTTTGTTGCATGGGAACTACCACTCCAAGCATCCTGAGTATAGGTGTTATTGGGAAAGACCTTTTTCTTTTCCTAGGTGGTTGTTTTGATTTTTACCCTTATAACTTATACTCATCTGTTTCGCAGTGGAGTAATGTATTTGAATCGTTAAATGTGTGTAAATGTTTTTTGTTTAGAGCAGGGTCATCTGGTTGTATGACCAGAAAGCAGATTCTCCATTCAATGGGTTTTTACTGCAGATTGGACACCACTTGCATTTTACTGAATAACAAATGTTAGGAATTGGATAATTATTCTTGTTTTCGTATCTCCTTCAATTGCTTTAAATTATTAAGAATAATATTCCAATGGACACTAAAAATAATCAATGTGCTGCATAAACTGTGGTACATGTTTCTTCTCTCTCAACAGGGAGATTTGGTTTCATGACTGCTATGTTTATCCAAACCTCAAGTGTGATTATGTTGGATGGAAATCACCACTCCGAGCGTTCTGACGATTGGAGTTATTAGAAATACTGTTTTATTTTGCTAGGTGCTTCCTTTGATTGATACCTTTATCACTTATATTCGTCAATTTCACAGTGGAGTAATGTATTTGATTCGTGAAATGTGGGTAAATGTTTGTTGTTTACAGCAGGGTCATCTGGTTGTATGGCCAGAAAGCAGATTCTCTATTCAATGGTCTTTTGGTGCAGATTGGACACCACATGCACCTTACTGACTAACAAATGTTTGGAATTTGATAAATCTTCTTGTTGAGGTATCTCCTTCATTTGTTTTATAGTTTTTAAAATATTATTGCAATGGTCGCTAAAAATAATAAATGTGCTGCACAAATTGTGGTACATGTTTTTTCCCTCTCAACAGGGAGATTCCGTTTAATGCCTGCTATGTTCTACTTTTGAGTGTGATTTTGTTGGATGGAAGCACTACTCTGAGCATTCTGACAATTGCAGTTATTAGGAAAGACTTCTTTCTTTTGCTAAGTCCTAGTTTTGATTGTTACCCTCATCACATATATTCATCTCTTTCGCAGTGGAGTAATGTATTTGAATCGTTAAATGTGTATAAATGTTTTTTGTTTACAGCAGGGTCATCTGGTTGTATGGCCAGAAAGCAGATTCCCCATTCAATCCTGTTTTGGTGCATATTTGACACCACATGCACAAATTGTATTACATGTTCCTTGCCTTTCAACAGGGAGATTCTGTTTTATGACTGCTATGTTTGTTCAAACATGGAGAGTGATTTTGTTGGATGGGAACTACCACTCCAAGCTTCCTGAGTGTAGGAGTTAGTGGGAAAGACCTCTTTCTTTTCGTAGGTGCTTCTTTTGATTGTTACCCTTATAACTTATATCCATCTGTTTCGCAGGGCAGTAACGTATTTAAATTGTTAAATGTGTGTAAATGTTTTTTGTTTAGAGTTGGGTCATCTGGTTGTATGACCAGAAAGCAGATTCTCCATTCAATGAGTTTTTAGTGCAGATTGGACACCACTTGCATTTTACTGAATAACAAATGTTAGGAATTTGACAGTCTTGTTTTCGTATCTCCTTCACTTGCTTTAAATTTTTACAAAACTTATTGCAATGGTCACTAAAAATAATCAATGTGCTGCACAAATTGTGGTACATTTTTCTTCTCTCTCAACAGGGAGATTCTGTTTCATGACTGCTATGTTTATTCAAACATCAAGTGTGATTATGTTGGATGGAAATCACCACTCCGAGCGTTCTCACGATTGGAGTTATTAGAAATACTGTTTTCTTTTGCTAGGTGCTTCCTTTGATTGATATCTTTATCACTTATATTCGTCAATTTCACAGTGGAGTAATGTATTTGATTGGTGAAATGTGGGAAAATGTTTGTTGTTTACAGCAGGGACATGTGGTTGTATGGCCAGAAAGCAGATTTTCTGTTCAATGGTCTTTTGATGCAGTTTTGACACCACATGCACATTACTGAATAACGAATTTTCGGAATTTGATAAATCTTCTTGTTTAGGTATCTCCTTCATTTGCTTTATATTTTTTAAAATATTATTGCAATGGTCACTAAAAATAGTAAATGTGCTGCACAAATTGTGGTACAAGTTTCTTCCCTCTTAACAGGGAGATTCCGTTTAATGCCTGCTATGTTCTAATTTCGAGTGTGATTTTGTTGGATGGGAAGCACTACCCGAGCATTATGACACTTGTAGTTATTAGAAAAGACTTCTTTCTTTTGATGAGTCCTTGTTTTGTTTGTTACCCTCATCACATATATTCACCAATTTCACAGTGGAATAATATATTTGAATCGTGAAATGTGGGTAAATGTTTGTTGATTACAGCAGGGTCATCTGGTTGTATGGCCAGAAATCAGATTCCCCATTCAATCGTCTTATGGTGCATATTTGACAGCACATGCACAAATTGTGGTACATGTTTCTTGCCTCTCAACAGGGAGATTCTCTTTCATGACTGCTATGTTTGTTCAAACATGGAGTGTGATTTTTCTGGATGGGAACTACCACTACAAGCAACCTGAGTATAGGAGTTATTGGTAAAGACCTCCTTCTTTTCCTAGGTGCTTCTTTGATTTTTACCCTTATAACTTATACTCATCTATTTCCCAGTGGAGGAATGTGTTAGAATCGTTAAATGTGTGTAAATGTTTTTTGTTTAGAGCAGGGTCATCTGGTAGTACGACCATAAATCAGATTCTCCATTGAATGGGTTTTTAGTGCAGATTGGACACCACTTGCATTTTACTGTATAACAAATGTTAGGAATTTGATAATTATTCTTTTTTTCGTATCTCCTTCAATTGCTTTAAATTATTAAGGATAATATTCCAATGGACACTAAAAATAATCAATGTGCTGCACAAACTGTGGTACATGTTTCTTCTCTCTCAACAGGGAGATTCCGTTTCATGACTGCTATGTTTATTCAAACATCAAGTGTGACTATGTTGGATGGAAATCACCACTCCGAGCGTTCTGACGATTAGAGTTATTAGAAATACTGTTTTCTTTTGCTAGGTGCTTCCTCTGATTGATACCTTTATCAGTTATATTCGTCAATTTCACAGTGGAGTAATGTATTTGATTCGTGAAATGTGGGTAAATGTTTGTTGCTTACAGGAGAGTCATCTGGTTGTATGGCCAGAAAGCAGATTCTCTATTCAATGGTCTTTTGGTGCAGATTGGTCACCACATGCACCTTACTGAATAACAATTGTTCGGAATTTGATAAATCTTCTTGTTGAGGTATCTCCTTCATCTGCTTTATATTTTTTAAAATATTATTGCAATGGTCGCTAAAAGTAATAAATGTGCTGCACAAATTGTGGTACATGTTTCTTCCCTCTCAACAGGGAGATTCTGTTTAATGCCAGCTATGTTTGTTCTACTTTTGAGTGTGATTTTTTTGAATGGGAAGCACTACTCCGAGCATTCAGACAATTGGAGTTATTAGGAAAGACCTCTTTCTTTTGCTGAGTCCTTGTTTTGATTGTTACCCTCATCACATATATTCACCAATTTCACAGTGGAATAATATATTTGAATCGTGAAATGTGGGTAAATGTTTGTTGATTACAGCAGGGTCATGTGGTTGTATGGCCAGAAAGCTGATTCCCCATTCAATCGTCTTTTGATGCATATTTGACACCACATGCACAAATTGTGGTACATGTTTCTTGCCTCTCAACAGGGAGATTCTGTTTCATGACTGCTATGTTTGTTCAAACATGGAGTGTGATTTTGTTGGATGGGAACTACCACTCCAAGCACCCTGAGTATTGGAGTTATTAGGAAAGACCTCTTTCTCTTCCTAGGTGCTTCTTTTGATTGTTACCCTTATAACTTATATTCATCTCTTTCGCAGTGGAGTAATGTATTTGAATCGTTAAATGTGTATAAATATTTTTTGTTTACAGCAGGGTCATCTGGTTGTATGGCCAGAAAGCAGATTCCCCATTCAACCCTGTTTTGGTGCATATTTGACACCACATGCACAAATTGTGGTACATGTTTCTTGCCTCTCAACAGGGAGATTCTGTTTCATGACTGCTATGTTTGTTCAAACATGGAGTGTGATTTTGTTGCATGGGAACTACCACTCCAAGCACCCTGAGTATATGTGTTATTGGGAAAGACCTCCTTCTTTTCCTAGGTGCTTCTTTTGATTTTTACCCTTATAACTTATACTCATCTGTTTCGCAGTGGAGTAATGTATTTGAATCGTTAAATGTGTGTAAATGTTTTTTGTTTAGAGCAGGGTCATCTGGTTGTATGACCAGAAAGCAGATTCTCCATTCAATGAGTTATTAGTTCAGATTAGACACCACTTGCATTTTACTGAATAACAAACGTTAGGAGTTTGATAAATAGTCTGGTTTTCATATCTCCTTCAATTGCTTTAAATTTTTAATAATCTTATTGCAATGGTCACTAAAAATAATAAATGGGCTGCACAAATTATGGTACATGTTTCTTCCCTCTCAACAGGGAGATTCCGTTTAAATGTCTGCTATGTTTGTTCTACTTTTGAGTGTGATTTTGTTTGATGGGAAGCACTACTTAGAGCATTCTGACAATTGGAGTTATTAGGAAAGTCTTCTTTCTTTTGCTGAGTCCTTGTTTTGATTGTTACCCTCATCACATATATTCATCAATTTCACAGTGGAATAATATATTTGAATAATGAAATGTGTTTAAATGTTTGTTGATTACAGCAGGGTCATCTGGTTGTATGGCCAGAAAGCAGATTCTCCATTCAATCGTCTTTTGGTGCATATTTGACACCACATGCACAAATTGTGGTACATGTTTCTTGCCTCTCAACAGGGAGATTCTGTTTCATGACTGCTATGTTTGTTCAAACATGGAGTGTGATTTTGTTGGATGGGGACTACCACTCCAAGCATCCTGAGTATTGGAGTTATTAGGAAAGACCTCTTTCTTTTCCTAGGTGGTTCTTTTGATTGTTACCGTTATAACTTATATTCATCTGTTTCGCAGTGGAGTAATGTATTTGAATCTTTATATGTGTGTAAATGTTTTTTGTTTAGAGCAGGGTCATCTGGTTGTATGACCAGAAAGCAGGTTATCCATTCAATGGGTTTTTGGTGCAGTTTGGACACCACTTGCATTTTACTGCATAACAAATGTTAGGAATTTGATAATTATTCTTGTTTTCGTATCTCCTTCAATTGCTTTAAATTTTTTAAAAGTCTTATTGCAATGGTCACTAAAAATAATCAATGTGCTGCACAAATTGTGGTACAAGTTTCTTCTCCCTCAACAGGGAGATTCCGTTTCATGACTGCTATGTTTATTAGAACATCGAGTGTGATTATGTTGGATGGAAATCACCACTCCGAGCGTTCTGACGATTGGAGTTATTAGATATGCAGTTTTCTTTTGCTAGGTGCTTCCTTTGATTGATACCTTTATCACTTATATTCGTCAATTTCACAGTGGAGTAATGTATTTGATTCGTGAAATGTGGGTAAATGTTTGTTGATTACAGCAGGGTCATCTGGTTGTATGGCCAGAAAGCAGATTCTCTATTCAGTGCTCTTTTGGTGCAGATTGGACACGACATGCACTTTACTGAATAACGAATGTTCGGAATTTGATAAATCTTGTTGTTTAGGTATCACCTTCATTTGTTTTTTTATTTTTAACAATCTTATTGCAATGGTCACTAAAAATAATAAATGTGCTTCACAAATTGTGGAACATGTTTCTTCCCTCTCAACAGGGAGATTCTGTTTAATGCCAGCTATGTTTGTTCTACTTTTGAGTGTGATTTTGTTGAATGGGGAGCACTACTCCGAGCATTCTGACAATTGGAGTTATTAGGAAAGACTTCTTTCTTTTCCTAGGTGGTTCTTTTGATTGTTACCGTTATAACTTATATTCATCTGTTTCGCAGTGGAGTAATGTATTTAAATCTTTATATGTGTGTAAATGTTTTTTGTTTAGAGCAGGGTCATCTGGTTGTATGACCAGAAAGCAGATCATCCATTCAATGGCTTTTTGGTGCAGTTTGGTCACCACTTGCATTTTACTGCATAACAAATGTTAGGAATTTGATAATTATTCTTGTTTTCGTATCTCCTTCAATTGCTTTAAATTTTTAAAAATCTTATTGCAATGGTCACTAAAAATAATCAATGTGCTGCACAAATTGTGGTACAAGTTTCTTCTCCCTCAACAGGGAGATTCCGTTTCATGACTGCTATGTTTATTCAAACATCGAGTGTGATTATGTTGGATGGAAATCACCACTCCGAGCGTTCTGACGATTGGGGTTATTAGATATGCTGTTTTCTTTTGCTAGGTGCTTCCTTTGATTGATACCTTTATCACTTATATTCGTCAATTTCACAGTGGAGTAATGTATTTGATTCGTGAAATGTGGGTAAATGTTTGTTGTTTACAGCAGGGTCATCTGGTTGTATGGCCAGAAAGCAGATTCTCTATTCAGTGGTCTTTTGGTGCAGATTGGACACGACATGCACTTTACTGAATAACGAATGTTCGGAATTTGATAAATCTTGTTGTTTAGGTATCACCTTCATTTGTTTTTTTTTTATTTTTAACAATCTTATTGCAATGGTCACTAAAAATAATAAATGTGCTTCACAAATTGTGGAACATGTTTCTTCCCTCTCAACAGGGAGATTCTGTTTAATGCCAGCTATGTTTGTTCTACTTTTGAGTGTGATTTTGTTGAATGGGGAGCACTACTCCGAGCATTCTGACAATTGGAGTTATTAGGAAAGACTTCTTTCTTTTGGTGAGTCCTTGTTTTGATTGTTACCCTCATCACATATATTCATCAATTTCACAGTGGAATAATATATTTGAATAATGAAATGTGTTTAAATGTTTGTTGGTTACAGCAGGGTCATCTGGTTGTATGGCCGGAAAGCAGATTCCCCATTCAATCGTCTTTTGGTGCATATTTGACACCACATGCACAAATTGTGGTACATGTTTCTTGCCTCTCAACAGGGAGATTCTGTTTCATGACTGCTATGTTTGTTCAAACATGGAGTGTGATTTTGTTGGATGGGAACTACTACTGCAAGCACCCGGAGTATTGGAGTTATTAAGAAAGACCTCTTTCTCTTCCTAGGTGCTTCTTTTGATAGTTACCCTTATAACTTATATTCATCTGTTTCGCAGGGCAGTAATGTATTTAATTTGTTAAACGTGTGTAAATGTTTTTTGTTTAGAGCAGGGTCATCTGGTTGTACGACCAGAAAGCAGATTATCCATTCAATGGGTTTTTGGTGCAGTTTGGACACCACTTGCATTTTACTGCATAACAAATGTTAGGAATTTGATAATTATTCTTGTTTTCGTATCTCCTTCAATTGCTTTAAATTTTTAAAAATCTTATTGCAATGGTCACTAAAAATAATCAATGTGCTGCACAAATTGTGGTACAAGTTTCTTCTCCCTCAACAAGAAGATTCCGTTTCATGACTGCTTTGTTTATTCAAACATCGAGTGTGATTATGTTGGATGGAAATCACCACTCCGAGCGTTCTGACGATTGGAGTTATTAGATATGCTGTTTTCTTTTGCTAGGTGCTTCCTTTGATTGATATCTTTATCACTTATATTCGTCAATTTCACAGTGGAGTAATGTATTTGATTCGTGAAATGTGGGTAAATGTTTGTTGTTTACATCAGGGTCATCTGGTTGTATGGCCAGAAAGCAGATTCTCTATTCAGTGGTCTTTTGGTGCAGATTGGACACGACATGCACTTTACTGAATAACGAATGTTCGGAATTTGATAAATCTTGTTGTTTAGGTATCACCTTCATTTGTTTTTTTATGTTTAACAATCTTATTGCAATGGTCACTAAAAATAATAAATGTGCTTCACAAATTGTGGAACATGTTTCTTCCCTCTCAACAGGGAGATTCTGTTTAATGCCAGCTACGTTTGTTCTACTTTTGAGTTTGATTTTGTTGAATGGGGAGCACTACTCCGAGCATTCTGACAATTTGAGTTATTAGGAAAGACTTCTTTCTTTTGATGAGTCCTTGTTTTGATTGTTACCCTCATCACATATATTCATCAATTTCACAGTGGAATAATATATTTGAATAATGAAATGTGTTTAAATGTTTGTTGATTACAGGAGGGTCATCTGGTTGTATGGCCAGAAAGCAGATTCCCCATTCAATCCTGTTTTGGTGCATATTTGACACCACATGCACAAATTGTGGTACATGTTTCTTGCCTTTCAACAGGGAGATTCTGTTTCATGACTGCTATGTTTGTTCAAACATGGAGAGTGATTCTGTTGGATTTGAACTACCACTCCAAGCATCCTGAGTGTAGGAGTTACTGGGAAAGACCTCTTTCTTTTCCTAGGTGCTTCTTTTGATTGTTACCCTTATAACTTATATCCATCTGTTTCGCAGGGCAGTAATGTATTTAAATTGTTAAATGTGTGTAAATGTTTTTTGTTTAGAGGAGGGTCATCTGGTTGTATGACCAGAAAGCAGATTCTCCATTCAATGAGTTTTTAGTGCAGATTGGACACCACTTGCATTTTACTGAATAATAAATGTTAGGAATTTGACAGTCTTGTTTTCGTATCTCCTTCACTTGCTTTAAATTTTTACAAATCTTATTGCAATGGTCACTAAAAATAATCAATGTGCTGCACAAATTGTGGTACATGTTTCTTCTCTCTCAACAGGAAGATTCTGTTTCATGACTGCTATGTTTATTCAAACATCAAGTGTGACTATGTTGGATGGAAATCACCACTCCGAGCGTTCTGACGA
The DNA here is from genome assembly GCF_023897955.1 of Schistocerca gregaria. Taxonomy (NCBI): domain Eukaryota; kingdom Metazoa; phylum Arthropoda; class Insecta; order Orthoptera; family Acrididae; genus Schistocerca; species Schistocerca gregaria. The sequence continues at coordinate 12,366,469 of NW_026061795.1, read as the reverse complement.
TTGGAGTTATTAGAAATACTGTTTTCTTTTGCTAGGTGCTTCCTCTGATTGATACCTTTATCACTTATATTCGTCAATTTCACAGTGGAGTAATGTATTTGATTCGTGAAATGTGGGAAAATATTTGTTGTTTACAGCAGGGACATGTGGTTATATGGCCAGAAAGCAGATTTTCTGTTCAATGGTCTTTTGATGCAGATTTGACACCAAATGCACATTACTGAATAACGAATGTTCGGAATTTGATAAATCTTCTTGTTTAGGTATCTCCTTCATTTGCTTTATATTTTTAAAAATATTATTGCAATGGTCACTAAAAATAATAAATGTGCTGCACAAATTGTGGTACATGTTTCTTCCCTCTCAACAGGGAGATTCCGTTTAATGCCTCCTATGTTCTAATTTCGAGTGTGATTTTGTTAGATGGGAAGCACTGCTTCGAGCATTCTGACAATTGGAGTTAATAGCAATTACTTCTTTCTATTGCTGAGTCCTTGTTTTGATTGTTATCCCCATCACATATATTCATCAATTTCACAGTGGAATAATATATTTGAATCGTGAAATGTTTGTAAATATTTGTTAATTACAGCAGGGTCATCTGGTTGTATGGCCGGAAAGCAGATTCCCCATTCAATCGTCTTTTGGTGCATATTTGACACCACATGCACAGATTTTGGTACATGTTTCTTGCCTCTCAACAGGGAGAATCTGTTTCATGACTGCTATGATTGTTCAAACATGGAGTGTGATTTTGTTGCATGGGAACTACCACTCCAAGCATCCTGAGTATAGGTGTTATTGGATAAGTCCTCCTTCTTTTCCTAGGTGCTTCTTTTGATTTTTACCCTTATAACTTATACTCATGTGTTTCGCAGTGGAGTAATGTATTTGAATCGTTAAATGTGTGTAAATGTTTTTTGTTTAGAGCAGGGTCATCTGGTTGTATGACCAGAAAGCAGATTCTCCATTGAATGGGTTTTTAGTGCAGTTTGGACACCACTTGCATTTTACTGAATAACATATGTTAGGATTTTGATAATTATTCTTTTTTTCATATCTCCTTCAATTGCTTTAAATTTTTAAAAATCTAATTGCAATGGTCACTAAGAATAATCAATGTACTGCACAAATTGTGGTACATGTTTCTTCTCTCGTAACAGGGAGTTTCCGTTTCATGACTGCTAGTTTTATTCAAACATCGAGTGTGATTATGTTGGATGGAAATCACCACTCCGAGCGTTCTGACGATTGGAGTTATTAGATATGCTGTTTTCTTTTGCTAGGTGCTTCCTTTGATTGATACCTTTATCACTTATATTCGTCAATTTCACAGTGGAGTAATGTATTTGATTCGTGAAATGTGGGTAAATGTTTGTTGTTTACAGCAGGGTCATCTGGTTGTATGGCCTGAAAGCTGATTCCACATTCAATCGTCTTTTGGTGCATATTTGACACCACATGCACAAATTGTGGTACATGTTTCTTGCCTCTCAACAGGGAGATTCTGTTTCATGAGTGCTTTTGAGTGTGATTTAGTTTGATGGGAAGCACTGTTCCGAGCATTCTGACAATTGGAGTTATTAGGAAAGTCTTCTTTCTTTTGCTGAGTCCTTGTTTTGATTGTTACCCTCATCACATATATTCATCAATTTCACAGTGGAATAATACATTTGAATAATGAAATGTGTTTAAATGTTTGTTGATTACAGCAGGGTCATCTGGTTGTATGGCCAGAAAGCATATTCCCCATTCAATCGTCTTATGGTGCATATTTGACACCACATGCACAAATTGTGGTACATGTTTCTTGCCTCTCAACAGGGAGATTCTGTTTCATGACTGCTATGTTTGTTCAACCATGGAGTGTGATTTTGTTGGATGGGATTTACCACTCCAAGCATATTGAGTATTGGAGTTATTAGGAAAGACCTTTTTCTTTTCCTAGGTGGTTCTTTTGATTGTTACCGTTATAACTTATGTTCATCTGTTTCGCAGTGGAGTAATGTATTTGAGTCGTTAAATGTGTGTAAATGTTTTTTGTTTAGAGCAGGGTCATCTGGTTGTACGACCAGAAAGCAGATTATCCATTCAATGGGTTTTTGGTGCAGTTTGGACACCACTTGCATTTTACTGAATAACAAATGTTAGGAATTTGATAATTATTCTTGTTTTCGTATCTCCTTCAATTGCTTTAAATTTTTAAAAATCTTATTGCAATGGTCACTAAATATAATCAATGTGCTGCACAAATTGTGGTACAAGTTTCTTCTCCCTCAACAAGGAGATTCCGTTTCATGACTGCTGTGTTTATTCAAACATCGAGTGTGATTATGTTGGATAGAAATCACCACTCCGAGCGTTCTGACGATTGGAGTTATTAGATATGCTGTTTTCTTTTGCTAGGTGCTTCCTTTGATTGATACCTTTATCACTTATATTCGTCAATTTCACAGTGGAGTAATGTATTTGATTCGTGAAATGTGGGTAAATGTTTGTTGTTTACAGCAGGGTCATCTGGTTGTATGGCCAGAAAGCAGATTCTCTATTCAGTGGTCTTTTGGTGCAGATTGGACGCCACATGCACTTTAATGAATAACGAATGTTCGGAATTTGATAAATCTTCTTGTTTAGGTATCTCCTTCATTTGTTTTTTATTTTTAACAATCTTATTGCAATGGTCACTAAAAATAATAAATGTGCTGCACAAATTGTTTAACATGTTTCTTCCCTCTCAAAAGGGAGACTTTGTTTCATGACTGCTATGTTTGATCAAAAATGGATTGTGATTTTGTTGGATGGGAACTACCACTCCAAGCACCCTGAGTATTGGAGTTATTAGGAAAGACCTCTTTCTCTTCCTAGGTGCTTCTTTTGATTGTTACCCTTATAACTTATATTCATCTGTTTCTCAGGGCAGTAATGTATTTAAATTGTTAGATTGTGTAAATGTTTTTTGTTTAGAGCAGGGTCATCTGGTTGTATGACCAGAAAGCTGATTTTCCATTCAATGAGTTATTAAGGATAATATTCCAATGGACACTAAAAATAATCAATGTGCTGCACAAATTGTGGTAAATGTTTCTTCTCTCTCAACAGGGAGATTCCGTTTCATGACTGCTATGTTTATTCAAACATCGAATGTGATTATGTTGGATGGAAATCACCACTCTGAGCATTCTGACGATTGGAGTGATTAGAAATACTGTTTTCTTTTGCTAGGTGCTTCCTCTGATTGATACCTTTATCACATATATTCGTCAATTTCACAGTGGAGTAATGTATTTGATTCGTGAAATGTGGGTAAATGTTTGTTGCTTACGGGAGGGTCATCTGGTTGTATGGCCAGAAAGCAGATTCTCTATTCAATGGTCTTTTGGTGCAGATTGGACACCACATGCACCTTGTTGTTGTTGTTGTTGTCTTCAGTCCTGAGACTGGTTTGATGCAGCTCTCCATGCTACTCTATCCTGTGCAAGCTGCTTCATCTCCCAGTACCTACTGCAACCTACATCCTTCTGAATCTGCTTAGTGTAGTCATCTCTCGGTCTCCCTCTACGATTTTTACCCTCCATGCTGCCCTCCAATGCTAAATTTGTGATCCCTTGATGCCTCAAAACATGTCCTACCAACCGATCCCTTCTTCTAGTCAAGTTGTGCCACAAACTTCTCTTCTCCCCAATCCTATTCAATACCTCCTCATTAGTTACGTGATCTATCCACCTTATCTTCAGTATTCTTCTGTAGCACCACATTTCCAAAGCTTCTATTCTCTTCTTGTCCAAACTAGTTATCGTCCATGTTTCACTTCCATACATGGCTACACTCCAAACAAATACTTTCAGAAACGACTTCCTGATACATAAATCTATATTCGATGTTAACAAATTTCTCTTCTTCAGAAACGCTTTCCTTGCCATTGCCAGTCTACATTTTATATCCTCTCTACTTCGACCATCATCAGTTATTTTACTTCCTAAATAGCAAAACTCCTTTACTACTTTAAGTGTCTCATTTCCTAATCTAATTCCCTCAGCATCACCCGATTTAATTTGACTACATTCCATTATCCTCGTTTTGCTTTTGTTAATGTTCATCTTATATCCTCCTTTCAAGACACTGTCCATTCCGTTCAACTGCTCTTCCAAGTCCTTTGCCGTCTCTGACAGAATTACAATGTCATCGGCGAACCTCAAAGTTTTTACTTCGTCTCCATGAATTTTAATACCTACTCCAAATTTTTCTTTTGTTTCCTTTACTGCTTGCTCAATATACAGATTGAATAACATCGGGGAGAGGCTACAACCCTGTCTCACTCCTTTCCCAACCACTGCTTCCCTTTCATGCCCCTCGACTCTTATTACTGCCATCTGGTTTCTGTACAAATTACAAATAGCCTTTCGCTCCCTGTATTTTACCCCTGCCACCTTTAGAATTTGAAAAAGAGTATTCCAGTCAACATTGTCAAAAGCTTTCTCTAAGTCTACAAATGCTAGAAACGTAGGTTTGCCTTTTCTTAATCTTTCTTCTAAGATAAGTCGTAAGGTCAGTATTGCCTCACGTGTTCCAACATTTCGACGGAATCCAAACTGATCCTCCCCGAGGTCTGCATCTACCAGTTTTTCCATTCGTCTGTAAAGAATTCGCGTTAGTATTTACCTTACTAAATAACAAATGTTCGGAATTTGATAAATCTTCTTGTTGAGGTATGTCCTTCATTTGCTTTATATTTTTAAAAATATTATTGCAATGGTCACTAAAAATAATAAATGTGCTGCACAAATTGTGGTACATGTTTCTTCCCTCTCAGCAGGGAGATTCCGTTTAATGCCTGCTATGTTCTACTTTCGAGTGTTATTTTGTTGGATGGAAGCTCTACTCCGAGCATTCTGACAATTGGAGTTATTAGGAAAGACGTCTTTCTTTTGCTAAGTCCTGGTTTTGATTGTTACCCTCATCACATATATTCATCAATTTCACAGTGGAATAATATATTTGAATCGTGAAATGTGGGTAAATGATTGTTGATTACAGCAAGGTCATCTGGTTGTATGGCCAGAAAGCAGATTCACAATTCAATCTTCTTTTGGTGCATATTTGACACCACATGCACAAATTGTGGTACATGTTTCTTGCCTCTGAATAGGGAGATTCTGTTTCATGACTGCTGTGTTTGTTCAAACATGGAGTGTGATTTTGTTGGATGGGAACTACCACTCCAAGCACCCTGAGTATTGGAGTTATTAGGAAAGACCTCTTTCTCTTCCTAGGTGCTTCTTTTGATTGTTACCCTTATAACTTATATTCATCTCTTTCGCAGTGGAGTAATGTATTTGAATCGTTAAATGTGTATAAATGTTTTTTGTTTACAGCAGGGTCATCTGGTTGTATGGCCAGAAAGCTGATTCCCCATTCAATCTTCTTTTGGTGCATATTTGACACCACATGCACAAATTGTGGTACATGTTTCTTGCCTCTCAACAGGGAGATTCTGTTTCATGACTGCTATGTTTGTTCAAACATGGAGAGTGATTTTGTTGGATGGGAACTACCACTCCAAGCATCCTGAGTGTAGGAGTTAGTGGGAAAGACCTCTTTCTTTTCCTAGGTGCTTCTTTTGATTGTTACCCTTATAACTTATATTCATCTGTTTCGCAGGGCAGTAATGTATTTAAATTGTTAAATGTGTGTAAATGTTTTTTGATTAGAGCAGGGTCATCTGGTTGGTTGGCCAGAAAGCAGATTCTCCATTGAATGGGTTTTTAGTGCAGATTGGACACCACTTGCATTTTACTGAATAACAAATGTTAGGAATTTGACAGTCTTGTTTTCGTATCTCCTTCAATTGCTTTAAATTTTTAAAAATCTTATTGCAATGGTCACTAATAATAATGAATGTGCTGCACAAATTGTGGTACATGTTTCTTCTCTCTCAATGGGGAGATTCCGTTTCATGACTGCTATGTTTATTCAGACATCGAGTGTGATTATGTTGGATGGAAATCACCACTCTGAGCGTTCTGACGATTGGAGTTATTAGATATGCTGTTTTCTTTTGCTAAGTGCTTCCTTTGATTAATACCTTTATCACTTATATTCGTCGATTTCACAGTGGAGTAATGTATTTGATTCGTGAAATGTGGGTAAATGTTTGTTGTTTACAGCAGGGTCATCTGGTTGTATGGCCAGAAAGCAGATTCTCTATTCAATGGTCTTTTGGTGCAGATTGGACACCACATGCACTTTACTGAATAATGAACGTTCGGAATTTGATAAGTCTTCTTGTTGAGGTATCTCCTTCATTTGCTTTTTATTTTTAAAAATATTTTTGCAATGTTCACTAAAAATAATAAATGTGCTGCACAAATTGTGGTACATGTTTCTTCCCTCTCAACAGGGAGATTCCGTTTAATGCCTGCTATGTTCTAATTTCGAGTGTGATTTTGTTGGATGGGAAGCACTACTCCGAGCATTCTGACAATTGTAGTTATTAGGAAAGACATCTTTCTTTTGCTGAGTCCTTGTTTTGATTGTTACCCTCATCACATATATTCATCAATTTCACAGTGGAATAATATATTTGAATCGTGAAATGTGGGTAAATGTTTGTTGATTACAGCAGGGTCATCCGGTTGTATGGCCAGAAAGCAGATTCCCCATTCAATCGTCTTTTGGTGCATATTTGACACCACATGCACAAATTGTGGTACATGTTTCTTGCCTCTCAACAGGGAGATTCTGTTTCATGACTGCTATGTTTGTTCAAACATGGAGTGTGATTTTGTTGGATGGGAACTACCACTCCAAGCATCCTGAGTTTAGGAGTTATTGGGAAAGACCTCCTTCTTTTCCTAGGTGCTTCTTTTGATTTTTACCCTTATAACTTATATTCATCTGTTTCGAAGTGGAGTAATGTATTTGAATCGTTAAATGTGTGTAAATGTTTTTTGTTTAGAGCAGGGTCATCTGGTTGTATGACGAGAAAGCAGATTCTCCATTGAATGGGTTTTTAGTGCAAATTGGAAACCACTTGCATTTTACTGAATAACAAATGTTAGGAATTTGATAATTATTCTTGTTTTCGTATCTCCTTCAACTGCTTTAAATTTTTCAAAATCTTATTGCAATGGTCACTAAAAATAATCAATGTGCTGCACAAATTGTGGTACATGTTTCTTCTCTCTTAACAGGGAGATTCCGTTTCATGACTGCTATGTTTATTCAAACATCAAGTGTGATTATGTTGGATGGAAGTCACCATTCCGAGCGTTCTGACGATAGGAGTTATTAGAAATACTGTTTTCTTTTGCTAGGTGCTTCCTTTGATTGATACCTTTATCATTTATATTCGTCAATTTCACAGTGGAGTAATGTATTTGATTCGTGAAATGTGGGTAAATGTTTGTTGTTTACAGTAGGGTCATCTGGTTGTATGGCCAGAAAGCAGATTCTCTATTCAATGGTCTTTTGGTGCAGATTGGACACGACATGCACTTTACTGAATAACGAATGTTCGGAATTTGATATATCTTCTAGTTTAGGTATATCCTTCATTTGTTTTTTATTTTTAAAAATATTATTGCAATGGTCACTGAAAATAATAAATGTGCTGCACAAATTGTGGTACATGTTTCTTCCCTCTCAACAGGGAGATTCCGTTTAATGCCTGCTATGTTCTACTTTCGAGTGTAATTTTGTTGGATGGAAGCACTACTCCGAGCATTCTGACATTTGGAGTTATTAGGAAAGACTTCTTTCTTTTGCTGAGTCCTAGTTTTGATTGTTACCCTCATCAAATATATTCATCAATTTCACAGTGGAATAATATATTTGAATCGTGAAATGTGGGTAAATGATTGTTGATTACAGCAGGGTCATCTGGTTGTATGGCCAGAAAGCAGATTCCCCATTCAATCGTCTTTTGGTGCATATTTGACACCACATGCACTTTACTGAATAACGAATGTTCGGAATTTGATATATCTTCTAGTTTAGGTATAGCCTTCATTTGTTTTTTATTTTTAAAAATATTATTGCAATGGTCACTGAAAATAATAAATGTGCTGCACAAATTGTGGTACATGTTCGTTCCCTCTCAACAGGGAGATTCCGTTTAATGCCTGCTATGTTCTACTTTCGAGTGTAATTTTGTTGGATGGAAGCACTACTCCGAGCATTCTGACAATTGGAGTTATTAGGAAAGACATCTTTCTTTTGCTGAGTCCTAGTTTTGATTGTTACCCTCATCACATAAATTCATCAATTTCACAGTGGAATAATATATTTGAATCGTGAAATGTGGGTAAATGTTTGTTGATTACAGCAGGGTCATCCGGTTGTATGGCCAGAAAGCAGATTCCCCATTCAATCGTCTTTTGGTGCATATTTGACACCACATGCACAAATTGTGGTACATGTTTCTTGCCTCTCAACAGGGAGATTCTGTTTCATGACTGCTATGTTTGTTCAAACATGGAGTGTGATTTTGTTGGATGGGAACTACCACTCCAAGCATCCTGAGTTTAGGAGTTATTGGGAAAGACCTCCTTCTTTTCCTAGGTGCTTCTTTTGATTGTTACCGTTATAACTTATGTTCATCTGTTTCGCAGTGGAGTAATGTATTTGAGTCGTTAAATGTGTGTAAATGTTTTTTGTTTAGAGCAGGGTCATCTGGTTGTACGACCAGAAAGCAGATTATCCATTCAATGGGTTTTTGGTGCAGTTTGGACACCACTTGCATTTTACTGAATAACAAATGTTAGGAATTTGATAATTATTCTTGTTTTCGTATCTCCTTCAACTGCTTTAAATTTTTCAAAATCTTATTGCAATGGTCACTAATAATAATGAATGTGCTGCACAAATTGTGGTACATGTTTCTTCTCTCTCAATGGGGAGATTCCGTTTCATGACTGCTATGTTTATTCAGACATCGAGTGTGATTATGTTGGATGGAAATCACCACTCTGAGCGTTCTGACGATTGGAGTTATTAGATATGCTGTTTTCTTTTGCTAAGTGCTTCCTTTGATTAATACCTTTATCACTTATATTCGTCGATTTCACAGTGGAGTAATGTATTTGATTCGTGAAATGTGGGTAAATGTTTGTTGTTTACAGCAGGGTCATCTGGTTGTATGGCCAGAAAGCAGATTCTCTATTCAATGGTCTTTTGGTGCAGATTGGACACCACATGCACTTTACTGAATAATGAACGTTCGGAATTTGATAAGTCTTCTTGTTGAGGTATCTCCTTCATTTGCTTTTTATTTTTAAAAATATTTTTGCAATGTTCACTAAAAATAATAAATGTGCTGCACAAATTGTGGTACATGTTTCTTCCCTCTCAACAGGGAGATTCCGTTTAATGCCTGCTATGTTCTAATTTCGAGTGTGATTTTGTTGGATGGGAAGCACTACTCCGAGCATTCTGACAATTGTAGTTATTAGGAAAGACATCTTTCTTTTGCTGAGTCCTTGTTTTGATTGTTACCCTCATCACATATATTCATCAATTTCACAGTGGAATAATATATTTGAATCGTGAAATGTGGGTAAATGTTTGTTGATTACAGCAGGGTCATCCGGTTGTATGGCCAGAAAGCAGATTCCCCATTCAATCGTCTTTTGGTGCATATTTGACACCACATGCACAAATTGTGGTACATGTTTCTTGCCTCTCAACAGGGAGATTCTGTTTCATGACTGCTATGTTTGTTCAAACATGGAGTGTGATTTTGTTGGATGGGAACTACCACTCCAAGCATCCTGAGTTTAGGAGTTATTGGGAAAGACCTCCTTCTTTTCCTAGGTGCTTCTTTTGATTTTTACCCTTATAACTTATATTCATCTGTTTCGAAGTGGAGTAATGTATTTGAATCGTTAAATGTGTGTAAATGTTTTTTGTTTAGAGCAGGGTCATCTGGTTGTATGACGAGAAAGCAGATTCTCCATTGAATGGGTTTTTAGTGCAAATTGGAAACCACTTGCATTTTACTGAATAACAAATGTTAGGAATTTGATAATTATTCTTGTTTTCGTATCTCCTTCAACTGCTTTAAATTTTTCAAAATCTTATTGCAATGGTCACTAAAAATAATCAATGTGCTGCACAAATTGTGGTACATGTTTCTTCTCTCTTAACAGGGAGATTCCGTTTCATGACTGCTATGTTTATTCAAACATCAAGTGTGATTATGTTGGATGGAAGTCACCATTCCGAGCGTTCTGACGATAGGAGTTATTAGAAATACTGTTTTCTTTTGCTAGGTGCTTCCTTTGATTGATACCTTTATCATTTATATTCGTCAATTTCACAGTGGAGTAATGTATTTGATTCGTGAAATGTGGGTAAATGTTTGTTGTTTACAGTAGGGTCATCTGGTTGTATGGCCAGAAAGCAGATTCTCTATTCAATGGTCTTTTGGTGCAGATTGGACACGACATGCACTTTACTGAATAACGAATGTTCGGAATTTGATATATCTTCTAGTTTAGGTATATCCTTCATTTGTTTTTTATTTTTAAAAATATTATTGCAATGGTCACTGAAAATAATAAATGTGCTGCACAAATTGTGGTACATGTTTCTTCCCTCTCAACAGGGAGATTCCGTTTAATGCCTGCTATGTTCTACTTTCGAGTGTAATTTTGTTGGATGGAAGCACTACTCCGAGCATTCTGACATTTGGAGTTATTAGGAAAGACTTCTTTCTTTTGCTGAGTCCTAGTTTTGATTGTTACCCTCATCAAATATATTCATCAATTTCACAGTGGAATAATATATTTGAATCGTGAAATGTGGGTAAATGATTGTTGATTACAGCAGGGTCATCTGGTTGTATGGCCAGAAAGCAGATTCCCCATTCAATCGTCTTTTGGTGCATATTTGACACCACATGCACTTTACTGAATAACGAATGTTCGGAATTTGATATATCTTCTAGTTTAGGTATAGCCTTCATTTGTTTTTTATTTTTAAAAATATTATTGCAATGGTCACTGAAAATAATAAATGTGCTGCACAAATTGTGGTACATGTTCGTTCCCTCTCAACAGGGAGATTCCGTTTAATGCCTGCTATGTTCTACTTTCGAGTGTAATTTTGTTGGATGGAAGCACTAATCCGAGCATTCTGACAATTGGAGTTATTAGGAAAGACATCTTTCTTTTGCTGGGTCCTAGTTTTGATTGTTACCCTCATCACATAAATTCATCAATTTCACAGTGGAATAATATATTTGAATCGTGAAATGTGGGTAAATGTTTGTTGATTACAGCAGGGTCATCCGGTTGTATGGCCAGAAAGCAGATTCCCCATTCAATCGTCTTTTGGTGCATATTTGACACCACATGCACAAATTGTGGTACATGTTTCTTGCCTCTCAACAGGGAGATTCTGTTTCATGACTGCTATGTTTGTTCAAACATGGAGTGTGATTTTGTTGGATGGGAACTACCACTCCAAGCATCCTGAGTTTAGGAGTTATTGGGAAAGACCTCCTTCTTTTCCTAGGTGCTTCTTTTGATTGTTACCGTTATAACTTATGTTCATCTGTTTCGCAGTGGAGTAATGTATTTGAGTCGTTAAATGTGTGTAAATGTTTTTTGTTTAGAGCAGGGTCATCTGGTTGTACGACCAGAAAGCAGATTATCCATTCAATGGGTTTTTGGTGCAGTTTGGACACCACTTGCATTTTACTGAATAACAAATGTTAGGAATTTGATAATTATTCTTGTTTTCGTATCTCCTTCAACTGCTTTAAATTTTTCAAAATCTTATTGCAATGGTCACTAATAATAATGAATGTGCTGCACAAATTGTGGTACATGTTTCTTCTCTCTCAATGGGGAGATTCCGTTTCATGACTGCTATGTTTATTCAGACATCGAGTGTGATTATGTTGGATGGAAATCACCACTCTGAGCGTTCTGACGATTGGAGTTATTAGATATGCTGTTTTCTTTTGCTAAGTGCTTCCTTTGATTAATACCTTTATCACTTATATTCGTCGATTTCACAGTGGAGTAATGTATTTGATTCGTGAAATGTGGGTAAATGTTTGTTGTTTACAGCAGGGTCATCTGGTTGTATGGCTAGAAAGCAGATTCTCTATTCAATGGTCTTTTGGTGCAGATTGGACACCACATGCACTTTACTGAATAATGAACGTTCGGAATTTGATAAGTCTTCTTGTTGAGGTATCTCCTTCATTTGCTTTTTATTTTTAAAAATATTTTTGCAATGTTCACTAAAAATAATAAATGTGCTGCACAAATTGTGGTACATGTTTCTTCCCTCTCAACAGGGAGATTCCGTTTAATGCCTGCTATGTTCTAATTTCGAGTGTGATTTTGTTGGATGGGAAGCACTACTCCGAGCATTCTGACAATTGTAGTTATTAGGAAAGGCATCTTTCTTTTGCTGAGTCCTTGTTTTGATTGTTACCCTCATCACATATATTCATCAATTTCACAGTGGAATAATATATTTGAATCGTGAAATGTGGGTAAATGTTTGTTGATTACAGCAGGGTCATCCGGTTGTATGGCCAGAAAGCAGATTCCCCATTCAATCGTCTTTTGGTGCATATTTGACACCACATGCACAAATTGTGGTACATGTTTCTTGCCTCTCAACAGGGAGATTCTGTTTCATGACTGCTATGTTTGTTCAAACATGGAGTGTGATTTTGTTGGATGGGAACTACCACTCCAAGCATCCTGAGTTTAGGAGTTATTGGGAAAGACCTCCTTCTTTTCCTAGGTGCTTCTTTTGATTGTTACCGTTATAACTTATGTTCATCTGTTTCGCAGTGGAGTAATGTATTTGAGTCGTTAAATGTGTGTAAATGTTTTTTGTTTAGAGCAGGGTCATCTGGTTGTACGACCAGAAAGCAGATTATCCATTCAATGGGTTTTTGGTGCAGTTTGGACACCACTTGCATTTTACTGAATAACAAATGTTAGGAATTTGATAATTATTCTTGTTTTCGTATCTCCTTCAATTGCTTTAAATTTTTAAAAATCTTATTGCAATGGTCACTAAATATAATCAATGTGCTGCACAAATTGTGGTACAAGTTTCTTCTCCCTCAACAAGGAGATTCCGTTTCATGACTGCTGTGTTTATTCAAACATCGAGTGTGATTATGTTGGATAGAAATCACCACTCCGAGCGTTCTGACGATTGGAGTTATTAGATATGCTGTTTTCTTTTGCTAGGTGCTTCCTTTGATTGATACCTTTATCACTTATATTCGTCAATTTCACAGTGGAGTAATGTATTTGATTCGTGAAATGTGGGTAAATGTTTGTTGTTTACAGCAGGGTCATCTGGTTGTATGGCCAGAAAGCAGATTCTCTATTCAGTGGTCTTTTGGTGCAGATTGGACGCCACATGCACTTTAATGAATAACGAATGTTCGGAATTTGATAAATCTTCTTGTTTAGGTATCTCCTTCATTTGTTTTTTATTTTTAACAATCTTATTGCAATGGTCACTAAAAATAATAAATGTGCTGCACAAATTGTTTAACATGTTTCTTCCCTCTCAAAAGGGAGACTTTGTTTCATGACTGCTATGTTTGATCAAAAATGGATTGTGATTTTGTTGGATGGGAACTACCACTCCAAGCACCCTGAGTATTGGAGTTATTAGGAAAGACCTCTTTCTCTTCCTAGGTGCTTCTTTTGATTGTTACCCTTATAACTTATATTCATCTGTTTCTCAGGGCAGTAATGTATTTAAATTGTTAGATTGTGTAAATGTTTTTTGTTTAGAGCAGGGTCATCTGGTTGTATGACCAGAAAGCTGATTTTCCATTCAATGAGTTATTAAGGATAATATTCCAATGGACACTAAAAATAATCAATGTGCTGCACAAATTGTGGTAAATGTTTCTTCTCTCTCAACAGGGAGATTCCGTTTCATGACTGCTATGTTTATTCAAACATCGAATGTGATTATGTTGGATGGAAATCACCACTCTGAGCATTCTGACGATTGGAGTGATTAGAAATACTGTTTTCTTTTGCTAGGTGCTTCCTCTGATTGATACCTTTATCACATATATTCGTCAATTTCACAGTGGAGTAATGTATTTGATTCGTGAAATGTGGGTAAATGTTTGTTGCTTACGGGAGGGTCATCTGGTTGTATGGCCAGAAAGCAGATTCTCTATTCAATGGTCTTTTGGTGCAGATTGGACACCACATGCACCTTGTTGTTGTTGTTGTTGTCTTCAGTCCTGAGACTGGTTTGATGCAGCTCTCCATGCTACTCTATCCTGTGCAAGCTGCTTCATCTCCCAGTACCTACTGCAACCTACATCCTTCTGAATCTGCTTAGTGTAGTCATCTCTCGGTCTCCCTCTACGATTTTTACCCTCCATGCTGCCCTCCAATGCTAAATTTGTGATCCCTTGATGCCTCAAAACATGTCCTACCAACCGATCCCTTCTTCTAGTCAAGTTGTGCCACAAACTTCTCTTCTCCCCAATCCTATTCAATACCTCCTCATTAGTTACGTGATCTATCCACCTTATCTTCAGTATTCTTCTGTAGCACCACATTTCCAAAGCTTCTATTCTCTTCTTGTCCAAACTAGTTATCGTCCATGTTTCACTTCCATACATGGCTACACTCCAAACAAATACTTTCAGAAACGACTTCCTGATACATAAATCTATATTCGATGTTAACAAATTTCTCTTCTTCAGAAACGCTTTCCTTGCCATTGCCAGTCTACATTTTATATCCTCTCTACTTCGACCATCATCAGTTATTTTACTTCCTAAATAGCAAAACTCCTTTACTACTTTAAGTGTCTCATTTCCTAATCTAATTCCCTCAGCATCACCCGATTTAATTTGACTACATTCCATTATCCTCGTTTTGCTTTTGTTAATGTTCATCTTATATCCTCCTTTCAAGACACTGTCCATTCCGTTCAACTGCTCTTCCAAGTCCTTTGCCGTCTCTGACAGAATTACAATGTCATCGGCGAACCTCAAAGTTTTTACTTCGTCTCCATGAATTTTAATACCTACTCCAAATTTTTCTTTTGTTTCCTTTACTGCTTGCTCAATATACAGATTGAATAACATCGGGGAGAGGCTACAACCCTGTCTCACTCCTTTCCCAACCACTGCTTCCCTTTCATGCCCCTCGACTCTTATTACTGCCATCTGGTTTCTGTACAAATTACAAATAGCCTTTCGCTCCCTGTATTTTACCCCTGCCACCTTTAGAATTTGAAAAAGAGTATTCCAGTCAACATTGTCAAAAGCTTTCTCTAAGTCTACAAATGCTAGAAACGTAGGTTTGCCTTTTCTTAATCTTTCTTCTAAGATAAGTCGTAAGGTCAGTATTGCCTCACGTGTTCCAACATTTCGACGGAATCCAAACTGATCCTCCCCGAGGTCTGCATCTACCAGTTTTTCCATTCGTCTGTAAAGAATTCGCGTTAGTATTTACCTTACTAAATAACAAATGTTCGGAATTTGATAAATCTTCTTGTTGAGGTATGTCCTTCATTTGCTTTATATTTTTAAAAATATTATTGCAATGGTCACTAAAAATAATAAATGTGCTGCACAAATTGTGGTACATGTTTCTTCCCTCTCAGCAGGGAGATTCCGTTTAATGCCTGCTATGTTCTACTTTCGAGTGTTATTTTGTTGGATGGAAGCTCTACTCCGAGCATTCTGACAATTGGAGTTATTAGGAAAGACGTCTTTCTTTTGCTAAGTCCTGGTTTTGATTGTTACCCTCATCACATATATTCATCAATTTCACAGTGGAATAATATATTTGAATCGTGAAATGTGGGTAAATGATTGTTGATTACAGCAAGGTCATCTGGTTGTATGGCCAGAAAGCAGATTCACAATTCAATCTTCTTTTGGTGCATATTTGACACCACATGCACAAATTGTGGTACATGTTTCTTGCCTCTGAATAGGGAGATTCTGTTTCATGACTGCTGTGTTTGTTCAAACATGGAGTGTGATTTTGTTGGATGGGAACTACCACTCCAAGCACCCTGAGTATTGGAGTTATTAGGAAAGACCTCTTTCTCTTCCTAGGTGCTTCTTTTGATTGTTACCCTTATAACTTATATTCATCTCTTTCGCAGTGGAGTAATGTATTTGAATCGTTAAATGTGTATAAATGTTTTTTGTTTACAGCAGGGTCATCTGGTTGTATGGCCAGAAAGCAGATTCCCCATTCAATCTTCTTTTGGTGCATATTTGACACCACATGCACAAATTGTGGTACATGTTTCTTGCCTCTCAACAGGGAGATTCTGTTTCATGACTGCTATGTTTGTTCAAACATGGAGAGTGATTTTGTTGGATGGGAACTACCACTCCAAGCATCCTGAGTGTAGGAGTTAGTGGGAAAGACCTCTTTCTTTTCCTAGGTGCTTCTTTTGATTGTTACCCTTATAACTTATATTCATCTGTTTCGCAGGGCAGTAATGTATTTAAATTGTTAAATGTGTGTAAATGTTTTTTGATTAGAGCAGGGTCATCTGGTTGGTTGGCCAGAAAGCAGATTCTCCATTGAATGGGTTTTTAGTGCAGATTGGACACCACTTGCATTTTACTGAATAACAAATGTTAGGAATTTGACAGTCTTGTTTTCGTATCTCCTTCAATTGCTTTAAATTTTTAAAAATCTTATTGCAATGGTCACTAATAATAATGAATGTGCTGCACAAATTGTGGTACATGTTTCTTCTCTCTCAATGGGGAGATTCCGTTTCATGACTGCTATGTTTATTCAGACATCGAGTGTGATTATGTTGGATGGAAATCACCACTCTGAGCGTTCTGACGATTGGAGTTATTAGATATGCTGTTTTCTTTTGCTAAGTGCTTCCTTTGATTAATACCTTTATCACTTATATTCGTCGATTTCACAGTGGAGTAATGTATTTGATTCGTGAAATGTGGGTAAATGTTTGTTGTTTACAGCAGGGTCATCTGGTTGTATGGCCAGAAAGCAGATTCTCTATTCAATGGTCTTTTGGTGCAGATTGGACACCACATGCACTTTACTGAATAATGAACGTTCGGAATTTGATAAGTCTTCTTGTTGAGGTATCTCCTTCATTTGCTTTTTATTTTTAAAAATATTTTTGCAATGTTCACTAAAAATAATAAATGTGCTGCACAAATTGTGGTACATGTTTCTTCCCTCTCAACAGGGAGATTCCGTTTAATGCCTGCTATGTTCTAATTTCGAGTGTGATTTTGTTGGATGGGAAGCACTACTCCGAGCATTCTGACAATTGTAGTTATTAGGAAAGACATCTTTCTTTTGCTGAGTCCTTGTTTTGATTGTTACCCTCATCACATATATTCATCAATTTCACAGTGGAATAATATATTTGAATCGTGAAATGTGGGTAAATGTTTGTTGATTACAGCAGGGTCATCCGGTTGTATGGCCAGAAAGCAGATTCCCCATTCAATCGTCTTTTGGTGCATATTTGACACCACATGCACAAATTGTGGTACATGTTTCTTGCCTCTCAACAGGGAGATTCTGTTTCATGACTGCTATGTTTGTTCAAACATGGAGTGTGATTTTGTTGGATGGGAACTACCACTCCAAGCATCCTGAGTTTAGGAGTTATTGGGAAAGACCTCCTTCTTTTCCTAGGTGCTTCTTTTGATTTTTACCCTTATAACTTATATTCATCTGTTTCGAAGTGGAGTAATGTATTTGAATCGTTAAATGTGTGTAAATGTTTTTTGTTTAGAGCAGGGTCATCTGGTTGTATGACGAGAAAGCAGATTCTCCATTGAATGGGTTTTTAGTGCAAATTGGAAACCACTTGCATTTTACTGAATAACAAATGTTAGGAATTTGATAATTATTCTTGTTTTCGTATCTCCTTCAACTGCTTTAAATTTTTCAAAATCTTATTGCAATGGTCACTAAAAATAATCAATGTGCTGCACAAATTGTGGTACATGTTTCTTCTCTCTTAACAGGGAGATTCCGTTTCATGACTGCTATGTTTATTCAAACATCAAGTGTGATTATGTTGGATGGAAGTCACCATTCCGAGCGTTCTGACGATAGGAGTTATTAGAAATACTGTTTTCTTTTGCTAGGTGCTTCCTTTGATTGATACCTTTATCATTTATATTCGTCAATTTCACAGTGGAGTAATGTATTTGATTCGTGAAATGTGGGTAAATGTTTGTTGTTTACAGTAGGGTCATCTGGTTGTATGGCCAGAAAGCAGATACTCTATTCAATGGTCTTTTGGTGCAGATTGGACACGACATGCACTTTACTGAATAACGAATGTTCGGAATTTGATATATCTTCTAGTTTAGGTATATCCTTCATTTGTTTTTTATTTTTAAAAATATTATTGCAATGGTCACTGAAAATAATAAATGTGCTGCACAAATTGTGGTACATGTTTCTTCCCTCTCAACAGGGAGATTCCGTTTAATGCCTGCTATGTTCTACTTTCGAGTGTAATTTTGTTGGATGGAAGCACTACTCCGAGCATTCTGACATTTGGAGTTATTAGGAAAGACTTCTTTCTTTTGCTGAGTCCTAGTTTTGATTGTTACCCTCATCAAATATATTCATCAATTTCACAGTGGAATAATATATTTGAATCGTGAAATGTGGGTAAATGATTGTTGATTACAGCAGGGTCATCTGGTTGTATGGCCAGAAAGCAGATTCCCCATTCAATCGTCTTTTGGTGCATATTTGACACCACATGCACTTTACTGAATAACGAATGTTCGGAATTTGATATATCTTCTAGTTTAGGTATAGCCTTCATTTGTTTTTTATTTTTAAAAATATTATTGCAATGGTCACTGAAAATAATAAATGTGCTGCACAAATTGTGGTACATGTTCGTTCCCTCTCAACAGGGAGATTCCGTTTAATGCCTGCTATGTTCTAATTTCGAGTGTGATTTTGTTGGATGGAAGCACTACTCCGAGCATTCTGACAATTGGAGTTATTAGGAAAGACATCTTTCTTTTGCTGAGTCCTAGTTTTGATTGTTACCCTCATCACATAAATTCATCAATTTCACAGTGGAATAATATATTTGAATCGTGAAATGTGGGTAAATGATTGTTGATTACAGAAAGGTCATCTGGTTGTATGGCCAGAAAGCAGATTCCCCATTCAATCGTCTTTTGGTGCATATTTGACACCACATGCTCAAATTGTGGTACATGTTTCTTGCCTCTCAACAGGGAGATTCTGTTGCATGTTTGCTATGTTTGTTCAAACATGGAGTGTGATTTTGTTGGATGGGAACTACCACTCCAAGCATCCTGAGTTTAGGAGTTATTGGGAAAGACCTCCTTCTTTTCCTAGGTGCTTCTTTTGATTTTTACCCTTATAACTTATATTCATCTTTTTCGCAGTAGAGTAATGTATTTGAATCGTTAAATGTGTGTAAATGTTTTTTGTTTAGAGCAGGGTCATCTGGTTGTATGACCAGAGAGCAGATTCTCCATTGAATGGGTTTTTAGTGCAGATTGGACACCACTTGCATTTTACTGAACAACAAATGTTAGGAATTTGATAATTAATCTTGTTTTCGTATCACCTTCAATTGCTTTAAATTTGTAAGAATCTTATTGCAATGGTCACTAGAAATAATCAATGTGCTGCACAAATTGTGGTACATGTTTCTTCCCTCTCAACAGGGAGATTCCGTTTAATGCCTGCTATGTTCTAATTTCGAGTGTGTTTTTGTTGGATGGGAAGCACTACTCCCAGCATTCTGACAATTGTAGTTATTAGGAAAGACATCTTTCTTTTGCTGAGTCCTTGTTTTGATTGTTACTCTCATCACATATATTCATCAATTTCACAGTGGAATAATATATTTGAATCGTGATATGTGGGTAAATGTTTGTTGATTACAGCAGGGTTATCTGGTTGTATGGTCAGAAAGCAGATTCTCCATTCAATGAGTTTTTAGTGCAGATTGGACACCACTTGCATTTTACTGAATAACAAATGTTAGGAATTTGACAGTCTTGTTTTCGTATCTCCTTCAATTGCTTTAAATTTTTAAAAATCTTATTGCAATGGTCACTAAAAATAATCAATGTGCTGCACAAATTGTGGTACACCTTTCTTCTCTGTCAACAGGGAGATTCCGTTTCATGACTGCTATGTTTATTCAAACATCGAGTGTGATTTTGTTGGATGGAAATCACCACTCCGAGCATTGTGACGATTGGAGTTATTAGAAATACTGTTTTCTTTTGCTAGGTGCTTCCTTTGATTGATACCTTTATCACTTATATTCGTCGATTTCACAGTGGAGTAATGTATTTGATTCGTGAAATGTGGGTAAATGTTTGTTGTTTACAGCAGGGTCATCTGGTTGTATGGCCAGAAAGCAGATTCTCTATTCAGTGGTCTTTTGGTGCAGATTGGACACCACATGCACTTTACTGAATAACGAATGTTCAGAATTTGATAAATCTGCTTATTGAGTTATCTCCTTCATTTGCTTTTTATTTTTAGAAATATTATTGCAGTGGTCACTAAAATAATAAATGTGCTGCACAAATTGTGGTACATGTTTCTTCCCTCTCAACAGGGAGATTCCGTTTAATGCCTGCTATGTTCTAATTTCGAGTGTGATTTTGTTGGATGGGAAGCACTACTCCGAGCATTCTGACAATTGTAGTTATTAGGAAAGTCATCTTTCTTTTGATGAGTCCTTGTTTTGATTGTTACCCTCATCACATATACTCATCAATTTCACAGTGGAATAATATATTTGAATCGTGAAATGTGGGTAAATGATTGTTGATTACAGCAAGGTCATCTGGTTGTATGGCCAGAAAGCAGATTCCCCATTCAATAGTCTTTTGGTGCATATTTGACACCACATGCACAAATTGTGGTACATATTTCTTGCCTCTCAACAGGGAGATTCTGTTTCATGACTGCTATGTTTGTTCAAACATGGAGTGTGATTTTGTTGGATGGGAACTACCACTCCAAGCATCCTGAGTATTGGAGTTATTAGGAAAGACATCTTTCTTTTCCTAGCTGGTTCTTTTGATTGTTACCCTTATAACTTATATTCATCTGCTTCGCAGTGGAGTAATGTTTTTGAATCGTTAAATGTGTGTAAATGTTTTTTGTTTATAGCAGGATCATCTTGTTGTATGATCAGAAAGCAGATTATCCATTCAATGGGTTTTTAGTGCAGATTGGACACCACTTGCATTTTACTGTATAACAAATGTTAGGAATTTGATAATTATTCTTGTTTTCGTATCTCCTTCAATTGCTTTAAATTTTTAAAAATCTTATTGCAATGGTCACTAACAATAATCAATGTGCTGCACAAATTGTGGTACATGTTTCTTCTCTCTCAACAGGGAGATTCCGTTTCATGACTGCTATGTTTATTCAAACATCAAGTGTGATTATGTTGGATGGAAATCACCACTCCGAGTGTTTTGACGATTGGAGTTATTAGAAATACTGTTTTCTTTTGCTAGGTGCTTCCTTTGATTGATACCTTTATCACTTATATTCGTCAATTTCACAATGGATAATGTATTTGATTCGTGAAATGTTGGTAAATGTTTGTTGTTTACAGCAGGGTCATCTGGTTGTATGGCCAGAAAGCAGATTCTCTATTCAATGGTCTTTTGATGCAGATTGGACACCACATGCACATTACTGAATAACGAATGTTCGGAATTTGATAAATCTTCTTGTTTAGGTATCTCCTTCATTTGCTTTATATTTTTAAAAATATTATTGCAATGGTCACTAAAAATAATAAATGTGCTGCACAAATTGTGGTACATGTTTCTTCCCTCTCAACAGGGAGTTTCCGTTTAATGCCTGCTATGTTCTAATTTCGAGTGTGATTTTGTTGGATGGGAAGCACTACTCCGAGCATTCTGACAATTGTAGTTATTAGGAAAGACATCTTTCTTTTGCTGAGTACTTGTTTTGATTGTTACCCTCATCACATATATTCATCAATTTCTCAGTGGTATAATATATTTGAATCGTGAAATGTTTGTAAATATTTGTTAATTACAACAGGGTCATCTGGTTGTATGGCCAGAAAGCAGATTCCCCATTCAATCTTCTTTTGGTGCATATTTGACACCACATGCACAGATTTTGGTACATGTTTCTTGCCTCTCAACAGGGAGATTCTGTTTCATGACTGCTATGTGTGCTCCCCCCATGAACCATGGACCTTGCCGTTGGTGGGGAGGCTTGCGTGTTTCAGCGATACAGATGGCCGTACCGTAGGTGCAACCACAACGGAGGGGTATCTGTTGAGAGGCCAGACAAACGTGTGGTTCCTGAAGAGGGGCAGCAGCCTTTTCAGTAGTTGCAGGGGCAACAGTCTGGATGATTGACTGATCTGGCTTTGCAACATTATCCAGATCGGCCTTGCTGTGCTGGTACTGCGAACGGCTGAAAGCAAGGGGAAACTACAGCCGTAATTTTTCCCGAGGACATGCAGCTTTACTGTATGATTAAATGATGATGGCATCCTCTTGGGTAAAATATTCCGGAGGTAAAATAGTCCACCATTCGGATCTCCGGGCGGGGACTACTCAGGAGGATGTCGTTATCAGGAGAAAGAAAACTGGCGTCCTATGGATCGGAGCGTGGAATGTCAGATCCCTTAATCGGGCAGGTAGGTTAGAAAATTTAAAAAGGGAAATGGATAGGTTAAAGTTAGATATAGTGGGAATTAGTGAAGTCCGGTGGCAGGAGGAACAAGACTTCTGGTCAGGTGACTACAGGGTTATAAACACAAAATCAAATAGGGGTAATGCAGGAGTAGGTTTAATAATGAATAGGAAAATAGGAATGCGGGTAAGCTACTACAAACAGCATAGTGAACGCATTATTGTGGCCAAGATAGATACGAAGCCCACACCTACTACAGTAGTACAAGTTTATATGCCAACTAGCTCTGCAGATGATGAAGAAATTGAAGAAATGTACGATGAAATAAAAGAAATTATTCAGATAGTGAAGGGAGACGAAAATTTAATAGTAATGGGTGACTGGAATTCGAGTGTAGGAAAAGGGAGAGAAGGAAACATAGTAGGTGAATATGGATTGGGGCTAAGAAATGAAAGAGGAAGCCGCCTAGTAGAATTTTGCACAGAGCACAACTTAATCATAGCTAACACTTGGTTTAAGAATCATGAAAGAAGGTTGTATACGTGGAAGAACCCTGGAGATACTAAAAGGTATCAGATAGATTATATAATGGTAAGACAGAGATTTAGGAACCAGGTTTTAAGTTGTAAGACATTTCCAGGGGCAGATGTGGACTCTGACCACAATCTATTGGTTATGACCTGTAGATTAAAACTGAAGAAACTGCAAAAATGTGGGAAATTAAGGAGATGGGACCTGGATAAACTGAAAGAACCAGAGGTTGTACAGAGTTTCAGAGAGACCATAAGGGAACAATTGACAGGAATAGGTGAAAGAAATACAGTAGAAGAAGAATGGGTAGCTCTGAGGGATGTAGTAGTGAAGGCAGCAGAGGATAAAGTAGATACAAAGACGAGAGCTGCTAGAAATCCTTGGGTAACAGAAGAAATATTGAATTTAATTGATGAAAGTAGAAAATATAAAAATGCAGTAAATGAAGCAGGCAAAAAGGAATACAAACGTCTCAAAAATGAGATCGACAGGAAGTGCAAAATGGCTAAACAGGGATGGCTAGAGGACAAATGTAACGATGTAGAAGCTTATCTCACTAGGCGTAAGATAGATACTGCCTACAGGAAAATTAAAGAGACCTTTGGAGGGAAGAGAATCACGTGTATGAATATCAAGAGCTCAGATGGCAGCCCAGTTCTAAGCAAAGAAGGGAAGGCAGAAAGGTGGAAGGAGTATATAGAAGGTTTATACAAGGGCGATGTACTTGAGGACAATATTATGGAAATAGAAGAGGATGTAGATGAAGACGAAATGGGAGATACGATACTGCGTGAAGAGTTTGACAGAGCACTGAAAGACCTGAGTTGAAACAAGGCCCCCGGAGTAGACAACATTCCATTAGAACTACTGACGGCCTTGGGAGAGCCAGTCATGACAAAACTCTACCAGCTGGTGAGCAAGATGTATGAGACAGGCGAAATACCCTCAGACTTCAAAAAGAATATAATAATTCCAATCCCAAAGAAAGCAGGTGCTGACAGATGTGAAAATTACCGAACTATCAGTTTAATAAGCCACGGCTGCAAAATACTAACGCGAATTCTTTACAGACGAATGGAAAAACTGGTAGATGCAGACCTCGGGGAAGATGAGTTTGGATTCCGTCGAAATGTTGGAACACGTGAGGCAATACTGACCTTACGACTTATCTTAGAAGAAAGATTAAGAAAAGGCAAACCTACATTTCTAGCATTTGTAGACTTAGAGAAAGCTTTTGACAATGTTGACTGGAATACTCTTTTTCAAATTCTAAAGGTGGCAGGGGTAAAATACAGGGAGCGAAAGGCTATTTATAATTTGTACAGAAACCAGATGGCAGTAATAGGAGTCGAGGGGCATGAAAGGGAAGCAGTGGTTGGGAAAGGAGTGAGACAGGGTTGTAGCCTCTCCCCAATGTTATTCAATCTGTATATTGAGCAAGCAGTAAAGGAAACAAAAGAAAAATTTGGAGTAGGTATTAAAATTCATGGAGACGAAGTAAAATCTTTGAGGTTCGCCGATGACATTGTAATTCTGTCAGAGACGGCAAAGGACTTGGAAGAGCAGTTGAACGGAATGGACAGTGTCTTGAAAGGAGGATATAAGATGAAAATTAACAAAAGCAAAACGAGGATAATGGAATGTAGTCAAATTAAATTGGGTGATGCTGAGGGAATTAGATTAGAAAATGAGACACTTAAAGTAGTAAAGGAGTTTTGCTATTTAGGAAGTATAATAACTCATGATGGTCACAGTAGAGAGGATATAAAATGTAGACTGGCAATGACAAAGAAAACGTTTCTGAAGAAGAGAAATTTGTTAACATCGAATATAGATTTATGTATCAGGAAGTCGTTTCTGAAAGTATTTGTTTGGAGTGTAGCCATGTATGGAAGTGAAACATGGACGATAACTAGTTTGGACAAGAAGAGAATAGAAGCTTTCGAAATGTGGTGCTACAGAAGAATACTGAAGATAAGGTGGATAGATCACGTAACTAATGAGGAGGTATTGAATAGGATTGGGGAGAAGAGAAGTTTGTGGCACAACTTGACTAGAAGAAGGGATCAGTTGGTAGGACATGTTTTGAGGCATCAAGGGATCACAAATTTAGCATTGGAGGGCAGCATGGAGGGTAAAAATCGTAGAGGGAGACCGAGAGATGACTACACTAAGCAGATTCAGAAGGATGTAGGTTGCAGTAGGTACTGGGAGATGAAGCAGCTTGCACAGGATAGAGTAGCATGGAGAGCTGCATCAAACCAGTCTCAGGACTGAAGACAACAACAACAACAACATGTTTGTTTAAACATGGAGTGTGATTTTGTTGGATGGGAACTACCACTCCAAGCATCCTGAGTATAGGTGTTATTGGGAAAGACCTCCTCCTTTTCCTAGGTGCTTCTTTTGATTTTTACCCTTATAACTTATATTCATCTGTTTCGCAGTGGAGTAATGTATTTGAATCGTTAAATGTGTGTAAATGTTTTTTGTTTAGAGCAGGGTCATCTGGTTGTATGACCAGAAAGCAGATTCTCCATTGAATGGGTTTTTAGTGCAGATTGGACACCTTTTGCATTTTACTGAATAACAAATGTTAGGAATTTGATAATTATTCTTGTTTTCGTATCTCCTTCAATTGCTTTAAATTTTTAAAAATCTTATTGCAATGGTCACTAAAAATAATCAATGTGCTGCACAAATTGTGGTACATGTTTCTTCCCTCTCAACAGGGAAATCCCGTTTAATGCCTGCTATGTTCTACTTTCGAGTGTAATTTTGTTGAATGGAAGCACTACTCCGAGCATTCTGACAATTTGAATTATTAGGAAAGACATCTTTCTTTTGCTGAGTCCTAGTTTTGATTGTTACCCTCATCACATATATACATCAGTTTCACAGTGGAATAATATATTTGATACGTGAAATGTGGGTAAATGTTTGTTGTTGACAGCAGGGTCATCTGGTTGTATGGCCAGAAATCAGATTCTCTATTCAATGGTCTTTTGGTGCAGATTGGACACCACATGCACTTTACTGAATAACGAATGTTCGGAATTTGATAAATCTTCTTGTTGAGGTATCTCCTTCATTTGCATTTTATTTTTAAAAATTTTATTGCAATGGTCACTAAAAATAATCAAAGTGCTGCACAAATTGTGGTACATGTTTCTTCCCTGAACAGGGAAGTTCTGTTCAATGCCTGCTATGTTTGTTCTACTTTTGAGTGTGATTTTGATGGATGGGAAGCACTACTTCGAGCATTCTGCCAATTGGAGTTATTAGGAAAGACTTCTTTCTTTTGCTGAGTCCTAGTTTTGTTTGTTACCCTCATCACATATATTAATCAATTACACAGTGGAATAATATATGTGAATTGTGAAATGTGGGTAAATGATTGTTGATTACAGCAAGGTCATCTGGTTGTATGGCCAGAAAGCAGATTCCCCATTCAATC
The DNA here is from genome assembly GCF_023897955.1 of Schistocerca gregaria. Taxonomy (NCBI): domain Eukaryota; kingdom Metazoa; phylum Arthropoda; class Insecta; order Orthoptera; family Acrididae; genus Schistocerca; species Schistocerca gregaria. Next base: position 12,339,781 of record NW_026061795.1, on the reverse strand, counting down.
GTCTTTTGGTGCATATTTGACACCACATGCACAAATTGTGGTACATGTTTCTTGTCTCTCAACAGGGAGATTCTGTTTCATGACTGCTATATTTGTTCAAACATGGAGTGTGATTTTATTGGATGGGAACTACCACTCCAAGCATCCTGAGTATTGGAATTATTAGGAAAGATCTCTTTCTTTTCCTAGGTGGTTCTTTTGATTGTTACCCTTATAACTTATATTCATCTGTTTCGTAGTGGAGTAATGTATTTGAATTGTTAAATGTATGTAAATGTTTTTTGTTTAGAGCAGGGTCATCTGGTTGTATGACCAGAAAGCAGATTCTCCATTGAATGGGTTTTTAGTGCAGATTGGACACCACTTGCATTTTACTGAATAACAAATGTTAGGAATTTGATAATTATTCTTGTTTTCGTATCTCCTTCAATTGCTTTAAATTTTTAAAAATCTTATTGCAATGGTCACAAAAAATAATCAATGTGCTGCACAAATTGTGGTACATGTTTCTTCTCTCTCAACAGGGAGATTCCGTTTCATGACTGCTATGTTTATTCAAACATCAAGTGTGTTTATGTTGGATGGAAAACACCACTCCGAGCGTTCTGACGATTGGAGTTATTAGAAATACTGTCTTCTTTTGCTAGGTGCTTCCTTTGATTGATACCTTTATCACTTATATTCGTCAGTTTCACAGTGGAGTAATGTATTTGATTCGTGAAATGTGGGTAAATGTTTGTTGTTTACAGCAGGGTCATCTGGTTGTATGGCCAGAAATCAGATTCTCTATTCAATGGTCTTTTGGTGCAGATTGGACACCACATGCACTTTACTGAATAACGAATGTTCGGAATTTGATAAATCTTCTTGTTGAGGTATCTCCTTCATTTGCATTTTATTTTTAAAAATTTTATTGCAATGGTCACTAAAAATAATCAAAGTGCTGCACAAATTGTGGTACATGTTTCTTCCCTGAACAGGGAAGTTCTGTTCAATGCCTGCTATGTTTGTTCTACTTTTGAGTGTGATTTTGATGGATGGGAAGCACTACTTCGAGCATTCTGCCAATTGGAGTTATTAGCAATGACTTCTTTCTTTTGCTGAGTCCTTGTTTTGATTGTTACCCTCATCACATATATTCATCAATTTCACAGTGGAATAATATATTTGAATCGTGAAATGTGGGTAAATGATTGTTGATTACAGCAAGGTCATCTGGTTGTATGGCCAGAAAGCAGATTCCCCATTCAATCGTCTTTTGGTGCATATTTGACACCACATGCACAAATTGTGGTACATGTTTCTTGCTTCTCAACAGGGAGATTCTGTTTTATGACTGCTATGTTTGTTCAAACATGGAGTGTGATTTTGTTGGATGGGAACTACCACTCCAAGCATCCTGAGTATTGGAGTTATTAGGAAAGACCTCATTCTTTTCCTAGGTGCTTCTTTTGATTGTTACCCTTATAACTTATATTCATCTGTTTCGCAGTGGTGTAATGTATTTGAATCGTTAAATGTGTGTAAATGTTTTTTGTTTTGAGCAGGGTCATCTGGTTGTATGACCAGAAAGCAGATTCTCCATTGAATCGGTTTTTAGTGCAGATTGGACACCACTTGCATTTTACTGAATAACAAATGTTAGGAATTTGATAATTATTCTTGTTTTCGTATCTCCTTCAATTGCTTTAAATTATTAAGAATCATATTGCAAAAGTCACTAAAAATGATCAATGTGCTGCACAAATTGTGGTACATGTTTCTTGCCTCTCAACAGGGAGATTCTGTTTTTTTGACTGCTATGTTTGTTCAAACATGGAGTGTGATTTTTTTGGATGGGAACTACCACTCCAAGCATCCTGAGTATTGGAATTATTAGGAAAGATCTCTTTCTTTTCCTAGGTGGTTCTTTTGATTGTTACCCTTATAACTTATATTCATCTGTTTCGTAGTGGAGTAATGTATTAGAATTGTTAAATGTGTGTAAATGTTTTCTGTTTAGAGCAGGGTCATCTGGTTGTATGACCAGAAAGCAGATTCTCCATTGAATGGGTTTTTGGTGCAGATTGGACATCACATGCACTTTACTGAATAACTAATGTTTGGAATTTGATAAATCTTCTTGTTTAGGTATCTCGTTAATTTGCTTTTTATTTTCTAAATTTTATTGCAATGGTCACTAAAAATAATCAATGTGCTGCACAAGTTGTGGAACATGTTTCTTCCATCTCAACAGGGAAATTCTGTTTAATGCCTGCTATGTTTGTTCTACTTTTGAGTGTGATTTTGTTAGATGGGAAGCACTGCTACGAGCATTCTGACAATTGGAGTTAATAGCAATTACTTCTTTCTATTGCTGAGTCCTTGTTTTGATTGTTATCTTCATCACATATATTCATCAATTTCACAGTGGAATAATATATTTGAATCGTGAAATGTGGGTAAATATTTGTTGATTACAGCAGAGTCATCTGTTGTATGGCCAGAAAGCAGATTCCCCTATCAATCGTCTTTTGGTGCATTTTTGACACCACATGCACAAATTGTGGTACATGTTTCTTGCCTCTCAACAGGGAGATTCTGTTTCATGACTGCTATGTTTGTTCAAACATGGAGTGTGATTTTTTTGGATGGGAACTACCACTCCAAGCATCCTGAGTATTGGAATTATTAGGAAAGATCTCTTTCTTTTCCTAGGTGGTTCTTTTGATTGTTACCCTTATAACTTATATTCATCTGTTTCGTAGTGGAGTAATGTATTTGAATTGTTAAATGTGTGTAAGTGTTTTTTGTTTAGAGCAGGGTCATCTGGTTGTATGACCAGAAAGCAGATTCTCCATTGAATGGGTTTTTGGTGCAGATTGGACACCTTTTGCATTTTACTGAATAACAAATGTTAGGAATTTGATAATTATTCTTGTTTTCGTATCTCCTTCAATTGCTTTAAATTATTAAGAATCGTATTGCAAAGGTCACTAAAAATTATCAATGTGCTGCACAAATTGTGGTACATGTTTCTTCTCTCTCAACAGGGAGATTCCGTTTCATGACTGCTATGTTTATTCAAACATCAAGTGTGATTATGTTGGATGGAAATCACCACTCCGAACGTTCTGACGATTGGAGTTATTAGAAATACTGTTTTCTTTTGCTAGGTGCTTCCTTTGATTGATACCTTTATCACTTATATTCGTCAATTTCACAGTGGAGTAATGTATTTGATTCGTGAAATGTGGGTAATGTTTGTTGTTTACAGCAGGGTCATCTGGTTGTATGGCCAGAATGCAGATTCTCTATTCAATGGTCTTTTGGTGCAGATTGGACACCACATGCACTTTACTGAATAACGAATGTTCGGAATTTGATAAATCTTCTTGTTGAGGTATCTCCTTCATTTGCATTTTACTTTTAAAATTATTATTGCAATGGTCACTAAAAGTAATCAATGTGCTGCACAAATTGTGGTACATGTTTTTTCCCTCTCAAAAGGGAGATTCCGTTTAATGCCTGCTATGTTCTACTTTCAAGTGTAATTTTGTTGGATGGAAGCACTACTCCGAGCATTCTGACAATTGGAGATATTAGGAAAGACCTCTTTCTTTTGCTGAGTCCTTGTTTTGATTGTTACCCTCATCACATATATTCATCAATTTCACAGTGGAATAATATATTTGAATCGTAAAATGTTGGTAAATATTTGTTGATTACAGCAGGGTCATCTGGTTGTATGGCCAGAAAGCAGATTCCGTATTCAATCGTCTTTTGGTGCATATTTGACACCACATGCACAAATTGTGGTACATGTTTCTTGCCTCTCAACAGGGAGATTATGTTTCATGACTGCTATGTTTGTTCAAACATGGAGTGTGATTTTGTTGGATGGGAACTACCACTCAGTATAGGAGTTATTGGGAAAGACCCCCTTCTTTTCCTAGGTGCTTGTTTTGATTTTTACCCTTATAACTTATATTCATCTGTTTCGCAGTGGAGTAATGTATTTGAATCGTTAAATGTGTGTAAATGTTTTTTGTTTAGAGCATGGTCATCTGGTTGTATGACCAGAAAGCAGATTCTCCATTCAATGGATTTTTGGTGCAGATTGGACACCACTTGCATTTTACTGAATAACATATGTTAGGATTTTGATAATTATTCTTGTTTTCGTATCTCCTTCAATTGCTTTAAATTTTTAAAAATCTAATTGCAATGGTCACTAAGAATAATCAATGTACTGCACAAATTGTGGTACATGTTTCTTCTCTCTCAACAGGGAGATTCCGTTTCATGTATGCTATGTTTATTCAAACATCGAGTGTGATTATGTTGGATGGAAATCACAACTCCGAGCGTTCTGACGATTGGAGTTATTAGATATGCTGTTTTCTTTTGCTAGGTGCTTCCTTTCATTGATACCTTTATCACTTATATTCTTCAATTTCACAGTGGAGTAATGTATTTGACTCGTGAAATGTGGGTAATGTTTGTTGTTTACAGCAGGGTCATCTGGTTGTATGGCCAGAATTCAGATTCTCTATTCAATGGTCTTTTGGTGCAGATTGGACATCACATGCACTTTACTGAATAACAAATGTTCGCAATTTGATAAATCTTCTTGTTTAGGTATCTCCTTCATTTGCATTTTATTTTTAAAAATTTTCTTGCAAGGGTCACTAAAAGTAATCAATGTGCTGCAGAATTTGTGGAACATGTTTCTTCCCTCTCAACAGGGAGATTCCATTTAATGCCTGCTATGTTTGTTCTACCTTTGTGTGTGATTTTGTTGGATGGGAAGCACCACTTCGAGCATTCTGACAGTTGGAGGTATTAGGAAAGACTTCTTTCTTTTGCTGAGTCCTTGTTTTGATTGTTACCCTCATCACATATATTCATCAATTTCACAGTGGAATAATATATTTGAATCGTGAAATGTGGGTAAATGATTGTTGATTACAGCAAGGTCGTCTGGTTGTATGGCCAGAAGGAAGATTCCCCATTCAATCGTCTTTTGGTGCATATTTGACACCACATGCACAAATTGTGGTACATGTTTCTTGCCTCTCAACAGGGAGATTCTGTTTCATTACTGCTATGTTTGTTCAAACATGGAGTGCGATTTTGTTGGATGGGAACTACCACTCCAAGCATCCTGAGTATTGGAGTTATTAGGAAAGACCTCTTTCCTTTCCTAGGTGGTTCTTTTGATTTTTACCCTTATAACTTATATTCATGTGTTTCGCAGTGGACTAATGTATTTGAATCGTTAAATGTGTGTAAATGTTTTTTGTTTAGAGCAGGGTCATCTGCTTGTGTGAACAGAAAGCAGATTCTCCATTGAATGGGTTTTTAGTGCAGATTGGACACCACTTGCATTTTACCGAATAACAAATGATAGGAATTTGATAATTATTCTTGTTCTCGTATCTCCTTCAATTGTTTTAAATTTTAAAAATCTTATTGCAATGGTTACTAAATATAATCAATCAGCTGCACAAATTGTGGTACATGTTTCGTCTCTGTTTCGTCTCTCTCAACAGTGAGATCCTGTTTCATGAGTGCTATGTTTATTCAATCATCGAGTGTGATTATGTTGGATGGAAATCACCACTCCGAGCGTTCTGACAATTGGAGTTATTAGAAATACTGTTTTCTTTTGCTAGGTGCTTCCTTTGATTGATACCTTTATCATTTATATTCGTCAATTTCGCAGTGGAGTAATATATTTGATTCGTAAATGTTGGTAATGTTTGTTGTTTACAGCAGGGTCATCTGGTTGTATGGCCAGAAAGCAGATTCTCTATTCAATGTTCTTTTTGGTGCAGATTGGACACCACTTGCACTTTACTGAATAACAAATGTTCGGAATTTGATAAATCTTCTTGTTGAGGTATCTCCTTCATTTGCATTTTATTTTTAAAAATTTTCTTGCAAGGGTCACTAAAAGTAATCAATGTGCTGCACAAATTGTGGAACATGTTTCTTCCCTCTCAACAGGGAGATTCCGTTTAATGCCTGCTATGTTTGTTCTACTTTTGAGTATGATTTTGTTGGATGGGAAGCACCACTTCGAGCATTCTGACAATTGGAGTTATTAGGAAAGACTTCTTTCTTTTGCTGAGTCCTTGTTTTGATTGTTACCCTCATCACATATATTCATCAATTTCACAGTGGAATAATATATTTGAATCGTGAAATGTTGGTAAATATTTGTTGATTACAGCCGGGTCATCTGCTTGTATGGCCAGAAAGCAGATTCCCATTCAATCGTCAATTGGTGCATATTTGACACCACATGCATAAATTGTGGTACATGTTTCTTGCCTCTCAACAGGGAGATTCTGTTTTGTGACTGCTATGTTTGTTCAAACATGGAGTGTGATTTTGTTGGATGGGAACCACCACTCCAAGCATCCTGAGTATAGGAGTTATTGGGAAAGACCTCCTTCTTTTCCTAGGTGCTTGTTTTGATTTTTACCCTTATAACTTATATTCATCTGTTTCGCAAGTGGAGTAATGTATTTGAATCGTTAAATGTGTGAAAATGTTTTTTGTTTTGAGCAGGGTCATCTGGTTGTATGACCAGAAAGCAGATTCTCCGTTGAATGGGTTTTTAGTGCAGATTGGACACCACTTGCATTTTACTGAATAACAAATGTTAGGAATTTGATAGTTATTCTTGTTTTCGTATCTCCTGCAATTGTTTTATATTTTTAAAAATCTTATTGCAATGGTCACTAAAAATAATCAATGTGCTGCACAAATTGTGGTACATGTTTCTTCTCTCTCAACAGGGAGATTCTGTTTCATGACTGCTATGTTTATTCAAACATCAAGTGTGATTATGTTGGATGGAAATCACCACTACGAGCGTTCTGACGATTGGGGTTATTAGAAATACTGTTTTCTTTTGCTAGGTGCTTCCTTTGATTGATACGTTTATCACTTATATTCGTCAATTTCACAGTGGAGTAATGTATTTGATTCGTGAAATGTGGGTATATGTTTGTTGTTTACAGCATGGTCATCTGGTTGTATGGCCAGAAAGCAGATTCTCTATTCTATGGTCTTTTGGTGCAGATTGGACACCACATGCACTTTACTGAATAACGAATGTTCGGAATTTGATAAATCTTCTTGTTTAGGGATCACCTTCATTTGCATTTTATTTTTAAAAATTTTCTTGCAAGGGTCACTAAAAGTAATCAATGTGCTGCACAAATTGTGGAACATGTTTCTTCCCTCTCAACAGGGAGATTCCGTTTAATGCCTGCCATGTTTGTTCTACTTTTGAGTGTGATTTTGTTGGATGGGAAGCACCACTTCGAGCATTCTGACAATTGGAGTTATTAGGAAAGACTTCTTTCTTTTGCTGAGTCCTAGTTTTGATTGTTACCCTCATCACATATATTCATCAATTTCACAGTGGAATAATATATTTGACTCGTGAAATGTGGGTAAAGGTTTGTTGATTACAGAAGGGTCATCTGGTTGTATGGCCAGAAAGCAGATTCCCCATTCAATCGTGTTTTGGTGCATATTTGACACCACATGCACAAATTGTGGTACATGTTTCTTGCCTCTCAACAAGGAGATTCTGTTTCATGACTGCTATGTTTGTTCAAACATGGAGTGTGATTTTGTTGGATGGGAACTACCTCTCCAAGCAACGTGAGTATAGGTGTTATTGGGAAAGACCTCTTTCTTTTCGTAGGTGCTTCTTTTGATTTTACCCTTATAACTTATATTCATCTGTTTAGCAGTGGAGTAATGTTTTTGAATCGTTAAATGTGTGTAAATGTTTTTTGTTTAGAGCAGGGTCATCTGGTTGTATGACCAGAAAGCAGATTCTCCATTGAATGGGTTTTTAGTGCAGATTGGACACCACTTGCATTTTACTGTATAACAAATGTTAGGAATTTGATAATTATTCTTGTTTTCGTATCTCCTTCAATTGCTTTAAATTTTTAAAAATCTTATTGCAATGGTCACTAACAATAATCAATGTGCTGCACAAATTGTGGTACATGTTTCTTCTCTCTCAACAGGGAGATTCCGTTTCATGACTGCTATGTTTATTCAAACATCAAGTGTGATTATGTTGGATGGAAATCACCACTCCGAGCGTTTTGACGATTGGAGTTATTAGAAATACTGTTTTCTTTTCCTAGGTGCTTCCTTTGATTGATACCTTAATCACTTATATTCGTCAATTTCACAGTGGAGTAATGTATTTGATTCGTGAAATGTTGGTAAATGTTTGTTGTTTACAGCAGGGTCATCTGGTTGTATGGGTAGAAAGCAGATTCTCTATTCAATGGTCTTTTGATGCAGATTGGACGCCACATGCACATTACTGAATAACGAATGTTCGGAATTTGATAAATCTTCTTGTTTAGGTATCTCCTTCATTTGCTTTATATTTTTAAAAATATTATTGCAATGGTCACTAAAAATAATAAATGTGCTGCACAAATTGTGGTACATGTTTCTTCCCTCTCAACAGGGAGTTTCCGTTTAATGCCTGCTATGTTCTAATTTCGAGTGTGATTTTGTTGGATGGGAAGCACTACTCCGAGCATTCTGACAATTGTAGTTATTAGGAAAGACATCTTTCTTTTGCTGAGTCCTTGTTTTGATTGTTACCCTCATCACATATATTCATCAATTTCTCAGTGGAATAATATATTTGAATCGTGAAATGTTTGTAAATGTTTGTTAATTACAACAGGGTCATCTGGTTGTATGGCCAGAAAGCAGATTCCCCATTCAATCTTCTTTTGGTGCATATTTGATACCACATGCACAGATTGTGGTACATGTTTCTTGCCTCTCAACAGGGAGATTCTGTTTCATGACTGGTATGTGTGCTCCCCCCATGAACCATGGACCTTGCCGTTGGTGGGGAGGCTTGCGTGTTTCAGCGATACAGATGGCCGTACCGTAGGTGCAACCACAACGGAGGGGTATCTGTTGAGAGGCCAGACAAACGTGTGGTTCCTGAAGAGGGGCAGCAGCCTTTTCAGTAGTTGCAGGGGCAACAGTCTGGATGATTGACTGATCTGGCTTTGCAACATTATCCAGATCGGCCTTGCTGTGCTGGTACTGCGAACGGCTGAAAGCAAGGGGAAACTACAGCCGTAATTTTTCCCGAGGACATGCAGCTTTACTGTATGATTAAATGATGATGGCATCCTCTTGGGTTAAATATTCCGGAGGTAAAATAGTCCCCCATTCGGATCTCCGGGCGGGGACTACTCAGGAGGATGTCGTTATCAGGAGAAAGAAAACTGGCGTCCTACGGATCGGAGCGTGGAATGTCAGATCCCTTAATCGGGCAGATAGGTTAGAAAATTTAAAAAGGGAAATGGATAGGTTGAAGTTAGATATAGTGGGAATTAGTGAAGTCCGTTGGCAGGAGGAACAAGACTTCTGGTCAGGTGACTACATGGTTATAAACACAAAATCAAATAGGGGTAATGCAGGAGTAGGTTTAATAATGAATAGGAAAATAGGAATGCGGGTAAGCTACTACAAACAGCATAGTGAACGCATTATTGTGGCCAAGATAGATACGAAGCCCACACCTACTACAGTAGTACAAGTTTATATGCCAACTAGCTCTGCAGATGATGAAGAAATTGAAGAAATGTACGATGAAATAAAAGAAATTATTAGTGAAGGGAGACGAAAATTTAATAGTAATGGGTGACTGGAATTCGAGTGTAGGAAAAGGGAGAGAAGGAAACATAGTCGGTGAATATGGATTGGGGCTAAGAAATGAAAGAGGAAGCCGCCTAGTAGAATTTTGCACAGAGCACAACTTAATCATAGCTATCACTTGGTTTAAGAATCATGAAAGAAGGTTGTATACGTGGAAGAACCCTGGAGATACTAAAAGGTATCAGATAGATTATATAATGGTAAGACAGAGATTTAGGAACCAGGTTTTAAGTTGTAAGACATTTCCAGGGGCAGATGTGGACTCTGACCACAATCTATTGGTTATGACCTGTAGATTAAAACTGAAGAAACTGCAAAAATGTGGGAAATTAAGGAGATGGGACCTGGATAAACTGAAAGAACCAGAGGTTGTACAGAGTTTCAGAGAGACCATAAGGGAACAATTGACAGGAATAGGGGAAAGAAATACAGTAGAAGAAGAATGGGTAGCTCTGAGGGATGTAGTAGTGAAGGCAGCAGAGGATAAAGTAGGTACAAAGACGAGGGCTGCTAGAAAGCCTTTGGTAACAGAAGAAATATTGAATTTAATTGATGAAAGGAGAAAATATAAAAATGCAGTAAATGAAGCAGGCAAAAAGGAATACAAACGTCTCAAAAATGAGATCGACAGGAAGTGCAAAATGGCTAAACAGGGATGGCTAGAGGACAAATGTAACGATGTAGAAGCTTATCTCACTAGGCGTAAGATAGATACTGCCTACAGGAAAATTAAAGAGACCTTTGGAGGGAAGAGAATCACGTGTATGAATATCAAGAGCTCAGATGGCAGCCCAATTCTAAGCAAAGAAGGGAAGGCAGAAAGGTGGAAGGAGTATATAGAAGGTTTATACAAGGGCGATGTACTTGAGGACAATATTATGGAAATAGAAGAGGATGTAGATGAAGACGAAATGGGAGATACGATACTGCGTGAAGAGTTTGACAGAGCACTGAAAGACCTGAGTTGAAACAAGGTCCCCGGAGTAGACAACATTCCATTAGAACTACTGACGGCCTTGGGAGAGCCAGTCATGACAAAACTCTACCAGCTGGTGAGCAAGATGTATGAGACAGGCTAAATACCCTCAGACTTCAAGAAGAATATAATAATTCCAATCCCAAAGAAAGCAGGTGCTGACAGATGTGAAAATTACCGAACTATCAGTTTAATAAGCCACGGCTGCAAAATACTAACGCGAATTCTTTACAGACGAATGGAAAAACTGGTAGATGCAGACCTCGGGGAAGATGAGTTTGGATTCCGTCGAAATGTTGGAACACGTGAGGCAATACTGACCTTACGACTTATCTTAGAAGAAAGATTAAGAAAAGGCAAACCTACATTTCTAGCATTTGTAGACTTAGAGAAAGCTTTTGACAATGTTGACTGGAATACTCTTTTTCAAATTCTAAAGGTGGCAGGGGTAAAATACAGGGAGCGAAAGGCTATTTATAATTTGTACAGAAACCAGATGGCAGTAATAGGAGTCGAGGGGCATGAAAGGGAAGCAGTGGTTGGGAAAGGAGTGAGACAGGGTTGTAGCCTCTCCCCGATGTTATTCAATCTGTATATTGAGCAAGCAGTAAAGGAAACAAAAGAAAAATTTGGAGTAGGTATTAAAATTCATGGAGACGAAGTAAAATCTTTGAGGTTCGCCGATGACATTGTAATTCTGTCAGAGACGGCAAAGGACTTGGAAGAGCAGTTGAACGGAATGGACAGTGCCTTGAAAGGAGGATATAAGATGAAAATTAACAAAAGCAAAACGAGGATAATGGAATGTAGTCAAATTAAATTGGGTGATGCTGAGGGAATTAGATTAGGAAATGAGACACTTAAAGTAGTAAAGGAGTTTTGCTATTTAGGAAGTATAATAACTCATGATGGTAAAAATCGTAGAGGGAGACCGAGAGATGACTACACTAAGCAGATTCAGAAGGATGTAGGTTGCAGTAGGTACTGGGAGATGAAGCAGCTTGCACAGGATAGAGTAGCATGGAGAGCTGCATCAAACCAGTCTCAGGACTGAAGACAACAACAGCAACATGTTTGTTCAAACATGGAGTGTGATTTTGTTGGATGGGAACTACCACTCCAAGCATCCTGAGTATAGGTGTTATTGGGAAAGACCTCCTCCTTTTCCTAGGTGCTTCTTTTGATTTTTACCCTTATAACTTATATTCATCTGTTTCGCAGTGGAGTAATGTATTTGAATCGTTAAATGTGTGTAAATGTTTTTTGTTTAGAGCAGGGTCATCTGGTTGTATGACCAGAAAGCAGATTCTCCATTGAATGGGTTTTTAGTGCAGATTGGACACCACTTGCATATTACTGAATAACAAATGTTAGGAATTTGATAATTATTCTTGTTTTCGTATCTCCGTCAATTGCTTTAAATTTTTAAAAATTTTATTGCAATGGTCACTAAAAATAATCAATGTGCTGCACAAATTGTGGTACATGTTTCTTCCCTCTCAACAGGGAGATCGCGTTTAATGCCTGCTATGTTCTACTTTCGAGTGTAATTTTGTTGAATGGAAGCACTACTCCGAGCATTCTGACAATTTGAATTATTAGTAAAGACATCTTCTTTTGCTGAGTCCTAGTTTTGATTGTTACCCTCATCACATATATACATCAGTTTCACAGTGGAATAATATATTTGATACATGAAATGTGGGTAAATGTTTGTTGTTGACAGCAGGGTCATCTGGTTGTATGGCCAGAAAGCAGATTCTCTATTGAATGGTCTTTTGGTGCAGATTGCACACCACATGCACTTTACTGAATAACAAATGTTCGGAATTTGATAAATCTTCTTGTTGAGGTATCTCCTTGATTTGCTTTATATTTTTAAAAATATTATTGCAATCGTCACTAAAAATAATAAATGAGCTGCACAAATTGTGGTACATGTTTCTTCCCTCTCAACAGGGAGATTCCGTTTACTGCCTGCTATGTTCTACTTTCGAGTGTAATTTTGTTGGATGGAAGCACTAATCCGAGCATTCTGACAATTGGAGTTATTAGGAAAGACTTCTTTCTTTTGCTTAGTCCTAGTTTTGATTGTTACCCTCATCACATATATTCATCAATTACACAGTGGAATAATATATGTGAATCGTGAAATGTGGGTAAATGATTGTTGATTACAGCAAGGTCATCTGGTTGTATGGCCAGAAAGCAGATTCCCCATTCAATCGTCTTTTGGTGCATATCTGACACCACATGCACAAATTGTGGTACATGTTTCTTGCCTCTCAACAGGGAGATCCTGTTTCATGACTGCTATGTTTGTTCAAACATGGAGTGTGATTTTGTTGGATGGGAACTACCACTCCAAGCATCCTGAGTATTGGAATTATTAGGAAAGATCTCTTTCTTTTCCTAGGTGGTTCTTTTGATTGTTACCCTTATAACTTATATTCATCTGTTTCGTAGTGGAGTAATGTATTTGAATTGTTAAATGTGTGTAAATGTTTTTTGTTTAGAGCAGGGTCATCTGGTTGTATGACCAGAAAGCAGATTCTCCATTGAATGGGTTTTTCGTGCAGATTGGACATCACATGGACTTTACTGAATAACTAATGTTCGGAATTTGATAAATCTTCTTGTTTAGGTATCTCGTTAATTTGCTTTTTATTTTCTAAATTTTATTGCAATGGTCACTAAAAATAATCAATGTGCTGCACAAATTGTGGTACATGTTTCTTCTCTCTCAACAGGGAGATTCCATTTCATGACTGCTATGTTTATTCAAACATCAAGTGTGTTTATGTTGGATGGAAATCACCACTCCGAGCGTTCTGACGATTGGAGTTATTAGAAATACTGTTTTCTTTTGCTAGGTGCTTCCTTTGATTGATACCTTTATCACTTATATTCGTCAATTTCACAGTGGAGTAATGTATTTTTTTCGTGAAATGTGGGTAATGTTTGTTGTTTACAGCAGGGTCATCTGGTTGTATGGCCAGAAACCAGATTCTCTATTCAACGGTCTTTTGGTGCAGATTGGACATCACATGCACTTTACTGGATAACAAATGTTCGGAATTTGATAAATCTTCTTGTTTAGGTATCTCCTTCATTTGCATTTTATTTTTAAAAATTTTCTTGCAAGAGTCACTAAAAGTAATCAATGTGCTGCAGAAATTGTGGAACATGTTTCTTCCCTCTCAACAGGGAGATTCCGTTTAATGCCTGCTATGTTCTACTTTCGAGTGTAATTTTGTTGGATGGAAGCACTACTCCGAGCATTCTGACAATTGGAGTTATTAGGAAAGACTTCTTTCTTTTGCTGAGTCCTTGTTTTGATTGTTACCCTCATCACATATATTCATCAATTTCACAGTGGAATAATATATTTGAATCGTGAAATGTTGGTAAATATTTGTTTATTACAGCAGGGTCATCTGGTTGTATGACCAGAAAGCAGATTCCCTATTCAATCGTCTTTTGGTGCATATTTGACACCACATGCACAAATTTTGGTACATGTTTCTTGCCTCTCAACAGGGAGATTATGTTTCATGACTGCTATGTTTGTTCAAACATGGAGTGTGATTTTGTTGGATGGGAACTACCACTCCCAGCATCCTGAGTATAGGAGTTATTGGGAAAGACCTCCTTCTTTTCCTAGGTGCTTGTTTTGATTTTTACCCTTATAACTTATATTCATCTGTTTCGCAGTGGAGTAATGTATTTGAATCGTTAAATGTGTGTAAATGTTTTCTGTTTAGAGCAGGTTCATCTGCTTGTGTGAACAGAAAGCAAATTCTCCATTGAATGGGTTTTTAGTGCAGATTGGACACCACTTGCATTTTACCGAATAACAAATGATAGGAATTTGATAATTATTCTTGTTCTCGTATCTCCTTCAATTGCTTTAAATTTTTAAAAATTTTATTGCAATGGTCACTAAATATCATCAATCTGCTGCACAAATTGTGGTACATGTTTCGTCTCTCTCAACAGCGAGATACTGTTTCATGAGTGCTATGTTTATTCAATCATCGAGTGTGATTATGTTGGATGGAAATCACCACTCCGAGCGTTCTGACGATTGGAGTTATTAGAAATACTGTTTTCTTTTGGTAGGTGCTTCCTTTGAATTACACCTTTATCATTTATATTCGTCAATATCGCAGTGGAGTAATGTATTTGATTCGTAAATGTGGGTAATGTTTGTTGTTTACAGCAGGGTCATCTGGTTGTTTGGCCAGAAAGCAGATTCTCTATTCAATGGTCTTTTGGTGCAGATTGAACACCACTTGCACTTTACTGAATAACGAATGTTCGGAATTTGATAAATCTTCTTGTTGAGGTATCTTCTTCATTTGCATTTTATTTTTAAAAATTTTCTTGCAAGGGTCACTAAAAGTAATCAATGTGCTGCACAAATTGTGGAACATGTTTCTTCCCTCTCAACAGGGAGATTCCGTTTAATGCCTGCCACGTTTGTTCTACTTTTGAGTGTGATTTTGTTGGATGGGAAGCACCACTTCGTGCATTCTGACAATTGGAGTTATTAGGAAAGCCTTCTTTCTTTTGCTGAGTCCTTGTTTTGATTGTTACCCTCATCACATATATTCATCAATTTCACAGTGGAATAATATATTTGAATCGTGAAATGTGGGTAAAGGTTTGTTGATTACAGAAGGGTCATCTGGTTGTATGGCCAGGAAGCAGATTCCCCATTCAATCGTCTTTTGGTGCATATTTGACACCACATTCACAAATTGTGGTACATGTTTCTTGCCTCTCAACAGGGAGATTCTGTTTCATGACTGCTATGTTTGTTCAAACATGGAGTGTGATTTTGTTGGATGGGAACTACCACTCCAAGCATCCTGAGTATAGGAGTTATTGGGAAAGACCTCCTTCTTTTCCTAGGTGCTTGTTTTGATTTTTACCCTTATAACTTATATTCATCTGTTTCGCAGTGGAGTAATGTATTTGAATCGTTAAATGTGTGAAAATGTTTTTTGTTTAGAGCAGGGTCATCTGGTTGTATGACCAGAAAGCAGATTCTCTATTCAATGGGTTTTTAGTGCAGATTGGACACCACTTGCATTTTACTGAATAACAAATGTTAGGAATTTTGATAATTATTCTTGTTCTTGTATCTCCTTCAGTTGCTTTCAATTTTTAAAAATCTTATTGCAATTGTCACTAAAAATAATCAATGTCCTGCACAAATTTTGGTACATGTTTCTTCTCTCTCAACAGGGAGATTCCGTTTCATGACTGCTATGTTTATTCAAACATCAAGTGTGATTATGTTGGATGGAAATCACCACTCCGAGCGTTTTGACGATTGGAGTGATTAGAAATACTGTTTTTTTTTGCTAGGTGCTTCCTTTGATTGATACCTTTATCACTTATATTCGTCAATTTGATAGTGGAGTAATGTACTTGATTCGTGAAATGTGGGTAAATGTTTGTTGTTTACAGCAGGGTTATCTGGTTGTATGGCCAGAAAGCAGATTCTCTATTTAATGGTCTTTTAGTGCAGATTGGACACCACATGGCACTTTACTAAATAACGAATATTTGGAATTTGATAAATCTTCTTGTTTATGTATCTCCTTCATTTGCTTTATATTTTTAAAAATATTATTGAAATGGTCACTAAAAAGAATCAATGTGCTGCACAAATTGTGGTACATGTTTCTTCCCTCTCAACAGGGAGATTTTGTTTCATGACTGCTATGTTTGTTCCAACATCGAGTGTGATTTTGTTGGATGGGAGCTACCACCCCAAGCATCCTGAGTATTGGAGTTATTAGGAAAGACCTCTTTCTTTTCCTAGGTGCTTCTTTTGATTGTTACCCTTATAACTTATATACATCTGTTTCGCAGTGGAGTAATGTATTTGAATCGTTAAATGTGTGTAATTGTTTTTATTTAGAGCAGTGTCATCTGGTTGTATGACCAGAAACAGATATTCCATTCATACGGTTTTTAGTGCTGATTGGACACCACTTGCATTTTACTGAGTAACAAATGTTAGGAATTTGATAAATATTCTTGTTTTCGTATCTCCTTCAATTGCTTTAAATTTTTAAAAATCTTATTGCAACTGTCACTAAAAATAATCAAAGTGCTGCACAAATTTTGGTACATGATTCTTCTCTCTCAACAGGGAGATTCCGTTTCACACTGCTATGTTTATTCAAACATCGAGTGTGATTATGTTGGATGGAAATCACCACTCCGAGCGTTGTGACGATTGGAGTTATCAGAAATACTGTTTTCTTTTGCTAGGTGCTTCCTTAGATTGATACCTGTATCACATATTCGGTAATTTCACAGTGGAGCAATGTATTTGATTCGTGAAATTTGGGTAAATGTTTCTTGTTTACAGCAGGGTCATCTGGTTGTATGGCCAGAAAGCAGATTCTCTATTCAATGGTCTTTTGGTGCAGATTGGACTCCACTTGCACTTTACTGTATAACGAATGTTCGGAATTTCATAAATCTTCTTGTTTAGGTATCTCCTTCATTTGCTTTTTATTTTTACAAATCTTATTCCAATGGTCACTAAAAATAATAAATGTCTGCACAAATTGTGGTACATGTTTCTTTTCGCTCAACAGGGAGATTCCGTTTAATGCGTGCTATGTTCGTTCTACATTTGAGTGTGATTTTGTTGGATGGGAAGCACTACTCCGAGCATTCTGACAATGGAGTTATTAGGAAAGATCTCTTTCTTTTCCTAGGTGCTTCTATTGATTGTTACCCTTATAACTTATATTCATCTGTTTCGCAGTGGAGTAATGTATTTGAATTGTTAAATGTGTTAATGTTTTTTGTTTAGAGCAGGGTCATCTGGTTGTATGACCAGAAAGCAGATTCTCCATTCAATGGGTTTTTAGTGCAGATTGGACACCACTTGCATTTTACTGAATAACAAATGTTAGGAATTTGATTATTATTCTTGTTTTCGTATCTCCTTCAATTGCTTTAAATTTTTAAAAATCTTATTGGAATGGTCACTGAAAATAATCAATGTGCTGCACAAATTGTGGTACATGTTTCTTGTCTCTCAACAGGGAGATTCCGCTTCATGACAGCTATGTTTATTCAATCATTGAGTGTGATTATGTTGGATGGAAATCACCACTCCGAGCATTCTGTCTATTGGAGTTATTAGAAATACTTTTTCTTTTGCTAGGTGCTTCCTTTGATTGATACTTTTATTACGTATATTCAACATTTTCACAGTGGAATAATTTATTTGTATGGTGAAATGTGGGTAAATGTTCGTTGTTTACAGCAGGGTCATCTGGTTGTATGGCCAGAAAGCAGATTCTCCATTTAATGGGTTTTTAGTGCAGATTGGACACCACTTGCATTTTACTGAATAACAAATGTTAGGAATTTGATCAACATTCTTGTTTTCGTATCTCTTTCAATTGCTTTAAATTTTTAAAAATCTTATTGCAATGTTCACTAAAAATAATCAATGTGCTGCACAAATTGTGGTAAATGTTTCTTCTCTCTCAACAGGGAGATTCCGTTTCATGACTGCTATGTTTATTCAATCATCGAATGTGATTATGTTGGATGGAAATCACCACTCTGAGCGTTCTGACGATTGGAGTGATTAGAAATACTGTTTTCTTTTGCTACGTGCTTCCTTTCATTGATAGCTTTATCAGTTATATTCGTCAATTTCACAGTGGAGTAATGTATTTGATTCATGAAAAGTGGGTAAAAGTTTGTTGTTTACAGCAGGGTCATCTGGTTGTATGGCCAGAAAGCAGATTCTCTATTCAATGGTCTTTTGGTGCAGATTGGACACCACATGCACTTTACTGAATATCGAATGTTCGGAATTTGATAAATCTTCTTGTTCAGGTATCTCCTTCATTTGCTTTTTATTTTTACAAATCTTATTGCACTGGGCACTAAAAATAATCAATGTCGGCACAAATTGTGGTACATGTTTCTTTTCTCTCAACAGGGAGATTCCGTTTAATGCCTGCTATGTTCGTTCTACATTTGAGTGTGATTTTGTTGGATGGGAAGCACTACTTCGAGCATTCTGACAATTGGAGTTATTAGGAAAGACTTCTTTCTTTCGCTGAGACCTTGTTTTGATTGTTACCCTCATCACATATATTCCTCAATTTCACAGTGGAGTAATATATTTGAATCGTGAAATGTGGGTAAATGTTTGTTGATTACAGCAGTGTCATCTGGTTGTATGGCCAGAAAGCAGATTCCCCATTCAATCGTCTTTTGGTGCAAATTTGACACCACATGCACAAATTGTGGTACATGTTTCTTGCCTCTCAACAGGGAGATTCTGTTTCATGACTGCTATGTTTGTTCAAAAATGGGGTGTGATTTTGTTGGATGGGAACTACCACTCCAAGCATCCTGAGTATTGGAGTTATTAGGAAAGAACTCTTTCTTTTCCTAGGTGCTTCTTTTGATTGTTAGCCTTATAACTTATATTCATCTTTTTCGCAGTGGAGTAATGTATTTGAATCGTTAAATGTGGGTAAATGTTTGTTGTTTACAGCAGGGTCACCTGGTTGTATGGCCAGAAAGCAGATTCCCCATTCAATCGTCTTTCGGTGCATATTTGACACCACATGCACAAATTGTGGTACATGTTTCTTGCCTCTCAACAGGGAGATTTTGTTTCATGACTGCTATGTTGGTTCAAACATCGAGTGTGATTTTGTTGGATGGGAACTACCACTCCAAGCATCCTGAGTATTTTAGTTATTAGGAAAGAACTCTTTCTTTTCCTAGGTGCTTCTGTTGATTGTTACCCTTATACCTTATATTCATCTGTTTCGCTGTGGAGTAATGTATTTGATTCGTCAAATGTGTGTAAATGTTTTTTGTTTAGAGCAGGGTCGTCTGGTTGTATGACCAGAAAGCAGATTCCCCTTTCAATGGTCTTTTGGTGCATATTTGACACCACATGCACAAATTGTGGTACATGTGTCTTGCCTCTCAACAGGGAGATTCTGTTTCATGACTGCTATGTTTATTCAGTCATGGAGTGTGATTTTGTTGGATGGGAACTAGCACCCCAAGCATGCTGAGTATTGGAGTTATTAGGAAAGACCTCTTTCTTTTCCTAGGTGCTTCTTTTGAGTGTTACCCTTATAACTTTAATTCATCTGTTTTGCAGTGGAGTAATGTATTTGAATTGTTAAATGAGTGTAAATGTTTTTTGTTAGATTCTCCATTCAATGGGTTTTTAGTGCAGATTGGACACCACTTGCATTTTACTGAATAACAAATGTTAGGAATTTGATCAATATTCTTGTTTTCGTCTCTCCTTCAATTGCTTTAAATTTTTAAAAATCTTATTGCAATGTTCACTAAAAATAATCAATGTGCTGCACAAATTGTGGTAAATGTTTCTTCTCTCTCAACAGGGAGATTCCGTTTCATGACTGCTATGTTTATTCAATCATCGAATGTGATTATGTTGGATGGAAATCACCACTCTGAGCGTTCTGACGATTGGAGTGATTAGAAATACTGTTTTCTTTTGCTACGTGCTTCCTTTCATTGATAGCTTTATCAGTTATATTCGTCAATTTCACAGTGGAGTAATGTATTTGATTCATGAAAAGTGGGTAAAAGTTTGTTGTTTACAGCAGGGTCATCTGGTTGTATGGCCAGAAAGCAGATTCTCTATTCAATGGTCTTTTGGTGCAGATTGGACACCACATGCACTTTACTGAATATCGAATGTTCGGAATTTGATAAATCTTCTTGTTCAGGTATCTCCTTCATTTGCTTTTTATTTTTACAAATCTTATTGCACTGGGCACTAAAAATAATCAATGTCGGCACAAATTGTGGTACATGTTTCTTTTCTCTCAACAGGGAGATTCCGTTTAATGCCTGCTATGTTCGTTCTACATTTGAGTGTGATTTTGTTGGATGGGAAGCACTACTTCGAGCATTCTGACAATTGGAGTTATTAGGAAAGACTTCTTTCTTTCGCTGAGACCTTGTTTTGATTGTTACCCTCATCACAAATATTCATCAATTTCACAGTGGAGTAATATATTTGAATCGTGAAATGTGGGTAAATGTTTGTTGATTACAGCAGTGTCATCTGGTTGTATGGCCAGAAAGCAGATTCCCCATTCAATCGTCTTTTGGTGCAAATTTGACACCACATGCACAAATTGTGGTACATGTTTCTTGCCTCTCAACAGGGAGATTCTGTTTCGTGACTGCTATGTTTGTTCAAAAATGGGGTGTGATTTTGTTGGATGGGAACTACCACTCCAAGCATCCTGAGTATTGGAGTTATTAGGAAAGAACTCTTTCTTTTCCTAGGTGCTTCTTTTGATTGTTAGCCTTATAACTTATATTCATCTTTTTCGCAGTGGAGTAATGTATTTGAATCGTTAAATGTGGGTAAATGTTTGTTGTTTACAGCAGTGTCATCTGGTTGTATGGCCAGAAAGCAGATTCCCCATTCAATCGTCTTTTGGTGCAAATTTGACACCACATGCACAAATTGTGGTACATGTTTCTTGCCTCTCAACAGGGAGATTCTGTTTCGTGACTGCTATGTTTGTTCAAACATGGAGTGTGATTTTGTTGGATGGGAACTACCACTCCAAGCATCCTGAGTATAGGAGTTATTGGGAAAGACCTCCTTCTTTTCCTAGGTGCTTGTTTTGATTTTTACCCTTATAACTTATATTCATCTGTTTCGCAGTGGAGTAATGTATTTGAATCGTTAAATGTGTGAAAATGTTTTTTGTTTAGAGCAGGGTCATCTGGTTGTATGACCAGAAAGCAGATTCTCTATTCAATGGGTTTTTAGTGCAGATTGGACACCACTTGCATTTTACTGAATAACAAATGTTAGGAATTTTGATAATTATTCTTGTTCTTGTATCTCCTTCAGTTGCTTTCAATTTTTAAAAATCTTATTGCAATTGTCACTAAAAATAATCAATGTCCTGCACAAATTTTGGTACATGTTTCTTCTCTCTCAACAGGGAGATTCCGTTTCATGACTGCTATGTTTATTCAAACATCAAGTGTGATTATGTTGGATGGAAATCACCACTCCGAGCGTTTTGACGATTGGAGTGATTAGAAATACTGTTTTTTTTTGCTAGGTGCTTCCTTTGATTGATACCTTTATCACTTATATTCGTCAATTTGATAGTGGAGTAATGTACTTGATTCGTGAAATGTGGGTAAATGTTTGTTGTTTACAGCAGGGTTATCTGGTTGTATGGCCAGAAAGCAGATTCTCTATTTAATGGTCTTTTAGTGCAGATTGGACACCACATGGCACTTTACTAAATAACGAATATTTGGAATTTGATAAATCTTCTTGTTTATGTATCTCCTTCATTTGCTTTATATTTTTAAAAATATTATTGAAATGGTCACTAAAAAGAATCAATGTGCTGCACAAATTGTGGTACATGTTTCTTCCCTCTCAACAGGGAGATTTTGTTTCATGACTGCTATGTTTGTTCCAACATCGAGTGTGATTTTGTTGGATGGGAGCTACCACCCCAAGCATCCTGAGTATTGGAGTTATTAGGAAAGACCTCTTTCTTTTCCTAGGTGCTTCTTTTGATTGTTACCCTTATAACTTATATACATCTGTTTCGCAGTGGAGTAATGTATTTGAATCGTTAAATGTGTGTAATTGTTTTTATTTAGAGCAGTGTCATCTGGTTGTATGACCAGAAACAGATATTCCATTCATACGGTTTTTAGTGCAGATTGGACACCACTTGCATTTTACTGAGTAACAAATGTTAGGAATTTGATAAATATTCTTGTTTTCGTATCTCCTTCAATTGCTTTAAATTTTTAAAAATCTTATTGCAACTGTCACTAAAAATAATCAAAGTGCTGCACAAATTTTGGTACATGATTCTTCTCTCTCAACAGGGAGATTCCGTTTCACACTGCTATGTTTATTCAAACATCGAGTGTGATTATGTTGGATGGAAATCACCACTCCGAGCGTTGTGACGATTGGAGTTATCAGAAATACTGTTTTCTTTTGCTAGGTGCTTCCTTAGATTGATACCTGTATCACATATTCGGTAATTTCACAGTGGAGCAATGTATTTGATTCGTGAAATTTGGGTAAATGTTTCTTGTTTACAGCAGGGTCATCTGGTTGTATGGCCAGAAAGCAGATTCTCTATTCAATGGTCTTTTGGTGCAGATTGGACTCCACTTGCACTTTACTGTATAACGAATGTTCGGAATTTCATAAATCTTCTTGTTTAGGTATCTCCTTCATTTGCTTTTTATTTTTACAAATCTTATTCTAATGGTCACTAAAAATAATAAATGTCTGCACAAATTGTGGTACATGTTTCTTTTCGCTCAACAGGGAGATTCCGTTTAATGCGTGCTATGTTCGTTCTACATTTGAGTGTGATTTTGTTGGATGGGAAGCACTACTCCGAGCATTCTGACAATGGAGTTATTAGGAAAGATCTCTTTCTTTTCCTAGGTGCTTCTATTGATTGTTACCCTTATAACTTATATTCATCTGTTTCGCAGTGGAGTAATGTATTTGAATCGTTAAATGTGTTAATGTTTTTTGTTTAGAGCAGGGTCATCTGGTTGTATGACCAGAAAGCAGATTCTCCATTCAATGGGTTTTTAGTGCAGATTGGACACCACTTGCATTTTACTGAATAACAAATGTTAGGAATTTGATAATTATTCTTGTTTTCGTATCTCCTTCAATTGCTTTAAATTTTTAAAAATCTTATTGGAATGGTCACTGAAAATAATCAATGTGCTGCACAAATTGTGGTACATGTTTCTTGTCTCTAAACAGGGAGATTCCGCTTCATGACAGCTATGTTTATTCAATCATTGAGTGTGATTATGTTGGATGGAAATCACCACTCCGAGCATTCTGTCTATTGGAGTTATTAGAAATACTTTTTCTTTTGCTAGGTGCTTCCTTTGATTGATACTTTTATTACGTATATTCAACATTTTCACAGTGGAATAATTTATTTGTATGGTGAAATGTGGGTAAATGTTCGTTGTTTACAGCAGGGTCATCTGGTTGTATGGCCAGAAAGCAGATTCTCCATTTAATGGGTTTTTAGTGCAGATTGGACACCACTTGCATTTTACTGAATAACAAATGTTAGGAATTTGATCAACATTCTTGTTTTCGTATCTCTTTCAATTGCTTTAAATTTTTAAAAATCTTATTGCAATGTTCACTAAAAATAATCAATGTGCTGCACAAATTGTGGTAAATGTTTCTTCTCTCTCAACAGGGAGATTCCGTTTCATGACTGCTATGTTTATTCAAACATCGAATGTGATTATGTTGGATGGAAATCACCACTCTGAGCGTTCTGACGATTGGAGTGATTAGAAATACTGTTTTCTTTTGCTACGTGCTTCCTTTCATTGATAGCTTTATCAGTTATATTCGTCAATTTCACAGTGGAGTAATGTATTTGATTCATGAAAAGTGGGTAAAAGTTTGTTGTTTACAGCAGGGTCATCTGGTTGTATGGCCAGAAAGCAGATTCTCTATTCAATGGTCTTTTGGTGCAGATTGGACACCACATGCACTTTAGTGAATATCGAATGTTCGGAATTTGATAAATCTTCTTGTTTAGGTATCTCCTTCATTTGCTTTTTATTTTTACAAATCTTATTGCACTGGTCACTAAAAATAATCAATGTCGGCACAAATTGTGGTACATGTTTCTTTTCTCTCAACAGGGAGATTCCGTTTAATGCCTGCTATGTTCGTTCTACATTTGAGTGTGATTTTGTTGGATGGGAAGCACTACTTCGAGCATTCTGACAATTGGAGTTATTAGGAAAGACTTCTTTCTTTCGCTGAGACCTTGTTTTGATTGTTACCCTCATCACATATATTCATCAATTTCACAGTGGAGTAATATATTTGAATCGTGAAATGTGGGTAAATGTTTGTTGATTACAGCAGTGTCATCTGGTTGTATGGCCAGAAAGCAGATTCCCCATTCAATCGTGTTTTGGTGCAAATTTGACACCACATGCACAAATTGTGGTACATGTTTCTTGCCTCTCAACAGGGAGATTCTGTTTCGTGACTGCTATATTTGTTCAAAAATGGGGTGTGATTTTGTTGGATGGGAACTACCACTCCAAGCATCCTGAGTATTGGAGTTATTAGGAAAGAACTCTTTCTTTTCCTAGGTGCTTCTTTTGATTGTTAGCCTTATAACTTATATTCATCTTTTTCGCAGTGGAGTAATGTATTTGAATCGTTAAATGTGGGTAAATGTTTGTTGTTTACAGCAGGGTCACCTGGTTGTATGGCCAGAAAGCAGATTCCCCATTCAATCGTCTTTCGGTGCATATTTGACACCACATGCACAAATTGTGGTACATGTTTCTTGCCTCTCAACAGGGAGATTTTGTTTCATGACTGCTATGTTGGTTCAAACATCGAGTGTGATTTTGTTGGATGGGAACTACCACTCCAAGCATCCTGAGTATTTTAGTTATTAGGAAAGAACTCTTTCTTTTCCTAGGTGCTTCTGTTGATTGTTACCCTTATACCTTATATTCATCTGTTTCGCTGTGGAGTAATGTATTTGATTCGTCAAATGTGTGTAAATGTTTTTTGTTTAGAGCAGGGTCATCTGGTTGTATGACCAGAAAGCAGATTCCCCTTTCAATGGTCTTTTGGTGCATATTTGACACCACATGCACAAATTGTGGTACATGTGTCTTGCCTCTCAACAGGGAGATTCTGTTTCATGACTGCTATGTTTATTCAGTCATGGAGTGTGATTTTGTTGGATGGGAACTAGCACCCCAAGCATGCTGAGTATTGGAGTTATTAGGAAAGACCTCTTTCTTTTCCTAGGTGCTTCTTTTGAGTGTTACCCTTATAACTTTAATTCATCTGTTTTGCAGTGGAGTAATGTATTTGAATTGTTAAATGAGTGTAAATGTTTTTTGTTAGATTCTCCATTCAATGGGTTTTTAGTGCAGATTGGACACCACTTGCATTTTACTGAATAACAAATGTTAGGAATTTGATCAATATTCTTGTTTTCGTCTCTCCTTCAATTGCTTTAAATTTTTAAAAATCTTATTGCAATGTTCACTAAAAATAATCAATGTGCTGCACAAATTGTGGTAAATGTTTCTTCTCTCTCAACAGGGAGATTCCGTTTCATGACTGCTATGTTTATTCAAACATCGAATGTGATTATGTTGGATGGAAATCACCACTCTGAGCGTTCTGACGATTGGAGTGATTAGAAATACTGTTTTCTTTTGCTACGTGCTTCCTTTCATTGATAGCTTTATCAGTTATATTCGTCAATTTCACAGTGGAGTAATGTATTTGATTCATGAAAAGTGGGTAAAAGTTTGTTGTTTACAGCAGGGTCATCTGGTTGTATGGCCAGAAAGCAGATTCTCTATTCAATGGTCTTTTGGTGCAGATTGGACACCACATGCACTTTACTGAATATCGAATGTTCGGAATTTGATAAATCTTCTTGTTCAGGTATCTCCTTCATTTGCTTTTTATTTTTACAAATCTTATTGCACTGGGCACTAAAAATAATCAATGTCGGCACAAATTGTGGTACATGTTTCTTTTCTCTCAACAGGGAGATTCCGTTTAATGCCTGCTATGTTCGTTCTACATTTGAGTGTGATTTTGTTGGATGGGAAGCACTACTTCGAGCATTCTGACAATTGGAGTTATTAGGAAAGACTTCTTTCTTTCGCTGAGACCTTGTTTTGATTGTTACCCTCATCACATATATTCCTCAATTTCACAGTGGAGTAATATATTTGAATCGTGAAATGTGGGTAAATGTTTGTTGATTACAGCAGTGTCATCTGGTTGTATGGCCAGAAAGCAGATTCCCCATTCAATCGTCTTTTGGTGCAAATTTGACACCACATGCACAAATTGTGGTACATGTTTCTTGCCTCTAAACAGGGAGATTCTGTTTCGTGACTGCTATGTTTGTTCAAAAATGGGGTGTGATTTTGTTGGATGGGAACTACCACTCCAAGCATCCTGAGTATTGGAGTTATTAGGAAAGAACTCTTTCTTTTCCTAGGTGCTTCTTTTGATTGTTAGCCTTATAACTTATATTCATCTTTTTCGCAGTGGAGTAATGTATTTGAATCGTTAAATGTGGGTAAATGTTTGTTGTTTACAGCAGGGTCACCTGGTTGTATGGCCAGAAAGCAGATTCCCCATTCAATCGTCTTTCGGTGCATATTTGACACCACATGCACAAATTGTGGTACATGTTTCTTGCCTCTCAACAGGGAGATTTTGTTTCATGACTGCTATGTTGGTTCAAACATCGAGTGTGATTTTGTTGGATGGGAACTACCACTCCAAGCATCCTGAGTATTTTAGTTATTAGGAAAGAACTCTTTCTTTTCCTAGGTGCTTCTGTTGATTGTTACCCTTATACCTTATATTCATCTTTTTCACAGAGGAGTAATGTATTTGAATCGTTAAATGTGGGTAAATGTTTGTTGTTTACAGCAGGGTCACCTGGTTGTATGGCCAGAAAGCAGATTCCCCATTCAATCGTCTTTCGGTGCATATTTGACACCACATGCACAAATTGTGGTACATGTTTTTGCCTCTCAACAGGGAGATTCTGTTTCATGACTGCTATGTTTATTCAGTCATGGAGTGTGATTTTGTTGGATGGGAACTAGCACCCCAAGCATGCTGAGTATTGGAGTTATTAGGAAAGACCTCTTTCTTTTCCTAGGTGCTTCTTTTGAGTGTTACCCTTATAACTTTAATTCATCTGTTTTGCAGTGGAGTAATGTATTTGAATTGTTAAATGAGTGTAAATGTTTTTTGTTAGATTCTCCATTCAATGGGTTTTTAGTGCAGATTGGACACCACTTGCATTTTACTGAATAACAAATGTTAGGAATTTGATCAACATTCTTGTTTTCGTATCTCCTTCAATTGCTTTAAATTTTTAAAAATCTTATTGCAATGTTCACTAAAAATAATCAATGTGCTGCACAAATTGTGGTAAATGTTTCTTCTCTCTCAACAGGGAGATTCCGTTTCATGACTGCTATGTTTATTCAAACATTGAATGTGATTATGTTGGATGGAAATCACCACTCTGAGCGTTCTGACGATTGGAGTGATTAGAAATACTGTTTTCTTTTGCTACGTGCTTCCTTTCATTGATAGCTTTATCAGTTATATTCGTCAATTTCACAGTGGAGTAATGTATTTGATTCATGAAAAGTGGGTAAAAGTTTGTTGTTTACAGCAGGGTCATCTGGTTGTATGGCCAGAAAGCAGATTCTCTATTCAATGGTCTTTTGGTGCAGATTGGACACCACATGCACTTTACTGAATATCGAATGTTCGGAATTTGATAAATCTTCTTGTTTAGGTATCTCCTTCATTTGCTTTTTATTTTTACAAATCTTATTGCACTGGTCACTAAAAATAATCAATTTTGGCACAAATTGTGGTACATGTTTCTTTTCTCTCAACAGGGAGATTCCGTTTAATGCCTGCTATGTTCTTTCTACATTTGAGTGTGATTTTGTTGGATGGGAAGCACTACTTCGAGCATTCTGACAATTGGAGTTATTATGAAAGACTTCTTTCTTTCGCTGAGACCTTGTTTTGATTGTTACCCTCATCACAAATATTCATCAATTTCACAGTGGAGTTATATATTTGAATCGTGAAATGTGGGTAAATGTTTGTTGATTACAGCAGTGTCATCTGGTTGTATGGCCAGAAAGCAGATTCCCCATTCAATCGTCTTTTGGTGCAAATTTTACTCCACATGCACAAATTGTGGTACATGTTTCTTGCCTCTCAACAGGGAGATTCTGTTTCGTGACTGCTATGTTTGTTCAAAAATGGGGTGTGATTTTGTTGGATGGGAACTACCACTCCAAGCATCCTGAGTATTGGAGTTATTAGGAAAGACCTCTTTCTTTTCCTAGGTGCTTCTTTTGAGTGTTACCCTTATAACTTATTTTCATCTGTTTTGCAGTGGAGTAATGTATTTGAATTGTTAAATGATTGTAAATGTTTTTTGTTAGATTCTCCATTCAGTGGGTTTTTAGTGCAGATTGGACACCACTTGCATTTTACTGAATAACAAATGTTAGGAATTTGATAATTATTCTTGTTTTCGTATCTCCTTTAATTGCTTTAAATTTTTAAAAATCTTATTGCAATAGTCACTAAAAATAATCAATGAGCTGCACAAATTGTGGTACATGTTTCTTCCCTCTCAACAGGGAGATTCCGTTTAATGCCTGATATGTTCGTTCTACATTTGAGTGTGATTTTGTTGGATGGGAAGCACTACTTCGAGCATTCTGACAATTGGAGTTATTAGGAAAGACTTCTTTCTTTTGCTGAGTCCTTGTTTTGTTTGTTCCCCTCATCACAGATATTTATCAATTTCACAGTGGAATGATATATTTGAATCGTGAAATGTGGGTAAATGTTTGTTGATTACAGCAGGGTCATCTGGTTGTATGGCCAGAAAGCAGATTCTCTATTCAATGGTCTTTTGGTGCAGATTGGACACCACATGTACTTTACTGAATATCGAATGTTCCGAATTTGATAAATCTTCTTGTTTAGGTATCTCCTTCATTTGCTTTTTATTTTTACAAATCTTATTGCAATGGTCACAAAAAATAATCAATGTGCTGCACAAATTGTGGTACAAGTTTCTTCTCTCTCAACAGGGAGATTCCGTTTCATGACTGCTATGGTTATTCAAACATCGAGTGTGATTATGTTGGATGGAAATCTCCACTCCAAGCGTTCTGACAAATGGAGTTATTAGTAATACTGTTTTCTTTTGCTAGGTGCTTCCTTTGATTGATACCTTTATCACTTATATTCGTCAATTTCACAGTGGAGTAATGTATTTGATTCGTGAACTGTGGGAAAATGTTTGTTGTTTACAGCAGGGTCATCTGGTTGTATGGCCAGGAAGCAAGATTCTCTCTTCACTGGTCTTTTGGTGCAGATTGGACACCACATGCACTTTACTGAATAACAAAAGTTCCAAATTTGATAAATCCTCTTGTTGAGGTATCTCCTTCATTTGCTTTATATTTTTAAAAATATTATAGCAATTGTCACTAAAAATAATCAATGTGCTGCACAAATTGTGGTACATGTTTCTTGCCTCTCAACAGGGAGATTCTGTTTAATGCCTGCTATGTTCGTTCTACATTTGAGTGTGATTTTGTTTTATGGGAAGCACTACTTGAAGCATTCTGACAATTGGAGTTATTAGGAAAGATTTCTTTCTTTTGCTGAGTCCTTGTTTTGATTGTTACCCTCACCACATATATTCATCAATTTCACAGTGGAGTAATATATTTGATTAGTCAAATGTGGGTAAATGTTTGTTGATTACAGCAGGGTCTTCTGGTTGTAAGGCCAGAAAGCAGATTCTCTATTCAATGGTCTTTTGGTGCAGATTGGACACCACATGCACTTTACTGAATAACGAATGTTTGGAGTTTGATAAATCTTCTTTATTAGGTATCTCCTTCATTTGCTTTGTATTTTTAAAAATCTTATTCCAATGGTCACTAAAAATAATCAATGTGCTGCCCAAATTGTGGTATATGTTTCTTCCCTCTCAATAGTTAGATTCTGTTTCATGACTGCTTTGTTTGTTCTAACATGTAGCGTGATTTTGTTGGATGGGAACTACCACCCCAAGCATGCTGAGTATTGGAGTTAGTAGGGAAGAACTCTTTCTTTTCGTAGGTGCTTCTTTTGATTGTTACCCTTATAACTTACATTCATCTGTTTCGCAGTGGAGTAATGTATTTGAATCGTCAAATGTGTGTAAATGTTTTTTGTTTAGAGAAGGGTCATCTGGTTGTATGACCAGAAACAGATTCTCCATTCAGAGGATTTTTAGTGCAGCTTGGACACCACTTGCATTTTACTGAATAACAAATGTTAGGAAATTGATAAATATTCTTGTTTTCGTATCTCCATCAATTGATTTAAATTTTTAAAAATCTTATTGCAATGTTCACTAAAAATAATCAATGTGCTGCACAAATTGTGGTAAATGTTTCTTCTCTCTCAACAGGGAGATTCCGTTTCATGACTGCTATGTTTATTCAAACATCGAATGTGATTATGTTGGATGGAAATCACCACTCTGAGCGTTCTGACGATTGGAGTGATTAGAAATACTGTTTTCTTTTGCTACGTGCTTCCTTTCATTGATAGCTTTATCAGTTATATTCGTCAATTTCACAGTGGAGTAATGTATTTGATTCGTGAAAAGTGGGTAAAAGTTTGTTGTTTACAGCAGGGTCATCTGGTTGTATGGCCAGAAAGCAGATTCTCTATTCAATGGTCTTTTGGTGTAGATTGGACACCACATGCACTTTACTGAATATCGAATGTTCGGAATTTGATAAATCTTCTTGTTTAGGTATCTCCTTCATTTGCTTTTTATTTTTACAAATCTTATTGCACTGGTCACTAAAAATAATCAATGTCGGCACAAATTGTGGTACATGTTTCTTTTCTCTCAACAGGGAGATTCCGTTTAATGCCTGCTATGTTCGTTCTACATTTGAGTGTGATTTTGTTGGATGAGAAGCACTACTTCGAGCATTCTGACAATTGGAGTTATTAGGAAAGACTTCTTTCTTTCGCTGAGACCTTGTTTTGATTGTTACCCTCATCACATATATTCATCAATTTGAATCGTGAAATGTGGGTAAATGTTTGTTGATTACAGCAGTGTCATCTGGTTGTATGGCCAGAAAGCAGATTCCCCATTCAATCGTCTTTTGGTGCAAATTTGACACCACATGCACAAATTGTGGTACATGTTTCTTGCCTCTCAACCGAGAGATTCTGTTTCATGACTGCTATGTTTATTCAGTCATGGAGTGTGATTTTGTTGGATGGGAACTAGCACCCCAAGCATGCTGAGTATTGGAGTTATTAGGAAAGACCTCTTTCTTTTCCTAAGTGCTTCTTTTGAGTGTTTTCCTTATAACTTTAATTCATCTGTTTTGCAGTGGAGTAATGTATTTGAATTGTTAAATGAGTGTAAATGTTTTTTGTTAGATTCTCCATTCAATGGGTTTTTAGTGCAGATTGGACACCACTTGCATTTTACTGAATAACAAATGTTAGGAATTTGATCAACATTCTTGTTTTCGTATCTCCTTCAATTGCTTTAAATTTTTAAAAATCTTATTGCAATGTTCACTAAAAATAATCAATGTGCTGCACAAATTGTGGTAAATGTTTCTTCTCTCTCAACAGGGAGATTCCGTTTCATGACTGCTATGTTTATTCAAACATCGAATGTGATTATGTTGGATGGAAATCACCACTCTGAGCGTTCTGACGATTGGAGTGATTAGAAATACTGTTTTCTTTTGCTACGTGCTTCCTTTCATTGATAGCTTTATCAGTTACATTCGTCAATATCACAGTGGAGTAATGTATTTGATTCATGAAAAGTGGGTAAAAGTTTGTTGTTTACAGCAGGGTCATCTGGTTGTATGGCCAGAAAGCAGATTCTCTATTCAATGGTCTTTTGGTGCAGATTGGACACCACATGCACTTTACTGAATATTGAATGTTCGGAATTTGATAAATCTTCTTGTTTAGGTATCTCCTTCATTTGCTTTTTATTTTTACAAATCTTATTGCACTGGTCACTAAAAATAATCAATGTCGGCACAAATTGTGGTACATGTTTCTTTTCTCTCAACAGGGAGATTCCGTTTAATGCCTGCTATGTTCGTTCTACATTTGAGTGTAATTTTGTTAGATGGGAAGCACTACTTCGAGCATTCTGACAATTGGAGTTATTAGGAAAGAATTCTTTCTTTCGCTGAGACCTTGTTTTGATTGTTACCCTCATCACATATATTCATCAATTTCACAGTGGAGTAATATATTTGAATCGTGAAATGTGGGTAAATGTTTGTTGATTACAGCAGTGTCATCTGGTCGTATGGCCAGAAAGCAGATTCCCCATTCAATCGTCTTTTGGTGCAAATTTGACACCACATGCACAAATTGTGGTACATGTTTCTTGCCTCTCAACACGGAGATTCTGTTTCGTGACTGCTATGTTTGTTCAAAAATGGGGTGTGATTTTGTTGGATGGGAACTACCACTCCAAGCATCCTGAGTATTGGAGTTATTAGGAAAGAACTCTTTCTTTTCCTAGGTGCTTCTTTTGATTGTTAGCCTTATAACTTATATTCATCTGTTTCGCAGTGGAGTAATGTATTTGAATCGTTAAATGTGGGTAAATGTTTGTTGTTTACAGCAGGGTCACCCGGTTGTATGGCCAGAAAGCAGATTCCCCAATCAATTGTCTTTCGGTGCATATTTGACACCACATGCACAAATTGTGGTACATGTTTCTTGCCTCTCAACAGGGAGATTTTGTTTCATGACTGCTATGTTGGTTCAAACATCGAGTGTGATTTTGTTGGATGGGAGCTACCACTCCAAGCATCCTGAGTATTTTAGTTATTAGAAAAGAACTCTTTCTTTTCCTAGGTGCTTCTGTTGATTGTTACCCTTATACCTTATATTCATCTGTTTCGCTGTGGAGTAATGTATTTGATTCGTCAAATGTGTGTAAATGTTTTTTGTTTAGAGCAGGGTCATCTGGTTGTATGACCAGAAAGCAGATTCCCCTTTCAATGGTCTTTTGGTGCATATTTGACACCACATGCACAAATTGTGGTACATGTGTCTTGCCTCTCAACAGGGAGATTCTGTTTCATGACTGCTATGTTTATTCAGTCATGGAGTGTGATTTTGTTGGATGGGAACTAGCACCCCAAGCATGCTGAGTATTGGAGTTATTAGGAAAGACCTCTTTCTTTTCCTAGGTGCTTATTTTGAGTGTTACCCTTATAACTTTAATTCATCTGTTTTGCAGTGGAGTAATGTATTTGAATTGTTAAATGAGTGTAAATGTTTTTTGTTAGATTCTCCATTCAATGGGTTTTTAGTGCAGATTGGACACCACTTGCATTTTACTGAATAACAAATGTTAGGAATTTGATCAACATTCTTGTTTTCGTATCTCCTTCAATTGCTTTAAATTTTTAAAAATCTTATTGCAATGTTCACTAAAAATAATCAATGTGCTGCACAAATTGTGGTAAATGTTTCTTCTCTCTCAACAGGGAGATTCCGTTTCATGACTGCTATGTTTATTCAAACATCGAATGTGATTATGTTGGATGGAAATCACCACTCTGAGCGTTCTGACGATTGGAGTGATTAGAAATACTGTTTTCTTTTGCTACGTGCTTCCTTTCATTGATAGCTTTATCAGTTATATTCGTCAATATCACAGTGGAGTAATGTATTTGATTCATGAAAAGTGGGTTAAAGTTTGTTGTTTACAGCAGGGTCATCTGGTTGTATGGCCAGAAAGCAGATTCTCTATTCAATGGTCTTTTGGTGCAGATTGGACACCACATGCACTTTACTGAATAACAAAAGTTCCAAATTTGATAAATCCTCTTGTTGAGGTATCTCCTTCATTTGCTTTTTATTTTTACAAATCTTATTGCACTGGGCACTAAAAATAATCAATGTCGGCACAAATTGTGGTACATGTTTCTTTTCTCTCAACAGGGAGATTCCGTTTAATGCCTGCTATGTTCGTTCTACATTTGAGTGTGATTTTGTTGGACGGGAAGCACTACTTCGAGCATTCTGACAATTGGAGTTATTATGAAAGACTTCTTTCTTTCGCTGAGACCTTGTTTTGATTGTTACCCTCATCACAAATATTCATCAATTTCACAGTGGAGTTATATATTTGAATCGTGAAATGTGGGTAAATGTTTGTTGATTACAGCAGTGTCATCTGGTTGTATGGCCAAAAAGCAGATTCCCCATTCAATCGTCTTTTGGTGCAAATTTGACACCACATGCACAAATTGTGGTACATGTTTCTTGCCTCTCAACAGGGAGATTCTGTTTCGTGACTGCTATGTTTGTTCAAAAATGGGGTGTGATTTTGTTGGATGGGATCTACCACTCCAAGCATCCTGAGTATTGGAGTTATTAGGAAAGACCTCTTTCTTTTCCTAGGTGCTTCTTTTGAGTGTTACCCTTATAACTTATTTTCATCTGTTTTGCAGTGGAGTAATGTATTTGAATTGGTTAATGAGTGTAAATGTTTTTTGTTAGATTCTCCATTCAATGGGTTTTTAGTGCAGATTGGACACCACTTGCATTTTACTGAATAACAAATGTTAGGAATTTGATAATTATTCTTGTTTTCGTATCTCCTTTAATTGCTTTAAATTTTTAAAAATCTTATTGCAATAGTCACTAAAAATAATCAATGAGCTGCACAAATTGTGGTACATGCTTCTTCCCTCTCAACAGGGAGATTCCGTTTAATGCCTGCTATGTTCGTTCTACATTTGAGTGTGATTTTGTTGGATGGGAAGCACTACTCCGAGCATTCTGACAATTGTATTTATTAGGAAAGACTTCTTTCTTTTGCTGAGTCCTTGTTTTGTTTGTTCCCCTCATCACAGATATTTATCAATTTCACAGTGGAATGATATATTTGAATCGTGAAATGTGGGTAAATATTTGTTGATTACAGCAGGGTCATCTGGTTGTATGGCCAGAAAGCTGATTCTCTATTCAATGGTCTTTTGGTGCAGATTGGACACCACATGTACTTTACTGAATAACGAATGTTCGGAATTTGATAAATCTTCTTGTTTAGGTATCTCCTTCATTTGCTTTTTTATTTTTACAAATCATATTGCAATGGTCACTAATAATAATCAATGTCTGCAAAAATTGTGGTAAATGTTTCTTCCGTCTCAACAGGGAGATTCCGTTTAATGCCTGCTATGTTCATTCTACATTTGAGTGTGATTTTGTTGGATGGGAAGCACTACTTCGAGCATTCTGACAATTGGAGTTTTTAGGAAAGACTTCATTTTTTTGCTGAGTCCTTGTTTTGATTGTTACCCTCATCACATATATTCGTCAATTTCAAATTGGAGTAATATATTTGAATCGTGAAATGTGGGTAAATGTTTGTTGGTTGCAGCAGGGTCATCTGGCTGAATGGCCAGAAAGCAGATTCCCCATTCAATCGTCTTTTGGTGCATATTTGACACCACATGCACAAATTGTGGTACATGTTTCTTGCCTCTCAACAGGGAGATTCTGTTTCGTGACTGCTATGTTTGTTCAAAAATGGGGTGTGATTTTGTTGGATGGGAACTACCACTCCAAGCATCCTGAGTATTGGAGTTATTAGGAAAGACCCCTTTCTTTTCCTAGGTGCTTCTTTTGAGTGTTACCCTTATAACTTATTTTCATCTGTTTTGCAGTGGAGTAATGTATTTGAATTGTTAAATGAGTGTAAATGTTTTTTGTTAGATTCTCCATTCAATGGGTTTTTAGTGCAGATTGGACACCACTTGCATTTTACTGAATAACAAATGTTAGGAATTTGATCAACATTTTTGTTTTCGTATCTCCTTCAATTGCTTTAAATTTTTAAAAATCTTATTGCAATGTTCACTAAAAATAATCAATGTGCTGCACAAATTGTGGTAAATGTTTCTTCTCTCTCAACAGGGAGATTCCGTTTCATGACTGCTATGTTTATTCAAACATCGAATGTGATTATGTTGGATGGAAATCACCACTCTGAGCGTTCTGACGATTGGAGTGATTAGAAATACTGTTTTCTTTTGCTACGTGCTTCCTTTTATTGATAGCTTTATCAGTTATATTCGTCAATTTCACAGTGGAGTAATGTATTTGATTCATGAAAAGTGGGTAAAAGTTTGTTGTTTACAGCAGGGTCATCTGGTTGTATGGCCAGAAAGCAGATTCTCTATTCAATGGTCTTTTGGTGCAGATTGGACACCACATGCACTTTAGTGAATATCGAATGTTCGGAATTTGATAAATCTTCTTGTTTAGGTATCTCCTTCATTTGCTTTTTATTTTTACAAATCTTATTGCACTGGTCACTAAAAATAATCAATTTTGGCACAAATTGTGGTACATGTTTCTTTTCTCTCAACAGGGAGATACCGTTTAATGCCTGCTATGTTCTTTCTACATTTGAGTGTGATTTTGTTGGATGGGAAGCACTACTTCGAGCATTCTGACAATTGGAGTTATTATGAAAGACTTCTTTCTTTCGCTGAGACCTTGTTTTGATTGTTACCCTCATCACAAATATTCATCAATTTCACAGTGGAGTTATATATTTGAATCGTGAAATGTGGGTAAATGTTTGTTGATTACAGCAGTGTCATCTGGTTGTATGGCCAGAAAGCAGATTCCCCATTCAATCGTCTTTTGGTGCAAATTTTACTCCACATGCACAGATTGTGGTACATGTTTCTTGCCTCTCAACAGGGAGATTCTGTTTCGTGACTGCTATGTTTGTTCAAAAATGGGGTGTGATTTTGTTGGATGGGAACTACCACTCCAAGCATCCTGAGTATTGGAGTTATTAGGAAAGACCTCTTTCTTTTCCTAGGTGCTTCTTTTGAGTGTTACCCTTATAACTTATTTTCATCTGTTTTGCAGTGGAGTAATGTATTCGAATTGGTTAATGAGTGTAAATGTTTTTTGTTAGATTCTCCATTCAATGGGTTTTTAGTGCAGATTGGACACCACTTGCATTTTACTGAATAACGAATGTTCGGAATTTGATAAATCTTATTGTTTAGGTATCTCCTTCATTTGCTTTTTATTTTTACAAATCTTATTGCAATGTTCACTAAAAATAATCAATGTGCTGCACAAATTGTGGTAAATGTTTCTTCTCTCTCAACAGGGAGATTCCGTTTCATGACTGCTATGTTTATTCAAACATCGAATGTGATTATGTTGGATGGAAATCACCACTCTGAGCGTTCTGACGATTGGAGTGATTAGAAATACTGTTTTCTTTTGCTACGTGCTTCCTTTCATTGATAGCTTTATCAGTTATATTCGTCAATATCACAGTGGAGTAATGTATTTGATTCATGAAAAGTGGGTTAAAGTTTGTTGTTTACAGCAGGGTCATCTGGTTGTATGGCCAGAAAGCAGATTCTCTATTCAATGGTCTTTTGGTGCAGATTGGACACCACATGCACTTTACTGAATAACAAAAGTTCCAAATTTGATAAATCCTCTTGTTGAGGTATCTCCTTCATTTGCTTTTTATTTTTACAAATCTTATTGCACTGGGCACTAAAAATAATCAATGTCTGCAAAAATTGTGGTAAATGTTTCTTCCGTCTCAACAGGGAGATTCCGTTTAATGCCTGCTATGTTCATTCTACATTTGAGTGTGATTTTGTTGGATGGGAAGCACTACTTCGAGCATTCTGACAATTGGAGTTATTAGGAAAGACTTCATTCTTTTGCTGAGTCCTTGTTTTGATTGTTACCCTCATCACATATATTCGTCAATTTCAAATTGGAGTTATATATTTGAATCGTGAAATGTGGGTAAATGTTTGTTGGTTGCAGCAGGGTCATCTGGCTGAATGGCCAGAAAGCAGATTCCCCATTCAATCGTCTTTTGGTGCATATTTGACACCACATGCACAAATTGTGGTACATGTTTCTTGCCTCTCAATAGGGTGATTGTGTTTGATGACTGCTATGTTTGTTCAAAAATGGGGTGTGATTTTGTTGGATGGGAACTACCACTCCAAGCATCCTGAGTATTGGAGTTATTAGGAAAGAACTCTTTCTTTTCCTAGGTGCTTCTTTTGATTGTTACCCTTATAACTTATATTCATCTTTTTCGCAGTGGAGTAATGTATTTGAATCGTTAAATGTGTGGAAATGTTTTTTGTTTAGAGCAGCGTCATCTGGTTGTATGACCGGAAAGCAGATTCTCCATTCAATGGGTTTTTAGTGCAGATGGGACACCACTTGCATTTTACTGAATAACAAATGTTAGGAATTTGATAAATATTCTTGTTCGCAACCCCTTCAATTGCTTTAAAATTTTAAAAATCTTATTGCAATGGTCACTAAAAATAATCAATGTGCTGCACAAATTGTGGTACATGTTTCTTCTCTCTCAACAGGGAGATTCCGTTTCATGACTGCTATGGTTATTCAAACATCGAGTGTGATTATGTTGGATGGAAATCTCCACTCCAAGCGTTCTGACAAATGGAGTTATTAGTAATACTGTTTTCTTTTGCTAGGTGCTTCCTTTGATTGATACCTTTATCACTTATATTCGTCAATTTCACAGTGGAGTAATGTATTTGATTCGTGAACTGTGGGAAAATGTTTGTTGTTTACAGCAGGGTCATCTGGTTGTATGGCCAGGAAGCAAGATTCTCTCTTCACTGGTCTTTTGGTGCAGATTGGACACCACATGCACTTTACTGAATAACTAAAGTTCCAAATTTGATAAATCCTCTTGTTGAGGTATCTACTTCATTAGCTTTATATTTTTAAAAATATTATAGCAATTGTCACTAAAAATAATCAATGTGCTGCACAAATTGTGGTACATGTTTCTTCCCTCTCAACAGGGAGATTCTGTTTAATGCCTGCTATGTTCGTTCTACATTTGAGTGAGATTTTGTTTTATGGGAAGCACTACTTCAAGCATTCAGACAATTGGAGTTATTAGGAAAGATTTCTTTCTTTTGCTGAGTCCTTGTTTTGATTGTTACCCTCACCACATATATTCATCAATTTCACAGTGGAGTAATATATTTGATTAGTCAAATGTGGGTAAATGTTTGTTGATTACAGCAGGGTCTTCTGGTTGTAAGGCCAGAAAGCAGATTCTCTATTCAATGGTCTTTTGGTGCAGATTGGACACCACATGCACTTTACTGAATAACGAATGTTCGGAGTTTGATAAATCTTCTTTATTAGGTATCTCCTTCATTTGCTTTGTATTTTTAAAAATCTTATTCCAATGGTCACTAAAAATAATCAATGTGCTGCCCAAATTGTGGTATATGTTTCTTCCCTCTCAATAGTTAGATTCTGTTTCATGACTGCTTTGTTTGTTCTAACATGTAGTGTGATTTTGTTGGATGGGAACTACCACCCCAAGCATGCTGAGTATTGGAGTTAGTAGGAAAGAACTCTTTCTTTTCCTAGGTGCTTCTTTTGATTGTTACCCTTATAACTTACATTCATCTGTTTCGCAGTGGAGTAATGTATTTGAATCGTCAAATGTGTGTAAATGTTTTTTGTTTAGAGAAGGGTCATCTGGTTGTATGACCAGAAACAGATTCTCCATTCAGAGGATTTTTAGTGCAGCTTGGACACCACTTGCATTTTACTGAATAACAAATGTTAGGAAATTGATAAATATTCTTGTTTTCGTATCTCCATCAATTGATTTAAATTTTTAAAAATCTTATTGCAATGTTCACTAAAAATAATCAATGTGCTGCACAAATTGTGGTAAATGTTTCTTCTCTCTCAACAGGGAGATTCCGTTTCATGACTGCTATGTTTATTCAAACATCGAATGTGATTATGTTGGATGGAAATCACCACTCTGAGCGTTCTGACGATTGGAGTGATTAGAAATACTGTTTTCTTTTGCTACGTGCTTCCTTTCATTGATAGCTTTATCAGTTATATTCGTCAATTTCACAGTGGAGTAATGTATTTGATTCATGAAAAGTGGGTAAAAGTTTGTTGTTTACAGCAGGGTCATCTGGTTGTATGGCCAGAAAGCAGATTCTCTATTCAATGGTCTTTTGGTGCAGATTGGACACCACATGCACTTTACTGAATATCGAATGTTCGGAATTTGATAAATCTTCTTGTTTAGGTATCTCCTTCATTTGCTTTTTATTTTTACAAATCTTATTGCACTGGTCACTAAAAATAATCAATGTCGGCACAAATTGTGGTACATGTTTCTTTTCTCTCAACAGGGAGATTCCGTTTAATGCCTGCTATGTTCGTTCTACATTTGAGTGTGATTTTGTTGGATGGGAAGCACTACTTCGAGCATTCTGACAATTGGAGTTATTAGGAAAGACTTCTTTCTTTCGCTGAGACCTTGTTTTGATTGTTACCCTCATCACATATATTCATCAATTTCACAGTGGAGTAATATATTTGAATCGTGAAATGTGGGTAAATGTTTGTTGATTACAGCAGTGTCATCTGGTTGTATGGCCAGAAAGCAGATTCCCCATTCAATCGTGTTTTGGTGCAAATTTGACACCACATGCACAAATTGTGGTACATGTTTCTTGCCTCTCAACAGGGAGATTCTGTTTCGTGACTGCTATGTTTGTTCAAAAATGGGGTGTGATTTTGTTGGATGGGAACTACCACTCCAAGCATCCTGAGTATTGGAGTTATTAGGAAAGAACTCTTTCTTTTCCTAGGTTCTTCTTTTGATTGTTAGCCTTATAACTTATATTCATCTTTTTCGCAGTGGAGTAATGTATTTGAATCGTTAAATGTGGGTAAATGTTTGTTGTTTACAGCAGGGTCACCTGGTTGTATGGCCAGAAAGCAGATTCCCCATTCAATCGTCTTTCGGTGCATATTTGACACCACATGCACAAATTGTGGTACATGTTTCTTGCCTCTCAGCAGGGAGATTTTGTTTCATGACTGCTATGTTGGTTCAAACATCGAGTGTGATTTTGTTGGATGGGAACTACCACTCCAAGCATCCTGAGTATTTTAGTTATTAGGAAAGAACTCTTTCTTTTCCTAGGTGCTTCTGTTGATTGTTACCCTTATACCTTATATTCATCTGTTTCGCTGTGGAGTAATGTATTTGATTCGTCAAATGTGTGTAAATGTTTTTTGTTTAGAGCAGGGTCATCTGGTTGTATGACCAGAAAGCAGATTCCCTTTTAAATGGTCTTTTGGTGCATATTTGACACCACATGCACAAATTGTGGTACATGTGTCTTGCCTCTCAACAGGGATATTCTGTTTCATGACTGCTATGTTTATTCAGTCATGGAGTGTGATTTTGTTGGATGGGAACTAGCACCCCAAGCATGCTGAGTATTGGAGTTATTAGGAAAGACCTCTTTCTTTTCCTAGGTGCTTCTTTTGAGTGTTACCCTTATAACTTTAATTCATCTGTTTTGCAGTGGAGTAATGTATTTGAATTGTTAAATGAGTGTAAACGTTTTTTGTTAGATTCTCCATTCAATGGGTTTTTAGTGCAGATTGGACACCACTTGCATTTTACTGAATAACAAATGTTAGAAATTTGATCAACATTCTTGTTTTCGTATCTCCTTCAATTGCTTTAAATTTTTAAAAATCTTATTGCAATGTTCACTAAAAATAATCAATGTGCTGCACAAATTGTGGTAAATGTTTCTTCTCTCTCAACAGGGAGATTCCGTTTCATGACTGCTATGTTTATTCAAACATCGAATGTGATTATGTTGGATGGAAATCACCACTCTGAGCGTTCTGACAATTGGAGTGATTAGAAATACTGTTTTCTTTTGCTACGTGCTTCCTTTCATTGATAGCTTTATCAGTTCTATTCGTCAATTTCACAGTGGAGTAATGTATTTGATTCATGAAAAGTGGGTAAAAGTTTGTTGTTTACAGCAGGGTCATCTGGTTGTATGGCCAGAAAGCAGATTCTCTATTCAATGGTCTTTTGGTGCAGACTGGACACCACATGCACTTTACTGAATATCGAATGTTCGGAATTTGATAAATCTTCTTGTTTAGGTATCTCCTTCATTTGCTTTTTATTTTTACAAATCTTATTGCACTGGTCACTAAAAATAAAAAATGTCGGCACAAATTGTGGTTCATGTTTCTTTTCTCTCAACAGGGAGATTCCATTTACTGCCTGCTATGTTCGTTCTACATTTGAGTGTGATTTTGTTGGATGGGAAGCACTACTTCGAGCATTCTGACAATTGGAGTTATTAGGAAAGACTTCTTTCTTTTGCTGAGTCCTTGTTTTGATTGTTACCCTCATCACATATATTCGTCAATTTCAAATTGGAGTAATATATTTGAATCGTGAAATGTGGGTAAATGTTTGTTGGTTGCAGCAGGGTCATCTGGCTGAATGGCCAGAAAGCAGATTCCCCATTCAATCGTCTTTTGGTGCATATTTGACACCACATGCAAAAATTGTGGTACATGTTTCTTGCCTCTCAATAGGGTGATTGTGTTTGATGACTGCTATGTTTGTTCAAAAATGGGGTGTGATTTTGTTGGATGGGAACTACCACTCCAAGCATCCTGAGTATTGGAGTTATTAGGAAAGAACTCTTTCTTTTCCTAGGTGCTTCTTTTGATTGTTACCCTTATAACTTATATTCATCATTTTCGCAGTGGAGTAATGTATTTGAATCGTTAAATGTGTGGAAATGTTTTTTGTTTAGAGCAGGGTCATCTGGTTGTATGACCAGAAAGCAGATTCTCCATTCAATGGGTTTTTAGTGCAGATTGGACACCACTTGCATTTTACTGAATAACAAATGTTAGGAATTTGATAAATATTCTTGTTCGCAACCCCTTCAATTGCTTTAAATTTTTAAAAATCTTATTGCAATGGTCACTAAAAATAATCAATGTGCTGCACAAATTGTGGTACATGTTTCTTCTCTCTCAACAGGGAGATTCCGCTTCATGACTGCTATGGTTATTCAAACATCGAGTGTGATTATGTTGGATGGAAATCTACACTCCAAGTGTTCTGACAAATGGAGTTATTAGTAATACTGTTTTCTTTTGCTAGGTGCTTCCTTTGATTGATACCTTTATCACTTATATTCGTCAATTTCACAGTGGAGTAATGTATTTGATTCGTGAACTGTGGGAAAATGTTTGTTGTTTACAGCAGGGTCATCTGGTTGTATGGCCAGGAAGCAATATTCTCTCTTCACTGGTCTTTTGGTTCAGATTGGACACCACATGCACTTTACTGAATAACAAAAGTTCCAAATTTGATAAATC
This sequence comes from Schistocerca gregaria, assembly GCF_023897955.1. Lineage (NCBI taxonomy): Eukaryota > Metazoa > Arthropoda > Insecta > Orthoptera > Acrididae > Schistocerca > Schistocerca gregaria. The sequence goes on along the minus strand of NW_026061795.1, from coordinate 12,296,069 downwards.
CTCTTGTTGAGGTATCTCCTTCATTTGCTTTATATTTTTAAAAATATTATAGCAATTGTCACAAAAATAATCAATGTGCTGCACAAATTGTGGTACATGTTTCTTCCCTCTCAACAGGGAGATTCTGTTTAATGCCTGCTATGTTCGTTCTACATTTGAGTGTGATTTTGTTTTATGGGAAGCACTACTTCAAGCATTCTGACAATTGGAGTTATTAGGAAAGATTTCTTTCTTTTGCTGAGTCCTTGTTTTGATTGTTACCCTCACCACATATATTCATCAATTTCACAGTGGAGTAATATATTTGATTAGTCAAATGTGCGTAAATGTTTGTTGATTACAGCAGGGTCTTCTGGTTGTAAGGCCAGAAAGCAGATTCTCTATTCAATGGTCTTTTGGTGCAGATTGGACACCACATGCACTTTACTGAATAACGAATGTTCGGAGTTTGATAAATCTTCTTTATTAGGTATCTCCTTCATTTGCTTTGTATTTTTAAAAATCTTATTCCAATGGTCACTAAAAATAATCAATGTGCTGCCCAAATTGTGGTATATGTTTCTTCCCTCTCAATAGTTAGATTCTGTTTCATGACTGCTTTGTTTGTTCTAACATGTAGTCTGATTTTGTTGGATGGGAACTACCACCCCAAGCATGCTGAGTATTGGAGTTATTAGGAAAGAACTCTTTCTTTTCGTAGGTGCTTCTTTTGATTGTTGCCCTTATAACTTACATTCATCTGTTTCGCAGTGGAGTAATGTATTTGAATCGTCAAATGTGTGTAAATGTTTTTTGTTTAGAGAAGGGTCATCTGGTTGTATGACCAGAAACAGATTCTCCATTCAGAGGATTTTTAGTGCAGCTTGGACACCACTTGCATTTTACTGAATAACAAATGTTAGGAAATTGATAAATATTCTTGTTTTCGTATCTCCATCAATTGATTTAAATTTTTAAAAATCTTATTGCAATGTTCACTTAAAATAATCAATGTGCTGCACAAATTGTGGTAAATGTTTCTTCTCTCTCAACAGGGAGATTCCGTTTCATGACTGCTATGTTTATTCTAACATCGAATGTGATTATGTTGGATGGAAATCACCACTCTGAGCGTTCTGACGATTGGAGTGATTAGGAATACTGTTTTCTTTTGCTACGTGCTTCCTTTCATTGATAGCTTTATCAGTTATATTCGTCAATTTCACAGTGGAGTAATGTATTTGATTCATGAAAAGTGGGTAAAAGTTTGTTGTTTACAGCAGGGTCATCTGGTTGTATGGCCAGAAAGCAGATTCTCTATTCAATGGTCTTTTGGTGCAGATTGGACACCACATGCACTTTACTGAATATCGAATGTTCGGAATTTGATAAATCTTCTTGTATAGGTATCTCCTTCATTTGCTTTTTATTTTTACAAATCTTATTGCACTGGTCACTAAAAATAATCAATGTCGGCACAAATTGTGGTACATGTTTCTTTTCTCTCAACAGGGAGATTCCGTTTAATGCCTGCTATGTTCGTTCTACATTTGAGTGTGATTTTGTTGGATGGGAAGCACTACTTCGAGCATTCTGACAATTGGAGTTATTAGGAAAGACTTCTTTCTTTCGCTGAGACCTTGTTTTGATTGTTACCCTCATCACATATATTCATCAATTTCACAGTGGAGTAATATATTTGAATCGTGAAATGTGGGTAAATGTTTGTTGATTACAGCAGTGTCATCTGGTTGTATGGCCAGAAAGCAGATTCCCCATTCAATCGTCTTTTGGTGCAAATTTGACACCACATGCACAAATTGTGGTACATGTTTCTTGCCTCTCAACAAGGAGATTCTGTTTCGTGACTGCTATGTTTGTTCAAAAATGGGGTGTGATTTTGTTGGATGGGAACTACCACTCCAAGCATCCTGAGTATTGGAGTTATTAGGAAAGAACTCTTTCTTTTCCTAGGTGCTTCTTTTGATTGTTAGCCTTATAACTTATATTCATCTTTTTCGCAGTGGAGTAATGTATTTGAATCGTTAAATGTGGGTAAATGTTTGTTGTTTACAGCAGGGTCACCTGGTTGTATGGCCAGAAAGCAGTTTCCCCATTCAATGGTCTTTCGGTGCATATTTGACACCACATGCACAAATTGTGGTACATGTTTCTTGCCTCTCAACAGGGAGATTTTGTTTCATGACTGCAATGTTGGTTCAAACATCGAGTGTGATTTTGTTGGATGGGAACTACCACTCCAAGCATCCTGAGTATTTTAGTTATTAGGAAAGAACTCTTTCTTTTCCTAGGTGCTTCTGTTGATTGTTACCCTTATACCTTATATTCATCTGTTTCGCTGTGGAGTAATGTATTTGATTCGTCAAATGTGTGTAAATGTTTTTTGTTTAGAGCAGGGTCATCTGGTTGTATGACCAGAAAGCAGATTCCCCTTTCAATGGTCTTTTTGTGCATATTTGACACCACATGCACATATTGTGGTACATGTGTCTTGCCTCTCAACAGGGAGATTCTGTTTCATGACTGCTATGTTTATTCAGTCATGGAGTGTGATTTTGTTGGATGGGAACTAGCACCCCAAGCATGCTGAGTATTGGAGTTATTAGGAAAGACCTCTTTCTTTTCCTAGGTGTTTCTTTTGAGTGTTACCCTTATAACTTTAATTCATCTGTTTTGCAGTGGAGTAATGTATTTGAATTGTTAAATGAGTGTAAATGTTTTTTGTTAGATTCCCCATTCAATGGGTTTTTAGTGCAGATTGGACACCACTTGCATTTTACTGAATAACAAATGTTAGGAATTTGATCAACATTCTTGTTTTCGTATCTCCTTCAATTGCTTTAAATTTTTAAAAATCTTATTGCAATGTTCACTAAAAATAATCAATGTGCTGCACAAATTGTGGTAAATGTTTCTTCTCTCTCAACAGGGAGATTCCGTTTCATGACTGCTATGTTTATTCAAACATCGAATGTGATTATGTTGGATGGAAATCACCGCTCTGAGCATTCTGACGATTGGAGTGATTAGAAATACTGTTTTCTTTTGCTACGTGCTTCCTTTCATTGATAGCTTTATCAGTTATATTCGTCAATTTCACAGTGGAGTAATGTATTTGATTCATGAAAAGTGGGTAAAAGTTTGTTGTTTACAGCAGGGTCATCTGGTTGTATGGCCAGAAAGCAGATTCTCTATTCAATGGTCTTTTGGTGGAAATTTGACACCACATGCACAAATTGTGGTACATGTTTCTTGCCTCTCAACAGGGAGATTCTGTTTCGTGACTGCTATGTTTGTTCAAAAATGGGGTGTGATTTTGTTGGATGGGATCTACCACTCCAAGCATCCTGAGTATTGGAGTTATTAGGAAAGAACTCTGTCTTTTCCTAGGTGCTTCTTTTGATTGTTAGCCTTATAACTTATATTCATCTTTTTCGCAGTGGAGTAATGTATTTGAATCGTTAAATGTGGGTAAATGTTTGTTGTTTACAGCAGGGTCACCTGGTTGTATGGCCAGAAAGCAGATTCCCCATTCAATCGTCTTTCGGTGCATATTTGACACCACATGCACAAATTGTGGTACATGTTTCTTGCCTCTCAACAGGGAGATTTTGTTTCATGACTGCTATGTTGGTTCAAACATCGAGTGTGATTTTGTTGGATGGGAACTACCACTCCAAGCATCCTGAGTATTTTAGTTATTAGGAAAGAACTCTTTCTTTTCCTAGGTGCTTCTGTTGATTGTTACCCTTATACCTTATATTCATCTGTTTCGCTGTGGAGTAATGTATTTGATTCGTTAAATGTGTGTAAATGTTTTTTGTTTAGAGCAGGGTCATCTGGTTGTATGACCAGAAAGCAGATTCCCCTTTCAATGGTCTTTTGGTGCATATTTGACACCACATGCACAAATTGTGGTACATGTGTCTTGCCTCTCAACAGGGAGATTCTGTTTCATGACTGCTATGTTTATTCAGTCATGGAGTGTGATTTTGTTGGATGGGAACTAGCACCCCAAGCATGCTGAGTATTGGAGTTATTAGGAAAGACCTCTTTCTTTTCCTAGGTGCTTCTTTTGAGTGTTACCCTTATAACTTTAATTCATCTGTTTTGCAGTGGAGTAATGTATTTGAATTGTTAAATGAGTGTAAATGTTTTTTGTTAGATTCTCCATTCAATGGGTTTTTAGTGCAGATTGGACACCACTTGCATTTTACTGAATAACAAATGTTAGGAATTTGATCAACATTCTTGTTTTCGTATCTCCTTCAATTGCTTTAAATTTTTAAAAATCTTATTGCAATGTTCACTAAAAATAATCAATGTGCTGCACAAATTGTGGTAAATGTTTCTTCTCTCTCAACAGGGAGATTCCGTTTCATGACTGCTATGTTTATTCAAACATCGAATGTGATTATGTTGGATGGAAATCACCACACTGAGCATTCTGACGATTGGAGTGATTAGAAATACTGTTTTCTTTTGCTACGTGCTTCCTTTCATTGATAGCTTTATCAATTATATTCGTCAATTTCACAGTGGAGTAATGTATTTGATTCATGAAAAGTGGGTAAAAGTTTGTTGTTTACAGCAGGGTCATCTGGTTGTATGGCCAGAAAGCAGATTCTCTATTCAATGGTCTTTTGGTGCAGATTGGACACCACATGCACTTTACTGAATATCGAATGTTCGGAATTTGATAAATCTTCTTGTTTAGGTATCTCCTTCATTTGCTTTTTATTTTTACAAATCTTATTGCACTGGGCACTAAAAATAATCAATGTCGGCACAAATTGTGGTACATGTTTCTTTTCTCTCAACAGGGAGATTCCGTTTAATGCCTGCTATGTTCGTTCTACATTTGAGTGTGATTTTGTTGGATGGGAAGCACTACTTCGAGCATTCTGACAATTGGAGTTATTAGGAAAGACTTCTTTCTTTCGCTGAGACCTTGTTTTGATTGTTACCCTCATCACATATATTCATCAATTTCACAGTGGAGTAATATATTTGAATCGTGAAATGTGGGTAAATGTTTGTTGATTACAGCAGTGTCATCTGGTTGTATGGCCAGAAAGCAGATTCCCCATTCAATCGTCTTTTGGTGCAAATTTGACACCACATGCACAAATTGTGGTACATGTTTCTTGCCTCTCAACAGGGAGATTCTGTTTCGTGACTGCTATGTTTGTTCAAAAATGGGGTGTGATTTTGTTGGATGGGAACTACCACTCCAAGCATCCTGAGTATTGGAGTTATTAGGAAAGAACTCTTTCTTTTCCTAGGTGCTTCTTTTGATTGTTAGCCTTATAACTTATATTCATCTTTTTCGCAGTGGAGTAATGTATTTGAATTCTTTAAATGTGGGTAAATGTTTGTTGTTTACAGCAAGGTCACCTGGTTGTATGGCCAGAAAGCAGATTCCCCATTCAATCGTCTTTCGGTGCATATTTGACAGCACATGCACAAATTGTGGTACATGTTTCTTGCCTCTCAACAGGGAGATTTTGTTTCATGACTGCTATGTTGGTTCAAACATCGAGTGTGATTTAGTTGGATGGGAACTACCACTCCAAGCATCCTGAGTATTTTAGTTATTAGGAAAGAACTCTTTCTTTTCCTAGGTGCTTCTGTTGATTGTTACCCTTATACCTTATATTCATCTGTTTCGCTGTGGAGTAATGTATTTGATTTGTCAAATGTGTGTAAATGTTTTTTGTTTAGAGCAGGGTCATCTGGTTGTATGACCAGAAAGCAGATTCCCCTTTCAATGGTCTTTTGGTGTATATTTGACACCACATGCACATATTGTGGTACATGTGTCTTGCCTCTCAACAGGGAGATTCTGTTTCATGACTGCTATGTTTATTCAGTCATGGAGTGTGATTTTGTTGGATGGGAACTAGCACCCCAAGCATGCTGAGTATTGGAGTTATTAGGAAAGACCTCTTTCTTTTCCTAGGTGCTTCTTTTGAGTGTTACCCTTATAACTTTAATTCATCTGTTTTGCAGTGGAGTAATGTATTTGAATTGTTAAATGAGTGTAAATGTTTTTTGTTAGATTCTCCATTCAATGGGTTTTTAGTGCAGATTGGACACCACTTGCATTTTACTGAATAACAAATGTTAGGAATTTGATCAACATTCTTGTTTTCGTATCTCCTTCAATTGCTTTAAATTTTTAAAAATCTTATTGCAATGTTCACTAAAAATAATCAATGTGCTGCACAAATTGTGGTAAATGTTTCTTCTCTCTCAACAGGGAGATTCTGTTTCATGACTGCTATGTTTATTCAAACATCGAATGTGATTATGTTGGATGGAAATCACCACTCTGAGCATTCTGACGATTGGAGTGATTAGAAATACTGTTTTCTTTTGCTACGTGCTTCCTTTCATTGATAGCTTTATCAGTTATATTCGTCAATTTCACAGTGGAGTAATGTATTTGATTCATGAAAAGTGGGTAAAAGTTTGTTGTTTACAGCAGGGTCATCTGGTTGTATGGCCAGAAAGCAGATTCTCTATTCAATGGTCTTTTGGTGCAGATTGGACACCACATGCACTTTACTGAATATCGAATGTTCGGAATTTGATAAATCTTCTTGTTTAGGTATCTCCTTCATTTGCTTTTTATTTTTACAAATCTTATTGCACTGGGCACTAAAAATAATCAATGTCGGCACAAATTGTGGTACATGTTTCTTTTCTCTCAACAGGGAGATTCCGTTTAATGCCTGCTATGTTCGTTCTACATTTGAGTGTGATTTTGTTGGATGGGAAGCACTACTTCGAGCATTCTGACAATTGGAGTTATTAGGAAAGACTTCTTTCTTTCGCTGAGACCTTGTTTTGATTGTTACCCTCATCACATATATTCATCAATTTCACAGTGGAGTAATATATTTGAATCGTGAAATGTGGGTAAATGTTTGTTGATTACAGCAGTGTCATCTGGTTGTATGGCCAGAAAGCAGATTCCCCATTCAATCGTCTTTTGGTGCAAATTTGACACCACATACACAAATTGTGGTACATGTTTCTTGCCTCTCAACAGGGAGATTCTGTTTCGTGACTGCTATGTTTGTTCAAAAATGGGGTGTGATTTGGTTGGATGGGAACTACCACTCCAAGCATCCTGAGTATTGGAGTTATTAGGAAAGAACTCTTTCTTTTCCTAGGTGCTTCTTTTGATTGTTAGCCTTATAACTTATATTCATCTTTTTCGCAGTGGAGTAATGTATTTGAATCGTTAAATGTGGGTAAATGTTTGTTGTTTACAGCAGGGTCACCTGGTTGTATGGCCAGAAAGCAGATTCCCCATTCAATCGTCTTTCGGTGCATATTTGACACCACATGCACAAATTGTGGTACATGTTTCTTGCCTCTCAACGGGGAGATTTTGTTTCATGACTGCTATGTTGGTTCAAACATCGAGTGTGATTTTGTTGGATGGGAACTACCACTCCAAGCATCCTGAGTATTTTAGTTATTAGGAAAGAACTCTTTCTTTTCCTAGGTGCTTCTGTTGATTGTTACCCTTATACCTTATATTCATCTGTTTCGCTGTGGAGTAATGTATTTGATTCGTCAAATGTGTGTAAATGTTTTTTGTTTAGAGCAGGGTCATCTGGTTGTATGACCAGAAAGCAGATTCCCCTTTCAATGGTCTTTTGGTGTATATTTGACACCACATGCACATATTGTGGTACATGTGTCTTGCCTCTCAACAGGGAGATTCTGTTTCATGACTGCTATGTTTATTCAGTCATGGAGTGTGATTTTGTTGGATGGGAACTAGCACCCCAAGCATGCTGAGTATTGGAGTTATTAGGAAAGACCTCTTTCTTTTCCTAGGTGCTTCTTTTGAGTGTTACCCTTATAACTTTAATTCATCTGTTTTGCAGTGGAGTAATGTATTTGAATTGTTAAATGAGTGTAAATGTTTTTTGTTAGATTCTCCATTCAATGGGTTTTTAGTGCAGATTGGACACCACTTGCATTTTACTGAATAACAAATGTTAGGAATTTGATCAACATTCTTGTTTTCGTATCTCCTTCAATTGCTTTAAATTTTTAAAAATCTTATTGCAATGTTCACTAAAAATAATCAATGTGCTGCACAAATTGTGGTAAATGTTTCTTCTCTCTCAACAGGGAGATTCCGTTTCATGACTGCTATGTTTATTCAAACATCGAATGTGATTATGTTGGATGGAAATCACCGCTCTGAGCATTCTGACGATTGGAGTGATTAGAAATACTGTTTTCTTTTGCTACGTGCTTCCTTTCATTGATAGCTTTATCAGTTATATTCGTCAATTTCACAGTGGAGTAATGTATTTGATTCATGAAAAGTGGGTAAAAGTTTGTTGTTTACAGCAGGGTCATCTGGTTGTATGGCCAGAAAGCAGATTCTCTATTCAATGGTCTTTTGGTGCAGATTGGACACCACATGAACTTTACTGAATATCGAATGTTCGGAATTTGATAAATCTTCTTGTTTAGGTATCTCCTTCATTTGCTTTTTATTTTTACAAATCTTATTGCACTGGTCACTAAAAATAATCAATGTCGGCACAAATTGTGGTACATGTTTCTTTTCTCTCAACAGGGAGATTCCGTTTAATGCCTGCTATGTTCGTTCTACATTTGAGTGTGATTTTGTTGGATGGGAAGCACTACTTCGAGCATTCAGACAATTGGAGTTATTAGGAAAGACTTCTTTCTTTCGCTGAGACCTTGTTTTGATTGTTACCCTCATCACATATATTCATCAATTTCACAGTGGAGTAATATATTTGAATCGTGAAATGTGGGTAAATGTTTGTGGATTACAGCAGTGTCATCTGGTTGTATGGCCAGAAAGCAGATTCCCCATTCAATCGTCTTTTGGTGCAAATTTGACACCACATGCACAAATTGTGGTACATGTTTCTTGCCTCTCAACAGGGAGATTCTGTTTCGTGACTGCTATGTTTGTTCAAAAATGGGGTGTGATTTTGTTGGATGGGAACTACCACTCCAAGCATCCTGAGTATTGGAGTTATTAGGAAAGAACTCTTTCTTTTCCTAGGTGCTTCTTTTGATTGTTAGCCTTATAACTTATATTCATCTTTTTCGCAGTGGAGTAATGTATTTGAATCGTTAAATGTGGGTAAATGTTTGTTGTTTACAGCAGGGTCACCTGGTTGTATGGCCAGAAAGCAGATTCCCCATTCAATCGTCTTTCGGTGCAAATTTGACACCACATGCACAAATTGTGGTACATGTTTCTTGCCTTTCAACAGGGAGATTTTGTTTCATGACTGCTATGTTGATTCAAACATCGAGTGTGATTTTGTTGGATGGGAACTACCACTCCAAGCATCCTGAGTATTTTAGTTATTAGGAAAGAACTCTTTCTTTTCCTAGGTGCTTCTGTTGATTGTTACCCTTATACCTTATATTCATCTGTTTCGCTGTGGAGTAATGTATTTGATTTGTCAAATGTGTGTAAATGTTTTTTGTTTAGAGCAGGGTCATCTGGTTGTATGACCAGAAAGCAGATTCCCCTTTCAATGGTCTTTTGGTGCATATTTGACACCACATGCACAAATTGTGGTACATGTGTCTTGCCTCTCAACAGGGAGATTCTGTTTCATGACAGCTATGTTTATTCAGTCATGGAGTGTGATTGGAGTTATTAGGAAAGACCTCTTTCTTTTCCTAGGTGCTTCTTTTGAGTGTTACCCTTATAACTTTAATTCATCTGTTTTGCAGTGGAGTAATGTATTTGAATTGTTAAATGAGTGTAAACGTTTTTTGTTAGATTCTCCATTCAATGGGTTTTTAGTGCAGATTGGACACCACTTGCATTTTACTGAATAACAAATGTTAGGAATTTGATCAACATTCTTGTTTTCGTATCTCCTTCAATTGCTTTAAATTTTTAAAAATCTTATTGCAATGTTCACTAAAAATAATCAATGTGCTGCACAAATTGTGGTAAATGTTTCTTCTCTCTCAACAGGGAGATTCCGTTTCATGACTGCTATGTTTATTCAAACATCGAATGTGATTATGTTGGATGGAAATCACCACTCTGAGCGTTCTGACGATTGGAGTGATTAGAAATACTGTTTTCTTTTGCTACGTGCTTTCTTTCATTGATAGCTTTATCAGTTATATTCGTCAATATCACAGTGGAGTAATGTATTTGATTCATGAAAAGTGGGTAAAAGTTTGTTGTTTACAGCAGGGTCATCTGGTTGTACGGCCAGAAAGCAGATTCTCTATTCAATGGTCTTTTGGTGCAGATTGGACACCACATGCACTTTACTGAATAACAAAAGTTCCAAATTTGATAAATCCTCTTGTTGAGGTATCTCCTTCATTTGCTTTTTATTTTTACAAATCTTATTGCACTGGGCACTAAAAATAATCAATGTCGGCACAGATTGTGGTACATGTTTCTTTTCTCTCAACAGGGAGATTCCGTTTAATGCCTGCTATGTTCGTTCTACATTTGAGTGTGATTTTGTTGGATGGGAAGCACTACTTCGAGCATTCTGACAATTGGAGTTATTAGGAAAGACTTCTTTCTTTCGCCGAGACCTTGTTTTGATTGTTACCCTCATCACATATATTCATCAATTTCACAGTGGAGTAATATATTTGAATCGTGAAATGTGGGTAAATGTTTGTTGATTACAGCAGTGTCATCTGGTTGTATGGCCAGAAAGCAGATTCCCCATTCAATCGTCTTTTGGTGCAAATTTGACACCACATGCACAAATTGTGGTACATGTTTCTTGCCTCTCAACAGGGAGATTCTGTTTCGTGACTGCTATGTTTGTTCAAAAATGGGGTGTGATTTTGTTGGATGGGAACTACCACTCCAAGCATCCTGAGTATTGGAGTTATTAGGAAAGAACCCTTTCTTTTCCTAGGTGCTTTTTTTGATTGTTAGCCTTATAACTTATATTCATCTTTTTCGCAGTGGAGTAATGTATTTGAATCGTTAAATGTGGGTAAATGTTTGTTGTTTACAGCAGGGTCACCTGGTTGTATGGCCAGAAAGCAGATTCCCCATTCAATCGTCTTTCGGTGCATATTTGACACCACATGCACAAATTGTGGTACATGTTTCTTGCCTCTCAACAGGGAGATTTTGTTTCATGACTGCTATGTTGGTTCAAACATCGAGTGTGATTTTGTTGGTTGGGAACTACCACTCCAAGCATCCTGAGTATTTTAGTTATTAGGAAAGAACTCTTTCTTTTCCTAGGTGCTTCTGTTGATTGTTACCCTTATACCTTATATTCATCTGTTTCGCTGTGGAGTAATGTATTTGATTTGTCAAATGTGTGTAAATGTTTTTTGTTTAGAGCAGGGTCATCTGGTTGTATGACCAGAAAGCAGATTCCCCTTTTAATGGTCTTTTGGTGCATATTTGACACCACATGCACAAATTGTGGTACATGTGTCTTGCCTCTCAACAGGGAGATTCTGTTTCATGACTGCTATGTTTATTCAGTCATGGAGTGTGATTTTGTTGGATGGGAACTAGCACCCCAAGCATGCTGAGTATTGGAGTTATTAGGAAAGACCTCTTTCTTTTCCTAGGTGCTTCTTTTGAGTGTTACCCTTATAACTTTAATTCATCTGTTTTGCAGTGGAGTAATGTATTTGAATTGTTAAATGAGTGTAAAACTTTTTTGTTAGATTCTCCATTCAATGGGTTTTTAGTGCAGATTGTACACCACTTGCATTTTACTGAATAACAAATGTTAGGAATTTGATCAACATTCTTGTTTTCGTATCTCCTTCAATTGCTTTAAATTTTTAAAAATATTATTGCAATGTTCACTAAAAATAATCAATGTGCTGCACAAATTGTGGTAAATGTTTCTTCTCTCTCAACAGGGAGATTCCGTTTCATGACTGCTATGTTTATTCAAACATCGAATGTGATTATGTTGGATGGAAATCACCACTCTGAGCGTTCTGACGATTGGAGTGATTAGAAATACTGTTTTCTTTTGCTACGTGCTTCCTTTCATTGATAGCTTTATCAGTTATATTCGTCAATATCACAGTGGAGTAATGTATTTGATTCATGAAAAGTGGGTAAAAGTTTGTTGTTTACAGCAGGGTCATCTGGTTGTATGGCCAGAAAGCAGATTCTCTATTCAATGGTCTTTTGGTGCAGATTGGACACCACATGCACTTTACTGAATAACAAAAGTTCCAAATTTGATAAATCCTCTTGTTGAGGTATCTCCTTCATTTGCTTTTTATTTTTACAAATCTTATTGCACTGGGCACTAAAAATAATCAATGTCGGCACAGATTGTGGTACATGTTTCTTTTCTCTCAACAGGGAGATTCCGTTTAATGCCTGCTATGTTCGTTCTACATTTGAGTGTGATTTTGTTGGATGGGAAGCACTACTTCGAGCATTCTGACAATTGGAGTTAGTAGGAAAAACTTCTTTCTTTCGCCGAGACCTTGTTTTGATTGTTACCCTCATCACATATATTCATCAGTTTCACAGTGGAGTAATATATTTGAATCGTGAAATGTGGGTAAATGTTTGTTGATTACAGCAGTGTCATCTGGTTGTATGGCCAGAAAGCAGATTCCCCATTCAATCGTCTTTTGGTGCAAATTTGACACCACATGCACAAATTGTGGTACATGTTTCTTGCCTCTCAACAGGGAGATTCTGTTTCATGACTGCTATGTTTATTCAGTCATGGAGTGTGATTTTGTTGGATGGGAACTAGTACCCCAAGCAATCTGAGTATTGGAGTTATTAGGAAAGACCTCTTTCTTTTCCTAGGTGCTTCTTTTGAGTGTTACCCTTATAACTTTAGTTCATCTGTTTTGCAGTGGAGTAATGTATTTGAATTGTTAAATGAGTGTAAATGTTTTTTGTTAGATTCTCCATTCAATGGGTTTTTAGTGCAGATTGGACACCACTTGCATTTTACTGAATAACAAATGTTAGGAATTTGATCAACATTCTTGTTTTCGTATCTCCTTCAATTGCTTTAAATTTTTAAAAATCTTATTGCAATGTTCACTAAAAATAATCAATGTGCTGCACAAATTGTGGTAAATGTTTCTTCTCTCTCAACAGGGAGATTCCGTTTCATGACTGCTATGTTTATTCAAACATCGAATGTGATTATTTTGGATGGAAATCACCACTCTGAGCGTTCTGACGGTTGGAGTGATTAGAAATACTGTTTTCTTTTGCTACGTGCTTCCTTTCATTGATAGCTTTATCAGTTATATTCGTCAATTTCACAGTGGAGTAATGTATTTGATTCATGAAAAGTGGGTAAAAGTTTGTTGTTTACAGCAGGGTCATCTGGTTGTATGGCCAGAAAGCAGATTCTCTATTCAATGGTCTTTTGGTGCAGATTGGACACCACTTGCACTTTCCTGAATACGGAATGTTCGGAATTTGATAAATCTTCTTGTTGAGGTATCTCCTTCATTTGCATTTTATTTTTAAAAATTTTCTTGCAAGCGTCACTAAAAGTAATCAATGTGCTGCACAAATTGTGGAACATGTTTCTTCCCTCTCAACAGGGAGATTGCGTTTAATGCCTGCTATGTTTGTTCTACTTTTGAGTGTGATTTTGTTGGATGGGAAGCACCACTTCGAGCATTCTGACAATTGGAGTTATTAGGAAAGACTTCTTTCTTTTGCTGAGTCCTTGTTTTGATTGTTACCCTCGTCACATAAATTCATCAATTTCACATTGGAGTAATATATTTGAATAGTCAAATGTGGGCAAATTTTTGTTGATTACTGCAGGGTCATCTGGTTGTATGGCCAGAAAGCAGATTCCCCATTCAATCGTCTTTTGGTGCATATTTGACACCACATGCACAAATTGTGGTACATGTTTCGTGCCTCTCAACAGGGAGATTCTGTTTCATGACTGCTATGTTTGTTCAAACATGGAGTGTGATTTTGTCTGATGGCAACTACCACTCCAAGCATCCTGAGTATTGGAGTTATTAGGAAGGACCTGTTTCTTTTCCTAGGTGCTTCTTTTGATTGTGACCCTTATAACTTATATTTATCTGTTTCGCAGTAGAGGAATGTATTTGAACTGTTAAATGTGTGGAAATGTTTTTTGTTTAGAGCAGGGTCATCTGGTTGTATGACCAGAAAGCAGATTCTCCATTCAATGGGTTTTTAGTGCAGATTGGACACCACTTGCATTTTACTGAATAACAAATGTTAGGAATTTGATAAATCTTCTTGTTGAGGTATCTGCTTCATTATCTTTATAATTTTAAAGATATTTTTGCAATGGTCACTAACAATAATCAATGTGCTGCACAAATTGTGATACATGTTTCTTCTCTCTCAACAGGGAGATTCCGTTTCATGACTGCTATGTTTATTCAAACATCAAGTGTGATTATGTTGGATGGAAATCACCACTCCGAGCGTTCTGACGATTGGAGTTATTAGAAATACAGTTTCCTTGTTTTGATTGTTACCCTTATAAACTTATATTCATCTGTTTCGCAGTCCAGTAATGTATTCTGTTTTATGACTGCTATGTTTGTTCAAACATCGAGTGTGATTTTGTTGGATGGGAACTACCACTCCAAGCATCCTGAGTATTGGAGTGATTAGGAAAGACCTCTTTCTTTTCCTAGGTGCTTCTTTTGATTGTTACCCTTACATCTTATACTCATCTGTTTCGCAGTGGAGTAATGTATTTGATTCGTGAAATGTGTGTAAATGTTTTTTGTTTAGAGCAGGTTCATCTGGTTGTATGGCCAGAAAGCAGATTCTCCATTCAATGGGTTTTTAGTGCAGATTGGACACCACTTGCATTTTACTGAATAACAAATGTTAGGAATTTGATAAATATTCTTGTTCGCAACCCCTTCAATTGCTTTAAATTTTTAAAAATCTTATTGCAATGGTCACTAAAAATAATCAATGTGCTGCACAAATTGTGGTACATGTTTCTTCTCTCTCAACAGGGAGATTCCGTTTCATGACTGCTATGGTTATTCAAACATCGAGTGTGATTATGTTGGATGGAAATCTCCACTCCAAGCGTTCTGACAAATGGAGTTATTAGTAATACTGTTTTCTTTTGCTAGGTGCTTCCTTTGATTGATACCTTTATCACTTATATTCGTCAATTTCACAGTGGAGTAATGTATTTGATTCGTGAACTGGGGGAAAATGTTTGTTGTTTACAGCAGGGTCATCTGGTTGTATGGCCAGAAAGCAGATTCTCTATTCAATGGTCTTTTGGTGCAGATTGGACACCACATGCACTTTACTGAATAACAAAAGTTCCAAATTTGATAAATCCTTTTGTTGAGGTATCTCCTTCATTTGCTTTATATTTTTAAAAATATTATAGCAATTGTCACTAAAAATAATCAATGTGCTGCACAAATTGTGGTACATGTTTCTTCCGTCTCAACAGGGAGATTCTGTTTAATGCCTGCTATGTTCGTTCTACATTTGAGTGTGATTTTGTTTTATGGGAAGCACTACTTCAAGCATTCTGACAATTGGAGTTATTAGGAAAGATTTCTTTCTTTTGCTGAGTCCTTGTTTTGATTGTTACCCTCACCACATATATTCATCAATTTCACAGTGGAGTAATATATTTGATTAGTCAAATGTGGGTAAATGTTTGTTGATTACAGCAGGGTCTTCTGGTTGTAAGGCCAGAAAGCAGATTCTCTATTCAATGGTCTTTTGGTGCAGATTGGACACCACCTGCACTTTACTGAATAACGAATGTTCGGAGTTTGATAAATCTTCTTTATTAGGTATCTCCTTCATTTGCTTTGTATTTTTAAAAATCTTATTCCAATGGTCACTAAAAATAATCAATGTGCTGCCCAAATTGTGGTACATGTTTCTTCCCTCTCAATAGTTAGATTCTGTTTCATGACTGCTATGTTTGTTCAAACATGGAGTGTGATTTTGTTGGATGGGAACTAACACTCCAAGCATGCTGAGTATTGGAGTTATTAGGAAAGAACTCTTTCTTTTCCTAGGTGCTTCTTTTGATTGTTACCCTTATAACTTATATTCATCTGTTTCGCAGTGGAGTAATGTATTTGAATCGTTAAATTTGTTAATGTTTTTTGTTTAGAGCAGGGTCATCTGGTTGTATGGCCAGAAAGGAGATTCTCTATTCAATGGTCTTTTGTTGCAGATTGGACACCACTTGCATTTTACTGAATAACAAATGTTAGGAAATTGATAAATATTCTTGTTTTCGTATCTCCATCAATTGATTTAAATTTTTAAAAATCTTATTGCAATGGTCACTAAAAATAATCAATTTGCTGCACAAATTGTGGTACATGGTTCTTTTCTCTCAACAGGGAGATTCCGTTTCATGACTGCTATGTTTATTCAATCATCGAGTGTGATTATGTTGGATGGAAATCACCACTCCGAGTGTTCTGTCGATTGGAGTTATTAGAAATACTGTTTTCTTTTGCTAGGTGCTTCCTTTGATTGATACCTTTATCCCTTATATTCGTCAATTTCATAGTGGAGTAATGTATTTGATTCGTGAAATGTGGGTAAATGTTTGTTGTTTACAGCAGGGTCATCTGGTTGTATGGCCAGAAAGCGGATTCTCTATTCAATGGTCTTTTGGTGCAGATTGGACACCACATGCACTTTACTAAATAACGAATATTCGGAATTTGATAAATCTTTGTGTTTAGGTATCTCCTTCATTTGCTTTATATTTAAAAAATATTATTGCAATGGTCACTAAAAATAATAAATGTGCGGCACAAATTGTGGTACATGTTTCTTCCCTCTCAACAGGGAGATTCCGTTTAATGCCTGCTATGTTTGTTCTACTTTTGAGTGTGATTTTGTTTGATGGGAAGCACTACTCCGATCATTCTGACAATTGGAGTTATTAGGAAAGACTTCTTTCTTTTGCTGAGTCCTTGTTTTGATTGTTACCCTTATCACATATATTCATCAATTTCACAGTGGAATAATATATTTGAATCGTGAAATGTTGGTAAATATTTGTTGATTACAGCAGGGTCATCTGGTTGTATGGCCAGAAAGCAGATTCTCTTTTCAATGGTCTTTTGGTGCAGATTGGACACCACATGCACTTTACTGAATAACGAATGTTCGGAGTTTGATAAATCTTCTTGATTAGGTATCTCTTTCATTTGCTTTGTATTTTTAAAACTCTTATTGCAATGGTCACTAAAAATAATAAATGTGCTGCACAATTAGTGGTACATGTTTCTTCCCTCTCAAAAGTTAGATTCTGTTTCATGACTGCTATGTTTGTTCAAACATGTAGTGTGATTTTGTTGGATGGGAACTACCACCCCAAGCATGCTGAGTATTTTGAGTTATTAGGAAAGACCTCTTTCTTTTCCTAGGTGCTTCTTTTGATTGTTAGCCTTATAACTTATATTCATCTGTTTCGCAGTGGAGTAATGTATTTGAATTGTTAAATGTGTGTAAATGTTTTTTTGTTTAGGGCAGGGTAATCTCGTTGTATGTCCAGAAAGCAGATTCTCCATTCAATGGGTTTTTAGTGCAGATTGTACACCACTTGCATTTTACTGAATAAGAAATGTTAGGAATTTGATTAATATTCTTGTTTTCGTATCTCCTTCAATTGCTCTAAATTTTTAAAAATCTTATTGCAATGATCAGTGAAAATAATCAATGTGCTGCACAAATTGTGGTACATGTTTCTTCTCTCTCAACAGGGAGATTCCGTTTCATGACTGCTATGTTTATTCAAACATCGAGTGTGATTATGTTGGATGGAAATCACCACACCGAGCGTTCTGACGATTGGAGTTATCAGAAATACTGTTTTCTTCTGCTAGGTGCTTCCTTTGATTGATACCTTTATCACCTATATTCGTTAGTTTCACAGTGGAGTAATGTATTTGATTCGTGAAATGTGGGTACATGTTTGTTGTTTACAGCAGGGTCATCTGGTTGTATGGCCAGAAAGCAGATTCTCTATTCAATGGTCTTTTGGTGCAGATTGTACACCTCATGCACTTTACTGAATAACGAGTGTTCGAAATTTGATAAATCCTCTTGTTGAGGTATCTCCTTCATTTGCTTTATATTTTTAAAAATCTTATTGCAATGGTCACTAAAAATAATAAATGTGCTGCACAAATTGTGGTACATATTTCTTCCCTCTCAACAGGGAGATTCTGTTTAATGCCTTCTATGTTCGTTCTACATTTGAGTGTGATTTTGTTGGATGGGGAGCAGTACTTCAAGCATTGTGACAATTGGAGTAATTAGGAAAGATTTCTTTCTTTTGCTGAGTCCTTGTTTTGATTGTTACCCTCATCACATATATTCATCAATTTCACAGTGGAATAATATATTTGAATAGTGGAATGTGGGTAAATGTTTGTTGATTACAGCAGGGTCTTCTGGTTGTATGGCCAGAAAGCAGATTCTCTATTCAATGGTCTTTTGGTACAGATTGGACACCACATGCACTTTACTGAATAACGAATGTTCGGAGTTTGATAAATCTTCTTGATTAGGTATCTCCTTCATTTGATTTGTATTTTTAAAAATCTTCTTGCAATGGTCACTAAAAATAATCAATGTGCTGCACAAATTGTGGTACATGTTTCTTCCCTCTCAACCATTAGATTCTGTTTCATGACTGCTATGTTTGTTCAAACATGTAGTGTGATTTTGTTGGATGGGAACTACCACTCCAAGCATCCTGATTATTCGATTTATTAGGAAAGACCTCTTTCTTTTCCTAGGTGCTTCTTTTGATTGTTACCCTTATAACTTATATTCATCTGTTTCGCAGTGGAGTAATGTATTTGAATCGTTAAATGTGTGTAAATATTTTTTGTTTAGAGAAGGGTCATCTTGTTGTATGACCAGAAACAGGTTCTCCATTCAGAGGATTTTTAGTGCAGATTGGACACCACTTGCATTTTACTGAATAACAAATGTTATGAATTTGATAAATATTCTTGTTTTCGTATCTCCTTCAATTGCTTTAAATTTTTAAAAATCTTATTGCAATGATCACTAAAAATAATCAATGTGCTGCACAAATTGTGGTAAATGTTTCTTGTCTCTCAATAGAGAGATTCCGTGTCATGACTGCTATGTTTATTCAAACATCGAGTGTGATTATGTTGGATGGAAATCACCACTCCGAGCGTTCTGACGATTGTAGTTATTGAAATACTGTTTTCTTCTGCTAGGTGCTTCCTTTGATTGATACCTTTATCACCTATATTCGTTAGTTTCACATTGGAGTAATGTATTTGATTCGTGAAATGTGGGTACATGTTTGTTGTTTGCAGCAGGGTCATCTGGTTGTATGGCCAGAAAGTAGATTCTCTATTCAATGGTCTTTTGTGCAGATTGTACACCACATGCACTTTACGGAATAACGAATGTTCGAAATTTGCTAAATCTTCTTGTTTATTTATCTCCTTCATTTGCTTTTTATTTTTACAAATCTTATTGCAATGGTCACTAAAAATAATCAATGTCTGCACAAATTGTGGTACATGTTTCTTCCCTCTCAACACGGAGATTCCGTTTAATGCCTGCTATGTTCATTCTACATTTGAGTGTGATTTTGTTGGATGGGAAGCACTACTTCGAGCATTCTGATAATTGGAGTTATTAGGAAAGACTTCTTTCTTTTGCTGAGTCCTTGTTTTTATTGTTACCCTCATCACATATATTTATCAATTTCTCAGTGGAGTAATATATTTGAATCGTTAAATGTGGGTAAATGTTTCTTGGTTACAGCAGGGTCATCTGGCTGTATGGCCAGAAGGCAGATTCCCCATTCAACCGTCTTTTGGTGCATATTTGACACCACATGCACAAATTGTGGTACATGTTTCTTGCCTCTCAACAGGGAGATTCTGTTTCATGGCTGCTATGTTTGTTCAAAACATGGGGTGTGATTTTGTTGGATGGGAACTACCACTCCAAGCATCCTGAGTATTGGAGTTATTACCAAAGAACTCTTTCTTTTCTTAGGTGCTTCTTTTGATTGTTACCCTTATCACTTATATCCATGTTTCTCAGTGGAGTAATGTATTTGAATCGTTAAATGTTTGTAAATGTTTTTTGTTTAGAGCAGGGTCATCTGGTTGTATGACCAGAAAGCAGATTCTCCATTTAAAGGGTTTTTAGTGCAGATTGGACACCACTTGCATTTTACTGAATAACAAATGTTAGGAATTTTATAAATATTCTTGTTTTCGTATCTCCATCAATTGCTCTAAATTTTTAAATACCTTATTGCAATGGTTACTAAAAATAATCAATGTGCTGCACAAATTGTGGTACATGTTTCTTCTCTCTCAACAGGCAGATTCCGTTTCATGACTGCTATGTTTATTCGAACATCGAGTGTGATTATGTTGGATGGAAATCAACACTCCAAGCTTTCTGACGATTGGAGTTATTAGAAATACTGTTTTCTTTTGCTAGGTGCTTCCTTTGATTGATACCTTTATCACATATATTTGTCAATTTCACAGTGGAGTAATGTATTTGATTCGTGAAATGTGGGTGAATGTTTGTTGTTTACAGCAGGGTCATCTGGTTGTATGGCCAGAAAGCAGATACTCCATTCAAATTTTTTTAGTGCAGATTGGACACCACTTGCATTTTACTGAATAACAAATGTTAGGAATTTGATAAATATTCTTGTTTTCGCAACCCCTTCAATTGCTTTAAATTTTTAAAAATCTTATTGCAATGGTCACTAAAAATAATCAATGTGCTGCACAAATTGTGGTACATGTTTCTTCTCTCTCAACAGGGGGATTCCGTTTCATGACTGCTATGGTTATTCAAACATCGAGTGTGATTATGTTGGATGGAAATCACCACTCCAAGCGTTCTGACAAATGGAGTTATTAGTAATACTGTTTTCTATTGCTACGTGCTTCCTTTGATTGATACCTTTATCACTTATATTCGTCAATTTCACAGTGGAGTAATTTATTTGATTCGTGAAATGTGTGTAAATGTTTGTTGTTTACAGCAGGGTCATCTGGTTGTATGGCCAGAAAGCAGATTCTCTATTCAATGGTCGTTTGGTGCAGATTGGACACCACATGCACTTTACTGAATAACGAATGTTCAGAATTTGATAAATCTTCTTGTTGAGGTATCTCATTCATTTGCTTTATATTTTTGAAAATATTATTGCATTGGTCACTAAAAATAATAAATGTGCTGCACAAATTGTGGTACATGTTTCTTCCCTCTCAACAGGGAGATTCTGTTTAATGCCTGCTATGTTCGTTCTACATTTGAGTGTGATTTTGTTGGATGGGAGGCACTACTTCAAGCATTCTGACAATTGGAGTTATTAGGAAAGATTTCTTTCTTTTGCTGAGTCCTTGTTTTGATTGTTACCCTCATCACATATATTCATCAATTTCACAGTGGAATAATATATTTGAATAGTGAAATGTGGGTAAATGTTTGTTGATTACAGCAGGGTCATGTGGTTGTATTGCCAGAAAGCAGATTCCCCATTCAATGGTGTTTTGGTGCATGTTTGACACCACATGCACAAATTGTGGTACATGTTTCTTCCCTCTCAACAGGGAGATGGTTTCTCATGACTGCTATGTTTGTTCAAACATCGAGTGTGATTTTGTTGGATGGGAACTACCACTCCAAGCATCCTGAGTATTGGAGTGATTAGGAAAGACCTCTTTCTTTTCCTAGGTGCTTCTTTTGATTGTTACCCTTACATCTTATACTCATCTGTTTCGCAGTGGAGTAATGTATTTGATTCGTGAAATGTGTGTAAATGTTTTTTGTTTAGAGCAGGTTCATCTGGTTGTATGGCCAGAAAGCAGATTCTCCATTCAATGGGTTTTTAGTGCAGATTGGACACCACTTGCATTTTACTGAATAACAAATGTTAGGAATTTGATAAATATTCTTGTTCGCAACCCCTTCAATTGCTTTAAATTTTTAAAAATCTTATTGCAATGGTCACTAAAAATAATCAATGTGCTGCACAAATTGTGGTACATGTTTCTTCTCTCTCAACAGGGAGATTCCGTTTCATGACTGCTATGGTTATTCAAACATCGAGTGTGATTATGTTGGATGGAAATCTCCACTCCAAGCGTTCTGACAAATGGAGTTATTAGTAATACTGTTTTCTTTTGCTAGGTGCTTCCTTTGATTGATACCTTTATCACTTATATTCGTCAATTTCACAGTGGAGTAATGTATTTGATTCGTGAACTGGGGGAAAATGTTTGTTGTTTACAGCAGGGTCATCTGGTTGTATGGCCAGAAAGCAGATTCTCTATTCAATGGTCTTTTGGTGCAGATTGGACACCACATGCACTTTACTGAATAACAAAAGTTCCAAATTTGATAAATCCTTTTGTTGAGGTATCTCCTTCATTTGCTTTATATTTTTAAAAATATTATAGCAATTGTCACTAAAAATAATCAATGTGCTGCACAAATTGTGGTACATGTTTCTTCCCTCTCAACAGGGAGATTCTGTTTAATGCCTGCTATGTTCGTTCTACATTTGAGTGTGATTTTGTTTTATGGGAAGCACTACTTCAAGCATTCTGACAATTGGAGTTATTAGGAAAGATTTCTTTCTTTTGCTGAGTCCTTGTTTTGATTGTTACCCTCACCACATATATTCATCAATTTCACAGTGGAGTAATATATTTGATTAGTCAAATGTGGGTAAATGTTTGTTGATTACAGCAGGGTCTTCTGGTTGTAAGGCCAGAAAGCAGATTCTCTATTCAATGGTCTTTTGGTGCAGATTGGACACCACATGCACTTTACTGAATAACGAATGTTCGGAGTTTGATAAATCTTCTTTATTAGGTATCTCCTTCATTTGCTTTGTATTTTTAAAAATCTTATTCCAATGGTCACTAAAAATAATCAATGTGCTGCCCAAATTGTGGTACATGTTTCTTCCCTCTCAATAGTTAGATTCTGTTTCATGACTGCTATGTTTGTTCTAACATGTAGTGTGATTTTGTTGGATGGGAACTACCACCCCAAGCATGCTGAGTATTGGAGTTATTAGGAAAGAACTCTTTCTTTTCCTAGGTGCTTCTTTTGATTGTTACCCTTATAACTTATATTCATCTGTTTCGCAGTGGAGTAATGTATTTGAATCGTTAAATTTGTTAATGTTTTTTGTTTAGAGCAGGGTCATCTGGTTGTATGGCCAGAAAGGAGATTCTCTATTCAATGGTCTTTTGTTGCAGATTGGACACCACTTGCATTTTACTGAATAACAAATGTTAGGAAATTGATAAATATTCTTGTTTTCGTATCTCCATCAATTGATTTAAATTTTTAAAAATCTTATTGCAATGGTCACTAAAAATAATCAATTTGCTGCACAAATTGTGGTACATGGTTCTTTTCTCTCAACAGGGAGATTCCGTTTCATGACTGCTATGTTTATTCAATCATCGAGTGTGATTATGTTGGATGGAAATCACCACTCCGAGTGTTCTGTCGATTGGAGTTATTAGAAATACTGTTTTCTTTTGCTAGGTGCTTCCTTTGATTGATACCTTTATCCCTTATATTCGTCAATTTCATAGTGGAGTAATGTATTTGATTCGTGAAATGTGGGTAAATGTTTGTTGTTTACAGCAGGGTCATCTGGTTGTATGGCCAGAAAGCGGATTCTCTATTCAATGGTCTTTTGGTGCAGATTGGACACCACATGCACTTTACTAAATAACGAATATTCGGAATTTGATAAATCTTTTTGTTTAGGTATCTCCTTCATTTGCTTTATATTTAAAAAATATTATTGCAATGGTCACTAAAAATAATAAATGTGTGGCACAAATTGTGGTACATGTTTCTTCCCTCTCAACAGGGAGATTCCGTTTAATGCCTGCTATGTTTGTTCTACTTTTGAGTGTGATTTTGTTTGATGGGAAGCACTACTCCGATCATTCTGACAATTGGAGTTATTAGGAAAGACTTCTTTCTTTTGCTGAGTCCTTGTTTTGATTGTTACCCTTATCACATATATTCATCAATTTCACAGTGGAATAATATATTTGAATCGTGAAATGTTGGTAAATATTTGTTGATTACAGCAGGGTCATCTGGTTGTATGGCCAGAAAGCAGATACTCCATTCAAATTTTTTTAGTGCAGATTGGACACCACTTGCATTTTACTGAATAACAAATGTTAGGAATTTGATAAATATTCTTGTTTTCGCAACCCCTTCAATTGCTTTAAATTTTTAAAAATCTTATTGCAATGGTCACTAAAAATAATCAATGTGCTGCACAAATTGTGGTACATGTTTCTTCTCTCTCAACAGGGGGATTCCGTTTCATGACTGCTATGGTTATTCAAACATCGAGTGTGATTATGTTGGATGGAAATCACCACTCCAAGCGTTCTGACAAATGGAGTTATTAGTAATACTGTTTTCTATTGCTACGTGCTTCCTTTGATTGATACCTTTATCACTTATATTCGTCAATTTCACAGTGGAGTAATTTATTTGATTCGTGAAATGTGTGTAAATGTTTGTTGTTTACAGCAGGGTCATCTGGTTGTATGGCCAGAAAGCAGATTCTCTATTCAATGGTCGTTTGGTGCAGATTGGACACCACATGCACTTTACTGAATAACGAATGTTCAGAATTTGATAAATCTTCTTGTTGAGGTATCTCATTCATTTGCTTTATATTTTTGAAAATATTATTGCATTGGTCACTAAAAATAATAAATGTGCTGCACAAATTGTGGTACATGTTTCTTCCCTCTCAACAGGGAGATTCTGTTTAATGCCTGCTATGTTCGTTCTACATTTGAGTGTGATTTTGTTGGATGGGAGGCACTACTTCAAGCATTCTGACAATTGGAGTTATTAGGAAAGATTTCTTTCTTTTGCTGAGTCCTTGTTTTGATTGTTACCCTCATCACATATATTCATCAATTTCACAGTGGAATAATATATTTGAATAGTGAAATGTGGGTAAATGTTTGTTGATTACAGCAGGGTCATGTGGTTGTATTGCCAGAAAGCAGATTCCCCATTCAATGGTGTTTTGGTGCATGTTTGACACCACATGCACAAATTGTGGTACATGTTTCTTCCCTCTCAACAGGGAGATGGTTTCTCATGACTGCTATGTTTGTTCAAACATCGAGTGTGATTTTGTTGGATGGGAACTACCACTCCAAGCATCCTGAGTATTGGAGTGATTAGGAAAGACCTCTTTCTTTTCCTAGGTGCTTCTTTTGATTGTTACCCTTACATCTTATACTCATCTGTTTCGCAGTGGAGTAATGTATTTGATTCGTGAAATGTGTGTAAATGTTTTTTGTTTAGAGCAGGTTCATCTGGTTGTATGGCCAGAAAGCAGATTCTCCATTCAATGGGTTTTTAGTGCAGATTGGACACCACTTGCATTTTACTGAATAACAAATGTTAGGAATTTGATAAATATTCTTGTTCGCAACCCCTTCAATTGCTTTAAATTTTTAAAAATCTTATTGCAATGGTCACTAAAAATAATCAATGTGCTGCACAAATTGTGGTACATGTTTCTTCTCTCTCAACAGGGAGATTCCGTTTCATGACTGCTATGGTTATTCAAACATCGAGTGTGATTATGTTGGATGGAAATCTCCACTCCAAGCGTTCTGACAAATGGAGTTATTAGTAATACTGTTTTCTTTTGCTAGGTGCTTCCTTTGATTGATACCTTTATCACTTATATTCGTCAATTTCACAGTGGAGTAATGTATTTGATTCGTGAACTGGGGGAAAATGTTTGTTGTTTACAGCAGGGTCATCTGGTTGTATGGCCAGAAAGCAGATTCTCTATTCAATGGTCTTTTGGTGCAGATTGGACACCACATGCACTTTACTGAATAACAAAAGTTCCAAATTTGATAAATCCTTTTGTTGAGGTATCTCCTTCATTTGCTTTATATTTTTAAAAATATTATAGCAATTGTCACTAAAAATAATCAATGTGCTGCACAAATTGTGGTACATGTTTCTTCCCTCTCAACAGGGAGATTCTGTTTAATGCCTGCTATGTTCGTTCTACATTTGAGTGTGATTTTGTTTTATGGGAAGCACTACTTCAAGCATTCTGACAATTGGAGTTATTAGGAAAGATTTCTTTCTTTTGCTGAGTCCTTGTTTTGATTGTTACCCTCACCACATATATTCATCAATTTCACAGTGGAGTAATATATTTGATTAGTCAAATGTGGGTAAATGTTTGTTGATTACAGCAGGGTCTTCTGGTTGTAAGGCCAGAAAGCAGATTCTCTATTCAATGGTCTTTTGGTGCAGATTGGACACCACATGCACTTTACTGAATAACGAATGTTCGGAGTTTGATAAATCTTCTTTATTAGGTATCTCCTTCATTTGCTTTGTATTTTTAAAAATCTTATTCCAATGGTCACTAAAAATAATCAATGTGCTGCCCAAATTGTGGTACATGTTTCTTCCCTCTCAATAGTTAGATTCTGTTTCATGACTGCTATGTTTGTTCTAACATGTAGTGTGATTTTGTTGGATGGGAACTACCACCCCAAGCATGCTGAGTATTGGAGTTATTAGGAAAGAACTCTTTCTTTTCCTAGGTGCTTCTTTTGATTGTTACCCTTATAACTTATATTCATCTGTTTCGCAGTGGAGTAATGTATTTGAATCGTTAAATTTGTTAATGTTTTTTGTTTAGAGCAGGGTCATCTGGTTGTATGGCCAGAAAGGAGATTCTCTATTCAATGGTCTTTTGTTGCAGATTGGACACCACTTGCATTTTACTGAATAACAAATGTTAGGAAATTGATAAATATTCTTGTTTTCGTATCTCCATCAATTGATTTAAATTTTTAAAAATCTTATTGCAATGGTCACTAAAAATAATCAATTTGCTGCACAAATTGTGGTACATGGTTCTTTTCTCTCAACAGGGAGATTCCGTTTCATGACTGCTATGTTTATTCAATCATCGAGTGTGATTATGTTGGATGGAAATCACCACTCCGAGTGTTCTGTCGATTGGAGTTATTAGAAATACTGTTTTCTTTTGCTAGGTGCTTCCTTTGATTGATACCTTTATCCCTTATATTCGTCAATTTCATAGTGGAGTAATGTATTTGATTCGTGAAATGTGGGTAAATGTTTGTTGTTTACAGCAGGGTCATCTGGTTGTATGGCCAGAAAGCGGATTCTCTATTCAATGGTCTTTTGGTGCAGATTGGACACCACATGCACTTTACTAAATAACGAATATTCGGAATTTGATAAATCTTTTTGTTTAGGTATCTCCTTCATTTGCTTTATATTTAAAAAATATTATTGCAATGGTCACTAAAAATAATAAATGTGTGGCACAAATTGTGGTACATGTTTCTTCCCTCTCAACAGGGAGATTCCGTTTAATGCCTGCTATGTTTGTTCTACTTTTGAGTGTGATTTTGTTTGATGGGAAGCACTACTCCGATCATTCTGACAATTGGAGTTATTAGGAAAGACTTTTTTCTTTTGCTGAGTCCTTGTTTTGATTGTTACCCTTATCACATATATTCATCAATTTCACAGTGGAATAATATATTTGAATCGTGAAATGTTGGTAAATATTTGTTGATTACAGCAGGGTCATCTGGTTGTATGGCCAGAAAGCAGATTCTCTTTTCAATGGTCTTTTGGTGCAGATTGGACACCACATGCACTTTACTGAATAACGAATGTTCGGAGTTTGATAAATCTTCTTGATTAGGTATCTCTTTCATTTGCTTTGTATTTTTAAAACTCTTATTGCAATGGTCACTAAAAATAATAAATGTGCTGCACAAATAGTGGTACATGTTTCTTCCCTCTCAAAAGTTAGATTCTGTTTCATGACTGCTATGTTTGTTCAAACATGTAGTGTGATTTTGTTGGATGGGAACTACCACCCCAAGCATGCTGAGTATTTTGAGTTATTAGGAAAGACCTCTTTCTTTTCCTAGGTGCTTCTTTTGATTGTTAGCCTTATAACTTATATTCATCTGTTTCGCAGTGGAGTAATGTATTTGAATTGTTAAATGTGTGTAAATGTTTTTTTGTTTAGGGCAGGGTAATCTCGTTGTATGTCCAGAAAGCAGATTCTCCATTCAATGGGTTTTTAGTGCAGATTGTACACCACTTGCATTTTACTGAATAAGAAATGTTAGGAATTTGATTAATATTCTTGTTTTCGTATCTCCTTCAATTGCTCTAAATTTTTAAAAATCTTATTGCAATGATCAGTGAAAATAATCAATGTGCTGCACAAATTGTGGTACATGTTTCTTCTCTCTCAACAGGGAGATTCCGTTTCATGACTGCTATGTTTATTCAAACATCGAGTGTGATTATGTTGGATGGAAATCACCACACCGAGCGTTCTGACGATTGGAGTTATCAGAAATACTGTTTTCTTCTGCTAGGTGCTTCCTTTGATTGATACCTTTATCACCTATATTCGTTAGTTTCACAGTGGAGTAATGTATTTGATTCGTGAAATGTGGGTACATGTTTGTTGTTTACAGCAGGGTCATCTGGTTGTATGGCCAGAAAGCAGATTCTCTATTCAATGGTCTTTTGGTGCAGATTGTACACCTCATGCACTTTACTGAATAACGAGTGTTCGAAATTTGATAAATCCTCTTGTTGAGGTATCTCCTTCATTTGCTTTATATTTTTAAAAATCTTATTGCAATGGTCACTAAAAATAATAAATGTGCTGCACAAATTGTGGTACATGTTTCTTCCCTCTCAACAGGGAGATTCTGTTTAATGCCTTCTATGTTCGTTCTACATTTGAGTGTGATTTTGTTGGATGGGGAGCAGTACTTCAAGCATTGTGACAATTGGAGTAATTAGGAAAGATTTCTTTCTTTTGCTGAGTCCTTGTTTTGATTGTTACCCTCATCACATATATTCATCAATTTCACAGTGGAATAATATATTTGAATAGTGGAATGTGGGTAAATGTTTGTTGATTACAGCAGGGTCTTCTGGTTGTATGGCCAGAAATCAGATTCTCTATTCAATGGTCTTTTGGTGCAGATTGGACACCACATGCACTTTACTGAATAACGAATGTTCGGAGTTTGATAAATCTTCTTGATTAGGTATCTCCTTCATTTGATTTGCATTTTTAAAAATCTTCTTGCAATGGTCACTAAAAATAATCAATGTGCTGCACAAATTGTGGTACATGTTTCTTCCCTCTCAACCATTAGATTCTGTTTCATGACTGCTATGTTTGTTCAAACATGTAGTGTGATTTTGTTGGATGGGAACTACCACTCCAAGCATCCTGATTATTCGATTTATTAGGAAAGACCTCTTTCTTTTCCTAGGTGCTTCTTTTGATTGTTACCCTTATAACTTATATTCATCTGTTTCGCAGTGGAGTAATGTATTTGAATCGTTAAATGTGTGTAAATATTTTTTGTTTAGAGAAGGGTCATCTTGTTGTATGACCAGAAACAGGTTCTCCATTCAGAGGATTTTTAGTGCAGATTGGACACCACTTGCATTTTACTGAATAACAAATGTTATGAATTTGATAAATATTCTTGTTTTCGTATCTCCTTCAATTGCTTTAAATTTTTAAAAATCTTATTGCAATGATCACTAAAAATAATCAATGTGCTGCACAAATTGTGGTAAATGTTTCTTGTCTCTCAATAGAGAGATTCCGTGTCATGACTGCTATGTTTATTCAAACATCGAGTGTGATTATGTTGGATGGAAATCACCACTCCGAGCGTTCTGACGATTGTAGTTATTGAAATACTGTTTTCTTCTGCTAGGTGCTTCCTTTGATTGATACCTTTATCACCTATATTCGTTAGTTTCACATTGGAGTAATGTATTTGATTCGTGAAATGTGGGTACATGTTTGTTGTTTGCAGCAGGGTCATCTGGTTGTATGGCCAGAAAGTAGATTCTCTATTCAATGGTCTTTTGTGCAGATTGTACACCACATGCACTTTACGGAATAACGAATGTTCGAAATTTGCTAAATCTTCTTGTTTATTTATCTCCTTCATTTGCTTTTTATTTTTACAAATCTTATTGCAATGGTCACTAAAAATAATCAATGTCTGCACAAATTGTGGTACATGTTTCTTCCCTCTCAACACGGAGATTCCGTTTAATGCCTGCTATGTTCATTCTACATTTGAGTGTGATTTTGTTGGATGGGAAGCACTACTTCGAGCATTCTGATAATTGGAGTTATTAGGAAAGACTTCTTTCTTTTGCTGAGTCCTTGTTTTTATTGTTACCCTCATCACATATATTTATCAATTTCTCAGTGGAGTAATATATTTGAATCGTTAAATGTGGGTAAATGTTTCTTGGTTACAGCAGGGTCATCTGGCTGTATGGCCAGAAGGCAGATTCCCCATTCAACCGTCTTTTGGTGCATATTTGACACCACATGCACAAATTGTGGTACATGTTTCTTGCCTCTCAACAGGGAGATTCTGTTTCATGGCTGCTATGTTTGTTCAAAACATGGGGTGTGATTTTGTTGGATGGGAACTACCACTCCAAGCATCCTGAGTATTGGAGTTATTACCAAAGAACTCTTTCTTTTCTTAGGTGCTTCTTTTGATTGTTACCCTTATCACTTATATCCATGTTTCTCAGTGGAGTAATGTATTTGAATCGTTAAATGTTTGTAAATGTTTTTTGTTTAGAGCAGGGTCATCTGGTTGTATGACCAGAAAGCAGATTCTCCATTTAAAGGGTTTTTAGTGCAGATTGGACACCACTTGCATTTTACTGAATAACAAATGTTAGGAATTTTATAAATATTCTTGTTTTCGTATCTCCATCAATTGCTCTAAATTTTTAAATACCTTATTGCAATGGTTACTAAAAATAATCAATGTGCTGCACAAATTGTGGTACATGTTTCTTCTCTCTCAACAGGCAGATTCCGTTTCATGACTGCTATGTTTATTCGAACATCGAGTGTGATTATGTTGGATGGAAATCAACACTCCAAGCTTTCTGACGATTGGAGTTATTAGAAATACTGTTTTCTTTTGCTAGGTGCTTCCTTTGATTGATACCTTTATCACATATATTTGTCAATTTCACAGTGGAGTAATGTATTTGATTCGTGAAATGTGGGTGAATGTTTGTTGTTTACAGCAGGGTCATCTGGTTGTATGGCCAGAAAGCAGATACTCCATTCAAATTTTTTTAGTGCAGATTGGACACCACTTGCATTTTACTGAATAACAAATGTTAGGAATTTGATAAATATTCTTGTTTTCGCAACCCCTTCAATTGCTTTAAATTTTTAAAAATCTTATTGCAATGGTCACTAAAAATAATCAATGTGCTGCACAAATTGTGGTACATGTTTCTTCTCTCTCAACAGGGGGATTCCGTTTCATGACTGCTATGGTTATTCAAACATCGAGTGTGATTATGTTGGATGGAAATCACCACTCCAAGCGTTCTGACAAATGGAGTTATTAGTAATACTGTTTTCTATTGCTACGTGCTTCCTTTGATTGATACCTTTATCACTTATATTCGTCAATTTCACAGTGGAGTAATTTATTTGATTCGTGAAATGTGTGTAAATGTTTGTTGTTTACAGCAGGGTCATCTGGTTGTATTGCCAGAAAGCAGATTCTCTATTCAATGGTCGTTTGGTGCAGATTGGACACCACATGCACTTTACTGAATAACGAATGTTCAGAATTTGATAAATCTTCTTGTTGAGGTATCTCATTCATTTG
Source organism: Schistocerca gregaria (assembly GCF_023897955.1). Taxonomy (NCBI): domain Eukaryota; kingdom Metazoa; phylum Arthropoda; class Insecta; order Orthoptera; family Acrididae; genus Schistocerca; species Schistocerca gregaria. The sequence continues at coordinate 12,264,233 of NW_026061795.1, read as the reverse complement.
CTTTATATTTTTGAAAATATTATTGCATTGGTCACTAAAAATAATAAATGTGCTGCACAAATTGTGGTACATGTTTCTTCCCTCTCAACAGGGAGATTCTGTTTAATGCCTGCTATGTTCGTTCTACATTTGAGTGTGATTTTGTTGGATGGGAGGCACTACTTCAAGCATTCTGACAATTGGAGTTATTAGGAAAGATTTCTTTCTTTTGCTGAGTCCTTGTTTTGATTGTTACCCTCATCACATATATTCATCAATTTCACAGTGGAATAATATATTTGAATAGTGAAATGTGGGTAAATGTTTGTTGATTACAGCAGGGTCATGTGGTTGTATTGCCAGAAAGCAGATTCCCCATTCAATGGTGTTTTGGTGCATGTTTGACACCACATGCACAAATTGTGGTACATGTTTCTTCCCTCTCAACAGGGAGATGGTTTCTCATGACTGCTATGTTTGTTCAAACATCGAGTGTGATTTTGTTGGATGGGAACTACCACTCCAAGCATCCTGAGTATTGGAGTTATTAGGAAAGACCTCTTTCTTTTCCTAGGTGTTTTTTTTTATTGTTAACTTTATAACTTATATTCACGTGTTCACAAAAATAATCAATGTGCTGCACAAATTGTGGTACATGTTCCTTCTCTCTCAACAGGGAGATTCCGTTTCATGACTGCTATGTTTATCCAAACATCGAGTGTGATTATGTTGGATGGAAATCACCACTCCGAGCGTTCTGACGATTGGATTTATTAGAAATACTGTTTTCTTTTGCTAGGTGCTTCCTTTGATTGATACCTTTATCACTTATATTCGTCAATTTCACAGTGGAGTAATGTATTTGATTCATGAAATGTGGGTAAATGTTTGTTGTTTACAGCAGTGTCATCTGGATGTATGGCCAGAAAGCAGATTTTCTATTCAATGGTGTTTTAGTGCAGATTGGACACCACATGCACTTTACTGAATAACGAAAGTTCGGAATTTGATAAATCTTCTTGTTTAGGGATCTCCATCATTTGCTTTGTATTTTTAAAAACCTTATTGCAATGGTCATTAAAAATAATCAATGTGCTGCACAAATTGTGGTACATGTTTCATCCCTCTCAACAGCGAGATTCCGTTTCATGACTGCTATGTTTATTCAAACATCGAGTGTGATTATGTAGGATGGGAATCACCACTCCGAGCGTCTGACAATTGGAGTTATTAGAAATACTGTTTTCTTTTGCTAGGTGCTTCCTTTGATTGATACCTTTATTACTTATACTTTTCAATTTCACAGTGGAGTAATGTATTTTATTCCTGAAATTTGGCTAAATGTTTTTTGTTTACAGCAGGGTCATCTGGTTGTATGGCTAGAAAGCAGATTCTCTATTCAATGGTCTTTTGGTGCAGATTGGACACCACTTGCATTTTACTGAATAACAAATGTTAGGAATTTAATAAATATTCTTGTTTTCGTATCTCCTTCAATTGATTTAAATTTTTTAAATCTTATTGCAATGGTCACTAAAAATAGTCAATGTGATGCACAAATTGTGGAACATGTTTCTTTCCTCTCAACAGGGAGATTCCATTTAATGCCTGCTATGTTTGGTCTACTTTTGAGTGTGATTTTGCTGGATGGGAAGCACTACTCCGAGCATTCTGACAATTGGAGTTATTAGGAAAGACTTCTTTCTAAGGCTGAGTCGTTGTTTTGATTGTTACCCTCATCACATATATTCATCAATTTCACAGTGGAATAATATATTTGAATCGTGAAATGTGGGTAAATGTTTGTTGATTACAGCAGGGTCATCTGGTTGTATTGCCAGAAAGCAGATTCCCCATGCAATGGTCTTTTGGTGCATGTTTGACACAACATGCACAAATTGTGGTACATGTTTCTTCCCTCTCAACAGGGAGATTCTGTTTCATGACTGCTATGTTTGTTCAAACATCGAGTGTGATTTTGTTGGATGGGAACTACCACTCCAAGTGTCCTGAGTTTTGGAGTTATTAGGAAAGACCTGTTTCTTTTCCTAGGTGCTTCTTTTGATTGTTACCCTTATAACTTATATTCATCTGTTTCGCAGTGGAGTAATGTATTTGAATTGTTAAATGTGAGTAAATGTTTTTTGTTTAGAGCAGGGTCATCTGGTTGTATGACCAGCAAGCAAATTCTTCATTCAATGAGTTTTTAGTGCAGATTGGACGCCACTTGCATTTTACTGAATAACAAATGTTAGTAATTTGATAAATATTCTTGTTTTCGTATCTCCTTCAATTGCTTTAAATTTTTAAAAATCTTATTGCAATGGTCACTAAAAATAATCAATGTGCTGCACAAATTGTGGTACATGGTTCATCTCTCTCAACAGGGAGATTCTGTTTCATGACTGCTATGTTTATTCAAACATCGAGTGTGATTATGTTGGGTGGAAATCACCACTCCGAGCGTTCTGACGATTGGAGTTATTAGAAATACTGTTTTCTTTTGCTAGGTGCTTCCTTTGATTCCTTCATCACTTATATTTGTCAATTTCACAGTGGAGTAATGTAATTGATTCGTGAAATGTGGGTAAATGTTTGTTGTTTACAGCAGGGACATCTGGTTTTATGGCCAGAAATCAGATTCCCCATTCAATAGTTTTTTTGTGCATATTTGACACCACATGCACTTTACTGAATAACGAATGTTTGGATTTTGATATATTTTTTTTTTAGGTATTTCCTTCATTTACTTTATATTTTTAAAAATCTAATTGCAATGGTCTCCAAAAATTATCAATGTGCTGCACAAATTGTGGTACATGTTTCTTCCCTCTCAATAGGGAGATTTCTTTTCATGACTACGTTTGTTCTACCATCGAGTGTGATTTTGTTTGATGGGAACCACCACTCCGAGCATCTGACCATTCGACTTATTAGGAAAGACTTCATTGTTTTCCTAGGTGCTACCTTTGATTGATACTTTTATTACATATATTCAACATTTTCACAGTGGGATAATTTTTTTGAATGGTGAAATGTTTGTAAATGTTCGTTGTTTACAGTTGGGTCATCTGATTGTATGGGCAGAAAGCAGATTCTCCATTCAATGGGTTGTTAGTTCAGATTGGACACCACTTGCAATTTACTGAATAACAAATGTTTGGAATTTGATAAATATTGTTGTTGTCTTATCTCCTTCAATTGCTTTAAATTTTTAAAAATTGTATTGCAATGGTCACTAAAAATAATCAAAGTGCCGTACAACTTGTACATGTTTCTTCTCTCTAAACAGGGAGATTCCGTTTCATGACAGCTATGTTTATTCAAACATTGAGAGTGATTATGTAGGATGGAAATCACCACTCCGAGTGTCTGACAATTGGAGTTATTAGAAATACTGTTTTCTTTTGCTAGGTGCTTCCTTTGATTGATACCTTTATCACTTATATTCGTCAATTTCACAGTGGAGTAATGTATTTGATTCGTGATATGTGGGTAAGTGTTTGTTGTTTACAACAGGATCATCTGGTTGTATGGCCAGAAAGCAGATTCACCATTCAATGGTCTTTTGGTGCATATATGACCCCACATGCACTTTACTGAGTAACGAATGTTCGGAATTTGATAAAGCTTGTTGTTTAGGTATCTCCTTGATTTGCTTTGCATTTTTAAAAATCTTATTGCAATGGTCACTAAAAATAATAAATGTGCTGCACAAATTGTGGTACATGTTTCTTCTCTCTCAACAGGCAGATTCCGTTTCATGACTGCTATGTTTATTCGAACATCGAGTGTGATTATGTTGGATGGAAATCACCACTCCGAGCGTTCTGACGATTGGATTTATTAGAAATACTGTTTTCTTTTGCTAGGTGCTACCTTTGATTGATACTTTTATTACATATATTCAACATTTTCACAGTGGGATAATTTTTTTGAATGGTGAAATGTTTGTAAAAATTCGTTGTTTACAGCAGGGTCATCTGGTTGTATGGCTAGAAAGCAGATTCTCTATTCAATTGTGTTTTGGTGCAGATTCTACACCACATGCAATTTACTGAATAATGAATGTTCGAAATTTGATAAATCTTCTCGTTTAGGGATCTCCTTCATTTGCTTTTTATTTTTAAAAATCTTATTGCAATGGTCACTAAAAATAATCAATGTGCTGCACAAATTAAGGTACATGTTTCTTCTCTCTCAACAGGGAGATTCCATTTCACGACTGCTATGTTTATTCAAACATCGAGTGTGATTTTGTTGGATAGGCACCGCCACTCCGAGCATCCTGAGTATTAGAAATACTGTTTCCTTTTGCTGGGTGCTTCCTTTGATTGATACTTTATCACTTATATTCGTGAAATGTGGGTAAATGTTTGTTGTTTACAGCAGAGTCATGTGGTTGTATGGCCAGAAAGCATATTCCCCATTCAATCGTCTTTTGCTGCATATTTGACACCACATGCACTTTACTGAATAAGGAATGTTCGGAATTTGATATATCTTCGTTTTTAGGTATCTCCTTCATTTACTTTGTATTTTTATTAATCTAATTGCGATGGGCACTAAAAATAATCAATGTGTTGCACAAATTGTGGTACATGATTCTTCTCTCTCAACAGGGAGATTCCCTATCACGACTGCTATATTTATTCAAACATCGAGTCTGATTTTGTTGGATGGGCACTGCCACACCGAGCATCCTGAGTATTAGAAATACTGTTTTCTTATGCTGGGTGCTTTCTTTGATTGATACCTTATCACTTATATTCGTCAATTTCACAGTGGAGCTATGTATTTGATTCGTGAAATGTGGGTAAATGTTTGTTGTTAACAGCAGGGTCATGTGGTTGTATTGCCAGAAAGCAGATTCCCCATTCAATGGTGTTTTGGTGCATGTTTGACACCACATGCACAAATTGTGGTACATCTTTCTTCCCTCTCAACAGGGAGATGCTTTTTCATGACTGCTATGTTTGTTCAAACATCAAGTGTGATTTTGTTGGATGGGAACTACCACTCCAAGCATCCTGAGTATTGGAGTTATTAGGAAAGACCTCTTTCTTTCCTAGGTGCTTCTTTTGATTGTTACCCTCATAACTTATATTCATCTGTTTTGCAGACGAGTAATGTATTTGAATTGTTAAATGTGTGTAAATGTTTTTTGTTTAGAGCAGGGTCATCTGGTTGTATGACCAGAAAGCAGATTCCCCATTCAGTCGTCTTTTGGTGCATATTTGACACCACACGCACATTACTGAATAACAAATGTTAATAATTTGATAAATATTCTTGTTTTCGTATCTCCTTTAATTGCTTTAAATTTTTAAAAATCTTATTGCAATGGTCACTAAACATAATCAATGTGCTGCACGAATTGTGGTACATGGTTCATCTCTCTCAACAGGGAGATTCCGTTTCATGACTGCTATGTTTATTCAAACATCGAGTGTGATTATGTTGGATGGAAATCACCACTCCGAGCGTTCTGACGATTGGAGTTATTAGAAATACAGTTTTCTTTTGCTAGGTGCTTCCTTTGATTGACACCTTTATCACTTAAATTCGTCAATTTCACAGTGGAATAATGTATTTGAATCGTGAAATGTGGGTAAATGTTTGTTGTTTACAGCATTGTCATCTGGTTGTATGGCCAGAAAGCAGATTCTCTATTCAATGGTCTTTTGATGCTGATTGGTCACCAGACGCACTTTACGGAATAACTAATGTTCGGAATTTGATAAATCTTCTTTTTTACGTATCGCCTTCATTTGCTTTATATTTTTAAAAATATTATTGCAATGGTCACTAAAAATAATAAATGTGCTGCACAAATTGTGGAACATGTTTCTTCCCTCTCAACAGGGAGATTCCGTTTAATGCCTGCTATGTTTGTTCTACTTTTGAGTGTGATTTTGTTGGATGGGAAGCACTACTCGGAGCATTCTGACAATTGGAGTTATTAGGAAATACTTCTTTCTGAGGCTGAATCCTTGTTTTGGTTATTACCCTCATCACATATATTCATCAATTTCACAGTGGAATAATATATTTGAATCGTGAAATGTGGGTAAATGTTCGTTGATTACAGCCGGGTCATCTGGTTGTATTGCCAGAAAGCAGATTCCCCATTCAATCGTCTTTTGGTGCATATTTGACACCACATGCACTTTACTGATTAACGAATGTTCGGAATTTAATAAATCTTCTTGTTTAGGGATCTCCTTCATTTGCATTGTATTTTTAAAAATCTTATTGCAATGGTCACTAAAAATAATCAATGTGCTGCACAAATTGTGGTAAATGTTTGTTGCCTCTCAACCGACAGATTCTGTTTCATGACTACTATGTTTGTTCAAACATCGAGTGTGATTTTGTTGGATGGGAACTACCACTCCAAGCATCCTGAGTATTGGCATTATTAGGAAAGACCTCTTTCTTTTCCTACGTGCTTCTTTTGATTGTTACCCTTATAACTTATATTCATCTGTTTCGCAGTGGAGTAATGTATTTGAATTGTTAAATGTGTGTAAATGTTTTTTGTTTAGAGCATTGTCATCTGGTTGTATGACCAGCAAGCAGATTCTCCATTCAATGGGTTTTTAGTGCTGATTGGATACCACTTGACTTTTACTGAATAACAAATGTTAGGAGTTTGATAAATATTCTTGTCTTTGAGTCTTCTTCAATTGATTAAAATTTTTAAAAATCTGATTGCAATGGTCACTAAAAATAATCAATGTGCTGCACAAATTGTGGTACATGTTTCTTCTCTCTCAACAGGGAGATTCCGTTTGATGACTGCTATGTTGGTTCTACTTTTGAGTGTGATTTTGTTTTAGGGGAAGCACTACTCTGAGCATTCTGACAATTGGAGTTATTAGGAAAGACTTCTTTCTTTTGCTGAGTCCTTGTTTTGATTGTTACCCTCATCACATATATTCATCAATTTCACAGTGGAATAATATATTTGAATTGTGAAATGTGGGTAAATGTTTGTTGATTACAGCAGGGTCATCTGGTTATATTGCCAAAAAGCAGATTCCACACTCAATGGTGTTTTGTGGCATGTTTGACACCACATGCACAAATTGTGGTACATGTTTCTTCTCTCTCAACAGGGAGATTCAGTTTCATGCCTGCTATGTTTATTCAAACATCGAGTGTGATTTTGTTGGATGGGAACCACCACTCCGAGTATCTGACCATTCGACTTATTAGGAAGGACTTCATTGTTTTGCTAGGTACTTCCTTTGATTGATACCTTTATCACTTATATACGTCAATTTCACAGTGGAGTAATGTATTTGATTCGTGAAATGTGGGTAAATGTTTGTTGTTTACAGCAGGGTCATCTGGTTGTATGGCCAGAAAGCAGATTCTCTATTCAATGGTCTTTTGGTGCAGATTGGACACCACATGCACTTTAGTGAATAACGAATGTTCGGAATTTGATAAATCTTCTTGTTTACATATCTCCTTCATTTGCTTTATATTTTTAAAAATATTATTGCAATGGTCACTAAAAATAATCAATGTGCTGCACAGATTGTGGAACATGTGTCTTTCATCTCAACAGGGAGATTCCGTTTAATGCCTGCTATGTTTGTTCTACTATTGAGTGTATTTTGCTGGATGGGAAGCACTAATCCGAGCATTCTGACAATTGGAGTTATTACGATAGACTTCATTGTTTTGCTGAGTCCTTGTTATGATTGTTACCCTCATCACATATATTCATCAATTTCACAGTGGAATAATATATTTGAATCGTGAAACGTGGGTAAATGTTTGTTGATTACAGCAGGGTCATCTGGTTGTATTGCCAGAAAACAGATTCCACATTCAATCGTCTTTTGGTGCATATTTGACACCAAATGCACTTTACTGAATAAGGAATGTTCAGAATTTGATATATCTTCGTTTTTAGGTATCTCCTTCATGTACTTTATATTTATAATAATCTAATTGCTATGGTCACTAAAAATAATAAATGTGCTGCACAAATTGGGGTACATGTTTCTTCCCTCTCAATAGGGAGATTTCGTTTCATGGCTATGTTTGTTCTACCATCAAGTGTGATTTTGTTGGATGGGAACCACCACTCCGAGCATCTGACCATTCGACTTATTAGGAAAGACTTCATTGTTTTGCAAGGTGATTCCTTTGATTTAAACTTTTATTACATATGTTCAAGAATTTCACAATGGAGTAATTTATTTGAATGGTGAATGTGGGTAAATGTTCGTTGTTTTAGCAGGGTCATCTGGTTGCATGGCCAGAAAGCAGATTCTCTATTCAAAATTTTTTTCGTGCAGATTGGACTCCACATGCACTTTACTGAATAACGAATGTTCGGAATTTGATAAATCTTCTTGTTTAGGTATCTCCTTCATTTTCTTTGTATTTTTAAAAATCTTATTGCAATGGTCACTAAAAATAATCAATGTGCTGCAGAAATTGTGGTACAGTTTTCTTCTCTCTCAACAGGGAGATTGCGTTTCATTACTGCTATGTATATTCAAACATCGAGTGTGATTTTGTTGGATGGGAACTACCACTCCAAGCATCCTGAGAATTGGAGTTATTAGAAATACTGTTTTCTTTTGCTAGGTGCTTCCTTTGATTGATAACTTTATAACTTATATTCGTCAATTTCACAGTGGAGTAATCTATTTGATTCGTGAAATGTGGGTAAATGTTTGTTGTTTACAGCAGGGTCATCTGGTTGTATGGCCAGAAAGCAGATTCACTATTCAATGGTCTTTTGGTGCAGATTGGACTCCACATGCACTTTACTGAATAACGAATGTTCGGAATTTGATAAATCTTCTTGTTTAGGTATCTCCTTCATTTGCTTTTTATTTTTAAAAATATTATTGCAATGGTCACTAAAAATAATCAATGTGCTGCACAAATTGTGGAACTTGTTTCTTCCCTCTTTAACAGGGAGATTCCGTTTAATGCCTGCTATGTTTGTTCTACTTTTGAGTGTGATTTTGTTAAATGGGAAGCACTACTCTGAGCATTCTGACAAATGGAGTTATTAGGAAAGACTTCTTTCTTTTGATGAGTCCTTGTTTTGATTGTTACCCTCATCACTTATATTCATCAATTTCACAGTGGAATAATATATTTGAATCGTGAAATGTGGGTAAATGTTTGTTGATTACAGCAGGGTCATCTGGTTGTATGGCCAAAAAGCAGATTCCCCATTCACTCGTCTTTTGGTACATATTTGACACCACATGCACAAATTGTGGTACATGTTTCTTGCCTCTCAACAGGGAGATTCTTTTTCATGACTGCTATGTTTGTTCAAACATCGAGTGTGATTTTGGTGGATGGGAACTACCACTCCAAGCATCCTGAGTATTGGAGTTATTAGGAGAGACCTCTTTCTTTTCCTAGGTGCTTCTTTTGATTGTTACCATTATAACTTTTATTCATCTGTTTCGCAGTGGAGTAATGTATTTGAATCGTTAAATGTGTGTAAATGTTTTTTATTTAGAGCAGGGTCAATTGGTTTTATGACCAGAAAGCAGATTCTCCATTCAATGGGTTTTTAGTGCAGATTGGACACCACTTGCATTTTACTGAATAACAAAAGTTAGGAATTTGATAAATATTCTTGTCTTCGTGTCTTCTTCAATCGATTTAAATTTTTAACGATCTGATTGCAATGGTCACTAAAAATATTCAATGTGCTGCACAAATTGTAGTACATGTTTCTTCTCTCTCAACAGGGAGATTCCGTTTCATGACTGCTATGTTTATTCAAACATCGAGTGTGATTTTGTTGGATGGGAACCGCCACACCGAGCATCCTGAGTATTAGAAATACTGTTTTCTTTTGCTGGGTGCTTCCTTTGATTGATACCTTTATCACTTATATTCGTCAATTTCACAGTGGAGTTATCTATTTGATTCGTGAAATGTGGGTAAATGTTTGTTGTTTACAGCAGGGTCATGTGGTTGTATGGCCAGAAAGCAGATCCTCTCTTCAATGGTCTTTTGGTGCAGATTGGACACCACATGCAGTTTACTGAATAACGAATGTTCGGAATTTGATAAATCTTCTTGTTTAGGTATCTCTTTCATTTGCTTTATATTTTTAAAAATATTATTGCAATTGTCACTAAAAATAATAAATGTGCTGCACAATTTGTGGAACATATTTCTTCCCTCTGAACAGGGAGATTCCGTTTAATGCCTGCTATGTTTGTTCTACTTTTGAGTGTGATTTTGTTGGATGGGAAGCACTACTCCGAGCATTCTGACTATTGGAGTTATTAGGAAAGACTTCTTTCTTTTGATGAGTCCTTGTTTTGATTGTTACCCTCATCACATATATTCATCAATTTCACAGTGGAATAATATATTTGAATTGTGAAATGTGGGTAAATGTTTGTTGATTACAGCAGGGTCATCTGGTTATATTGCCAAAAAGCAGATTCCCCACTCAATGGTGTTTTGTGGCATGTTTGACACCACATGCACAAATTGTGGTACATGTTTCTTCTCTCTCAACAGGGAGATTCAGTTTCATGACTGCTATGTTTATTCAAACATCGAGTGTGATTTTGTTGGATGGGAACCACCACTCCGAGTATCTGACCATTCGACTTATTAGGAAGGACTTCATTGTTTTGCTAGGTACTTCCTTTGATTGATACCTTTATCACTTATATTCGTCAGTTTCACAGTGGAGTAATGTATTTGATTCGTGAAATGTGGGTAAATGTTTGTTGTTTACAGCAGGGTCATCTGGTTGTATGGCCAGAGAGCAGATTCTCTATTCAATGGTCTTTTGGTGCAGATTGGACACCACATGCACTTTAGTGAATAACGAATGTTCGGAATTTCATAAATCTTCTTGTTTTCATATCTCCTTCATTTGCTTTATATTTTTAAAAATATTATTGCAATGGTCACTAAAAATAATCAATGTGCTGCACAGATTGTGGAACATGTTTCTTTCATCTCAACAGGGAGATTCGGTTTAATGCCTGCTATGTTTGTTCCACTATTGAGTGTATTTTGCTGGATGGGAAGCACTAATCCGAGCATTCTGACAATTGGAGTTATTACGATAGACTTCATTGTTTTGCTGAGTCCTTGTTATGATTGTTACCCTCATCACATATATTCATCAATTTCACAGTGGAATAATATATTTGAATCATGATATGTGGGAAATGTTTGTTGATTACAGCAGGGTTATCTGGTTGGATGGCCAAAAAGCAGATTCCCCATTCACTCGTCTTTTGGTGCATATTTGACACCACATGCACAAATTGTGATACATGTTTTTTGCCTCTCAACAGGGAGATTCTGTTTCATGACTGCTATGTTTGTTCAAACATCGAGTGTGATTTTGTTGGATGAGTACTACTAGTAGAAGCATCCTGAGTATTGGAGTAATTAGGAGAGACCTCTTTCTATTCCTAGGTGCTTTTTTTGATTGTTACCCTTGTAACTTATATTCATCTGTTTCACAGTGGGGTAATGTATTTGAATCGTTAAATGTGGGTAAATGTTTTTTGTTTGGAGCAGGGTCATCTGGTTGTATGACCAGAAATCAGATTCTCCATTCAATGGGATTTTAGTGCAGATTGGACACCACTTGCATTTTACTGAATAACAAATGTTAGGCATTTGATAAATATTCTTGTTTTCGTATCTCCTTTAATTGCTTTAAATTTTTAAAAATCTTATTGCAATGGTCACTAAAAATTATCAGTATGCTGCACGAATTGTGGTACATGGTTCATCTCTCTCAACAGGGAGATTCCGTTTCATGACTGCTATGTTTATTCAAACATCGAGTGTGATTTTGTTGGATGGGAACTACCACTCCAAGCATCCTGAGTATTGGAGTTATTAGGAAAGACCTCTTTCTTTTCCTAGGTGCTTCTTTTGATTGTTACCCTTATAACTTATATTCATATGTTTCCCAGTGGAGTAATGTATTTGAATTGTTAAATGTGTGTAAATGTTTTTTGTTTAGAGCATTGTCATCTGGTTGTATGACCAGCAAGCAGATTCTCCATTCAATGGGTTTTAAGTGCAGATTGGACACCACTTGACTTTTACTGAATAACAAATGTTAGGAATTTGATAAATATTCTTGTCTTCATGTCTCCTTCAATTGATTTAAATTTTTTAAAATCTGATTGCAATGGTCACTAAAAATAATCAATGTGCTGCACAAATTGTGGTACATGGTCCATCTCTCTCAACTGGGAGGTTCCGTTTCATGACTGCTATGTTTATTCAAACATCGAGTGTGATTATGTTGGATGGAAATCACCGCTCCAAGCATCCAGAGTATTGGAGTTATTGGGAAAGACCTCTTTCTTTTCCTAGGTGCTTCTTTTGATTGTTACCCTTATAACTTATATTCATCTGTTTCGCGGTGGAGTAATGTATTTGAATCGTTAAATGTGTGTAAATGTTTTTTGTTAGAGCAGGGTCATCTGGTTGTATTACCAGAAAGCAGATTCTCGATTCAATGTGTTTTTAGTGCAGATTGGACACCACTTGCATTTTACTGAATAACAAATGTTAGGAATTTGATAAATATTCTTGTTTTCGTGTCTCCTTCAACTGATTTAAATTTTTAAAAATCTGATTGCAATGGTCACTAAAAGTAATCAATGTGCTGCACAAATTGTGGTACATGTTTCATCTCTCTCAACAGGGAGATTCTTTTTCACGACTGCTATGGTTATTCAAACATCGAGTGTAATTATGTAGGATGGAAATCACCACCCCGAGCGTCTGACAATTGGAGTTATTAGAAATACTGTTTTCTTTTGGTAGGTGCTTCCTTTGATTGATACCCTTATCACTTATATTCGTCAATTTCACAGTGGAGTAATGAATTTGATTCGTGAAAAGTGGGTAAATGTTTGTTGTTTACAGCATGGTCATCTGGTTGTATGGCCAGAAAGCAGATTCTCTATTCAATGGTCTTTTGGTGCAGATTGGACACCACATGCACTTTACTGAATAACGAATGTTCGGAATTTGATAAATCTTCTTGTTTAGGTATCCCCTTCATTTGCTTTTTATTTTTAAAAATATTATTGCAATGGTCACTAAAAATAATAAATGTGCTGCACAAATTGTGGTACATGTTTCTTCCCTCTCAACAGGGAGATTCCGTTTGATGCCTGCTGTGTTTGTTCTACTTTTGAGTGTGATTTTGTTGGATAGGAAGCACGACTTCTAGCATTCTGATAATTGGAGTTATTAGAAATACTGTTTTCTTTTGCTAGGTTCTTCCTTTGATTGATACCTTTATCACTTATATTCGTCTATTCACCACATGCACTTTACTGAATAACGAATGTTCGGAATTTGATAAATCTTCTTGTTTAGGTATCTCCTTCATTTGCTTTATATTTTTAAAAATCTTATTGCAATGCTCACTAAAAATAATCAATGTGCTGCACAAATAGTGGAACATGTTTCTTCCCTCTCAACAGGGAGATTCCGATTAATGCCTGCTATGTTTGTTCTACTTTTGAGTGTGATTTTTTTCAATGGGAGGCACTACTCCGAGCATTCTGACAATTGGAGTTATTAGGAAAGACTTCTTTCTTTTGATGAGTCCTTGTTTTGATTGTTACTCTCATCACATATATTCATCAATTTCACAGTGGAATAATATATTTGAATGGTGAAATGTGGGTAAATGTTTGTTGATTACAGCAGGGTCATCTGCTTGTATTGCCAGAAAGCAAATTCCCCATTCAATGGTCTTTTGGTGCATGTTTGACACCACATTCACAAATTGTGGTACATGTTTCTTCCCTCTCAACAGGGAGATTCTGTTTCATGACTGCTATGTTTGTTCAAACATCGAGTGTGATTTTGTTGGATGGGAACGACCAATTCAAGCATCCTGAGTATTGGATTTATTAGGAAATACCTCTTTCTTTTCCTAGGTGCTTCTTTTGATTGTTACCCTTATAACTTATATTCATCTGTTTCGCAGTGGTGTAATGTATTTGAATTGTTAAATGTGTGTAAATGTTTTTTGTTTAGAGCAGGGTCATCTGGTTGTATTACCAGAAAGCAGATTCTCCATTAAATGTGTTTTTAGTGCAGATTGGACACCACTTGCATTTTACTGAATAACAAATGTTAGGAATTTGATAAATATTCTTGTCTTCGTGTCTCCTTCAAATGATTTAAATTTTTAAAAATCTGATTGCAATGGTCACTAAAAATAATCAATGTGTTGCACAAATTGTGGTACATGTTTCTTCTCTCTCAACAGGGAGATTCCGTTTCATGACTGCTATGTTTATTCAAACATCGAGTGTGATTATGTTGGATGGAAATCACCACTCCGGGCGTTCTGTGGATTGGAGTTATTAGAAATCCTGTTTTCTTTTGCTAGGTGCTTCCTTTGATACCTTTATCACTTATAGTTGTCAATTTCACAGTGGTACATGTTTTTTCCCTCTCAACAGGGAGATACTGTTTCATGACTGCTATGTTTGTTCAAACATCGAGTGTGATTTTGTTGGATGGGAACGACCAATCCAAGCATCCTGAGTATTGGAGTTATTAGGAAAGACCTCTTTCTTTTCCAAGGTGCTTCTTTTGATTGTTACCCTTATAACTTATATTCATCTGTTTCGCAGTGGAGTAATGTATTTGAATTGTTAAATGTGTGTAAATGTTTTTTGTTTAGAGCAATATCATCTGGTTGTATGACCAGCAAGCAGATTCTCCATTCAATTGGTTTTTAATGCAGATTGGACACCACTTGACTTTTACTGAATAATAAATGTTAGGAATTTGATAAATATTCTTGTTTTCGTATCTCCTTCAATTGCTTTAAATTTTTAAAAATCGTATTGCAATAGTCACTAAAAATAATCAATGTGCTGCACAAATTGTGGTACATGTTTCTTCCCTTTCAACACGGAGATTCCGTTTAGTGCCTGCTATGTTTGTTCTACTATTGAGTGTGATTTTGTTGGATGGGAAGCACTACTCCGAGCATTCTTACAATTGTAGTTATTAGGAAAGACTTCTTTCTTTTGCTGGGTCCTTGTTTTGATTCTTACCCTCATCACATATATTCATCAATTTCACAGTGGAATAATAAATTTGAATCGTGAAATGTGGGTAAATGTTTGTTGATTACAGCAGGGTCATCTGGTTGTATGGCCAGAAAGCAGATTCCCCATTCAATCGTCTTTTGGTGCATATTTGACACCACATGCACTTTACTGAATAAGGAATGTTCGGAATTTGATATATCTTCGTTTTTAGGTATCTCCTTCATTTACTTTATATTTTTAATAACCTAATTGCAATGGTCACTAAAAATAATCAATGTGCTGCACAAATTGTGGTACATGTTTCTTCCCTCTCAATAGGGAGACTTCGTTTCATGACAATGTTTGTTCTACCATCAAGTGTGATTTTGTTGGATGGGAACCACCACTCCAAGCATCTGACCATTAGACTTATTAGGAAAGACTTCATTGTTTTGCTAGGTGCTACCTTTGATTGATACTTTTATTACATATATTCAAGAATTTCAAAATATAGTAATTTATTTGAATGGTGAAATGTGGGTAAATGTTCGTTGTTTACAGCAGGGTCATCTGGATGTATGGCCAGAAAGCAGATTCTCTATTCAAAAGTGTTTTGGTGCTGATTGGACACCACATGCACTTTACTGAATGACGAATGTTCGGAATTTAATAAATCTTCTTGTTTAGGTATCTCTTTCATTTGCTTTTTATTTTTAAAAATATTATTGCAATGGTCACTAAAAATAATCAATGTGCTGCACAAATTGTGGTACATGTTTCTTCCCATCTCAATAGGGAGATTCTGTTTCGTGACTGCTATGTTTGTTCAAAAATGGGGTGTGATTTTGTTGGATGGGTACTACCACTCCAAGCATCCTGAGTATTGGAGTTATTATTAAAGACCTCTTTTTTTCCTAGGTGCTTCTTTTGATTGTTACCCTTATAACTTATATTCATCTGCTTCGCAGTGGAGTTATGTATTTGAATCGTTCAATGTGTGTAAATGTTTTTTGTTTAGAGCAGGGTCATCTGGTTGTATGACCAAAAAGCAGATTCTCCATTCAATGGGTATTTAGTGCAGATTGGACACCTCTTGCATTTTACTGAATAACAAATGTTATTAATTTGATAAATATTCTTGTTTTCGTATCTCCTTCAATTGATTTAAATTTTAAAAATCTTATTGCAATGGTCACTAAAAATAAACAATGTGGTGCACAAATTGTGGTACACGTTTCTTCTCTCTCAACAGGGAGATTCCGTTTCACGACTGCTATGTTTATTCAAACATCGAGTGTGATTTTGTTGGATGGGAACCGCCACTCCGAGTATCCTGAGTATTAGAAATACTGTTTTCTTTTGCTGGGTGCTTCCTTTGATTGATACCTTTATCACTTATATTTGTCAATTTCACAGAGGAATAATGTATTTGATTCGTGAAATGTGGTTAAATGTTTGTTGTTTACAGCAGGGTCATCTGGTTGTATGATCAGAAAGCAGATTCTCTATTCCATGGTGTTTATGTGCACATTGGACACCACATGAACTTTACTGAATAACGAAAGTTCGAAATTTGATAAATTTTCATGTTTTTGTGTCTCCTTCAATTGCTTTAAATTTTTCAAAATGTTATTGCAATGGCCTCTAAAAAGCATCAATGTGCTGCACAAATTGTGGTACATGTTTCTTCTCTCTCAACAGGGAGATCCCGTTTCATGACTGCTATGTTTATTCAAACATCGAGTGTGATTATGTTTGATGGAAATCGTTACTCCGTGCGTTCTGACGATTGGAGTTATTAGAAATACTGTTTTCTTTTGCTAGGTGCTTCCTTTGATTGATACCTTTATAACTTATATTCGTCAATTTCACAGTGGAGTAATGTATTTGAGTAGTGAAATGTGGGTAAATGTTTGTTGTTTACAGCAGGGTCATCTGGTTGTATGACCAGAAATCAGATTCTCTATTCAATGGTCTTTTGGTGCAGATTGGACACCACATGCACTTTACTGAATAACGAATGTTCGGAATTTGATAAATCTTCTTGTTTAGGTATCTCCTTCATTTGCCTTATATTTTTAAAAATATTATTGTAATGGTCACTAAAAATAATAAATGTGCTGCACAAATTGTGGTAGATGTTTCTTCCCTCTCAACAGGGAGATTCCGTTTAATGCCTGGTATGTTTGTTCTACTTTTGAGTGTGATTTTGTTGGATGGGAATCACTACTCCGAGCATTCTGACAATTGGAGTTATTAGAGATACTGTTTTCTTTTGCTAGGTGCTTCCTTTGATTGATACCTTTATAACTTATATTCGTCAATTTCACAGTGGAGTAATGTATTTGAATAGTGAAATGTGGGTAAATGTTTGTTGTTTGCAGCAGGGTCATCTGGTTGTATGACCAGAAAGCAGATTCTCTATTCAATGGTCTTTTGGTGCAGAATGGACACCACATGCACTTTACTGAATAACGAATGTTCGGAATTTGTGATATCTTCGTTTTTAGGTATTTAGTTCATTTACTTAATATTTTTAAAAATCTAATTGCAATGGTCACTAAAAATAATCAATGTGCTGCACAAATTGTGGGACATATTTATTCCCTCTCAGCAGGGAGGTTCTGTTTCATGACTGCTATGTTTATTCAAACGTCGAGTGTGATTTTGTTGGATGCAACTACCACTCCAAGCATCCTGAGTATTGGAGTTATTAGGAAAGACCTCTTTCTTTTCCTAGGTGCTTCTTTTGATTCTTACCCTTATAACTTATATTCATCTTTTTCACAGTGGTGTAATCTATTTGAATTGTTAAATGTGTATAAATGTTTTTTGTTTAGAGCAGGGTCATCTGGTTGTATGACCAGAAAGCAGATTCTCAATTCAAAGGGTTTTTAGTGCAGATTGGACAACACTTGCATTATACTGAATAACAAATGTTCGGAATTTGATAAATATTCTTGTTTTCGTATCTCCTTCAGTTGCTTTAAATTTTAAAAATCTTATAACAATGGTCACTAAATATAATCAATGTACTGTACAATTTGTGGAACATGTTTCTTCTCTCTCAACAGGGAGATTGCTTTTCATGACTGCTATGTTTATTCAAACATCGAGTGTGATTATGTTGGATGGGAACCACCACTCCGAGCATCCTGAGTATTAGAGTTATTAGCAAAGACTTCTTTCTTTTGCTGGGTGCTTCTTTTAATTCTTACCCTTATCACATATATTCATCAAATTCACTGTGGAGTATTATATTTGAATCGTGAAATGTGGTTATGTTTTTTTTGTTTACAGTAGGTTCATCTGGTTATATGGCCAGAAAGCAGATTCTGCATTCAATCGATTTTTCTTGCAGATTGGACACCACATGCACCTTACTGAACACCGGGTGTTCAGAATCTGATAGATCTTCATGTTTTGGTATCTCCTTCATTTGCTTTATATTTTTAAAAATGTTATTCCAATGGTCCCAAAAAGTAATCAATGTGCTGCACAAATTGTAGGACATAGTTATTCCCTCTCAGCAGGAAGATTCCGTTTCATGACTGCTATGGTTGTTCTACAATCGAGTGTGATTTTGTGGGTTAGGAACCACCACTCCGAGCATCCTGAGTATTATAGTTTATTAGGAAAGACTTCATTGTTTTGCTAGGTGCTTGTTTTGATTGTTACCCTTATCACATATATTCGTCAATTTCACAGTGGAATAATGTATTTGAAACCTGATATGTGGTTATGTGTTTTTTGTTTACAGCAGGGTTATCTGGTTGTATGGTCAGAAAGCAGATTCTCCATTCAATCGGTTTTGTTGGAGATTGGACACCACATGCACCTTACTGAACACCGGATGTTCAGAATTTGATAAATCTTCTTGTTTATATATCTCCTTCATTTGCTTTATATTTTTAAAAATATTTTTGCAATGGTCACTAAAAATAATAAATGTGCTGCACAAATTGTGGTACATGTTTCTTCCCTTTCAACAGGGAGATTCCGTTTAATGCCTGCTATCTTTGTTCCACTTTTGAGTGTGATTTTGCTGGATGGGAAGCACTACTCCCAGCATTCTGACAATTGGTGCTATTAGGATAGTCTTATTTCTTTTGCTGAGTCCTTGTTTTGATTGTTACCCTCATCACATATATTCATCAATTTCACAGTGGAATAATATATTTGAATCGTGAGATGTGGGTAAATGTTTGTTGATTACAGCAGGGTCATCTGGTTGTATGGCTAGAAAGCAGATTCTCTATTCAATGGTCTTTTGGTGCAGATTGTACACCACATGCACTTTACTGAATAAGGAATGTTCGGAATTTGATAAATCTTCTTGTTTAGGTATCTCTTTCATTTGCTTTTTATTTTTAAAAATTTTATTGCAATGGTCACAAAAATTATCAATGTGCTGCACAAATTGTGGAACATGTTTCTTCCCTCTCAACAGTGAAATTCTGATTAATGCCTGCTATGTTTGTTCTACTTTTGAGTGTGATTTTGTTGGATGCGAAGCACTACTTCGAGCATTCTGACAATTGGAGTTATTAGCAATGGCTTCTTTCTTTTGCTGAGTCCTTGTTTTGATTGTTACCCTCATCACATATATTCATCAATTTCACAGTGGAATAATATATTTGAATCGTGAAATGTGGGTAAATGTTTGTTGATCATAGCAGGGTCATCTGGTTGTATGGCTAGAAAGCAGATTCTCTATTCAATGGTCTTTTGGTGCAGATTGGACACCACTTGCATTATACTGAATAACAAATGTTAGGAATTTGATAAATATTCTTGTTTTTGTATCTCCTTCAGTTGCTTTAAATATTTTAAAAATCTTATTGCAATGGTCACTAAATATAATCAATGTGCTGCAAATATTGTGGTACGTGTTTCTTCTCTCTCAACAGGGAGATTGCGTTTGATGACTGCTATCTTTATTCAAACATCGAGTGTGATTATGTTGGATGGATATCACCACTCCGAGCGTTCTGACGATTGGAGTTATTAGAAATACTGTTTTCTTTTGCTAGGTGCTTCCTTTGATTGATAACTTTATCACTTGTATTCGTCAATTTCACAGTGGAGTAATGTATTTGATTCGTGCAATGTGGGTAAATGTTTGTTGTTTACAGCAGGGTCATCTGTTTGTATGGCCAGAAAGCAGATTCTCTATTCAATGGTCTTTTGGTGCAGATTGTACCCCACATGCACTTTACTGAATAAGGAATGTTCGGAATTTGATAAATCTTCTTGTTTAGGTATCTCCTTCATTTTCTTTATATTTTTAAAAATATTATTGCAATGGTCACTAAAAATAATCAATATGCTGCACATTTTGTGGTACAAGTTTCTTCCCTCTCAATAGCGAGATTTCGTTTCATGACTACGTTTGTTCTACCATTGAGAGTGATTTTGTATGATGGGAACCAGCACTCCGAGCATCTGACCATTCGACTTATTAGGAAAGGCTTCATTGTTTTGCTAGGTGCTTCCTTTGATTGATATGTTCATCACTTATATTCATCAATTTCACAGTGGAGTAATTTATTTGAATGGTGAAATGTGGGTAAATGTTCGTTGTTTACAGCAGGGTCATCTGGTTGTATGGCCAGAAAGCAGTTTCTCCATTCAACGGGCTTTTGTTGCAGATTGGCACCACATGCACCTTACTGAATAACAGTGGAGTTATGTATATGATTCGTGAAATGTGGGTAAATGTTTGTTGTTTACAGCAGGGTCATCTAATTGTATGGCCAGAAAGCAGATTCTCTATTCAATGGTCTTTTGGTGCAGATTGGACACCACATGCACTTTACTGAATAACGAATGTTCGGAATTTGATAAATCTTCTTGTTTAAGTATCGCCTTCATTTCCTTTATATTTTTAAAAACGTTTTTCCAGTGTTCACTAAACATAGTCAATGTGCTGCACAAATTGTGGTACATGTTACTTCACACTCAACAGGAAGATTCCGTTTCATGACTGCTATTGTTGTTCTACCATAGAGTGTGATTTTGTTGGATGGGAACCACCAAATTGTGGTACATATTCCTTAACTCTCAACAGGAAGACTCCGTTTCATGACTGCTATGGTTGTTCTACTTTCGAGTGTGATTTTGTTGGATGGGAACCACCACTCCGAGCATCCTGAGTATTAGAGTTATTAGCAAAGACTTCTTTCTTTTGCTGGGTGCTTCTTTTAATTGTTACCCTTATCACATATATTCATCAAATTCACAGTAGAGTAATATATTTGAATCGTGAAATGTGGTAATGTGTTTTTTGTTTACATTAGGTTCATCTGGTTATATGGCCAGAAAGCAGATTCTCCATTCAATCGGTTTTGTTGCAGATTGGACACCACATGCACCTTACTGAACACCGGATGTTCAGAATTTGATAAATCTTCTTGTTTATATATCTCCTTCATTTGCTTTATATTTTTAAAAATATTATAGCAATGGTCACTAAATACGTTTTTCCAGTGTTCACTAAAAATAGTCAATGTGCTGCACAAATTGTGGTACATGTTTCTTCCCTCTCAACAGGGAGATTCCGTTTAATGCCTGCTATGTTTGTTCTACTTTTCAGTGTGATTTTGTTGCATGGGGAGCACTACTAGGAGCATTCTGACAATTGGAGTTATTAGGAAAGAATTCTTTCTTTTCCTGAGTCCTTGTTTTCATTGTTACCCTCATCACAAATATTCATCAGTTTCACAGTGGAATAATATATTTGAATCTTGAAATGTAGGTAAATGATTGTTGATTACAGCAGGGTCATCTGGTTGTATGGCCAGAAAGCAGATTCTCCATTCAAGGGGTTTTTGTTGCAGATTGGCACCACATGCACCTTACTGAATAACGGCTGTACGGACTTTGATAAATCTTCTTCTTTAGGTATCTCTTTCATTTGCTTTATATTTTTAAAAATGTTATTCCATTGGTCCCAAAAAGTAATCAACGTGCTGCACAAATTGTGGGACATATTTATTCCTTCTCAGCAGGGAGATTCCGTTTCATGACTGCTATGGTTGTTCTACCATCGAGTGTGATTTTGTTGGATGGGAACCAACGCTCCGAGCATCCTGAGTATTGGAGTTTATTAGGAAAGACTTCATTGTTTTGGTAGGTGCTTGTTTTGATTGTTACCCTTATCACATAGATTCATCAATTTCACAGTGGAATAATGTATTTGAATCGTGATATGTGGTTATGTGTTTTTTGTTTATAGCAGGGTCATTTGGTTGTATGACCAGAAAGCATATTCTGCATTCAATCGGTTTTGTTGCAGATTGGACACCACATGCACCTTACTGAACAGCGGATGTTCAGAATTTGGTAAATCTTCTTGTATTGGCATCTCCTTCATTTGCTTTATATTTTTTAAAATCTTATTTCAATGGTCAGTAAAATTAGACATGGTGCTCCACAAATTGTAGTAAACGTTTCTTCACTCTCAGTAGAGAGATTCTGTTTCATGACTGCTATGTTTGTTCAAAGATCGAGTGTGATTTTGTTGGATGGGAATCACCACTCCGAGCATTCTGACGACTGGCGTTATTAGAAAGACTTTTTTCTTTTGCTAGATGCTTCCTTTGATACCTTTTTCACTTATATTAATCAATTTCACAGGTGAGGAATGTATTTGATTCGTGAAATGTTCGCAAATGTTTGTTGTTTACAGGAGGGTCATCTGGTTGTATGGCCAGAAAGCAGATTCTCTATTCAATGGTCTTTTGGTACAGATTAGACACCACATCCATTTTACTGAATAACGAATGTTCGGAATTTGATATATCTTCGTTTTTAGGTATCTCCTTCAATTGATTTATATTTTTAAAAATCTTATTGCAGTGCGATGCTACAACCCTCAAATACTATAATACGCCCGAAATATATGAATTAAACAATGCAAGTACCCAAAAACACGCAAAGAATTAATTAAATTATCTAACAAATAAGTAAGTTAGGGTTATACGACTTGCTGCTGCAGCTGCTTATCCAACGGCGGCAGGGAGCTCACTCATGTGGATCATCTCACACTTTTCGTTATTTAGCGTCAACTGCCACCTGACACACCATACAGCAATCTTTTCTAAATCGCTTTGCAACTGATACTGGTCTTCAGATGACCTTACTAGACGGTAAATTTCAGCATCATCTGCGAATAATCTAAGAGAACTGCTCAGATTGTCACTTAGGTCATTTATATAGATCAGGAACAGCAGAGGTCCCAGGACGCTTCCCTGGGGAACACCTGATATCACTTCCGTTTTACTCGATGATTTGCCGTCTATTACTACGAACTGCGACCTTCCTGACAGGAAATCACGAATCCACTCGCACAACTGAGACGATACCCCATAGCTCCGCAGCTTGATTAGAAGTCGCTTGTGAGGAACGGTGTCAAAAGCTTTCCGGAAATCTAGAAATACGGAATAAACTTGAGATCCCCTGTCGATAGCGGCCATTACTTCGTGCGAATAAAGAGCTAGCTGCATTGCACAAGAGCGATGTTTTCTGAAGCCATGCTGATTACGTGTCAATAGATCGTTCCCTTCGAGGTGATTCATAATGTTTGAATACAGTATATGCTCCATAACCCTACTGCAAACCGACGTCAATGATATAGGTCTGTAGTTAAATGGATTACTGCTACTACCCTTCTTAAACACTGGTGCGACCTGCGGAATTTTCCAATCTGTAGGTACAGATCTATCGGTGAGCGAGCGGTTGTATATGAGTGCTAAGTAGAGAGCTATAGTATCAGCGTAATCTGAAAGGAACCTAATCGGTATACAATCTGGACCTGAAGACTTGCCCGTATCAAGCGATTTGAGTTGCTTCGCAACCCCTTAGGTATCTACTTCTAAGAAACTCATGCTAGCAGATGTTCGTGTTTCAAATTCTGGAATATTTCATTCGTCTTCCCTGGTGAAGGAATTTCGGAAACCGGCGTTCAATAACTCCGCTTTAGCGGCACAGTTGTCGGTAACAGTACCATCGGCACTGCACAGCGAAGGTATTTACTGCGTCTTGCCGCATGTGTACTTTACATACGACCAGAATTTCTTCGGATTTCCTACCAAATTTTGAGACAATGTTTCGTTTTGGAACCTATTAAAGGCATCTCGCATCGAAGTACGTGTCAAATTTCGCGCGTCTGTAAATTTTAGCCCATCTTCGGGATTTCGCGATCTTCTGAACTTCGCATGCTTTTTCCGTTGCTTCTGCAACAGCGTTCGGACCTTTTTTGTGTACCACGGGGGATCCGTTCCATCTCTTACCAATTTATGAGGTATGAATCTCTCAATTGCTGTTGCTACTATATCTTTGAATTTGAGCCACATCTCGTCTACATTTGCATAGTCAGTTCGGAAGGATTGGAAATTGCCTTTTAGGAAGGCTTCTAGTGACACTTTATCCGCTTTTTTAAATAAAATTATTTTGCGTTTGTTTCTGATGGATTTGGAAGAAAGTGTATTGAACCTAGCTACAACGACCTTGTGATCACTAATCCCTGTATCAGTCATGATGCTCTCTATCAGCTCTGGATTGTTTGTCGCTAAGAGGTCAAGTGTGTTTTCGCAACCATTTACAATTCGTGTGGGTTCGTGGACTAACTGCTCGAAATAATTTTCGGAGAAAGCATTTAGGACAATCTCGGAAGATGTTTTCTGCCTACCACCGGTTTTGAACAAGTATTTTTGCCAACATACCGAGGGTAGGTTGAAATCCCCACCAACTATAACCGTATGAGTGGGGTATTTATTTGTTACGAGACTCATACTTTCTCTGAACTGTTCCGCAACTGTATCATGGGAGTCTGGGGGTCGGTAGAAGGAGCCAATTACTAACTTAATTCGGCTGTTAAGTATAACCTCCACCCAACCAATTCGCACAGAGTATCTACTTCGACTTCACTACGAGATAAACCACTACTGACAGACACAAACACTCCACCACCAATTCTGCCTAATCTATCTTTCCTGAACACCGTCTGAGACTTCGTAAAAATTTCTGCAGAACTGATTTCAGGCTTTAGCCAGCTTTCTGTACCTATAACGATATCAACTTCTGTGCTTTCTATTAGCGCTTGAAGCTCAGGCACTTTTCCAGCGCAACTAATTTCTGCAGAACTGATTTCAGGCTTTAGCCAGCTTTCTGTACCTATAACGATATCAACTTCTGTGCTTTCTATTAGCGCTTGAAGCTCAGGCACTTTTCCAGCGCAACTACAATAATTTACAACTATAATTCCGACTGTTCCTTGATCCAAGCACGTCCTGTAATTGCCAAGCACCCTTTGACATTGCAGCCCATCCCGCACTTTCCCGAGGCCTTCTAACCTAAAAAACCGCCCAGTCCACGCCACACAGCCTCCGCTACCCGTGTAGCCACCAGCTGAGTGTAGTGAACTCCTGACCTATTCAGCGGAACCCGAAACCCCACCACCCTATGGCGCAAGTCAAGGAATCTGCAGCCAATACGGTCGCAAAACCGTCTGAGCCTCTGATTCAGACCCTCCACCCGGCTCTGCACCAAAGGTCCGCAGTCGGTTCTGTCAACGATGCTGCAGATGGTGAGCTCTGCCTTCATCTCGTAAGAAAGACAGGCAGCCTTCACCAAATCAGATAGCCGCTGGAATCTAGAGAGAATTTCCTCAGATCCAAAGCGACACACGTCATTAGTGTCGACATGTGCCACCACCTGCAGCTGGCTGCACACTGTGCTCTTCATGGCATCCGGAAGGACCCTTTCCACATCAGGAATGACTCCTCCCGGAATGCACACGAAGTGCACACTGGATTCCTTCCCCTCCTTAGCCGCCGTATCCCTAAGGGGCCCCATTATGCGCCTAACATTGGAGCTCCCAACTACCAGTAAGCCCACCCTCTGCGATTGCCCGGACCTTGAAGGCTGAGAATGATCCTCTGAAACAGGGCAGGCAGCTGCATCTGGCTCAGCCACAGACAGTGCCTGAAATCTGTTTGTCAGACGCACCAGGGAGGCTTTCTGATCAGCCTCCGGGGACGCCTTTCGCTGCCTGCCACGCCTTGGAACGACCTTCCAATCAACCACAGGCGAGGGCTCAGCCCCACTGCGGGCAGCAACCGGGGCAACCACAGCGGCAGACCGATCTGGGGACAGACGGGACGAGGTTGACATCCCCGTGATACCCGAGTCCGGCTCCCCACAGTGGTGCCCATTGGCAACAGCCTCAAGCTGCGCGACCGAAGTCAGCGCAGATTGCAGCTGTGAGCGAAGGGATGCCAAGTCAGCCCTCATCCGAACACAGCAATCGCAGTCCCTGTCCATTCTAATCGATGTTTAACAACAGTTACCGAAACACGAGTCCGTGCCTAGATAACGCAAGCAGAACACGCAAAGAATGTATCAACTAACCTGTACAAATGCCTAACGACTGCGCTACAATCTGCTGAATTTACGATTACAGTAACTAAAACTCGAAATTGCACCTCCTATACGAAACTCACACGCAATTTAAATAATAATCTACCAAGTAAACACTAAAGCGCGATGCTACAACTGTAAAATACTATAATACCCCCGAAATATATGAATTAAACAATGCAAGTACCCAAAAACACGCAAAGAAATTAATTAAACTATCTAACAAATAAGTAAGCTAGGGTTATACGACTTGCTGCTGCAGCTGCTTATCCAACGACGGCAGGGAGCACAATGACTGTGACCAACCGACACTGGCTGTTCAAAACAAAAACAGAAGACAGACGACTACGCCAATTTGCACTATTCAGGTACTAAGGCGCGATGCTACAACCCTCAAATACTATAATACGCCCGAAATATATGAATTAAACAATGCAAGTACCCAAAAACACGCAAAGAATTAATTAAACTATCTAACAAATAAGTAAGCTAGGGTTATACGACTTGCTGCTGCAGTTGCTTATCCAACGGCGGCAGGGAGCACACTCATGTGGATCATCTCACACTTTTCGTTATTTAGCGTCCACTGCCACCTGACACACCATACAGCAATCTTTTCTAAATCGCTTTGCAACTGATACTGGTCTTCAGATGACCTTACTAGACGGTAAATTTCAGCATCATCTGCGAACAACCTAAGAGAACTGCTCAGATTGTCACCCAGGTCATTTATATAGATCGGGAACAGTAAAGGTCCCAGGACGCTTCCCTGGGGAACACCTGATATCACTTCCGTTTTACTCGATGATTTGCCGTCTATTACTACGAACTGCGACCTTCCTGACAGGAAATCACGAATCCACTCGCACAACTGAGACGATACCCCATAGCTCCGCAGCTTGATTAGAAGTCGCTTGTGAGGAACGGTGTCAAAAGCTTTCCGGAAATCTAGAAATACGGAATCAACTTGAGATCCCCTGTGGATAGCGGCCATTACTTCGTGCGAATAAAGGGCTAGCTGCATTGCACAAGAGCGATGTTTTCTGAAGCCATGCTGATTACGTGTCAATAGATCGTTCCCTTCGAGGTTATTCATAATGTTTGAATACAGTATATGCTCCAAAACCCTACTGCAAACCGACGTCAATGATATAGGTCTGTAGTCAAATGGATTACTCCTACTACCCTTCTTGAACACTGGTGCGACCTGCGCAATTTTCCAATCTGTAGGTACAGATCTATCGGTGAGCGAGCAGTTGTATATGAGTGCTAAGTAGGGAGCTATAGTATCAGCGTAATCTGAAAGGAACCTAATCGGTATACAATCTGGACCTGAAGACTTGCCCGTATCAAGCGATTTGAGTTGATTTGCAACCCCTAAGGTATCTACTTCTAAGAAACTCATGCTAGCAGATGTTCGTGTTTCAAATTCTGGAATATTTCATTCGTCTTCCCTGGTGAAGGAATTTCGGAAACCGGCGTTCAATAACTCCGCTTTAGCGGCACAGTTGTCGGTAACAGTACCATCGGCACTGCACAGCGAAGGTATTGACTGCGTCTTGCCACTTGTGTACTTTACATACGACCAGAATTTCTTCGGATTTTCTACCAAATTTTGAGACAATGTTTCGTTGTGGATCCTATTAAAGGCATCTCGCATCGAAGTACGTGCCAAATTTCGCGCGTCTGTAAATTTTAGCCCATCTTCGGGATTTCGCGTTCTTCTGAACTTCGCATGCTTTTTCCGTTGCTTCTGCAACAGCGTCCGGACCTTTTTTGTGTACCACGGGGGATCCGTTCCATCTCTTACCAATTTATGAGGTATGAATCTCTCAATTGCTGTTGCTACTATATCTTTGAATTTGAGCCACATCTCGTCTACATTTGCATAGTCAGTTCGGAAGGATTGGAAATTGTCTTTTAGGAAGGCTTTTAGTGACACTTTATCCGCTTTTTTAAATAAAATTATTTTGCGTTTGTTTCTGATGGATTTGGAAGAAAGTGTATTGAACCTAGCTACAACGACCTTGTGATCACTAATCCCTGTATCAGTCATGATGCTCTCTATCAGCTCTGGGTTGTTTGTCGCTAAGAGGTCAAGTGTGTTTTCGCAACCATTTACAATTCGTGTGGGTTCGTGGACTAACTGCTCGAAATAATTTTCGGAGAAAGCATTTAGGACAATCTCGGAAGATGTTTTCTGCCTACCACCGGTTTTGAACAAGTATTTTTGCCAACATACCGAGGGTAGGTTGAAGTCCCCACCAAATATAACCGTATGAGTGGGGTATTTATTTGTTACGAGACTCAAACTTTCTCTGAACTGTTCCGCAACTGTATCATCGGAGTGTGGGGGTCGGTAGAAGGAGCCAATTACTAACTTAATTCGGCTGTTAAGAATAACCTCCACACAACCAATTCGCACAGAGTATCTACTTCGACTTCACTACAAGATAAACCACTACTGACAGACACACAAACTCCACCACCAATTCTGCCTAATCTATCTTTCCTGAACACCGTCTGAGACTTCGTAAAAATTTCTGCAGAACTGATTTCAGGCTTTAGCCAGCTTTCTGTACCTATAACGATATCAACTTCTGTGCTTTCTATTAGCGCTTGAAGCTCAGGGACTTTTCCAGCGCAACTACAACAATTTACAACTATAATTCCGACTGTTCCTTGATCCAAGCACGTCCTGTAATTGCCAAGCACCCTTTGACATTGCAGCCCATCCCGCACTTTCCCGAGGCCTTCTAACCTAAAAAAGCCGCCCAGTCCACGCCACACAGCCTCCGCTACCCGTGTAGCCACCAGCTGAGTGTAGTGAACTCCTGACCTATTCAGCGGAACCCGAAACCCCACCACCCTATGGCGCAAGTCAAGGAATCTGCAGCCAATACGGTCGCAAAACCGTCTGAGCCTCTGATTCAGACCCTCCACCCGGTTCTGCGCCAAAGTTCCGCAGTCGGTTCTGTCAACGATGCTGCAGATGGTGAGCTCTGCCTTCATCTCGTAAGAAAGACAGGCAGCCTTCACCAAATCAGATAGCCGCTGGAATCTAGAGAGAATTTCCTCAGATCCAAAGCGACACACGTCATTAGTGTCGACATGTGCCACCACCTGCAGCTGGCTGCACACTGTGCTCTTCATGGCATCCGGAAGGACCCTTTCCACATCAGGAATGACTCCTCCCGGAATGCACACGAAGTGCACACTGCATTTCTTCCCCTCCTTAGCCGCCGTATCCCTAAGGGGCCCCATTACGCGCCTAACATTGGAGCTCCCAACTACCAGTAAGCCCACCCTCTGCGATTGCCCGGACCTTGAAGGCTGAGAATGATCCTCTGAAACAGGGCAGGCAGCTGCATCTGGCTCAGCCACAGACAGTGCCTGAAATCTGTTTGTCAGACGCACCAGGGAGGCTTTCTGATCAGCCTCCGGGGACGCCTTTCGCTGCCTGCCACGCCGTAGAACGACCTCCCAATCAACCACAGGCGAGGGCTCAGCCCCACTGCGGGCAGCAACCGGGGCAACCACAGCGGCAGACCGATCTGGGGACAGACGGGACGAGGTTGACATCCCCGTGATACCCGAGTCCGGCTCCCCACAGTGGTGCTCATTGGCAACAGCCTCAAGCTGCGCGACCGAAGTCAGCGCAGATTGCAGCTGTGAGCGAAGGGATGCCAAGTCAGCCCTCATCCGAACACAGCAATCGCAGTCCCTGTCCATTCTAATCGATGTTTAACAACAGTTACCGAAACACGAGTCCGTGCCTAGATAACGCAAGCGGAACACGCAAAGAATGTATCAACTAACCTGTACAAATGCCTAACGACTGCGCTACAATCTGCTGAATTTACGATTACAGTAACTAAAACTCGAAATTGCACCTCCTATACGAAACTCACACGCAATTTAAATAATAATCTACCAAGTAAACACTAAAGCGCGATGCTACAACTGTAAAATACTATAATACCCCCGAAATATATGAATTAAACAATGCAAGTACCCAAAAACACGCAAAGAAATTAATTAAACTATCTAACAAATAAGTAAGCTAGGGTTATACGACTTGCTGCTGCAGCTGCTTATCCAACGGCGGCAGGGAGCACAATGACTGTGACCAACCGACACTGGCTGTTCAAAACAAAAACAGAAGACAGACGACTACGCGAATTTGCACTATTCAGGTACTAAGGCGCGATGCTACAACCCTCAAATACTATAATACGCCCGAAATATATGAATTAAACAATGCAAGTACCCAAAAACACGCAAAGAATTAATTAAATTATCTAACAAATAATTAAGTTAGGGTTATACGACTTGCTGCTGCAGCTGCTTATCCAACGGCGGCAGGGAGCACACTCATGTGGATCATCTCACACTTTTCGTTATTTAGCGTCAACTGCCACCTGACACACCATACAGCAATCTTTTCTAAATCGCTTTGCAACTGATACTGGTCTTCAGATGACCTTACTAGACGGTAAATTTCAGCATCATCTGCGAACAACCTAAGAGAACTGCTCAGATTGTCACCCAGGTCATTTATATAGATCAGGAACAGCAGAGGTCCCAGGACGCTTCCCTGGGGAACACCTGATATCACTTCCGTTTTACTCGATGATTTGCCGTCTATTACTACGAACTGCGACCTTCCTGACAGGAAATCACGAATCCACTCGCACAACTGAGACGATACCCCATAGCTCCGCAGCTTGATTAGAAGTCGCTTGTGAGGAACGATGTCAAAAGCTTTCCGGAAATCTAGAAATACGGAATCAACTTGAGATCCCCTGTCGATAGCGGCCATTACTTCGTGCGAATAAAGAGCTAGCTGCGTTGCACAAGAGCGATGTTTTCTGAAGCCATGCTGATTACGTGTCAATAGATCGTTCCCTTCGAGGTGATTCATAATGTTTGAATACAGTATATGCTCCAAAACCCTACTGCAAACCGACGTCAATGATATAGGTCTGTAGTTAAATGGATTAGTACTACTACCCTTCTTAAACACTGGTGCGACCTGCGGAATTTTCCAATCTGTAGGTACAGATCTATCGGTGAGCGAGCGGTTGTATATGAGTGCTAAGTAGAGAGATATAGTATCAGCGTAATCTGAAAGGAACCTAATCGGTATACAATCTGGACCTGAAGACTTGCCCGTATCAAGCGATTTGAGTTGATTTGCAACCCCTAAGGTATCTACTTCTAAGAAACTCATGCTAGCAGATGTTCGTGTTTCAAATTCTGGAATATTTCATTCGTCTTCCCTGGTGAAGGAATTTCGGAAACCGGCGTTCAATAACTCCGCTTTAGCGGCACAGTTGTCGGTAACAGTACCATCGGCACTGCACAGCGAAGGTATTGACTGCGTCTTGCCGCTTGTGTACTTTACATACGACCAGAATTTCTTCGGATTTCCTACCAAATTTTGAGACAATGTTTCGTTTTGGAACCTATTAAAGGCATCTCGCATCGAAGTACGTGTCAAATTTCGCGCGTCTGTAAATTTTAGCCCATCTTCGGGATTTCGCGATCTTCTGAACTTCGCATGCTTTTTCCGTTGCTTCTGCAACAGCGTTCGGACCTTTTTTGTGTACCACGGGGGATCCGTTCCATCTCTTACCAATTTATGAGGTATGAATCTCTCAATTGCTGTTGCTACTATATCTTTGAATTTGAGCCACATCTCGTCTACATTTGCATAGTCAGTTCGGAAGGATTGGAAATTGCCTTTTAGGAAGGCTTCTAGTGACACTTTATCCGCTTTTTTAAATAAAATTATTTTGCGTTTGTTTCTGATGGATTTGGAAGAAAGTGTATTGAACCTAGCTACAACGACCTTGTGATCACTAATCCCTGTATCAGTCATGATGCTCTCTATCAGCTCTGGATTGTTTGTCGCTAAGAGGTCAAGTGTGTTTTCGCAACCATTTACAATTCGTGTGGGTTCGTGGACTAACTGCTCGAAATAATTTTCGGAGAAAGCATTTAGGACAATCTCGGAAGATGTTTTCTGCCTACCACCGGTTTTGAACAAGTATTTTTGCCAACATACCGAGGGTAGGTTGAAGTCCCCACCAACTATAACCGTATGAGTGGGGTATTTATTTGTTACGAGACTCAAACTTTCTCTGAACTGTTCCGCAACTGTATCATCGGAGTGTGGGGGTCGGTAGAAGGAGCCAATTACTAACTTAATTCGGCTGTTAAGTATAACCTCCACCCAACCAATTCGCACAGAGTATCTACTTCGACTTCACTACGAGATAAACCACTACTGACAGACACAAACACTCCACCACCAATTCTGCCTAATCTATCTTTCCTGAACACCGTCTGAGACTTCGTAAAAATTTCTGCAGAACTGATTTCAGGCTTTAGCCAGCTTTCTGTACCTATAACGATATCAACTTCTGTGCTTTCTATTAGCGCTTGAAGCTCAGGCACTTTTCCAGCGCAACTACAACAATTTACAACTATAATTCCGACTGTTCCTTGATCCAAGCACGTCCTGTAATTGCCAAGCACCCTTTGACATTGCAGCCCATCCCGCACTTTCCCGAGGCCTTCTAACCTAAAAAACCGCCCAGTCCACGCCACACAGCCTCCGCTACCCGTGTAGCCGCCAGCTGAGTGTAGTGAACTCCTGACCTATTCAGCGGAACCCGAACCCCACCACCCTATGGCGCAAGTCAAGGAATCTGCAGCCAATACGGTCGCAAAACCGTCTGAGCCTCTGATTCAGACCCTCCACCCGGCTCTGCACCAAAGGTCCGCAGTCGGTTCTGTCAACGATGCTGCAGATGGTGAGCTCTGCCTTCATCTCGTAAGAAAGACAGGCAGCCTTCACCAAATCAGATAGCCGCTGGAATCTAGAGAGAATTTCCTCAGATCCAAAGCGACACACGTCATTAGTGTCGACATGTGCCACCACCTGCAGCTGGCTGCACACTGTGCTCTTCATGGCATCCGGAAGGACCCTTTCCACATCAGGAATGAC
This sequence comes from Schistocerca gregaria, assembly GCF_023897955.1. Lineage (NCBI taxonomy): Eukaryota > Metazoa > Arthropoda > Insecta > Orthoptera > Acrididae > Schistocerca > Schistocerca gregaria. The sequence continues at coordinate 12,230,753 of NW_026061795.1, read as the reverse complement.
TCCTCCCGGAATGCACACGAAGTGCACACTGGATTTCTTCCCCTCCTTAGCCGCCGTATCCCTAAGGGGCCCCATTACGCGCCTAACATTGGAGCTCCCAACTACCAGTAAGCCCACCCTCTGCGATTGCCCGGACCTTGAAGGCTGAGAATGATCCTCTGAAACAGGGCAGGCAGCTGCATCTGGCTCAGCCACAGACAGTGCCTGAAATCTGTTTGTCAGACGCACCAGGGAGGCTTTCTGATCAGCCTCCGGGGACGCCTTTCGCTGCCTGCCACGCCTTGGAACGACCTCCCAATCAACCACAGGCGAGGGATCAGCCCCACTGCGTTCAGCAACCGGGGCAACCACAGCGGCAGACCGATCTGGGGACAGACGGGACGAGGTTGACATCCCCGTGATACCCGAGTCCGGCTCCCCACAGTGGTGCTCATTGGCAACAGCCTCAAGCTGCGCGACCGTATCAGCGCAGATTGTAGCTGTGAGCGAAGGGATGCCAAGTCAGCCCTCATCCGAACACAGCAATCGCAGTCCCTGTCCATTCTAATCGATGTTTAACAACAGTTACCGAAACACGAGTCCGTGCCTAGATAACGCAAGCGGAACACGCAAAGAATGTATCAACTAACCTGTACAAATGCCTAACGACTGCGCTACAATCTGCTGAATTTACGATTACAGTAACTAAAACTCGAAATTGCACCTCCTATACGAAACTCACACGCAATTTAAATAATAATCTACCAAGTAAACACTAAAGCGCGATGCTACAACTGTAAAATACTATAATACCCCCGAAATATATGAATTAAACAATGCAAGTACCCAAAAACACGCAAAGAAATTAATTAAACTATCTAACAAATAAGTAAGCTAGGGTTATACGACTTGCTGCTGCAGCTGCTTATCCAACGGCGGCAGGGAGCAGATGACCTTACTAGACGGTAAATTACAGCATCATCTGCGAACAACCTAAGAGAACTGCTCAGATTGTCACCCAGGTCATTTATATAGATCAGGAACAGTAGAGGTCCCAGGACGCTTCCCTGGGGAACACCTGATATCACTTCCGTTTTACTCGATGATTTGCCGTCTATTACTACGAACTGCGACCTTCCTGACAGGAAATCACGAATCCACTCGCACAACTGAGACGATACCCCATAGCTCCGCAGCTTGATTAGAAGTCGCTTGTGAGGAACGGTGTCAAAAGCTTTCCGGAAATCTAGAAATACGGAATCAACTTGAGATCCCCTGTCGATAGCGGCCATTACTTCGTGCGAATAAAGGGCTAGCTGCATTGCACAAGAGCGATGTTTTCTTAAGCCATGCTGATTACGTGTCAATAGATCGTTCCCCTCGAGGTGATTCATAATGTTTGAATACAGTATATGCTCCAAAACCCTACTGCAAACCGACGTCAATGATATAGGTCTGTAGTTAAATGGATTACTCCTACTACCCTTCCTGAACACTGGTGCGACCTGTGCAATTTTCCAATCTGTAGGTACAGATCTATCGGTGAGCGAGCAGTTGTATATGAGTGCTAAGTAGGGAGCTATAGTATCAGCGTAATCTGAAAGGAACCTAATCGGTATACAATCTGGACCTGAAGACTTGCCCGTATCAAGCGATTTGAGTTGATTTGCAACCCCTAAGGTATCTACTTCTAAGAAACTCATGCTAGCAGATGTTCGTGTTTCAAATTCTGGAATATTTCATTCGTCTTCCCTGGTGAAGGAATTTCGGAAACCGGCGTTCAATAACTCCGCTTTAGCGGCACAGTTGTCGGTAACAGTACCATCGGCACTGCGCAGCGAAGGTATTGACTGCGTCTTGCCACTTGTGTACTTTACATACGACCAGAATTTCTTCGGATTTTCTACCAAATTTTGAGACAATGTTTCGTTTTGGATCCTATTAAAGGCATCTCGCATCGAAGTACGTGCCAAATTTCGCGCGTCTGTAAATTTTAGCCCATCTTCGGGATTTCGCGTTCTTCTGAACTTCGCATGCTTTTTCCGTTGCTTCTGCAACAGCGTTCGGACCTTTTTTGTGTACCACGGGGGATCCGTTCCATCTCTTACCAATTTATGAGGTATGAATCTCTCAATTGCTGTTGCTACTATATCTTTGAATTTGAGCCACATCTCGTCTACATTTGCATAGTCAGACGTGTAGCCGCCAGCTGAGTGTAGTGAACTCCTGACCTATTCAGCGGAACCCGAAACCCCAACACCCTATGGCGCAAGTCAAGGAATCTGCAGCCAACACGGTCGCAAAACCGTCTGTGCCTCTGATTCAGACCCTCCACCCGGCTCTGCACCAAAGGTCTGCAGTCGGTTCTGTCGACGATGCAGCAGATGGTGAGCTCTGCCTTCATCTCGTAAGCAAGACCGGCAGCCTTCACCAAATCACATAGCCGCTGGAATCCAGAGAGAATTTCCTCAGATTCAAAGTGACATATGTCATTAGTGCCGACATGTGCCACCAGCTGCAGCTGGCTGCATCCAGTGCTCTTCATGGCATCCGGAAGGACCCTTTCCACATCAGGAATGACTCCTCCCGGAATTCACACGGAGTGCACACTGGATTTCTTCCCCTCCTTCTTCCCCTCCCCACCCTATCCGCACATGCCAACCCCCACCATGCACACCTTCATCCTCTCCCACCTCCTTGATGCCCACCCCCTCAGAAATCTGCAAATTCTTCCCCAATGCCCCCATTTCTCATTACTTGCAAGGACATCAAATCAACCAATCCCTCACTCAACAATGAAATCCTCAAAAAGGTCTCTTGTGTCACCATTGGCTCTATGCCACACTTACACTTTTCCTTACCTCCTACTCTCCCTGCCAGGCGCAACCTCCTTTCCATCCTCCAACCCTCACCACAATAATCATGAAGCTTAGCCCCATGGTCAGGGAGGTAGTGGTGTTGGCCAAACTGAAAACACAGCCTGCACTTGAAACCCATTCTGCCTGCCGCATTTGCAGTGACTTCGGCCCCATCTTCCTCATGAGTATCTTCACAGAATCCTTCATCGACCATCAACTCACCCAGTTATGGCACCCTTCAGGAATCGCCTCTCTTTTACATGTCTGCTGGGCTACACCAAGTGTCTCTATGACACAGTTGGAGTCATTAGACAAGATCGTTTCTCTGAGACTCCTGCTGGCATCCTACTAGGGTCTCACTGTGGAAATTCCTCTGGGTGTCCAGCAGTCTTTTCACAAGGCAAAACAGATTGCTTGCTGTAACTCTTCCACCTTGGTTCTGGAACACAGTAATTGCTTCACCATTGAAATATAATACTCATTCTGCAGACGACTGAATAAGACACTCCCACTGCTATTATGTTATTGGCCCGCCCCTCCCCCCTCCCAACGACATGGCTGCTAGACTACTACAAGAGTTTCCACGACTCGTTAGTGTCTTGGAGAGATGTCAGCTGAGAGTCTGTAGTATGCAAGGGTGAATAAATTCAGTTTCCCATTGTCAATGTGAGGGGGCGAGAGTTACAGTAAACTGGCAGAGGAGCATCAGTTACTGTGGCTGTAGCTGAATGATAGCGCCAGTATCATAGACACGCGCTAGCAGAGTGACTCCCGCAAAGTCCTCAAGCCATATGCAATAGCGCAGCATCCATCTAATGGCAATGCAGTTCATGAACGCAGCATTAGTGTCTTGGAGAGACGTCAGCGAAGAGATTGTAGTATGCAATGGCAAAGAAATTTCTGTGTCCCATCGTCAATGTGAATCTGCGTGGGTTACAGTAAACCACCAGCAGACTATTGGTTACAGCTTACTGGACACCCAGGAGAGGTTCCATACAGTAACAGTAGCCGAATCCCAAAGCCAATATCATAGATATTTACTAGCAAATAACTCCGACAATGTCATTGAGGCATCTGCAATGGCGCAGTACCCACGTGGTAGAGATGCAAATCCTGAGTATTGTGTTAGTGTCTTGGAGACACATTGGCAGAGATTATGTAGTATGCAATGCCGAAGCAAATTGTGTGTTACATCGTCCATGTGAGGCTGCGAGGCTTACAGTAAACCTGCAACAGTGCATCGAGTACGAGCTACTGGACACGCAGGAGAGATTCCACGTGGTTCCTTAGCACAATGCCAGCTCTGGTATCATAGATATACATTAGCAGAATGGCTCGGACAATGTCCTTGAAGCATATGTAATAGGTCAGAATCTATCTGATGAAGATGCAGTTATTGAGGGCAGCATTAATGTCTTCGAGAGATGACGAGAGAGAGTCTGTAGTACGCAATGAGCGAAGCAATTTCTGCGACCCATCGTCAATGAGAGGGTGCGAGGGTTACAGTAAAAGGCAGTGGCTGAACAGTCACAAGCTCCTGGACACCCAGGAGAGGTTCCATGTGGCAAGCGTAGCGCCAGCGCCAGTATCATAGATATACACTAAAATAATGATCTCAACAATGTCCCCTAGGCATGTGCAATAGTGAGGCACCCATCTAATGGCGAGGCAATTCTCAAGGGCAGGATTAGTGTTTATGGGAGATGTCAGCAGAGAGCCCATGGTATGCAATGCCGAAGGATTTCTGTCCCCCATGATGAATGTGCGGTAGCAAGACCTACAGCAGAACACCAGCAATTCATCGGTTACAAGCTACTGGACACACAGGAGAGGTTCCATGTGCTATCATAGATATACACTCGCAGAATGACTCCGTCAATGTCCTAAAGGCGTATGCAATACCGCAGGACCAGTCTGGTGATATGCCATTCCTGAGGGCAGCGTTAGTGTCTTGGAGAGATGTAATTTGCAATGGCGAAGCAATTTCTGTGTCCCATCGTACTGTAACAGAAAACCAGCAGCAGTGCATCAGTTACAAGCTACTGGACGAGCAGGAGAGATTATATGTAATTTCCATAGCCGAATGCCAGCGCCTTTATCATTAATACATACTAGCAGAAAGACTGTAACAATGTCTTCAGGCATATGCAATAGCGCATCATACTTGTGATGGAAATGCAGTTCCTTATAGCAGCATTAGTGTCTTTGAGAGACGTTGGCAGAGAGTTTGTAGCATGCAATGGCAAAGCAATTTGTGTGTCATATCGTCAATGTGAGGGTGCAAGGGTTACAGTTAACAGGCAGCGCTGCATCAGTTAAAAGCTACTGGACACCCAACAGAGGTTCCATGCAGTAATGGTAGCCCCAGTTCATCGCAAGTGTCATAGATATACGTTAACAGAATGACTTTGACAATGTTTTCGAGTCATGTGCAATATTGCAGCACCTGTCTAATGGTGAGTCAATGCCCAAGGGCAGCATTAGTGTCTTGGAGACATGTCGGTAGAGAGCCTCTAATATGTAGTTATGAAGCAATTTCTATGTCCCGTGGTCTAACTGCTTGTGCTAGGATTGTAGTAAACTGGCAGCAGTGCACCGGTTACAACCTACTGGACCTCCAGGAGACGTTCCATACGGTGATTGTAGCCAAAAGCGAGCGACATTATCATAGACATACACCAGCAAAATGACTCCGACAATATCCTAGATTCATATGGAATAGCGCAGACCCGTACTGTGGAGATGCAATCCCTGAGGGCCGTGTAAGTGTCTTGAAGAGATGTCGGCAGAGAGCCAGTAATACGAAATGGTGAAGCAACTTCTGTGTCCTGTTATCAATGTTGAGGGTGCAAGGGATGCAGTAAACCCGCAGCGGTGCATCCATTACCAGGTACTGGATATGCAGGACAGGTTCCATGTGATTACCTCAGCCAAATGTCTTCGAGGCATATGCAATGGCGGAGCACCTGTATGGTGGAGTTATAATTCCGAGGGCAGCGTTATTGTCTTGGAGAGATATCAGCTGAGAACCTTAGTGTGAAAAGGCTAAGGAATATTTGTGTCTCATCGTCAATGAGAGTGTGTGTGGGGTCGGCAGGTGTGCATCAGTCACAAACTGCTGGACACCCAGGAGAGGCTGCATGTGGAGTCAGTAGCCAAATGCCAGCGCTGGTTTCATAGATGTACATTAATGTAATAGTCCAACAATGTCTTCGAGGCATATGCAACAGGTTAGCAGTCGTCTGGTGGAGATGAACTTCTTGGGCCCATCATTAATGTCTTCTAGAGACAATGGCATTGAGCCAGTAGAATGTGTTCTTTCATAACCGTTAGCAAAGGAACGGAGATTCAGAATGCAAACCAGAAAAGGTGGTGAGAAAACGTCCGAAAATGACACGTTGAATTTTACCGAGCTGTGCCAAGAGTGACACCTGGATGAAGTGAATATAAGCACCGCTACTGTTGGCTAAGGCCGCTCAGATCGCCTCACAGTACTGACATTAGTGGAACATATTTGCAGAGCGTGCTACAACAAAAACTAGTTGTGATTGTTATCAGTTATTTGTCTGGACGTCGACTATAGCGATAACTATTATTGTTTGCATGTTACTTGCGATACCGATGTAATTCGAAACTTAAGTATTATCATATCTGTTTTATAGAAATAAAGCTACAAATGTTATTAGTTAGAACTGTCGTAAAGCATTCTGAGGACAAACCATCATTTAGACACCCTGTAAGCAACGAATGGGCATCACCCCACAGTATGGAATGGCGAAGCATTTCTGTGTCCCATCGTCAATATGAATGTCGTAGGGTTACAGTAAACTTGCAGTGGTGCATCAGTTACTTGCTACTGGACACCCAGCAGATTCCCATGCAGTAACCACAGCCGAATGTCGAAGCAAGTGTCATAGATGCACACTAGCAGAAAGACTCCAACAGTGTCCTCACAGTGTATGCAATATCGCAGCACCAGTCAAATGGCAAGGCAATTCCCGAGGGCAGCTTTAGTGTGTTGGAGAGACATCGGCAGAGAGCCTGTAGTATGAAATGGCGAATCAGTTTCTGCGTCCCATCATCAAGGGTTACAGTAGACCATCATTGGTACATTAGTTCCATGCGGTGACCATAGCCGAATGCCAGTGCCATTATCATATATATACACTAGCAGAATGACTCTGACAATGTCCACGAGGCAAATGCAATAGTGAAGCAGCCGTCTGCTGGAGATCCAATTCATTAGGGCAGCAATAGTGTCTTGAAGAGACGTCAGCTCAGAACCTGTAGTGTGCAGTGGTGAAGCAATCCAGTTGTCATTCTGAGGGTGCAAGTGTTACAGTAAACTGGCAGTGGAGCATCGGTTACAAGCTACTGGACAACAAGGTGAGAGGTTCCGTGTGGTGACCGTAGCCAAAAGCCAGTGCCAGTATCATAGACTACATTAGCAAAATGATTCTGACAGTGTCCTCGAGTCATATGCAATAGCACAGCACCTGTATGTTGAAGAGGCAGTTCCTGAGGCGTCAATCTGAGGGTGAGAGAGTTACAGTTAACTGGCAGCAGTGCATTGGTTAGAAGCTACTGGAGACCCAGGAGAGGTTTTATGCAGCTACCATAGCCAAATTCTAGTGTCAGTATCACAGATATGCACTACCAAAATGTCTCCCACAGTCTCCTTGAGGCATATGCAGTATCGCAGCACCTGTCTGATAGAGAAAAAAGTCCTGAAGTCTGCGTCAGTGTCTAGGAGAGAGGTCAGCACAGAGCCTGTAATATGCAATAGCGAAGCAATTTCTGTGTCCCGTCGTCCATGTGAAGGTGTGAGGATTACAGTAAACCAGCACCAGTGCTTCAGTTACAAGCTATTGGACACCCAGGAGAGGTTCTATCAGTGACCATACCCAACTGCGAGCGCCATTATCATAGATATAGACAGTCAGAATGATACCGACAATGTCCTCGAGACATATGCTATAGCACAGAACCCATCTGATGGAAATGGAGTTTCTGAGGGCAGCATTAGTGTTTTTAGCAGACATGGGAAGCGAGCCTGTAGTATGCAATGGAGAAATAATTTGTGTGTCCCATCGTCAACGTGACTGTGTGAGAATTACAGTAAACCAGCAGCAGAGCATTGGTTACAAGTTGCTGGACACCCAGAAGAGGTTCCATTCAGTGATCGTAGAAGAATGTCAGCGCCAGTAGCGGAGAATTGCAATTACTGAGCCCCATGTTAGTGTCTTGAAGACGCTGTAGTATGTAATGGTGAAATTACACACATCAAAAAAGTTTTGCATCTACTCGGTTACGAAAGTTATGGAACCTGTACAGAAAATTGGAATAAAGATCCACATAAACACTATTTCCACACTTTTTACTGCTCATGAAAACCACACACTGCATATTGTACCACCATATAACGAGACCTTCAGAGGTGGTGGTCCAGAATGCTGTACACACCAGAACCTCTAATACCCAGCAGCATGTCCTCTTCCATTGATGCATGCCTATATTCGTCGTGGCATAGTATCCACAAGTTCAACAAGGCACTGTTGGTCCATAATGTCCCACTCCTCAATGGCGATTCGACATAGATCCTGAGAGTGGTTGGTGGGTCACGTCGTCCACAAAGAGCTTTTATCAAACTATCCCGGGATGGTTGACAGGGTTCATGTCTGGAGAACATGCTGGCCATTCGATTTAGCGATGTCGTTATCCTGAAGAAAGTCATTCAGAAGATGTGCACGATGGATAGTTCAAATGTCTCTGAGCACTATGGGACTTAACATCTATGGTCATCAGTCCCCTAGAACTTAGAACTACTTAAACCTAACTAACCTAAGGATATCACACAACACCCAGTCATCACGAGGCAGAGAAAATCCCTGACCCCGCCGGGAATCGAACCCTGGAACCCGGGCGCTAGTAGCGAGAATGCTACCGCACGACCACGAGCTGCGAACCACGATGGATGCGCAAATTGTCGTCCATGAAGATGCCTCGCCAATATTCTGCTGATGTGATTGCACTATCAGTTGGAGGATGGCATTCACATATCGTACAGCCATTACAGCGCCTTCAGTGACCACCAGTGGCGTATACTGGCCCCACATGCTGCTACCCTAAAACAGCAAGGAACCTACATCTTGCTGCACTCGCTGCACAGTGTGTCTAAGGCGTTCAGCCTGACTGGGTTGCCTCTAAAACCGTCTCCGACGATTGTCTGGTTGAAGGCATCTGCAACACTCATCAGTGAGGAGAACATGATGCCAATCCTGAGTGGTCCATTCGGCATGTTGTTGGGCCATATCTGTACTGTACTGCTTAGTGTCATGGTTGCAAAGATGGACCTCGCCATAGGCGTCGGGAGTGACGTTGTGCACAATTTGAGTCGTAACACAACGTCCTGTGGCTGCACGAAAAGCATTGTTCAACATGGTTGCGTTGCTGTCAGCGTTCCTCCGAGCCATAATCCGTAGGTAACGGTCACCCACTGCAGTAGTGACACTTGGGCGGCCTGAGCGAGGCATGTCATCGACAGTTCTTGTCTCTCTGTATCTCCTCCATGTTTTGGTTCACTCAGAGACACAGTTCCCTTGGTGAGAGCCCTTCCTGGCACAAAGAAACAATGTGATGATGTACTATCCTCAGTCAATGTCTATCTTCAAGAGTTCTGGGAACTGGGGTGATGCAAAACTTTTTTGATGTGTGTATTTCTACATCCCATCACCAATGTCAGGGTTGCGAGGTTAAAGTAAACCGGCAGTGGTGCATCGGTTACAAGCTAGTGGACATCCAGGACAGGTTCCAGTATCATACATATACTCTAGCATAATGACTCTGACAATGGCCTCGAGGCATATGAAATAACGCAGCACCCGTCTGATGGAGATTCAGTTCTTGACGGCAGCATTAGTGTCTTGGAGAGACGTCAGCACAGAGCGTGTAGTATGCACTAGCAAATCAAATTCTGTATCCTACCGTCAATATGAGGATGTGAGGGTTACAGTAAACCAGTAGCAGTGCAATGGGTGGAAGCTACTGGACACCCAGGAGAGGTTCCATGCAGTGTCCTTACCAAAATGCCAGTGCGAGTATCGTAGATATACTCTAGCAGAAGAAGCCTCGACTGTGTCCTCTCCTTCTGCGCACCACACGTGTAATGGTGAGGCAATTCTTGAGGGCAATAATTGTGTCTTCGAGGGATGGCGGTAGAGAGCCTGTAGTATGCAATGGGAGAGCAATTTCTGTGTCCCATCATCAATGTGACGATGCGATTGTTGCAGTAAACCAGCAGTGGTGCATGAGCTACAGACTACTGGACACCCAGGATCGGCTCCATGTGGTGACCATAACCAAATTCTGGTGTAAGTATTATGGATATACACTAGCAGAATGACTCAAAGAATGTCCTCGAGGCATATGCAATATCGCAACACCGAAGTAATGGCGAAGCAATTCCCGAGGGCAGCATTATTGCCTTGGAGAGATGTCGGCAGATGGCCTGTAGTACGAGGGTGATGTGAAAAGTTCTTGGAATCACCACGAGAGGTCAGCACTAGCGCAACGGGTTGTTCACGTGATATTCATTGGACTCTTTCCTGTAAACACGTGCCACGTCAGTGCTCTTGGAAGAGAGCTGTGGTGGTGACGTGGCTCTGTTGTTGTTCCTGCGAAGTGATTTGCGAAGAAGGAAAAAAATCGAGATTAAGTGATTAAGTACTTTGTAAATAAAGGCATGAAAACAGAGGACATTCGTGTCGATTTCCAGAATACACTGGGGGACTTTGCTCCTTCGTATTCAACAGTCGCCAAGAGAACAAACGAATTTAAATTTGTTTGGGAGAGCTTAGATGATGATCCGTGCATTGGTCAGCCAAGATGTGTCACTACTCCAGAAATCATAGCAAAAGTGCACAAATTGTTCACAGAGGATCGCCGATTGAAAGTGTGTGAAATTGCTCGTGCTTGCCAGGTTCGTGTAAAAGGGTATATCCTATTTTAACTGAAGAATTAGAAATGAAAAAAATTATCTGCAAGATGAGTGCCGCGACTCTACACTGGATCAAAAACGCATGAGAATGGGCATATCTGAACAATGTTGGGCTCGTTTTAGGAGAAACGAACAAGATTTTTTGCACTGGTTTGTGACCACAGATGAAAATAGGGTGCACTATTATACCCCAGAGACAAATCAACAGTCAGAGCAGTGGAAACATGCCGATTCTCAGCCACCAAAGAAAGCAAAGACAATTCCGGGCGGGAAAGGCCCTGGCATAAGTTTTACGGACTGCGTGGTAATTACTCAGGTGCCTGGTGAGGACTGTGACCTCACCAAATGGATCACGTGTGAAGCTAGGGATTGATGAACTCCCACAGAAGTCGCCGAACCTGAGGGTCGCTGGTTCGATTTCAGAACGCAGCACTCGGCGCCTCACCGTAGTCGCTTGTTAATACACAACGAGCGAATTCACAAGTAGAAGACCGCGCCGCTGTCGCACTGAGTCACGAGCACAGTGCTGAACTGGAGAACAAACCGCCGGCGCACCGCTGCAACACGAGCCGTCGTCGCATCAGCCGTCACCGGAACCTTCACTCTATGACTCCGCCGCGAGGAACTCAGCGAGTTAAAAAACACTGTATTACTCTGTTTGTTCGAAGGGTCTTATGTCTCAATAAACGACTGCTAGTGGAACCACCAATGTTTCTCTCACACCTCACCCTCTAAGCCAAGGAAAGAGCCCACTGCACCGCCCACACAGTGTCGTTCCCCTCCCGCCATCCCTGACAAAAAATGACCTTTGGTCTGCTCTGTCACTGACACGTAATATCTAGTGTCACTAAACCTCGACCCACTAGTGAGGAAGAAAGAAAGAAATTCGTGTGTTATATTGTTGATTGTACTAGATTTTGGTCTTCAACTTGTAATTTGCATTCGATCTGTGTAAATGTTATCTGTTGTTAACGTTTTTGATGTTAAATTCATGTACTTCCTCGTTCCACGATCACGGAGATCTGATAATCAATTTGATCCTAATGAACAAGGCATGTAAAATAAAATAAAAATAAATAAATTACTTTCCAAAGCGAAATTTTCGTTTTCCATTGTTATGAAATTCCTGGCAGGTTAAAAGTGTGTGAACGAGAATCGAACTCGCGACCTTCACCGTTTGCAGACAGGTGTTCTACCAGCTAAGTTACCCAAGTGTGACTCGCGACCTGTCCTCACAACCTTACCTCTGCCAGAACCTCGTCTTCTATCTTCCAAATTTCACATAAGCTCTCCTGCGAATCATGCAAGACCGGCACTCCTAGAAGAAGGAAGTTTGCGGACTCATTGCTTGGCTACAGCCAGGGACTATACCACGTCCCCGCAACATCCTTTCTTCCAGGAGTCCAGGCCTCGGAAGTTTCGCAGCAGAACTGTGTGGTTTGGAATGTTCACTGAAGCCCCAAAGAAAATTGCTATAGCCATGCGTATTCAAATACGGAGATATGTAAACAGGCAGAATTCAGTGCTGCGGTCAGCAACGCCCGTATAAGACAACAAGTGTCTGGTGCAGTTGTTAGATCGGTTACTACTTCCACAATGCCAGGTTATCAAGGTTTAAGTGAGTTTGAAAGTGGTATTACAGTCGGCGCACGAGTTTTGGGATACAGCAAAAATGGCTCTGACTGCTATGGGACTTAGCTTCTCAGGTCATCAGTCCCCTAGAACTAAGAACTACTTAAACCTAACTAACCTAAGGACATCACACACTTCCATGCCCAAGGCAGGATTCGAACCTGCGACCGTAGCGGTCGCGCAGTTCCAGACTGTAGCGCCTAGAACCGCTCGGCCACTTCGACCGGCTGGGATATAGCATTTCCGAGGTAGCGCTGAAGTGGAGATTTTCCTGCACGACTATTTCAGGAGTGTACTGTGAACATCAGGAATGCGGTACAACATCAGATCACCAACATCGCTGCAGCCGGGAAAAGATCTAGCAAGAACGGGACCTATGACAACTGAAGAGAATAGTTCAGCATGATAGAAGTGCAACTTTTCTGCATGTTGCTGCAGATTTCGATGCTGGGACATCAACAACTGTCAGCGTGCAAACCATTCGACGACACATCAGCGATACAGGCTTTCGGAACCAAAGGCCCACTCGTGTAGCCTCGATGACTGCACGACACAAAGCTTAACGCTTCGCCTGGGCCCATCAACACCGACAATGGACTGTTGATGATGATGGAAACACGTTGCCTGGTCGGACGAGTCTCGTTTCTAATTGTATTGAGATGATGGACGTTCATGGGTAACCTCGTGAATCCGTGGGTCCTGCATGTTAACAGGGGACTGTTCTAGCTGGTGGAGGCTTTGTAATGGTATGGGGCATGTACAGTTGGAGTCTAGCTGGTGGAGGCTCTGTAATGGTATCGGGCATGTACAGTTGGAGTCATATGGGACCCCTGATACATCTAGATACAACTCTGAGAGCTGATACATACGTAAGCGCTCTGTGTCATCACCAGCACCCATTCATGTCCATTGTGCATTATGACGGACTTGGGCAATTCGAGCAGGACATTGCGACACCTCACAAGTCCAGAATTGCAAACAAAGTGGCTCCAGGCGCACTCTTCTGAGTTTACACACTTCCTCCGACCACTAAACTCCCCAGGCATGACATTGTTGAGTATGTCTGGGATGCCTGGCATCGTACTTTCACGAACTTAGGGACAGCCATGCGGGATTCATGGTGTCAATTCCGTCCAACACTACTTCAGACATTAGTTGAGTCCATGCCACATCGTGTTGCGGTACTTCCGCCCTCGCGGGGGCCCTACACCTTACTGTGCAGGTGTACCAGTTTCTTTGCCTCTTCATTGTATTCGATGAGATACTGCCGCTGTGACGGTGTTGTTCTCGGCGGATCTGTCCCGGACAACACAAACCATTTATGCTACTACTATTCTCGGTGTACAGATCGTTTAATTATACGACCATAATTGTGCTCATATCCTCATAGAGTAAACAAAGGCGACGGTGACATGACGTATTTTTCAACAATACAGGGGGTTCTTCGACGTCCCGTGTCGTTTCTTAGCAACAGTCTGAGTCGAGTGGAATGTAGAGCAACGTGAATGGCGCTGTCCGCATTCAGCGAATCTGAAGAAATAGTGAAATGCAGTAGGGGCTCGGACGATAGTGGTCTCTGGTAAGTCATTAATTAGCATCTGATTTCCGACAATCCCTGGCAGCTGACACAAAGGCCTTAAATCGATTGCATCTTTCTGCACACGCGTAACATTAATTCTCACATCACATATATTGAATGAATACGGAGATCTTGAACACAGCCGTTATATTCGAGGTAATTTAATTTTCCAAATCCGTCGTCGAGACCGTTTATCACAGTTCGCCTAAAGCAGTTTGTGTTGGAGAACCATTAACCTCATTAATCTTGCAATTAGAGTAAGATCGAAATACTACAAATTATACGTGTTCCTACGGAGATGCACATGCCACGTGCTTACCGTATTCGCTCGCGTAGATAACGCTCGACAAGCTTAGTACATCGCGATGCTGCCGTGAAACACACGTTTTCCATCCCCCTGTCGTAAGAAATAATATACTTTCTAACGTATTTTAAATAAATGTCAGGCATTAAGCTCTATTTTGAGTCAAATCCAGCGTCCGATTCCACATACAGCTTTGACCAATGACACCCCGAGTGAAGGACGCCATGAGTTTACGATGCGAAGGATGGAACTGGCTTGTTATTAAATTTCATCTGTGGTTGTCTGTGCCGTAAACTATGCTGTTTATTACAAATATATCGCGATATCCCAGGTTGTGGGGTAGGCAAGAACCTAAGTGCACAGCTTAAGTTGCTGCTCGTGAATCAAGTAGCAATCTTGTTTATAATCTTAGTTCTCATAAATATATATGACTATTTTTTCCGAATACGGCACCATTTACAAAGGTGGGGTTGGCCAGAAACTTAAGAGCACAGCTGCGACTATCTGCAATTACCGGTATATATAATCCTGCTTCTCACAAACATTTGGTTGTTTTCCTCCGAATGTGCCATCACTGCCGAGGGTGAGATTACGCAGAAACCCAAAGAGGACAGTTATATACGTCATTATAGTCCTTCATCCCACAGTTCGTTATTTATCGTGGTTTTTCATTGTTTGTTGTTATTCCTTTTAGGATTATTTGTTTATTTATTTACTTTTTGTGTCTATATACCGTAGGTCAAATCACATTGTCGATTCCAACGTTAGTTATGTTTCCCGTTCTTCCAGTAGCATAACGAATGATACGAAAAAATTAGACGTTTGACGAAATAACTAACAGCCAATAGAAATCATGAAAATAACGGAACGTGGAATCAAAAATTAGAGTGATACCATTCATGGCAATTCTCAAAGAATGTGCAGTACACACCTGCAACATCAGTTGTACAGAGAGTAACATGGAAACAGAACTCGTATAACTGTCAAGTCTTTTAGAATTTTCATGCGTGATACCGCTGAAATTTGTAACTGCACGTTCCATTATTATGTCATTTTCATTAGGGGTGGCTCCCAAATTCCTTTAGGATTTACCTGTATGGTATCGCTTCCTGTACTAATGCAAAAAAGCGATTAAGAGCAAACCTTCGAATCGACAACTAGAACTGACCTATACAGCCCACTTCTGGTTATCGATTGTTCAAATGTGTGTGAAATCTTGTGGGACTTAACTGCTAAGGTCATCAGTCCCTAAGCTTACACACTACTTAACCTAAAGTATCCTAAGGACAAACACACACACCGATGCCCGAGGGAGGACTCGAACTTCCGCCGGGACCAGCCGCACAGTCCATGACTGCAGCGCCTTAGGTTATCCATTCCAAGATTTGTTATTTTTTCGTTACGTGTGTAGTGACTTTTCTCTTAGAAATTCTGTGTTGCTTTCTTCTTATTTCCCGATAATGTCCTGCTTACGTTTCCTTTGAGTTGCTATTTATTTCATTTTGCAGTTCTTGTGTTAGATTTTAGTTTGTGCCCGTTCAAAACTCCACCCCTCCGTTCAAAACTCCACCCTCCTAAGATTCAATACTTCTTATTAAGACTTACCGCCATTCCACAATATTACGAGTTTACTATACGTGATGTTGCAGTGAACTTTTAAGAATGTCTGTGGTTCTTTCACTTCCTAGCGTAAGCTATAATAATAATTCAAGTGCTGAGAACCAGAAGGGCCCAAAGCACATATGTTAAGTTTACGGAAAAACAGATACTTGTGAAAATCAAATTTGCAGGGAAACCACCAGTCTCATAGGTTTGACTTGTATCTTTTTTAACATCCTTCCTATAAAAACCATGTAATATTTATTATTGTTATTATTATTGTTGTTATTCTTATTGTCAACTTACAAAATTTTTGTATATAGGCTAGAGACAATAGTTTCTTTTAATTGTGGTATAGTTTGTAATTAACGTAAAACTAGAATCAGGACATAAGTAACAGACACTTAATGCACCACACATATAGTTGTGACCTGTTCCAACACGTCATATTCCTCGTTGTCATCATTTTCATTAAGCACGGTCTCTGGCTTCAGGCTCAGACGAAACTGTTTGTTCACTTTAGGCATGAGTTGTAGTAGTTTTGTTAAGTCTATTTGTTTAAAGATTGATATAGTACTTTGTTAAGAGTTCGTGTTTCGAGGTTGGTATTTGCCTTCCACCTATTGGGCACTAGGATTTGCGAGGCATCTACACACTGTGGAGAAATAGCAAATTGTGGTCTCCCTCGATGTGACTTGAAGAAAATGGTGGCCTCCCACTATTCCAATCAAGAATACGTTGCTTTAAACAATGTTCGCGGAAATCCATTGAAAATTTTATAATTTCAAAATTTCTTAAAAGTACATTGTTACGATGAACACCAGTTTTAGGTGTGATAGAGAGGTCGATAACACTCTTAAATGTTCTAAAATCCTCAACGTCCATTTTACAAATTGGAATACTGAAACCATGGAGCATAATTTTATGGTGGGGCATTACCCTAAGAGCTTTCAGATTTTATGGAGAAATGGGGGTCAGTGTAGCCAGTGAGCACTGAGACAGCTTTTCGCAACCGTTCATATACAGGGTGTTTCAAAAAGCACTTTATAACTTTAAAAATTCATATACATTTATTGAAAGAAGATATAGACCTGGATTTAATGTTATTTTGTAGGGAAACACATCAAGTTTTTTTTTACCTTAAACTAAAGATGTTGTATGTTGCTTCCGTTGCTTATCCTGCACACATTCCATCAGAGTCAATTTCTTCTCAACTCCTTGTAGCGTTGCAAGTGTAACTTGCTTAGTGGCGGCATAAATTCTTGCTCAAGTTCAGGTAGAGAAGCTGCCACAGGAGGTACAAAGCACAATATTCTTGATGAATCCCCATAAGAAAATCGAGCGGTGTCAGGTTTGGGAACTGCGCGGACCTGGTAAGTGGTCACTGAGAAAATCCCAGATGTCAGCCCGTTAGTGGGCTGGTGTACCATCTTGTATGAAGTAAACATTTCGAGCTGTGGTATCAAAAATTGCAACATATCTAGGTGCGCTGTCCCACTGATGGCTCTCTCACGGAAAAAGGGGCCGTACCCTTGGTTCTTGCTCAATACACAAAAAGTGTTCAGTTGAAGGCTATCACGAACACGATGCAATATTTGATGCTGATTTTCACTGCCTCAAATCCTACAGTTATATATGTCAACCTTGTCACTTAAGTGAAAATTCGACTCGTCAGAAAAGATGATTTTGTCGAAGAAATTTTCATCCTCATGTAATCGATTTAACATATCCGCAAAGAAGTTCTTGCGAGAAATTTTATCAGTGTGTTTTATTGCTTGTACAATCGTCAATCTGCACGGTTTCAAATACAAACGGTTTCTCAACACTCTCCAAATGGTCATATGTGGGGTTTGCAGTTCGCGAGATGCAGGCTACGTCGATTTCGTAAAGCTGTTGACAAAAAGTTGTCTCACTCGCTCAATGATGTCGTCAGATGTGCTTGGACGACCTGATGATTTCCCATTATTTTGAACTGTGTCCGCTGACTTTGATTCTTCAAACCAAAACACACAGCTAGCAAGCTCAGATTTAGTGGTATGATGGCCCAGTGGATATCCCGTCACAAACTGAACACAGATCAAGCATGGAAAAAGGAGGAAGGTGTACTGAGCTGTGAGAAAAAAGTAAAAATTATAAGTGAGCGATTGAAGCTTAGCAAGTGTAGTGCTGAGCGCAAGTGAACAGCTGGGGAGTCATGGGAAAGTGTGTACGGCATTTGACTAAGACTGACGAGCCAGGTTCGAAACTCTCTGGTGGTACTTATTTTTATTTTCTTCACAACATTATGAACTGTCCGTTCGGTCATTGAAATGTTTGTTGTCTTTCCATAATCTTGGCACTTGTTATGCTATAGACTGGTTAGAGAATATGAGTCATGAATGCGTTACCGTTGCAGGTAAACGTCGTGAATAGTGAGAGCAGCCCACGTACCATATAGATGTCTCACATAAATGAAAACAAGTAAACCGGTGTGAACTATGATACAACAAAGGAGTTCGAGAGTTAAAACTTCCAAAGAGGAACGCAACTTCAAAACCGTTAAGAACATATGTTTTCACAGAACACAGTGAAAGTATGTGATTGTGAAACTGTTGCGTTCATTTTTTGCACCTCATGTAGCAAACTACGAGGGCTGTTCAATAAAGAATGATCATAATTTTTTTGACAACATACCTTGATCATTCTCATAATTTTGATGCTCCTTCTCAAAGTAGTCTCCCATGAATCCGATGCACTTGTACCAGAGTTTCTGCCACTCTTCAAATACATGCTGGAAACCATTTTTTGAGACATCCTTCAAAATCGCTTCCGCAGCTTCGCCACTGATTCTGATGATTGATAATGCCTCCCACAAAGGCGTTTCTTCATGTTAGGGAATAGAAAAAAGTCACTTGGGGCTAACTCCGAACTATAGGGAGGGTGAGGGATGCACTTCACGTTGATTTTTGCAAGATATTCAGCAACCACATTGGCAACATGCGGTCACGCATTATCATGGTGCAGCTTCCAGCCTGCTTCACGGAAATCTGGTCTTTGGCGCCTGATACAGACTTGTAATGTTCTTAGGACACTCCTGTAGTATTTTCCAGTTACTGATGTGTGTACAGGTACAACATGCTGATAAACCATCCCATGAATATCAGAGAATGAGATGACCATAACTTTCTCAGCAAAAAAATGGTTCAAATGGCTCTGAGCACTATGGGACTTAACTGCTGTGGTCATCAGTCCCTTAGAACTTAGAACTACTTAAACCTAACTAACCTAAGGACATCACACACATCCATGCGCGAGGCAGGATTCGAACCTGCGACCGTAGCGGTCGCGCGGTTCCACACTGTAGCGCCTAGAACCGCTCGGCCACTCCGGCCGGCACTTTCTCAGCAGAAGCAACCACTTTTGCTTTTCTTTTGCGGTGTGGGGGGGTTGGTGATGAAGGAGAATTCCACACAGAGCTTTGCTGTTTGCTCTCAGGATCAAAATGATGTAGCCAAGTTTCATCAGCAGTGATTACATTTGAAAGACACTCCGGATCTTCCTCTAACATCAATTTTAACTGCATGCAGACCTGCACGCGAATGTCCTTTTGTTTGGGACTCAACAGTCTCGGAACCCATCGCGCACAAACACGTGTCATGTGTAATTTTTCTGTCAGCAACGTGTGGGTGGCACCCAATGAAATGTAGAGTATTTCAGAAAGTGATCTTAAGGTAACTCGTCGATGCTCTCTCACAATGACGGCAGCAGTGTTCATGTTTTCTTCCGTAAGAGCAGTAACTGGAGCACCGGGCCCACCTTCCTTTGAAATTGATTGTCTCCACTCGTTAAACACTTTAAACAACCTTCGAGCTGTGCTATAGGGAAGAACAGACTCTCCATAGGCCTCCTGTAACATTGTAGAGGCCTCAGTTGAAGATTTGTTGAGACGAAAGCAGAATTTCAAATCCGCATATTGTTCCTTGCGTGTTATTCCTTGCGTGTTACCTGCATTGCAGCGGAAGGCGACACTGAACATGTCTGACCTTGCCTGCCTCTCACAGGCGGGAACCAGGAGTCCCAACATTGAACCTACTACGGGCTGTTTGCTGCACATTAAGCTAACAGAATATCATAAGAGTAAATTTTAGCGTTAGAAATTACGACCGTAAGTAATTATGGTAATTCTTTATTGAACTGCCCTCGTATATGTTTTCGTCATTTCCTTGGGAGTGACCACATTCAAATTCATACGAACACCTAAATCGGGCAAGGAGGCGTATCTCACTCACTCACCAGGCGTACAAATTAGGTGTGTCCGTATGAGATTCGTGTCATATGACACACATTCTGTCAGTAATGCCGTGTCTGACACACTAGATATGTTTTCCGTTGGAGGATTCGATTGACTTGTCTCTTTGTCATCAAACGCTTGTGCTTCCCAATCGAGAGCCACTTCCTTTCGGCTGCTAATAGAGTAGTTGAGCAGAATCTACTGTCATTATAGGTCCCTTCCTTACACCTCAGTGTTGCAAACGGACGTTACACCACGATACAGACACGAATTTGAATACGGCGAACGGTAAAAAAAAGTTTTTGGCACACAGGAGGTTTGAACACAGCTCGCCTGCTTGATAGTCCAACACCCCGCCACTTTTTTATGTAGGGTCAAGGAATAGAAGGAATGGTCTGGGGGCGAAGTGAGCAGGGGTCATTGTACGAGGTCTGCACATGATGTCTGCGTCCCCAAACGGGAACTTATGGAACGGGCAAATGGCCACAGGAGATTATTCATTTGTTTTTTGACAAAATATAATCCACATTTCTCCCGATCTGTCTCTAAAAGAAAGAAAAACAAACGCAAGGTAACACTTCTGTAACACGCACACACGGCGTCGATACTCTACGGACGCCGGCGCTCATTTTTCATGGCATGTCGTCTTGTAATGTCGTGTACATACCGTTATCTGTTCATCTGCTTGTGGGAATGAATCACATTATCTCCTGCGATGAATAATCCAATCATGGGGCGGATCGTGGAAGATGCTCTGCAAGAACTTCGAGAAGTGTTGACTGTACTTAGGGTTCTTCACAATAGCGCAATGAGGATCGTTTAAACAGTTCCAAGAATCCATGAGTTCTATACCTCCAAATAAATAATGAATCGCTCGACCTCTGATGCACATGACGGCGTAGTCTTTCTTCCTCGGGTAGAGGACAATGCCGGAATTGACATAAGGGGGCGGCATCTGTAAAAAGAGAGCTGTCATTAAGTATTTACTGTCAATCATCGGTGTCGATTACATCGACTTAAAAATTCATATGATTTTATCATAATCAGAAATAAGATGGACCAAATTAATTGAACTATCGATTTGAAAACAACTCCGTCGGCTGTATTAGCTCTCTTCATCCATTATATTTACAGAAAGGGTCCTCCACTTTTAACCAGTTACTGTGGTTTGGTCTCTTATGATGAAAAACATTCGAAAATCGAACCTGTATTTGGACATATTGTCAGTCTCACTAAGACAAAATTTGGTACATGTATGTTACCATGTTTTGTTAGGTTGCTATGGATGACGTTAAGTACATTTACAATAAGTTTCTCACACTGTTCGGTCTACCACCCCGCACTCAACGCAAAACATTTTCACGTACACATACTAGTTATTGGGTTGTACTTTCTTTCTCTGTTGTGTGTGTGTGTACATATTCTGAGTAGACACAGCTGAGACAAATTACATGAACAAAGATGCTAACGCACTGGTACTGCGGACGGGACTCTATACCAAATGGGGAGTGGTGCAACAGTCAACTACTCTGAAGTGGTATAGGCATGTGTATTCAAATACAGAGATACGTAAACAGGCAGAATACGGCGTTGCGGTAGGCAACGCCTACATAAGACAACAAGTGCCTGGCGCAGTTATTAGATCGGCTACTGCTGAAACAATGGTAGGTTATCAAGATTTAAGTGAGTCTGAACGTGGTGCTATACTCGGCGCACGAGCGATGGGACACAGCATCGCCGAGACAGTGATGACGTGGGGATTTTCCCGTGCCACCATTTCACGAGTGTACCGTGAATATCAGGAATCCGGTAAAACATCAAATCTCAGACGTCGCTGCAGCCGGAGAAAGATCCTGCAAGATAGGGACCAATGACGACTGAAAAGGTTCGTTCAGCGTGACAGAACTGCGACCCTTCCGCAGGTTGCTGCAGATTTCAGTGCTGGGACATCAACAAGTGTCAGCGTGCGACCCATTCAATGGAACATCATCGACATGGGCTTTCGGAGCCGAAGGCCCACTCGTGTAGTTTTGATGACAGCTTGACACAAACTTTACGCCTCGCCTGGGCCCATCAACACCCATTGAACTGTTGATGAATGGAAACATGTTGCCTGGTCGGACGAGTCTCGTTTCAGATTGTATCGAGCGGATGGACATGTACGGGTATGGAGACAACCTCATGAATCCACTGACTCTGCATGTCAGCAGGGACTGTTCGTTGGAGTGATAGGGGACCCCTGATACGTCTCTGACAGGTGACACGTACATAAGCGTCCTGTCTGATCACATGCATCCACTCATGTCCATTATGTATTCCGACGGACACGAGCAATTCTAGCAGGACAATGCGGTGCCCCACACGTCCAGAACTGCCACAGAGTGGCTCCAGCAACAGTCTTCTGAGTTTAAATACTTCCGCTGGCCACCAAACTCCCCAGACAGGAAGATTATTGAGCATATCTGAGGTGCCTTGCAGCATGCTGTTCAGAAGAGATCTCCACCCCCTTGTACTCTTATCGATTGATGGACAGCTATACGGGATTCATGGTGGCAGTTCCCTCCAGCACTACGTCAGACATTAATCGAGTCCACGCCAGATCATGTTGCTGCACTTCTGTGCGTTCGCAGGGGCCGTGCATAATATTAGGCAGGTGTACCAGTTTCTTTGGCTCTTCAGTGTATTTTGATGGTGATTGCTTATACGTCGACTTCGATACTCGTCAATCCATAACTGTTAGTGGATTACACTGTTACATACACGTAAGACGCTTCCTGTATAAAGTACTTTAAACAGCACACGAGTACACAGCAACCTTGAAAATTAATAATAAATGTGAATGATTGTTTGTTTGCTTTTCTTTCTTTTTTAAAAAAGAGAAAAGTCGTTGAAAGTTAATTCTAACCTTAGCTGACCTTCTCAGTCCTTTTCAACACTAAACTGTAGCAGTAACACAGGTCTAACCCAGACACCGACTTTGGTTCTCCAGTTTCGAAACTCGTCGAGGCTGGGGTGACGGGCTTTGTTACAGGGATCCGGACGGTAAGGGAAACGGTGGAGGCAGAGCGGCTGATCCTGGCCATCCAAAGTAGGAGATAAAATTAAAAAGAATGGAAGCAGAAGTAAATGCTGAAACACTGTTAATTCAATAGGGGAGACTGCGACACAGTGGGCACGGCTTTTGTTTTAGAACAGTTTGTGACGAAATTTGATAATATTTGTGAATTATTTCGGTCCATTTAGGAAGCCTATACCATCCAATCTCCATATTTATTCATACGTTTTCATGTGACAAAAAGTTTACACACGGAATTATTGATAGCACCCCCATCGTGGCGCACACTGAGTGTTGGCGTCGGCCGCAGGGAGCAACAGAAACGAAGTCCACAGACACACTGGAAACATTTATTTTTCTCGGTAAACATGTGATACATTGAATTTGCGCATAGTAAAATCAATGGCATTGTAAGTATCCATGTCAGTAGGGAATACAAGCATCACTACAGTTTCTTTTGTGCCGCTGACTGTGTAAGTCTCCGGTAGTCTGCCTACAAATGACATCTGTGAAACTAATTTCATGTGCTTCTGTACCTGCAGCAAACGAAAAATATCTGTCAAACTTTCATGAGTTCTGCAGGTAAGTCACAACTGCAGTGTAACTTAGTCCTTTCTTTTCAACATCGCCTTTGATCTTTAATTATACCTTATAGCGAAAACTCAGATTATCACCTCTGTCACCCATCAGAAGAATCGCAGAGCCTTCTTGAGCTGCTCTCTGGCTGAATTTGCCTTCTGACACGTTTAGAAATGGACGCGTTGCTTAATTTTGAGAGTTTGAAAGTTCATTTTCTTCCCATTTGTACGCTCTAGAAACTCCTGCTTCTTAGAGCTGTCATTAAGAATTCTTGTTCTTTCTCTTTTTATTCGATAAATGAGCTCTTGTCTTACAGGTTTTTGCTTTTGGAAAATGTGGAAATTCCTTCAGTGTTACCAAATGTATTGAGCTACATACATCAAAAAAACGTTTTGCATCACCTCGGTTCCTAGAGCTCTGGAACCTGTACATAAAATTGGAATGGAGATCAACATACATGCCATTTCCTCCCTTTTTATTGCTCATGAAAACCATACATACAGCAAGACATTCAGAGGTGGTAGTCGACATTGTTGTCCACACCGGTACCTCTAATACCCAGTAGCAAGTCCTGCATTCTTCGTGGCATACTATCCACAAGTTCAAAGCACTGTTGGTTCACATTGTCCCACTCCTCAAAGGCGATTCAGCGTAGATCCCGCAGGGTGGTTGGTGGGCAACGCCCTTAAAACGCTCTTTTCAGTGTATCCCAGGCATGTTCGATACGGTTCATGTCTGGAGAAGATGCTGGTCACTCTAGTCGAGCGATGTCGTCATCCTGAAGGATCTCATTCAAAAGATGTGCACGATGGGAGCGCGAATTGTCGTCCACGAAGACGAATGCCTCGCCAGTATGCTGCCGATATGGTTGCACTATCAGTTGGAGGATGGCATTCATGTATCGTACAGCCGTTACGGCGCCTTCCATGACAACCCGTGGCGTACCTCGGCCCCACATAACACCACTCCAAAAGATAAGCGAACCTCCACCTTGCTGCACTCGCTGGACAGTGTGTCTAAGGCGTTCAGCTTGACCAGGATGCCTCCAAACAGGTGCTCCCTGCCACCGTTGGATAAGCAGCTGCAACAGCAAGTCGTATAACCCTAGCTTACTTATTTGTTAGATAGTTTAATTAATTTCTTTGCGTGTTTTTGGGTACTTGCATTGTTTAATTCATATATTTCGGGGGTATTTTAGTATTTGACAGTTGTAGCATCGCGCTTTAGTGTTTACTTGGTAGGTTCTTATTTAAATTGCGTGTGAGTTTCGTATTGGAGGTGCAATTTCGAGTTTTAGTTACTGTAATCGTAAATTCAGCAGATTGTAGCGCAGTCGTTAGGCATTTGTACAGGTTAGTTGATACATTCTAGGCGTGTTTCGCTTGCGTTATCTAGGCACGGACTCGTGTTTCAGTAACTGTTGTTCAACATCGATTAGAATGGACAGGGACTGCGATTGCTGTGTTTGGATGAGGGCTGACTTGGCATCCCTTCGCTCACAGCTGCAATCGGCGCTGACTTCGGTCGCGCAGCTTGAGGCTGTTGCCAATGGGCACCACTGTGGGGAGCCGGACTTGGGTATCACGGGGATGTCAACCTCGTCCCGTCTGTCCCCAGATCGGTCTGCCGCTGTGGTTGCCCCGGTTGTTGCCCGCAGTGGGGCTGAGCCCTCGCCTGTGGTTGATTGGGAGGTCGTTCCAAGGCGTGGCAGGCAGCGAAAGGCGTCCCCGGAGGCTGATCAGAAAGCCTCCCCGGTGCGTCTGACAAACCGGTTTCAGGCACTGTCTCTGGCTGAGCCAGATGCAGCTGCCTGCCCTGTTTCAGAGGATCATTCTCAGCCTTCAAGGTTCGGGCAATCGCAGAGGGTGGGCTTATTGGTAGTTGGGAGCTCCAATGTTAGGCGCGTAATGGGGCCCCTTAGGGATACGGCGGCTAAGGAGGGGAAGAAATCCAGTGTGCACTCCGTGTGCATTCCGGGAGGAGTCATTCCTGATGTGGAAAGGGTCCTTCCGGATGCCATGAAGAGCACAGGGTGCAGCCAGCTGCAGGTGGTGGCACATGTCGGCACTAATGACGTGTGTCACTTTGGATCTGAGGAAATTCTCTCTGGATTCCAGCGGCTATCTGATTTGGTGAAGGCTGCCGGTCTTGCTTACGAGATGAAGGGAGAGCTCACCATCTGCAGCATCGTCGACAGAACCGACTGCGGACCTTTGGTGCAGAGCCGGGTGGAGGGTCTGAATCAGAGGCTCAGACGGTTCTGCGACCGTGTTGGCTGCAGATTCCTTGACTTGCGCCATAGGGTGGTGGGGTTTCGGGTTCCGCTGAATAGGTCAGGAGTTCACTACACTCAGCTGGCGGCTACACGGGTAGCGGAGGCTGTGTGGCGTGGACTGGGCGGTTTTTTAGGTTAGAAGGCCTCGGGAAAGTACGGGGTGGGCTGCAATGTCAAAGGGTGCTTGGCAATTACAGGACGTGCTTGGATCAAGGAACAGTCGGAATTATAGTTGTAAATTGTTGTAGTTGCGCTGGAAAAGTCCCTGAGCTTCAAGCGCTAACAGAAAGCACAGAAGCTGATATCGTTATAGGTACAGAAAGCTGGCTAAAGCCTGAAATCAGTTCTGCAGAAATTTTTACGAAGTCTCAGACGGTGTTCAGGAAAGATAGATTAGGCAGAATTGGTGGTGGAGTGTTTGTGTCTGTCAGTAGTGGTTTATCTCGTAGTGAAGTCGAAGTAGATACTCCGTGCGAATTGGTATGGGTGGAGGTTATACTTAACAGCCGAATTAAGTTAATAATTGGCTCCTACCGACCCCCAGACTCCGATGATACAGTTGCGGAACAGTTCAGAGAAAGTTTGAGTCTCGTAACAAATAAATACCCCACTCATACGGTTATAGTTGGTGGGGACTTCAACCTACCCTCGGTATGTTGGCAAAAATACTTGTTCAAAACCGGTGGTAGGCAGAAAACGTCTTCCGAGATTGTCCTAAATGCTTTCTCCGAAAATTATTTCGAGCAGTTAGTCCACGAACCCACGCGAATTGTAAATGGTTGCGAAAACACACTTGACCTCTTAGCCACAAACAATCCAGAGCTGATAGAGAGCACCATGACTGATACATTGATTAGTGATCACAAGGTCGTTGTAACCAAGCTCAATACCATTTCTTCCAAATCCATCAGAAACAAACGCAAAATAATTTTTATTTAAAAAAGCGGATAAAGTGTCACTAGAAGCCTTCCTAAAAGACAATTTCCATTCCTTCCGAACTGACTATTCGAATGTAGACGAGATGTGGCTCAAATTCAAAGATATAGTAGCAACAGCAATTGAGATATTCATACCTCATAAACTGGTAAGAGATGGAACGGATCCCCCGTGGTACACAAAAAAGGTCCGGACGCTGTTGCAGAGGCAACGAAAAAGCATGCGAAGTTCAGAAGAACGCGAAATCCCGAAGATGGGCTAAAATTTACAGACGCGCGAAATTTGGCACGTACTTCAATGCGAGATGCCTTTAATAGGTTCCACAACGAAACATTGTCTCAAAATTTGGTAGAAAATCCGAAGAAATTCTGGTCGTATGTAAAGTACACAAGCGGCAAGACGCAGTCAATACCTTCGCTGCGCAGTGCCAATGGTACTGTTACCGACAACTGTGCCGCTAAAGCGGAGTTATTTAACGCAGTTTTCCGAAATTCCTTCACCAGGGAAGAGGAATGGAATATTCCAGAATTTGAAACACGAACATCTGCTAGCATGAGTTTCTTAGAAGTAGATATCTTAGGGGTTGCGAAACAACTCAAATCGCTTGATACGGGCAAGTCTTCAGGTCCAGATTGTATACCGATTAGGTTCCTTTCAGATTACGCTGATACTATAGCTCCCTACTTAGCACTCATATACAACCGCTCGCTCACCGATAGATCTGTACCTACAGATTGGAAAATTGCGCAGGTCGCACCGGTGTTCAAGATGGGTAGTAGGAGTAATCCATTTAACTACAGACCTATATCATTGACGTCGGTTTGCAGTAGGGTTTTGGAGCATATACTGTATTCAAACATTATGAATCACCTCGAAGGGAACGATCTATTGACACGTAATCAGCATGGCTTCAGAAAACATCGCTCTTGTGCAACGCAGCTAGCTCTTTATTCGCACGAAGTAATGGCCGCTATCGACAGGGGATCTCAAGTTGATTCCGTATTTCTAGATTTCCGGAAAGCTTTTGACACCGTTCCTCACAAGCGACTTCTAATCAAGCTGCGGAGCTATGGGGTATCGTCTCAGTTGTGCGAGTGGATTCGTGATTTCCTGACAGGAAGGTCGCAGTTCGTAGTAATAGACGGCAAATCATCGAGTAAAACGGAAGTGATATCAGGTGTTCCCCAGGGAAGCGTCCTGGGACCTCTGCTGTTCCTGATCTATATAAATGACCTGGGTGACAATCTGAGCAGTTCTCTTAGATTGTTCGCAGATGATGCTGTGATTTACCGTCTAGTAAGGTCATCCGAAGACCAGTATCAGTTGCAAAGCGATTTAGAAAAGATAGCTGTATGGTGTGTCAGGTGGCAGTTGACGCTAAATAACGTAAAGTGTGAGATGATCCACATGAGTTCCAAAAGAAATCCGTTGGAATTCGATTACTCGATAAATAGTACAATTCTCAAGGCTGTCAATTCAACTAAGTACCTGGGTGTTAAAATTACGAACAACTTCAGTTGGAAGGACCACTTAGATAATATTGTCGGGAAGGCGAGCCAAAGGTTGCGTTTCATTGGCAGGACACTTAGAAGATGCAACAAGTCCACTAAAGAGACAGCTTACACTACACTCGTTCGTCCTCTGTTAGAATATTGCTGCGCGGTGTGGGATCCCTACCAGGTGGGATTGACGGAGGACATCGAAAGGGTGCAAAAAAGGGCAGCTCGTTTTGTATTATCACGTTATAGGGGGGAGAGTGTGGCAGATATGATACACGAGTTGGGATGGAATTCATTACAGCATAGACGTTTTTCGTCGCGGCGAGACCTTTTTACGAAATTTCAGTCACCAACTTTCTCTTCCGAATGCGAAAATATTTTGTTGAGCCCAACCTACATAGGTAGGAATGATCATCAAAATAAAATAAGAGAAATCAGAGCTCGAACAGAAAGGTTTAGGTGTTCGTTTTACCCGCTTGCTGTTCGGGAGTGGAATAGTAGAGAGATAGTATGATTGTCGTTCGGTGAACCCTCTGCCAAGCACTTAAATGTGAATTGCAGAGTAGTCATGTAGATGTAGATGTCTCCAATGATAATCTGGTTGAACGCATAGGAAACACTCATTGGTGAACAGAACGTGATGCCAATCCTGAGCGGTTCATTCGGCATGTTGTTGAGCCCATCTGTACTGCATTGCAAAATAATAATAACAATAATAAAAATAATAATGGTTCAAATGGCTCTGAGCACTATAGGACTTAACATCTGAGGTCATCAGTCCCCTAGAACTTAGAACTACTTAGACCAAACTAACCTAAGGACATCACACAACCATGCCCGAGGCAGGATTCGAACCTGCGACCGTAGCGGTCACGCGGTCCCCGACTTTAGCGCCTAGAACCGCTCGGCCACCCCGGCTGGCACCGCATTGCATGGTGTCGTGGTTGCAAAAATGAACCTCGCCATGGACGTTTGGAGTGAAGTTGTGCATCGTGCAGCCTATTGCGCACAGTTTGAGTCGTATCACGACGTCCTGTAGCTGCACAAAAGGAATTATGCAACATGGTGGCGTTGCTGTCAGGATTTCTCCGAGCAATAATCCGTAGGTAGCTGTCATCTACTGCAATAGTAGCCCTTGGGTGGCCTGAGCGATGCATGTCATCTACAGTTCCTCTTTCTCTGTATCTCCTCCATGTCCGAAAAATATCGCTTTGGTTCACTCCTATATGCCTTCTCTTGTTGAGAGCCCTTCCTGGCTCAAAGTAACAATGCGGACGCAATTGAACTGCGGTATTGACCGTCTAGGCATGGTTGAACTACGTACAACACAAGCCATGTACCTCCTTCCTTGTGGAATGACTAGAACTGATCGGTTGTCGGAACCCCTCGGCTTAATAGGCGCTACTCATGCATGGTTGTTTACATCTTTGGGCAGGTTTAGTGACATCTCTGAACACTCAAGGTTACTGTGTCTGTAATACATTATCCAATATCCACAGTCAACGTCTATCTTCAGGAGTGCTGGAGACCAGGGTGATGCAAAACTTTTTCTTTATGTGTGTATATAAACAGCTACTATTCGCAGACAGACTTACATCTGGAGTGGTGCTTGTTGCTGGTATCTGTTTTGTGTGTCCTGTTGCTGTCATTATCAGTATTTACCGGTAGATTTGCAACTACTGCACCTTTTTTACTGTCACAGTACGAGGATAACTAACCTTTCAAGAGTCTGACGAGGAGTGTTGTATTGTTTTGCTGCTGACAGAACTATCGTGCCTGCTTGAATTACACTATTCACAGCCTTCATCATTTCTTCAGCAGGTACTAAACCAAAAGTAGTTTTTCTCACTCTGTAGCAAACCATTTTTATTTCCATCATGTACACTGGTAAGCTAAAACATTATGATCACTTCCCACTGCAACGCTGGATGCCGCTTGGTGGCATCGGTGGCGCGTGACGCGATAACAAAAGTACATATGCGGAGCAGGCACGGACGGGGGATCAACCTAGCGAAGGCATGGGCTGCTAGTGCGGAAATCCAGTGAGACAAGCGACGTTGACAAAGGGCATATTATTAGTGCACAGGCCCTGTGAACGAGTATCTCAAACACAGTGAAGCTGGTCGAATGTTCACTTCCTACTGTCGTGAGCATTTATGGAAAGATGTAGGACAGTGAAAATACAACTAGACGCTAAATGGTCGGACGTCAACGATCCTCCACAGAACATGGTGTTTGGAGGCTTGCCTGCTCTCTAAAGTGGGACAGAAGTGGTCTGTGGCATCTCTGCCGAGAGAGCACAATTCTGGTGCATGCACAATTGTTTTGGAGCACACCGTTCATCGAGCATTGGTGAACATGTAGCTTCGTAACAGACCACACCTGCGTGTTCTCATCTTGACCCAACGACATCGTCAATTACGATTCCAACGGGCTCGGGACCATCGCGACTCGACAGTCGATCGATGGAAACGTGTCGGCTCTTTGGGTGAATTACATTTTTGCTACACTCGGTCGATAGGCGCCTCCTCAAACGACGTCATCGAGGTGAGCGGCGGCTCGAAAGTGCAGCGCGGCACGGACTCAGGCTGGTGGGAGCAACATTACGCTACGGGAGACATTCTCCTGCGCTTACATGGGATCTGAGGTACTAATCGAAGATACGCTGACAGCTGTGAACTATGTGCGTCCGTACATACTTGATGCCTTCCCAAACGGCGATGTCATCTTTCAGCAGTATAATTTCCCGTACCTGGGAGCCAGAGTGGTTTGAGGAGCATTATCTCAAACCAGGTTGATGTCTCGACGACTAGATTCACCAGATGTAAATCCTATGCAACCCATAGGGTCTCTATCGGGTGCCATCACCACATACGCTTATCAGCGGCCTGTTATTTATAATGCCACATACCTCCAAAAACCTACCAACAAACTGTCGGATCCATGATATGTGGAATCAGTGATGTATTTCGTTCCAAAGACGGACTAACAATTTATTAAGCAGGTGGTCATAATGTGTTGGCTCATCAGTGTATGTTCACTGTGACGCAGAAAAAATTGCTCACTATGCCCCATACCCCTTCAACTGAACATATTTATTCAGTCACATGCAGATGTTATAATTCTGTATGTAATTTAGTATGAAGAGACAATATCTGTGGTAACAGCTTACCGTCTTGATATTTGGTTTCTATAGTATGAGGAAGTACAAATAATTGCTACAGACGTGGAAAAATTTGCAGAGCAAGATAGTAAACCACTAGACTCTCACAACTTCAACACTCCGGCAAAATTCAGCCATCTAGTTTTCACAGTCTTCTAGATGCTAAGAGGGTGTAGGCTACATGTGCAGAGCTATGATGGTATCCTCACAGCCACAGATTTTACATAATCAATTGGTCAGTGTGCCCCACTGCTCACTGTGTCCCAGTCTCCTCTACGCATAAAAGTTTTTGATGGTTGTCAGCTGAGTGTTGGACATTTAAAAAGCATTAAATGATCCTTGACCGACCAGATCCTGTCCCTAGCCCACAGAAACCACCGAAATTTACAGGTGTAAGACCGACATGACCTTCGTAAAAACAGTCGATTTCCTTGTCTTAGGGTAAATGTACGTCACGAAGAGTGCTGCTCTATTCGGGGTAAAATTTTAAACTCTAGAGTGAATGATATAAAAGTTACTGAAACGTACTGTTGCATGGCCAGTGTTTGCTACCGAGCACTGTGAAAACCTTATGGGCCAAATTATTTCACTCATTTTGCTTTGTCACGATGAGTGGGTCTTACAAAATTGTGATCCGATCCTCACGGTTTGTCGCCATCTATACCACATGCATAGCCGCACCAAGGACCTGAGCTAGACTGGAAGGGAGTCATGTTAGTCTCAAGAAACAGGGAGGCCGGCCATTGCGGCAGAGCGGTTCTAGGCGCTTCAGTCCGGAACCGCGCTGCTGCTACTCTCGCAGGTTCGAACCCTGCCTCGGGCATGGATGTGTGTGATGTC
The DNA here is from genome assembly GCF_023897955.1 of Schistocerca gregaria. NCBI lineage: Eukaryota > Metazoa > Arthropoda > Insecta > Orthoptera > Acrididae > Schistocerca > Schistocerca gregaria. Next base: position 12,198,189 of record NW_026061795.1, on the reverse strand, counting down.
CTTAGGTTAGTTAGGTTTAAGTAGTTCTAAGTCTAGGGGACTGATGACCTCAGATGTTAAGTCCCATAGTGCTCAGAGCCATTTCAACCATTTGAAACAGATAGCAGGAACAAGAGGCATCATTTCTTAACAAATACGACAGAAAACTGGTGAAAGACTGTTTTAATTAACATTTTAAACATAAGAATGCACTTTCATAACAATATAACATTTTCATTTAATGATAATTTTCTCGGATTTCTACAGCTAATTCTACATCTACACTCTGTAAACCACGTGAGATGCATGGCAGGGGGTACGTCCCATTTTACCAATTATTAGTGTTTCTTCCCGCATCATTGACGTATCGAGTAGGGGAAGAATGATTGTTTGATGCCTCTGTGTGTGCAGTAATTATTCTCTTCTTATCCTCACGATTCCTATGTCAGCTAAACGTACAAGACTTTAGTATATACCTAGAGTCATCGTTTAAAGCCGGTTCCTGAAACTTTGTTAATAGACGTTCTCGGAATAGTTTACGTCTACCTTCAAGAGTCTTTTTATTCCAATTCGTTCAGTATTTCTGTGACACTCTCCCACGGATTGAACAAAACTGTGAACATTCGTACTACCCTTCTCTGTATACGTCCAATATCCCCTGTTATTCCCATCTGGTACGAGTCCCACACACTTCGGCAGTATTCGCAGGCTGGTCGTACGAGTGGTTTGTAAGCCATCTCCTTTGCAGACTGATTGCACTTCTCCAGTGTTCGGCCAATAAACCGAAGTCTACCGTCTGCTGTAAACACGGCTGAGCCAATTTGATCGTTCCATGTCCTTGCAAAGTGTCACACCCAGGTATCTGTATGAGCTGACCTATTCCAGCAATGAATCATTGATATTATAGTCATAGGCATTTGTTTTTGTTTTATGAAGTGCACAATTTTACGTTTCTGAACATTTAAAGCAAGTTTCCAATCTCTGCAGACATTGAAATTTTATTAAGATCTGACTGAATATTTATCCAGCTTCTTTCAGATAGTACTTCATATAGATAAGTGCATCAGCTGCAAAGAGCCTTATGCTACTACACTACTGGCCGTTAACATTGCTACACCACGAAGATAAAATGCTACAGGCGCCAAATTAACCGACAGGAAGAGGATGTTGTGATATGCAAATGATAAGCTTTCCAGAACATTCACACAAGGTTGGCGCCGGTGCCGACACCTACAATGTGCTGACATGAGGAAAGTTTCCAACCGATTTCTCATACACAAACAGCAGTTGACCGGCGTTGTCTGGTGATGCTTCGTGTACAGAGGAGGAGTGCATTCCATTACGTTTCCGACTTTGGTAAAGGTCGGATTGTAGCCTATCACGATTGCGGTTTACCGTATCACAACATTGCTGCTCGCGTCGGTCGAGATCCAATGACTGTTACCAGAATATGGAATCGATGGGTTCAGGAGGGTAATACGGAACGCCGTGCTGGATCCCAACGGCCTCGTATCACTAGCACTCGAGATAACAGGCATCTTATCCGCACGGCTGTAACAGATCGTGCAGCCACGTCTCGATGCCTGAGCCAACAGATGGGGACGTTTGCAAGACAACAATCATCCGCACGAACAGTTCGACGACGTTTCCAGCAGCACGGACTATCAGCTTGGAGACCGTGGCTGCGGTTACCCTTGACGCTGCATCACAGGCAGGAGTGCCTGCGATGGTGTACTCAACGACGAACCTGGGTGCACGAATGGCAAAAAGTCATTTTTTCGGATGAATCCTGGCTCTCTTTACAGCATCATGATGGTCGCATCCTTGTTTGACGACAGCGCGGTGAACGAACATTGGAAGCGTGTATTCGTCTTCGCCATGCTGGCGTATCACCCGGCGTCATGGTATGGGGTGCCATTGGTTACACGTCTCGGTCACCTCTTGTTCGCATTGACGGCACTTTGAACAGTGGACGTTACATTTCAGAGGTGTTACGACCGTGGCCCTACCCTTCATTCGATCCCTGCAAAACCCTACGTTTCAGCAGGATAATACACTACTGCATGTTGCAGGTCCTGTACGGGCCTTTCAGGATACAGAAAATGTTTGACTGCTGCCCTGGCCACCACATTCTCCAGATCTCTCACCTATTGAAAAGTCTGGTGAATGGCGGCCGAGCAACTGTTTCGTCACAATACGCCAGTCACTACTCTTGATGAACTGTGGTATCGTGTTGAAACTGCATGGGCAGCTGTACCTGTACACGCCATCCAAGCTCTGTTCGGCTCAATGCCCAGGGGTATCAAGGCCGCTATTACAGCCACAGGTGTTTGTTCTGGGTACTGATTTCTCAGGATCTATGCACCCAAATTGCGTGAAAATGTAATCACATGTCAGTTCTAGTGTAACATATTTGTCCAAAGAATACCCGTTTAACATCTGCATTTCTTCTTGGTGTAGCAATTTTAATGGCCAGTAGTGTATTAATATTGTCTGCAAGATCATTAATATACAACACGAAGAGGAAGGCCACCCTCCCCCCCCCCCCCCCCCAATAACTATGGACCTTGCCATTGGTGGGGACGCTTGCGTGTCGCAACGATACAAATAGCCGTACCGTAGGTGCAACCACAATGGAGGGATATCTGTTGAGAGGCCAGACAAACGTGTGGTTCCTGAAGAGGGGCAGCAGCCTTTTCAGTAGTTGCAGGGGCAAAACAGTTTGGATGATTGACTGATCTGGCCTTGTAACACTAACCAAAACGGCCTTGCTGTTGTGGTATTGTGAATGGCTGAAAGCAAGGAAAAACTACTGCCATAATTTTTCCCGAGGGCATGCACCTTTACTGTATGATTAAATGACGATGGCGTCCTCTTGGGTAAAATATTCCGAAGGTAAAACAGTTCCCCATTAGGATCTCTGGGCAGGGATTATTCAAGAGGTTGTCATTATCAGAAGAAAGAAAACTGGCGTTCTACGGGTCGGAGCGTGGAATGTCAGACCCCTTAATTGGGCAGGTAGGTTAGAAAATTTAAAAAGGGAAATGGATAGGTCAAAGTTAGATATAGTGGGAATTGGTGAAGTTCGGTGGCAGGAGGAACAAGACTTTTGGTCAGGTGAATACATGGTTATAAATACAAAATCAAATAGGGGTAATGCAGGAGTAGGTTTAATAATGAATAAAAAATAGGAATGTGGGTAAGCTACTACAAACAGCATAGTAAACGCATTATTGTGGCCAAGATAGGCACGAAGCCCAAACCTACTACAGTAGTACAAGTTTATATGCCAACTAGCTCTGCAGATGATGAAGAAATTGATGAAATGTGTAATGAGATAAAAGAAATTATTTAGGTAGTGAAGGGAGACGAAAGTTTAATAGTCATGGGTGACTGGAATTCGACAGGAGGAAAAAGAAGAGAAGGAAACAGGAAGAGAAGCAAACATAGTAGGTGAATATGGATTGGGGCTAAGAAATGAAAGAGGAAACCACCTGGTAGAATTTTGCACAGAGCAGAACTTAACCATAGCTAACACTTGGTTCAAGATTCATGAAGGAAGGTTGTATACATGGAAGAACCCTGGAGATAATAAAAGTTTCAGATAGATTATATAATGGTAAGACAGAGATTTAGGAACGAGATTTTAAATTGTAAGACATTTCTAGTGGTAGATGTGGACTCTGGCCACAATCTATTGGTTATGAATTGTAGATTAAAACTGTAGAAACTGCAAAAAAGTTGGAATTTAAGGAGATGGGACCTGGATAAGCTGACTAAACCAGAGGTTGTACAGAGTTTCAGGAAGAGCATAAGAGAACAATTGACAGGAATGGGGGAACGAAATACAGTAGAAGAAGAATGGGTAGCTTTGAAAAATGAAATAGTGAATGCAGCAGAGAATCAAGTAGGTAAAAAGACGAGGGCTAATAGAAATCCTTGGGTAACAGAAGAAATATTGAATTTAATTGATGAAAGGAGAAAATATAAAAAATACAGTAAATGAAGCAGGCAAAAAGGAATACAAACGTCTCAAAAATGAGATCGACAGGAAGTGCAAAATGGATAAGCAGGGATGGCTAGAGGACAAATGTAGGGATGTAGAGGGTTATCTCATGAGGGGTAAGATAGATACTGCTTACAGGAGAATTAAAGAGACCTTTGAAGAAAAGAGAACCACTTGCATGAATATCAAGAGCTCAGATGGAAACCCAGTTCTATGCAAAGAAGGGAAAGCAGGAAGGTTGAAGGAGTATATAGAGGGTCTACACAGGGGCGATGTTCTTGAGGAAAATATTATGGAAATGGAAGAGGAGGTAGATGAAGATGAAATGGAACTGCGTGAAGAGTTTGAGAGAGCACTGAAAACCCTAAGTCGAAACAAGGCCCCTGGAGTAGACAACATTCCATTAGAACGACTGACAGCCTTGGGAGAGCCAGTCCTACCACACTCTACCATCTGATAAGTAAGATGTATGAGACAGGCGAAATTCCCTCAGAGTTTAAGAAGAATGTAATAGTTCCAATCCCAAAGAAAGCAGGTGTTGACAGATGTGAAATTACCCAACTATCAGCTTTGAAAATCACAGCTGCAAAATACTAAAGCGAATTCTTTACAGACGAATGGAAAAACTGGTAGAAGTCGACCTTGGAGAAGATCAGTTTGGATTCCGTAGATATGTTGTAACACGTGAGACAATACTAACCCTACGACTTATCTTAGAATAAAGATTAAGGAAAGGCAAACCTACGTTTCTAGCATTTGTAGACTTAGAGAAAGCTTTTGACAATGTTGACTGGAATAGTCTCTTTCAAATTCTGAAGGCGGCATGGGTAAAACACAGGGGGTGCATATTTGACACCACATTCACAAATTGTGGTACATATTTCTTGCCTCTCAACAGGGAGATTCTGTTTCATGACTGCTATGTTTGTTCAAACATGGAGTGTGATTTTGTTGGATGGGAACTACCACTCCAAGCATCCTGAGTATAGGAGTTATTGGGAAAGACCTCCTTCTTTTCCTAGGTGCTTCTTTTAATTTTTACCCTTATAACTTATACTCATCTGTTTCACAGTGGAGTAATGTATTTGAATCGTTAAATGTGTGTAAATGTTTTTTGTTTAGAGGAGGGTCATCTGGTTGTATGACCAGAAAGCAGATTCTCCATTGAATGGGTTTTTAGTGCAGATTGGACACCACTTGCATTTTACTGAATAACAAATGTTAGGAATTTGATAATTATACTTGTTTTCTTATCTCGTTCAATTGCTTTAAATTTTTAAAAATCTTATTGCAGTGGTCACTAAAAATAATCAATGTGCTGCACAAATTGTGGTCCCTGTTTTTTCTCTCTCAACAGGGAGATTCCGTTTCATGACTGCTATGTTTATTAGAACATTGAGTGTGATTATGTTGGATGGAAATCACCACTCCGAGCGTTCTGACGATTGGAGTTATTAGAAATACTGCTTTCTTTTGCTAGGTGCTTCCTTTGATTGATACCTTTATCTTTTATATTCGACAATTTCACAGTGGAGTAATGTATTTGGTACGTGAAATGTGGGTATATGTTTGTTGTTTACTGCACGGGCATGTGGTTGTATGGCCAGAAAGCAGATTCTCTATTCAATGGTCTTTTCGTGCAGATTGGACACGACATGCACCTTACTGAATAACGAATGTTCGGAATTTGATAAATCTTCTTGTTGAGGTATCTCCTTCATTTGCTTTATATTTTTTAAAATATTATTGCAATGGGCACTAAAAATAATCAATGTGCTGCACAAATTGTGGTACATGTTTCTTCCCTCTCAACAGGGAGATTCCGTTTAATGCCTGCTATGTTCTACTTTCGAGTGTAATTTTGTTGGATGGAGGCACTACTCCGAGCATTCTGACAATTGGAGTTATTAGGAAAGACTTCTTTCTTTTGCTGAGTCCTTCTTTTGATTGTTACCCTCATCACATATATTCATCAATTTCACAGTGGAATAATATATTTGAATCGTGAAATGTGGGTAAATATTTGTTGATTACAGCTGGGTCATCTGGTTGTATGGCCAGAAAGCAGATTCCCCATTCAATCGTCTTTTGGTGCATATTTGACACCACATGCACAAATTGTGGTACATGTTTCTTGCCTCTCAACAGGGAGAGTTTGTTTCATGACTGCTATGTTTGTTCAAACATGGAGTGTGATTTTGTTGGATGGGAACTACCACTCCAAGCATCCTGAGTATTGGAGTTATTAGGAAAGACCTCTTTCTTTTCCTAGGTGGTTCTTTTGATTGTTACCCTTATAACTTATATTCATCTGTTTCGCAGTGGAGTAATGTATTTGAATCGTTAAATGTGTGTAAATGTTTTTTGTTTAGGGCAGGGTCATCTGGTTGTATGACCAGAAAGCAGATTCTCCATTGAATGGGTTTTTAGAGCAGATTGGACACCACTTGCCTTTTACTGAATAACAAATGTTAGGAATTTGATAATTATTCTTGTTTTCGTATCTCCTTCAATTGCTTTAAATTTTTAAAAATCATATTGCAATGTTCACTAAAAATAATCAATGTGCTGCACAAATTGTGGAACATGTTTCTTCTCTCTGAACAGGGAGATTCCGTTTCATGACTGCTATGTTTATTCAAACATCAAGTGTGATTATGTTGGATGGAAATCACCACTCCGAGCGTTCTGACGATTATAGTTATTAGAAATCCTGTTTTCTTTTGCTAGGTGCTTCCTTTGATTGATACCTTTATCACTTATATTTGTCAATTTCACAGTGGAGTAATGTATTTGATTCGTGAAATGTGGGTATATGTTTGTTGTTTACAGCAGGGTCATCTGGTTGTATGGACAGAAATAAGATTCTCTATTCAATGGTCTTTTGGTGCAGATTGGACACCACATGCACTTTACTGAATAACAAATGTTAGGAATTTGATAATTATTCTTGTTTTCGTATCTCCTTCAATTGCTTTAAATTTTTAAAAATCTTATTGCAATGGTCACTAAAACAATAAATGTGCTGCACAAATTGTGGTACATGTTTCTTCCCTCTCAACAGGGAGATTCCGTTTAATGCCTGCTATGTTCTAATTTCGAGTGTGATTTTGTTGGATGGGAAGCACTACTCCGAGCATTCTGACAATTGTAGTTATTAGGAAAGACATCTTTCTTTTGCTGAGTCCTTGTTTTGATTGTTACCCTCATCACATATATTTATCAATTTCACAGTGGAATAATATATTTGAATCGTGAAATGTGGGTAAATGTTTGTTGATTACAGCAGGGTCATCTGGTTGTATGGCCAGAAATCAGATTCCCCATTCAATCGTCTTATGGTGCATATTTGACAGCACATGCACAAATTGTGGTACATGTTTCTTGCCTCTCAACAGGGAGATTCTGTTTCATGACTGCTATGTTTGTTCAAACATGGAGTGTGATTTTGCTGGATGGGAACTACCACTCCAAGCAACCTGAGTATAGGAGTTATTGGTAAAGACCTCCTTCTTTTCCTAGGTGCCTCTTTGATTTTTACCCTTATAACTTATACTCATCTATTTCCCAGTGGAGTAATGTATTAGAATCGTTAAATGTGTGTAAATGTTTTTTGTTTAGAGCAGGGTCATCTGGTAGTACGACCATAAAGCAGATTCTCCATTGAATGGGTTTTTAGTGCAGATTGGACACCACTTGCATTTTACTGAATAACAAATGTTAGGAATTGGATAATTATTTTTGTTTTCGTATATCCTTCAATTGCTTTAAATTATTAAGAATAATATTCCAATGGACACTAAGAATAATCAATGTGCTGCACAAATTGTGGTACATGTTTCTTCTCTCTCAACCGGGAGATTCCGTTTCATGACTGCTATGTTTATTCAAACATCAAGTGTGATTATGTTGGATGGAAATCACCACTCCGAGCGTTCTGACGATTGGAGTTATTAGAAATTTTGTTTTCTTTTGCTAGGTGCTTCCTTTGATTGATACCTTTATCACTTATATTCGTCAATTTCACAGTGGAGTAATGTATTTGATTTGTGAAATGTGGGTAAATGTTTGTTGTTTACAGCAGGGTCATCTGGTTGTATGGCCAGAAAGCAGATTCTCTATTCAATGGTCTTTCGGTTAAGATTGGACACCACATGCACCTTACTGAATAACAAATGTTCGGAATTTGATAAATCTGCTTGTGGAGGTATCTCCTTCATTTGCTTTATATTTTTTTAAAATATTATTGCAATGGTCACTAAAAATAATAAATGTGCTGCACAAATTGTGGTACATGTTTCTTCCCTCTCAACAGGGAGATTCCGTTTAATGCCTGCTATGTTCTACTTTCGAGTGTAATTTTGTTGGATGGAAGCACTACTCCGAGCATTCTGACAATTGGAGTTATTAGGAAAGACTTCTTTCTTTTGCTGAGTCCTTGTTTTGATTGTTACCCTCATCACATATATTCATCAATTTCACAGTGGAATAATACAGTTGAATAATGAAATGTGTTTAAATATTTGTTGATTACAGCAGAGTCATCTGGTTGTATGGCCAGAAAGCAGATTCCCCATTCAATCGTCTTTTGGTGCATATTTGACACCACATTCACAAATTGTGGTACATGTTTCTTGCCTCTCAACAGGGAGATTCTATATCATGACTGCTATGTTTGTTCAAACATGGAGTGTGATTTTGTTGGGTGGGAACTACCACTCCAAGCATCCTGAGTATTGGAGTTATTAGGAAAGAACTCTTTCTTTTCCTAGGTGCTTCTTTTGATTGTTACCCTTATAACTTATATTCATCTGTTTCGCAGTGGAGTAATGTATTTGAATCGTTAAATGTGTGTAAATGTTTTTTGTTTAGAGCACGGTCATTTGGTTGTATGACCAGAAAGCAGATTCTCCATTGAATGGGTTTTTAGTGCAGATTGGACTCCACTTGCATTTTACTGAATAACAAGTGTTAGGAATTTGATAATTATTCTTGTTTTCGTATCTCTTTCAATTGCTTTAAATGTTTAAAAATCTTATTGCAATGGTCACTAAAAATAATCAGTGTGCTGCACAAATTGTGGTCCATGTTTCTTCTCTCTCTACTAGGAGATTCCGTTTCATGACTGCTATGTTTATTCAAACATCGAGGGTGATTATGTTGGATGGAAATCACCACTCCGAGCGTTCTGACGATTGGAGTTATTAGAAATACTGTTTTCTTTTGCTAAGTGCTTCCTTTGATTGATACCTTTATCAGTTATATTCGTCAATTTCACAGTGGAGTAATGTATTTGATTAGTGAAATGTGGGTAAATGTTTGTTGTATAGAGCAGGGTCATCTGGTTGTATGGCCAGAAAGCAGATTCTCTATTCAATGGTCTTTTGGTGCAGATTGGACACCACATGCACCTCACTGAATAACAAATGTTCGGAATTTGATAAATCTTCTTGTTGAGGTATCTCCTTCATTTGCTTTATATTTTTTAAAATGTTATTGCAATGGTCACTAAAAATAATAAATGTGCTGCACAAATTGTGGTACATGTTTCTGGCCACTCAACAGGGAGATTCTATTTCATGACTGCTATGTTTGTTCAAACATGGAGTGTGATTTTGTTGGATGGGAACCACCACTCCAAGCATCCTGAGTATTGGAGTTATTAGGAAAGAACTCTTTCTTTTCCTAGGTGCTTCTTTTGATTGTTACCCTTATAACTTATATTCATCTGTTTCGCAGTGGAGTAATGTATTTGAATCGTTAAATGTGTGTAAATGTTTTTTGTTTAGAGCACGGTCATTTGGTTGTATGACCAGAAAGCAGGTTCTCCATTGAATGGGTTTTTAGTGCAGATTGGACTCCACTTGCATTTTACTGAATAACAAGTGTTAGGAATTTGATAATTATTCTTGTTTTCGTATCTCTTTCAATTGCTTTAAATGTTTAAAAATCTTATTGCAATGGTCACTAAAAATAATCAGTGTGCTGCACAAATTGTGGTCCATGTTTCTTCTCTCTCTACTAGGAGATTCCGTTTCATGACTGCTATGTTTATTCAAACATCGAGGGTGATTATGTTGGATGGAAATCACCACTCCGAGCGTTCTGACGATTGGAGTTATTAGAAATACTGTTTTCTTTTGCTAAGTGCTTCCTTTGATTGATACCTTTATCAGTTATATTCGTCAATTTCACAGTGGAGTAATGTATTTGATTAGTGAAATGTGGGTAAATGTTTGTTGTACAGAGCAGGGTCATCTGGTTGTATGGCCAGAAAGCAGATTCTCTATTCAATGGTCTTTTGGTGCAGATTGGACACCACATGCACCTCACTGAATAACAAATGTTCGGAATTTGATAAATTTTCTTGTTGAGGTATCTCCTTCATTTGCTTTATATTTTTTAAAATGTTATTGCAATGGTCACTAAAAATAATAAATGTGCTGCACAAATTGTGGTACATGTTTCTGGCCACTCAACAGGGAGATTCTATTTCATGACTGCTATGTTTGTTCAAACATGGAGTGTGATTTTGTTGGATGGGAACCACCACTCCAAGCATCCTGAGTATTGGAGTTATTAGGAAAGACCTCTTTCTTTTCCTAGGTGGTTCTTTTGATTGTTACCCTTATAACTTATATTCATCTGTTTCGCAGTTGAGTAATGTATTTGAATCGTTAAATGTGTGTAAATGTTTTTTGTTTAGAGCACGGTCATTTGATTGTATGACCAGAAAGCAGATTCTCCATTGAATGGGTTTTTAGTGCAGATTGGACACCACTTGCATTTCACTGAATAACAAGTGTTAGGAATTTGATAATTATTCTTGTTTTCGTATCTCCTTCAATTACTTTAAATTATTAAGAATAATATTCCAATGGACACTAAAAATAATCAATGTGCTGCACAAATTGTGGTACATGTTTCTTCTCTGTCAACAGGGAGATTCCGTTTCATGACTGCTATGTTTATTCAAACATCAAGTGTGACTATGTTGGATGGAAATCACCACTCCGAGCGTTCCGACGATTGCAGTTATTAGAAGTACTGTTTTCTTTTGCTTGGTGCTTCCTTTGATTGATACCTTTATCACTTATATTCGTCAATTTCACAGTGGAGTAATGTATTTGATTCGTGAAATGTGGGTAAATGTTTGTTGTTTAGAGCAGGGTCATCTGGTTGTATGGCCAGAAAGCAGATTCTGTATTCAATGGTCTTTTGGTGCAGATTAGACACCACATGCACCTTACTGAATAACAAATGTTCGGAATTTGATAAATCTTCTTGTTGAGGTATCTCCTTCATTTGCTTTATATTTATTAAAATATTATTGCAATGGTCACTAAAAATAATAAATGTGCTGCACAAATTGTGGTACATGTTACTTCCCTCTCAACAGGGAGATTCCGTTTAATGCCTGCTATGTTCTACTTTCGAGTGTAATTTTGTTGGATGGAAGCACTACTCCGAGCATTCTGACAATTGGAGTTATTAGGAAAGATTTCTGTCTTTTGCTGAGTCCTTGTTTTGATTGTTACCCTCATCACATATATTCATCAACTTCACAGTGGAATAATATATTTGAATCGTGAAATGTTGGTAAATATTTGTTGATTACAGCAGAGTCATCTGGTTGTATGGCCAGAAAGGAGATTCCCCATTCAATCGTCTTTTGGTGCATATTTGACACCACATGCACAAATTGTGGTATATGTTTCTTCTCTCTCAACAAGGAGATTCCGTTTCATGACTGCTATGTTTGTTCAAACATGGAGTGTGATTTTGTTGGATGGGAACTACCACTCCAAGCATCCTAAGTATAGGAGTTATTGGGAAAGACCTCCTTCTTTTCCTAGGTGCTTCTTTTGATTTTTACCCTTATAACTTATACTCATCTGTTTTGCAGTGGAGTAATGTATTTGAATCGTTAAATGTGTGTAAATGTTTTTTGTTTAGAGCATGGTCATCTGGTTGTATGACCAGAAAGCAGATTCTCCATTGAATGGGTTTTTAGTGCAGGTTGGTCACCACTTGCATTTTACTGAATAACAAATGTTAGGAATTTGATAATTATTCTTGTTTTCGTATCTCATTCAATTGCTTTAAATTATTAAGAATAATATTCCAATGGACACTAAAAATAATCAATGTGCTGCACAAATTGTGGAACATGTTTCTTCTCTCTCAACAGGGAGATTCCGTTTCATGACTGCTATGTTTATTCAAACATCAAGTGTGATTATGTTGGATGGAAATCACCACTCCGAGCGTTCTGACGATTGGAGTTATTGGAAGTACTGTTTTCTTTTGCTTGGTGCTTCCTTTGATTGATACCTTTATCTTTTATATTCGTCAATTTCACAGTGGAGTAATGTATTTGATACGTGAAATGTGGGTATATGTTTGTTGTTTACAGCAGGGTCATGTGGTTGTATGGCCAGAAAGCAGATTTTCTATTCAATGGTCTTTTGGTGCAGATTGGACACGACATGCACCTTACTGAATTACGAATGTTCGGAATTTGATGAATCTTCTTGTTGAGGTATCTCCTTCATTTGCTTTATATTTTTTAAAATATTATTGCAATGGTCACTAAAAATAATCAATGTGCTGCACAAATTGTGGTACATGTTTCTTCCCTCTCAACAGGGAGATTCCGTTTAATGCCTTTTATGTTCTACTTTCGAGTGTAATTTTGTTTGATGGAAGCACTACTCCGAGCATTCTGACAATTGGAGTTATTAGGAAAGACTTCTTTCTTAAGCTAAGTCCTAGTTTTGATTGTTACCCTCATCACATATATTCATCAATTTCACAGTGGAATAATATATTTGAATCGTGTAATGTGGGTAAATGATTGTTGATTACTGCAAGGTCATCTGGTTGTATGGCCAGAAAGCAGATTATCCATTCAATGGGTTTTTGGTGCAGTTTGGACACCACTTGCATTTTACAGAATAACAAATGTTAGGAATTTGATAATTATTCTTGTTTTCGTATCTCCTTCAATTGCTTTAAATTTTTAAAAATCTTATTGCAATGGTCACTAAAAATAATCAATGTGCTGCACAAATTGTGGTACATATTTCTTGCCTCTCAACAGGGAGATTCTGTTTCATGACTGCTATGTTTGTTCAAACATGGAGTGTGATTTTGTTGGATGGGAACTACCACTCCAAGCATCCTGAGCATTGGAGTTATTAGGAAAGACCTTTTTCTTTTCCTAGGTGCTTCATTTGATTGTTACCCTTAGAACTTATACTCATCTGTTTCGCAGTGGAGTAATGTATTTGAATCGTTAAATGTGTGTAAATGTTTTTTGTTTAGAGGAAGGTCATCTGGTTGTATGACCAGAAAGCAGATTCTCCATTGAATGGGTTTTTAGTGCAGATTGGACACCACTTGCATTTTACTGAATAACAAATGTTAGGAATTTGATAATTATACTTGTTTTCGTATCTCGTTCAATTGCTTTAAATTATTAAGAATAATATTCCAATGGACACTAAAAATAATCAATGTGCTGCACAAATTGTGGTACATGTTTCTTCTCTCTCAACAGGGAGATTCCGTTTCATGACTGCTATGTTTATTCAAACATCAAGTGTGACTATGTTGGATGGAAATCACCACTCCGAGGGTTCTGACGATTGGAGTTATTGAAATACTGTTTTCTTTTGCTAGGTGCTTCCTTTGATTGATACCTTTATCACTTATATTCGTCAATTTCACAGTGGAGTAATGTATTTGATTCGTGAAATGTGGGTAAATGTTTGTTGTTTACAGCAGGGTCATCTGGTTGTATGGCCAGAAAGCAGATTCTCTATTCAATGGTCTTTTGGTGCAGATTGGACACCACATGCACCTAACTGAATAACAAATGTTCGGAATTTGATAAATCTTCTTGTGGAGGTATCTCCTTCATTTGCTTTATATTTTTTAAAATATTATTGCAATGGTCACTAAAAATAATCAATGTGCTGCACAAATTGTGGTACATGTTTCTTCCCTCTCAACAGGGAGATTCCGTTTAATGCCTGCTATGTTCTACTTTCGAGTGTAATTTTGTTGGATGGAAGCACTACTCTGAGCATTCTGACAATTGGAGTTATTAGGAAAGACTTCTTTCTTTTGCTAAGTCCTAGTTTTGATTGTTACCCTCGTCACATATATTCATCAGTTTCACGGTGGAATAATATATTTGAATCGTGAAATGTGGGTAATTGTTTGTTGATTACAGCTGGGTCATCTGGTTGTATGGCCAGAAAGCAGATTCCCCAATCAGTCGTCTTTTGATGCATATTTGTCACCACATGCACAAATTGTGGTACATGTTTCTTGCCTCTCAACAGGGAGATTCTGTTTCATGACTGCTATGTTTGTTCAAACAAGGATTGTGATTTTGTTGGATGGGAACTACCACTCCAAGCACCCTGAGTATTGGAGTTATTAGGAAAGACCTCTTTCTCTTCCTAGGTGCTTCTTTTGATAGTTACCCTTATAACTTATATTCATCTGTTTCGCAGGGCAGTAATGTATTTAAATTGTTAAATGTGTGTAAATGTTTTTTGTTTAGAGCAGGGTCATCTGGTTGTATGACCAGAAAGCAGATTCTCCGTTCAATGAGTTTTTAGTGCAGATTGGACACCACTTGAATTTTACCGAATAACAAATGTTAGGAATTTGATGAATAGTCTTGTTTTCGTATCTACTTCAATTGCTTTAAATTTTTAAAAATCTTATTGCAATGGTCACTAAAAATAATCAATGTGCTGCACAAATTGTGGTACATGTTTCTTCTCTCTCAACAGGGAGATTCCGTTTCATGACTGCTATGTTTATTCAAACATCAAGTGTGATTATGTTGGATGGAAATCACCACTCCGAGCGTTCTGACGATTATAGTTATTAGAAATCCTGTTTTCTTTTGCTAGGTGCTTCCTTTGATTGATACCTTTATCACTTATTTTTGTCAATTTCACAGTGGAGTAATGTATTTGATTCGTGAAATATGGGTATATGTTTGTTGTTTACAGCAGGGTCATCTGGTTGTATGGACAGAAATAAGATTCTCTATTCAATGGTCTTTTGGTGCAGATTGGACACCACATGCACTTTACTGAATAACAAATGTTAGGAATTTGATAATTATTCTTGTTTTCGTATCTCCTTCAATTGCTTTAAATTTTTAAAAATCTTATTGCAATGGTCACTAAAACAATAAATGTGCTGCACAAATTGTGGTACATGTTTCTTCCCTCTCAACAGGGAGATTCCGTTTAATGACTGCTTGTTCTAATTTCGAGTGTGATTTTGTTGGATGGGAAGCACTACTCCGAGCATTCTGACAATTGTAGTTATTAGGAAAGACATCTTTCTTTTGCTGAGTCCTTGTTTTGATTGTTACCCTCATCACATATATTTATCAATTTCACAGTGGAATAATATATTTGAATCGTGAAATGTGGGTAAATGTTTGTTGATTACAGCAGGGTCATCTGGTTGTATGGCCAGAAATCAGATTCCCCATTCAATCGTCTTATGGTGGTTTATTTGACAGCACATGCACAAATTGTGGTACATGTTTCTTGCCTCTCAACAGGGAGATTCTGTTTCATGACTGCTATGTTTGTTCAAACATGGAGTGTGATTTTGCTGGATGGGAACTACCACTCCAAGCAACCTGAGTATAGGAGTTATTGGTAAAGACCTCCTTCTTTTCCTAGGTGCTTCTTTGATTTTTACCCTTATAACTTATACTCATCTATTTCCCAGTGGAGTAATGTATTAGAATCGTTAAATGTGTGTAAATGTTTTTTGTTTAGAGCAGGGTCATCTGGTAGTACGACCTTAAAGCAGATTCTCCATTGAATGGGTTTTTAGTGCAGATTGGACACCACTTGCATTTTACTGAATAACAAATGTTAGGAATTGGATAATTATTCTTGTTTTCGTATCTCCTTCAATTGCTTTAAATTATTAAGAATAATATTCCAATGGACACTAAGAATAATCAATGTGCTGCACAAATTGTGGTACATGTTTCTTCTCTCTCAACCGGGAGATTCCGTTTCATGACTGCTATGATTATTCAAACATCAAGTGTGATTATGTTGGATGGAAATCACCACTCCGAGCGTTCTGACGATTGGAGTTATTAGAAATTTTGTTTTCTTTTGCTAGGTGCTTCCTTTGATTGATACCTTTATCACTTATATTCGTCAATTTCACAGTGGAGTAATGTATTTGATTTGTGAAATGTGGGTAAATGTTTGTTGTTTACAGCAGGGTCATCTGGTTGTATGGCCAGAAAGCAGATTCTCTATTCAATGGTCTTTCGGTTAAGATTGGACACCACATGCACCTTACTGAATAACAAATGTTCGGAATTTGATAAATCTGCTTGTGGAGGTATCTCCTTCATTTGCTTTATATTTTTTTAAAATATTATTGCAATGGTCACTAAAAATAATAAATGTGCTGCACAAATTGTGGTACATGTTTCTTCCCTCTCAACAGGGAGATTCCGTTTAATGCCTGCTATGTTCTACTTTCGAGTGTAATTTTGTTGGATGGAAGCACTACTCCGAGCATTCTGACAATTGGAGTTATTAGGAAAGACTTCTTTCTTTTGCTGAGTCCTTGTTTTGATTGTTACCCTCATCACATATATTCATCAATTTCACAGTGGAATAATACAGTTGAATAATGAAATGTGTTTAAATATTTGTTGATTACAGCAGGGTCATCTGGTTGTATGGCCAGAAAGCAGATTCCCCATTCAATCGTCTTTTGGTGCATATTTGACACCACATTCACAAATTGTGGTACATGTTTCTTGCCTCTCAACAGGGAGATTCTATATCATGACTGCTATGTTTGTTCAAACATGGAGTGTGATTTTGTTGGGTGGGAACTACCACTCCAAGCATCCTGAGTATTGGAGTTATTAGGAAAGAACTCTTTCTTTTCCTAGGTGCTTCTTTTGATTGTTACCCTTATAACTTATATTCATCTGTTTCGCAGTGGAGTAATGTATTTGAATCGTTAAATGTGTGTAAATGTTTTTTGTTTAGAGCACGGTCATTTGGTTGTATGACCAGAAAGCAGGTTCTCCATTGAATGGGTTTTTAGTGCAGATTGGACTCCACTTGCATTTTACTGATTAACAAGTGTTAGGAATTTGATAATTATTCTCGTTTTCGTATCTCTTTCAATTGCTTTAAATGTTTAAAAATCTTATTGCAATTTTCACTAAAAATAATCAGTGTGCTGCACAAATTGTGGTCCATGTTTCTTCTCTCTCTACTAGGAGATTCCGTTTCATGACTGCTATGTTTATTCAAACATCGAGGGTGATTATGTTGGATGGAAATCACCACTCCGAGCGTTCTGACGATTGGAGTTATTAGAAATACTGTTTTCTTTTGCTAATTGCTTCCTTTGATTGATACCTTTATCAGTTATATTCGTCAATTTCACAGTGGAGTAATGTATTTGATTAGTGAAATGTGGGTAAATGTTTGTTGTATAGAGCAGGGTCATCTGGTTGTATGGCCAGAAAGCAGATTCTCTATTCAATGGTCTTTTGGTGCAGATTGGACACCACATGCACCTTACTGAATAACAAATGTTCGGAATTTGATAAATCTTCTTGTTGAGGTATCTCCTTCATTTGCTTTATATTTTTTAAAATGTTATTGCAATGGTCACTAAAAATAATAAATGTGCTGCACAAATTGTGGTACATGTTTCTGGCCACTCAACAGGGAGATTCTATTTCATGACTGCTATGTTTGTTCAAACATGGAGTGTGATTTTGTTGGATGGGAACCACCACTCCAAGCATCCTGAGTATTGGAGTTATTAGGAAAGACCTCTTTCTTTTCCTAGGTGCTTCTTTTGATTGTTACCCTTATAACTTATATTCATCTGTTTCGCAGTGGAGTAATGTATTTGAATCGTTAAATGTGTGTAAATGTTTTTTGTTTAGAGCACGGTCATTTGATTGTATGACCAGAAAGCAGATTCTCCATTGAATGGGTTTTTAGTGCAGATTGGACACCACTTGCATTTCACTGAATAACAAGTGTTAGGAATTTGATAATTATTCTTGTTTTCGTATCTCCTTCAATTACTTTAAATTATTAAGAATAATATTCCAATGGACACTAAAAATAATCAATGTGCTGCACAAATTGTGGTACATGTTTCTTCTCTGTCAACAGGGAGATTCCGTTTCATGACTGCTATGTTTATTCAAACATCAAGTGTGACTATGTTGGATGGAAATCACCACTCCGAGCGTTCCGACGATTGGAGTTATTAGAAGTACTGTTTTCTTTTGCTTGGTGCTTCCTTTGATTGATACCTTTATCACTTATATTCGTCAATTTCACAGTGGAGTAATGTATTTGATTCGTGAAATGTGGGTAAATGTTTGTTGTTTAGAGCAGGGTCATCTGGTTGTATGGCCAGAAAGCAGATTCTGTATTCAATGGTCTTTTGGTGCAGATTGGACACCACATGCACCTTACTGAATAACAAATGTTCGGAATTTGATAAATCTTCTTGTTGAGGTATCTCCTTCATTTGCTTTATATTTATTAAAATACTATTGCAATGGTCACTAAAAATAATAAATGTGCTGCACAAATTGTGGTACATGTTACTTCCCTCTCAACAGGGAGATTCCGTTTAATGCCTGCTATGTTCTACTTTTGAGTGTAATTTTGTTGGATGGAAGCACTACTCCGAGCATTCTGACAATTGGAGTTATTAGCAATGACTTCTTTCTTTTGCTGAGTCCTTGTTTTGATTGTTACCCTCATCACATATATTCATCAATTTCACAGTGGAATAATATATTTGAATCGTGAAATGTGGGTAAATATTTGTTGATTACAGCAATGTCATCTGGTTGTATGGCCAGAAAGCAGATTCCCCATTCAGTCATCTTTTGGTGCATATTTGACACCACATGCACAAATTGTGGTACATATTTCTTGCCTCTCAACAGGGAGATTCTGTTTCATGACTGCTATGTTTGTTCAAACATGGAGTGTGATTTTGTTGGATGGGAACTACCACTCCAAGCATCCTGAGTATAGGAGTTATTGGGAAAGACCTCCTTCTTTTCCTAGGTGCTTCTTTTGATTTTTACCCTTATAACTTATACTCATCTGTTTTGCAGTGGAGTAATGTATTTGAATCGTTAAAAGTGTGTAAATGTTATTTGTTTAGAGCAGGGTCATCTGGTTGTATGACCAGAAAGCAGATTCTCCATTGAATAGGTTTTTAGTGCAGGTTGGACACCACTTGCATTTTACTGAATAACAAATGTTAGGAATTTGATAATTATTCTTGTTTTCGTATCTCATTCAATTGCTTTAAATTATTAAGAATAATATTCCAATTGACACTAAAAATAATCAATGTGCTGCACAAATTGTGGAACATGTTTCTTCTCTCTCAACAGGGAGATTCCGTTTCATGACTGCTATGTTTATTCAAACATCAAGTGTGATTATGTTGGATGGAAATCACCACTCCGAGCGTTCTGACGATTGGAGTTATTAGAAGTACTGTTTTCTTTTGCTTATTGCTTCCTTTGATTGATACCTTTATCTTTTATATTCGTCAATTTCACAGTGGAGTAATGTATTTGATACGTGAAATGTGGGTATATGTTTGTTGTTTACAGCAGGGTCATGTGGTTGTATGGCCAGAAAGCAGATTTTCTATTCAATGGTCTTTTGGTGCAGATTGGACACGACATGCACCTTACTGAATTACGAATGTTCGGAATTTGATGAATCTTCTTGTTGAGGTATCTCCTTCATTTGCTTTATATTTTTTAAAATATTATTGCAATGGTCACTAAAAATAATCAATGTGCTGCACAAATTGTGGTACATGTTTCTTCCCTCTCAACAGGGAGATTCCGTTTAATGCCTATTATGTTCTACTTTCGAGTGTAATTTTGTTTGATGGAAGCACTACTCCGAGCATTCTGACAATTGGAGTTATTAGGAAAGACTTCTTTCTTATGCTAAGTCCTAGTTTTGATTGTTACCCTCATCACATATATTCATCAATTTCACAGTGGAATAATATATTTGAATCGTGAAATGTGGGTAAATGATTGTTGATTACTGCAAGGTCATCTGGTTGTATGGCCAGAAAGCAGATTATCCATTCAATGGGTTTTTGGTGCAGTTTGGACACCACTTGCATTTTACAGAATAACAAATGTTAGGAATTTGATAATTATTCTTGTTTTCGTATCTCCTTCAATTGCTTAAATTTTTAAAAATCTTATTGCAATGGTCACTAAAAATAATCAATGTGCTGCACAAATTGTGGTACATATTTCTTGCCTCTCAACAGGGAGATTCTGTTTCATGACTGCTATGTTTGTTCAAACATGGAGTGTGATTTTGTTGGATGGGAACTACCACTCCAAGCATCCTGAGTATAGGAGTTATTGGGAAAGACCTCCTTCTTTTCCTAGGTGCTTCTTTTGATTTTTACCCTTATAACTTATACTCATCTGTTTTGCAGTGGAGTAATGTATTTGAATCGTTAAATGTGTGTAAATGTTTTTTGTTTAGAGCAGGTTCATCTGGTTGTATGACCAGAAAGCAGATTCTCCATTGAATGGGTTTTTAGTGCAGGTTGGACACCACTTGCATTTTACTGAATAACAAATGTTAGGAATTTGATAATTATTCTTGTTTTCGTATCTCGTTCAATTGCTTTAAATTATTAAGAATAATATTCCAATGGACACTAAAAATAGTGAATGTGCTGCACAAATTGTGGTACATGTTTCTTCTCTCTCAACAGGGAGATTCCGTTTCATGACTGCTATGTTTATTCAAACATCAAGTGTGACTATGTTGGATGGAAATCACCACTCCGAGCGTTCTGACGATTGGAGTTATTAGAAATACTGTTTTCTTTTGCTAGGTGCTTCCTTTGATTGATACCTTTATCACTTATATTCGTCAATTTCACAGTGGAGTAATGTATTTGATTAGTGAAAAGTGGATAAATGTTTGTTGTTTACAGCAGGGTCATCTGGTTGTATGGCCAGAAAGCAGATTCCCTATTCAATCGTCTTTTGGTGCATATTTGACACCACATGCAGAAATTGTGGTACATGTTTCTTGCCTCTCAACAGGGAGATTCTGTTTCATGACTGCTATGTTTGTTCAAACATGGAGTGTGATTTTGTTGGATGGGAACTACCACTCCAAGCACCCTGAGTATTGGAGTTATTAGGAAAGACCTCTTTCTTTTCCTAGGTGGTTCTTTTGATTGTTACCCTTATAACTTATATTCATCTGTTTCACAGTGGAGTAATGTATTTGAATCGTTGAATGTGTGTAAATGTTTTATGTTTAGAGCAGGGTCATCTGGTTGTATGACCAGAAAGCAGATTCTCCATTGAATGGGTTTTTTGTGCAGATCGGACACCACTTGCATTTTACTGAATAACAAATTTTACGAATTTGATAATTATTCTTGTTTTCGTATCTCCTTCAATTGCTTTAAATTTTTAAAAATCTTATTGCAATGTTCACTAAAAATAATCAATGTGCTGCACAAATTGTGGTACATGTTTCTTCTCTCTGAACAGGGAGATTCCGTTTCAAGACTGCTATGTTTATTCTAACATCAAGTGTGATTATGTTGGATGGAAATCACCACTCCGAGCGTTCTGACGATTGTAGTTATTAGAAATACTGTTTTCTTTTGCTAGGTGCTTCCTTTGATTGATACCTTTATCACTTATATTCGTCAATTTCACAGTGGGGTAATGTATCTGATTCGTGAAATGTAGGTAAATGTTTGTTGTTTATAGCAGTGTCATCTGGTTGTATGACCAGAAAGGAGATTCTCCATTGAAAGGGTTTTTAGTGCAGATTGGACACCACTTGCATTTTACTGAATAACAAATGTTAGGAATTGGATAATTATTCTTGTTTTCGTATCTCCTTCAATTGCTTTAAATTATTAAGAATAATATTCCAATGGACACTAAAAATAATAAATGTGCTGCACAAATTGTGGTACATGTTTCTTCTCTCTCAACAGGGAGATTCCGTTTCATGACAGCTATGTTTATTCGAACATCAAGTGTGATTATGTTGGATGGAAATCACCACTCCGAGCGTTCTGACGATTGGAGTTATTAGAAATACTGCTTTCTTTTGCTAGGTGCTTCCTTTGATTGATACCTTTATCACTTATATTTGTCAATTTCACAGTGGAGTAATGTATTTGATTCGTGAAATGTGGGTAAATGTTTGTTGTTTACAGCAGGGTCATCTGGTTGTATGGCCAGAAAGCAGATACTCTATTCAATGGTCTTTTGGTGCAGATTGGACACCACATGCACCTTACTGAATAACAAATATTCGGAATTTGATAAATCTTCTTGTTGAGGTATCTCCTTCATTTGCTTTATATTTTTTAAAATATTATTTTAATGGTCACTAAGAATAATAAATGTGCTGCACAAATTGTGGTACGTGTTTCTTCCCTCTCAACAGGGAGATTCTGTTTAATGCCTGCTATGTTCTACTTTCGAGTGTAATTTTGTTGGATGGAAGCACTACTCCGAGCATTCTGACAATTGGAGTTATTAGGAAAGACTTCTTTCTTTTGCTGAGTCCTTGTTTTGATTGTTACCCTCATCACATATATTCATCGATTTCACAGTGGAATAATATAGTTGAATAATGAAATGTGTTTAAATATTTGTTGATTACAGCAGGGTCATTTGGTTGTATGGCCAGAAAGCAGATTCCCCATTCAATCGTCTTTTGGTGCATATTTGACACCACATGCACAAATTGTGGTACATGTTTCTTGCCTCTCAACAGGGAGATTCTATTTCATGACTGCTATGTTTGTTCAAACATGGAGTGTGATTTTGTTGGATAGGAACTACCACTCCAACCATCCTGAGTATTGGAGTTATTAGGAAAGACCTCTTTCTTTTCCTAGGTGCTTCTTTTGATTGTTACTCTTATAACTTATATTCATCTGTTTCGCAGTGGAGTAATGTATTTGAATCGTTAAATGTGTGTAAATGTTTTTTGTTTAGAGCAGGGTCATCTGGTTGTATGACCAGAAAGCAGATTCTCCATTGAAAGTGTTTTTAGTGCAGATTGGACACCACTTGCATTGTACTGAATAACAAGTGTTAGGAATTTGATAATTATTCTTGTTTTCGTATCTCCTTCAATTGCTTTAAATTATTAAGAATAATATTCCAATGGACACTAAAAATAATCAATGTGCTGCACAAATTGTGGTACATGTTTCTTATCTGTCAACAGGGAGATTCCGTTTCATGACTGCTATGTTTATTCAAACATCAAGTGTGACTATGTTGGATGGAAATCACCACTCTGAGCGTTCTGACGATTGGAGTTATTAGAAGTACTGTTTTCTTTTGCTTGGTGCTTCCTTTGATTGATACCTTTATCACTTATATTCGTCAATTTCACAGTGGAGTAATGTATTTGATTCGTGAAATGTGGGTAAATGTTTGTTGTTTAGAGCAGGGTCATCTGGTTGTATGGCCAGAAAGCAGATTCCTCATTCAATCGTCTTTTGGTGCATATTTGACACCACATGCACAAATTGTGGTACATGTTTCTTCTCTCTCAACAAGGAGATTCCGTTTCATGACTGCTATGTTTATTCAAACATCGAGTGTGATTATGTTGGATGAAAATCACCACACCGAGCGTTCTGACGATTGGAGTTATTAGAAATACTGGTTTCTTTTGCTAGGTGCTTCCTTTGATTGATACGTTTATCAGTTATATTCGTCAATTTCACAGTGGAGTAATGTATTTGATTCCTGAAATGTGGGTAAATGTTTGTTGTTTACAGCAGGGTCATCTGGTTGTATGGCCAGAAAGCAGATTCTCTATTCAATCGTCTTTTGGTGCAGATAGGACACCACATGCACTTTACTGAATAACGAATGTTCGGAATTTGATAAATCTTCTTGTTTAGGTATCTCCTTCATTTGTTGTTTATTTTTAAAAATCTTTTTGCAATGGTCATTAAAAATAATCAATGTGCTGCACAAATTGTGGTACATGTTTCTTCTCTCTCAACAGGGAGATTCCGTTTCATGACTGCTATTTTTATTCAAACATCGAGTGTGATTATGTTGGATGGGAACTACCACTCCAAGCATCCTGAGTATTGGAGTTATTAGGAAAGACCTCTTTCTTTTCCTAGGTGGTTCTTTTGATTTTTACCCTTATAACTTATATTCATCTATTTCGCAGTGGAGTAATGTATTTGAATCGTTGAATGTGTGTAAATGTTTTTTTGTTTAGAGCAGGGTCATCTGGTAGTATGACCAGAAAGCAGATTCTCCATTGAATGGGTTTTTAGTGCAGATCGGACACCACTTGCATTTTACTGAATAACAAATGTTACGAATTTGATAATTATTCTTGTTTTCGTATCTCCTTCAATTGCTTTAAATTTTTAAAAATCTTATTGCAATGGTCACTAAAAATAATCAATGTGCTGCACAAATTGTGGTACATGTTTCTTCTCTCTGAACAGGGAGATTCCGTTTCATGACTGCTATGTTTATTCAAACATCAAGTGTGATTATGTTGGATGGAAATCACCACTCCGAGCGTTCTGACGATTGGAGTTATTAGAAATACTGTTTTCTTTTGCTAGGTGCTTCCTTTGATTGATACCTTTATCACTTATATTCGTCAATTGCACATGGGGTAATGTATTTGAGTCGTGAAATGTAGGTAAATGTTTGTTGTTTAGAGCAGGGTCATCTGGTTGTACGACCAGAAAGGAGATTCTCCATTGAATGGGTTTTTAGTGCAGATTGGACACCACTTGCATTTTACTGAATAACAAATGTTACGAATTTGATAATTATTCTTGTTTTCGTATCTCCTTCAATTGCTTTAAATTTTTAAAAATATTATTGCAATGGTCACTAAAAATAATAAATGTGCTGCACAAATTGTGGTACGTCTTTCTTCCCTCTCAACAGGGAGATTCTGTTTAATGCCTGCTATGTTCTACTTTGGAGTGTAATTTTGTTGGATGGAAGCACTACTCCGAGCATTCTGACAATTCGAGTTATTAGGAAAGACTTCTTTCTTTTGCTGAGTCCTTGTTTTGATTGTTACCCTCATCACATATATTCATCAATTTCACAGTGGAATAATATAGTTGAATAATGAAATGTGTTTAAATATTTGTTGATTACAGCAGGGTCATCTGGTTGTATGGCCAGAAAGCAGATTCCCCATTCAATCGTCTTTTGGTGCATATTTGACACCACATGCACAAATTGTGGTACATGTTTCTTGCCTCTCAACAGGGAGATTCTATTTCATGACTGCTATGTTTGTTCAACCATGGAGTGTGATTTTGTTGGATGGGAACTACCGCTCCAACCATCCTGAGTATTGGAGTTATTAGGAAAGACCTCTTTCTTTTCCTAGGTGGTTCTTTTGATTGTTACCCTTATAACTTATATTCATCTGTTTCGCAGTGGAGTAATGTATTTGAATCGTTAAATGTGTGTAAATGTTTTTTGTTTAGAGCAGGGTCATCTGGTTGTATGACCAGAAAGCAGATTCTCCATTGAATGGGTTTTTAGTGCAGATTGGACACCACTTGCATTTTACTGAATAACAAGTGTTAGGAATTTGATAATTGTTCTTGTTTTCGTATCTCCTTCAATTGCTTTAAATTATTAAGAATAATATTCCAATGGACACTAAAAATAATCAATGTGCTGCACAAATTGTGGTACATGTTTCTTCTCTGTCAACAGGGAGATTCCGTTTCATGACTGCTATGTTTATTCAAACATCAAGTGTGACTATGTTGGATGGAAATCACCACTCCGAGCGTTCTGACGATTGGAGTTATTAGAAGTACTGTTTTCTTTTGCTTGGTGCTTCCTTTGATTGATACCTTTATCACTTATATTCGTCAATTTCACAGTGGAGTAATGTATTTGATTCCTGAAATGTGGGTAAATATTTGTTGTTTACAGCAGGGTCATCTGGTTGTATGACCAGAAAGCAGATTCTCCATTCAATGGGTTTTTGGTGCAGATTGGACACCACCTCCATTTTACTGAATAACAAATGTTAGGAATTTGATAATTATTCTTGGTTTCGTATCTCCTTCAATTGCTTTAAATTTTTAAAAATCTTATTGCAATGGTCACTAAAAATAATCAATGTGCTGCACAAATTGTGGTACATGTTTCTTCTCTCTCAACAGGGAGATTCCGTTTCATGACTGCTATGTTTATTCAAACATCGAGTGTGATTATGTTGGATGGAAATCACCACTCCGAGCGTTCTGACGATTGGAGTTATTTGATATGCTGTTTTCTTTTGCTAGGTGCTTCCTTTGATTGATACCTTTATCACTTATATTCGTCAATTTCACAGTGGAGTAATGTATTTGATTCCTGAAATGTGGGTAAATATTTGTTGTTTACAGCAGGGTCATCTGGTTGTATGACCAGAAAGCAGATTCTCCATTCAATGGGTTTTTGGTGCAGATTGGACACCACCTCCATTTTACAGAATAACAAATGTTAGGAATTTGATAATTATTCTTGTTTTCGTATCTCCTTCAATTGCTTAAATTTTTAAAAATCTTATTGCAATGGTCACTAAAAATAATCAATGTGCTGCACAAATTGTGGTACATATTTCTTGCCTCTCAACAGGGAGATTCTGTTTCATGACTGCTATGTTTGTTCAAACATGGAGTGTGATTTTGTTGGATGGGAACTACCACTCCAAGCATCCTGAGTATAGGAGTTATTGGGAAAGACCTCCTTCTTTTCCTAGGTGCTTCTTTTGATTTTTACCCTTATAACTTATACTCATCTGTTTTGCAGTGGAGTAATGTATTTGAATCGTTAAATGTGTGTAAATGTTTTTTGTTTAGAGCAGGTTCATCTGGTTGTATGACCAGAAAGCAGATTCTCCATTGAATGGGTTTTTAGTGCAGGTTGGACACCACTTGCATTTTACTGAATAACAAATGTTAGGAATTTGATAATTATTCTTGTTTTCGTATCTCGTTCAATTGCTTTAAATTATTAAGAATAATATTCCAATGGACACTAAAAATAGTGAATGTGCTGCACAAATTGTGGTACATGTTTCTTCTCTCTCAACAGGGAGATTCCGTTTCATGACTGCTATGTTTATTCAAACATCAAGTGTGACTATGTTGGATGGAAATCACCACTCCGAGCGTTCTGACGATTGGAGTTATTAGAAATACTGTTTTCTTTTGCTAGGTGCTTCCTTTGATTGATACCTTTATCACTTATATTCGTCAATTTCACAGTGGAGTAATGTATTTGATTAGTGAAAAGTGGATAAATGTTTGTTGTTTACAGCAGGGTCATCTGGTTGTATGGCCAGAAAGCAGATTCCCTATTCAATCGTCTTTTGGTGCATATTTGACACCACATGCAGAAATTGTGGTACATGTTTCTTGCCTCTCAACAGGGAGATTCTGTTTCATGACTGCTATGTTTGTTCAAACATGGAGTGTGATTTTGTTGGATGGGAACTACCACTCCAAGCACCCTGAGTATTGGAGTTATTAGGAAAGACCTCTTTCTTTTCCTAGGTGGTTCTTTTGATTGTTACCCTTATAACTTATATTCATCTGTTTCACAGTGGAGTAATGTATTTGAATCGTTGAATGTGTGTAAATGTTTTATGTTTAGAGCAGGGTCATCTGGTTGTATGACCAGAAAGCAGATTCTCCATTGAATGGGTTTTTTGTGCAGATCGGACACCACTTGCATTTTACTGAATAACAAATTTTACGAATTTGATAATTATTCTTGTTTTCGTATCTCCTTCAATTGCTTTAAATTTTTAAAAATCTTATTGCAATGTTCACTAAAAATAATCAATGTGCTGCACAAATTGTGGTACATGTTTCTTCTCTCTGAACAGGGAGATTCCGTTTCAAGACTGCTATGTTTATTCTAACATCAAGTGTGATTATGTTGGATGGAAATCACCACTCCGAGCGTTCTGACGATTGTAGTTATTAGAAATACTGTTTTCTTTTGCTAGGTGCTTCCTTTGATTGATACCTTTATCACTTATATTCGTCAATTTCACAGTGGGGTAATGTATCTGATTCGTGAAATGTAGGTAAATGTTTGTTGTTTATAGCAGTGTCATCTGGTTGTATGACCAGAAAGGAGATTCTCCATTGAAAGGGTTTTTAGTGCAGATTGGACACCACTTGCATTTTACTGAATAACAAATGTTAGGAATTGGATAATTATTCTTGTTTTCGTATCTCCTTCAATTGCTTTAAATTATTAAGAATAATATTCCAATGGACACTAAAAATAATAAATGTGCTGCACAAATTGTGGTACATGTTTCTTCTCTCTCAACAGGGAGATTCCGTTTCATGACAGCTATGTTTATTCGAACATCAAGTGTGATTATGTTGGATGGAAATCACCACTCCGAGCGTTCTGACGATTGGAGTTATTAGAAATACTGCTTTCTTTTGCTAGGTGCTTCCTTTGATTGATACCTTTATCACTTATATTTGTCAATTTCACAGTGGAGTAATGTATTTGATTCGTGAAATGTGGGTAAATGTTTGTTGATTACAGCAGGGTCATCTGGTTGTATGGCCAGAAAGCAGATTCCCCATTCAATCGTCTTTTGGTGCATATTTGACACCACATGCACAAATTGTGGTACATGTTTCTTGCCTCTCAACAGGGAGATTCTATTTCATGACTGCTATGTTTGTTCAACCATGGAGTGTGATTTTGTTGGATGGGAACTACCGCTCCAACCATCCTGAGTATTGGAGTTATTAGGAAAGACCTCTTTCTTTTCCTAGGTGGTTCTTTTGATTGTTACCCTTATAACTTATATTCATCTGTTTCGCAGTGGAGTAATGTATTTGAATCGTTAAATGTGTGTAAATGTTTTTTGTTTAGAGCAGGGTCATCTGGTTGTATGACCAGAAAGCAGATTCTCCATTGAATGGGTTTTTAGTGCAGATTGGACACCACTTGCATTTTACTGAATAACAAGTGTTAGGAATTTGATAATTGTTCTTGTTTTCGTATCTCCTTCAATTGCTTTAAATTATTAAGAATAATATTCCAATGGACACTAAAAATAATCAATGTGCTGCACAAATTGTGGTACATGTTTCTTCTCTGTCAACAGGGAGATTCCGTTTCATGACTGCTATGTTTATTCAAACATCAAGTGTGACTATGTTGGATGGAAATCACCACTCCGAGCGTTCTGACGATTGGAGTTATTAGAAGTACTGTTTTCTTTTGCTTGGTGCTTCCTTTGATTGATACCTTTATCACTTATATTCGTCAATTTCACAGTGGAGTAATGTATTTGATTCCTGAAATGTGGGTAAATATTTGTTGTTTACAGCAGGGTCATCTGGTTGTATGACCAGAAAGCAGATTCTCCATTCAATGGGTTTTTGGTGCAGATTGGACACCACCTCCATTTTACTGAATAACAAATGTTAGGAATTTGATAATTATTCTTGTTTTCGTATCTCCTTCAATTGCTTTAAATTTTTAAAAATCTTATTGCAATGGTCACTAAAAATAATCAATGTGCTGCACAAATTGTGGTACATGTTTCTTCTCTCTCAACAGGGAGATTCCGTTTCATGACTGCTATGTTTATTCAAACATCGAGTGTGATTATGTTGGATGGAAATCACCACTCCGAGCGTTCTGACGATTGGAGTTATTTGATATGCTGTTTTCTTTTGCTAGGTGCTTCCTTTGATTGATACCTTTATCACTTATATTCGTCAATTTCACAGTGGAGTAATGTATTTGATTCGTGAAATGTGGGTAAATGTTTGTTGTTTACAGCAGGGTCATCTGGTTGTATGGCCAGAAAGCAGATTCTCTATTGAATGGTCTTTTGGTGCAGATAGGACACCACATGCACTTTACTGAATAACGAATGTTCGGAAATTGATAAATCTTCTTGTTTAGGTATCTCCTTCATTTAAAAACAAAGATTCCAAGACTTACCAAGCGGGAAAGCGCCGGCAGACAGGCACATGAACAAAACACACAAACACACACACAGAATTACAAGCTTTCGCAACTGGCAGTTGCTTCGTCAGGAAAGAGGGAAGGAGAGGGAAAAATGAAAGGATGTGGGTTTTAAGGGAGAGGGTAAGGAGTCATTCCAATCCCGGGAGCGGAAAGACTTCCCTTAGGGGAAAAAAAGGACAGGTGTACACTCGCACACACACACACATATCCATCCGCACATACACAGACACAAGCAGACATATTTGTGTATGTGCGGATGGACATGTGTGTGTGTGTGTGTGCGAGTGTACACCTGTCCTTTTTTTCCCCTAAGGGAAGTCTTTCCGCTCCCGGGATTGGAATGACTCCTTACCCTCTCCCTTAAAACCCACATCCTTTCATTTTTCCCTCTCCTTCCCTCTTTCCTGACGAAGCAACTGCCAGTTGCGAAAGCTCGTAATTCTGTGTGTGTGTT
This sequence comes from Schistocerca gregaria, assembly GCF_023897955.1. Classification (NCBI taxonomy): domain Eukaryota; kingdom Metazoa; phylum Arthropoda; class Insecta; order Orthoptera; family Acrididae; genus Schistocerca; species Schistocerca gregaria. The sequence continues at coordinate 12,167,595 of NW_026061795.1, read as the reverse complement.
TGTGTGTTTTGTTCATGTGCCTGTCTGCCGGCGCTTTCCCGCTTGGTAAGTCTTGGAATCTTTGTTTTTAATATATTTTTCCCATGTGGAAGTTTCTTTCTGTTTTATTTATATCTCCTTCATTTGTTTTTTATTTTTAAAACTCTTATTGCAATGGTCACTAAAAATAATAAATGTGCTGCACAAATTGTGGTACATGTTTCTTCCCTCTCAACAGGGAGATTCTGTTTAATGGGTGCAATGTTTGTTCTACTTTTGAGTGTAATTTTGTTGAATGGGAAGCACTACTCCGCGCATTCTGACAGTTGGAGTTATTAGGAAAGACTTCTTTCTTTTGCTGAGTCCTTGTTTTGATTGTTACCCTCATCACATATATTCATCAATTTCACAGTGGAATAATATAGTTGAATAATGAAATGTGTTTAAATATTTGTTGATTACAGCAGGGTCATCTGGTTGTATGGCCAGAAAGCAGATTCCCCATTCAGTCGTCTTTTAGTGCATATTTGACACCACATGCACAAATTGTGGGACATGTTTCTTGCCTCTCAACAGGGAGATTCTCTTTCATGTTTGCTATGTTTGCTCAAACATGGAGTGTGATTTTGTTGGATGGGAACTACCACTCCAAGTATCCTGAGCATTGGAGTTATTAGTAAAGACCTCTTTCTTTTCCTAGGTGCTTCTTTTGATTGTTACCCTTATAACTTATATTCATCTGTTTTGCAGTGGAGTAATGTATTTGAATCGTTAAATGTGTGTAAATGTTTTTTGTTTAGAGCAGGGTCATCTGGTTGTATGACGAGAAAGCAGATTCTCCATTGAATGGGTTTTACTGCAGATTGGACACCACTTGCATTTTACTGAATAACAAATGTTAGGAATTTGATAATTATTCTTGTTTTCGTATCTCCTTCAATTGCTTTAAATTATTAAGAATAATATTCCAGTGGACACTAAAAATAATCAATGTGCTGCACAAATTGTGGTACATGTCTCTTCTCTCTCAACAGGGAGATTCCGTTTCATGACTGCTATGTTTATTCAAACATCAAGTGTGACTATGTTGGATGGAAATCACCACTCCGAGCGTTCTGACGATTGAAGTTATTAGAAATACTGTTTTCTTTTGCTAGGTGCTTCCTTTGATTGCTACCTTTATCAGTTATATTCGTCAATTTCACAGTGGAGTGATGTATTTGATTCGTGAAATGTGGGTAAATGTTTGTTGTTTACAGCAGGGTCATCTGGTTGTATGGCCAGAAAGCAGATTCTCTATTCAATGGTCTTTTGGTGCAGATTGGACACGACATGCACCTTACTGAATAACAAATGTTCGGAATTTGATAAATCTTCTTGTTGAGGTATCTCCTTCATTTGCTTTATATTTTTTAAAATATTATTGCAATGGTCACTAAAAATAATCAAAGTGCTGCACAAATTGTGGTACATGTTTCTTCCCTCTCAACAGGGAGATTCCGTTTAATGCCTGCTATGTTCTACTTTCGAGTGTAATTTTGTTGGATGGAAGCAATACTCCGAGCATTCTGACAATTGGAGTTATTAGGAAAGACTTCTTTCTTTTGCTGAGTCCTTGTTTTGATTGTTACCCTCATCACATATATTCATCAATTTCACAGTGGAATAATATATTTAAATCGTGAAATGTTGGTAAATATTTGTTGATTACAGCAGGGTCATCTGGTTGTATGGCCAGAAAGCAGATTCCCCATTCAATCGTCTTTTGGTGCATATTTGACACCACATGCACAAATTGTGGTACATGTTTCTTGCCCCTCAACAGGGAGATTCTGTTTCATGACTGCTATGTTTGTTCAAACATGGAGTGTGATTTTGTTGGATGGGAACTACCACTTCAAGCATCCAGAGTATTGGAGTTATTAGGAAAGACCTCTTTCTTTTCCTAGGTGCTTCTTTTGATTGTTACCCTTATAACTTATATTCATCTGTTTCGCAGTGGAGTAATGTATTTGAATCGTTAAATGTGTGTAAATGTTTTTTGTTTAGAGCAGGGTCATCTGGTTGTATGACGAGAAAGCAGATTCTCCATTGAATGGGTTTTTACTGCAGATTGGACACCACTTGCATTTTACTGAATAACAAATGTTAGGAATTTGATAATTATTCTTGTTTTCGTATCTCCTTCTATTGCTTTAAATTATTAAGAATAATATTCCAGTGGACACTAAAAATAATCAATGTGCTGCACAAATTGTGGTACATGTTTCTTCTCTCTCAACAGGGAGATTCCGTTTCATGACTGCTATGTTTATTCAAACATCAAGTGTGACTATGTTGGATGGAAATCACCACTCCGAGCGTTCTGACGATTGGAGTTATTAGAAATACTGTTTTCTTTTGCTAGGTGCTTCCTTTGATTGATACGTTTATCACTTATATTCGTCAATTTCACAGTGGAGTAATGTATTTGATTCGTGAAATGTGGGTAAATGTTTGTTGTTTACAGCAGGGTCATCTGGTTGTATGGCCAGAAAGCAGATTCTCTATTCAATGGTCTTTTGGTGCAGATTGGACACGACATGCACCTTACTGAATAACAAATGTTCGGAATTTGATAAATCTTCTTGTTGAGGTATCTCCTTCATTTGCTTTATATTTTTTAAAATATTATTGCAATGGTCACTAAAAATAATAAATGTGCTGCACAAATTGTGGTACGTGTTTCTTCCCTCTCAACAGGGAGATTCCGTTTAATGCCTGCTATGTTCTACTTTCGAGTGTAATTTTGTTTGATGGAAGCAATACTACGAGCATTCTGACAATTGGAGTTATTAGGAAAGACTTCTTTCTTTTGCTGAGTCCTTGTTTTGATTGTTACCCTCATCACATATATTCATCAATTTCACAGTGGAATAATATATTTGAATCGTGAAATGTTGGTAAATATTTGTTGATTACAGCAGGGTCATCTGGTTGTATGGCCAGAAAGCAGATTCCCCATTCAATCGTCTTTTGGTGCATATTTGACACCACATGCACAAATTGTGGTACATGTTTCTTGCCCCTCAACAGGGAGATTCTGTTTCATGACTGCTATGTTTGTTCAAACATGGAGTGTGATTTTGTTGGATGGGAACTACCACTCCAAGCATCCTGAGTATTGGAGTTATTAGGAAAGACCTCTTTCTTTTCCTAGGTGCTTCTTTTGATTGTTACCCTTATAACTTATATTCATCTGTTTCTCAGTGGAGTAATGTATTTGAATCGTTAAATGTGTGTAAATGTTTTTTGTTTAGAGCAGGGTCATCTGGTTGTATGACGAGAAAGCAGATTCTCCATTGAATGGGTTTTTACTGCAGATTGGACACCACTTGCATTTTACTGAATAACAAATGTTAGGAATTTGATAATTATTCTTGTTTTCGTATCTCCTTCAATTGCTTTAAATTATTTAGTATAATATTCCAATGGACACTAAAAATAATCAATGTGCTGCACAAATTGTGGTACATGTTTCTTCTCTCTCAACAGGGAGATTCCGTTTCATGACTGCTATGTTTATTCAAACATCAAGTGTGACTATGTTGGATGGAAATCACCACTCCGAGCGTTCTGACGATTGGAGTTATTAGAAGTACTGTTTTCTTTTGCTAGGTGCTTCCTTTGATTGATACGTTTATCACTTATATTCGTCAATTTCACAGTGGAGTAATGTATTTGATTCGTGAAATGTGGGTAAATGTTTGTTGTTTACAGCAGGGTCATCTGGTTGTATGGCCAGAGAGCAGACTCTCTATTCAGTGGTATTTTGGTGCAGATTGGACACCACATGCACCTTACTGAATAACGAATGTTCGGAATTTGATAAATCTTCTTGTTTTGGTATCTCCTTCATTTGCTTTGTATTTTTTAAAATATTTTTGCAATGGTCACTAAAACAATAAATGTGCTGCACAAATTGTGGTACATGTTTCTTCCCTCTCAACAGGGAGATTCCGTTTAATGCCTGCTATGTTCTACTTTCGAGTGTAATTTTGTTGGATGGAAGCACTACTCCGAGCATTCTGACAATTGGAGTTATTAGGAAAGACTTCTTTCTTATGCTAAGTCCTAGTTTTGATTGTTACCCTCATCACATATATTCATCAATTTCACAGTGGAATAATATATTTGATTCGTGAAATGTGGGTAATTGTTGATTATAGCAAGGTCATCTGGTTGTATGGCCAGAAAGCAGATTATCCATTCAATGGGTTTTTGGTGCAGTTTTGACACCACTTGCATTTTACAGAATAACAAATGTTAAGAATTTGATAATTATTCTTGTTTTCGTATCGCCTTCAATTGCTTTAAATTTTTAAAAATCTTATTGCAATGGTCACTAAAAATAATCAATGTGCTGCACAAATTGTGGTACATGTTTCTTCTCTCTCAACAGGGAGATTCCGTTTCATGACTGCTATGTTTATTCAAACATCGAGTGTGATTATGATGGATGGAAATCACCACTCCGAGCGTTTTGACGATTGCAGTTATTAGATATTCTGTTTTCTTTTGCTAGGTGCTTCCTTTGATTGATACCTTTATCACTTATATTAGTCAATTTCACAGTGGAGTAATGTATTTGATTCGTGAAATGTAGGTAAATGTTTGTTGTTTAGAGCAGGGTCATCTGGTTGTATGGCCAGAAAGCAGATTCTCTATTCAATGGTCTTTTGGTGCAGATTGGACACCACATGCACTTTCCTGAATAACAAATGTTAGGAATTTGATAATTATTCTTGTTTTCGTATCTCCTTCAATTGCTTTAAATTTTTAATAATCTTATTGCAATGGTCACTAAAACAATAAATGTGCTACACAAATTGTGGTACATGTTTCTTCCCTCTCAACAGGGAGATTCCACTTAATGACTGCTATGTTCTAATTTAGAGTGTGATTTTGTGGGATGGGAAGCACTACTCCGAGCATTCTGACAATTGTAGTTATTAGGAAAGACATTTCTCTTTTGCTGAGTCCTTGTTTTGATTGTTACCCTCATCACATATATTTATCAATTTCACAGTGGAATATGATATTTGAATCGTGAAATGTGGGTAAATGTTTGTTGATTACAGCAGGGTCATCTGGTTGTATGGCCAGAAATCAGATTCCCCATTCAATCGTCTTATGGTGCATGTTTGACACCACATGCACATTACTGAATAACGAATGTTCGGAATTTGATAAATCTTCTTGTTTAGGTATCTCTTTCATTTGCTTTTTATTTTTAAAAATTTTATTGCAATGGTCACTAAAAAAAATCAATGTGCTGCACAAATTGTGGTACATGTTTCTTCCCTTTTAACAGGGAGATTCCGTTTAATGCCTGCTATGTTCTACTTTCGAGTGTAATTTTGTTGGATGGAAGCACTACTCCGAGCATTCTGACAATTGGAGTTATTAGGAAAGACTTCTTTCTTATGCTAAGTCCTAGTTTTGATTGTTACCCTCATCACATATATTCATCAAGTTCACAGTGGAATAATATATTTGAATCGTGAAATGTGGGTAATTGTTGATTATAGCAAGGTCATCTGGTTGTATGGCCAGAAAGCAGATTATCCATTCAATGGGTTTTTGGTGCAGTTTGGACACCACTTGCATTTTACAGAATAACAAATGTTAGGAATTTGATAATTATTCTTGTTTTGGTATCGCCTTCAATTACTTTAAATTTTTAAAAATCTTATTGCAATTGTCACTAAAAATAATCAATGTGCTGCACAAATTGTGGTACATGTTTCTTCTCTCTCAACAGGGAGATTCCGTTTAATGACTGCTATGTTTATTCAAACATCGAGTGTGATTATGTTGGATGGAAATCACCACTACGAGCGTTCTGACGATTGGAATTATTAGATATGCTGTTTTCTTTTGCTAGGTGCTTCCTTTGATTGATACCTTTATCACTTATATTCGTCAATTTCACAGTGGAGTAATGTATTTGATTCGTGAAATGTGGGTAAATGTTTGTTGTTTACAGCAGGGTCATCTGGTTGTATGGCCAGAAAGCAGATTCTCTATTCAATGGGCTATTGGTGCAGATAGGACACCACATGCACTTTACTGAATAACGAATGTTCGGAATTTGATAAATCTTCTTGTTTAGCTATCTCCTTCATTTGTGTTTTATTTTTAAAACTCTTATTGCAATGGTCACTAAAAATAATAAATGTGCTGCACAAATTGTGGTACATGTTTCTTCCCTCTCAACACGGAGATTCTGTTTAATGGGTGCAATGTTTGTTCTACTTTTGAGTGTAATTTTGTTGAATGGGAAGCACTACTCCGAGCATTCTGACAATTGGAGTTATTAGGAAAGACTTCTTTCTTTTGCTGAGTCCTTGTTTTGATTGTTACCCTCATCACTTATATTCATCAATTTCACAGTGGAATAATATATTTGAATCGTGAAATGTTGGTAAATATTTGTTGATTACAGCAGGGTCATCTGGTTGTATGACCAGAAAGCAGATTCTCCATTGAATGGGTTTTTAGTGCAGATTGGACACCACTTGCATTTTTCTGAATAACAAATGTTAGGAATTGGATAATTATTCTTGTTTTCGTATCTCCTTCAATTGCTTTAAATTATTAAGAATAATATTCCAGTGGTCACTAAAAATAATAAATGTGCTGCACAAATTGTGGTACATGTTTCTTCCCTCTCAACAGGGAGATTCCGTTTAATGCCTGCTATGTTCTACTTTCGAGTGTAATTTTGTTGGATGGAAGCACTACTCCGAGCATTCTGACAATTGGAGTTATTAGGAAAGACTTCTTTCTTTTGCTGAGTCCTTGTTTTGATTGTTACCCTCATCACATATATTCATCAATTTCACAGTGGAATAATATAGTTGAATAATGAAATGTGTTTAAATGTTTCTTGATTACAGCAGGGTCATCTGGTTGTATGGCCAGAAAGCAGATTCCCCATTCAATCGTCTTTTGGTGCATATTTGACACCACATGCACAAATTGTGGTACATGTTTCTTGCCTCTCAACAGGGAGATTCTGTTTCATGACTGCTATGTTTGTTCAAACATGGAGTGTGATTTTGTTGGATGGGAACTACCACTCCAAGCATCCTGAGTATTGGAGTTATTAGGAAAGACCTCTTTCTTTTCCTAGGTGGTTCTTTTGATTGTTACCCTTATAACTTATATTCATCTGTTTCGCAGTGGAGTAATGTATTTGAATCGTTAAATGTGTGTAAATGTTTTTTGTTTAGAGCAGGGTCATCTGGTTGTATGACCAGAAAGCAGATTCTCCATTGAATGGGTTTTTAGTGCAGATTGGACACCACTTGCATTTTACTGAATAACAAATGTTAGGAATTGGATAATTATTCTTGTTTTCGTATCTCCTTCAATTGCTTTAAATTATTAAGAATAATATTCCAGTAGACACTAAAAATAATCAATGTGCTGCACAAATTGTGGTACATGTTTCTTCTCTCTCAACAGGGAGATTCCGTTTCATGACTGCTATGTTTATTCAAACATCGAGTGTGATTATGTTGGATGGAAATCACCACTCCGAGCGTTCTGACGATTGGAGTTATTAGATATGCTGTTTTCTTTTGCTAGGTGCTTCCTTTGATTGATACCTTTATCACTTATATTCGTCAATTTCACAGTGGAGTAATGTATTTGATTCGTGAAATGTGGGTAAATGTTTGTTGTTTGGAGCAGGGTCATCTGGTTGTATTTCCAGAAAGCAGATTCTCTATTCAATGGTCTTTTGGTGCAGATTGGACACCACATGCACTTTACTGACTAACAAATGTTAGGAATTTGATAATAATTCTTGTTTTCGTATCTCCTTCAATTGCTTTAAATTTTTAATAATCTTATTGCAATGGTCACTAAAACAATAAATGTGCTGCACAAATTGTGGTACATGTTTCTTCCCTCTCAACAGGGAGATTCCATTTAATGACTGCTATGTTCTAATTTCGAGTGTGATTTTGTTGGATGGGAAGCACTACTCCGAGCATTCTGACAATTGTAGTTATTAGGAAAGACATCTTTCTTTTGCTGAGTCCTTGTTTTGATTGTTACCCTCATCACATATATTTATCAATTTCACAGTGGAATATGATATTTGAATCGTGAAATGTGGGTAAATGTTTGTTGATTACAGCAGGATCATCTGGTTGTATGGCCAGAAATCAAATTCCCCATTCAATCGTCTTATGGTGCATGTTTGACACCACATGCACAAATTGTGGTACATGTTTCTTGCCTCTCAACAGGGAGATTCTGTTTCATGACTGCTATGTTTGTTCAATCATGGAGTGTGATTTTGTTGGATGGGAACTACCACTCCAAGCATCCTGAGTATATGAGTTATTATTAAAGACCTCCTTCTTTTCCTAGGTGCTTCTTTTGATTTTTACCCTTATAACTTATACTCATCTGTTTCGCAGTGGAGTAATGTATTAGAATCGTTAAATGTGTGTAAATGTTTTTTGTTTAGAGCAGGGTCATCTGGTTGTACGACCAGAAAGCAGATTCTCCATTGAATGGGTTTTTAGTGCAGATTGGACACCACTTGCATTTTACTGAATAACAAATGTTAGGAATTGGATAATTATTCTTGTTTTCGTATCTCCTTCAATTACTTTAAATTATAAAGAATAATATTCCAATGGACACTAAAAATAACCAATGTCCTGCACAAATTGTGGTACATGTTTCTTCTCTCTTAACAGGGAGATTCCGTTTCATGACTGCTATGTTTATTCAAACATCAAGTGTGATTATGTTGGATGGAAATCACCACTCCTAGCGTTCTGACGATTGGAGTTATTAGAAATACTGTTTTCTTTTGCTAGGTGCTTCCTTTGATTGATACCTTTATCACTTATATTCGTCAATTTCACCGTGGAGTAATGTATTTGATTCGTGAAATGTGGGTAAATGTTTGTTGTTTACAGCAGGGTCATCTGGTTGTATGGCCAGAAAGCAGATTCTCTATTCAATGGTCTTTTGGTGCAGATTGGACACCACATGCACCTTACTGAATAACAAATGTTCGGAATTTGATAAATCTTCTTGTTGAGGTATCTCCTTCATTTGCTTTATATTTTTTAAAATATTATTGCAATGGTCACTAAAAATAATAAATGTGCTGCACAAATTGTGGTACGTGTTTCTTCCCTCTCAACAGGGAGATTCCGTTTAATGCCTGCTATGTTCTACTTTCGAGTGTAATTTTGTTGGATGGAAGCACTACTCCGAGCATTCTGACAATTGGAGTTATTAGGAAAGACTTCTATCTTTTGCTGTGTCCAAGTTTTGATTGTTACCCTTATCACATATATTCATCAATTTCACAGTGGAATAATATAGTTGAATAATGAAATGTGTTTAAATGTTTGTTGATTTCAGCAGGGTCATCTGGTTGTATGGCCAGAAAGCAGATTCCCCATTCAATCGTCTTTTGGTGCATATTTGACACCACATGCACAAATTGTGGTACATGTTTCTTGCCTCTCAACAGGGAGATTCTGTTTCATGACTGCTATGTTTGTTCAAACATGGAGTGTGATTTTGTTGGATGGGAACTACCACTCCAAGCATCCTGAGTATTGGAGTTATTAGGAAAGACCTCTTTCTTTTCCTAGGTGGTTCTTTTGATTGTTACCCTTATAACTTATATTCATCTGTTTCGCAGTGGAGTTATGTATTTGAATCGTTAAATGTGTGTAAATGTTTTTTGTTTAGAGCAGGGTCATCTGGTTGTATGACGAGAAAGCAGATTCTCCATCGAATGGGTTTTTAGTGCAGATTGGACACCACTTGCATTTTACTGAATAACAAATGTTAGGAATTTGTTAATTATTCTTGTTTTCGTATCTCCTTCAATTGCTTTAAATTTTTAAAAATCTTATTGCAATGTTCACTAAAAATAATCAATGTGCTGCACAAATTGTGGTACATGTTTCTTCTCTCTGAACAGGGAGATTCCGTTTCATGACTGCTATGTTTATTCAAACATCAAGTGTGATTATGTTGGATGGAAATCACCACTCCGAGCGTTCTGACGATTGGAGTTATTAGAAATACTGTTTTCTTTTGCTAGATGCTTCCTTTGATTGATACCTTTATCACTTATATTCGTCAATTTCACATCGGAGTAATGTATTTGATTCGTGAAATGTGGGTAAATGTTTGTTGTTTACAGCAGGGTCATCTGGTTGTATGGCCAGAAAGCAGATTCTCTATTCAATGGTCTTTTGGTGGAGATTGGACACCACATGCACTTTACTGAATAACAAATGTTAGGAATTTGATAATTATTCTTGTTTTCGTATCTCCTTCAATTGCTTTAAATTTTTAATAATCTTATTGCAATGGTCACTAAAAAATAAATGTGCTGCACAAATTGTGGTACATGTTTCTTCCCTCTCAACAGGGAGATTCCGTTTAATGACTGCTATGTTCTAATTTCGAGTGTGATTTTGTTGAATGGGAAGCACTACTCCGAGCATTCTGACAATTGTAGTTATTAGGAAAGAGATCTTTCTTTTGCTGAGTCCTTGTTTTGATTGTTACCCTCATCACATATATTTATCAATTTCACAGTGGAATATGATATTTGAATCGTGAAATGTGGGTAAATGTTTGTTGATTACAGCAGGGTCATCTGGTTGTATGGCCAGAAATCAGATTCCCCATTCAATCGTCTTATGGTGCATATTTGACACCACATGCACAAATTGTGGTACATGTTTCTTGCCTCTCAACAGGGAGATTCTGTTTCATGACTGCTATGTTTGTTCAATCATGGAGTGTGATTTTGTTGGATGGGAACTACCACTCCAAGCATCCTGAGTATATGAGTTATTATTAAAGACCTCCTTCTTTTCCTAGGTGCTTCTTTTGATTTTTACCCTTATAACTTATACTCATCTGTTTCGCAGTGGAGTAATGTATTTGAATCGTTAAATGTGTGTAAATGTTTTTTGTTTAGAGCAGGGTCATCTGGTTGTACGACCAGAAAGCAGATTCTCCATTGAATGGGTTTTTAGTGCAGATTGGACACCACTTGCATTTTACTGAATAACAAATGTTAGGAATTGGATAATTATTCTTGTTTTCGTATCTCCTTCAATTGCTTTAAATTATTAAGAATAATATTCCAGTGGACACTAAAAATAATCAATGTGCTTCACAAATTGTGGTACATGTTTCTTCTCTCTCAACAGGGAGATTCCGTTTCATGACTGCTATGTTTATTCAAACATCGAGTGTGATTATGTTGGATGGAAATCACCACTCCAAGCGTTCTGACGATTGGAGTTATTAGATATGCTGTTTTCTTTTGCTAGGTGCTTCCTTTGATTGATACCTTTATCACTTATATTCGTCAATTTCACAGTGGAGTAATGTATTTGATTCGTGTAATGTGGGTAAATGTTTGTTGTTTAGAGCAGGGTCATCTGGTTGTATGGCCAGAAAGCAGATTCTCTATTCAATGGTCTTTTGGTGCAGATTGGACACGACATGCACCTTACTGAATAACAAATGTTCGGAATTTGATAAATCTTCTTGTTGAGGTATCTCCTTCATTTGCTTTATATTTTTTTTTAAATATTATTGCAATGGTCACTAAAAATAATAAATGTGCTGCACAAATTGTGGTACATGTTTCTTCCCTCTCAACAGGGAGCTTCCGTTTAATGCCTGCTATGATCTATTTTCGAGTGTAATTTTGTTGGATGGAAGCACTACTCCGAGCATTCTGACAATTGGAGTTATTAGGAAAGACTTCTTTCTTTTGCTGAGTCCTTGTTTTGATTGTTACCCTCATCACTTATATTCATCAATTTCACAGTGGAATAATATAGTTGAATAATGAAATGTGTTTAAATATTTGTTGATTACAGCAGGGTCATGTGGTTGTATGGCCAGAAGGCAGTTTCTCTATGCAATGGTCTTTTGATGCAGATTGGACCCCACATGCACATTACTGAATAACGAATGTTCGGAATTTGATAAATCTTCTTGTTTAGGTATCTCTTTCACTTGCTTTTTATTTTTAAAAATTTTGTTGCAATGGTCACTAAAAAAAATCAATGTGCTGCACAAATTGTGGAACATGTCTCTTCCCTCTCAACAGGGAAATTCTGTTTAGTGTCTGCTACGTTTGTTCTACTTTTGAGTGTGATTTTGTTGGATGGGAAGTACTACTTCGAGCATTCTGACAATTGGAGTTATTAGCAATGACTTCTTTCTTTTGCTGAGTCCTTGTTTAGATTGTTACCCTCATCACATATATTCTTCAATTTCACTGTGGAATATGATATTTGAATCGTGAAATGTTGGTAAATATTTCTTGATTACAGCAGGGTCATCTGGTTGTATGGCCAGAAAGCAGATTCCCCATTCAATTGTCTTTTGGTGCATATTTGACACCACATGCACAAATTGTGGTACATGTTTCTTGCCTCTCAACAGGGAGATTCTGTTTCATGACTGCTATGTTTGTTCAAACATGGAGTGTGATTTTGTTGGATGGGAACTACCACTGCAAGCATCCTGAGTATTGGAGTTATTAGGAAAGACCTCTTTCTTTTCCTAGGTGGTTCTTTTGATTGTTACCCTTATAACTTATATTCATCTGTTTCGCAGTGGAGTAATGTATTTGAATCGTTAAATGTGTGTAAATGTTTTTTGTTTAGAGCAGGGTCATCTGGTTGTATGACCAGAAAGCAGATTCTCCATTGAAAGGGGTTTTTAGTGCAGATTGGACACCACTTGCATTTTACTGAATAACAAATGTTAGGAATTTGTTAATTATTCTTGTTTTCGTATCTCCTTCAATTGCTTTAAATTTTTAAAAATCTTATTTCAATGGTCACTAAAAATAATCAATGTGCTGCACAAATTGTGGTACATGTTTCTTCTCTCTGAACAGGGAGATTCCGTTTCATGACTGCTATGTTTATTCAAACATCAAGTGTGATTATGTTGGATGGAAATCACCACTCCGAGCATTCTGACGATTGGAGTTATTAGAAATACAGTTTTCTTTTGCTAGGTGCTTCCTTTGATTGATACCTTTATCACTTATATTCGTCAATTTCACAGTGGAGTAATGTATTTGATTCGTGAAATGTGGGTAAATGTTTGTTGTTTAGAGCAGGGTCATCTGGTTGTATGGCCAGAAAGCAGATTCTCTATTCAATGGTCTTTTGGTGCAGATTGGACACCACATGCACTTTGCTGAATAACAAATGTTAGGAATTTGATAATTATTCTTGTTTTCGTATCTCCTTCAATTGCTTTAAATTTTTTATAATCTTATTGCAATGATCACTAAAACAATAAATGTGGTGCACAAATTGTGGTACATGTTTCTTCCCTCTCAACAGGGAGATTCCGTTTAATGACTGCTATGTTCTAATTTCGAGTGTCATTTTGTTGGATGGGAAGCACTACTCCGAGCTTTCTGACAATTGTAGTTATTAGGAAAGACATCTTTCTTTTGCTGAGTCCTTGTTTTGATTGTTACCCTCATCACATATATTTATCAATTTCACAGTGGAATATGATATTTGAATCGTGAAATGTGGGTAAATGTTTGTTGATTACAGCAGGGTCATCTGGTTGTATGGCCAGAAATCAGATTCCCCATTCAATCGCCTTATGGTGCATATTTGACACCACATGCACAAATTGTGGTACATGTTTCTTGCCTCTCAACAGGGAGATTCTGTTTCATGACTGCTATGTTTGTTCAAACATGGAGTGTGATTTTGTTGGATGGGAACTACCACTCCAAGCATCCTGAGTATAGGAGTTATTGGGAAAGACCTCTTTCTTTTCCTAGGTGCTTCTTTTGATTGTTACCCTTATAACTTATACTCATCTGTTTCGCAGTGGAGTAATGTATTTGAATCGTTAAATGTGTGTAAATGTTTTTTGTTTAGAGCAGGGTCATCTGGTTGCACGACCAGAACGCAGATTTTCCATTGAATGGGTTTTTAGTGCAGATTGAACACCACTTGCATTTTACTGAATAACAAATGTTAGGAATTGGATAATTATTCTTGTTTTCGTATCTACTTCAATTGCTTTAAATTATTAAGAATAATATTCCAATGGACACTAAAAATAATCAATGTGCTGCACAAATTGCGGTACATGTTTCTTCTCTCTCAACAGGGAGATTCCGTTTCATGACTGCTATGTTTAATCAAACATCAAGTGTGATTATGTTGGATGGAAATCACCACTCCGAGCGTTCTGACGATTGGAGTTATTAGAAATACTGTTTTCTTTTGCTAGGTGCTTCCTTTGATTGATATCTTTATCACTTATATTCGTCAATTTCACAGTGGAGTAATGTATTTGAATCGTTAAATGTGGGTAAATGTTTGTTGTTTAGAGCAGGGTGATCTGGTTGTATGACCACAAAACAGATTCTCCATTGAATGGGTTTTTAGTGCAGATTGGACACCACTTGCATTTTACTGAATAACAAATGTTAGGAATTTGATACTTATTCTTGTTTTCGTATCTCCTTCAATTGCTTTAAATTTTTAAAAATCCTATTGCAATGGTCACTAAAAATAATCAATGTGCTGCACAGATTGTGGTACATGTTTCTTCTCTCTCAACCGGGAGATTCTGTTTCATGACTGCTATGTTTGTTCAAACATGGAGTGTGATTTTGTTGGATGGGAACTACCACTGCAAGCATCCTGAGTAATGGAGTTATTAGGAAAGACCTATTTCTTTTCCTAGGTGGTTCTTTTGATTGTTACCCTTATAACTTATATTCATCTGTTTCGCAGTGGAGTAATGTATTTGAATCGTTAAATGTGTGTAAATGTTTTTTGTTTAGAGCAGGGTCATCTGGTTGTACGACCAGAACGCAGATTCTCCATTGAATGGGTTTTTAGTGCAGATTGGACACCACTTGCATTTTACTGAATAACAAATGTTAGGAATTTGTTAATTATTCTTGTTTTCGTATCTCCTTCAATTGCTTTAAATTTTTAAAAATCTTATTGCAATGGTCACTAAAAATAATCAATGTGCTGCACAAATTGTGGTACATGTTTCTTCTCTCTGAACAGGGAGATTCCGTTTCCTGACTGCTATGTTTATTCAAACACCGAGTGTGATTATGGTGGATGGAAATCACCACTCCGAGCGTTCTGACGATTGGAGTTATTAGATATGCTGTTTTCTTTTGCTAGGTGCTTCCTTTGATTGATACCTTTATCACTTATATTCGTCAATTTCACAGTGGAGTAATGTATTTGATTCGTGAAATGTAGGTAAATGTTTGTTGTTTAGAGCAGGGTCATCTGGTTGTATGGCCAGAAAGCAGATTCTCTATTCAATGGTCTTTTGGTGCAGATTGGACACGACATGCACCTTACTGAATAACAAATGTTCGGAATTTGATAAATCTTCTTGTTGAGGTATCTCCTTCATTTGCTTTATATTTTTTTTTTAAATATTATTGCAATGGTCACTAAAAATAATAAATGTGCTGCACAAATTGTGGTACATGTTTCTTCCCTCTCAACAGGGAGATTCCGTTTAATGCCTGCTATGTTCTACTTTCGAGTGTAATTTTGTTGGATGGAAGCACTACTCCGAGCATTCTGACAATTGGAGTTATTAGGAAAGACTTCTTTCTTTTGCTGAGTCCTTGTTTTGATTGTTACCCTCATCACATATATTCATCAATTTCACAGTGGAATAATATAGTTGAATAATGAAATGTGTTTAAATATTTGTTGATTACAGCAGGGTCATGTGGTTGTATGGCCAGAAGGCAGATTCTCTATGCAATGGTCTTTTGATGCAGATTATACCCCACATGCACATTACTGAATAACGAATGTTCGGAATTTGATAAATCTTCTTGTTTAGGTATCTCTTTCATTTGCTTTTTATTTTCAAAAATTTTATTGCAATGGTCACTAAAAAAAATCAATGTGCTGCACAAATTGTGGAACATGTTTCTTCCCTCTCAACAGAGAAATTCTGTTTAGTGTCTGCTATGTTTGTTCTACTTTTGAGTGTGATTTTGTTGGATGGGAAGTACTACTTCGAGCATTCTGACAATTGAAGTTATTAGCAATGACTTCTTTCTTTTGCTGAGTCCTTGTATAGATTGTTACCCTCATCACATATATTCTTCAATTTCACAGTGGAATATGATATTTGAATCATGAAATGTTGGTAAATATTTGTTGATTACAGCAGGGTCATCTGGTTGTATGGCCAGAAAGCAGATTCCCCATTCAATCGTCTTTTGGTGCATATTTGACACCACATGCACAAATTGTGGTACATGTTTCTTGCCTCTCAACAGGGAGATTCTGTTTCATGACTGCTATGTTTGTTCAAACATGGAGTGTGATTTTGTTGGATGGGAACTACCACTGCAAGCATCCTGAGTATTGGAGTTATTAGGAATGACCTCTTTCTTTTCCTAGGTGGTTCTTTTGATTGTTACCCTTATAACTTATATTCACCTGTTTCGCAGTGGAGTAATGTATTTGAATCGTTAAATGTGTGTAAATGTTTTTTGTTTAGAGCAGGGTCATCTGGTTGTATGACCAGAAAGCAGATTCTCCATTGAATGGGTTTTTAGTGCAGATTGGACACCACTTGCATTTTACTGAATAACAAATGTTAGGAATTTGTTAATTATTCTTGTTTTCGTATCTCCTTCAATTGCTTTAAATTTTTAAAAATCTTATTTCAATGGTCACTAAAAATAATCAATGTGCTGCACAAATTGTGGTACATGTTTCTTCTCTCTGAACAGGGAGATTCCGTTTCATGACTGCTATGTTTATTCAAACATCAAGTGTGATTATGTTGGATGGAAATCACCACTCCGAGCATTCTGACGATTGGAGTTATTACAAATACAGTTTTCTTTTGCTAGGTGCTTCCTTTGATTGACACCTTTATTACTTATATTCGTCAATTTCACAGTGGAGTAATGTATTTGATTCGTGAAATGTGGGTAAATGTTTGTTGTTTAGAGCAGGGTCATCTGGTTGTATGGCCAGAAAGCAGATTCTCTATTCAATGGTCTTTTGGTGCAGATTGGACACCACATGCACTTTGCTGAATAACAAATGTTAGGAATTTGATAATTATTCTTGTTTTCGTATCTCCTTCAATTGCTTTAAATTTTTAATAATCTTATTGCAATGATCACTAAAACAATAAATGTGGTGCACAAATTGTGGTACATGTTTCTTCCCTCTCAACAGGGAGATTCCGTTTAATGACTGCTATGTTCTAATTTCGAGTGTCATTTTGTTGGATGGGAAGCACTACTCCGAGCTTTCTGACAATTGTAGTTATTAGGAAAGACATCTTTCTTTTGCTGAGTCCTTGTTTTGATTGTTACCCTCATCACATATATTTATCAATTTCACAGTGGAATATGATATTTGAATCGTGAAATGTGGGTAAATGTTTGTTGATTACAGCATGGTCATCTGGTTGTATGGCCAGAAATCAGATTCCCCATTCAATCGCCTTATCGTGCATATTTGACACCACATGCACAAATTGTGGTACATGTTTCTTGCCTTTCAACAGGGAGATTCTGTTTCATGACTGCTATGTTTGTTCAAACATGGAGTGTGATTTTGTTGGATGGGAACTACCACTCCAAGCATCCTGAGTATAGGAGTTATTGGGAAAGACCTCTTTCTTTTCCTAGGTGCTTCTTTTGATTGTTACCCTTATAACTTATACTCATCTGTTTCGCAGTGGAGTAATGTATTTGAATCGTTAAATGTGTGTAAATGTTATTTGTTTAGAGCAGGGTCATCTGGTTGTACGACCAGAACGCAGATTCTCCATTGAATGGGTTTTTAGTGCAGATTGAACACCACTTGCATTTTACTGAATAACAAATGTTACGAATTGGATAATTATTCTTGTTTTCGTATCAATTCAATTGCTTTAAATTATTAAGAATAATATTCCAATGGACACTAAAAATAATCAATGTGCTGCACAAATTGCGGTACATGTTTCTTCTCTCTCAACTGGGAGATTCCGTTTCATGACTGCTATGTTTATTCAAACATCAAGTGTGATTATGTTGGATGGAAATCACCACTCCGAGCGTTCTGACGATTGGAGTTATTAGAAATACTGTTTTCTTTTGCTAGGTGCTTCCTTTGATTGATATCTTTATCACTTATATTCATCAATTTCACAGTGGAGTAATGTATTTGAATCGTTAAATGTGGGTAAATGTTTGTTGTTTAGAGCAGGGCGATCTGGTTGTATGACCAGAAAGCAGGTTCTCCATTGAATGGGTTTTTAGTGCAGATTGGACACCACTTGCATTTTACTGAATAACAAATGTTAGGAATTTGATAATTATTCTTGTTTTCGTATCTCCTTCAATTGCTTTACATTTTTAAAAATCCTATTGCAATGGTCACTAAAAATAATCAATGTGCTGCACAGATTGTGGTAGATGTTTCTTCTCTCTCAACCGGGAGATTCTGTTTCATGACTGCTATGTTTGTTCAAACATGGAGTGTGATTTTGTTGGATGGGAACTACCACTGCAAGCATCCTGAGTAATGGAGTTATTAGGAAAGACCTCTTTCTTTTCCTAGGTGGTTCTTTTGATTGTTACCCTTATAACTTATATTCATCTGTTTCGCAGTGGAGTAATGTATTTGAATCGTTAAATGTGTGTAAATGTTTTTTGTTTAGAGCAGGGTTATCTGGTTGTACGACCAGAACGCAGATTCTCCATTGAATGGGTTTTTAGTGCAGATTGGACACCACTTGCATTTTACTGAATAACAAATGTTAGGAATTTGTTAATTATTCTTGTTTTCGTATCTCCTTCAATTGCTTTAAATTTTTAAAAATCTTATTGCAATGGTCACTAAAAATAATCAATGTGCTGCACAAATTGTGGTACATGTTTCTTCTCTCTGAACAGGGAGATTCCGTTTCATGACTGCTATGTTTATTCAAACTTCAAGTGTGATTATGTTGGATGGAAATCACCACTCCGAGCATTCTGACGATTGGAGTTATTAGAAATACAGTTTTCTTTTGCTAGGTGCTTCCTTTGATTGATACCTTTATCACTTATATTCGTCAATTTCACAGTGGAGTAATGTATTTGATTCGTGAAATGTGGGTAAATGTTTGTTGTTTAGAGCAGGGTCATCTGGTTGTATGGCCAGAAAGCAGATTCTCTATTCAATGGTCTTTTGGTGCAGATTGGACACCACATGCACTTTACTGAATAACAAATGTTAGGAATTTGATAATTATTCTTGTTTTCGTATCTCCTTCAATTGCTTTAAATTTTTAATAATCTTATTGCAATGATCACTAAAACAATAAATGTGGTGCACAAATTGTGGTACATGTTTCTTCCCTCTCAACAGGGAGATTCCGTTTAATGACTGCTATGTTCTAATTTCGAGTGTCATTTTGTTGGATGGGAAGCACTACTCCGAGCATTCTGACAATTGTAGTTATTAGGAAAGACATCTTTCTTTTGCTGAGTCCTTGTTTTGATTGTTACCCTCATCACATATATTTATCAATTTCACAGTGGAATATGATATTTGAATCGTGAAATGTGGGTAAATGTTTGTTGATTACAGCAGGGTCATCTGGTTGTATGGCCAGAAGTCAGATTCCGCATTCAATCGTCTTATGGTGCATATTTGACACCACATGCACAAATTGTGGTACATGTTTCTTGCCTCTCAACAGGGAGATTCTGTTTCATGACTGCTATGTTTGTTCAAACATGGAGTGTGATTTTGTTGGATGGGAACTACCACTCCAAGCATCCTGAGTATAGGAGTTATTGGGAAAGACCTCCTTCTTTTCCTCGGTGCTTCTTTTGATTGTTACCCTTATAACTTATACTCATCTGTTTCGCAGTGGAGTAATGTATTTGAATCGTTAAATGTGTGTAAATGTTTTTTTGTTTAGAGCAGGGTCATCTGGTTGTACGACCAGAAAGCAGATTCTCCATTGATTGGGTTTTTAGTGCAGATTGGACACCACTTGCATTTTACTGAATAACAAATGTTAGGAATTGGATAATTATTCTTGTTTTCGTATCTACTTCAATTGCTTTAAATTATTAAGAATAATATTCCAATGGACACTAAAAATAATGAATGTGCTGCACAAATTGTGGTACATGTTTCTTCTCTCTCAACAGGGAGATTCGGTTTCATGACTGCTATGTTTATTCAAACATCAAGTGTGATTATGTTGGATGGAAATCACCACTCCGAGCGTTCTGACGATTCGAGTTATTAGAAATACTGTTTTCTTTTGCTATGTGCTTCCTTTGATTGATACCTTTATCACTTATATTCGTCAATTTCACAGTGGAGTAATGTATTTGATTCGTGAAATGTGGGTAAATGTTTGTTGTTTAGAGCAGGGTGATCTGGTTGTATGGCCAGAAAGCGGATTCTCTATTCAATGGTCTTTTGGTGCAGATTGGAGACGACATGCACCTTACTGAATAACAAATGTTCGGAATTTGATAAATCTTCTTGTTGAGGTATCTCCTTCATTTGCTTTATATTTTTTTAAAATATTATTGCAATGGTCACTAAAAATAATAAATGTGCTGCACAAATTGTGGTACATGTTTCTTCCCTCTCAACGGGGAGATTCCGTTTAATGCCTGCTATGTTCTACTTTGGAGTGTAATTTTGTTGGATGGAAGCACTACTCCGAGCATTATGACAATTGGAGTTATTAGGAAAGATTTCTTTCTTTTGCTGAGTCCTTGTTTTGATTGTTACCCTCATCACATATATTCATCAATTTCACAGTGGAATAATATAGTTGAATAATGAAATGTGTTTAAATATTTGTTGATTACAGCAGGGTCATCTGGTTGTATGGCCAGAAAGCAGATTCCCCATTCAATCGTCTTTTGGTGCATATTTGACACCACATGCACAAATTGTGGTACATGTTTCTTGCCTCTAAACGGGGAGATTCTGTTTCGTGACTGCTATGTTTGTTCAAACATGGAGTGTGATTTTGTTGGATGGGAACTACCACTCCAAGCATCCTGAGTATTGGAGTTATTAGGAAAGACCTCTTTCTTTTCCTAGGTGCTTCTTTTGATTGTTACCCTTATAACTTATATTCATCTGTTTCGCAGTGGAGTAATGTATTTGAGTCGTTAAATGTGTGTAAATGTTTTTTGTTTAGAGCAGGGTCATCTGGTTGTATGACCAGAAAGCAGATTCTCCATTGAATGGGTTTTTAGTGCAGATTGGACACCACTTGCATTTTACTGAATAACAAATGTTAGGAATTTGATAATTATTCTTGTTTTCGTATCTCCTTCAATTGCTTTAAATTTTTAAAAATCCTATTGCAATGGTCACTAAAAATAATCAATGTGCTGCACAGATTGTGGTACAAGTTTCTTCTCTCTCAACCGGGAGATTCCGTTTCGTGACTGCTATGTTTATTCAAACATCGAGTGTGATTATGTTGGATGGAAATCACCTCTCCGAGCGTTCTGACGATTGGAGTTATTAGATATGCTGTTTTCTTTTGCTAGGTGCTTCCTTTGATTGATACCTTTATCACTTATATTCGTCAATTTCACAGTGGAGTAATGTATTTGATTCGTGAAATGTGGGTAAATGTTTGTTGTTTACAGCAGGGTCATCTGGTTGTATGGCAAGAAAGCAGATTCTCTATTCAATGGTCTTTTGATGCAGATTGGACACCACATGCACATTACTGAATAACAAATGTTCGGAATTTGATAAGTCTTCTTGTTGAGGTATCTCCTTCATTTGCTTTTTATTTTTAAAAATATTAATTCAATGGTCACTAAAAATAATAATTGTGCTGCACAAATTGTGGTACATGTTTCTTCCCTCTCAACAGGGAGGTTCCGTTTAATGCCTGCTATGTTCTACTTTCGAGTGTAATTTTGTTGGATGGAAGCACTACTCCGAGCATTCTGACAATTGGAGTTATTAGGAAAGACTTCTTTCTTTTGCTAAGTCCTAGTTTTGATTGTTACCCTCATCACATATATTCATCAGTTTCACAGTGGAATA
Organism: Schistocerca gregaria; assembly: GCF_023897955.1. Lineage (NCBI taxonomy): Eukaryota > Metazoa > Arthropoda > Insecta > Orthoptera > Acrididae > Schistocerca > Schistocerca gregaria. The sequence goes on along the minus strand of NW_026061795.1, from coordinate 12,145,462 downwards.
ATATATTTGAATCGTGAAATGTGGGTAAATGATTGTTGATTACAGCAAGGTCATCTGGTTGTATGGCCAGAAAGCAGATTCCCCATTCAATCATCTTTTGGTGCATATTTGACACCACATGCACAAATTGTGGTACATGTTTCTTGCCTCTAAACAGGGAGATTCTGTTTCATGACTGCTATGTTTGTTCAAAACATGGAGTGTGATTTTGTTGGATGGGAACTACCACTCCAAGCATCCTGAGTATTGGAGTTATTAGGAAAGACCTCTTTCTTTTCCTAGGTGGTTCTTTTGATTGTTACCTTTATAACTTATATTCATCTGTTTCACAGTGGAGTAATGTATTTGAATCGTTAAATGTGTGTAAATGTTTTTTGTTTAGAGCAGGGTCATCTGGTTGTATGACCAGAAAGCAGATTCTCCATTGAATGGGTTTTTAGTGCAGATTGGACACCACTTGCATTTTACTGAATAACAAATGTTAGGAATTTGATAATTATTCTTGTTTTCGTATCTCCTTCAATTGCCTTAAATTTTTAAAAATCCTTTTGCAATGGTCACTAAAAATAATCAATGTGCTGCACAGATTGTGGAACATGTTTCTTCTCTCTCAACCGGGAGTTTCCGTTTCATGACTGCTATGTTTATTCAATCATCGAGTGTGATTATGTTGGATGGAAATCACCTCTCCGAGCGTTCTGACGATTGGAGTTATTAGATATGCTGTTTTCTTTTGCTAGGTGCTTCCTTTGATTGATACCTTTATCACTTATATTCGTCAATTTCACAGTGGAGTAATGTATTTGATTCGTGAAATGTGGGTAAATGTTTGTTGTTTACAGCAGGGTCATCTGGTTGTATGGCCAGAAAGCAGATTTTCTATTCAATGGTCTTTTTGTTCAGATTGGACACCACATGCACTTTACTGAATAACGAATGTTCGGAATTTGATAAATCTTCTTGTTTAGGTATCTCCTTCATTTGTTTTTTATTTTTAAAACTCTTATTGCAATGGTCACTAAAAATAATCAATGTGCTGCACAAATTGTGGAACATGTTTCTTCCCTCTCAACTGGGAGATTCTGTTTAATGCCAGCTATGTTTGTTCTACTTTTGAGTGTGATTTTGTTTGATGGGAAGCACTACTCCGAGCATTCTGACAATTGGAGTTATTAGGAAAGACTTCTTTCTTTTGCTGAGTCCTTGTTTTGATTGTTACCCTCATCACATATATTCATCAATTTCACAGTGGAATAATATATTTGAATCCTAATGTGTGGGTAATTGTTTATTGATTACAGCAGGGTCATCTGGTTGTATGGCCAGAAAGCAGATTCCCCATTCAATCGTCTTTTGGTGCATATTTGACACCACATGCACAAATTGTGGTACATGTTTCTTGCCTCTCAACAGGGAGATTCTGTTTCATGACTGCTATGTTTGTTCAAACATGGAGTGTGATTTTGTTGGATGGGAACTACCACTCCAAGCATCCTGAGTATTGGAGTTATTAGGAAAGACCTCTTTCTTTTCCTAGGTGGTTCTTTTGATTGTTACCCTTATAACTTATATTCATCTGTTTCACAGTGGAGTAATGTATTTGAATCGTTAAATGTGTGTAAATGTTTTTTGTTTAGAGCAGGGTCATCTGGTTGTATGACCAGAAAGCAGATACTCTATTCAATGGTCTTTTGGTGCAGATTGGACACCACTTGCATTTTACTGAATAACAAATGTTAGGAATTTGATAATTATTTTTGTTTTCGTATCTCCTTCAATTGCTTTAAATTATTAAGAATAATATTCCAATGGACACTAAAAATAATCAATGTGCTGCACAAATTGTGGTACATGTTTCTTCTCTCTCAACAGGGAGATTCCGTTTCATGACTGCTATGTTTATTCAAACATCAAGTGTGATTATGTTGGATGGAAATCACCACTCCGAGTGTTCTGACGATTGGAGTTATTAGAAATACTGTTTTCTTTTGCTAGGTGCTTCCTTTGATTGATACCTTTATCACTTATATTCGTCAATTTCACAGTGGAGTAATGTATTTGATTCGTGAAATGTGGGTAAATGTTTGTTGTTTAGAGCAGGGTCATCTGTTTGTATGGCCAGAAAGCAGATTCTCTATTCAATGGTCTTTTGGTGCAGATTGGACACCATATGCACTTTACTGAATAACAAATGTTCGGAATTTGATAAATCTTCTTGTTGAGGTATCTCCTTCATTTGCTTTATATTTTTTAAAATATTATTGCAATGGTCACTAAAAATAATAAATCTGCTGCACAAATTGTGGTACATGTTTCTTCCCTCTCAACAGGGAGATTCCGTTTAATGCCTGCTATGTTCTACTTTCGAGTGTAATTTTGTTGGATGGAAGCACTACTCCGAGCATTCTGACAATTGGAGTTATTAGGAAAGACTTCTTTCTTTTGCTGAGTCCTTGTTTTGATTGTTACCCTCATCACATATATTTATCAATTTCACAGTGGAATATGATATTTGAATCGTGAAATGTGGGTAAATGTTTGTTGATTACAGCAGGGTCATCTGGTTGTATGGCCAGAAATCAGATTCCCCATTCAATCGCCTTATGGTGCATATTTGACACCACATGCACAAATTGTGGTACATGTTTCTTGCCTCTCAACAGGGAGATTCTGTTTCATGACTGCTATGTTTGTTCAAACATGGAGTGTGATTTTGTTGGATGGGAACTACCACTCCAAGCATCCTGAGTATAGGAGTTATTGGGAAAGACCTCTTTCTTTTCCTAGGTGCTTCTTTTGATTGTTACCCTTATAACTTATACTCATCTGTTTCGCAGTGGAGTAATGTATTTGTATCGTTAAATGTGTGTAAATGTTTTTTGTTTAGAGCAGGGTCATCTGGTTGTACGACCAGAACGCAGATTTTCCATTGAATGGGTTTTTAGTGCAGATTGAACACCACTTGCATTTTACTGAATAACAAATGTTAGGAATTGGATAATTATTCTTGTTTTCGTATCTACTTCAATTGCTTTAAATTATTAAGAATAATATTCCAATGGACACTAAAAATAATCAATGTGCTGCACAAATTGCGGTACATGTTTCTTCTCTCTCAACAGGGAGATTCCGTTTCATGACTGCTATGTTTATTCAAACATCAAGTGTGATTATGTTGGATGGAAATCACCACTCCGAGCGTTCTGACGATTGGAGTTATTAGAAATACTGTTTTCTTTTGCTAGGTGCTTCCTTTGATTGATATCTTTATCACTTATATTCGTCAATTTCACAGTGGAGTAATGTATTTGAATCGTTAAATGTGGGTAAATGTTTGTTGTTTAGAGCAGGGTGATCTGGTTGTATGACCACAAAACAGATTCTCCATTGAATGGGTTTTTAGTGCAGATTGGACACCACTTGCATTTTACTGAATAACAAATGTTAGGAATTTGATAATTATTCTTGTTTTCGTATCTCCTTCAATTGCTTTAAATTTTTAAAAATCCTATTGCAATGGTCACTAAAAATAATCAATGTGCTGCACAGATTGTGGTACATGTTTCTTCTCTCTCAACCGGGAGATTCTGTTTCATGACTGCCATGTTTGTTCAAACATGGAGTGTGATTTTGTTGGATGGGAACTACCACTGCAAGCATCCTGAGTAATGGAGTTATTAGGAAAGACCTATTTCTTTTCCTAGGTGGTTCTTTTGATTGTTACCCTTATAACTTATATTCATCTGTTTCGCAGTGGAGTAATGTATTTGAATCGTTAAATGTGTGTAAATGTTTTTTGTTTAGAGCAGGGTCATCTGGTTGTACGACCAGAACGCAGATTCTCCATTGAATGGGTTTTTAGTGCAGATTGGACACCACTTGCATTTTACTGAATAACAAATGTTAGGAATTTGTTAATTATTCTTGTTTTCGTATCTCCTTCAATTGCTTTAAATTTTTAAAAATCTTATTGCAATGGTCACTAAAAATAATCAATGTGCTGCACAAATTGTGGTACATGTTTCTTCTCTCTGAACAGGGAGATTCCGTTTCCTGACTGCTATGTTTATTCAAACATCGAGTGTGATTATGGTGGATGGAAATCACCACTCCGAGCGTTCTGACGATTGGAGTTATTAGATATGCTGTTTTCTTTTGCTAGGTGCTTCCTTTGATTGATACCTTTATCACTTATATTCGTCAATTTCACAGTGGAGTAATGTATTTGATTCGTGAAATGTAGGTAAATGTTTGTTGTTTAGAGCAGGGTCATCTGGTTGTATGGCCAGAAAGCAGATTCTCTATTCAATGGTCTTTTGGTGCAGATTGGACACGACATGCACCTTACTGAATAACAAATGTTCGGAATTTGATAAATCTTCTTGTTGAGGTATCTCCTTCATTTGCTTTATATTTTTTTTTAAATATTATTGCAATGGTCACTAAAAATAATAAATGTGCTGCACAAATTGTGGTACATGTTTCTTCCCTCTCAACAGGGAGATTCCGTTTAATGCCTGCTATTTTCTACTTTCGAGTGTAATTTTGTTGGATGGAAGCACTACTCCGAGCATTCTGACAATTGGAGTTATTAGGAAAGACTTCTTTCTTTTGCTGAGTCCTTGTTTTGATTGTTACCCTCATCACATATATTCATCAATTTCACAGTGGAATAATATAGTTGAATAATGAAATGTGTTTAAATATTTGTTGATTACAGCAGGGTCATGTGGTTGTATGGCCAGAAGGCAGATTCTCTATGCAATGGTCTTTTGATGCAGATTGGACCCCACATGCACATTACTGAATAACGAATGTTCGGAATTTGATAAATCTTCTTGTTTAGGTATCTCTTTCATTTGCTTTTTATTTTTAAAAATTTTATTGCAATGGTCACTAAAAAAAATCAATGTGCTGCACAAATTGTGGAACATGTTTCTTCCCTCTCAACAGAGAAATTCTGTTTAGTGTCTGCTACGTTTGTTCTACTTTTGAGTGTGATTTTGTTGGATGGGAAGTACTACTTCGAGCATTCTGACAATTGAAGTTATTAGCAATGACTTCTTTCTTTTGCTGAGTCCTTGTATAGATTGTTACCCTCATCACATATATTCTTCAATTTCACAGTGGAATATGATATTTGAATCGTGAAATGTTGGTAAATATTTGTTGATTACAGCAGGGTCATCTGGTTGTATGGCCAGAAAGCAGATTCCCCATTCAATCGTCTTTTGGTGCATATTTGACACCACATGCACAAATTGTGGTACATGTTTCTTGCCTCTCAACAGGGAGATTCTGTTTCATGACTGCTATGTTTGTTCAAACATGGAGTGTGATTTTGTTGGATGGTAACTACCACTGCAAGCATCCTGAGTATTGGAGTTATTAGGAAAGACCTCTTTCTTTTCCTAGGTGGTTCTTTTGATTGTTACCCTTATAACTTATATTCACCTGTTTCGCAGTGGAGTAATGTATTTGAATCGTTAAATGTGTGTAAATGTTTTTTGTTTAGAGCAGGGTCATCTGGTTGTATGACCAGAAAGCAGATTCTCCATTGAATGGGTTTTTAGTGCAGATTGGACACCACTTGCATTTTACTGAATAACAAATGTTAGGAATTTGTTAATTATTCTTGTTTTCGTATCTCCTTCAATTGCTTTAAATTTTTAAAAATCTTATTTCAATGGTCACTAAAAATAATCAATGTGCTGCACAAATTGTGGTACATGTTTCTTCTCTCTGAACAGGGAGATTCCGTTTCATGACTGCTATGTTTATTCAAACATCAAGTGTGATTATGTTGGATGGAAATCACCACTCCGAGCATTCTGACGATTGGAGTTATTACAAATACAGTTTTCTTTTGCTAGGTGCTTCCTTTGATTGACACCTTTATTACTTATATTCGTCAATTTCACAGTGGAGTAATGTATTTGATTCGTGAAATGTGGGTAAATGTTTGTTGTTTAGAGCAGGGTCATCTGGTTGTATGGCCAGAAAGCAGATTCTCTATTCAATGGTCTTTTGGTGCAGATTGGACACCACATGCACTTTGCTGAATAACAAATGTTAGGAATTTGATAATTATTCTTGTTTTCGTATCTCCTTCAATTGCTTTAAATTTTTAATAATCTTATTGCAATGATCACTAAAACAATAAATGTGGTGCACAAATTGTGGTACATGTTTCTTCCCTCTCAACAGGGAGATTCCGTTTAATGACTGCTATGTTCTAATTTCGAGTGTCATTTTGTTGGATGGGAAGCACTACTCCGAGCTTTCTGACAATTGTAGTTATTAGGAAAGACATCTTTCTTTTGCTGAGTCCTTGTTTTGATTGTTACCCTCATCACATATATTTATCAATTTCACAGTGGAATATGATATTTGAATCGTGAAATGTGGGTAAATGTTTGTTGATTACAGCATGGTCATCTGGTTGTAAGGCCAGAAATCAGATTCCCCATTCAATCGCCTTATGGTGCATATTTGACACCACATGCACAAATTGTGGTACATGTTTCTTGCCTTTCAACAGGGAGATTCTGTTTCATGACTGCTATGTTTGTTCAAACATGGAGTGTGATTTTGTTGGATGGGAACTACCACTCCAAGCATCCTGAGTATAGGAGTTATTGGGAAAGACCTCTTTCTTTTCCTAGGTGCTTCTTTTGATTGTTACCCTTATAACTTATACTCATCTGTTTCGCAGTGGAGTAATGTATTTGAATCGTTAAATGTGTGTAAATGTTATTTGTTTAGAGCAGGGTCATCTGGTTGTACGACCAGAACGCAGATTCTCTATTGAATGGGTTTTTAGTGCAGATTGAACACCACTTGCATTTTACTGAATAACAAATGTTACGAATTGGATAATTATTCTTGTTTTCGTATCAATTCAATTGCTTTAAATTATTAAGAATAATATTCCAATGGACACTTAAAATAATCAATGTGCTGCACAAATTGCGGTACATGTTTCTTCTCTCTCAACTGGGAGATTCCGTTTCATGACTGCTATGTTTATTCAAACATCAAGTGTGATTATGTTGGATGGAAATCACCACTCCGAGCGTTCTGACGATTGGAGTTATTAGAAATACTGTTTTCTTTTGCTAGGTGCTTCCTTTGATTGATATCTTTATCACTTATATTCATCAATTTCACAGTGGAGTAATGTATTTGAATCGTTAAATGTGGGTAAATGTTTGTTGTTTAGAGCAGGGTGATCTGGTTGTATGACCAGAAAGCAGATTCTCCATTGAATGGGTTTTTAGTGCAGATTGGACACCACTTGCTTTTTACTGAATAACAAATGTTAGGAATTTGATCATTATTCTTGTTTTCGTATCTCCTTCAATTGCTTTACATTTTTAAAAATCCTATTGCAATGGTCACTAAAAATAATCAATGTGCTGCACAGATTGTGGTAGATGTTTCTTCTCTCTCAACCGGGAGATTCTGTTTCATGACTGCTATGTTTGTTCAAACATGGAGTGTGATTTTGTTGGATGGGAACTACCACTGCAAGCATCCTGAGTAATGGAGTTATTAGGAAAGACCTCTTTCTTTTCCTAGGTGGTTCTTTTGATTGTTACCCTTATAACTTATATTCATCTGTTTCGCAGTGGAGTAATGTATTTGAATCGTTAAATGTGTGTAAATGTTTTTTGTTTAGAGCAGGGTTATCTGGTTGTACGACCAGAACGCAGATTCTCCATTGAATGGGTTTTTAGTGCAGATTGGACACCACTTGCATTTTACTGAATAACAAATGTTAGGAATTTGTTAATTATTCTTGTTTTCGTATCTCCTTCAATTGCTTTAAATTTTTAAAAATCTTATTGCAATGGTCACTAAAAATAATCAATGTGCTGCACAAATTGTGGTACATGTTTCTTCTCTCTGAACAGGGAGATTCCGTTTCATGACTGCTATGTTTATTCAAACTTCAAGTGTGATTATGTTGGATGGAAATCACCACTCCGAGCATTCTGACGATTGGAGTTATTAGAAATACAGTTTTCTTTTGCTAGGTGCTTCCTTTGATTGATACCTTTATCACTTATATTCGTCAATTTCACAGTGGAGTAATGTATTTGATTCGTGAAATGTGGGTAAATGTTTGTTGTTTAGAGCAGGGTCATCTGGTTGTATGGCCAGAAAGCAGATTCTCTATTCAATGGTCTTTTGGTGCAGATTGGACACCACATGCACTTTACTGAATAACAAATGTTAGGAATTTGATAATTATTCTTGTTTTCGTATCTCCTTCAATTGCTTTAAATTTTTAATAATCTTATTGCAATGATCACTAAAACAATAAATGTGGTGCACAAATTGTGGTACATGTTTCTTCCCTCTCAACAGGGAGATTCCTTTTAATGACTGCTATGTTCTAATTTCGAGTGTAATTTTGTTGGATGGGAAGCACTACTCCGAGCATTCTGACAATTGTAGTTATTAGGAAAGACTTCTTTCTTTTGCTGAGTCCTTGTTTTGATTGTTACCCTCATCACATATATTCATCAATTTCACAGTGGAATAATATAGTTGAATAATGAAATGTGTTTAAATATTTGTTGATTACAGCAGGGTCATGTGGTTGTATGGCCAGAAGGCAGATTCTCTATGCAATGGTCTTTTGATGCAGATTGGACCCCACATGCACATTACTGAATAACGAATGTTCGGAATTTGATAAATCTTCTTGTTTAGGTATCTCTTTCATTTGCTTTTTATTTTTAAAAATTTTATTGCAATGGTCACTAAAAAAAATCAATGTGCTGCACAAATTGTGGAACATGTTTCTTCCCTCTCAACAGAGAAATTCTGTTTAGTGTCTGCTACGTTTGTTCTACTTTTGAGTGTGATTTTGTTGGATGGGAAGTACTACTTCGAGCATTCTGACAATTGAAGTTATTAGCAATGACTTCTTTCTTTTGCTGAGTCCTTGTATAGATTGTTACCCTCATCACATATATTCTTCAATTTCACAGTGGAATATGATATTTGAATCGTGAAATGTTGGTAAATATTTGTTGATTACAGCAGGGTCATCTGGTTGTATGGCCAGAAAGCAGATTCCCCATTCAATCGTCTTTTGGTGCATATTTGACACCACATGCACAAATTGTGGTACATGTTTCTTGCCTCTCAACAGGGAGATTCTGTTTCATGACTGCTATGTTTGTTCAAACATGGAGTGTGATTTTGTTGGATGGGAACTACCACTGCAAGCATCCTGAGTATTGGAGTTATTAGGAAAGACCTCTTTCTTTTCCTAGGTGGTTCTTTTGATTGTTACCCTTATAACTTATATTCACCTGTTTCGCAGTGGAGTAATGTATTTGAATCGTTAAATGTGTGTAAATGTTTTTTGTTTAGAGCAGGGTCATCTGGTTGTATGACCAGAAAGCAGATTCTCCATTGAATGGGTTTTTAGTGCAGATTGGACACCACTTGCATTTTACTGAATAACAAATGTTAGGAATTTGTTAATTATTCTTGTTTTCGTATCTCCTTCAATTGCTTTAAATTTTTAAAAATCTTATTTCAATGGTCACTAAAAATAATCAATGTGCTGCACAAATTGTGGTACATGTTTCTTCTCTCTGAACAGGGAGATTCCGTTTCATGACTGCTATGTTTATTCAAACATCAAGTGTGATTATGTTGGATGGAAATCACCACTCCGAGCATTCTGACGATTGGAGTTATTACAAATACAGTTTTCTTTTGCTAGGTGCTTCCTTTGATTGACACCTTTATTACTTATATTCGTCAATTTCACAGTGGAGTAATGTATTTGATTCGTGAAATGTGGGTAAATGTTTGTTGTTTAGAGCAGGGTCATCTGGTTGTATGGCCAGAAAGCAGATTCTCTATTCAATGGTCTTTTGGTGCAGATTGGACACCACATGCACTTTGCTGAATAACAAATGTTAGGAATTTGATAATTATTCTTGTTTTCGTATCTCCTTCAATTGCTTTAAATTTTTAATAATCTTATTGCAATGATCACTAAAACAATAAATGTGGTGCACAAATTGTGGTACATGTTTCTTCCCTCTCAACAGGGAGATTCCGTTTAATGACTGCTATGTTCTAATTTCGAGTGTCATTTTGTTGGATGGGAAGCACTACTCCGAGCTTTCTGACAATTGTAGTTATTAGGAAAGACATCTTTCTTTTGCTGAGTCCTTGTTTTGATTGTTACCCTCATCACATATATTTATCAATTTCACAGTGGAATATGATATTTGAATCGTGAAATGTGGGTAAATGTTTGTTGATTACAGCATGGTCATCTGGTTGTAAGGCCAGAAATCAGATTCCCCATTCAATCGCCTTATGGTGCATATTTGACACCACATGCACAAATTGTGGTACATGTTTCTTGCCTTTCAACAGGGAGATTCTGTTTCATGACTGCTATGTTTGTTCAAACATGGAGTGTGATTTTGTTGGATGGGAACTACCACTCCAAGCATCCTGAGTATAGGAGTTATTGGGAAAGACCTCTTTCTTTTCCTAGGTGCTTCTTTTGATTGTTACCCTTATAACTTATACTCATCTGTTTCGCAGTGGAGTAATGTATTTGAATCGTTAAATGTGTGTAAATGTTATTTGTTTAGAGCAGGGTCATCTGGTTGTACGACCAGAACGCAGATTCTCCATTGAATGGGTTTTTAGTGCAGATTGAACACCACTTGCATTTTACTGAATAACAAATGTTACGAATTGGATAATTATTCTTGTTTTCATATCAATTCAATTGCTTTAAATTATTAAGAATAATATTCCAATGGACACTAAAAATAATCAATGTGCTGCACAAATTGCGGTACATGTTTCTTCTCTCTCAACTGGGAGATTCCGTTTCATGACTGCTATGTTTATTCAAACATCAAGTGTGATTATGTTGGATGGAAATCACCACTCCGAGCGTTCTGACGATTGGAGTTATTAGAAATACTGTTTTCTTTTGCTAGGTGCTTCCTTTGATTGATATCTTTATCACTTATATTCATCAATTTCACAGTGGAGTAATGTATTTGAATCGTTAAATGTGGGTAAATGTTTGTTGTTTAGAGCAGGGTGATCTGGTTGTATGACCAGAAAGCAGATTCTCCATTGAATGGGTTTTTAGTGCAGATTGGACACCACTTGCATTTTACTGAATAACAAATGTTAGGAATTTGATAATTATTCTTGTTTTCGTATCTCCTTCAATTGCTTTACATTTTTAAAAATCCTATTGCAATGGTCACTAAAAATAATCAATGTGCTGCACAGATTGTGGTAGATGTTTCTTCTCTCTCAACCGGGAGATTCTGTTTCATGACTGCTATGTTTGTTCAAACATGGAGTGTAATTTTGTTGGATGGGAACTACCACTGCAAGCATCCTGAGTAATGGAGTTATTAGGAAAGACCTCTTTCTTTTCCTAGGTGGTTCTTTTGATTGTTACCCTTATAACTTATATTCATCTGTTTCGCAGTGGAGTAATGTATTTGAATCGTTAAATGTGTGTAAATGTTTTTTGTTTAGAGCAGGGTTATCTGGTTGTACGACCAGAACGCAGATTCTCCATTGAATGGGTTTTTAGTGCAGATTGGACACCACTTGCATTTTACTGAATAACAAATGTTAGGAATTTGTTAATTATTCTTGTTTTCGTATCTCCTTCAATTGCTTTAAATTTTTAAAAATCTTATTGCAATGGTCACTAAAAATAATCAATGTGCTGCACAAATTGTGGTACATGTTTCTTCTCTCTGAACAGGGAGATTCCGTTTCATGACTGCTATGTTTATTCAAACTTCAAGTGTGATTATGTTGGATGGAAATCACCACTCCGAGCATTCTGACGATTGGAGTTATTAGAAATACAGTTTTCTTTTGCTAGGTGCTTCCTTTGATTGATACCTTTATCACTTATATTCGTCAATTTCACAGTGGAGTAATGTATTTGATTCGTGAAATGTGGGTAAATGTTTGTTGTTTAGAGCAGGGTCATCTGGTTGTATGGCCAGAAAGCAGATTCTCTATTCAATGGTCTTTTGGTGCAGATTGGACACCACATGCACTTTACTGAATAACAAATGTTAGGAATTTGATAATTATTCTTGTTTTCGTATCTCCTTCAATTGCTTTAAATTTTTAATAATCTTATTGCAATGATCACTAAAACAATAAATGTGGTGCACAAATTGTGGTACATGTTTCTTCCCTCTCAACAGGGAGATTCCGTTTAATGACTGCTATGTTCTAATTTCGAGTGTAATTTTGTTGGATGGAAGCACTACTCCGAGCATTCTGACAATTGTAGTTATTAGGAAAGACATCTTTCTTTTGCTGAGTCCTTGTTTTGATTGTTACCCTCATCACATATATTTATCAATTTCACAGTGGAATATGATATTTGAATCGTGAAATGTGGGTAAATGTTTGTTGATTACAGCAGGGTCATCTGGTTGTATGGCCAGAAGTCAGATTCCGCATTCAATCGTCTTATGGTGCATATTTGACACCACATGCACAAATTGTGGTACATGTTTCTTGCCTCTCAACAGGGAGATTCTGTTTCATGACTGCTATGTTTGTTCAAACATGGAGTGTGATTTTGTTGGATGGGAACTACCACTCCAAGCATCCTGAGTATAGGAGTTATTGGGAAAGACCTCCTTCTTTTCCTTGGTGCTTCTTTTGATTGTTACCCTTATAACTTATACTCATCTGTTTCGCAGTGGAGTAATGTATTTGAATCGTTAAATGTGTGTAAATGTTTTTTTGTTTAGAGCAGGGTCATCTGGTTGTACGACCAGAAAGCAGATTCTCCATTGAATGGGTTTTTAGTGCAGATTGACACCACTTGCATTTTACTGAATAACAAATGTTAGGAATTTGATAATTATTCTTGTTTTCGTATCTCCTTCAATTGCTTTAAATTTTTAAAAATCCTATTGCAATGGTCACTAAAAATAATCAATGTGCTGCACAGATTGTGGTACAAGTTTCTTCTCTCTCAAACGGGAGATTCCGTTTCGTGACTGCTATGTTTATTCAAACATCGAGTGTGATTATGTTGGATGGAAATCACCTCTCCGAGCGTTCTGACGATTGGAGTTATTAGATATGCTGTTTTCTTTTGCTAGGTGCTTCCTTTGATTGATACCTTTATCACTTATATTCGTCAATTTCACAGTGGAGTAATGTATTTGATTCGTGAAATGTGGGTAAATGTTTGTTGTTTACAGCAGGGTCATCTGGTTGTATGGCAAGAAAGCAGATTCTCTATTCAATGGTCTTTTGATGCAGATTGGACACCACATGCACATTACTGAATAACAAATGTTCGGAATTTGATAAGTCTTCTTGTTGAGGTATCTCCTTCATTTGCTTTTTATTTTTAAAAATATTAATTCAATGGTCACTAAAAATAATAATTGTGCTGCACAAATTGTGGTACATGTTTCTTCCCTCTCAACAGGGAGGTTCCGTTTAATGCCTGCTATGTTCTACTTTCGAGTGTAATTTTGTTGGATGGAAGCACTACTCCGAGCATTCTGACAATTGGAGTTATTAGGAAAGACTTCTTTCTTTTGCTAAGTCCTAGTTTTGATTGTTACCCTCATCACATATATTCATCAGTTTCACAGTGGAATAATATATTTGAATCGTGAAATGTGGGTAAATGATTGTTGATTACAGCAAGGTCATCTGGTTGTATGGCCAGAAAGCAGATTCCCCATTCAATCATCTTTTGGTGCATATTTGACACCACATGCACAAATTGTGGTACATGTTTCTTGCCTCTAAACAGGGAGATTCTGTTTCATGACTGCTATGTTTGTTCAAAACATGGAGTGTGATTTTATTGGATGGGAACTACCACTCCAAGCATCCTGAGTATTGGAGTTATTAGGAAAGACCTCTTTCTTTTCCTAGGTGGTTCTTTTGATTGTTACCTTTATAACTTATATTCATCTGTTTCACAGTGGAGTAATGTATTTGAATCGTTAAATGTGTGTAAATGTTTTTTGTTTAGAGCAGGGTCATCTGGTTGTATGACCAGAAAGCAGATTCTCCATTGAATGGGTTTTTAGTGCAGATTGGACACCACTTGCATTTTACTGAATAACAAATGTTAGGAATTTGATAATTATTCTTGTTTTCGTATCTCCTTCAATTGCCTTAAATTTTTAAAAATCCTTTTGCAATGGTCACTAAAAATAATCAATGTGCTGCACAGATTGTGGAACATGTTTCTTCTCTCTCAACCGGGAGTTTCCGTTTCATGACTGCTATGTTTATTCAATCATCGAGTGTGATTATGTTGGATGGAAATCACCTCTCCGAGCGTTCTGACGATTGGAGTTATTAGATATGCTGTTTTCTTTTGCTAGGTGCTTCCTTTGATTGATACCTTTATCACTTATATTCGTCAATTTCACAGTGGAGTAATGTATTTGATTCGTGAAATGTGGGTAAATGTTTGTTGTTTACAGCAGGGTCATCTGGTTGTATGGCCAGAAAGCAGATTTTCTATTCAATGGTCTTTTTGTTCAGATTGGACACCACATGCACTTTACTGAATAACGAATGTTCGGAATTTGATAAATCTTCTTGTTTAGGTATCTCCTTCATTTGTTTTTTATTTTTAAAACTCTTATTGCAATGGTCACTAAAAATAATCAATGTGCTGCACAAATTGTGGAACATGTTTCTTCCCTCTCAACTGGGAGATTCTGTTTAATGCCAGCTATGTTTGTTCTACTTTTGAGTGTGATTTTGTTTGATGGGAAGCACTACTCCGAGCATTCTGACAATTGGAGTTATTAGGAAAGACTTCTTTCTTTTGCTGAGTCCTTGTTTTGATTGTTACCCTCATCACATATATTCATCAATTTCACAGTGGAATAATATATTTGAATCCTAATGTGTGGGTAATTGTTTATTGATTACAGCAGGGTCATCTGGTTGTATGGCCAGAAAGCAGATTCCCCATTCAATCGTCTTTTGGTGCATATTTGACACCACATGCACAAATTGTGGTACATGTTTCTTGCCTCTCAACAGGGAGATTCTGTTTCATGACTGCTATGTTTGTTCAAACATGGAGTGTGATTTTGTTGGATGGGAACTACCACTCCAAGCATCCTGAGTATTGGAGTTATTAGGAAAGACCTCTTTCTTTTCCTAGGTGGTTCTTTTGATTGTTACCCTTATAACTTATATTCATCTGTTTCACAGTGGAGTAATGTATTTGAATCGTTAAATGTGTGTAAATGTTTTTTGTTTAGAGCAGGGTCATCTGGTTGTATGACCAGAAAGCAGATTCTCTATTCAATGGTCTTTTGGTGCAGATTGGACACCACTTGCATTTTACTGAATAACAAATGTTAGGAATTTGATAATTATTTTTGTTTTCGTATCTCCTTCAATTGCTTTAAATTATTAAGAATAATATTCCAATGGACACTAAAAATAATCAATGTGCTGCACAAA
This sequence comes from Schistocerca gregaria, assembly GCF_023897955.1. NCBI lineage: Eukaryota > Metazoa > Arthropoda > Insecta > Orthoptera > Acrididae > Schistocerca > Schistocerca gregaria. The sequence continues at coordinate 12,129,946 of NW_026061795.1, read as the reverse complement.
TTGTGGTACATGTTTCTTCTCTCTCAACAGGGAGATTCCGTTTCATGACTGCTATGTTTATTCAAACATCAAGTGTGATTATGTTGGATGGAAATCACCACTCCGAGTGTTCTGACGATTGGAGTTATTAGAAATACTGTTTTCTTTTGCTAGGTGCTTCCTTTGATTGATACCTTTATCACTTATATTCGTCAATTTCACAGTGGAGTAATGTATTTGATTCGTGAAATGTGGGTAAATGTTTGTTGTTTAGAGCAGGGTCATCTGTTTGTATGGCCAGAAAGCAGATTCTCTATTCAATGGTTTTTTGGTGCAGATTGGACACCATATGCACTTTACTGAATAACAAATGTTCGGAATTTGATAAATCTTCTTGTTGAGGTATCTCCTTCATTTGCTTTATATTTTTTAAAATATTATTGCAATGGTCACTAAAAATAATAAATCTGCTGCACAAATTGTGGTACATGTTTCTTCCCTCTCAACAGGGAGATTCCGTTTAATGCCTGCTATGTTCTACTTTCGAGTGTAATTTTGTTGGATGGAAGCACTACTCCGAGCATTCTGACAATTGGAGTTATTAGGAAAGACTTCTTTCTTTTGCTGAGTCCTTGTTTTGATTGTTACCCCCATCACATATATTCATCAATTTCACAGTGGAATAATATAGTTGAATAATGAAATGTGTTTAAATATTTGTTGATTACAGCAGGGTCATCTGGTTGTATGGCCAGAAAGCAGATTCCCCATTCAATCGTCTTTTGGTGCATATTTGACACCACATGCACAAATTGTGGTACATGTTTCTTGCCTCTCAACAGGGAGATTCTATTTCATGACTGCTATGTTTGTTCAAACAAGGAGTGTGATTTTGTTGGATGGGAACTACCACTCCAAGCATACTGAGTATAGGAGTTATTGGGAAGGACCTCCTTCTTTTCCTAGGTGCTTCTTTTGATTTTTACCCTTATAACTTATACTCATCTGTTTCGCAGTGGAGTAATGTATTTGAATCGTTAAATGTGTGTAAATGTTTTTTGTTTAGAGCACGGTCATTTGGTTGTATGACCAGAAAGCAGATTCTCTATTCAATGGTCTTTTGGTGGAGATTGGACACCACTTGCATTTTACTGAATAACAAATGTTAGGAATTTGATAATTATTCTTGTTTTCGTATCTCCTTCAATTGCTTTGAATTTTTAAAAATCTTATTGCAATGGTCACTAAAAATAATCAATGTGCTGCACAAATTGTGGTACATGTTTCTTCTCTCTCAACAGGGAGATTCCGTTTCATGACTGCTATGTTTATTCAAACATCGAGTGTGATTATGTTGGATGGAAATCACCACTCCGAGCATTCTGACGATTTGAGTTATTAGAAATACTGTTTTCTTTTCTAGGTGCTTCCTTTGATTGATACCTTTATCACTTATATTCGTCAATTTCACAGTGGAGTAATGTATTTGATTCATGAATGTGGGAAAATGTTTGTTGTTTACAGCAGGGTCATGTGGCTGTATGGCAAGAAAGCAGATTCTCTATTCAATGGTCTTTTGATGCAGATTGGACACCACATGCACATTACTGAATAACGAATGTTCGGAATTTGATAAATCTTCTTGTTGAGGTATCTCCTTCATTTGCTTTTTATTTTTAAAAATATTAATGCAATGGTCACTAAAAATAATCAATGTGCTGCACAAATTGTGGAACATGTTTCTTCCCTCTCAACAGGGAAATTCTGTTTAATGCCTGCTATGTTTGTTCTACTTTTGAGTGTGATTTTGTTGGATGGGAAGTACTACTTCGAATATTCTGACAATTATAGTTATTAGCAATGACTTCTTTCTTTTGCTGAGTCCTTGTTTTGATTGTTACCCTCATCACATATATTCATCAATTTCACAGTGGAATAATATATTTGAATCGTGAAATGTGGGTAAATATTTGTTGATTACAGCAGGGTCATCCGGTTGTATGGCCAGAAAGCAGATTCCCCATTCAGTCATCTTTTGGTGCATATTTGACACCACATGCACAAATTGTGGTACATATTTCTTGCCTCTCAACAGGGAGATTCTGTTTCATGACTGCTATGTTTGTTCAAACATGGAGTGTGATTTTGTTGGATGGGAACTACCACTCCAAGCACCCTGAGTATTGGAGTTATTAGGAAAGACCTCTTTCTCTTCCTAGGTGCTTCTTTTGATTGTTACCCTTATAACTTATATTCATCTCTTTCGCAGTGGAGTAATGTATTTGAATCGTTAAATGTGTGTAAATGTTTTTTGTATAGAGCAGGGTCATCTGGTTGTATGACCAGAAAGCAGATTCTCCATTGAATGGGTTTTTACTGCAGATTGGTCACCACTTGCATGTTACTGATTAACAAATGTTAGGAATTTGATAATTATTCTTGTTTTCGTATCTCCTTCAATTGCTTTAAATTATTAAGAATAATATTCCAATGGACACTAAAAATAATCAATGTGCTGCACAAATTGTGGTACATGTTTCTTCTCTCTCAACAGGGAGATTCCGTTTCATGACTGCTATGTTTATTCAAACATCGAGTGTGACTATGTTGGATGGAAATCACCACTCCGAGCGTTCTGACGATTGGAGTTATTAGATATGCTGTTTTCTTTTGCTAGGTGCTTCCTTTGATTGATACCTTTATCACTTATATTCGTCAATTTCACAGTGGAGTAATGTAATTGATTCGTGAAATGTGGGTAAATGTTTGTTGTTTACAGCAGGGTCATCTGGTTGTATGGCCAGAAAGCAGATTCTCTATTCAATGGTCTTTTGGTGCAGATAGGACACAACATGCAGTTTACTGAATAACGAATGTTCGGAATTTGATAAATCTTCTTGTTTAGGTATCTCCTTCATTTGTTTTTTATTTTTAAAACTCTTATTGCAATGGTCACTAAAAATAATAAATGTGCTGCACAAATTGTGGTACATGTTACTTCCCTCTCAACAGGGAGATTCTGTTTAATGGGTGCAATGTTTGTTCTACTTTTGAGTGTGATTTTGTTGAATGGGAGGCACTACTCCAAGCATTCTGACAATTGGAGTTATTAGGAAAGACTTCTTTCTTTTGCTGAGTCCTTGTTTTGATTGTTACCCTCATCACATATATTCATCAATTTCACAGTGGAATAATATATTTGAATCGTGAAATGTTGGTAAATATTTGTTGATTACAGCAGGGTCATCTGGTTGTATGGCCAGAAAGCGGATTCCCCATTCAATCGTCTTTGGTGCATATTTGACACCACATGCACAAATTGTGGTACATGTTTCTTGCCTCTCAACAGGGAGATTCTGTTTCATGACTGCTATGTTTGTTCAAACATGGAGTGTGATTTTGTTGGATGGGAACTACCACTCCAAGCATCCTGAGTATTGGAGTTATTAGGAAAGACCTCTTTCTTTTCCTAGGTGGTTCTTTTGATTGTTACCCTTATAACTTATATTCATCTGTTTCGCAGTGGAGTAATGTATTTGAATTGTTAAATGTGTGTAAATGTGTTTTGTTTAGAGCAGGGTCATCTGGTTGTATGACCAGAAAGCAGATTCTCCATTGAATGGGTTTTTAGTGCAGATTGAACACCACTTGCATTTTACTGAATAACAAATGTTAGGAATTTGATAATTATTCTTGTTTTCGTATCTCCTTCAATTGCTTTAAATTTTTAAAAATCTTATTGCAATGGTCACTAAAAATAATCAATGTGCTGCACAAATTGTGGTACATGTTTCTTCTCTCTGAACAGGGAGATTCCGTTTCATGACTGCTATGTTTATTCAAACATCAAGTGTGATTATGTTGGATGGAAATCACCACTCCGAGCGTTCTGACGATTGGAGTTATTAGAAATACTGTTTTCTTTTGCTAGGTGCTTCCTTTGATTGATACCTTTATCACTTATATTCGTCAATTTCACAGTGGAGTAATGTATTTGATTCGTGAAATGTGGGTAAATGTTTGTTGTTTACAGCAGGGTCATCTGGTTGTATGGCCAGAAAGCAGATTCTCTATTCAATGGTCTTTTGGTGCAGATTGGACACCACATGCACCTTACTGAATAACAAATGTTCGGAATTTGATAAATCTTCTTGTTGAGGTATCTCCTTCATTTGCTTTCTATTTTTTAAAATATTATTGCAATGGTCACTAAAAATAATAAATGTGCTGCACAAATTATGGTACATGTTTCTTCCCTCTCAACAGGGAGATTCCGTTTAATGCCTGCTATGTTCTACTTTCGAGTGTAATTTTGTTGGATGGAAGCACTACTCCGAGCATTCTGACAATTGGAGTTATTAGAAAAGACTTCTTTCTTTTGCTGAGTCCTTGTTTTGATTGTTACCCTCATCACATATATTCATCAATTTCTCAGTGGAATAATATAGTTGAATAATGAAATGTGTTTAAATATTTGTTGATTACAGCAGGGTCATCTGGTTGTATGGCCAGAAAGCAGATTCCCCATTCAATCGTCTTTTGGTGCACATTTGACACCACATGCACAAATTGTGGTACATGTTTCTTGCCTCTAAACAGGGAGATTCTATTTCATGACTGCTATGTTTGTTCAAACATGGAGTGTGATTTTGTTGGATGGGAACTACCACTCCAAGCATCCTGAGTATTGGAGTTATTAGGAAAGACCTCTTTCTTTTCCTAGGTGCTTCTTTTGATTGTTACCCTTATAACTTATATTCATCGTTTCGCAGTGGAGTAATGTATTTGAATCGTTAAATGTGTGTAAATGTTTTTTGTTTAGAGCAGGGTCATCTGATTGTATGACCAGAAAGCAGATTCTCCATTGAATGGGTTTTTAGTGCAGATTGGACACCACTTGCATTTTACTGAATAACAAATATTAGGAATTTGATAATTATTCTAGTTTTCGTATCTCCTTCAATTGCTTTAAATTATTAAGAATAATATTCCAATGGACAATAAAAATAATCAATGTGCTGCACAAATTGTGGTACATGTTTCTTCTCTCTCAACAGGGAGATTCCGTTTCATGACTGCTATGTTTATTCAAACATCGAGTGTGACTATGTTGGATGGAAATCACCACTCCGAGCGTTCTGACGATTGGAGTTATTAGAAGTACTGTTTTCTTTTGCTTGGTGCTTCCTTTGATTGATACCTTTATCACTTATATTCGTCAATTTCACATTGGAGTAATGTATTTGATTCGTGAAATGTGGGTAAATGTTTGTTGTTTAGAGCAGGGTCATCTGTTTGTATGGCCAGAAAGCAGATTCTCTATTCAATGGTCTTTTGGTGCAGATTGGACACCATATGCACTTTACTGAATAACAAATGTTCGGAATTTGATAAATCTTCTTGTTGAGGTATCTCCTTCATTTGCTTTATATTTTTTAAAATATTATTGCAATGGTCACTAAAAATAATAAATGTGCTGCACAAATTGTGGTACATGTTTCTTCCCTCTCAACAGGGAGATTCCGTTTAATGCCTGCTATGTTCTACTTTCGAGTGTAATTTTGTTGGATGGAAGCACTACTCCGAGCATTCTGACAATTGGAGTTATTAGGAAAGACTTCTTTCTTTTGCTGAGTCCTTGTTTTGATTGTTACCCCCATCACATATATTCATCAATTTCACAGTGGAATAATATAGTTGAATAATGAAATGTGTTTAAATATTTGTTGATTACAGCAGGGTCATCTGGTTGTAAGGCCAGAAAGCAGATTCCCCATTCAATCGTCTTTTGGTGCATATTTGACACCACATGCACAAATTGTGGTACATGTTTCTTGCCTCTCAACAGGGAGATTCTATTTCATGACTGCTATGTTTGTTCAAACAAGGAGTGTGATTTTGTTGGATGGGAACTACCACTCCAAGCATACTGAGTATAGGAGTTATTGGGAAGGACCTCCTTCTTTTCCTAGGTGCTTCTTTTGATTTTTACCCTTATAACTTATACTCATCTGTTTCGAAGTGGAGTAATGTATTTGAATCGTTAAATGTGTGTAAATGTTTTTTGTTTAGAGCACGGTCATTTGGTTGTATGACCAGAAAGCAGATTCTCTATTCAATGGTCTTTTGGTGCAGATTGGACACCACTTGCATTTTACTGAATAACAAATGTTAGGAATTTGATAATTATTCTTGTTGTCGTATCTCCTTCAATTGCTTTGAATTTTTAAAAATCTTATTGCAATGGTCACTAAAAATAATCAATGTGCTGCACAAATTGTGGTACATGTTTCTTCTCTCTCAACAGGGAGATTCCGTTTCATGACTGCTATGTTTATTCAAACATCGAGTGTGATTATGTTGGATGGAAATCACCACTCCGAGCATTCTGACGATTTGAGTTATTAGAAATACTGTTTTCTTTTCTAGGTGCTTCCTTTGATTGATACCTTTATCACTTATATTCGTCAATTTCACAGTGGAGTAATGTATTTGATTCATGAAATGTGGGTAAATATTTGTTGATTACAGCAGGGTCATCTGGTTGTATGGCCAGAAAGCAGATTCCCCATTCAGTCATCTTTTGGTGCATATTTGACACCACATGCACAAATTGTGGTACATGTTTCTTGCCTCTCAACATGGAGATTCTGTTTCATGACTGCTATGTTTGTTCAAACATGGAGTGTGATTTTGTTGGATGGGAACTACCACTCCAATCATCCTGAGTATTGGAGTTATTAGGAAAGACCTCTTTCTTTTCCTAGGTGGTTCTTTTGATTGTTACCCTTATAACTTATATTCATCTGTTTCGCAGTGGAGTGATGTATTTGAATTGTTAAATGTGTGTAAATGTTTTTTGTTTAGAGCAGGGTCATCTGGTTGTATGACCAGAAAGCAGATTCTCCATTGAATGGGTTTTTGGTGCAGATTGGACACCTTTTGCATTTTACTGAATAACAAATGTTAGGAATTTGATAATTATTCTTGTTTTCGTATCTCCTTTAATTGCTTTAAATTATTAAGAATCGTATTGCAAAGGTCACTAAAAATGATCAATGTGCTGCACAAATTGTGGTACATGTTTCTTCTCTCTCAACAGGGAGATTCCGTTTCATGACTGCTATGTTTATTCAAACATCAAGTGTGATTATGTTGGATGGAAATCACCACTCCGAACGTTCTGACGATTGGAGTTATTAGAAATACTGTTTTCCTTTGCTAGGTGCTTCCTTTGATTGATACCTTTATCACTTATATTCGTCAATTTCACAGTGGAGTAATGTATTTGATTCGTGAAATGTGGGTAATGTTTGTTGTTTACAGCAGGGTCATCTGGTTGTATGGCCAGAATGCAGATTCTCTATTCAATGGTCTTTTGGTGCAGATTGGACACCACATGCACCTTACTGAATAACAAATGTTCGGAATTTGATAAATCTTCTTGTTGAGGTATCTCCTTCATTTGCTTTATATTTTTTAAAATATTATTGCAATGGTCACTAAAAATAATAAATGTGCTGCACAAATTATGGTACATGTTTCTTCCCTCTCAACAAGGAGATTCCGTTTAATGCCTGCTATATTCTTCTTTCGAGTGTAATTTTTTTGGATGGAAGCACTACTACGAGCATTCTGACAATTGGAGTTATTAGGAAAGACATCTTTCTTTTGCTAAGTCCTAGTTTTGATTGTTACCCTTATCACATATATTCATCAGTTTCACAGTGGAATAATATATTTGAATCGTGAAATGTGTGTAAATGATTGTTGATTACAGCAAGGTCATCTGGATGTATGGCCAGAAAGCAGATTCCTCATTCAATCGTCTTTTGACGCATATTTGTCACCACATGCACAAATTGTGGTACATGTTTCTAGCCTCTCAACAGGGAGATTCTGTTTCATGACTGCTACGTTTGTTCAAACATGGAGTGTGATTTTGTTGGAGGTGAACTACCACTCCAATCATCCTGAGTATTGGAGTTATTAGGAAGGACCTCTTTCTTTTCCTAGGTGGTTCTTTTGATTGTTACCCTTATAACTTATATTCATCTGTTTCGCAGTGGAGTAATGTATTTGAATCGTTAAATGTGTGTAAATGTTTTTTGTTTAGAGCAGGGTCATCTGCTTGTATGACCAGAAAGCAGATTATCCATTCAATGGGTTTTTGGTGCCGTTTGGACACCACTTGCATTTTACTGAATAACAAATGTTAGGAATTTGATAATTATTCTTGTTTTCGTATCTCCTTCAGTTGCTTTAAATTTTTATAAATCTTATTGCAATGGTCACTAAAAATAATCAATGTGCTGCACAAATTGTGGTACATGTTTCTTCTCTCTCAACAGGTAGATTCCGTTTAATGCCTGCTATGTTCTACTTTCGCGTGTAATTTTCATGGGTGGAATCACTAATCCGAGCATTCTGACAATTGGAGTTATTAGGAAAGACTTATTTCTTTTGCTGTGTCCTGGTTTTTGATTGTTACCCTCATCACATATATTCATCAATTTCACAGTGGAATAATATATTTGAATCGTGAAATGTGGGTAAATGATTGTTGGTTACAGCAAGGTCATCTGGTTGTATGGCCAGAAAGCAGATTCCCCATTCAATCGTCTTTTGGTGCATATTTGACACCACGGGCACAAATTGTGGTACATGTTTCTTGCCTCTCAACAGGGAGATTCTGTTTCATGACTGCTATGTTTGTTCAAACATGGAGTGTGATTTTGTTGGATGGGAACTACCACTCCAAGCATCCTGAGTATTGGAAATATTAGGAAAGACCTCTTTCTTTTCCTAGGTGCTTCTTTTGATTGTTACCCTTATAACTTATATTCATCTCTTTCGCAGTGGAGTAATGTATTTGAATCGTTAAATGTGTGTAAATGTTTTTTGTTTAGATCAGGGTCATCTGGTTGTATGACCAGAAAGCAGATTCTCCATTGTATTGGTTTTTAGTGCATATTGGACACCACTTGCATTTTACTGAATAACAAATGTTAGGAATTTGTTAATTATTCTTGTTTTCGTATCTCCTTCAATTGCTTTAAATTTTTAAAAATCTTATTGCAATGTTCACTAAAAATAATCAATGTGCTGCACAAATTGTGGTACATGTTTCTTCTCTCTGAACAGGGTGATTCCGTTTCATGACTGCTATGTTTATTCAAACATCAAGTGTGATTATGTTGGATGGAAATCACCACTCCGAGCGTTCTGACGATTGGAGTTATTAGAAATACTGTTTTCTTTTGCTAGGTGCTTCCTTTGATTGATACCTTTATCACTTATATTCGTCAATTTCACAGTGGATTAATGTATTTGATTCGTGAAATGTGGGTAAATGTTTGTTGTTTACAGCAGGGTCATCTGGTTGTATGGCCAGAAAACAGATTCTCTATTCAATGGTCTTTTGGTGCAGATTGGACACCACATGCCCTTTACTGAATAACGAATGTTCGGAATTTGATAAATCTTCTTGTTTAGGTATCTCTTTCATTTGCTTTTTATTTTTAAAAATTTTATTGCAATGGTCACTAAAAATAATCAATGTGCTGCACAAATTGTGGAACATGTTTCTTCCCTCTCAACAGGGAAATTCTGTTTAATGCCTGCTATGTTTGTTCTACTTTTATGTGTGATTTTGTTGGATGGGAAGTACTACTTCAAGCATTCTGACTATTGGACTTACTAGCAATGACTTCTTTCTTTTGCTGAGTCCTTGTTTTGATTGTTACCCTCATCACATATATTCATCAATTTCACAGTGGAATAATATATTTGAATCGTGAAATGTGGGTAAATATTTGTTGATTACAGCAGGGTCATCTAGCTGTATGGCCAGAAAGCAGATTCCCCATTCAATCGTCTTTTGGTGCATATTTGTCACCACATGCACAAATTGTGGTACATGTTTCCTGCTTCTCAACAGGGATATTCTGTTTCATGTTTGCTATGTTTGCTCAAACATGGAGTGTGATTTTGTTGGATGGGAACTACCACTCCAAGCATCCTGAGTATTGGAGTTATTAGGAAAGGCCTCTTTCTTTTCCTAGGTGCTTCTTTTGATTGTTACCCTTAGAACTTATATTCATCTGTTTCGCAGTGGAGTAATGTATTTGAATCGTTAAATGTGTGTAAATGTTTTTTGTTTAAAGCAGGGTCATCTGGTTGTATGACCAGAAAGCAGATTATCCATTCAATGGGTTTTTGGTGCAGTTTGGACACCACTTGCATTTTACTGAATAACAAATGTTAGGAATTTGATAATTATTCTTGTTTTCGTATCTCCTTCAGTTGCTTTAAATTTTTAAAAATCTTATTGCAATGGTCACTAAAAATAATAAATGTGCTGCACAAATTGTGGAACATGTTTCTTCCCTCTCAACAGGGAGATTCCGTTTAATGCCTGCTATGTTCTACTTTCGAGTGTAATTTTGTTGGATGGAAGCACTACTACGAGCATTCTGACAATTGGAGTTATTAGGAAAGACATCTTTCTTTTGCTAAGTCCTAGTTTTGATTGTTACCCTTATCACATATATTCATCAGTTTCACAGTGGAATAATATATTTGAATCGTGAAATGTGTGTAAATGATTGTTGATTACAGCAAGGTCATCTGGTTGTATGGCCAGAAAGCAGATTCCTCATTCAATCGACTTTTGATGCATATTTGTCACCACATGCACAAATTGTGGTACATGTTTCTTGCCTCTCAACTGGGAGATTCTGTTTCATGACTGCTACGTTTGTTCAAACATGGAGTGTGATTTTGTTGGATGGGAACTACCACTCCAATCATCCTGAGTATTGGAGTTATTAGAAAGGACCTCTTTCTTTTCCTAAGTGGTTCTTTTGATTGTTACCCTTATAACTTATATTCATCTGTTTTGCAGTGGAGTAATGTATTTGAATCGTTAAATGTGTGTAAATGTTTTTTGTTTAGAGCAGGGTCATCTGCTTGTATGACCAGAAAGCAGATTATCCATTCAATGGGTTTTTGGTGCCGTTTGGACACCACTTGCATTTTACTGAATAACAAATGTTAGGAATTTGATAATTATTCTTGTTTTCGTATCTCCTTCAGTTGCTTTAAATTTTTATAAATCTTATTGCAATGGTCACTAAAAATAATCAATGTGCTGCACAAATTGTGGTACATGTTTCTTCTCTCTCAACAGGTAGATTCTGTTTAATGCCTGCTATGTTTGTTCTACTTTTATGTGTGATTTTGTTGGATGGGAAGTACTACTTCAAGCATTTTGACTATTGGAGTTACTAGCAATGACTTCTTTCTTTTGCTGAGTCCTTGTTTTGATTGTTACCCTCATCACATATATTCATCAATTTCACAGTGGAATAATATATTTGAATCGTGAAATGTGGGTAAATATTTGTTGATTACAGCAGGGTCATCTGGCTGTATGGCCAGAAAGCAGATTCCCCATTCAATCGTCTTTTGGTGCATATTTGTCACCAGATGCACAAATTGGGGTACATGTTTCTTGCTTCTCAACAGGGAGATTCTGTTTCATGTTTGCTATGTTTGCTCAAACATGGAGTGTGATTTTGTTGGATGGGAACTACCACTCCAAGCATCCTTTGTATTGGAGTTATTAGGAAAGGCCTCTTTCTTTTCCTAGGTGCTTCTTTTGATTGTTACCCTTATAACTTATATTCATCTCTTTCGCAGTGCAGTAATGTATTTGAATCGTTAAATGTGTGTAAATGTTTTTTGTTTAGATCAGGGTCATCTGGTTGTATGACCAGAAAGCAGATTCTCCATTGTATTGGTTTTTAGTGCATATTGGACACCACTTGCATTTTACTGAATAACAAATGTTAGGAATTTGTTAATTATTCTTGTTTTCGTATCTCCTTCAATTGCTTTAAATTTTTAAAAATCTTATTGCAATGTTCACTAAAAATAATCAATGTGCTGCACAAATTGTGGTACATGTTTCTTCTCTCTGAACAGGGTGATTCCGTTTCATGACTGCTATGTTTATTCAAACATCAAGTGTGATTATGTTGGATGGAAATCACCACTCCGAGCGTTCTGACGATTGGAGTTATTAGAAATACTGTTTTCTTTTGCTAGGTGCTTCCTTTGATTGATACCTTTATCACTTATATTCGTCAATTTCACAGTGGATTAATGTATTTGATTCGTGAAATGTGGGTAAATGTTTGTTGTTTACAGCAGGGTCATCTGGTTGTATGGCCAGAAAACAGATTCTCTATTCAATGGTCTTTTGGTGCAGATTGGACACCACATGCCCTTTACTGAATAACGAATGTTCGGAATTTGATAAATCTTCTTGTTTAGGTATCTCTTTCATTTGCTTTTTATTTTTAAAAATTTTATTGCAATGGTCACTAAAAATAATCAATGTGCTGCACAAATTGTGGAACATGTTTCTTCCCTCTCAACAGGGAGATTCCGTTTAATGCCTGCTATGTTCTACTTTCGAGTGTAATTTTGTTGGATGGAAGCACTACTACGAGCATTCTGACAATTGGAGTTATTAGGAAAGACATCTTTCTTTTGCTAAGTCCTAGTTTTGATTGTTACCCTTATCACATATATTCATCAGTTTCACAGTGGAATAATATATTTGAATCGTGAAATGTGTGTAAATGATTGTTGATTACAGCAAGGTCATCTGGATGTATGGCCAGAAAGCAGATTCCTCATTCAATCGTCTTTTGATGCATATTTGTCACCACATGCACAAATTGTGGTACATGTTTCTTGCTTCTCAACAGGGATATTCTGTTTCATGTTTGCTATGTTTGCTCAAACATGGAGTGTGATTTTGTTGGATGGGAACTACCACTCCAAGCATCCTGTGTATTGGAGTTATTAGGAAAGGCCTCTTTCTTTTCCTAGGTGCTTCTTTTGATTGTTACCCTTAGAACTTATATTCATCTGTTTCGCAGTGGAGTAATGTATTTGAATCGTTAAATGTGTGTAAATGTTTTTTGTTTAAAGCAGGGTCATCTGGTTGTATGACCAGAAAGCAGATTATCCATTCAATGGGTTTTTGGTGCAGTTTGGACACCACTTGCATTTTACTGAATAACAAATGTTAGGAATTTGATAATTATTCTTGTTTTCGTATCTCCTTCAGTTGCTTTAAATTTTTATAAATCTTATTGCAATGGTCACTAAAAATAATCAATGTGCTGCACAAATTGTGGTACATGTTTCTTCTCTCTCAACAGGGAGATTCCGTTTAATGCCTGCTATGTTCTACTTTCGAGTGTAATTTTCATGGATGGAAGCACTAATCCGAGCATTCTGACAATTGGAGTTATTAGGAAAGACTTCTTTCTTTTGCTGTGTCCTTTTTTTTGATTGTTACCCTCATCACATATATTCATCAATTTCGCAGTGGAATAATAAATTTGAATCGTGAAATGTGGGTAAATGATTGTTGATGCAGCAGGGTCATCTGGTTGTATGGCCAGAAAGCAGATTCCCCATTCAATCGTCTTTTGGTGCATATTTTACACCAGATGCACAAATTGTGGTAATTGTTTCTTGCCTCTCAACAGGGAGATTCTGTTTCATGTTTGCTATGTTTGCTCAAACATGGAGTGTGATTTTGTTGGATGGGAACTACCACTCCAAGCATCCTGGGTATTGGAGTTATTAGGAAAGAACTCTTTCTTTTCCTAGGTGCTTCTTTTGATTGTTACCCTTATAACTTATATTCATCTGTTTCGCAGTGGAGTAATGTATTTGAATCGTTAAATGTGTGTAAATGTTTCTTGTTTACAGCAGGGTCATCTGCTTGTATGACCAGAAAGCAGATTATCCATTCAATGGGTTTTTGGTGCCGTTTGGACACCACTTGCGTTTTACTGAATAACAAATGTTAGGAATTTGATAAATATTCTTGTTTTCGTATCTCCTTCAATTGCTTTAAATTTTAAAAATTTTATTGCAATGGTCACTAAAAATAATCAATGTGCTGCACAAATTGTGGAACATGTTTCTTCCCTCTCAACAGGGAAATTCTGTTTAATGCCTGCTATGTTTGTTCTACTTTTATGTGTGATTTTGTTGGATGAGAAGTTCTACTTCGAGCATTCTGACTATTGGAGTTACTAGCAATGACTTCTTTCATTTGCTGAGTCCTTGTTTTGATTGTTACCCTCATCACATATATTCTTCAATTTCACAGTGGAATAATATATTTGAATCGTGAAATGTGGGTCAATATTTGTTGATTACAGCAGGGTCATCTGGTTGTATGGCCAGAAAGCAGATTCCCCATTCAATCGTCTTTTGGTGCATATTTGACACCACATGCACAAATTGGGGTACATGTTTCTTGCTTCTCAACAGGGAGATTCTGTTTCATGTTTGCTATGTTTGTTCAAACATGGAGTGTGATTTTGTTGGATGGGAACTACCACACCAAGCATCCTGAGTATTGGAGTTATTAGGAAAGGCCTCTTTCTTTTCCTAGGTGCTTCTTTTGATTGTTACCCTTAGAACTTTTATTCATCTGTTTCGCAGTGGAGTAATGTATTTGAATCGTTAAATGTGTGTAAATGTTTTTTGTTTAAAGCAGGGTCATCTGGTTGTATGACCAGAAAGCAGATTATCCATTCAATGGGTTTTTGGTGCAGTTTGGACACCACATGCATTTTACTGAATAACAAATGTTAGGAATTTGATAATTATTCTTGTTTTCGTATCTCCTTCAGTTGCTTTAAATTTTTATAAATCTTATTGCAATGGTCACTAAAAATAATCAATGTGCTGCACAAATTGTGGTACATGTTTCTTCTCTCTCAACAGGTAGATTCCGTTTAATGCCTGCTATGTTCTACTTTCGAGTGTAATTTTCATGGATGGAAGCACTAATCCGAGCATTCTGACAATTGGAGTTATTAGGAAAGACTTCTTTCTTTTGCTGTGTCCAGTTTTTGATTGTTACCCTCATCACATATATTCATCAATTTCACAGTGGAATAATATATTTGAATCGTGAAATGTGGGTAAATGATTGTTGATTGCAGCAGGGTCATCTGGTTGTATGGCCAGAAAGCAGATTCCCCATTCAATCGTCTTTTGGTGCATATTTTACACCAGATGCACAAATTGTGGTACATGTTTCTTGCTTCTCAACAGGGAGATTCTGTTTCATGTTTGCTATGTTTGCTCAATCTTGGAGTGTGATTTTGTTGGATGGGAACTACCACTCCAAGCATCCTGGGTATTGGAGTTATTAGGAAAGACCTCTTTCTTTTCCTAGGTGCTTCTTTTGATTGTTACCCTTAGAACTTTTTCAGTGGAGTAATGTATTTCAATCGTTAAATGTGTGTAAATGTTTTTTGTTTAGAGCAGGGTCATCTGGTTGTATGACCAGAAAGCATATTCTCCATTGAATGGGTTTTTAGTGCAGATTGGACACCACTTGCATTTTACTGAATAACAAGTGTTAGGAATTTGATAATTATTCTTGTTTTCGTATCTCTTTCAATTGCTTTAAATTTTTATAAATCTTATTGCAATGGTCACTAAAAATAATCAATGTGCTGCACAAATAGTGGTCCATGTTTCTTCTCTCTCAACAAGAAGATTCCGTTTCATGACTGCTATGTTTATTCAAACATCGAGTGTGATTATGTTGGATGGAAATCACCACTCCGAGCGTTCTGACGATTGCAGTTATTAGAAATATTGTTTTCTTTTGCCAGGTGCTTCCTTTGATTGATATCTTTATCACTTATATTCGTCAATTTCACAGTGGAGTAATGTATTTGATTCGTGAAATGTGGGAAAATGTTTGTTGTTTACAGCAGGGTCATGTGGTTGTATGGCCAGAAGGCAGATTCTCTATTCAATGGTCTTTTGATGCAGATTGGACCCCACATGCACATTACTGAATAACGAATGTTCGGAATTTGATAAATCTTCTTGTTGAGGTATCTCCTTCATTTGCTTTATATTTTTTAAAATATTATTGCAATGGTCACTAAAAATAATAAATGTGCTGCACAAATTGTGGTAAATGTTTCTTCCCTCTCAACTGGGAGATTCCGTTTAATGCCTGCTATGTTCTACTTTCGAGTGTAATTTTGTTGGATGGAAGCACTACTCCGAGCATTCTGACAATCGGAGTTATTAGGAAAGACTTCTTTCTTTTGCTAAGTCCTAGTTTTGATTGTTACCCTCATCACTATATTCATCAGTTTCACAGTGGAATGATATTTTTGAATCGTGAAATGTGGGTAAATGTTTGTTGATTACAGCAGAGTCATCTGGTTGTATGGCCAGAAAGCTGATTCCCTATTCAATCGTCTTTTGGTGCATATTTGACACCACATTCAGAAATAGTGGTACATGTTTCTTGCCTCTCAACAGGGAGATTCTGTTTCATGACTGCTATGTTTGTTCAAACATGGAGTGTGATTTTGTTGGATGGGAACTACCACTCCAAGCACCCTGAGTATTGGAGTTATTAGGAAAGACCTCTTTCTCTTCCTAGGTGCTTCTTTTGATTGTTTCCCTTATAACTTATATTCATCTCTTTCGCAGTGGAGTAATGTATTTGAATCGTTAAATGTGTGTAAATGTTTTTTGTATAGAGCAGGGTCATCTGGTTGTATGACCAGAAAACAGATTCTCCATTGAATGGGTTTTTACTGCAGATTGGACACCACTTGCATGTTACTGAATAACAAATGTTATTAATTTGATAATTATTTTTGTTTTCGTATCTCCTGCAATTGCTTTAAAATATTAAGAATAATATTCCAATGGACACTAAAAATAATCAATGTGCTGCACAAATTGTGGTACATGTTTCTTCTCTCTCCACAGGGAGATTCCGTTTCATGACTGCTATGTTTATTCAAACATCGAGTGTGATTATGTTGGATGGAAATCACCACTCCGAGCGTTCTGACGATTGGAGTTATTAGATATGCTGTTTTCTTTTGCTAGGTGCTTCCTTTGATTGATACCTTTATCACTTATATTTGTCAATTTCACAGTCGAGTAATGTATTTGATTCGTGAAATGTGGGTAAATGTTTGTTCTTTACAGCAGGGTCATCTGGTTGTATGGCCAGAAAGCAGATTCTCAATTCAATGGTCTTTTGGTGCAGATAGGACACCACATGCACTTTACTGAATAACGAATGTTCGGAATTTGATAAATCTTCTTGTTTAGGTATCTCCTTCATTTGCTATTTACTTTTATAAATTTTATTGCAATGGTCACTAAAAATAATCAGTGTGCTGCACAAATTGTGGAACATGTTTCTTCCCTCTCAACAGGGAAATTCTGTTTAATGCCTGCTATGTTTGTTCTACTTTTGAGTGTGATTTTGTTGGATGGGAAGTACTACCTCGAGCATTCTGACAATTGGAGTTATTAGCAATGACTTCATTCTTTTGCTGAGGCCTTGTTTTGATTGTTACCCTCATCACATATATTTATCAATTTCACAGTGGAATAATATATTTGAATCGTGAAATGTGGGTAAATATTTGTTGATTTCAGCAGGGTCATCTGGTTGTATGGCCACAAAGCAGATTCCGCATTCAGTCGTCTTTTGGTTCATATTTGACATAACATGTACAAATTGTGGTACATGTTTCTTGCCTCTCAACAGGGAGATTCTGTTTCATGTTTGCTATGTTTGCTCAAACATGGAGTGTGATTTTGTTGGATGGGAACTACCACTCCAAGCATCCTGAGTATTGGAGTTATTAGGAAAGACCTCTTTCTTTTCCTAGGTGCTTCTTTTGATTGTTACCCTTAGAACTTTTTCAGTGGAGTAATGTATTTCAATCGTTAAATGTGTGTAAATATTTTTTGTTTAGAGCAGGGTCATCTGGTTGTATGACCAGAAAGCAGATTCTCCATTGAATGGGTTTTTAGTGCAGATTGGACACCACTTGCATTTAACTGTATAACAAATGTTAGGAATTTGATAATTATTCCTGTTTTCGTATCTCCTTCAATTCCTTTAAATTTTTAAAAATCTTATTGCAATGGTCACTAAAACAATAAATGTGCTGCACAAATTGTGGTACATGTTTCTTCCCTCTCAACAGGGAGATTCTGATTAATGCATGCTATGTTCTAATTTCGAGTGTGATTTTGTTGGATGGGAAGCACTACTCCGAGCATTCTGACAATTGTAGTTATTAGGAAAGACATCTTTCTTTTGCTGAGTCCTTGTTTTGATTGTTACCCTCATCACATATATTTATCAATTTCACAGTGGAATAATATATTTGAATCGTGAAATGTGGGTAAATGTTTGTTGATTACAGCAGGGTCATCTGGTTGTATGGCCGGAAATCAGATTCCCCATTCAAATGTCATATGGTGCATATTTGACACCACATGCACAAATTGTGGTACATTTTTCTTGCCTCTCAACAGGGAGATTCTGTTTCATGACTGCTATGTTTGTTGAAACATGGAGTGTGATTTTGTTGGATGGGAACTACCACTCCACGCATCCTGAGTATAGGAGTTATTAGATATGCTGTTTTCTTTTCCTAGGTGCTTCTTTTGATTTTTACCCTTGTAACTTATACTCATCTGTTTCGCAGTGGAGTAATGTATTTGAATCGTTAAATGTGTGTAAATGTTTTTTGTTTAGAGCAGGGTCATCTGGTTGTATGACCAGAAAGCAGATTCTCCATTGAATGGGTTTTTACTGCAGATTGGACACCACTTGCATTTTACTGAATAACAAATGTTAGGAATTTGATAATTATTTTTGTTTTTGTATCTCCTTCAATTGCTTTAAATTATTAAGAATAATATTCCAACTGACACTAAAAATAATCAATGTGCTACACAAATTGTGGTGCATGTTTCTTCTCTCTCAACAGGGAGATTCCGTTTCATGACTGCTATGTTTATTCAAACATCAAGTGTGACTATGTTGGATGGAAATCACCACTCCGAGCATTCTGACGATTGGAGTTATTAGAAGTACTGTTTTCTTTTGCTAGGTGCTTCCTTTGATTGATACGTATATCACTTATATTCGTCAATTTCACAGTGGAGTAATGTATTTGATTCGTGAAATGTGGGTAAATGTTTGTTGTTTACAGCAGGGTCATCTGGTTGTATGGCCAGAGAGCAGACTCTCTCTTCAGTGGTCTTTTGGTGCAGATTGGACACCACATGCACCTTACTGAATAACAAATGTTCGGAATTTGATAAATCTTCCTGTTGAGGTATCTCCTTCATTTGCATTATATTTTTTAAAATATTATTGCAATGGTCACTAAAAATAATAAATGTGCTGCACAAATTGTGGAACATGTTTCTTCCCTCTCAACAGGGAGATTCCATTTAATGCCTGCTATGTTCTACTTTGGAGTGTAATTTCGTTGGATGGAAGCACTACTCCGAGCATTCTGACAATTGGAGTTATTAGGAAAGACTTCTTTCTTTTGCTGAGTCCTTGTTTTGATTGTTACCCTCATCACATATATACATCAATTTCACAGTTTAATTATATAGTTGAATAATGAAATGTGTTTAAATGTTTGTTGATTGCAATAGGGTCATCTGGTTGTATGGCCAGAAAGCAGATTCCCCATTCAATCATCTTTTGGTGCATATTTTACACCACATGCACAAACTGTGGTACATGTTTCTTGCCTCTCAACAGGGAGATTCTGTTTCATGACTGCTATGTTTGTTCAAACATTGATTGTGATTATGTTGGATGGAAATCACCACTCCGAGCATTCTGACGATTGGAGTTATTAGAAATACTGTTTTCTTTTGCTAGGTGCTTCCTTTGATTCATACCTTTATCACTTATATTCGTCAATTTCACAGTGGAGTAGTGTATTTGATTCGTGAAATGTGGGTATACGTTTGTTGTTTAAAGTAGGGTCATCTGGTTGTATGGCCAGAAAGCAGATTCTCTATTCAATGGTCTTTTGGTGCAGATTGGACACCACATGCACTATACTGAATAACGAATGTTCGGAATTTGATAAATCTTCTTGTTTAAGTATCTCCTTCATTTGTTTTTTGTTTTTAAAAATCTTATTGCAATGGTCACTAAAAATAATCAATGTGCTGCACAAATTGTGGAACATGTTTCTTCTCTCTCAACCGGGAGATTCTGTTTCCTGACTGCTATGTTTATTCAAACATCGAGTGTGATTATGTTGGATGGAAATCACCACTCCGAGCGTTCTGACGATTGGAGTTATTAGATATCCTGTTTTCTTTTGCCAGGTGCTTCCTTTGATTGATATCTTTATCACTTATATTCGTCAATTTCACAGTGGAGTAATGTATTTGATTCGTGAAATGTGGGTAAATGTTTGTTGTTTAGAGCAGGGTCATCTGGTTGTATGGGCAGAAAGCAGATTCTCTATTCAATGGTCTTTTGGTGCAGATTGGACACCACATGCACTTTACTGAATAACGAATGTTCGGAATTTGATAAATCTTCTTGTTTAGGTATCTCCTTCATTTGTTTTTTATTTTTAAAAATCTTATTGCAGTGGTCACTAAAAATAATAAATGTGCTGCACAAATTGTGGAACATGTTCCTTCCCTCTCAACAGGGAGATTCTGTTTAATGGGTGCAATGTTTGTTCTACTTTTGAGTGTGATTTTGTTGAATGGGAAGCACTACTCCGAGCATTCTGACAATTCGAGTTATTAGGAAAGACTTCTTTCTTTTGACGAGTCCTTGTTTTGTTTGTTACCCTCATCACATATATTCACCAATTTCACAGTGGAATAATATATTTGATTCGTGAAATGTGGGTAAATGTTTGTTGATTACAGGAGGGTGATCTGGTTGTATGGCCAGAAAGCTGATTCCCCATTCAATCGTCTTTTGGTGCATATTTGACACCACATGCTCAAATTGTGGCACATGTTTCTTGCCTCTCAACAGGGAGATTCTGTTTCATGACTGCTATGTTTGTTCAAACATTGATTGTGATTTTGTTGGATGGGAACTACCACTCCAAGCACCCTGAGTACTGGAGTTATTAGGAAAGACCTCTTTCTCTTCCTAGGTGCTTCTTTTGATTGTTACCCTTAGAACTTATATTCATATGTTTCACAGTGGAGTAATGTATTTGAATTGTTAAATGTGTGTAAATGTTTTTTGTTTAAAGCAGGGTCATCTGGTTGTATGACCAGAAAGCAGATTCTCCATTGAATGGGTTTTTAGTGCAGATTGGACACCACTTGCATTTTACTCAATAACAAATGTTAGGAATTTGATAATTATTCTTGTTTTCGTGTCTCGTTCAATTGCTTTAAATTATTAAGAATAATATTCCAATGGAAACTAAAAATAATCAATGTGCTGCACAAATTGTGGTACATGTTTCTTCTCTCTCAACCGGGAGATACCGTTTCCTGACTGCTATGTTTATTCAAACATCGAGTGTGATTATGTTGGATGGAAATCACCACTCCGTGCGTTCTGACGATTGGAGTTATTAGATATCCTGTTTTCTTTTGCCAGGTGCTTCCTTTGATTGATATCTTTATCACTTATATTCGTCAATTTCACAGTGGAGTAATGTATTTGATTCGTGAAATGTGGGTAAATGTTTGTTGTTTAGAGCAGGGACATCTGGTTGTATGGCCAGAAAGCAGATTCTCTATTCAATGGTCTTTTGGTGCAGATTGGACACCACATGCACTTTACTGAATAACGAATGTTCGGAATTTGATAAATCTTCTTGTTTAGGTATCTCCTTCATTTGTTTTTTATTTTTAAAAATCTTATTGCAGTGGTCACTAAAAATAATAAATGTGCTGCACAAATTGTGGAACATGTTCCTTCCCTCTCAACAGGGAGATTCTGTTTAATGGGTGCAATGTTTGTTCTACTTTTGAGTGTGATTTTGTTGAATGGGAAGCACTACTCGGAGCATTCTGACAATTGGAGTTATTAGGAAAGACTTCTTTCTTAGGCTGAATCCTTGTTTTGATTATTACCCTCATCACATATATTCACTAATTTCACAGTGGAATAATATATTTGATTCGTGAAATGTGGGTAAATGTTTGTTGATTACAGGAGGGTGATCTGGTTGTATGGCCAGAAAGCTGATTCCCCATTCAATCGTCTTTTGGTGCATATTTGACACCACATGCACAAATTGTGGCACATGTTTCTTGCCTCTCAACAGGGAGTTTCTGTTTCATGACTGCTATGTTTGTTCAAACATGTAGTGTGATTTTGTTGGATGGGAACTACCACTCCAAGCACCCTGAGTATTGGAGTTATTAGGAAAGACATCTTTCTCTTCCTAGGTGCTTCTTTTGATTGTTACCCTTATAACTTATATTCATCTGTTTCGCAGGGCAGTAATGTATTTAAATTGTTAAATGTGTGTAAATGTTTTTTGTTTAGAGCAGGGTCATCTGGTTGTATGACCAGAAAGCAGATTCTCCATTCAATTAGTTTTTAGTGCAGATTGGTCACCTTGCGTTTTATTGAATAACAAATGTTAGGAATTTGATAAATAGTCTTTTTTCGTATCTATTCAATTGCTTTAAATTTTTAAAAATCTTATTGCAGTGGTCACTAAAAATAATAAATGTGCTGCACAAATTGTGGTACATGTTTCTTCCCTCTCAACAGGGAGATTCCGTTTAATGCCTGCTATGTTTGTTCTACTCTTGAGTGTGATTTTGTTGGATGGGAAGTACTACCTCGAGCATTCTGACAATTGGAGTTATTAGCAATGACTTCATTCTTTTGCTGAGGCCTTGTTTTGATTGTTACCCTCATCACATATATTTATCAATTTCACAGTGGAATAATATATTTGAATCGTGAAATGTAGGTAAATATTTGTTGATTTCAGCAAGGTCATCTGGTTGTATGGCCAGAAAGCAGATTCCCCATTCAGTCGTCTTTTGGTGCATATTTGACATAACATGTACAAATTGTGGTACATGTTTCTTGCCTCTCAACAGGAAGTTTCTGTTTCATGTTTGCTATGTTTGCTCAAACATGGAGTGTGATTTTGTTGGATGGGAACTACCACTCCAAGCATCCTGTGTATTGGAGTTATTAGGAAAGACCTCTTTCTTTTCCTAGGTGCTTCTTTTGATTGTTACCCTTAGAACTTTTTCAGTGGAGTAATGTATTTCAATCGTTAAATGTGTGTAAATGTTTTTTGTTTAGAGCAGGGTCATCTGGTTGTATGACCAGAAAGCAGATTCTCCATTGAATGGGTTTTTAGTGCAGATTGGACACCACTTGCATTTTACTGTATAACAAATGTTAGGAATTTGATAATTATTCCTGTTTTCGTATCTCCTTCAATTCCTTTAAATTTTTAAAAATCTTATTGCAATGGTCACTAAAACAATAAATGTGCTGCACAAATTGTGGTACATGTTTCTTCCCTCTCAACAGGGAGATTCTGTTTAATGCATGCTATGTTCTAATTTCGAGTGTGATTTTGTTGGATGGGAAGCACTACTCCGAGCATTCTGACAATTGTAGTTATTAGGAAAGACATCTTTCTTTTGCTGAGTCCTTGTTTTGATTGATACCCTCATCACATATATTTATCAATTTCACAGTGGAATAATATATTTGAATCGTGAAATGTGGGTAAATGTTTGTTGATTACAGCAGGGTCATCTGGTTGTATGGCCAGAAATCAGATTCCCCATTCAAATGTCATATGGTGCATATTTGACACCACATGCACAAATTGTGGTACATGTTTATTGCCTCTCAACAGGGAGATTCTGTTTCATGACTGCTATGTTTGTTGAAACATGGAGTGTGATTTTGTTGGATGGGAACTACCACTCCACACATCCTGAGTATAGGAGTTATTAGATATGCTGTTTTCTTTTCCTAGGTGCTTCTTTTGATTTTTACCCTTGTAACTTATACTCATCTGTTTCGCAGTGGAGTAATGTATTTGAATCGTTAAATGTGTGTAAATGTTTTTTGTTTAGAGCAGGGTCATCTGGTTTTATGACCAGAAAGCAGATTATCCATTCAATGGGTTTTTGGTGCAGTTTGGACACCACTTGCATTTTACTGAATAACAAATGTTAGGAATTTGATAATTATTCTTGTTTTCGTATCTCCTTCAGTTGCTTTAAATTTTTATAAATCTTATTGCAATGGTCACTAAAAATAATCAATGTGCTGCACAAATTGTGGTACATGTTTCTTCTCTCTCAACAGGTAGATTCCGTTTAATGCCTGCTATGTTCTACTTTCGAGTGTAATTTTCATGGATGGAAGCACTAATCCGAGCATTCTGACAATTGGAGTTATTAGGAAAGACTTCTTTCTTTTGCTGTGTCGTGGTTTTTGATTGTTACCCTCATCACATATATTCATCAATTTCACAGTGGAATAATATATTTGAATCGTGAAATGTGGGTAAATATTTGTTGATTACAGCAGGGTCATCTGGTTGTATGGCCAGAAAGCAGATTCCCCATTCAATCGTCTTTTGGTGCATATTTGACACCACATGCACAAATTGGGCTACATGTTTCTTGCCTCTCAACAGGGAGATTCTGTTTCATGTTTGCTATGTTTGCTCAAACATGGAGTGTGATTTTGTTGGATGGGAACTACCACTCCAAGCATCCTGAGTATTGGAGTTATTAGGAAAGGCCTCTTTCTTTTCCTAGGTGCTTCTTTTGATTGTTACCCTTAGAACTTATATTCATCTGTTTCACAGTGGAGTAATGTATTTGAATTGTTAAATGTGTGTAAATGTTTTTTGTTTAAAGCAGGGTCATCTGGTTGTATGACCAGAAAGCAGATTCTCCATTGAATGGGTTTTTAGTGCAGATTGGACACCACTTGCATTTTACTGAATAACAAATGTTAGGAATTTGATAATTATTCTTGTTTTCGTATCTCCTTCAATTGCTTTAAATTTTTAAAAATCTTATCGCAATGGTCACTAAAATAATAAATGTGCTACACAAATTGTGGTACATGTTTCTTCCCTCTCAACAGGGAAATTCCGTTTAATGCCTGCTATGTTCTAATTTCGAGTGTGATTTTGTTGGATATGATGCACTACTCCGAGCATTCTGACAATTGTAGTTATTAGGAAAGACATCTTTCTTTTGCTGAGTCCTTGGTTTGATTGTTACCCTCATCACATATATTTATCAATTTTACAGTGGAATAATATATTTGAATCGTGAAATGTGGGTAAATGTTTGTTGATTACAGCAGGTTCATCTGGTTGTATGGCCAGAAAGCAGATTATCCATTCAATGGGTTTTTGGTGCAGTTTGGACGCCACTTGCATTTTACTGAATAACAAATGTTAGGAATTTGATAATTATTCTTGTTTTCGTATCTGCTTCAATTGCTTTAAATTTTTAAAAATCCTATTGCAATGGTCACTAAAAATAATCAATGTATTGCACAAATTGTGGTACGTGTTTCATCTCTCTCAACAGGGAGATTCCAATTCATGACTGCTATGTTTATTCAAACATCGAGTGTGATTATGTTGGATGGAAATCACCACTCCGAGCATTCTGACGATTGGAGTTATTAGAAATACTGTTTTCTTTTGCTAGGTGCTTCCTTTGCTTCATACCTTTATCACTTATATTCGCCAATTTCACAGTGGAGTAGTGTATTTGATTCGTGAAATGTGGGTATACGTTTGTTGTTTAAAGTAGGGTCATCTGGTTGTATGGCCAGAAAGCAGATTCTCTATTCAATCGTCTTTTGGTGCATATTTGACACCACATGCACAAATTGTGGCACATGTTTCTTGCCTCTCAACAGGGAGATTCTGTTTCATGACTGCTATGTTTGTTCAAACATTGATTGTGATTTTGTTGGATGGGAACTACCACTCCAAGCACCCTGAGTATTGGAGTTATTAGGAAAGACCTCTTTCTCTTCCTAGGTGCTTCTTTTGATTGTTACCCTTATAGCTTATATTCATCTCTTTCGCAGTGGAGTAATGTATCGGAATCGTTAAATGTGTGTAAATGTTTTTTGTTTAGAGCAGGGTCATCTGGTTGTATGACCAGAAAGCAGATTCTCCATTGAATGGGTTTTTAGTGCAGATTGGACACCACTTGCATTTTACTCAATAACAAATGTTAGGAATTTGATAATTATTCTTGTTTTCGTGTCTCGTTCAATTGCTTTAAATTATTAAGAATAATATTCCAATGGACACTAAAAATAATCAATGTGCTGCACAAATTGTGGTACATGTTTCTTCTCTCTCAACCGGGAGATTCCGTTTCCTGACTGCATGTTTATTCAAACATCGAGTGTGATTATGTTGGATGGGAAAAACCACTCCAAGCACCCTGAGTATTGGAGTTATTAGGAAAGACATCTTTCTCTTCCTAGGTGCTTCTTTTGATTGTTACCCATATAACTTATATTCATCTGTTTCGCAGGGCAGTAATGTATTTAAATTGTTAAATGTGTGTAAATGTTTTTTGTTTAGAGCAGGGTCATCTGGTTGTATGACCAGAAAGCAGATTCTCCATTCAATTAGTTTTTAGTGCAGATTGGTCACCTTGCGTTTTACTGAATAACAAATGTTAGGAATTTGATAAATAGTCTTTTTTCGTATCTATTCAATTGCTTTAAATTTTTAAAAATCTTATTGCAGTGGTCACTAAAAATAATAAATGTGCTGCACAAATTGTGGTACATGTTTCTTCCCTCTCAACAGGGAGATTCCGTTTAATGCCTGCTATGTTTGTTCTACTCTTGAGTGTGATTTTGTTGGATGGGAAGTACTACCTCGAGCATTCTGACAATTGGAGTTATTAGCAATGACTTCATTCTTTTGCTGAGGCCTTGTTTTGATTGTTACCCTCATCACATATATTTATCAATTTCACAGTGGAATAATATATTTGAATCGTGAAATGTAGGTAAATATTTGTTGATTTCAGCAAGGTCATCTGGTTGTATGGCCAGAAAGCAGATTCCCCATTCAGTCGTCTTTTGGTGCATATTTGACATAACATGTACAAATTGTGGTACATGTTTCTTGCCTCTCAACAGGAAGTTTCTGTTTCATGTTTGCTATGTTTGCTCAAACATGGAGTGTGATTTTGTTGGATGGGAACTACCACTCCAAGCATCCTGTGTATTGGAGTTATTAGGAAAGACCTCTTTCTTTTCCTAGGTGCTTCTTTTGATTGTTACCCTTAGAACTTTTTCAGTGGAGTAATGTATTTCAATCGTTAAATGTGTGTAAATGTTTTTTGTTTAGAGCAGGGTCATCTGGTTGTATGACCAGAAAGCAGATTCTCCATTGAATGGGTTTTTAGTGCAGATTGGACACCACTTGCATTTTACTGTATAACAAATGTTAGGAATTTGATAATTATTCCTGTTTTCGTATCTCCTTCAATTCCTTTAAATTTTTAAAAATCTTATTGCAATGGTCACTAAAACAATAAATGTGCTGCACAAATTGTGGTACATGTTTCTTCCCTCTCAACAGGGAGATTCTGTTTAATGCATGCTATGTTCTAATTTCGAGTGTGATTTTGTTGGATGGGAAGCACTACTCCGAGCATTCTGACAATTGTAGTTATTAGGAAAGACATCTTTCTTTTGCTGAGTCCTTGTTTTGATTGATACCCTCATCACATATATTTATCAATTTCACAGTGGAATAATATATTTGAATCGTGAAATGTGGGTAAATGTTTGTTGATTACAGCAGGGTCATCTGGTTGTATGGCCAGAAATCAGATTCCCCATTCAAATGTCATATGGTGCATATTTGACACCACATGCACAAATTGTGGTACATGTTTATTGCCTCTCAACAGGGAGATTCTGTTTCATGACTGCTATGTTTGTTGAAACATGGAGTGTGATTTTGTTGGATGGGAACTACCACTCCACACATCCTGAGTATAGGAGTTATTAGATATGCTGTTTTCTTTTCCTAGGTGCTTCTTTTGATTTTTACCCTTGTAACTTATACTCATCTGTTTCGCAGTGGAGTAATGTATTTGAATCGTTAAATGTGTGTAAATGTTTTTTGTTTAGAGCAGGGTCATCTGGTTTTATGACCAGAAAGCAGATTATCCATTCAATGGGTTTTTGGTGCAGTTTGGACACCACTTGCATTTTACTGAATAACAAATGTTAGGAATTTGATAATTATTCTTGTTTTCGTATCTCCTTCAGTTGCTTTAAATTTTTATAAATCTTATTGCAATGGTCACTAAAAATAATCAATGTGCTGCACAAATTGTGGTACATGTTTCTTCTCTCTCAACAGGTAGATTCCGTTTAATGCCTGCTATGTTCTACTTTCGAGTGTAATTTTCATGGATGGAAGCACTAATCCGAGCATTCTGACAATTGGAGTTATTAGGAAAGACTTCTTTCTTTTGCTGTGTCGTGGTTTTTGATTGTTACCCTCATCACATATATTCATCAATTTCACAGTGGAATAATATATTTGAATCGTGAAATGTGGGTAAATATTTGTTGATTACAGCAGGGTCATCTGGTTGTATGGCCAGAAAGCAGATTCCCCATTCAATCGTCTTTTGGTGCATATTTGACACCACATGCACAAATTGGGCTACATGTTTCTTGCCTCTCAACAGGGAGATTCTGTTTCATGTTTGCTATGTTTGCTCAAACATGGAGTGTGATTTTGTTGGATGGGAACTACCACTCCAAGCATCCTGAGTATTGGAGTTATTAGGAAAGGCCTCTTTCTTTTCCTAGGTGCTTCTTTTGATTGTTACCCTTAGAACTTATATTCATCTGTTTCACAGTGGAGTAATGTATTTGAATTGTTAAATGTGTGTAAATGTTTTTTGTTTAAAGCAGGGTCATCTGGTTGTATGACCAGAAAGCAGATTCTCCATTGAATGGGTTTTTAGTGCAGATTGGACACCACTTGCATTTTACTGAATAACAAATGTTAGGAATTTGATAATTATTCTTGTTTTCGTATCTCCTTCAATTGCTTTAAATTTTTAAAAATCTTATCGCAATGGTCACTAAAATAATAAATGTGCTACACAAATTGTGGTACATGTTTCTTCCCTCTCAACAGGGAAATTCCGTTTAATGCCTGCTATGTTCTAATTTCGAGTGTGATTTTGTTGGATATGATGCACTACTCCGAGCATTCTGACAATTGTAGTTATTAGGAAAGACATCTTTCTTTTGCTGAGTCCTTGGTTTGATTGTTACCCTCATCACATATATTTATCAATTTTACAGTGGAATAATATATTTGAATCGTGAAATGTGGGTAAATGTTTGTTGATTACAGCAGGTTCATCTGGTTGTATGGCCAGAAAGCAGATTATCCATTCAATGGGTTTTTGGTGCAGTTTGGACGCCACTTGCATTTTACTGAATAACAAATGTTAGGAATTTGATAATTATTCTTGTTTTCGTATCTGCTTCAATTGCTTTAAATTTTTAAAAATCCTATTGCAATGGTCACTAAAAATAATCAATGTATTGCACAAATTGTGGTACGTGTTTCATCTCTCTCAACAGGGAGATTCCAATTCATGACTGCTATGTTTATTCAAACATCGAGTGTGATTATGTTGGATGGAAATCACCACTCCGAGCATTCTGACGATTGGAGTTATTAGAAATACTGTTTTCTTTTGCTAGGTGCTTCCTTTGCTTCATACCTTTATCACTTATATTCGCCAATTTCACAGTGGAGTAGTGTATTTGATTCGTGAAATGTGGGTATACGTTTGTTGTTTAAAGTAGGGTCATCTGGTTGTATGGCCAGAAAGCAGATTCTCTATTCAATCGTCTTTTGGTGCATATTTGACACCACATGCACAAATTGTGGCACATGTTTCTTGCCTCTCAACAGGGAGATTCTGTTTCATGACTGCTATGTTTGTTCAAACATTGATTGTGATTTTGTTGGATGGGAACTACCACTCCAAGCACCCTGAGTATTGGAGTTATTAGGAAAGACCTCTTTCTCTTCCTAGGTGCTTCTTTTGATTGTTACCCTTATAGCTTATATTCATCTCTTTCGCAGTGGAGTAATGTATCGGAATCGTTAAATGTGTGTAAATGTTTTTTGTTTAGAGCAGGGTCATCTGGTTGTATGACCAGAAAGCAGATTCTCCATTGAATGGGTTTTTAGTGCAGATTGGACACCACTTGCATTTTACTCAATAACAAATGTTAGGAATTTGATAATTATTCTTGTTTTCGTGTCTCGTTCAATTGCTTTAAATTATTAAGAATAATATTCCAATGGACACTAAAAATAATCAATGTGCTGCACAAATTGTGGTACATGTTTCTTCTCTCTCAACCGGGAGATTCCGTTTCCTGACTGCATGTTTATTCAAACATCGAGTGTGATTATGTTGGATGGGAAAAACCACTCCAAGCACCCTGAGTATTGGAGTTATTAGGAAAGACATCTTTCTCTTCCTAGGTGCTTCTTTTGATTGTTACCCATATAACTTATATTCATCTGTTTCGCAGGGCAGTAATGTATTTAAATTGTTAAATGTGTGTAAATGTTTTTTGTTTAGAGCAGGGTCATCTGGTTGTATGACCAGAAAGCAGATTCTCCATTCAATTAGTTTTTAGTGCAGATTGGTCACCTTGCGTTTTACTGAATAACAAATGTTAGGAATTTGATAAATAGTCTTTTTTCGTATCTATTCAATTGCTTTAAATTTTTAAAAATCTTATTGCAGTGGTCACTAAAAATAATAAATGTGCTGCACAAATTGTGGTACATGTTTCTTCCCTCTCAACAGGGAGATTCCGTTTAATGCCTGCTGTGTTCTACTTTCGAGTGTAATTTTGTTGGATGGAAGCACTACTCCGAGCATTCTGACAATTGGAGGTATTAGGAAAGACTTCTTTCTTTTGCTAAGTCCTAGTTTTGATTGTTACCCTCATCACATATATTCACCAATTTCACAGTGGAATAATATATTTGAATCGTGAAATGTGGGTAAATGATTGTTGAATACAGCAACTTCATCTGGTTGTATGGCCAGAAAGCAGATTCCCCATTCAATCGTCTTTTGGTGCATATTTGACACCACATGCACAAATTGTGGTACATGTTTCTTGCCTCTCAACAGGGAGATTCTATTTCATGACTGCTATGTTTGTTCAAACATGGAGTGTGATTTTGTTGGATGGGAACTACCACTCCAAGCATCCAGAGTATTGGAGTTATTAGGAAGGACCTCTTTCTTTCCCTAGGTGCTTCTTTTGATTGTTACCCTTATAACTTATATTCATCTGTTTCGCAGTGGAGTAATGTATTTGAATCGTAAAATGTGTGTAAATGTTTTTTGTTTAGTGCACGGTCATTTGGCTGTATGACCAGAAAGCAGATTCTCCATTGAATGGGTTTTTATTGCAGATTTGACACCACTTGCATTTTACTGAATAACAAGTGTTAGGAATTTGATAATTATTCTTGTTTTCGTATCTCTTTCAATTGCTTTAAATTTTTATAAATCTTATTGCAATGGTCACTAAAAATAATCAATGTGCTGCACAAATTGTGGTACATGTTTCTTCTCTCTCAACAGGGAGATTCCGTTTCATGACTGCTATGTTTATTCAAACATCAAGTGTGACTATGTTGGATGGAAATCACCACTCCGAGCGTTCTGACGATTGGAGTTATTAGAAATACTGTTTTCTTTTGCTAGGTGTTTCCTTTGATTGATACCTTTATCACTTATATTCGTCAATTTCACAGTGGAGTAATGTATTTGATTAGTGAAATGTGGGTAAATGTTTGTTGTTTACAGCAGGGTCATCTGGTTGTATGGCCAGAAAGCAGATTCTCTATTCAATGGTCTTTTGGTGCAGATTGGACACCACATGCACCTTACAGAATAACATATGTTCAAAATTTGATAAATCTTCTTGTGGAGGTATCTCCTTCATTTGCTTTATATTTTTTAAAATATTATTGCAATGGTCACTAAAAATAATAAATGTGCTGCACAAATTGTGGTACATGTTTCTTCCCTCTCAACAGGGAGATTCCGTTTAATGCCTGCTGTGTTCTACTTTCGAGTGTAATTTTGTTGGATGGGAGCACTACTCCGAGCATTCGGACAATTGGAGTTATTAGGAAAGACTTCTTTCTTTTGCTAAGTCCTAGTTTTGATTGTTACCCTCATCACATATATTCACCAATTTCACAGTGGAATAATATATTTGAATCGTGAAATGTGGGTAAATGTTTGTTGATTACAGCAGGGTCATCTGGTTGTATGGCCAGAAAGCAGATTATCCATTCAATGGGTTTTTGGTGCAGTTTGGACACCACTTGCATTTTACTGAATAACAAATGTTAGGAACTTGATAATTGTTCTTGTTTTCGTATCTCTTTCAATTGCTTTAAATTTTTAAAAATCCTATTGCAATGGTCACTAAAAATAATCAATGTGCTGCACAAATTGTGGTACATATTTCTTCTCTCTCAACCAGGAGATTCCGTTTCATGACTGCTATGTTTATTCAAACATCGAGTGTGATTATGTTGGATGGAAATCACCCCTCCGAGCGTTCTGACGATTGGAGTTATTAGATATGCTGTTTTCTTTTGCTAGGTGCTTCCTTTGATTGATACCTTTATCACTTATATTCGTCAATTTCACAGTGGAGCAATGTATTTGATTCGTGAAATGTGGGTAAATGTTTGTTGTTTACAGCAGGGTCATCTGGTTGTATGGTCAGAAAGCAGATTCTCTATTCAGTGGTCTTTTGGTGCAGATTGGACACCACATGCACTTTACTGAATAACGACTGTTCGGAATTTGATAAATCTTCTTGTTTAGGTATCTCCTTCATTTGTCTTTATTTTTAAAACTCTTATTGCAATGGTCACTAAAAATAATAAATGTGCTGCACAAATTGTGGAACATGTATCTTCCCGCTCTACAGGGAGATTCTGTTTAATGCCAGCTATGTTTGTTCTACTTTTGAGTGTGATTTTGTTGAATGGGAAGCACGACTCCGAGCATTCTGACAATTGGAGTTATTAGGAAAGACTTCCTTCTTTTGATGAGTCCTTGTTTTGATTGTTACCCTCATCACATATATTCACCAATTTCACAGTGGAATAATGTATTTGAATCGTGAAATGTGGGTAAATGTTTGTTGATTACGGCAGGGTCATCTGGTTGTATGGCCAGAAAGCTGATCCCCCATTCAATTGTCTTTTGGTGCATATTTGACACCACATGCACAAATTGTGGTACATGTTTCTTGCCTCTCAACAGGGAGATTCTGTTTCATGACTACTATGTTTGTTCAAATATGGATTGTGATTTTGTTGGATGGGAACTACCACTCCAAGCAGCCTGAGTATTGGAGTTATTAGGAAAGACCTCTTTCTCTTCCTAGGTGCTTCTTTTGATTGTTACCCTTATAACTTATATTCATCTGTTTTGCAGTGGAGTAATGTATTTGAATCGTTAAATGTGTGTAAATGTTTTTTGTTTAGAGGAGGGTCATCTGGTTGTATGACCAGAAAGCAGATTCTCCATTGAATGGGTTTTTAGTGCAGATTGGACACCACTTGCATTTTACTGAATAACAAGTGTTAGGAATTTGATAATTATTCTTGTTTTCGTATCTCGTTCAATTGCTTTAAATCATTAAGAATAATATTCCAATGGACACTAAAAATAATCAATGTGCTGCACAAATTGTGGTACATGTTTCTTCTCTCTCAACAGGGAGATTCCGTTTCATGACTGCTATGTTTATTCAAACATCAAGTGTGACTATGTTGGATGGAAATAACCACTCCGAGCGTTCTGACGATTGGAGTTATTAGAAATACTGTTTTCTTTTGCTAGGTGCTTCCTTTGATTGATACCTTTATCACTTATATTCGTCAATTTCACAGTTGAGTAATGTATTTGATTCGTGAAATGTGGGTAAATGTTTGTTGTTTACAGCAGGGTCATCTGGTTGTATGGCCAGAAAGCAGATTCTCTATTCAATGGTCTTTTGGTGCAGATTGGACACCACATGCACCTTACTGAATAACAAATGTTCGGAATTTGATAAATCTTCTTGTGGAGGTATCTCCTTCATTTGCTTTATATTTTTTAAAATATTATTGCAATGGTCACTAAAAATAATAAATGTGCTGCACAAATTGTGGTACATGTTTGTTCTCTCTCAACCGGGAGATTCCGTTTAATGACTGCTATGTTTATTCAAACATCGAGTGTCATTATGTTGGATGGAAATCACCTCTCCGAGCGTTCTGACCATTGGAGTTATTAGATATGCTGTTTTCTTCTGCTAGGTGCTTCCTTTGATTGATACCTTTATCACTTATATTCGCCAATTTCACAGTGGAGTAATGTATTTGATTCGTGAAATGTGGGTAAATGTTTGTTGATTACAGCAGGGTCATCTGGTTCTAAGGCCAGAAAGCTGATTCCCCATTCAATTGTCTTTTGGTGCATATTTGACATTACATGCACAAATTGTGGTACATGTTTCTTGGCTCTCAACAGGAGATTCTGTTTCATGACTGCTATGTTTGTTCAAACATGGAGTGTGATTTTGTTGGATGGGAACTACCACTCCAACCACTCTGAGTATTGGAGTTATTAGGAAAGACCTCTTTCTCTTCCTAGGTGCTTCTTTTGATTGTTACCCTTAGAACTTATATTCATCTCTTTCGCAGTGGAGTAATGTATTTGAATCGTTAAATGTGTGTAAATGTTTTTTGTTTAGAGCAGGGTCGTCTGGTTTTATGACCAGAAACAGATTCTTTATTCAAAGGGTTTGTTAGTGCATATTGGGCACCACTTGCATTTTACTGAATAACAAATGTTAGGAATTTGATAAATATTCTTTTTTCCGTATCTCCTTCAATTGCTTTTAATTTTTAAAAATCTTATTGCAATGGTCACTAAAATTAATCAATGTGCTGCACAAATTGTGGTCCATGTTTCTTCTCTCTCAACAGGGAGATTCCGTTTCATGACTGCTATGTTTATTAGAACATCGAGTGTGATTATGTTGGAAGGAAATCACCACTCTGAGCGTTCTGACGATTGGAGTTATTAGAAATACTGCTATCTTTTGCTAGGTGCTTCCTTTGATTGATACCTTTATCAGTTATATTCGTCAATTTCACAGTGGAGTAATGTATTTGATACGTGAAATGTGGGTATATGTTTGTTGTTTACAGCAGGGTCACGTGGTTGTATGGCCAATGGTCTTTTGGTGCAGATTGGACATGACATGCACCTTACTGAATAACGAATGTTCGGAATTTGATAAATCTTCTTGTTGAGGTTTCTCCTTCATTTGCTTTATATTTTTTAAAATATTTTTGCAATGGTCACTAAAAATAATAAATGTGCTGCACAAAT
Source organism: Schistocerca gregaria (assembly GCF_023897955.1). Lineage (NCBI taxonomy): Eukaryota > Metazoa > Arthropoda > Insecta > Orthoptera > Acrididae > Schistocerca > Schistocerca gregaria. The sequence continues at coordinate 12,094,561 of NW_026061795.1, read as the reverse complement.
TGTGGTACATGTTTCTTCCCTCTCAACAGGGAGATTCTGTTTAATGGGTGCAATGTTTGTTCTACTTTTGAGTGTGATTTTGTTGAATGGGAAGCACTACTCCGAGCATTCTAACAATTGGAGTTATTAGGAAAGACTTCTTTCTTTTGCTGAGTCCTTGTTTTGATTGTTACCCTCATCACATATATTCATCAATTTCACAGTGGAATAATATATATGAATCGTGAAATGTTGGTAAATATTTGTTGATTACAGCAGGGTCATCTGGTTGTATGGCCAGAAGGCAGATTCCCCATTCAATTGTCTTTTGGTGCATATTTGACACCACATGCACAAATTGTGGTACATGTTTCTTGCCTCTCAACAGGGAGATTCTGTTTCATGACTGCTATGTTTGTTCAAACATGGAGTGTGATTTTGTTGGATGGGAACTACCACTCCAAGCATCCTTAGTATTGGAGTTATTAGGAAAGACCTCTTTCTTTTGCTAGGTGGTTCTTTTGATTGTTACCCTTATAACTTAGATTCATCTGTTTCGCAGTGGAGTAATGTATTTGAATCGTTAAATGTGTGTAAATGTTTTTTGTTTAGAGGAGGGTCATCTGGTTGTATGACCAGAAAGCATATTCTCCATTGAATGGGTTTTTAGTGCAGATTGGACACCACTTGCATTTTACTGAATAACAAATGTTAGGAATTTGATAATTATTCTTGTTTTTGTATCTTGTTCAATTGCTTTAAATTATTAAGAATAATATTCCAATGGACACTAAAAATAATCAATGTGCTGCACAAATTGTGGTACACGTTTCTTCTCTCTCAACAGGGAGATTCCGTTTCATGACTGCTATGTTTATTCAAACATCAAGTGTGACTATGTTGGATGGAAATCACCACTCCGAGCGTTCTGACGATTGGAGTTATTAGAAATACTGTTTTCTTTTGCTAGGTGCTTCCTTTGATTGATACCTTTATCAGTTATATTCGTCAATTTCACAGTGGAGTAATGTATTTGATTAGTGAAATGTGGGTAAATGTTTGTTGTTTACAGCAGGGTCATCTGGTTGTATGGCCAGAAAGCAGATTCTCTATTCAATGGTCTTTTGGTGCAGATTGGACACCACATGCACCTTACAGAATAAGAAATGTTCGGAATTTGCTAAATCTTCTTGTGGAGGTATCTCCTTCATTTTCTTTATATTTTTTAAAATATTATTGCAATGGTCACTAAAAATAATAAATGTGCTGCACAAATTGTGGTACATGTTTCTTCCCTCTCAACAGGGAGATTCCGTTTAATGCCTGCTATGTTCTAATTTCGAGTGTAATTTTGTTGGATGGAAGCACTAATCCGAGCATTCTGACAATTGGAGTTATTGGGAAAGACTTCTTTCTTTTGCTAAGTCCTAGTTTTGATTGTTACCCTCATCACATATATTCACCAATTTCACAGTGGAATAATATATTTGAATCGTGAAATGTGGGTAAATGTTTGTTGATTACAGCAGGGTCATCTGGTTGTATGGCCAGAAAGCAGATTATCCATTCAATGGGTTTTTGGTGCAGTTTGGACACCACTTGCATTTTATTGAATAACAAATGTTAGGAATTTGATAATTATTCTTGTTTTCGTATCTCCTTCAATTGCTTTAAATTTTTAAAAATCTTATTGCAATGGTCACTAAAATAATCAATGTGCTGCACAAATTGTGGTACTTGTTTCTTCTCTCTGAACAGGGAGATTCCGTTTCATGACTGCTATGTTTATTCAAACATCAAGTGTGATTATCTTTAATGGAAATCACCACTCCGAGCGTTCTGACGATTGGAGTTATTAGAAATACTGTTTTCTTTTGCTAGGTGCTTCCTTTGATTGATACCTTTATCACTTATATTCGTCAATTTCACAGTGGAGTAATGTATTTGATTCGTGAAATGTGGGTAAATGTTTGTTGTTTACAGCAGGGTCATCTGGTTGTATGGCCAGAAAGCAGATTCTCTATTCAATGGTCTTTTGGTGCAGATTGGACACCACATGCACTTTACTGAATAACGAATGTTCGTAATTTGATAAATCTTCTTGTTTAGGTATCTCATTCATTTGCTTTTTATTTTTAAAAATTTTATTGCAATGGTCACAAAAATAATCAATGTGCTGCACAAATTGTGGAACATGTTTCTTCCCTCTCAACAGGGAAATTCTGTTTAATGCCTGCTATGTTTGTTCTACTTTTGAGTGTGATTTTGTTGGATGAGAAGTACTACCTCGAGCATTCTGACAATTGGAGTTATTAGCAATGACTTCTTTCACTTGCTGAGGCCTTGTTTTGATTGTTACCCTCATCACATATATTCATCAATTTCACAGTGGAAGAATATATTTGAATCGTGAAATGTGGGTAAATATTTGTTGATATCAGCAGGGTCATCTGGTTGTATGGTCAGAAAGCAGATTCCCCATTCAGTCGTCTTTTGGGGCATATTTGACACCACATGTACAAATTGTGGTACATGTTTCTTGCCTCTCAACAGGGAGATTCTCTTTCATGTTTGCTATGTTTGCTCAAACATGGAGTGTGATTTTGTTGGATGGGAACTACCACTCCAAGCATCCTGAGTATAGGAGTTATTGGTAAAGACCTCCTTCTTTTCCTAGGTGCTTCTTTTGATTTTTACCCTTATAACTTATACTCATCTGTTTCGCAGTGGAGTAATGTATTTGAATCGTTAAATGTGTCTAAATGTTTTTTGTTTAGAGGAGGGTCATCTGGTTGTATGACCAGAAAGCATATTCTCCATTGAATGGGTTTTTAGTGCATATTGGACACCACTTGCATTTTACTGAATAACAAATGTTAGGAATTTGATAATTATTCTTTTTTCCGTATCTCCTTCAATTGCTTTAAATTTTTAAAAATCCTATTGCAATTGTCACTAAAAATAATCAATGTGCTGCACAAATTGTGGTACACGTTTCTTCTCTCTCAACAGGGAGATTCCGTTTCTCGACTGCTATGTTTATTCGAACATCAAGTGTGACTATGTTGGATGGAAATCACCACTCCGAGCGTTCTGACGATTGGAGTTATTAGAAATACTGTTTTCTTTTGCTAGGTGCTTCCTTTGATTGATACCTTTATCACTTATATTCGTCAATTTCACAGTGGAGTAATGTATTTGATTAGTGAAATGTGGGTAAATGTTTGTTGTTTACAGCAGGGTCATCTGGTTGTATGGCCAGAAAGCAGATTCTCTATTCAATGGTCTTTTGGTGCAGATTGGACACCACATGCACCTTACAGAATAAGAAATGTTCGGAATTTGCTAAATCTTCTTGTGGAGGTATCTCCTTCATTTTCTTTATATTTTTTAAAATATTATTGCAATGGTCACTAAAAATAATAAATGTGCTGCACAAATTGTGGTACATGTTTCTTCCCTCTCAACAGGGAGATTCCGTTTAATGCCTGCTATGTTCTAATTTCGAGTGTAATTTTGTTGGATGGAAGCACTAATCCGAGCATTCTGACAATTGGAGTTATTGGGAAAGACTTCTTTCATTTGCTAAGTCCTAGTTTTGATTGTTACCCTCATCACATATATTCACCAATTTCACAGTGGAATAATATATTTGAATCGTGAAATGTGGGTAAATGTTTGTTGATTACAGCAGGGTCATCTGGTTGTATGGCCAGAAAGCAGATTATCCATTCAATGGGTTTTTGGTGCAGTTTGGACACCACTTGCATTTTATTGAATAACAAATGTTAGGAATTTGATAATTATTCTTGTTTTCGTATCTCCTTCAATTGCTTTAAATTTTTAAAAATCTTATTGCAATGGTCACTAAAATAATCAATGTGCTGCACAAATTGTGGTACTTGTTTCTTCTCTCTGAACAGGGAGATTCCGTTTCATGACTGCTATGTTTATTCAAACATCAAGTGTGATTATCTTTAATGGAAATCACCACTCCGAGCGTTCTGACGATTGGAGTTATTAGAAATACTGTTTTCTTTTGCTAGGTGCTTCCTTTGATTGATACCTTTATCACTTATATTCGTCAATTTCACAGTGGAGTAATGTATTTGATTCGTGAAATGTGGGTAAATGTTTGTTGTTTACAGCAGGGTCATCTGGTTGTATGGCCAGAAAGCAGATTCTCTATTCAATGGTCTTTTGGTGCAGATTGGACACCACATGCACTTTACTGAATAACGAATGTTCGTAATTTGATAAATCTTCTTGTTTAGGTATCTCATTCATTTGCTTTTTATTTTTAAAAATTTTATTGCAATGGTCACAAAAATAATCAATGTGCTGCACAAATTGTGGAACATGTTTCTTCCCTCTCAACAGGGAAATTCTGTTTAATGCCTGCTATGTTTGTTCTACTTTTGAGTGTGATTTTGTTGGATGAGAAGTACTACCTCGAGCATTCTGACAATTGGAGTTATTAGCAATGACTTCTTTCATTTGCTGAGGCCTTGTTTTGATTGTTACCCTCATCACATATATTCATCAATTTCACAGTGGAAGAATATATTTGAATCGTGAAATGTGGGTAAATATTTGTTGATATCAGCAGGGTCATCTGGTTGTATGGTCAGAAAGCAGATTCCCCATTCAGTCGTCTTTTGGGGCATATTTGACACCACATGTACAAATTGTGGTACATGTTTCTTGCCTCTCAACAGGGAGATTCTCTTTCATGTTTGCTATGTTTGCTCAAACATGGAGTGTGATTTTGTTGGATGGGAACTACCACTCCAAGCATCCTGAGTATAGGAGTTATTGGTAAAGACCTCCTTCTTTTCCTAGGTGCTTCTTTTGATTTTTACCCTTATAACTTATACTCATCTGTTTCGCAGTGGAGTAATGTATTTGAATCGTTAAATGTGTCTAAATGTTTTTTGTTTAGAGGAGGGTCATCTGGTTGTATGACCAGAAAGCATATTCTCCATTGAATGGGTTTTTAGTGCATATTGGACACCACTTGCATTTTACTGAATAACAAATGTTAGGAATTTGATAATTATTCTTTTTTCCGTATCTCCTTCAATTGCTTTAAATTTTTAAAAATCCTATTGCAATTGTCACTAAAAATAATCAATGTGCTGCACAAATTGTGGTACACGTTTCTTCTCTCTCAACAGGGAGATTCCGTTTCTCGACTGCTATGTTTATTCGAACATCAAGTGTGACTATGTTGGATGGAAATCACCACTCCGAGCGTTCTGACGATTGGAGTTATTAGAAATACTGTTTTCTTTTGCTAGGTGCTTCCTTTGATTGATACCTTTATCACTTATATTCGTCAATTTCACAGTGGAGTAATGTATTTGATTAGTGAAATGTGGGTAAATGTTTGTTGTTTACAGCGGGGTCATCTAGTTGTATGGCCAGAAAGCAGATTCTCTATTCAATGGTCTTTTGGTGCAGATTGGACACCACATGCACCTTACAGAATAAGAAATGTTCGGAATTTGATAAATCTTCTTGTGGAGGTATCTCCTTCATTTGCTTTATATTTTTTAAAATATTATTGCAATGGTCACTAAAAATAATAAATGTGCTGCACAAATTGTGGTACATGTTTCTTCCCTCTCAACAGGGAGATTCCGTTTAATGCCTGCTATGTTCTACTTTCGAGTGTAATTTTGTTGGATGGAAGCACTACTCCGAGCATTCTGACAATTGGAGTTATTAGGAAAGACTTCTTTCTTTTGCTAAGTCCTAGTTTTGATTGTTACCCTCATCACATATATTCACCAATTTCACAGTGGAATAATATATTTGAATCGTGAAATGTGGGTAAATGTTTGTTGATTACAGCAGGGTCATCTGGTTGTATGGCCAGAAAGCAGATTATCCATTCAATGGGTTTTTGGTGCAGTTTGGACACCACTTGCATTTTACTGAATAACAAATGTTAGGAATTTGATAATTATTCTTGTTTTCGTATCTCCCCCAATTGCTTTAAATTTTTAAAAATCCTATTGCAATGGTTACTAAAAATAATCAATGTGCTGCACAAATTGTGGTACATGTTTCTTCTCTCTCAACCGGGAGATTCCGTTTCATGACTGCTATGTTTATTCAAACATCGAGTGTGATTATGTTAGATGGAAATCACCTCTCCAAGCGTTCGGACGATTGGAGTTATTAGATATGCTGTTTTCTTTTGCTAGGTGCTTCCTTTGATTGATACCTTTATTACTTATATTCGTCAATTTCACAGTGGAGTAATGTATTTGATTCGTGAAATGCGGGTAAATGTTTGTTGTTTGCAGCAGGGTCATCTGGTTGTATGGCCAGAAAGCAGATTCTCTATTCAATGGTCTTTTGGTGCAGATTGGACACCACATGCACTTTACTGAATAACGAATGTTCGGAATTTGATAAATCTTCTTGTTATGTATCTCCTTCATTTGCTTTTTATTTTTAAAACTCTTATTGCAATGGTCACTAAAAATAATAAATGTGCTGCACAAATTGTGGAACATGTTTCTTCCCGCTCTACAGGGAGATTCTGTTTAATGCCAGCTATGTTTGTTCTACTTTTGAGTGTGATTTTGTTGAATGGGAAGCACTACTCCGAGCATTCTGACTATTGGAGTTATTTTCTTTTGATGAGTTCTTGTTTTGATTGTTACCCTCATCACATATATTCACCAATTTCACAGTGGAATAATATGTTTGAATCGTGAAATGTTGGTAAATGTTTGTTGATTACAGCACTATCATCTGGTTGTATGGCCAGAAAGCTGATTCCCTATTCAATTGTCTTTTGGTGCATATTTGACACCACATGCACAAATTGTGGTACATGTTTCTTGCCTCTCAACAGGGAGATTCTGTTTCATGACTGCTATGTTTGTTCAAACATCGATTGTGATTTTGTTGGATGGGAACTACCACTCCAAGCACCCTGAGTATTGGAGTTATTAGGAAAGACCTCTTTCTCTTCCTAGGTGCTTCTTTTGATTGTTACCCTTATAACTTATATTCATCTGTTTCACAGTGCAGTAATGTATTTAAATTGTTAAATGTGTGTAAATTTTTTTTGTTTAGAGCAGGGTCATCTGGTTGTATGACCAGAAAGCAGATTCTCCGTTCAATGAGTTTTTAGTGCAGATTGGACACCACTTGCATTTTACTGAATAACAAATGTTAGGAATTTGATACATAGTCTTGTTTTCGTATCTACTTCAATTGCTTTAAATTTTTAAAAATCTTATTGCAATGGTCACTAAAAATAATAAATGTGCTGCACAAATTGTGGTACATGTTTCTTCCCTCTCAACAGGGAGATTCCGTTTAAATGCCTGCTATGTTTGTTCTACTTTTGAGTGTGATTTTGTTTGATGGGAAGCACTACTCCGAGCATTCTGACAATTGGAGTTATTAGGTAAGACTTCTTTGTTTTGCTGAGTCCTTGTTTTGATTGTTACCCTCATCACATATATTCATCAATTTTACAGTGGAATAATATATTTGAATAATGAAATGTGTTTAAATGTTTGTTGATTACAGCAGGGTTATCTGGTTGTATGGTCAGAAAGCAGATTCCCTATTCAATAGTCTTTTGGTGCATATTTGACACCACATGCTGAAATTGTGGTACATGTTTTTTGCCTCTCAACAGGGAGATTCCGTTTCATGACTGCTATGTTTATTAGAACATCGAGTGTGATTATGTTGGATGGAATTCACCACTCCGAGCGTTCTGACGATTGGAGTTATTAGAAATACTGCTTTCTTTTGCTAGGTGCTTCCTTTGATTGATACCTTTACCTTTTTTATTCGTCAATTTCACAGTGGAGTAATGTATTTGATACGTGAAATGTGGGTATATGTTTGTTGTTTACAGCAGTGTCATGTAGTTGTATGGCCAGAAAGCAGATTCTCTATTCAATGGTCTTTTGGTGCAGATTGGACATGACATGCACCTTACTGAATAACGAATGTTCGTAATTTGATAAATCTTCTTGTTGAGGTATCTCCTTTATTTGCTTTATATTTTTTAAAAAATTATTGCAATGGTCACTAAAAATAATCAATGTGCTGCACAAATTGTGGTACATGTTTCTTCCCTCTCAACAGGGAGATTCCATTTAATGCCTGCTATGTTCTACTTTCGAGTGTAATTTTTTTGGATGGAAGCACTACTCCGAGCATTCTGTCAATTGTAGTTATTAGGAAAGACTTATTTCTTTTGCTGAGTCCTTGTTTTGATTGATACCCTCATCACATATATTCATCAATTTCACAGTGGAATAATATATTTGAATCGTGAAATGTTGGTAAATATTTGTTGATTACAGCAGGGTCATCTGGTTGTATGGCCAGAAAGCAGATTCCCCATTCAATCGTCTTTTGGTGCATATTTGACACCACATGCACAAATTGTGGTACATGTTTCTTGCCTCTCAACAGGGAGATTCTGTTTCATGTCTGCTATGTTTGTTCAAACATGGAGTGTGATTTTGTTGGATGGGAACTACCACTCCAAGCATCCTGAGTATTGGAGTTATTAGGAAAGACCTCCTTCTTTTCCTAGGTGCTTCTTTTGATTGTTACCCTTAGAACTTATATTCATCTGTTTCGCAGTGGAGTAATGTATTTGAATCGTTAAATGTGTGTAAATGTTTATTGTTTAGAGCACGGTCATTTGGTTGTATGACCAGAAAGCAGATTCTCCATTGAATGGGTTTTTAGTGCAGATGGGACACCACTTGCATTTTACTGAATAACAAATGTTAGGAATTTGATAATTATTCTTGTTTTCGTATCTCCTTCAATTGCTTTAAATTTTTAAAAATCTTACTGCAATGGTCACTAAAAATAATCAATGTGCTGCACAAATTGTGGTACATGTTTCTTCTCTCTGAACAGGGAGATTCCGTTTCATGACTGCTATGTTTATTGAAACATCAAGTGTGATTATGTTGGATGGAAATCACCACTCCGAGCGTTCTGACGATTGGAGTTATTAGAAATACTGTTTCCTTTTGCTAGGTGCTTCCTTTGATTGATACCTTTATCACTTATATTCGTCAATTTCACAGTGGAGTAATGTATTTGATTCGTGAAATGTGGGTAAATGTTTGTTGTTTAGAGCAGGGTCATCTGGTTGTATGGCCAGAAAGCAGATTCTCTATTCAATGGTCTTTTGGTGCAGATTGGACACCACATGCACCTTACTGAATAACAAATGTTCGGAATTTGATAAATCTCTTTGTGGAGGTATCTCCTTCATTTGCTTTATATTTTTTAAAATATTATTGCAATGGTCACTAAAAATAATAAATGTGCTGCACAAATTGTGGAACATGTTTCTTCCCTCTCAACAGGGAAATTCTGTTTAATGCCTGCTATGTTTGTTCTACTTTTGAGTGTGATTTTGTTGGATGGGAAGTACTACCTCGAGCATTCTGACAATTGGAGTTATTAGCAATGACTTCTTTCTTTTGCTGAGGCCTTGTTTTGATTGTTACCCTCATCACATATATTCATCAATTTCACAGTGGAAGAATATATTTGAATCGTGAAATGTGGGTAAATATTTGTTGATTTCAGCAGGATCATCTGGTTGTATGGCCAGAAAGCATATTCCCCATTCAAATGTCTTATGGTGCATATTTCACACCACATGCACAAATTGTGGTACATGTTTCTTGCCTCTCAACAGGGAGATTCTGTTTCATGACTGCTATGTTTGTTCAAACATGGAGTGTGATTTTGTTGGATGGGAACTACCACTCCAAGCATCATGAGTATTGGAGTTATTAGGAAAGACCTCTTTCTTTTCCTAGGTGGTTCTTTTGATTGTTACCCTTATAACTTATATTCATCTGTTTCGCAGTGGAGTAATGTATTTGAATCGTTAAATGTGTGTAAATGTTTTTTGTTTAGAGCATGGTCATTTGGTTGTATGACCAGAAAGCAGATTCTCCATTGAATGGGTTTTTAGTGCAGATTGGACACCACTTGCATTTTACTGAATAACAAGTGTTAGGAATTTGATAATTATTCTTGTTTTCGTATCTCCTTCAATTGCTTTAAATTTTTAAAAATCTTATTGCAATGGTCACTAAAACAATACATGTGCTGCACAAATTGTGGTACATGTTTCTTCCCTCTCAACAGGGAGATTCCGTTTAATGCCTGCTATGTTCTAATTTCGAGTGTGATGTTGATGGACGGGAAGCACTACTCCGAGCATTCTGACAATTGTAGTTATTAGGAAAGACATCTTTCTTTTGCTGAGTCCTTGTTTTGATTGTTACCCTCATCACATATATTTATCAATTTCACAGTGGAATAACATATTTGAATCGTGAAATGTGGGTAAATGTTTGTTGATTACAGCAGGGTCATCTGGTTATATGGCCAGAAATCAGATTCCCCATTCAATCGTCTTATGGTGCATATTTGACACCACACGCACAAATTGTGGTACATGTTTCTTGCCTCTCAACAGGGAGATTCTGTTTCATGACTGCTATGTTTGTTCAAACATGGAGTGTGATTTTGTTGGATGGGAACTACCACTCCAAGCACCCTGAGTATTGGAGTTATTAGGAAAGACCTCTTTCTCTTCCAAGGTGCTTCTTTTGATTGTTACCCTTATAACTTATATTCATCTCTTTCGCAGTGGAGTAATGTATTTGAATCGTTAAATGTGTGTAAATGTTTTTTGTTTAGAGCAGGGTCATCTGGTTTTATGACCAGAAGCAGATTCTTAATTCAAAGGATTTGTTAGTGCAGATTGGACACCACTTGCATTTTACTGAATAACAAATGTTAGGAATTTGATAAATATTCTATTTTCCAAATCTCCTTCAATTGCTTTAAATTTTTTAAAATCTTATTGCAATGGTCACTAAAAATAATCAATGTGCTGCACAAATTGTGGTACATGTTTCTTCCCTCTCAACAGGGAGATTCCGTTTAATGCCTGCTATGTTCTACTTTTGAGTGTAATTTTATTGGATGGAAGCACTACTCCGAGCATTCTGTCAATTGGATTTATTAGGAAAGACTTATTTCTTTTGCTGAGTCCTTGTTTTGATTGTTACCCTCATCACATATATTCATCAATTTCACAGTGGAATAATATATTTGAATCGTGAAATGTTGGTAAATATTTGTTGATTACAGCAGGGTCATCTGGTTGTATGGCCAGAAATCAGATTCCCCATTCAATCGTCTTTTGGTGCATATTTGACACCACATGCACAAATTGTGGTACATGTTTCTTGCCTCTCAACAGGGAGATTCTGTTTCATGACTGCTTTGTTTGTTCAAACATGGAGTGTGATTTTGTTGGATGGGAACTACCACTCCAATCATCCTGAGTATTATAGTTATTATTAAAGACCTCCTTCTTTTCCTAGGTGCTTCTTTTGATTGTTACCCTTAGAACTTATATTCCTCTGTTTTGCAGTGGAGTAATGTATTTGAATCGTTAAATGTGTGTAAATGTTTTTTGTTTAGAGCAGGGTCATCTGGTTGTATGACCAGAAAGCAGATTCTCCATTGAATGGGTTTTTAGTGCAGATTGGACACCACTTGCATTTTACTGTATAACAAATGTTAGGAATTTGATAATTATTCTTGTTTTCGTATCTCCTTCAATTGCTTTAAATTTTTAAAAATCTTATTGCAATGGTCACTAAAACAATAAATGTGCTGCACAAATTGTGGTACATGTTTCTTCCCTGTCAACAGGGAGATTCCGTTTAATGCCTGCTATGTACTAATTTCGAGTGTGATTTTGTTGGATGGGAAGCACTACTCCGAGCATTCTGACAATTGTAGTTATCAGGAAAGACATCTTTCTTTTGCTGAGTCCTTGTTTTGATTGTTACTCTCCTCACATATATTTATCAATTTCACAGTGGAATAATATATTTGAATCGTGAAATGTGGGTAAATATTTGTTGATTTCAGCAGGGTCATCTGGTTGTATGGCCAGAAAGCAGATTCCCCATTCAGTCGTCTTTTGGTGCATATTTGACATGACATGTACAAATTGTGGTACATGTTTCTTGCCTCTCAACAATGAGATTCTGTTTCATGTTTGCTATGTTTGCTCAAACATGGAGTGTGATTTTGTTGGATGGGAACTACCACTCCTAGCATCCTGAGTATTGGAGTTATTAGGAAAGACCTCTTTCTTTTCCTAGGTGCTTCTTTGATTGTTACCCTTAGAACTTATATTCATCTGTTTTGCAGTGGAGTAATGTATTTGAATCGTTAAATGTGTGTAAATGTTTTTTGTTTAGAGCAGGGTCATCTGGTTGTATGACCATAAAGCAGATTCTCCATTGAATGGGTTTTTAGTGCAGATTGGACACCACTTGAATTTTACTGTATAACAAATGTTAGGAATTTGATAATTATTCTTGTTTTCGTATCTCCTTCAATTGCTTTAAATTTTTAAAAATCTTATTGCAATGGTCACTAAAACAATACATGTGCTGCACAAATTGTGGTACATGTTTCTTCCCTGTCAACAGGGAGATTCCGTTTAATGCCTGCTATGTACTAATTTCGAGTGTGATTTTGTTGGATGGGAAGCACTACTCCGAGCATTCTGACAATTGTAGTTATCAGGAAAGACATCTTTCTTTTGCTGAGTCCTTGTTTTGATTGTTACTCTCATCACATATATTTATCAATTTCACAGTGGAATAATATATTTGAATCGTGAAATGTGGGTAAATATTTGTTGATTTCAGCAGGGTCATCTGGTTGTATGGCCAGAAAGCAGATTCCCCATTCAGTCGTCTTTTGGTGCATATTTGACACGACATGTACAAATTGTGGTACATGTTTCTTGCCTCTCAACAATGAGATTCTGTTTCATGTTTGCTATGTTTGCTCAAACATGGAGTGTGATTTTGTTGGATGGGAACTACCACTCCTAGCATCCTGAGTATTGGAGTTATTAGGAAAGACCTCTTTCTTTTCCTAGGTGCTTCTTTGATTGTTACCCTTAGAACTTATATTCATCTGTTTTGCAGTGGAGTAATGTATTTGAATCGTTAAATGTGTGTAAATGTTTTTTGTTTAGAGCAGGGTCATCTGGTTGTATGACCATAAAGCAGATTCTCCATTGAATGGGTTTTTAGTGCAGATTGGACACCACTTGCATTTTACTGTATAACAAATGTTAGGAATTTGATAATTATTCTTGTTTTCGTATCTCCTTCAATTGCTTTAAATTTTTAAAAATCTTATTGCAATGGTCACTAAAACAATAAATGTGCTGCACAAATTGTGGTACATGTTTCTTCCCTCTCAACAGGGCGATTCCGTTTAATGCCTGCTATGTTCTAATTTCGAGTGTGATTTTCTTGGATGGGAAGCACTACTCCGAGCATTCAGACAATTGTAGTTATTAGGAAAGACATCTTTCTTTTGCTGAGTCCTTGTTTTGATTGTTACCCTCATCACATATATTCACCAATTTCACAGTGGAATAATATATTTGAATCGTGAAATGTGGGTAAATGTTTGTTGATTACAGCAGGGTCATCTGGTTGTATGGCCAGAAAGCTGATTCCCCATTCAATTGTCTTTTGGTGCATATTTGACACCACATGCACAAATTGTGGTATATGTTTCTTGGCTCTCAACAACGAGATTCTGTTTCATGACTGCTATGTTTGTTCAAACATGGAGTGTGATTTTGTTGGATGGGAACTACCACTCCAAGCACCCTGAGTATTGGAGTTATTAGGAAAGACCTCTTTCTCTTCCTAGGTGCTTCTTTTGATTGTTACCCTTATAACTTATATTCATCTCTTTCGCAGTGGAGTAATGTATTTGAATCGTTAAATGTGTGTAAATGTTTTTTGTTTAGAGCAGGGTCATCTGGTTTTATGACCTGAAGCAGATTCTTAACTCAAAGGGTTTGTTAGTGCATATTGGGCACCACTTGCATTTTACTGAATAACAAATGTTAGGAATTTGATAAATATTCTTTTTTCTGTGTCTCCTTCAATTCCTTTAAATTTTTAAAAATCTTATTGCAATGGTCAGTAAAAATAATCAATGTGCTACACAAATTGTGGTCCATGTTTTTTCTCTCTCAACAGGGAGATTCCGTTTCATGACTGCTATGTTTATTAGAACATCGAGTGTGATTATGTTTAATGGAAATCACCACTCCGAGCGTTCTGACGATTGGAGTTATTAGAAATACTGCTTTCTTTTGCTAGGTGCTTCCTTTGATTGATACCTTTATCTTTTATATTCGTCAATTTCACAGTGGAGTAATGTATTTGATACGTGAAATGTGGGTATATGTTTGTTGTTTACAGCAGGGTCATGTTGTTGTATGGCCAATGGCCTTTTGGTGCAGATTGGACATGACATGCACCTTACTGAATAACGAATGTTCGGAATTTGATAAATCTTCTTGTTGAGGTATCTGCTTCATTTGCTTTATATTTTTTAAAATACTATTTTATTGGTCACTAAAAATAATCAATGTGCTGCACAAATTGTGGTACACATTTCTTCCCTCTCAACAGGGAGATGCCATTTAATGCCTGCTATGTTCTACTTTCGAGTGTAATTTTGTTGGATGGAAGCACTACTCCGAGCATTCTGACAATTGGAGTTATTAGGAATGACTTCTTTATTATGCTAAGTCCTAGTTTTTATTGTTACCCTCATCACATATATTCATCAATTTCACAGTGGAATAATATATTTGAATAATGAAATGTGTTTAAATGTTTGTTGATTACAGCAGGGTCATCTGGTTGTATGGCCAGAAAGCAGATTCCCTATTCAATCATCTTTTGGAGCATATTTGACACCACATGCAGAAATTGTGGTACATGTTTCTTGCCTCTCAACAGGGAGATTCTGTTTCATGACTGCTATGTTTGTTCAAACATGGAGTGTGATTTTGTTGGATGGGAACTACCACTCCAAGCACCCTGAGTATTGGAGTTATTAGGAAAGACCTCTTTCTCTTCCTAGGTGCTTCTTTTGATTGTTACCCATATAACTTATATTCATCTCTTTCCCAGTGGAGTAATGTATTTGAATCGTTAAATGTGTGTAAATGTTTTTTGTTTAGAGCACGGTCATCTGGTTTTATGACCAGAAACAGATTCTTAATTCAAAGGGTTTGTTAGTGCACATTGGACACCACTTGCATTTTACTGTATAACAAATGTTAGGAATTTGATAATTATTCTTGTTTTCGTATCTCCTTCAATTGCTTTAAATATTTAAAAATCTTATTGCAATGGTCACTAAAACAATAAATGTGCTGCACAAATTGTGGTACATGTTTCTTCCCTCTCAACATGGAGATTCCATTTAATGCCTGCTATGTTCTAATTTCGAGTGTGATTTTGTTGAATGGGAAGCACTACTCCGAGATTCTGACAATTGTAGTTATTAGGAAAGACATCTTTCTTTTGCTGAGTCCTTGTTTTGATTGTTACCCTCATCACATATATTCACCAATTTCACAGTGGAATAATATATTTGAATCGTGAAATGTGGGTAAATGTTTGTTGATTACAGCAGGGTCATCTGGTTGTATGGCCAGAAAGCTGATTCCCCATTCAATTGTCTTTTGGTTCATATTTGACACCACATGCACAAATTGTGGTACATGTTTCTTGGCTCTCAACAGCGAGATTCTGTTTCATGTCTGCTATGTTTGTTCAAACATGGATTGTGATTTTGTTGGATGGGAACTACCACTCCAAGCACCCTGAGTATTGGAGTTATTAGGAAAGACCTCTTTCTCTTCCTAGGTGCTTCTTTTGATTGTTACCCTTATAACTTATATTCATCTGTTTCGCAGGGCAGTAATGTATTTAAATTGTTAAATGTGTGTAAATGTTTTTTGTTTAGAGCAGGGTCATCTGGTTGTATGACCAGAAAGCAGATTCTCCATTCAATGAGTTTTTAGTGCAGATTGGACACCACTTGCATTTTACTGAATAACAAATGTTAGGAATTTGATACATAGTCTTGTTTTCGTGTCTACTTCAATTGCTTTAAATTTTTAAAAATCTTATTGCAGTGGTCACTAAAAATAATAAATGTGCTGCACAAATTGTGGTACATGTTTCTTCCCTCTCAACAGGGAGATTCCGTTTAAATGCCTGCTATGTTTGTTCTACTTTTGAGTGTGATTTTGTTTGATGGGAAGTACTACTTCGAGCATTCTGACAATTGGAGTTATTAGGAAAGACTTCTTTCTTTTGCTGAGTCCTTGTTTTGATTGTTACTCTCATCACATATATTCATCAATTTCACAGTGGAATAATATATTTGAATAATGAAATGTGTTTAAATGTTTGTTGATTACATCAGGGTCATCTGGTTGTATGGCCAGAAAGCAGATTCCCTATTCAATCGTCTTTTCTTGCATATTTGACACCACATGCAGAAATTGTGGTACATGTTTCTTGCCTCTCAACAGGGAGATTGTGTTACATGTTTGCTATGTTTGCTCAAACATGGAGTGTGATTTTGTTGGACGGGAACTACCACTCCCAGCATCCTGAGTATTGGAGTTATTAGGAAAGACCTCTTTCTTTTCCTAGGTGCTTCTTTTGATTGTTACCCTTAGAACTTATATTCATCTGTTTTGCAGTGGAGTAATGTATTTGAATCGTTAAATGTGTGTAAATGATTTTTGTTTAGAGCAGGGTCATCTGGTTGTATGACCAGAAAGCAGATTCTCCATTGATTGGGTTTTTAGTGCAGATTGGACACCACTTGCATTTTACTGAATAACAAATGTTAGGAATTTGACAGTCTTGTTTTCGTATCTCCTTCAATTGCTTTAAATTTTTAAAAATCTTATTGCAATGGTCACTAAAAGTAATCAATGTGCTGCACAAATAGTGGTCCATGTTTATTCTCTCTCAACCGGGAGATTCCGTTTCATGACTGCTATGTTTATTCAAACATCGAGTGTGATTATGTTGGATGGAAATCACCACTCCGAGCATTCTGATGATTGGAGTTATTAGAAATACTGTTTTCTTTTGCTAGGTGCTTCCTTTGATTGATACCTTTATCACTTATATTCGTCAATTTCACAGTGGAGTAATGTATTTGATTCGTGAAATGTGGGTAAATGTTTGTTGTTTACAGCAGGGTCATCTGGTTGTATGGCCAGAAAGCAGATTCTCTATTCAATGGTCTTTTGGTTCAGATTGGACACCACATGCACTTTACTGAATAACGAATGTTCGGAATTTGATAAATCTTCTTGTTTTGGTATCTCTTTCATTTGCTTTTTATTTTTAATAATTTTATTGCAATGGTCCCTAAAAATAATCAATGTGCTGCACAAATTGTGGAACATGTTTCTTCCCTCTCAACAGGGAAATTCTGTTTAATGCCTGCTATGTTTGTTCTACTTTTGAGTGTGATTTTATTGGATGGGAAGTACTACCTCGAGCATTCTGACAATTGGAGTTATTAGCAATGACTTCTTTCTTTTGCTGAGTCCTTGTTTTGATTGTTACCCTCATCACATATATTTATCGATTTCACAGTGGAATAATATGTTTGAATCATGAAATGTGGGTAAATGTTTGTTGATTACAGCAGGGTCATCTGGTTGTATGGCCAGAAATCAGATTCCCCATTCAATCGTCTTATGGTGCATATTTGACACAACATGCACAAATTGTGGTACATGTTTCTTGCCTCACAACAGGGACATTCTTTTCCATGACTGCTATGTTCGTCCTTACATGGAGTGTGATTTTGTTGGATGGGAACTACCACTCCAAGCATCCTGAGTATAGGAGTTATTGGTAATGACCTCCTTCTTTTCCTAGGTGCATCTTTTGATTTTTACCCTTATAACTTATACTCATCTGTTTCGCAGTGGAGTAATGTATTTGAATCGTTAAATGTGTGTGAATGTTTTTTGTTTAGAGCAGGGTCATCTGGTTGTACGACCAGAAAGCAGATACTCCATTGAATGGGTTTTTAGTGCAGATTGGACACCACTTGCATTTTACTGAATAACAAATGTTAGGAATTGGATAATTATTCTTATTTTCGTATCTCCTTCAATTGCTTTTTGTTGGATGGGTACTACCACTCCAAGCTTCCTGAGTATAGGAGTTATTGGTAAAGACCTCCTTCTTTTCCTAGGTGCATCTTTTGATTTTTACCCTTATAACTTATACTCATCTGTTTCGCAGTGGAGTTATGTATTTGAATCGTTAAATGTGTGTAAATGTTTTTTGTTTAGAGCAGGGTCATCTGGTTGTATGACCAGAAAGCAGATACTCCATTGAATGGGTTTTTAGTGCAGATTGGACACCACTTGCATTTTACTGAATAACAAATGTTAGGAATTGGATAATTATTCTTATTTTCGTATCTCCTTCAATTGCTTTAAATTATTAAGAATAATATTCCAATGGATACTAAAAATAATCAATGTGCTGCACAAATTGTAGTACATGTTTCTTCTCTCTCAACAGGGAGATTCCGTTTCATGACTGCTATGTTTATTCAAACGTCAAGTGTGATAATGTTGGATGGAAGTCACCACTCCGAGCGTTCTGACGATTGGAGTTATTAGAAATACAGTTTTCTTTTGCTAGGTGCTTCCTTTGATTGATACCTTTATCACATTTATTCGTCAATTTCACAGTGGAGTAATGTATTTTATTCGTGAAATGTGGGTAAATGTTTGTAGTTTAGAGCAGGGTCATGTGGTTGTATGGCCAGAAAGCAGATTCTCTATTCAATGGTCTTTTGATGCAGATTGGACCCCACATGCACATTACTGAATAACGAATGTTCGGAATTTAATAAATGTTCTTGTTTAGGTATCTCTTCATTTGCTTTTTATTTTTAAAAATTTTATTGCAATGATCACTAAAAATAATCAATGTGCTGCACAAATTGTGGAACGTGTTTCTTCCCTCTCAACAGGGAAATTCTGTTTAATGCCTGCTATGTTTGTTCTACTTTTGAGTGTGATTTTGTTGGATGGGAAGTACTACTTCGAGCATTCTGACAATTGGAGTTATTAGCAATGACTTCTTTCTTTTGCTGAGTCCTTGTTTTGATTGTTACCCTCATCACATATATTCATCAATTTCACAGTGGAATAATATATTTGATTCGTGAAATTTGGGTAAATATTTATTGATTACAGCAGGGTCATCTGGTTGTATGCCCAGAAAGCAGATTCCCCATTCAGTCGTCTTTTAGTGCATATTTGACACCACATGCACAAATTGTGGTACATGTTTCTTGCCTCTCAACAGGGAGATTCTCTTTCATGTTTGCTATGTTTGCTCAAACATGGAGTGTGATTTGGTTGGATGGGAACTACCACTCCAAGCATCCTGAGCATTGGACTTATTAGGAAAGACCTCTTTCTTTTCCTAGGTGCTTCTTTTGATTGTTACCCTTAGAACTTATATTCATCTGTTTTGCAGTGGAGTAATGTATTTGAATCGTTAAATGTGTGTAAATGTTTTTTGTTTAGAGCAGGGTCATCTGGTTGTATGACCAGAAAGCAGATTCTCCATTGAATGGGTTTTTACTGCAGATTGGACACCACTTGCATTTTACTGAATAACAAGTGTTAGGAATTTGATAATTATTCTTGTTTTCGTATCTCCTTCAATTGCTATAAATTTTTAAAAATCTTATTGCAATGGTCACTAAAAATAATCAATGTGCTGCACAAATAGTGGTCCATGTTTCTTCTCTCTCAACAAGGAGATTCCGTTTCATGACTGCTATGTTTATTCTAACATCGAGTGTGATTATGTTGGATGGAAATCAACACTCCGAGCGTTCTGACGATTGGAGTTATTAGAAATACTGTTTTCTTTTGCTAGGTGCTTCCTTTGATTGATACCTTTATCAGTTATATTCATCAATTTCGCAGTGGAGTAATGTATTTGATTCGTGAAATGTGGGAAAATGTTTGTTGTTTACAGCAGGGTCATGTGGTTGTATGGCCAGAAAGCAGATTCTCTATTCAATGGTCTTTTGGTGCAGATTGGACACCACATGCACTTTACTGAATAACGAATGTTCGGAATTTGATAAATCTTCTTGTTTAGGTATCTCTTTCATTTGCTTTTTATTTTTAAAAATTTTATTGCAATGTCACTAAAAATAATCAATGTGCTGCACAAATTGTGGAACATGTTTCTTCCCTCTAAACAGGGAAATTCTGTTTAATGCCTGCTATGTTTGTTCTACTTTTGAGTGTGATTTTGTTGGATGGGAAGTACTACCTCGAGCATTCTGACAATTGGAGTTATTAGCAATGACTTCTTTCTTTTGCTGAGGCCTTGTTTTGATTGTTACCCTCATCACATATATTCATCAATTTCACAGTGGAAGAATATATTTGAATCGTGAAATGTGGGTAAATATTTGTTGATTTCAGCAGGGTCATCTGGTTGTATGGCCAGAAAGCAGATTCCCCATTCAGTCGTCTTTTGGTGCATATTTGACACCACATGTACAAATTGTGGTACATGTTTCTTGCCTCTCAACAGGGAGATTCTGTTTCATGTTTGCTATGTTTGCTCAAACATGGGGTGTGATTTTGTTGGATGGGAACTACCACTCCAAGCATCCTGAGTATTGGAGTTATTAGGAAAGACCTCTTTCTTTTCCTAGGTGCTTCTTTTGATTGTTACCCTTAGAACTTATATTCATCTGTTTTGCAGTGGAGTAATGTATTTGAATCGTTAAATGTGTGTAAATGTTTTTTGTTTAGAGCAGGGTCATCTGGTTGTATGACCAGAAAGCAGATTCTCCATTGAATGGGTTTTTAGTGCAGATTGGACACCACTTGCATTTTACTGTATAACAAATGTTAGGAATATGATAATTATTCATGTTTTCGTATCTCCTTCAATTGCATTCAATTTTTAAAAATCTTATTGCAATGGTCACTAAAAATAATCAATGTGCTGCACAAATTGTGGTACATGTTTCTTCCCTCTCAACAGGCAGATTCCGTTTAATGCCTGCTATGTTCTAATTTCGAGTGTGATTTTGTTGGATGGGAAGCACTACTCCGAGCATTCTGACAACTGTAGTTATTAGGAAAGACATCTTTCTTTTGCTGAGTCCATCTTTTGATTGTTACCCTCATCACATATATTTATCAATTTCACAGTGGAATAATATATTTGAATCGTGAAATGTGGGTAAAAGTTTGTTGATTACAGCAGGGTCATCTGGTTGTATGGCCAGAAATCAGATTCCCCATTCAATCGTCTTTTGGTGCATATTTGAAACCACATGCACAAATTTTGGTACATGTTTCTTGCCTCTCAACAGGGAGATTCTGTTTCATGACTGCTATGTTTGTTCAAACATGGAGTGTGATTTTGTTGGATTGGAACTACCACTCCTAGCATCCTGAGTATAGGAGTTATTGGTAAAGACCTCCTCCTTTTCCTAGGTGCTTCTTTTGATTTTTACCCTTATAACTTATACTCATCTGTTTCGCAGTGGAGTAATGTATTTGAATCGTTAAATGTGTGTAAATGTTTTTTGTTTAGAGCAAGTTCATCTGGTTGTACGTCCAGAAAGCAGATTCTCCATAGAATGGGTTTTTAGTGCAGATTGGACACCACTTGCATTTTACTGAATAACAAATGTTAGGAATTTGATAATTATTCTTGCTTTCGTATCTCGTTCAATTGCTTTAAATTATTAAGAATAATATTCCAATGGACACTAAAAATAATCAATGTGCTGCACAAATTGTGGTTCATGTTTCTTCTCTCTCAACAGGGAGATTCCGTTTCATGACTGCTATGTTTATTCAAATATCAAGTGTGACTATGTTGGATGGAAATCACCACTCCGAGCGTTCTGACGATTGGAGTTATTAGAAATACTGTTTTCTTTTGCTAGGTGCTTCCTTTGATTGATACCTTTATCACTTATATTCGTCAATTTCACAGTGGAGTAATGTATTTGATTAGTGAAATGTGGGTAAATGTTTGTTGTTTACAGCAGGGTCATCTGGTTGTATGGCCAGAAAGCAGATTCTCTATTCAATGGTCTTTTATTGCAGATTGGACACCACATGCACCTTACTGAGTAACAAATGTTCGGAATTTGATAAATCTTCTTGTGGAGGTATCTCCTTCATTTGCTTTATATTTTTTAAAATATTATTGCAATGGTCACTAAAAATAATAAATGTGCTTCACAAATTGTGGTACATGTTTCTTCCCTCTCAACCAGGAGATTCCGTTTCATGACTGCTATGTTTATTCAAACATCGAGTGTGATTATGTTGGATGGAAATCACCCCTCCGTGCATTCTGACGATTGGAGTTATTGGATATGCTGTTTTCTTTTGCTAGGTGCTTCCTTTGATTGACACCTTTATCACTTATATTCGTCAATTTCACAGTGGAGTAATGTATTTGATTAGTGAAATGTGGGTAAATGTTTGTTGTTTACAGCAGGGTCATCTGGTTGTATGACCAGAAACAGATTCTTAATTCAAAGGGTTTTTAGTGCATATTGGGCACCACTTGCATTTTACTGAATAACAAATGTTAGGAATTTGATAAATATTCTTGTTTCTGAATCTCCTTCAATTGCTTTAAATTTTTAAAAATCTTATTGCAATGGTCACTAAAAATAATCAATGTGCTGCACAATTTGTGGTACATGTTTCTTCTCTCTCGACAGGGAGATTCGGTTTCATGACTGCTACGTTTATTCAAACATTAAGTTTGATTATGTTGGATGGAAATCACCACTCCGAGCGTTCTGACGATTGGAGTTATTAGAAATACTGTTTTATTTTGCTAGGTGCTTCCTTTGATTGATACCTTTATCGCTTATATTCGTCAATTTCACAGTGGATTAATGTATTTGATTCGTGAAATGTGGGTAAATGTTTGTTGTTTACAGCAGGTTCATCTGGTTGTATGGCCAGAAAGCAGATTCTCTATTCAATGGTCTTTTGGTGTAGATTGGACACCACATGCACCTTACTGAATAACAAATGTTCGGAATTTGATAATTATTCTTGTTTTCGTATCTCCTTCATTTGCTTTATATTTTTTATAATATTATTGCAATGGTCACTAAAAATAATAAATGTGCTGCACAAATTGTGGTACATGTTTCTTCCCTCTCAACAGGAAGATACCGTTTAATGCCTGCTATGTTCTACTTTCGAGTGTTATTTTGTTGGATGGAAGCTCTACCCCGAGCATTCTGACAATTGGAGTTATTAGGAAAGACGACATTCTTTTGCTAAGTCCTGGTTTTGATTGTTACCCTCATCACATATATTCATCAATTTCACAGTGGAATAATACATTTGAATCGCGAAATGTGGGTAAATGATTGTTGATTACAGCAAGGTCATCTGGTTGTATGGCCAGAAAGCAGATTCCCCATTCAATCTTCTTTTGGTGCATATTTGACACCACATGCACAAATTGTGGTACATGTTTCTCGCCTCTCAACAGGGAGATTCTGTTTCATGACTGCTATGTTTGTTCAAACATGGAGTGTGATTTTGTTGGATGGGAACTACCACTCCAAGCATCCTGAGTATTGGAGTTATTAGGAAAGATCTCTTTCTTTTCCTAGGTGGTTCTTTTGATTGTTACCATTATCACTTATATTCATCTGTTTCGCAGTGGAGTAATGTATTTGAATCGTTAAATGTGTGTAAATGTTTTTTGTTTAGAGCACGATCATCTGGTTCTATGAACAGAATGCAGATTATCCATTCAATGGCTTTTTGGTGCAGTTTGGACACCACTTGCATTTTACTGAATAACAAATGTTAGGAATTTGATAATTATTCTTGTTTTCATATCTCCTTCAATTGCTTTAAATTTTTAAAAATCTTATTGCAATGGTCACTAATAATAATCAAAGTGCTGCACAAATTGTGGTACATGTTTCTTCTCCCTCAACAGGGAGATTCCGTTTCATGACTGCTATGTTTATTCAAACATCGAGTGTGATTATGTTGGATGGAAATCACCACTCCGAGCGTTCAGACGAATGAAGTTATTAGATATGCTGTTTTCTTTTGCTAGGTGCTTCCTTTGATTGATACCTTTATCACTTATATTCGTCAATTTCACAGTGGAGTAATGTATTTGATTCGTGAAATGTGGGAAAATGTTTGTTGTTTACAGCAAGGTCATGTGGTTTTATGGCCAGAAAGCAGATTTTCTGTTCAATGGTCTTTTGATGCAGATTGGGCACCACATGCGCATTACTGAATAACGAATGTTCGGAATTTGATAAATCTTCTTGTTTAGGTATCTCCTTCATTTGCTTTATATTTTTATCAATATTATTGCAATGGTCACTAAAAATAATAAATGTGCTGCACTAATTGTTGTAAATGTTTCTTCCCTCTCAACAGGGAGATTCCGTTTAATGCCTGCTATGTTCTAATTTCGAGTGTGATTATGTTGGATGGGAAGCACTACTCCGAGAATTCTAACAATTGTAGTTATTAGGAAAGACATCTCTCTTTTGCTGAGTCCTTGTTTTGATTGTTACCCTCATCACATATATTCATCAATTTCAAAGTGGAATAATATATTTGAATCGTGAAATGTTTGTAAATGTTAGATAATTACAGCAGGGTCATCTGGTTGTATGGCCAGAAAGCAGGTTCCCCATTCAATCGTCTTTTGGTGCATATTTGACACCACATGCACAAATTGTGGTACATATTTCTTGCCTCTCAACAGGGAGATTCTGTTTCATGACTGCTATGTTTGTTCAAATACGGAGTGTGATTTTGTTGGATGGGAACTACCACTCCAAGCACCCTGAGTATTGGAGTTATTAGGAAAGACCTCTTTCTCTTCCTAGGTGCTTCTTTTGATTGTTACCCTTATAACTTATATTCATCTGTTTCGCAGGGCAGTAATGTATTTAATTTGTTAAATGTGAGTAAATGTTTTTTGTTTAGAGCAGGGTCATCTGGTTGTATGACCAGAAAGCAGATTCTCCATTCAATGAGTTATTAGTGCAGATTAGACACCACTTTCATTTTACTGAATAACAAATGTTAGGAATTTGATAAATGTTCTTGTTTCCGTATCTCCTTCAATTGCTTTAAATTTTTAAAAATCTTATTGCAATGGTCACTAAAAATAATCAATGTGCTGCACAAATTGTGGTACATGTTTCTTCTCTCTCAACAAGGAGATTCCGTTTCATGACTGTTATGTTTATTCAAACATCGGGTGTGATTATGTTGGATGGAAATCACCACACCGAGCATTCTGACGATTGGAGTTATTGGATATGCTGTATTCTTTTGCTAGGTGCTTCCTTTGATTGATACCTTTATCACTTATATTCGTCAATTTCACAGTGGAGTAATGTATTTGATTCGTGAAATGTGGGTATATGTTTTTTGTTTACAGTAGGGTCATCTGGTTGTATGGCCAGAAAGCAGATTCTCTATTCAGTAGTCTTTTGGTGCAGATTGGACACCACATGCACTTTACTGAATAAGGAATGTTCGGAATTTGATAAATCTTCTTGTTGAGGTATCTCCTTCATTCGCTTTTTGTTTTTAAAAATATTATTGCAATGGTCACTAAAACAATAAATGTGCTGCACAAATTGTGGTACATGTTTCTTTCCTCTCAACAGGGAGATTCCGTTTAATGCCTGCTATGTTCTAATTTCGAGTGTGATTTTGTTGGATGGGAAGCACTACTCCGAGCATTCTGACAATTGTAGTTATTAGGAAAGACATCTTTCTTTTGCTGAGTCCTTGTTTTGATTGTTACCCTCATCACATATATTTATCAATTTCACAGTGGAATAATATATTTGAATCGTGAAATGTGGGTAAATGTTTGTTGATTACAGCAGGGCCATCTGGTTGTATGGCCAGAAATCAGATTCCCCATTCAATCGTCTTATGGTGCATATTTGACACCACATGCACAAATTGTGGTAAATGTTTCTTGCCTCTCAACAGGGAGATTCTGTTTCATGACTGCTATGTTTGTTCAAACATGGAGTGTGATTTTGTTCGATGGGAACTACCACTCCAAGCATCCTGAGTATAGGAGTTATTGGTAAAGACCTCCTTCTTTTCCTAGGTGCTTCTTTTGATTTTTACCCTTATAACTTATACTCATCTGTTTCGCAGTGGAGTAATGTATTTGAATCGTTAAATGTGTGTAAATGTTTTTTGTTTAGAGCAGGGTCATCTGGTTGTACGACCAGAAAGCAGATTCTCCATTGAATGGGTTTTTAGTGCAGATTGGACACCACTTGCATTTTACTGAATAACAAGTGTTAGGAATTTGATAATTATTCTTGTTTTCGTATCTCCTTCAATTGCTTTAAATTTTTAAAAATCTTATTGCAATGGTCACTAAAAATAATCAATGTGCTGCACAAATAGTGGTCCATGTTTCTTCTCTCTCAACAAGTAGATTCCGTTTCATGACTGCTATGTTTATTCTAACATCGAGTGTGATTATGTTGGATGGAAAACACCACTCCGAGCGTTCTGACGATTGGAGTTATTAGAAATGCTGTTTTCTTTTGCTAGGTGCTTCCTTTGATTGATACCTTTATCAGTTATATTCATCAATTTCGCAGTGGAGTAATGTATTTGATTCGTGAAATGTGGGAAAATGTTTGTTGTTTACAGCAGGGTCATGTGGTTGTATGGCCAGAAAGCAGATTCTCTATTCAATGGTCTTTTGGTGCAGATTGGACACCACATGCACTTTACTGAACAACGAATGTTCGCAATTTGATAAATCTTCTTGTTTAGGTATCTCTTTCATTTGCTTTTTATTTTTAAAAATTTTATTGCAATGGTCACTAAAAATAATCAATGTGCTCACAAATTGTGGAACATGTTTCTTCCCTCTAAACAGGGAAATTCTGTTTAATGCCTGCTATGTTCTACTTTCGTGTGTAATTTTGTTGGATGGAAGCACTACTCCGAGCATTCTGACAGTTCTAGTTATTAGGAAAGACTTTCTTCTTTTCTAAGTCCTAGTTTTGATTGTTACCCTCATCACATATATTCATCAATTTCACAGTGGAATAATATATTTGAATTTTGAAATGTGGGTAAATGATTGTTGATTACAGCAAGGACATCTGTTTGTATGGCCAGAAAGCAGATTCCCAATTCAATCGTCTTTTGATGCATATTTGACACCACATGCACAAATTGTGGTACATGTTTCTTGCCTCTCAACAGGGAGATTCTGTTTCATGACTGCTATGTTTGTTCAAACATGGATTGTGATTTTGTCTGATGGGAACTACCACTCCATGCATCCTGAGTATTGGAGTTATTAGGAAAGACCTCTTTCTTTTCCTAGGTGATTCTTTTGATTGTTACCCTTATAACTTATATTCATCTGTTTCGCAGTGGAGTAATGTATTTGAATCGTTAAATGTGTGTAAATGTTTTTTGTTTATAGCAGGGTCATCTGATTGTATGACCAGAGAGCAGATTATCCATTCAATGGGTTTTTGGTGAAGTTTGGATACCACTTGCATTTTACTGAATAACAAATGTTAGGGATTTGATAATTATGCTTGTTTTCGTATCTCCTTCAATTGCTTTAAATTTTTAAAAATCTTATTGCAATGGTCACTAAAAATAATCAATGTGCTGCAAAAATTTTGGTATATGTTTCTTCTGTCTGAACAGGGAGATTCCGTTTCATGACTGCTGTGTTTATTCAAACATCGAGTGTGATTATGTTGGATGGAAATCACCACTCCGAGCGTTCTGACGGTTGGAGTTATTAGGTATGCTGTTTTCTTTTGCTAGGTGCTTCCTTTGATTGATACCTTTATCACTTATATTAGTCAATTTCACAGTGGAGTAATGTATTTGATTCGTGGAATGTGGGTATATGTTTGTTGTTTACAGTAGGGTCATCTGGTTGTATGGCCAGAATGCAGATTCTCTATTCAATGGTCTTTTGGTGCAGATTGGACACCACATGCACTTTACTGAATAATGAATGTTCGGAATTTGATAAATGTTGTCGTTTAGGTATCTCCTTTATTTTTTTTTATTTTTAAAAACCTTATTGCAATGGTCACTAAAAATAATAAATGTGCTGCACAAATTGTGGGACATGTTTCTTCCCTCTCAACAGGGAGATTCCGTTTAATGCCTGCTATGTTCTAATTTCGAGTGTGATTATGTTGGATGGGAAGCACTACTCCGAGAATTCTAACAATTGTAGTTATTAGGAAAGACATATTTCTTTTGCTGAGTCCTTGTTTTGATTGTTACCCTCATCACATATATTCATCAATTTCAATGTGGAATAATATATTTGAATCGTGAAATGTTTGTAAATGTTAGATAATTACAGCAGGGTCATCTGGTTGTATGGCCAGAAAGCAGATTCCCTATTCAATCGTCTTTTGGTTCACATTTGACACCACATGCACAAATTGTGGTACATGTTTCTTGCCTCTCAACAGGGAGATTCTGTTTCATGACTGCTATGTTTGTTCTAACATGGAGTGTGATTTTGTTGGATGGGAACTACCACTCCAAGCATCCTTTTATTGGAGTTATTAGGAAAGACCTCTTTCTCTTCCTAGGTGCTTCCTTTGATTGTTACCCTTATAACTTATATTCATCTCTTTCACAGTGGAGTAATGTTTTTCAATCGTTAAATGTGTGTAAATGTTTTTTGTTTAGAGCAGGGTCATCTGGTTGTATGACCAGAAACAGATTCTTAATTCAAAGGGTTTTTAGTTCATATAGGGCACCACTTGCATTTTACTGAATAACAAATGTTAGGAGTTTGATAAATATTCTTGTTTCCGTATCTCCTTCAATTGCCTTAGATTTTTAAAAATCTTATTGCAATGGTCACTAAAAATATTCAATGTGCTGCACAAATTGTGGTACATGTTTTTTCTCTCTCAACAGGGAGATTCCGTTTCATGACTGCTATGTTTATTCAAACATCGAGTGTGATTATGTTGGATGGAAATCACCACTCCGAGCGTTCTGACGATTGCAGTTATTAGAAATACTGCCTTCTTTTGCTAGGTGCTTCCTTTGATTAATACCTTTATCTTTTATATTCGTCAATTTTACAGTGGAGTAATGTGTTTGATACGTGAAATGTGGGTATATGTTTGTTGTTTACAACAGGGTCATCTGGTTGTATGGCCAGAAAGCAGATTCTCTATTCAATGGTCTTTTGGTGCAGATTGGACACCACATGCACTTTACTGAATAACGAATGTTCAGAATTTGATAAATCTTCTTGTTTTGGTATCTCCTTCATTTGCTTTATATTTTTAAAAATCTTATTGCAGTGGTCACTAAAAATAATAAATTTGCTGCACAAATTGTGCTACATGATTCTTCCCTCTCAACAGAGAGATTCCGTTTAAATGCCTGCTATGTTTGTTCTACTTTTGATTGTGATTTTGTTTGATGGGAAGCACTATTCCGAGCATTCTGACAATTGGAGTTATTAGGAAAGACTTCTTTCTTTTGCTGAGTCCTTGTTTTGATTGTTACCCTCATCATATGTATTCATCAATTTCACAGTGGAATAATATAGTTGAATAATGAAATGTGTTTAAATGTTTGTTGATTACAGCAGGGTAATCTGGTTGTTTGGCCAGAAAGCAGATTCCCCATTCAATCGTCTTTTGGTGCATATTTGACACCACATGCACAAATTGTGGTACATGTTTCTTCCCTCTCAACAGGGAGATTCCGTTTAAAGCCTGCTATGTTCTAAGTTCGAGTGTGATTTTGTTGGATGGGAAGCACTACTCCGATCATTATGACAATTGTAGTTATTAGGAAAGACATCTTTCTTTTGCTGAGTCCTTGTTTTGATTGTTACCCTCATCACATATATTTATCAATTTCACAGTGGATTAATATATTTGAATCGTGAAATGTGGGTAAATGTTTGTTGATTACAGCAGGGTAATCTGGTTGTATGGCCAGAAAGCAGATTCTACATTCAATCGTCTTTTGGTGCATATTTGACACCACATGCACAAATTGTGGTACATGTTTCTTGCCTCTCAACAGGGAGATTCTGTTTCATGACTGCTATGTTTGTTCAAACATGGAGTGTGATTTTGTTGGATGGGAACTACAACTCCAAGCATCCTGAGCATTGGAGTTATTAGGAAAGACCTCTTTCTTTTCCAAGGTGCTTCTTTTGATTGTTACCCTTAGAACTTATATTCATCTGTTTTGCAGTGGAATAATGTATTTGAATCGTTAAATGTGTGTAAGTGTTTTTTGTTTAGAGCAGGGTCATCTGGTTGTATGACCAGAAAGCAGATTCTCCATGGAATGGGTTTTTAGTGCAGATTGGACACCACTTGCATTTTACTGTATAACAAATGTTAGGAATTTGATAATTATTCTTGTTTTCGTATCTCCTTCAATTGCTTTAAATGTTTAAAAATCTTATTGCAATGGTCACTAAAAATAATCAATGTACTGCACAAATTGTGGTACATGTTACTTCTCTCTCAACAAGGAGATTCCGTTTTATGACTGCTATGTTTATTCAAATATCGAGTGTGATTATGTTGATTGGAAATCACCACACCGAGCATTCTGACGATTGGAGTTATTAAAAATACTGTTTTCTTTTGCTAGGTGCTTCCTTTGATTGATACCTTTATCACTTATATTCGTCAATTTCACAGTGGAGTAATGTATTTGATTCGTGAAATGTGGGTATATGTTTTTTGTTTAGAGTAGGGTCATCTAGTTGTATGGCCAGAAAGCAGATTCTCTATTCAGTGGTCTTTTGGTGCAGATTGGACACCACATGCACTTTACTGAATAAGGAATGTTCGGAATTTGATAAATCTTCTTGTTGAGGTATCTCCTTCATTTGCTTTTTATTTTTAAAAATATTATTGCAATGGTCACTAAAATATTAAATGTGCTGCACAAATTGTGCTACATGTTTCTTCCCTCTCAACAGGGAGATTCCGTTTAAAGCCTGCTATGTTCTAATTTCGAGTGTGATTTTGTTGGATGGGAAGCACTACTCCGATCATTATGACAATTGTAGTTATTAGGAAAGACATCTTTCTTTTGCTGAGTCCTTGTTTTGATTGTTACCCTCATCACATATATTCATCAATTTCTCAGTGGATTAATATATTTGAATCGTGAAATGTGGGTAAATGTTTGTTGATTACAGCAGGGTAATCTGGTTGTATGGCCAGAAAGCAGATTCCCCATTCAATCGTCTTTTGGTGCATATTTGACACCACATGCACAAATTGTGGTACATGTTTCTTGCCTCTCAACAGGGAGATTCTGTTTCATGACTGCTATGTTTGTTCAAACATGGAGTGTGATTTTGTTGGATGGGAACTACAACTCCAAGCATCCTGAGCATTGGAGTTATTAGGAAAGACCTCTTTCTTTTCCTAGGTGCTTCTTTTGATTGTTACCCTTAGAACTTATATTCATCTGTTTTGCAGTGGAGTAATGTATTTGAATCGTTAAATGTGTGTAAATGTTTTTTGTTTAGTGCAGGGTCATCTGGTTGCATGACCAGAAAGCAGATTCTCCATTGAATGGGTTTTTACTGCAGATTGGACACCACTTGCATTTTACTGAATAACAAATGTTAGGAATTTGATAATTATTCTTGTTTTCGTATCTACTTCAATTGCTTTAAATTTTTAAAAATCTTATTGCAATGGTCACTAAAACAATAAATGTGCTGCACAAATTATGGTACATGTTTCTTTCCTCTCAACAGGGAGATTCCGTTTAATGCCTGCTATGTTCTAATTTCGAGTGTAATTTTGTTGGATGGGAAGCACTACTCCGAGCATTTTGACAATTGTAGTTATTAGGAAAGACATCTTTCTTTTGCTGAGTCCTTGTTTTGATTGTTACCCTCATCACATATATTTATCAATTTCACAGTGGAATAATATATTTGAATCGTGAAATGTGGGTAAATGTTTGTTGATTTCAGCAGTGTCATCTGGTTGTATGGCCAGAAAGCAGATTCCCCATTCAGTCGTCTTTTAGTGCATATTTGACACCACATGCACAAATTGTGGTATGGCCAGAAATCAGATTCCCCATTCAATCGTCTTTTGGTGCATATTTGAAACCACATGCACAAATTTTGGTACATGTTTCTTGCCTCTCAACAGGGAGATTCTGTTTCATGACTGCTATGTTTGTTCAAACATGGAGTGTGATTTTGTTGGATTGGAACTACCACTCCAAGCATCCTGAGTATAGGAGTTATTGGTAAAGACCTCCTCCTTTTCCTAGGTGCTTCTTTTGATTTTTACCCTTATAACTTATACTCATCTGTTTCGCAGTGGAGTAATGTATTTGAATCGTTAAATGTGTGTAAATGTTTTTTGTTTAGAGCAGGGTCATCTGGTTGTACGACCAGAAAGCAGATTCTCCATAGAATGGGTTTTTAGTGCAGATTGGACACCACTTGCATTTTACTGTTCAATTGCTTTAAAATTATTAAGAATAATATTCCAATGGACACTAAAAATAATCAATGTGCTGCACAAATTGTGGTACATGTTTCTTCTCTCTCAACAGGGAGATTCCGTTTCATGACTGCTATGTTTATTCAAATATCAAGTGTGACTATGTTGGATGGAAATCACCACTCCGAGCGTTCTGACGATTGGAGTTATTAGAAATACTGTTTTCTTTTGCTAGGTGCTTCCTTTGATTGATACCTTTATCACTTATATTCGTCAATTTCACAGTGGAGTAATGTATTTGATTCGTGAAATGTGGGTATATGTTTTTTGTTTAGAGTAGGGTCATCTAGTTGTATGGCCAGAAAGCAGATTCTCAATTCAGTGGTCTTTTGGTGCAGATTGGACACCACATGCACTTTACTGAATAAGGAATGTTCGGAATTTGATAAATCTTCTTGTTGAGGTATCTCCTTCATTTGCTTTTTATTTTTAAAAATATTATTGCAATGGTCACTAAAATATTAAATGTGCTGCACAAATTGTGCCACATGTTTCTTCCCTCTCAACAGGGAGATTCCGTTTAAAGCCTGCTATGTTCTAATTTCGAGTGTGATTTTGTTGGATGGGAAGCACTACTCCGATCATTATGACAATTGTAGTTATTAGGAAAGACATCTTTCTTTTGCTGAGTCCTTGTTTTGATTGTTACCCTCATCACATATATTCATCAATTTCTCAGTGGATTAATATATTTGAATCGTGAAATGTGGGTAAATGTTTGTTGATTACAGCAGGGTAATCTGGTTGTATGGCCAGAAAGCAGATTCCCCATTCAATCGTCTTTTGGTGCATATTTGACACCACATGCACAAATTGTGGTACATGTTTCTTGCCTCTCAACAGGGAGATTCTGTTTCATGACTGCTATGTTTGTTCAAACATGGAGTGTGATTTTGTTGGATGGGAACTACAACTCCAAGCATCCTGAGCATTGGAGTTATTAGGAAAGACCTCTTTCTTTTCCTAGGTGCTTCTTTTGATTGTTACCCTTAGAACTTATATTCATCTGTTTTGCAGTGGAGTAATGTATTTGAATCGTTAAATGTGTGTAAATGTTTTTTGTTTAGTGCAGGGTCATCTGGTTGCATGACCAGAAAGCAGATTCTCCATTGAATGGGTTTTTACTGCAGATTGGACACCACTTGCATTTTACTGAATAACAAATGTTAGGAATTTGATAATTATTCTTGTTTTCGTATCTACTTCAATTGCTTTAAATTTTTAAAAATCTTATTGCAATGGTCACTAAAACAATAAATGTGCTGCACAAATTGTGGTACATGTTTCTTTCCTCTCAACAGGGAGATTCCGTTTAATGCCTGCTATGTTCTAATTTCGAGTGTAATTTTGTTGGATGGGAAGCACTACTCCGAGCATTTTGACAATTGTAGTTATTAGGAAAGACATCTTTCTTTTGCTGAGTCCTTGTTTTGATTGTTACCCTCATCACATATATTTATCAATTTCACAGTGGAATAATATATTTGAATCGTGAAATGTGGGTAAATGTTTGTTGATTTCAGCAGTGTCATCTGGTTGTATGGCCAGAAAGCAGATTCCCCATTCAGTCGTCTTTTAGTGCATATTTGACACCACATGCACAAATTGTGGTATGGCCAGAAATCAGATTCCCCATTCAATCGTCTTTTGGTGCATATTTGAAACCACATGCACAAATTTTGGTACATGTTTCTTGCCTCTCAACAGGGAGATTCTGTTTCATGACTGCTATGTTTGTTCAAACATGGAGTGTGATTTTGTTGGATTGGAACTACCACTCCAAGCATCCTGAGTATAGGAGTTATTGGTAAAGACCTTCTCCTTTTCCTAGGTGCTTCTTTTGATTTTTACCCTTATAACTTATACTCATCTGTTTCGCAGTGGAGTAATGTATTTGAATCGTTAAATGTGTGTAAATGTTTTTTGTTTAGAGCAGGGTCATCTGGTTGTACGACCAGAAAGCAGATTCTCCATAGAATGGGTTTTTAGTGCAGATTGGACACCACTTGCATTTTACTGTTCAATTGCTTTAAATTATTAAGAATAATATTCCAATGGACACTAAAAATAATCAATGTGCTGCACAAATTGTGGTACATGTTTCTTCTCTCTCAACAGGGAGATTCCGTTTCATGACTGCTATGTTTATTCAAATATCAAGTGTGACTATGTTGGATGGAAATCACCACTCCGAGCGTTCTGACGATTGGAGTTATTAGAAATACTGTTTTCTTTTGCTAGGTGCTTCCTTTGATTGATACCTTTATCACTTATATTCGTCAATTTCACAGTGGAGTAATGTATTTATTAGTGAAATGTGGGTAAATGTTTGTTGTTTACAGCAGGGTCATCTGGTTGTATGGCCAGAAAGCAGATTCTCTATTCAATGGTCTATGTGTGCTCCCCCCATGAACCATGGACCTTGCCGTTGGTGGGGAGGCTTGCGTGTTTCAGCGATACAGATGGCCGTACCGTAGGTGCAACCACAACGGAGGGGTATCTGTTAGGCCAGACAAACGTGTGGTTCCTGAAGAGGGGCAGCAGCCTTTTCAGTAGTTGCAGGGGCAACAGTCTGGATGATTGACTGATCTGGCTTTGCAACATTCTCCAGATCGGCCTTGCTGTGCTGGTACTGCGAACGGCTGAAAGCAAGGGGAAACTACAGCCGTAATTTTTCCCGAGGACATGCAGCTTTACTGTATGATTAAATGATGATGGCATCCTCTTGGGTAAAATATTCCGGAGGTAAAATAGTCCACCATTCGGATCTCCGGGCGGGGACTACTCAGGAGGATGTCGTTATCAGGAGAAAGAAAACTGGCGTCCTACGGATCGGAGCGTGGAATGTCAGATCCCTTAATCGGGCAGGTAGGTTAGAAAGTTTAAAAAGGGAAATGGATAGGTTAAAGTTAGATATAGTGGGAATTAGTGAAGTCCGGTGGCAGGAGGAACAAGACTTCTGGTCAGGTGACTACAGGGTTATAAACACAAAATCAAATAGGGGTAATGCAGGAGTAGGTTTAATAATGAATAGGAAAATAGGAATGCAGGTAAGCTACTACAAACAGCATAGTGAACGCATTATTGTGGGCAAGATAGATACGAAGCCCACACCTACTACAGTAGTACAAGTTTATATGCCAACTAGCTCTGCAGATGATGAAGAAATTGAAGAAATGTACGATGAAATAAAAGAAATTATTCAGATAGTGAAGGGAGACGAAAATTTAATAGTAATGGGTGACTGGAATTCGAGTGTAGGAAAAGGGAGAGAAGGAAACATAGTAGGTGAATATGGATTGGGGCTAAGAAATGAAAGAGGAAGCCGCCTAGTAGAATTTTGCACAGAGCACAACTTAATCATAGCTAACACTTGGTTTAAGAATCATGAAAGAAGGTTGTATACGTGGATGAACCTTGGAGATACTAAAAGGTATCAGATAGATTATATAATGGTAAGACAGAGATTTAGGAACCAGGTTTTAAGTTGTAAGACATTTCCAGGGGCAGATGTGGACTCTGACCACAATCTATTGGTTATGACCTGTAGATTAAAACTGAAGAAACTGCAAAAATGTGGGAAATTAAGGAGATGGGACCTGGATAAACTGAAAGAACCAGAGGTTGTACAGAGTTTCAGAGAGACCATAAGGGAACAATTGACAGGAATAGGGGAAAGAAATACAGTAGAAGAAGAATGGGTAGCTCTGAGGGATGTAGTAGTGAAGGCAGCAGAGGATAAAGTAGGTACAAAGACGAGGGCTGCTAGAAATCCTTGGGTAACAGAAGAAATATTGAATTTAATTGATGAAAGTAGGAAATATAAAAATGCAGTAAATGAAGCAGGCAAAAAGGAATACAAACGTCTCAAAAATGAGATCGACAGGAAGTGCAAAATGGCTAAACAGGGATGGCTAGAGGACAAATGTAACGATGTAGAAGCTTATCTCACTAGGCGTAAGATAGATACTGCCTACAGGAAAATTAAAGAGACCTTTGCAGGGAAGAGATTCACGTGTATGAATATCAAGAGCTCAGATGGCAGCCCAGTTCTAAGCAAAGAAGGGAAGGCAGAAAGGTGGAAGGAGTATATAGAAGGTTTATACAAGGGCGATGTACTTGAGGACAATATTATGGAAATAGAAGAGGATGTAGATGAAGACGAAATGGGAGATACGATACTGCGTGAAGAGTTTGACAGAGCACTGAAAGACCTGAGTTGAAACAAGGCCCCCGGAGTAGACAACATTCCATTAGAACTACTGACGGCCTTGGGAGAGCCAGTAATGACAAAACTCTACCAGCTGGTGAGCAAGATGTATGAGACAGGCGAAATACCCTCAGACTTCAAAAAGAATATAATAATTCCAATCCCAAAGAAAGCAGGTGCTGACAGATGTGAAAATTACCGAACTATCAGTTTAATAAGCCACGGCTGCAAAATACTAACGCGAATTCTTTACAGACGAATGGAAAAACTGGTAGATGCAGACCTCGGGGAAGATGAGTTTGGATTCCGTCGAAATGTTGGAACACGTGAGGCAATACTGACCTTACGACTTATCTTAGAAGAAAGATTAATAAAAGGCAAACCTACATTTCTAGCATTTGTAGACTTAGAGAAAGCTTTTGACAATGTTGACTGGAATACTCTTTTTCAAATTCTAAAGGTGGCAGGGGTAAAATACAGGGAGCGAAAGGCTATTTGTAATTTGTACAGAAACCAGATGGCAGTAATAAGAGTCGAGGGGCATGAAAGGGAAGCAGTGGTTGGGAAAGGAGTGAGACAGGGTTGTAGTCTCTCCCCGATGTTATTCAATCTGTATATTGAGCAAGCAGTAAAGGAAACAAAAGAAAAATTTGGAGTAGGTATTAAAATTCATGGAGACGAAGTAAATACTTTGAGGTTCGCCGATGACATTGTAATTCTGTCAGAGACGGCAAAGGACTTGGAAGAGCAGTTGAACGGAATGGACAGTGTCTTGAAAGGAGGATATAAGATGAACATTAACAAAAGCAAAACGAGGATAATGGAATGTAGTCAAATTAAATCGGGTGATGCTGAGGGAATTAGATTAGGAAATGAGACACTTAAAGTAGTAAAGGAGTTTTGCTATTTAGGAAGTAAAATAACTGATGATGGTCGAAGTAGAGAGGATATAAAATGTAGACTGGCAATGGCAAGGAAAGCGTTTCTGAAGAAGAGAAATTTGTTAACATCGAATATAGATTTATGTATCAGGAAGTCGTTTCTGAAAGTATTTGTTTGGAGTGTAGCCATGTATGGAAGTGAAACATGGACGATAACTAGTGTGGACAAGAAGAGAATAGAAGCTTTCGAAATGTGGTGCTACAGAAGAATACTGAAGATAAGGTGGATAG
Source organism: Schistocerca gregaria (assembly GCF_023897955.1). NCBI lineage: Eukaryota > Metazoa > Arthropoda > Insecta > Orthoptera > Acrididae > Schistocerca > Schistocerca gregaria. The sequence continues at coordinate 12,056,608 of NW_026061795.1, read as the reverse complement.
ATCACGTAACTAATGAGGAGGTATTGAATAGGATTGGGGAGAAGAGAAGTTTGTGGCACAACTTGACTAGAAGAAGGGATCGGTTGGTAGGACATGTTTTGAGGCATCAAGGGATCACAAATTTAGCATTGGAGGGCAGCATGGAGGGTAAAAATCGTAGAGGGAGACCGAGAGATGACTACACTAAGCAGATTCAGAAGGATGTAGGTTGCAGTAGGTACTGGGAGATGAAGCAGCTTGCACAGGATAGAGTAGCATGGAGAGCTGCATCAAACCAGTCTCAGGACTGAAGACAACAACAACAACATGTTTGTTTAAACATGGAGTGTGATTTTGTTGGATGGGGACTACCACTCCAAGCATCCTGAGTATAGGTGTTATTGGGAAAGACCTCCTCCTTTTCCTAGGTGCTTCTTTTGATTTTTACCCTTATAACTTATATTCATCTGTTTCGCAGTGGAGTAATGTATTTGAATCGTTAAATGTGTGTAAATGTTTTTTGTTTAGAGCAGGGTCATCTGGTTGTATGACCAGAAAGCAGATTCTCCATTGAATGGGTTTTTCGTGCAGATTGGACATCACATGGACTTTACTGAATAACTAATGTTCGGAATTTGACAAATCTTCTTGTTTAGGTATCTCGTTAATTTGCTTTTTATTTTCTAAATTTTATTGCAATGGTCACTAAAAATAATCAATGTGCTGCACAAATTGTGGAACATGTTTCTTCCATCTCAACACTGAAATTCTGTTTAATGCCTGCTATGTTTGTTCTACTTTTCAGTGTGATTTTGTTAGATGGGAAGCACTGCTTCGAGCATTCTGACAATTGGAGTTAATAGCAATTACTTCTTTCTATTGCTGAGTCCTTGTTTTGATTGTTATCCCCATCACATATATTCATCAATTTTACAGTGGAATAATATATTTGAATCGTGAAATGTGGGTAAATATTTGTTGATTACAGCAGGGTCATCTGGTTGTATGGCCAGAAAGCAGATTCCCCATTCAATCGTCTTTTGGTGCATATTTGACACCACATGCACAAATGGTGGTACATGTTTCTTGTCTCTCAACAGGGAGATTCTGTTTCATGACTGCTATGTTTGTTCAAACATGGAGTGTGATTTTATTGGATGGGAACTACCACTCCAAGCATCCTGAGTATTGGAATTATTAGGAAAGATCTCTTTCTTTTCCTAGGTGGTTCTTTTGATTGTTACCCTTATAACTTATATTCATCTGTTTCGTAGTGGAGTAATGTATTTGAATTGTTAAATGTGTGTAAATGTTTTTTGTTTAGAGCAGGGTCATCTGGTTGTATGACCAGAAAGCAGATTCTCCATTGAATGGGTTTTTAGTGCAGATTGGACACCACTTGCATTTTACTGAATAACAAATGTTAGGAATTTGATAATTATTCTTGTTTTCGTATCTCCTTCAATTGCTTTAAATTTTTAAAAATCTTATTGCAATGGTCACAAAAAATAATCAATGTGCTGCAGAAATTGTGGTACATGTTTCTTCTCTCTCAACAGGGAGATTCCGTTTCATGACTGCTATGTTTATTCAAACATCAAGTGTGTTTATGTTGGATGGAAAACACCACTCCGAGCATTCTGACGATTGGAGTTATTAGAAATACTGTCTTCTTTTGCTAGGTGCTTCCTTTGATTGATACCTTTATCACTTATATTCGTCAGTTTCACAGTGGAGTAATGTATTTGAATCGTGAAATGTGGGTAAATGTTTGTTGTTTACAGCAGGGTCATCTGGTTGTATGGCCAGAAATCAGATTCTCTATTCAATGGTCTTTTGGTGCAGATTGGACACCACATGCACTTTACTGAATAACGAATGTTCGGAATTTGATAAATCTTCTTGTTGAGGTAACTCCTTCATTTGCATTTTATTTTTAAAAATTTTATTGCAATGGTCACTAAAAATATTCAAAGTGCTGCACAAATTGTGGTACATGTTTCTTCCCTGAACAGGGAAGTTCTGTTCAATGCCTGCTATGTTTGTTCTACTTTTGAGTGTGATTTTGATGGATGGGAAGCACTACTTCGAGCATTCTGCCAATTGGAGTTATTAGCAATGACTTCTTTCTTTTGCTGAGTCCTTGTTTTGATTGTTACCCTCATCACATATATTCATCAATTTCACAGTGGAATAATATATTTGAATCGTGAAATGTGGGAAAATGATTGTTGATTACAGCAATGTCATCTGGTTGTATGGCCAGAAAGCAGATTCCCCATTCAATCGTCTTTTGGTGCATATTTGACACCACATGCACAAATTGTGGAACATGTTTCTTGCCTCTCAACAGGGAGATTCTGTTTTATGACTGCTATGTTTGTTCAAACATGGAGTGTGATTTTGTTGGATGGGAACTACCACTCCAAGCATCCTGAGTATTGGAGTTATTAGGAAAGACCTCATTCTTTTCCTAGGTGCTTCTTTTGATTGTTACCCTTATAACTTATATTCATCTGTTTCGCAGTGGTGTAATGCATTTGAATCGTTAAATGTATGTAAATGTTTTTTGTTTTGAGCAGGGTCATCTGGTTGTATGACCAGAAAGCAGATTCTCCATTGAATCGGTTTTTAGTGCAGATTGGACACCACTTGCATTTTACTGAATAACAAATGTTAGGAATTTGATAATTGTTCTTGTTTTCGTATCTCCTTCAATTGCTTTAAATTATTAAGAATCGTATTGCAAAGGTCACTAAAAATGATCAATGTGCTGCACAAATTGTGGTACATGTTTCTTGCCTCTCAACAGGGAGATTCTGTTTTTTTGACTGCTATGTTTGTTCAAACATGGAGTGTGATTTTTTTGGATGGGAACTACCACTCCAAGCATCCTGAGTATTGGAATTATTAGGAAAGATCTCTTTCTTTTCCTAGGTGGTTCTTTTGATTGTTACCCTTATAACTTATATTCATCTGTTTCGTAGTGGAGTAATGTATTAGAATTGTTAAATGTGTGTAAATGTTTTTTGTTTAGAGCAGGGTCATCTGGTTGTATGACCAGAAAGCAGATTCTCCATTGAATTTGTTTTTGGTGCAGATTGGACACCTTTTGCATTTTACTGAATAACAAATGTTAGGAATTTGATAATTATTCTTGTTTTCGTACCTCCTTCAATTGCTTTAAATTATTAAGAATCGTATTGCAAAGGTCACTAAAAATGATCAATGTGCTGCACAAATTGTGGTACATGTTTCTTCTCTCTCAACAGGGAGATTCCGTTTCATGACTGCTATGTTTATTCAAACATCAAGTGTGATTATGTTGGATGGAAATCACCATTCCGAGCGTTCTGACGATTGGAGTTATTAGAAATACTGTTTTCTTTTGCTAGGTGCTTCCTTTGATTGATACCTTTATCACTTATATTCGTCAATTTCACAGTGGAGTAATGTATTTGATTCGTGAAATGTGGGTAATGTTTGTTGTTTACAGCAGGGTCATCTGGTTGTATGGCCAGAATGCAGATTCTCTATTCAATGGTCTCTTGGTGCAGATTGGACACCACATGCACTTTACTGAATAACGAATGTTCGGAATTTGATAAATCTTCTTGTTGAGGTATCTCCTTCATTTGCATTTTATTTTTAAAATTATTATTGCAATGGTCACTAAAAGTAATCAATGTGCTGCACAAATTGTGGTACATGTTTTTTCCCTCTCAAAAGGGAGATTCCGTTTAATGCCTGCTATGTTCTACTTTCGAGTGTAATTTTGTTGGATGGATGCACTACTCCGAGCATTCTGACAATTGGAGATATTAGGAAAGACTTCTTTCTTTTGCTGAGTCCTTGTTTTGATTGTTACCCTCATCACATATATTCATCAATTTCACAGTGGAATAATATATTTGAATCGTAAAATGTTGGTAAATATTTGTTGATTACAGCAGGGTCATCTGGTTGTATGGCCAGAAAGCAGATTCCGTATTCAATCGTCTTTTGGTGCATATTTGACACCACATGCACAAATTGTGGTACATGTTTCTTGCCTCTCAACAGGGAGATTATGTTTCATGACTGCTATGTTTGTTCAAACATGGAGTGTGATTTTGTTGGATGGGAACTACCACTCAGTATAGGAGTTATTGGGAAAGACCTCCTTCTTTTCCTAGGTGCTTGTTTTGATTTTTACCCTTATAACTTATATTCATCTGTTTCGCAGTGGAGTTATGTATTTGAATCGTTAAATGTGTGTAAATGTTTTTTGTTTAGAGCATGGTCATCTGGTTGTATGACCAGAAAGCAGATTCTCCATTCAATGGATTTTTAGTGCAGATTGGACACCACTTGCATTTTACTGAATAACATATGTTAGGATTTTGATAATTATTCTTGTTTTCGTATCTCCTTCAATTGCTTTAAATTTTTAAAAATCTAATTGCAATTGTCACTAAGAATAATCAATGTACTGCACAATTTGTGGTACATGTTTCTTCTCTCTCAACAGGGAGATTCCGTTTCATGTATGCTATGTTTATTCAAACATCGAGTGTGATTATGTTGGATGGAAATCACCACTCCGAGCGTTCTGACGATTGGAGTTATTAGATATGCTGTTTTCTTTTGCTAGGTGCTTCCTTTCATTGATACCTTTATCACTTATATTCTTCAATTTCACAGTGGAGTAATGTATTTGACTCGTGAAATGTGGGTAATGTTTGTTGTTTACAGCAGGGTCATCTGGTTGTATGGCCAGAAAGCAGATTCTCTATTTAATGGTCTTTTAGTGCAGATTGGACACCACTAGGCACTTTACTAAATAACGAATATTTGGAATTTGATAAATCATCTTGTTTAGGTATCTCCTTCATTTGCATTTTATTTTTAAAAATTTTCTTGCAAGTGTCACTAAAAGTAATCAATGTGCTGCAGAATTTGTGGAACACGTTTCTTCCCTCTCAACATGGAGATTCCGTTTAATGACTGCTATGTTTGTTCTACCTTTGAGTGTGATTTTGTTGGATGGGAAGCACCACTTCGAGCATTCTGACAATTGGAGTTGTTAGGAAAGACATCTTTCTTTTGCTGAGTCCTTGTTTTGATTGTTACCCTCATCACATATATTCATCAATTTCACAGTGGAATAATATATTTGAATCCTGAAATGTGGGTAAATGTTTGTTGATTACAGCAAGGTCATCTGGTTGTATGGCCAGAAGGAAAATTCCCCATTCAATCGTCTTTTGGTGCATATTTGACACCACATGCACAAATTGTGGTACATGTTTCTTGCCTCTCAACAGGGAGATTCTGTTTCATTACTGCTATGTTTGTTCAAACATGGAGTGCGATTTTGTTGGATGGGAACTACCACTACAAGCATCCTGAGTATTGGAGTTATTAGGAAAGACCTCTTTCTTTTCCTAGGTGGTTCTTTTGATTTTTACCCTTATAACTTATATTCATGTGTTTCGCAGTGGAGTAATGTATTTGAATCGTTAAATGTGTGTAAATGTTTTTTGTTTAGAGCAGGGTCATCTGCTTGTGTGAACAGAAAGCAGATTCTCCATTGAATGGGTTTTTAGTGCAGATTGGACACCACTTGCATTTTACCGAATAACAAATGATAGGAATTTGATAATTATTCTTGTTCTCGTATCTCCTTCAATTGTTTTAAATTTTTAAAAATCTTATTGCAATGGTTACTAAATATAATCAATCTGCTGCACAAATTGTGGTACATGTTTCGTCTCTCTCAACAGTGAGATCCTGTTTCATGAGTGCTATGTTTATTCAATCATCGAGTGTGATTATGTTGGATGGAAATCACCACTCCGAGCTTTCTGACGATTAGAGTTATTAGAAATACTGTTTTCTTTTGCTAGGTGCTTCCTTTGATTGATACCTTTATCATTTATATTCGTCAATTTCGCAGTGGAGTAATGTATTTGATTCGTAAATGTTGGTAATGTTTGTTGTTTACAGCAGGGTCATCTGGTTGTATGGCCAGAAAGCAGATTCTCTATTCAATGGTCTTTTGGTGCAGATTGGACACCACTTGCACTTTACTGAATAACAAATGTTCGGAATTTGATAAGTCTTCTTGTTGAGGTATCTCCTTCATTTGCATTTTATTTTTAAAAATTTTCTTGCAAGGGTCACTAAAAGTAATCAATGTGCTGCACAAATTGTGGAACATGTTTCTTCCCTCTCAACAGGGAGATTCCGTTTAATGCCTGCTATGTTTGTTCTACTTTTGAGTGTGATTTTGTTGGATAGGAAGCACCACTTCGAGCATTCTGACAATTGGAGTTATTAGGAAAGACTTCTTTCTTTTGCTGAGTCCTTGTTTTGATTGTTACCCTCATCACATATATTCATCAATTTCACAGTGGAATAATATATTTGAATCGTGAAATGTTGGTAAATATTTGTTGATTACAGCCGGGTCATCTGCTTGTATGGCCAGAAAGCAGATTCCCATTCAATCGTCATTTGGTGCATATTTGACACCACATGCACAAATTGTGGTACATGTTTCTTGCCTCTCAACAGGGAGATTCTGTTTTGTGACTGCTATGTTTGTTCAAACATGGAGTGTGATTTTGTTGGATGGGAACCACCACTCCAAGCATCCTGAGTATAGGAGTTATTGGGAAAGACCTCCTTCTTTTCCTAGGTGCTTGTTTTGATTTTTACCCTTATAACTTATATTCATCTGTTTCGCAAGTGGAGTAATGTATTTGAATCGTTAATGTGTGAAAATGTTTTTTGTTTTGAGCAGGGTCATCTGGTTGTATGACCAGAAAGCAGATTCCCCGTTGAATGGGTTTTTAGTGCAGATTGGACACCACTTGCATTTTACTGAATAACAAATGTTAGGAATTTGATAATTATTCTTGTTTTCGTATCTCCTGCAATTGTTTTATATTTTTAAAAATCTTATTGCAATGGTCACTAAAAATAATCAATGTGCTGCACAAATTGTTGTACATGTTTCTTGCCTCTCAACAGGGAGATTCTGTTTCATTACTGCTATGTTTGTTCAAACATGGAGTGCGATTTTGTTGGATGGGAACTACCACTACAAGCATCCTGAGTATTGGAGTTATTAGGAAAGACCTCTTTCTTTTCCTAGGTGGTTCTTTTGATTTTTACCCTTATAACTTATATTCATGTGTTTCGCAGTGGAGTAATGTATTTGAATCGTTAAATGTGTGTAAATGTTTTTTGTTTAGAGCAGGGTCATCTGCTTGTGTGAACAGAAAGCAGATTCTCCATTGAATGGGTTTTTAGTGCAGATTGGACACCACTTGCATTTTACCGAATAACAAATGATAGGAATTTGATAATTATTCTTGTTCTCGTATCTCCTTCAATTGTTTTAAATTTTTAAAAATCTTATTGCAATGGTTACTAAATATAATCAATCTGCTGCACAAATTGTGGTACATGTTTCGTCTCTCTCAACAGTGAGATCCTGTTTCATGAGTGCTATGTTTATTCAATCATCGAGTGTGATTATGTTGGATGGAAATCACCACTCCGAGCTTTCTGACGATTAGAGTTATTAGAAATACTGTTTTCTTTTGCTAGGTGCTTAGTTTGATTGATACCTTTATCATTTATATTCGTCAATTTCGCAGTGGAGTAATGTATTTGATTCGTAAATGTTGGTAATGTTTGTTGTTTACAGCAGGGTCATCTGGTTGTATGGCCAGAAAGCAGATTCTCTATTCAATGGTCTTTTGGTGCAGATTGGACACCACTTGCACTTTACTGAATAACAAATGTTCGGAATTTGATAAGTCTTCTTGTTGAGGTATCTCCTTCATTTTCATTTTATTTTTAAAAATTTTCTTGCAAGGGTCACTAAAAGTAATCAATGTGCTGCACAAATTGTGGAACATGTTTCTTCCCTCTCAACAGGGAGATTCCGTTTAATGCCTGCTATGTTTGTTCTACTTTTGAGTGTGATTTTGTTGGATAGGAAGCACCACTTCGAGCATTCTGACAATTGGAGTTATTAGGAAAGACTTCTTTCTTTTGCTGAGTCCTTGTTTTGATTGTTACCCTCATCACATATATTCATCAATTTCACAGTGGAATAATATATTTGAATCGTGAAATGTTGGTAAATATTTGTTGATTACAGCCGGGTCATCTGCTTGTATGGCCATAAAGCAGATTCCCATTCAATCGTCATTTGGTGCATATTTGACACCACATGCACAAATTGTGGTACATGTTTCTTGCCTCTCAACAGGGAGATTCTGTTTTGTGACTGCTATGTTTGTTCAAACATGGAGTGTGATTTTGTTGGATGGGAACCACCACTCCAAGCATCCTGAGTATAGGAGTTATTGGGAAAGACCTCCTTCTTTTCCTAGGTGCTTGTTTTGATTTTTACCCTTATAACTTATATTCATCTGTTTCGCAAGTGGAGTAATGTATTTGAATCGTTAATGTGTGAAAATGTTTTTTGTTTTGAGCAGGGTCATCTGGTTGTATGACCAGAAAGCAGATTCTCCGTTGAATGTGTTTTTTGTGCAGATTGGACACCACTTGCATTTTACTGAATAACAAATGTTAGGAATTTGATAATTATTCTTGTTTTCGTATCTCCTGCAATTGTTTTATATTTTTAAAAATCTTATTGCAATGGTCACTAAAAATAATCAATGTGCTGCACAAATTGTTGTACATGTTTCTTCTCTCTCAACAGGGAGATTCTGTTTCATGACTGCTATGTTTATTCAAACATCAAGTGTGATTATGTTGGATGGAAATCACCATTACGAGCGTTCTGACGATTGGGGTTATTAGAAATACTGTTTTCTTTTGCTAGGTGCTTCCTTTGATTGATACGTTTATCACTTATATTCGTCAATTTCACAGTAGAGTCATGTATTTGATTCGTGAAATGTTGGTAAATGTTTGTTGTTTACAGCAGGGTCATCTGGTTGTATGGCTAGAAAGCAGATTCTCTATTCAATGGTCTTTTGATGCAGATTGGACACCACATGCACATTACTGAATAACGAATGTTCGGAATTTGATAAATCTTCTTGTTTAGGTATCTCCTTCATTTGCTTTATATTTTTAAAAATATTATTGCAATGGTCACTAAAAATAATAAATGTGCTGCACCAATTGTGGTACATGTTTCTTCCCTCTCAACAGGGAGTTTCCGTTTAATGCCTGCTATGTTCTAATTTCGAGTGTGATTTTGTTGGATGGGAAGCACTACTCCGAGCATTCTGACAATTGGAGTTATTAGGAAAGACATCTTTCTTTTGCTGAGTCCTTGTTTTGATTGTTACCCTCATCACATATATTCATCAATTTCTCAGTGGAATAATATATTTGAATCGTGAAATGTTTGTAAATGTTTGTTAATTACAACAGGGTCATCTGGTTGAATGGCCAGAAAGCAGATTCCCCATTCAATCTTCTTTTGGTGCATATTTGACACCACATGCACAGATTGTGGTACATGTTTCTTGCCTCTCAACAGGGAGATTCTGTTTCATGACTGCTATGTGTGCTCCCCCCATGAACCATGGACCTTGCCGTTGGTGGGGAGGTTTGCGTGTTTCAGCAATACAGATGGCCGTACCGTAGGTGCAACCACAACGGAGGGGTATCTGTTAGGCCAGACAAACGTGTGGTTCCTGAAGAGGGGCAGCAGCCTTTTCAGTAGTTGCAGGGGCAACAGTCTGGATGATTGACTGATCTGGCTTTGCAACATTATCCAGATCGGCCTTGGTGTGCTGGTACTGCGAACGGCTGAAAGCAAGGGGAAACTACAGCCGTAATTTTTCCCGAGGACATGCAGCTTTACTGTATGATTAAATGATGATGGCATCCTCTTGGGTAAAATATTCCGGAGGTAAAATAGTCCACCATTCGGATCTCCGGGCGGGGACTACTCAGGAGGATGTCGTTATCAGGAGAAAGAAAACTGGCGTCCTACGGATCGGAGCGTGGAATGTCAGATCCCTTAATCGGGCAGGTAGGTTAGAAATTTAAAAAGGGAAATGGATAGGTTAAAGTTAGATATAGTGGGAATTAGTGAAGTCCGGTGGCAGGAGGAACAAGACTTCTGGTCAGGTGACTACAGGGTTATAAACACAAAATCAAATAGGGGTAATGCAGGAGTAGGTTTAATAATGAATAGGAAAATAGGAATGCGGGTAAGCTACTACAAACAGCATAGTGAACGCATTATTGTGGCCAAGATAGATACGAAGCCCACACCTACTACAGTAGTACAAGTTTATATGCCAACTAGCTCTGCAGATGATGAAGAAATTGAAGAAATGTACGATGAAATAAAAGAAATTATTAGTGAAGGGAGACGAAAATTTAATAGTAATGGGTGACTGGAATTCGAGTGTAGGAAAAGGGAGAGAAGGAAACATAGTAGGTGAATATGGATTGGGGCTAAGAAATGAAAGAGGAAGCCGCCTAGTAGAATTTTGCACAGAGCACAACTTAATCATAGCTAACACTTGGTTTAAGAATCATGAAAGAAGGTTGTATACGTGGAAGAACCCTGGAGATACTAAAAGGTATCAGATAGATTATATAATGGTAAGACAGAGATTTAGGAACCAGGTTTTAAGTTGTAAGACATTTCCAGGGGCAGATGTGGACTCTGACCACAATCTATTGGTTATGACCTGTAGATTAAAACTGAAGAAACTGCAAAAATGTGGGAAATTAAGGAGATGGGACCTGGATAAACTGAAAGAACCAGAGGTTGTACAGAGTTTCAGAGAGACCATAAGGGAACAATTGACAGGAATAGGGGAAAGAAATACAGTAGAAGAAGAATGGGTAGCTCTGAGGGATGTAGTAGTGAAGGCAGCAGAGGATAAAGTAGGTACAAAGACGAGGGCTGCTAGAAAGCCTTTGGTAACAGAAGAATTATTGAATTTAATTGATGAAAGGAGAAAATATAAAAATGCAGTAAATGAAGCAGGCAAAAAGGAATACAAACGTCTCAAAAATGAGATCGACAGGAAGTGCAAAATGGCTAAACAGGGATGGCTAGAGGACAAATGTAACGATGTAGAAGCTTATCTCACTAGGGGTAAGATAGATACTGCCTACAGGAAAATTAAAGAGACCTTTGGAGGGAAGAGAATCACGTGTATGAATATCAAGAGCTCAGATGGCAGCCCAGTTCTAAGCAAAGAAGGGAAGGCAGAAAGGTGGAAGGAGTATATAGAAGGTTTATACAAGGGCGATGTACTTGAGGACAATATTATGGAAATAGAAGAGGATGTAGATGAAGACGAAATGGGAGATACGATACTGTGTGAAGAGTTTGACAGAGCACTGAAAGACCTGAGTTGAAACAAGGTCCCCGGAGTAGACAACATTCCATTAGAACTACTGACGGCCTTGGGAGAGCCAGTAATGACAAAACTCTACCAGCTGGTGAGCAAGATGTATGAGACAGGCGAAATACCCTCAGACTTCAAGAAGAATATAATAATTCCAATCCCAAAGAAAGCAGGTGCTGACAGATGTGAAAATTACCGAACTATCAGTTTAATAAGCCACGGCTGCAAAATACTAACGCGGATTCTTTACAGACGAATGGAAAAACTGGTAGATGCAGACCTCGGGGAAGATGAGTTTGGATTCCGTCGAAATGTTGGAACACGTGAGGCAATACTGACCTTACGACTTATCTTAGAAGAAAGATTAAGAAAAGGCAAACCTACATTTCTAGCATTTGTAGACTTAGAGAAAGCTTTTGACAATGTTGACTGGAATACTCTTTTTCAAATTCTAAAGGTGGCAGGGGTAAAATACATGGAGCGAAAGGCTATTTATAATTTGTACAGAAACCAGATGGCAGTAATAAGAGTCGAGGGGCATGAAAGGGAAGCAGTGGTTGGGAAAGGAGTGAGACAGGTTTGTAGCCTCTCCCCGATGTTATTCAATCTGTATATTGAGCAAGCAGTAAAGGAAACAAAAGAAAAATTTGGAGTAGGTATTAAAATTCATGGAGACGAAGTAAAATCTTTGAGGTTCGCCGATGACATTGTAATTCTGTCAGAGACGGCAAAGGACTTGGAAGAGCAGTTGAACGGAATGGACAGTGCCTTGAAAGGAGGATATAAGATGAAAATTAACAAAAGCAAAACGAGGATAATGGAATGTAGTCAAATTAAATTGGGTGATGCTGAGGGAATTAGATTAGGAAATGAGACACTTAAAGTAGTAAAGGAGTTTTGCTATTTAGGAATTATAATAACTCATGATGGTAAAAATCGTAGAGAGAGACCGAGAGATGACTACACTAAGCAGATTCAGAAGGATGTAGGTTGCAGTAGGTACTGGGAGATGAAGCAGCTTGCACAGGATAGAGTAGCATGGAGAGCTGCATCAAACCAGTCTCAGGACTGAAGACAACAACAACAACATGTCTGTTCAAACATGGAGTGTAATTTTGTTGGATGGGAACTACCACTCCAAGCATCCTGAGTATAGGTGTTATTGGGAAAGACCTCCTCCTTTTCCTAGGTGCTTCTTTTGATTTTTACCCTTATAACTTATATTCATCAGTTTCACAGTGGAATAATATATTTGATACGTGAAATGTGGGTAAATGTTTGTTGTTGACAGCAGGGTCATCTGGTTGTATGGCCAGAAAGCAGATTCTCTATTGAATGGTCTTTTGGTGCAGATTGCACACCACATGCACTTTACTGAATAACAAATGTTCGGAATTTGATAAATCTTCTTGTTGAGGTATCTCCTTGATTTGCTTTATATTTTTAAAAATATTATTGCAATCGTCACTAAAAATAATAAATGAGCTGCACAAATTGTGGTACATGTTTCTTCCCTCTCAACAGGGAGATTCCGTTTACTGCCTGCTATGTTCTACTTTCGAGTGTAATTTTGTTGGATGGAAGCACTAATCCGAGCATTCTGACAATTGGAGTTATTAGGAAAGACTTCTTTCTTTTGCTGAGTCCTAGTTTTGATTGTTACCCTCATCACATATATTCATCAATTACACAGTGGAATAATATATGTGAATCGTGAAATGTGGGTAAATGATTGTTGATTACAGCAAGGTCATCGGGTTGTATGGCCAGAAAGCAGATTCCCCATTCAATCGTCTTTTGGTGCATATTTGACACCACATGCACAAATTGTGGTACATGTTTCTTGCCTCTCAACAGGGAGATCCTGTTTCATGACTGCTATGTTTGTTCAAACATGGAGTGTGATTTTTTTGGATGGGAACTACCACTCCAAGCATCCTGAGTATTGGAATTATTAGGAAAGATCTCTTTCTTTTCCTAGGTGGTTCTTTTGATTGTTACCCTTATAACTTATATTCATCTGTTTCGTAGTGGAGTAATGTATTTGAATTGTTAAATGTGTGTAAATGTTTTTTGTTTAGAGCAGGGTCATCTGGTTGTATGACCAGAAAGCAGATTCTCCATTGAATGGGTTTTTCGTGCAGATTGGACATCACATGGACTTTACTGAATAACTAACGTTCGGAATTTGATAAATCTTCTTGTTTAGGTATCTCGTTAATTTGCTTTTTATTTTCTAAATTTTATTGCAATGGTCACTAAAAATAATCAATGTGCTGCACAAATTGTGGAACATGTTTCTTCCATCTCAACACTGAAATTCTGTTTAATGCCTGCTATGTTTGTTCTACTTTTCAGTGTGATTTTGTTAGATGGGAAGCACTGCTTCGAGCATTCTGACAATTGGAGTTAATAGCAATTACTTCTTTCTATTGCTGAGTCCTTGTTTTGATTGTTATCCCCATCACATATATTCATCAATTTCACAGTGGAATAATATATGTGAATCGTGAAATGTGGGTAAATATTTGTTGATTACAGCAAGGTCTTCTGGTTGTATGGCCAGAAAGCAGATTCCCCATTCAATCGTCTTTTGGTGCATATTTGACACCACATGCACAAATTGTGGTACATGTTTCTTGCCTCTCAACAGGGAGATTCTATTTCATGACTGCTATGTTTGTTCAAATATGGAGTGTGATTTTTTTGGATGGGAACTACCACTCCAAGCATCCTGAGTATTTGAATTATTAGGAAAGATCTCTTTCTTTTCCTAGGTGGTTCTTTTGATTGTTACCCTTATAACTTATATTCATCTGTTTCGTAGTGGAGTAATGTATTTGAATTGTTAAATGTGTGTAAAGGTTTTTTGTTTAGAGCAGGGTCATCTGGTTGTATGACCAGAAAGCAGATTCTCCATTGAATGGGTTTTTGGTGCAGATTGGACATCACATGCACTTTACTGAATAACTAATGTTCGGAATTTGATAAATCTTCTTGTTTAGGTATCTCGTTAATTTGCTTTTTATTTTCTAAATTTTATTGCAATGGTCACTAAAAATAATCGATGTGCTGCACAAATTGTGGAACATGTTTCTTCCATCTCAACACTGAAATTCTGTTTAATGGCTGCTATGTTTGTTCTACTTTTCAGTGTGATTTTGTTAGATGGGAAGCACTGCTTCGAGCATTCTGACAATTGGAGTTAATAGCAATTACTTCTTTCTATTGCTGAGTCCTTGTTATGATTGTTATCCCCATCACATATATTCATCAATTTTACAGTGGAATAATATATTTGAATCGTGAAATGTGGGTAAATATTTGTTGATTACAGCAGGGTCATCTGGTTGTATGGCCAGAAAGCAGAGTCCCCATTCAATCGTCTTTTGGTGCATGTTTGACACCACATGCACAAATTGTGGTACATGTTTCTTGCCTCTCAACAGGGAGATTCTGTTTCATGACTGCTATGTTTGTTCAAACATGGAGTGTGATTTTTTTTTGATGGGAACTACCACTCCAAGCATCCTGAGTATTGGAATTATTAGGAAAGATCTCTTTCTTTTCCTAGGTAGTTCTTTTGATTGTTACCCTTATAAGTTATATTCAATGGTTTCATAGTGGAGTAATGTATTTGAATTGTTAAATGTGTGTAAATGTTTTTTGTTTAGAGCAGGGTCATCTGGTTGTATGACCAGAAAGCAGATTCTCCATTGAATGGGTTTTTAGTGCAGATTGGACACCACTTGCATTTTACTGAATAACAAATGTTAGGAATTTGATAATTATTCTTGTTTTCGTATCTCCTTCAATTGCTTTAAATTTTTAAAAATCTTATTGCAATGGTCACAAAAAATAATCAATGTGCTGCACAAATTGTGGTACATGTTTCTTCTCTCTCAACAGGGAGATTCCATTTCATGACTGCTATGTTTATTCAAACATCAAGTGTGTTTATGTTGGATGGAAATCACCACTCCGAGCGTTCTGACGATTGGAGTTATTAGAAATACTGTTTTCTTTTGCTAGGTGCTTCCTTTGATTGATACCTTTATCACTTATATTCGTCAATTTCACAGTGGAGTAATGTATTTGATTCGTGAAATGTGGGTAAATGTTTGTTGTTTACAGCAGGGTCATCTGGTTGTATGACCAGAAAGCAGATTCTCCATTCAATGGATTTTTGGTGCAGATTGGACACCACTTGCATTTTACTGAATAACATATGTTAGGATTTTGATAATTATTCTTCTTTTCATATCTCCTTCAATTGCTTTAAATTTTTAAAAATCTAATTGCAATGGTCACTAAGAATAATCAATGTACTGCACAAATTGTGGTACATGTTTCTTCTCTCATAACAGGGAGTTTCCGTTTCATGACTGCTATGTTTATTCAAACATCAAGTGTGATTATGTTGGATGGAAATCACCACTCCGAGCGTTCTGACGATTGGAGTTATTAGATATGCTGTTTTCTTTTGCTAGGTGCTTCCTTTGATTGATACTTTTATCACTTATATTCTTCAATTTCACAGTGGAGTAATGTATTTGATTCGTGAAATGTGGGTAATGTTTGTTGTTTACAGCAGGGTCATCTGGTTGTATGGCCAGAAACCAGATTCTCTATTCAATGGTCTTTTGGTGCAGATTGGACATCACATGCACTTTACTGAATAACAAATGTTCGGAATTTGATAAATCTTCTTGTTTAGGTATCTCCTTCATTTGCATTTTATTTTTAAAAATTTTCTTGCAAGAGTCACTAAAAGTAATCAATGTGCTGCAGAATTTGTGGAACATGTTTCTTCCCTCTCAACAGGGAGATTCCGTTTAATGACTGCTATGTTTGTTCTACCTTTGAGTGTGATTTTGTTGGATGGGAAGCACCACTTCGAGCATTCTGACAATTGGAGTTGTTAGGAAAGACATCTTTCTTTTGCTGAGTCCTTGTTTTGATTGTTACCCTCATCACATATATTCATCAATTTCACAGTGGAATAATATATTTGAATCGTGAAATGTGGGTAAATGATTGTTGATTACAGCAAGGTCATCTGGTTGTATGGCCAAAAGGAAAATTCCCCATTCAATCGTCTTTTGGTGCATATTTGACACCACATGCACAAATTGTGGTACATGTTTCTTGCCTCTCAACAAGGAGATTCTGTTTCATTACTGCTATGTTTGTTCAAACATGGAGTGCGATTTTGTTGGATGGGAACTACCACTACAAGCGTCCTGAGTATTGGAGTTATTAGGAAAGACCTCTTTCTTTTCCTAGGTGGTTCTTTTGATTTTTACCCTTATAACTTATATTCATGTGTTTCGCAGTGGAGTAATGTATTTGAATCGTTAAATGTGTGTAAATGTTTTCTGTTTAGAGCAGGTTCATCTGCTTGTGTGAACAGAAAGCAAATTCTCCATTGAATGGGATTTTAGTGCAGATTGGACACCACTTGCATTTTACCGAATAACAAATGATAGGAATTTGATAATTATTCTTGTTCTCGTATCTCCTTCAATTGCTTTAAATTTTTAAAAATTTTATTGCAATGGTCACTAAATATCATCAATCTGCTGCGCAAATTGTGGTACATGTTTCGTCTCTCTCAACAGCGAGATCCTGTTTCATGAGTGCTATGTTTATTCAGTCATCGAGTGTGATTATCTTGGATGGAAATCACCACTCCGAGCGTTCTGACGATTGGAGTTATTAGAATTACTGTTTTCTTTTGGTAGGTGCTTCCTTTGAATTATACCTTTATCATTTATATTCGTCAATTTCACATTGGAGTAATGTATTTGATTCGTAAATGTGGGTGATGTTTGTTGTTTACAGCAGGGTCATCTGGTTGTTTGGCCAGAAAGCAGATTCTCTATTCAATGGTCTTTTGGTGCAGATTGGACACCACTTGCACTTTACTGAATAACGAATGTTCGGAATTTGATAAATCTTCTTGTTGAGGTATCTCCTTCATTTGCATTTTATTTTTAAAAATTTTCTTGCAAGGGTCACTAAAAGTAATCAATGTGCTGCACAAATTGTGGAAAATGTTTCTTCCCTCTCAAGAGGGAGATTCCGTTTAATGCCTGCCACGTTTGTTCTACTTTTGAGTGTGATTTTGTTGGATGGGAAGCACCACTTCGAGCATTCTGACAATTGGAGTTATTAGGAAAGACTTCTTTCTTTTGCTGAGACCTTGTTTTGATTGTTACCCTCATCACATATATTCACCAATTTCACAGTGGAATAATATATTTGAATCGTGAAATGTGGGTAAAGGTTTGTTGATTACAGAAGGGTCATCTGGTTGTATGGCCAGAAAGCAGATTCCCCATTCAATCGTCTTTTGGTGCATATTTGACACCACATGCACAAATTGTGGTACATGTTTCTTGCCTCTCAACAAGGAGATTCTGTTTCATGACTGCTATGTTTGTTCAAACATGGAGTGTGATTTTGTTGGATGGGAACTACCACTCCAAGCATCCTGATTATAGGAGTTATTGGGAAAGAGCTCTTTCTCTTCTTAGGTGCTTGTTTTGATTTTTACCCTTATAACTTATATTCATCTGTTTCGCAGTGGAGTAATGTATTTGAATCGTTAAATGTGTGAAAATGTTTTTTGTTTAGAGCAGGGTCATCTGGTTGTATGACCAGAAAGCAGATTCTCTATTCAATGGGTTTTTAGTGCAGATTGGACACCACTTGCATTTTACTGAATAACAAATGTTAGGAATTTTGATAATTATTCTTGTTCTTGTATCTCCTTCAGTTGCTTTCAATTTTTAAAAATCTTATTGCAATTGTCACTAAAAATAATCAATGTGCTGCACAAATTGTGGTACATGTTTCCTCTCTCTCAACAGGGAGATTCCGTTTCATGACTGCTATGTTTATTCAAACATCAAGTGTGATTATGTTGGATGGAAATCACCACTCCGAGCGTTCTGACGATTGGAGTGATTAGAAATACTGTTTTCTTTTGCTAGGTGCTTCCTTTGATTGATACCTTTATCACTTATATTCGTCAATTTCATAGTGGAGTAATGTACTTGATTCGTGAAATGTGGGTAAATGTTTGTTGTTTACAGCAGGGTTATCTGGTTGTATGGCCAGAAAGCAGATTCTCTATTTAATGGTCTTTTAGTGCAGATTGGACACCACATGGCACTTTACTAAATAACGAATATTTGGAATTTGATAAATCATCTTGTTTAGGTATCTCCTTCATTTGCATTTAATTTTTAAAAATTTTCTTGCAAGTGTCACTAAAAGTAATCAATGTGCTGCAGAATTTGTGGAACATGTTTCTTCCCTCTCAACATGGAGATTCCGTTTAATGACTGCTATGTTTGTTCTACCTTTGAGTGTGATTTTGTTGGATGGGAAGCACCACTTCGAGCATTCTGACAATTGGAGTTGTTAGGAAAGACATCTTTCTTTTGCTGAGTCCTTGTTTTGATTGTTACCCTCATCACATATATTCATCAATTTCACAGTGGAATAATATATTTGAATCCTGAAATGTGGGTAAATGTTTGTTGATTACAGCAAGGTCATCTGGTTGTATGGCCAGAAGGAAAATTCCCCATTCAATCGTCTTTTGGTGCATATTTGACACCACATGCACAAATTGTGGTACATGTTTCTTGCCTCTCAACAGGGAGATTCTGTTTCATTACTGCTATGTTTGTTCAAACATGGAGTGCGATTTTGTTGGATGGGAACTACCACTACAAGCATCCTGAGTATTGGAGTTATTAGGAAAGACCTCTTTCTTTTCCTAGGTGGTTCTTTTGATTTTTACCCTTATAACTTATATTCATGTGTTTCGCAGTGGAGTAATGTATTTGAATCGTTAAATGTGTGTAAATGTTTTCTGTTTAGAGCAGGTTCATCTGCTTGTGTGAACAGAAAGCAAATTCTCCATTGAATGGGATTTTAGTGCAGATTGGACACCACTTGCATTTTACCGAATAACAAATGATAGGAATTTGATAATTATTCTTGTTCTCGTATCTCCTTCCATTGCTTTAAATTTTTAAAAATTTTATTGCAATGGTCACTAAGTATCATCAATCTGCTGCGCAAATTGTGGTACATGTTTCGTCTCTCTCAACAGCGAGATCCTGTTTCATGAGTGCTATGTTTATTCAATCATCGAGTGTGATTATCTTGGATGGAAATCACCACTCCGAGCGTTCTGACGATTGGAGTTATTAGAATTACTGTTTTCTTTTGGTAGGTGCTTCCTTTGAATTATACCTTTATCATTTATATTCGTCAATTTCGCATTGGAGTAATGTATTTGATTCGTAAATGTGGGTGATGTTTGTTGTTTACAGCAGGGTCATCTGGTTGTTTGGCCAGAAAGCAGATTCTCTATTCAATGGTCTTTTGGTGCAGATTGGACACCACTTGCACTTTACTGAATAACGAATGTTCGGAATTTGATAAATCTTCTTGTTGAGGTATCTCCTTCATTTGCATTTTATTTTTAAAAATTTTCTTGCAAGGGTCACTAAAAGTAATCAATGTGCTGCACAAATTGTGGAAAATGTTTCTTCCCTCTCAAGAGGGAGATTCCGTTTAATGCCTGCCACGTTTGTTCTACTTTTGAGTGTGATTTTGTTGGATGGGAAGCACCACTTCGAGCATTCTGACAATTGGAGTTATTAGGAAAGACTTCTTTCTTTTGCTGAGACCTTGTTTTGATTGTTACCCTCATCACATATATTCACCAATTTCACAGTGGAATAATATATTTGAATCGTGAAATGTGGGTAAAGGTTTGTTGATTACAGAAGGGTCATCTGGTTGTATGGCCAGAAAGCAGATTCCCCATTCAATCGTCTTTTGGTGCATATTTGACACCACATGCACAAATTGTGGTACATGTTTCTTGCCTCTCAACAAGGAGATTCTGTTTCATGACTGCTATGTTTGTTCAAACATGGAGTGTGATTTTGTTGGATGGGAACTACCACTCCAAGCATCCTGATTATAGGAGTTATTGGGAAAGAGCTCTTTCTCTTCTTAGGTGCTTGTTTTGATTTTTACCCTTATAACTTATATTCATCTGTTTCGCAGTGGAGTAATGTATTTGAATCGTTAAATGTGTGAAAATGTTTTTTGTTTAGAGCAGGGTCATCTGGTTGTATGACCAGAAAGCAGATTCTCTATTCAATGGGTTTTTAGTGCAGATTGGACACCACTTGCATTTTACTGAATAACAAATGTTAGGAATTTTGATAATTATTCTTGTTCTTGTATCTCCTTCAGTTGCTTTCAATTTTTAAAAATCTTATTGCAATTGTCACTAAAAATAATCAATGTGCTGCACAAATTGTGGTACATGTTTCCTCTCTCTCAACAGGGAGATTCCGTTTCATGACTGCTATGTTTATTCAAACATCAAGTGTGATTATGTTGGATGGAAATCACCACTCCGAGCGTTCTGACGATTGGAGTGATTAGAAATACTGTTTTCTTTTGCTAGGTGCTTCCTTTGATTGATACCTTTATCACTTATATTCGTCAATTTCATAGTGGAGTAATGTACTTGATTCGTGAAATGTGGGTAAATGTTTGTTGTTTACAGCAGGGTTATCTGGTTGTATGGCCAGAAAGCAGATTCTCTATTTAATGGTCTTTTAGTGCAGATTGGACACCACATGGCACTTTACTAAATAACGAATATTTGGAATTTGATAAATCTTCTTGTTTATGTATCTCCTTCATTTGCTTTATATTTTTAAAAATATTATTGAAATGGTCACTAAAAAGAATCAATGTGCTGCACAAATTGTGGTACGTGTTTCTTCCCTCTCAACAGGGAGATTTTGTTTCATGACTGCTAGGTTTGTTCCAACATCGAGTGTGATTTTGTTGGATGGGAACTACCACCACAAGCATCCTGAGTATTGGAGTTATTAGGAAAGACCTCTTTCTTTTCCTAGGTGCTTCTTTTGATTGTTACCCTTATAACTTATATACATCTGTTTCGCAGTGGAGTAATGTATTTGAATCGTTAAATGTGTGTAAATGTTTTTATTTAGAGCAGTGTCATCTGGTTGTATGACCAGAAACAGATACTCCATTCATACGGTTTTTAGTGCAGATTGGACACCACTTGCCTTTTACTGAGTAACAAATGTTAGGAATTTGATAAATATTCTTGTTTTCGTATCTCCTTCAATTGCTTTAAATTTTTAAAAATCTTATTGCAACGGTCACTAAAAATAATCAAAGTGCTGCACAAATTTTGGTACATGATTCTTCCCTCTCAACAGGGAGATTCCGTTTCATGACTGCTATGTTTATTCAAACATCAAGTGTGATTATGTTGGATGGAAATCACCACTCCGAGCGTTGTGACGATTGGAGTTATCAGAAATACTGCTTCCTTTTGCTAGATGCTTCCTTAGATTGATACCTTTATCACATATTCGGTAATTTCACAGTGGAGCAATGTATTTGATTCGTGAAATTTGGGTAAATGTTTCTTGTTTACAGCAGGGTCATCTGGTTGTATGGCCAGAAAGCAGATTCTCTATTCAATGGTCTTTTGGTGCAGATTGGACTCCACTTGCACTTTACTGTATAACGAATGTTCGGAATTTCATAAATCTTCTTGTTTAGGTATCTCTTTCATTTGCTTTTTATTTTTACAAATCTTATTCCTATGGTCACTAAAAATAATAAATGTCTGCACAAATTGTGGTACATGTTTCTTTTCGCTCAACAGGGAGATTCCGTTTAATGCCTGCTATGTTCGTTCTACATTTCAGTGTGATTTTGTTGGATGGGAAGCACTACTCCGAGCATTCTGACAATTGTAGTTATTAGGAAAGACATCTTTCTTTTTCTGAGTCCTTGTTTTGATTGTTACCCTCATCACATATATTCATCAATTTCACAGTGGAATAATATATTTGAATCGTGAAATGTGGGTAAATGATTGTTGATTACAGCAAGGTCATCTGGTTGTATGGCCAGAAAGCAGATTCCACATTCAATCGTCTTTTGGTGCATATTTGACACAACATGCACAAATTGTGGTACATGTTCTTGCCTCTCAATAGGGTGATTGTGTTTGATGACTGCTATGTTTGTTCAAAAATGGGGTGTGATTTTGTTGGATGGGAACTACCACTCCAAGCATCCTGAGTATTGGAGTTATTAGGAAAGATCTGTTTCTTTTGCTAGGTGCTTCTATTGATTGTTACCCTTATAACTTATATTCATCTGTTTCGCAGTGGAGTAATGTATTTGAATCGTTAAATGTGTTAATGTTTTTTGTTTAGAGCAGGGTCATCTGGTTGTATGATCAGAAAGCAGATTCTCCATTCAATGGGTTTTTAGTGCAGATTGGACACCACTTGCATTTTACTGAATAACAAATGTTAGGAATTTGATAATTATTCTTGTTTTCGTATCTCCTTCAATTGCTTTAAATTTTTAAAAATCTTATTGGAATGGTCACTAAAAATAATCAATGTGCTGCACAAATTGTGGTACATGTTTCTTGTCTCTCAACAGGGAGATTCCGCTTCATGACTGCTATGTTTATTCAATCATTGAGTGTGATTATGTTGGATGGAAATCACCACTCCGAGCATTCTGTCTATTGGAGTTATTAGAAATACTTTTTCTTTTGCTAGGTGCTTCCTTTGATTGATACTTTTATTACATATATTCAACATTTTCACAGTGGAATAATTTATTTGTATGGTGAAATGTGGGTAAATGTTCGTTGTTTACAGCAGGGTCATCTGGTTGTATGGCCAGTAAGCAGATTCTCCATTTAATGGGTTTTTAGTGCAGATTGGACACCACTTGCATTTTACTGAATAACAAATGTTAGGAATTTGATCAACATTCTTGTTTTCGTATCTCCATCAATTGATTTAAATTTTTAAAAATCTTATTGCAATGTTCACTAAAAATAATCAATGTGCTGCACAAATTGTGGTAAATGTTTCTTCTCTCTCAACAGGGAGATTCCGTTTCATGACTGCTATGTTTATTCAAACATCGAATGTGATTATGTTGGATGGAAATCACCACTCTGAGCGTTCTGACGATTGGAGTGATTAGAAATACTGTTTTCTTTTGCTACGTGCTTCCTTTTCATTGATAGCTTTATCAGTTATATTCGTCAATTTCACAGTGGAGTAATGTATTTGATTCATGAAAAGTGGGTAAAAGTTTGTTGTTTACAGCAGGGTCATCTGGTTGTATGGCCAGAAAGCAGATTCTCTATTCAATGGTCTTTTGGTGCAGATTGGACACCACATGCACTTTACTGGATATCGAATGTTCCGAATTTGATAAATCTTCTTGTTTAGGTATCTCCTTCATTTGCTTTTTATTTTTACAAATCTTATTGCACTGGTCACTAAAAATAATCAATGTCGGCACAAATTGTGGTACATGTTTCTTTTCTCTCAACAGGGAGATTCCGTTTAATGCCTGCTATGTTCATTCTACATTTGAGTGTGATTTTGTTGGATGGGAAGCACTACTTCGAGCTTTCTGACAATTGGAGTTATTAGGAAAGACTTCTTTCTTTCGCTGAGACCTTGTTTTGATTGTTACCCTCATCACATATATTCATCAATTTCACAGTGGAGTAATATATTTGAATCGTGAAATGTGGGTAAATGTTTGTTGATTACAGCAGTGTCATCTGGTTGTATGGCCAGAAAGCAGATTCCCCATTCAATCGTCTTTTGGTGCAAATTTGACACCACATGCACAAATTGTGGTACATGTTTCTTGCCTCTCAACAGGGAGATTCTGTTTCGTGACTGCTATGTTTGTTCAAAAATGGGGTGTGATTTTGTTGGATGGGAACTACCACTCCAAGCATCCTGAGTATTGGAGTTATTAGGAAAGAACTCTTTCTTTTCCTAGGTGCTTCTTTTGATTGTTAGCTTTATAACTTATATTCATCTTTTTCACAGTGGAGTAATGTATTTGAATCGTTAAATGTGGGTAAATGTTTGTTGTTTACAGCAGGGTCACCTGGTTGTATGGCCAGAAAGCAGATTCCCCATTCAATCGTCTTTCGGTGCATATTTGACACCACATGCACAAATTGTGGTACATGTTTCTTGCCTCTCAACAGGGAGATTTTGTTTCATGACTGCTATGTTGGTTCAAACATCGAGTGTGATTTTGTTGGATGGGAACTACCACTCCAAGCATCCTGAGTATTTTAGTTATTAGGAAAGAACTCTTTCTTTTCCTAGGTGCTTCTGTTGATTGTTACCCTTATACCTTATATTCATCTGTTTCGCTGTGGAGTAATGTATTTGATTCGTCAAATGTGTGTAAATGTTTTTTGTTTAGAGCAGGGTCATCTGGTTGTATGACCAGAAAGCAGATTCCCCTTTCAATGGTCTTTTGGTGCATATTTGACACCACATGCACAAATTGTGGTACATGTGTCTTGCCTCTCAACAGGGAGATTCTGTTTCATGACTGCTATGTTTATTCAGTCATGGAGTGTGATTTTGTTGGATGGGAACTAGCACCCCAAGCATGCTGAGTATTGGAGTTATTAGGAAAGACCTCTTTCTTTTCCTAGGTGCTTCTTTTGAGTGTTACCCTTATAACTTTAATTCATCTGTTTTGCAGTGGAGTAATGTATTTGAATTGTTAAATGAGTGTAAATGTTTTTTGTTAGATTCTCCATTCAATGGGTTTTTAGTGCAGATTGGACACCACATGCACTTTACTGAATATCGAATGTTCGGAATTTGATAAATCTTCTTGTTTAGGTATCTCCTTCATTTGCTTTTTATTTTTACAAATCTTATTGCACTGGTCACTAAAAATAATCAATGTCGGCACAAATTGTGGTACATGTTTCTTTTCTCTCAACAGGGAGATTCCATTTACTGCCTGCTATGTTCGTTCTACATTTGAGTGTGATTTTGTTGGATGGGAAGCACTACTTCGAGCATTCTGACAATTGGAGTTATTAGGAAAGACTTCTTTCTTTCGCTGAGACCTTGTTTTGATTGTTACCCTCATCACATATATTCATCAATTTCACAGTGGAGTAATATATTTGAATCGTGAAATGTAGGTAAATGTTTGTTGATTACAGCAGTGTCATCTGGTTGTATGGCCAGAAAGCAGATTCCCCATTCAATCGTCTTTTGGTGCAAATTTGACACCACATGCACAAATTGTGGTACATGTTTCTTGCCTCTCAACAGGGAGATTCTGTTTCGTGACTGCTATGTTTGTTCAAAAATGGGGTGTGATTTTGTTGGATGGGAACTACCACTCCAAGCATCCTGAGTATTGGAGTTATTAGGAAAGACCTCTTTCTTTTCCTAGGTGCTTCTTTTGAGTGTTACCCTTATAACTTATTTTCATCTGTTTTGCAGTGGAGTAATGTATTTGAATTGTTAAATGAGTGTAAATGTTTTTTGTTAGATTCTCCATTCAATGGGTTTTTAGTGCAGATTGGACACCACTTGCATTTTACTGAATAACAAATGTTAGGAATTTGATAATTATTCTTGTTTTCGTATCTCCTTTAATTGCTTTAAATTTTTAAAAATCTTATTGCAATAGTCACTAAAAATAATCAATGAGCTGCACAAATTGTGGTACATGTTTCTTCCCTCTCAACAGGGAGATTCCGTTTAATGCCTGCTATGTTCGTTCTACATTTGAGTGTGATTTTGTTGGATGGGAAGCACTACTCCGAGCATTCTGACAATTGTATTTATTAGGAAAGACTTCTTCCTTTTGCTGAGTCCTTGTTTTGTTTGTACCCCTCATCACAGATATTTATCAATTTCACAGTGGAATGATATATTTGAATCGTGAAATGTGGGTAAATGTTTGTTGATTACAGCAGGGTCATCTGGTTGTATGGCCAGAAAGCAGATTCTCTATTCAATGGTCTTTTGGTGCAGATTGGACACCACATGTACTTCACTGAATAAGGAATGTTCGGAATTTGATAAATCTTCTTTTTTAGGTATCTCCTTCATTTGCTTTTTATTTTTACAAATCTTATTGCAATGGTCACTAATAATAATCAATGTCTGCAAAAATTGTGGTAAATGTTTCTTCCGTCTCAACATTGAGATTCCGTTTAATGCCTGCTATGTTCATTCTACATTTGAGTGTGATTTTGTTGGATGGGAAGCACTACTTCGAGCATTCTGACAATTGGAGTTATTAGGAAAGACTTCATTCTTTTGCTGAGTCCTTGTTTTGATTGTTACCCTCATCACATATATTCGTCAATTTCAAATTGGAGTAATATATTTGAATCGTGAAATGTGGGTAAATGTTTGTTGGTTGCAGCAGGGTCATCTGGCTGAATGGCCAGAAAGCAGATTCCCCATTCAATCGCCTTTTGGTGCATATTTGACACCACATGCACAAATTGTGGTACATGTTTCTTGCCTCTCAATAGGGTGATTGTGTTTGATGACTGCTATGTTTGTTCAAAAATGGGGTGTGATTTTGTTGGATGGGAACTATCACTCCAAGCATCCTGAGTATTGGAGTTATTAGGAAAGAACTCTTTCTTTTCCTAGGTGCTTCTTTTGATTGTTACCCTTATAACTTATATTCATCTTTTTCGCAGTGGAGTAATGTATTTGAATCGTTAAATGTGTGGAAATGTTTTTTGTTTAGAGCAGGGTCATCTGGTTGTATGACCAGAAAGCAGATTCTCCATTCAATGGGTTTTTAGTGCAGATTGGACACCACTTGCATTTTACTGAATAACAAATGTTAGGAATTTGATAAATATTCTTATTCACAACCCCTTCAATTGCTTTAAATTTTTAAAAATCTTATTGCAATGGTCACTAAAAATAATCAATGTGCTGCACAAATTGTGGTACATGTTTCTGCTCTCTCAACAGGGAGATTCCGTTTCATGACTGCTATGGTTATTCAAACATCGAGTGTGATTATGTTGGATGGTAATCTCCACTCCAAGCGTTCTGACAAATGGAGTTATTAGTAATACTGTTTTCTTTTGCTAGGTGCTTCCTTTGATTGATACCTTTATCACTTATATTCGTCAATTTCACAGTGGAGTAATGTATTTGATTCGTGAACTGTGGGAAAATGTTTGTTGTTTACAGCAGGGTCATCTGGTTGTATGGCCAGGAAGCAAGATTCTCTCTTCACTGGTCTTTTGGTGCAGATTGGACACCACATGCACTTTACTGAATAACGAATGTTCGGAGTTTGATAAATCTTCTTTATTAGGTATCTCCTTCATTTGCTTTATATTTTTAAAAATATTATAGCAATTCTCACTAAAAATAATCAATGTGCTGCACAAATTGTGGTACATGTTTCTTCCCTCTCAACAGGGAGATTCTGTTTAATTCCTGCTATGTTCGTTCTACATTTGAGTGTGATTTTGTTTTATGGGAAGCACTACTTCAAGCATTCTGACAATTGGAGTTATTAGGAAAGATTTCTTTCTTTTGCTGAGTCCTTGTTTTGATTGTTATGTTCACCACATATATTCATCAATTTCACAGTGGAGTAATATATTTGATTAGTCAAATGTGGGTAAATGTTTGTTGATTACAGCAGGGTCTTCTGGTTGTAAGGCCAGAAAGCAGATTCTCTATTCATTGGTCTTTTGGTGCAGATTGGACACCACATGCACTTTACTGAATAACGAATGTTCAGAGTTTGATAAATCTTCTTTATTAGGTATCTCCTTCATTTGCTTTGTATTTTTAAAAATCTTATTCCAATGGTCACTAAAAATAATCAATGTGCTGCCCAAATTGTGGTATATGTTTCTTCCCTCTCAATAGTTAGATTCTGTTTCATGACTGCTTTGTTTGTTCTAACATGTAGTGTGATTTTGTTGGATGGGAACTACCACCCCAAGCATGCTGAGTATTGGAGTTATTAGGAAAGACCTCTTTCTTTTCCTAGGTGCTTCTTTTGATTGTTAGCCTTATAACTTACATTCATCTGTTTCGCAGTGGAGTAATGTATTTGAATCGTCAAATGTGTGTAAATGTTTTTTGTTTAGAGAAGGGTCATCTGGTTGTATGACCAGAAACAGATTCTCCATTCAGAGGATTTTTAGTGCAGCTTGGACACCACTTGCATTTTACTGAATAACAAATGTTAGGAAATTGATAAATATTCTTGTTTTCGTATCTCCATCAATTGATTTAAATTTTTAAAAATCTTATTGCAATGTTCACTAAAAATAATCAATGTGCTGCACAAATTGTGGTAAATGTTTCTTCTCTCTCAACAGGAAGATTCCGTTTCATGACTGCTATGTTTATTCAAACATCGAATGTGATTATGTTGGATGGAAATCACCACTCTGAGCGTTCTGACGATTGGAGTGATTAGAAATACTGTTTTCTTTTGCTACGTGCTTCCTTTCATTGATAGCTTTATCAGATATATTCGTCAATTTCACAGTGGAGTAATGTATTTGATTCATGAAAAGTGGGTAAAAGTTTGTTGTTTACAGCAGGGTCATCTGGTTGTATGGCCAGAAAGCAGATTCTCTATTCAATGGTCTTTTGGTGCAGATTGGACACCACATGCACTTTACTGAATATCGAATGTTCGGAATTTGATAAATCTTCTTGTTTAGGTATCTCCTTCATTTGCTTTTTATTTTTACAAATCTTATTGCACTGGTCACTAAAAATAATCAATGTCGGCACAAATTGTGGTACATGTTTCTTTTCTCTCAACAGGGAGATTCCGTTTAATGCCTGCTATGTTCGTTCTACATTTGAGTGTGATTTTGTTGGATGGGAAGCACTACTTCGAGCATTCTGACAATTGGAGTTATTAGGAAAGACTTCTTTCTTTCGCTTAGACCTTGTTTTGATTGTTACCCTCATCACATATATTCATCAATTTCACAGTGGAGTAATATATTTGAATCGTGAAATGTGGGTAAGTGTTTGTTGATTACAGCAGTGTCATCTGGTTGTATGGCCAGAAAGCAGATTCCCCATTCAATCGTCTTTTGGTGCAAATTTGACACCACATGCACAAATTGTGGTACATGTTTCTTGCCTCTCAACAGGGAGATTCTGTTTCGTGACTGCTATGTTTGTTCAAAAATGGGGTGTGATTTTGTTGGATGGGAACTACCACTCCAAGCATCCTGAGTATTGGAGTTATTAGGAAAGAACTCTTTCTTTTCCTAGGTGCTTCTTTTGATTGTTAGCCTTATAACTTTTATTCATCTTTTTCGCAGTGGAGTAATGTATTTGAATTGCTAAATGTGGGTAAATGTTTGTTGTTTACAGCAGGGTCACCTGGTTGTATTGCCAGAAAGCAGATTCCCCATTCAATCGTCTTTCGGTGCATATTTGACACCACATGCACAAATTGTGGTACATGTTTCTTGCCTCTCAACAGGGAGATTTTGTTTCATGACTGCTATGTTGGTTCAAACATCGAGTGTGATTTTGTTGGATGGGAACTACCACTCCAAGCATCCTGAGTATTTTAGTTATTAGGAAAGAACTCTTTCTTTTCCTAGGTGCTTCTGTTGATTGTTACCCTTATACCTTATATTCATCTGTTTCGCTGTGGAGTAATGTATTTGATTCGTCAAATGTGTGTAAATGTTTTTTGTTTAGAGCAGGGTCATCTGGTTGTATGACCAGAAAGCAGATTCCCCTTTCAATGGTCTTTTGGTGCATATTTGACACCACATGCACAAATTGTGGTACATGTGTCTTGCCTCTCAACAGGGAGATTCTGTTTCATGACTGCTATGTTTATTCAGTCATGGAGTGTGATTTTGTTGGATGGGAACTAGCACCCCAAGCATGCTGAGTATTGGAGTTATTAGGAAAGACCTCTTTCTTTTCCTAGGTGCTTCTTTTGAGTGTTTTCCTTATAACTTTAATTCATCTGTTTTGCAGTGGAGTAATGTATTTGAATTGTTAAATGAGTGTAAATGTTTTTTGTTAGATTCTCCATTCAATGGGTTTTTAGTGCAGATTGGACACCACTTGCATTTTACTGAATAACAAATGTTAGGAATTTGATCAACACTCTTGTTTTCGTATCTCCTTCAATTGCTTTAAATTTTTAAAAATCTTATTGCAATGTTCACTAAAAATAATCAATGTGCTGCACAAATTGTGGTAAATGTTTCTTCTCTCTCAACAGGGAGATTCCGTTTCATGACTGCTATGTTTATTCAAACATCGAATGTGATTATGTTGGATGGAAATTACCACTCTGAGCGTTCTGACGATTGGAGTGATTAGAAATACTGTTTTCTTTTGCTACGTGCTTCCTTTCATTGATAGCTTTATCAGTTATATTCGTCAATTTCACAGTGGAGTAATGTATTTGATTCATTAAAAGTGGGTAAAAGTTTGTTGTTTACATCAGGGTCATCTGGTTGTATGGCCAGAAAGCAGATTCTCTATTCAATGGTCTTTTGGTGCAGATTGGACACCACATGCACTTTACTGAATATCGAATGTTCGGAATTTGATAAATCTTCTTGTTTAGGTATCTCCTTCATTTGCTTTTTATTTTTACAAATCTTATTGCACTGGTCACTAAAAATAATCAATGTCGGCACAAATTGTGGTACATGTTTCTTTTCTCTCAACAGGGAGATTCCGTTTAATGCCTGCTATGTTCGTTCTACATTTGAGTGTGATTTTGTTGGATGGGAAGCACTACTTCGAGCATTCTGACAATTGGAGTTATTATGAAAGACTTCTTTCTTTCGCTGAGACCTTGTTTTGATTGTTACCCTCATCACAAATATTCATCAATTTCACAGTGGAGTTATATATTTGAATCGTGAAATGTGGGTAAATGTTTGTTGATTACAGCAGTGTCATCTGGTTGTATGGCCAGAAAGCAGATTCCCCATTCAATCGTCTTTTGGTGCAAATTTGACACCACATGCACAAATTGTGGTACATGTTTCTTGCCTCTCAACAGGGAGATTCTGTTTCGTGACTGCTATGTTTGTTCAAAAATGGGGTGTGATTTTGTTGGATGGGAACTACCACTCCAAGCATCCTGAGTATTGGAGTTATTAGGAAAGAACTCTTTCTTTTCCTAGGTGCTTCTTTTGAGTGTTACCCTTATAATTTATTTTCATCTGTTTTGCAGTGGAGTAATGTATTTGAATTGTTAAATGAGTGTAAATGTTTTTTGTTAGATTCTCCATTCAATGGGTTTTTAGTGCAGATTTGACACCACTTGCATTTTACTGAGTAACAAATGTTAGGAATTTGATAATTATTCTTGTTTTCGTATCTCCTTTAATTGCTTTAAATTTTTAAAAATCTTATTGCAATAGTCACTAAAAATAATCAATGAGCTGCACAAATTGTGGTACATGTTTCTTCCCTCTCAACAGGGAGATTCCGTTTAATGCCTGCTATGTTCGTTCTACATTTGAGTGTGATTTTGTTGGATGGGAAGCACTACTCCGAGCATTCTGACAATTGTATTTATTAGGAAAGACTTCTTTCTTTTGCTGAGTCCTTGTTTTGTTTGTTCCCCTCATCACAGATATTTATCAATTTCACAGTGGAATGATATATTTGAATCATGAAATGTGGGTAAATGTTTGTTGATTACAGCAGGGGCATCTGGTTGTATGGCCAGCAAGCAGATTCTCTATTCAATGGTCTTTTGGTGCCGATTGGACACCACATGTACTTTACTGAATAACGAATGTTCGGAATTTGATAAATCTTCTTGTTTAGGTATCTCCTTCATTTGCTTTTTATTTTTACAAATCTTATTGCAATGGTCACTAATAATAATCAATGTCAGCAAAAATTGTGGTAAATGTTTCTTCCGTCTCAACAGGGAGATTCCGTTTAATGCCTGCTATGTTCATTCTACATTTGAGTGTGATTTTGTTGGATGGGAAGCACTACTTCGAGCATTCTGACAATTGGAGTTATTAGGAAAGACTTCATTCTTTTGCTGAGTCCTTGTTTTGATTGTTACCCTCATCACATATATTCGTCAATTTCAAATTGGAGTAATATATTTGAATCGTGAAATGTGGGTAAATGTTTGTTGGTTGCAGCAGGGTCATCTGGCTGAATGGCCAGAAAGCAGATTCCCCATTCAATCGTCTTTTGGTGCATATTTGACACCACATGCACAAATTGTGGTACATGTTTCTTGCCTCTCAATAGGGTGATTGTGTTTGATGACTGCTATGTTTGTTCAAAAATGGGGTGTGATTTTGTTGGATGGGAACTACCACTCCAAGCATCCTGAGTATTGGAGTTATTAGGAAAGAACTCTTTCTTTTCCTAGGTGCTTCTTTTGATTGTTACCCTTATAACTTATATTCATCTTTTTCGCAGTGGAGTAATGTATTTGAATCGTTAAATGTGTGGAAATGTTTTTTGTTTAGAGCAGGGTCATCTGGTTGTATGACCAGAAAGCAGATTCTCCATTCAATGGGTTTTTAGTGCAGATTGGACACCACTTGCATTTTACTTAATAACAAATGTTAGGAATTTGATAAATATTCTTGTTCGGAACCCCTTCAATTGCTTTAAATTGTTAAAAATCTTATTGCAATGGTCACTAAAAATAATCAATGTGCTGCACAAATTGTGGTACATGTTTCTTCTATCTCAACAGGGAGATTCCGTTTCATGACTGCTATGGTTATTCAAACATCGAGTGTGATTATGTTGGATGGAAATCTCCACTCCAAGCGTTCTGACAAATGGAGTTATTAGTAATACTGTTTTCTTTTGCTAGGTGCTTCCTTTGATTGATACCTTTATCACTTATATTCGTCAATTTCACAGTGGAGTAATGTATTTGATTCGTGAACTGTGGGAAAATGTTTGTTGTTTACAGCAGGGTCATCTGGTTGTATGGCCAGGAAGCAAGATTCTCTCTTCACTGGTCTTTTGGTGCAGATTGGACACCACATGCACTTTACTGAATAACAAAAGTTCCAAATTTGATAAATCCTCTTGTTGAGGTATCTCCTTCATTTGCTTTATATTTTTAAAAATATTATAGCAATTCTCACTAAAAATAATCAATGTGCTGCACAAATTGTGGTACATGTTTCTTCCCTCTCAACAGGGAGATTCTGTTTAATGCCTGCTATGTTCGTTCTACATTTGAGTGTGATTTTGTTTTATGGGAAGCACTACTTCAAGCATTCTGACAATTGGAGTTATTAGGAAAGATTTCTTTCTTTTGCTGAGTCCTTGTTTTGATTGTTATGTTCACCACATATATTCATCAATTTCACAGTGGAGTAATATATTTGATTAGTCAAATGTGGGTAAATGTTTGTTGATTACAGCAGGGTCTTCTGGTTGTAAGGCCAGAAAGCAGATTCTCTATTCATTGGTCTTTTGGTGCAGATTGGACACCACATGCACTTTACTGAATAACGAATGTTCAGAGTTTGATAAATCTTCTTTATTAGGTATCTCCTTCATTTGCTTTGTATTTTTAAAAATCTTATTCCAATGGTCACTAAAAATAATCAATGTGCTGCCCAAATTGTGGTATATGTTTCTTCCCTCTCAATAGTTAGATTCTGTTTCATGACTGCTTTGTTTGTTCTAACATGTAGTGTGATTTTGTTGGATGGGAACTACCACCCCAAGCATGCTGAGTATTGGAGTTATTAGGAAAGACCTCTTTCTTTTCCTAGGTGCTTCTTTTGATTGTTAGCCTTATAACTTACATTCATCTGTTTCGCAGTGGAGTAATGTATTTGAATCGTCAAATGTGTGTAAATGTTTTTTGTTTAGAGAAGGGTCATCTGGTTGTATGACCAGAAACAGATTCTCCATTCAGAGGATTTTTAGTGCAGCTTGGACACCACTTGCATTTTACTGAATAACAAATGTTAGGAAATTGATAAATATTCTTGTTTTCGTATCTCCATCAATTGATTTAAATTTTTAAAAATCTTATTGCAATGTTCACTAAAAATAATCAATGTGCTGCACAAATTGTGGTAAATGTTTCTTCTCTCTCAACAGGAAGATTCCGTTTCATGACTGCTATGTTTATTCAAACATCGAATGTGATTATGTTGGATGGAAATCACCACTCTGAGCGTTCTGACGATTGGAGTGATTAGAAATACTGTTTTCTTTTGCTACGTGCTTCCTTTCATTGATAGCTTTATCAGATATATTCGTCAATTTCACAGTGGAGTAATGTATTTGATTCATGAAAAGTGGGTAAAAGTTTGTTGTTTACAGCAGGGTCATCTGGTTGTATGGCCAGAAAGCAGATTCTCTATTCAATGGTCTTTTGGTGCAGATTGGACACCACATGCACTTTACTGAATATCGAATGTTCGGAATTTGATAAATCTTCTTGTTTAGGTATCTCCTTCATTTGCTTTTTATTTTTACAAATCTTATTGCACTGGTCACTAAAAATAATCAATGTCGGCACAAATTGTGGTACATGTTTCTTTTCTCTCAACAGGGAGATTCCGTTTAATGCCTGCTATGTTCGTTCTACATTTGAGTGTGATTTTGTTGGATGGGAAGCACTACTTCGAGCATTCTGACAATTGGAGTTATTAGGAAAGACTTCTTTCTTTCGCTGAGACCTTGTTTTGATTGTTACCCTCATCACATATATTCATCAATTTCACAGTGGAGTAATATATTTGAATCGTGAAATGTGGGTAAGTGTTTGTTGATTACAGCAGTGTCATCTGGTTGTATGGCCAGAAAGCAGATTCCCCATTCAATCGTCTTTTGGTGCAAATTTGACACCACATGCACAAATTGTGGTACATGTTTCTTGCCTCTCAACAGGGAGATTCTGTTTCGTGACTGCTATGTTTGTTCAAAAATGGGGTGTGATTTTGTTGGATGGGAACTACCACTCCAAGCATCCTGAGTATTGGAGTTATTAGGAAAGAACTCTTTCTTTTCCTAGGTGCTTCTTTTGATTGTTAGCCTTATAACTTTTATTCATCTTTTTCGCAGTGGAGTAATGTATTTGAATTGCTAAATGTGGGTAAATGTTTGTTGTTTACAGCAGGGTCACCTGGTTGTATTGCCAGAAAGCAGATTCCCCATTCAATCGTCTTTCGGTGCATATTTGACACCACATGCACAAATTGTGGTACATGTTTCTTGCCTCTCAACAGGGAGATTTTGTTTCATGACTGCTATGTTGGTTCAAACATCGAGTGTGATTTTGTTGGATGGGAACTACCACTCCAAGCATCCTGAGTATTTTAGTTATTAGGAAAGAACTCTTTCTTTTCCTAGGTGCTTCTGTTGATTGTTACCCTTATACCTTATATTCATCTGTTTCGCTGTGGAGTAATGTATTTGATTCGTCAAATGTGTGTAAATGTTTTTTGTTTAGAGCAGGGTCATCTGGTTGTATGACCAGAAAGCAGATTCCCCTTTCAATGGTCTTTTGGTGCATATTTGACACCACATGCACAAATTGTGGTACATGTGTCTTGCCTCTCAACAGGGAGATTCTGTTTCATGACTGCTATGTTTATTCAGTCATGGAGTGTGATTTTGTTGGATGGGAACTAGCACCCCAAGCATGCTGAGTATTGGAGTTATTAGGAAAGACCTCTTTCTTTTCCTAGGTGCTTCTTTTGAGTGTTTTCCTTATAACTTTAATTCATCTGTTTTGCAGTGGAGTAATGTATTTGAATTGTTAAATGAGTGTAAATGTTTTTTGTTAGATTCTCCATTCAATGGGTTTTTAGTGCAGATTGGACACCACTTGCATTTTACTGAATAACAAATGTTAGGAATTTGATCAACACTCTTGTTTTCGTATCTCCTTCAATTGCTTTAAATTTTTAAAAATCTTATTGCAATGTTCACTAAAAATAATCAATGTGCTGCACAAATTGTGGTAAATGTTTCTTCTCTCTCAACAGGGAGATTCCGTTTCATGACTGCTATGTTTATTCAAACATCGAATGTGATTATGTTGGATGGAAATTACCACTCTGAGCGTTCTGACGATTGGAGTGATTAGAAATACTGTTTTCTTTTGCTACGTGCTTCCTTTCATTGATAGCTTTATCAGTTATATTCGTCAATTTCACAGTGGAGTAATGTATTTGATTCATTAAAAGTGGGTAAAAGTTTGTTGTTTACATCAGGGTCATCTGGTTGTATGGCCAGAAAGCAGATTCTCTATTCAATGGTCTTTTGGTGCAGATTGGACACCACATGCACTTTACTGAATATCGAATGTTCGGAATTTGATAAATCTTCTTGTTTAGGTATCTCCTTCATTTGCTTTTTATTTTTACAAATCTTATTGCACTGGTCACTAAAAATAATCAATGTCGGCACAAATTGTGGTACATGTTTCTTTTCTCTCAACAGGGAGATTCCGTTTAATGCCTGCTATGTTCGTTCTACATTTGAGTGTGATTTTGTTGGATGGGAAGCACTACTTCGAGCATTCTGACAATTGGAGTTATTATGAAAGACTTCTTTCTTTCGCTGAGACCTTGTTTTGATTGTTACCCTCATCACAAATATTCATCAATTTCACAGTGGGGTTATATATTTGAATCGTGAAATGTGGGTAAATGTTTGTTGATTACAGCAGTGTCATCTGGTTGTATGGCCAGAAAGCAGATTCCCCATTCAATCGTCTTTTGGTGCAAATTTGACACCACATGCACAAATTGTGGTACATGTTTCTTGCCTCTCAACAGGGAGATTCTGTTTCGTGACTGCTATGTTTGTTCAAAAATGGGGTGTGATTTTGTTGGATGGGAACTACCACTCCAAGCATCCTGAGTATTGGAGTTATTAGGAAAGACCTCTTTCTTTTCCTAGGTGCTTCTTTTGAGTGTTACCCTTATAATTTATTTTCATCTGTTTTGCAGTGGAGTAATGTATTTGAATTGTTAAATGAGTGTAAATGTTTTTTGTTAGATTCTCCATTCAATGGGTTTTTAGTGCAGATTTGACACCACTTGCATTTTACTGAGTAACAAATGTTAGGAATTTGATAATTATTCTTGTTTTCGTATCTCCTTTAATTGCTTTAAATTTTTAAAAATCTTATTGCAATAGTCACTAAAAATAATCAATGAGCTGCACAAATTGTGGTACATGTTTCTTCCCTCTCAACAGGGAGATTCCGTTTAATGCCTGCTATGTTCGTTCTACATTTGAGTGTGATTTTGTTGGATGGGAAGCACTACTCCGAGCATTCTGACAATTGTATTTATTAGGAAAGACTTCTTTCTTTTGCTGAGTCCTTGTTTTGTTTGTTCCCCTCATCACAGATATTTATCAATTTCACAGTGGAATGATATATTTGAATCGTGAAATGTGGGTAAATGTTTGTTGATTACAGCAGGGGCATCTGGTTGTATGGCCAGAAAGCAGATTCTCTATTCAATGGTCTTTTGGTGCAGATTGGACACCACATGTACTTTACTGAATAACGAATGTTCGGAATTTGATAAATCTTCTTGTTTAGGTATCTCCTTCATTTGCTTTTTATTTTTACAAATCTTATTGCAATGGACACTAATAATAATCAATGTCAGCAAAAATTGTGGTAAATGTTTCTTCCGTCTCAACAGGGAGATTCCGTTTAATGCCTGCTATGTTCATTCTACATTTGAGTGTGATTTTGTTGGATGGGAAGCACTACTTCGAGCATTCTGACAATTGGAGTTATTAGGAAAGACTTCATTCTTTTGCTGAGTCCTTGTTTTGATTGTTACCCTCATCACATATATTCGTCAATTTCAAATTGGAGTAATATATTTGAATCGTGAAATGTGGGTAAATGTTTGTTGGTTGCAGCAGGGTCATCTGGCTGAATGGCCAGAAAGCAGATTCCCCATTCA
The DNA here is from genome assembly GCF_023897955.1 of Schistocerca gregaria. Classification (NCBI taxonomy): domain Eukaryota; kingdom Metazoa; phylum Arthropoda; class Insecta; order Orthoptera; family Acrididae; genus Schistocerca; species Schistocerca gregaria. The sequence continues at coordinate 12,018,394 of NW_026061795.1, read as the reverse complement.
ATCGTCTTTTGGTGCATATTTGACACCACATGCACAAATTGTGGTACATGTTTCTTGCCTCTCAATAGGGTGATTGTGTTTGATGACTGCTATGTTTGTTCAAAAATGGGGTGTGATTTTGTTGGATGGGAACTACCACTCCAAGCATCCTGAGTATTGGAGTTATTAGGAAAGAACTCTTTCTTTTCCTAGGTGCTTCTTTTGATTGTTACCCTTATAACTTATATTCATCTTTTTCGCAGTGGAGTAATGTATTTGAATCGTTAAATGTGTGGAAATGTTTTTTGTTTAGAGCAGGGTCATCTGGTTGTATGACCAGAAAGCAGATTCTCCATTCAATGGGTTTTTAGTGCAGATTGGACACCACTTGCATTTTACTTAATAACAAATGTTAGGAATTTGATAAATATTCTTGTTCGCAACCCCTTCAATTGCTTTAAATTGTTAAAAATCTTATTGCAATGGTCACTAAAAATAATCAATGTGCTGCACAAATTGTGGTACATGTTTCTTCTATCTCAACAGGGAGATTCCGTTTCATGACTGCTATGGTTATTCAAACATCGAGTGTGATTATGTTGGATGGAAATCTCCACTCCAAGCGTTCTGACAAATGGAGTTATTAGTAATACTGTTTTCTTTTGCTAGGTGCTTCCTTTGATTGATACCTTTATCACTTATATTCGTCAATTTCACAGTGGAGTAATGTATTTGATTCGTGAACTGTGGGAAAATGTTTGTTGTTTACAGCAGGGTCATCTGGTTGTATGGCCAGGAAGCAAGATTCTCTCTTCACTGGTCTTTTGGTGCAGATTGGACACCACATGCACTTTACTGAATAACGAATGTTCGGAGTTTGATAAATCTTCTTTATTAGGTATCTCCTTCATTTGCTTTGTATTTTTAAAAATCTTATTCCAATGGTCACTAAAAATAATCAATGTGCTGCCCAAATTGTGGTATATGTTTCTTCCCTCTCAATAGTTAGATTCTGTTTCATGACTGCTTTGTTTGTTCTAACATGTAGTGTGATTTTGTTGGATGGGAACTACCACCCCAAGCATGCTGAGTATTGGAGTTATTAGGAAAGAACTCTTTCTTTTCCTAGGTGCTTCTTTTGATTGTTACCCTTATAACTTACATTCATCTGTTTCGCAGTGGAGTAATGTATTTGAATCGTCAAATGTGTGTAAATGTTTTTTGTTTAGAGAAGGGTCATCTGGTTGTATGACCAGAAACAGATTCTCCATTCAGAGGATTTTTAGTGCAGCTTGGACACCACTTGCATTTTACTGAATAACAAATGTTAGGAAATTGATAAATATTCTTGTTTTCGTATCTCCATCAATTGATTTAAATTTTTAAAAATCTTATTGCAATGTTCACTAAAAATAATCAATGTGCTGCACAAATTGTGGTAAATGTTTCTTCTCTCTCAACAGGGAGATTCCGTTTCATGACTGCTATGTTTATTCAAACATCAAATGTGATTATGTTGGATGGAAATCACCACTCTGAGCGTTCTGACGATTGGAGTGATTAGAAATACTGTTTTCTTTTGCTACGTGCTTCCTTTCATTGATAGCTTTATCAGTTATATTCGTCAATTTCACAGTGGAGTAATGTATTTGATTCATGAAAAGTGGGTAAAAGTTTGTTGTTTACAGCAGGGTCATCTGGTTGTATGGCCAGAAAGCAGATTCGTTATTCAATGGTCTTTTGGTGCAGATTGGACACCACATGCACTTTACTGAATAATGAATGTTCCGAATTTGATAAATCTTCTTGTTTAGGTATCTCCTTCGTTTGCTTTTTATTTTTACAAATCTTATTGCACTGGTCACTAAAAATAATCAATGTCGGCACAAATTGTGGTACATGTTTCTTTTCTCTCAACAGGGAGATTCCGTTTAATGCCTGCTATGTTCGTTCTACATTTGAGTGTGATTTTGTTGGATGGGAAGCACTACTTCGAGCATTCTGACAATTGGAGTTATTAGGAAAGACTTCTTTCTTTCGCTGAGACCTTGTTTTGATTGTTACCCTCATCACAAATATTCATCAATTTCACAGTGGAGTTATATATTTGAATCGTGAAATGTGGGTAAATGTTTGTTGATTACAGCAGTGTCATCTGGTTGTATGGCCAGAAAGCAGATTCCCCATTCAATCGTCTTTTGGTGCAAATTTGACACCACATGCACAAATTGTGGTACATGTTTCTTGCCTCTCAACAGGGAGATTCTGTTTCGTGACTGCTATGTTTGTTCAAAAATGGGGTGTGATTTTGTTGGATGGGAACTACCACTCCAAGCATCCTGAGTATTGGAGTTATTAGGAAAGAACTCTTTCTTTTCCTAGGTGCTTCTTTTGATTGTTAGCCTTATAACTTATATTCATCTTTTTCGCAGTGGAGTAATGTATTTGAATTGTTAAATGTGGGTAAATGTTTGTTGTTTACAGCAGGGTCACCTGGTTGTATGGCCAGAAAGCAGATTCCCCATTCAATCGTCTTTCGGAGCATATTTGACACCACATGCACAAATTGTGGTACATGTTTCTTGCCTCTCAACAGGGAGATTTTGTTTCATGACTGCTATGTTGGTTCAAACATCGAGTGTGATTTTGTTGGATGGGAACTACCACTCCAAGCATCCTGAGTATTTTAGTTATTAGGAAAGAACTCTTTCTTTTCCTAGGTGCTTCTGTTGATTGTTACCCTTATACCTTATATTCATCTGTTTCGCTGTGGAGTAATGTATTTGATTCGTCAAATGTGTGTAAATGTTTTTTGTTTAGAGCAGGGTCATCTGGTTGTATGACCAGAAAGCAGATTCCCCTTTCAATGGTCTTTTGGTGCATATTTGACACCACATGCACAAATTGTGGTACATGTGTCTTGCCTCTCAACAGGGAGATTCTGTTTCATGACTGCTATGTTTATTCAGTCATGGAGTGTGATTTTGTTGGATGGGAACTAGCACCCCAAGCATGCTGAGTATTGGAGTTATTAGGAAAGACCTCTTTCTTTTCCTAGGTGCTTCTTTTGAGTGTTACCCTTATAACTTTAATTCATCTGTTTTGCAGTGGAGTAATGTATTTGAATTGTTAAATGAGTGTAAATGTTTTTTGTTAGATTCTCCATTCAATGGGTTTTTAGTGCAGATTGGACACCACTTGCATTTTACTGAATAACAAATGTTAGGAATTTGATCAACATTCTTGTTTTCGTATCTCCTTCAATTGCTTTAAATTTTTAAAAATCTTATTGCAATGTTCACTAAAAATAATCAATGTGCTGCACAAATTGTGGTAAATGTTTCTTCTCTCTCAACAGGGAGATTCCGTTTCATGACTGCTGTGTTTATTCAAACATCGAATGTGATTATGTTGGATGGAAATCACCACTCTGAGCATTCTGACGATTGGAGTGATTAGAAATACTGTTTTCTTTTGCTACGTGCTTCCTTTCATTGATAGCTTTATCAGTTATATTCGTCAATTTCACAGTGTAGTAATGTATTTGATTCATGAAAAGTGGGTAAAAGTTTGTTGTTTACAGCAGGGTCATCTGGTTGTATGGCCAGAAAGCAGATTCTCTATTCAATGGTCTTTTTGTGCAGATTGGACACCACATGCACTTTACTGAATATCGAATGTTCGGAATTTGATAAATCTTCTTGTTTAGGTATCTCCTTCATTTGCTTTTTATTTTTACAAATCTTATTGCACTGGGCACTAAAAATAATCAATGTCGGCACAAATTGTGGTACATGTTTCTTTTCTCTCAACACGGAGATTCCGTTTAATGCCTGCTATGTTCGTTCTACATTTGAGTGTGATTTTGTTGGTTGGGAAGCACTACTTCGAGCATTCTGACAATTGGAGTTATTAGGAAAGACTTCTTTCTTTCGCTGAGACCTTGTTTTGATTGTTACCCTCATCACATATATTCATCAATTTCACAGTGGAGTAATATATTTGAATCGTGAAATGTGGGTAAATGTTTGTTGATTACAGCAGTGTCATCTGGTTGTATGGCCAGAAAGCAGATTCCCCATTCAATCATCTTTTGGTGCAAATTTGACACCACATGCACAAATTGTGGTACATGTTTCTTGCCTCTCAACAGAGAGATTCTGTTTCGTGACTGCTATGTTTGTTCAAAAATTGGGTGTGATTTTGTTGGATGGGAACTACCACTCCAAGCATCCTGAGTATTGGAGTTATTAGGAAAGAACTCTTTCTTTTCCTAGGTGCTTCTTTTGATTGTTAGCCTTATAACTTATATTCATCTTTTTCGCAGTGGAGTAATGTATTTGAATCGTTAAATGTGGGTAAATGTTTGTTGTTTACAGCAGGGTCACCTGGTTGTATGGCCAGAAAGCAGATTCCCCATTCAATAGTCTTTCGGTGCATATTTGACACCACATGCACAAATTGTGGTACATGTTTCTTGCCTCTCAACAGGGAGACTTTGTTTCATGACTGCTATGTTGGTTCAAACATCGAGTGTGATTTTGTTGGATGGGAACTACCACTCCAAGCATCCTGAGTATTTTAGTTATTAGGAAAGAACTCTTTCTTTTGCTAGGTGCTTCTGTTGATTGTTACCCTTATACCTTATATTCATCTGTTTCGCTGTGGAGTAATGTATTTGATTCGTCAAATGTGTGTAAATGTTTTTTGTTTAGAGCAGGGTCATCTGGTTGTATGACCAGAAAGCAGAATCCCCTTTCAATGGTCTTTTGGTGCATATTTGACACCACATGCACAAATTGTGGTACATGTGTCTTGCCTCTCAACAGGGAGATTCTGTTTCATGACTGCTATGTTTATTCAGTCATGGAGTGTGATTTTGTTGGATGGGAACTAGCACCCCAAGCATGCTGAGTATTGGAGTTATTAGGAAAGACCTCTTTCTTTTCCTAGGTGCTTCTTTTGAGTGTTACCCTTATAACTTTAATTCATCTGTTTTGCAGTGGAGTAATGTATTTGAATTGTTAAATGAGTGTAAATGTTTTTTGTTAGATTCTCCATTCAATTGGTTTTTAGTGCAGATTGGACACCACTTGCATTTTACTGAATAACAAATGTTAGGAATTTGATCAACATTCTTGTTTTCGTATCTCCTTCAATTGCTTTAAATTTTTAAAAATCTTATTGCAATGTTCACTAAAAATAATCAATGTGCTGCACAAATTGTGGTAAATGTTTCTTCTCTCTCAACAGGGAGAATTCGTTTCATGACTGCTATGTTTATTCAAACATCAAATGTGATTATGTTGGATGGAAATCACCACTCTGAGCGTTCTGACGATTGGAGTGATTAGAAATACTGTTTTCTTTTGCTACGTGCTTCCTTTCATTGATAGCTTTATCAGTTATATTCGTCAATTTCACAGTGGAGTAATGTATTTGATTCATGAAAAGTGGGTAAAAGTTTGTTGTTTACAGCAGGGTCATCTGGTTGTATGGCCAGAAAGCAGATTCTCTATTCAATGGTCTTTTTGTGCAGATTGGACACCACATGCACTTTACTGAATATCGAATGTTCGGAATTTGTTAAATCTTCTTGTTTAGGTATCTCCTTCATTTGCTTTTTATTTTTACAAATCTTATTGCACTGGTCACTAAAAATAATCAATGTCGGCACAAATTGTGGTACATGTTTCTTTTCTCTCAACAGGGAGATTCCGTTTAATGCCTGCTATGTTCGTTCTACATTTGAGTGTGATTTTGTTGGATGGGAAGCACTACTTCGAGCATTCTGACAATTGGAGTTATTATGAAAGACTTCTTTCTTTCGCTGAGACCTTGTTTTGATTGTTACCCTCATCACATATATTCATCAATTTCACAGTGGAGTAATATATTTGAATCGTGAAATGTGGGTAAATGTTTGTTGATTACAGCAGTGTCATCTGGTTGTATGGCCAGAAAGCAGATTCCCCATTCAATCGTCTTTTGGTGCAAATTTGACACCACATGCACAAATTGTGGTACATGTTTCTTGCCTCTCAACAGGGAGATTCTGTTTCGTGACTGCTATGTTTGTTCAAAAATGGGGTGTGATTTTGTTGGATGGGAACTACCACTCCAAGCATCCTGAGTATTGGAGTTATTAGGAAAGAACTCTTTCTTTTCCTAGGTGCTTCTTTTGATTGTTAGCCTTATAACTTATATTCATCTTTTTCGCAGTGGAGTAATGTATTTGAATCGTTAAATGTGGGTAAATGTTCGTTGTTTACAGCAGGGTCACCTGGTTGTATGGTCAGAAAGCAGATTCCCCATTCAATCGTCTTTTGGTGCATATTTGACACCACATGCACAAATTGTGGTACATGTTTCTTGCCTCTCAACAGGGAGATTCTGTTTCATGACTGCTATGTTTATTCAGTCATGGAGTGTGATTTTGTTGGATGGGAACTACCACCCCAAGCATGCTGAGTATTGGAGTTATTAGGAAAGACCTCTTTCTTTTCCTAGGTGCTTCTTTTGAGTGTTACCCTTATAACTTTAATTCATCTGTTTTGCAGTGGAGTAATGTATTTGAATTGTTAAATGAGTGTAAATGTTTTTTGTTAGATTCTCCATTCAATGGGATTTTAATGCAGATTGGACACCACTTGCATTTTACTGAATAACAAATGTTAGGAATTTAATCAACATTCTTGTTTTCGTATCTCCTTCAATTGCTTTAAATTTTTAAAAATCTTATTGCAATGTTCACTAAAAATAATCAATGTGCTGCACAAATTGTGGTAAATGTTTCTTCTCTCTCAACAGGGAGATTCCGTTTCATGACTGCTATGTTTATTCAAACATCGAATGTGATTATGTTGGATGGAAATCACCACTCTGAGCGTTCTGACGGTTGGAGTGATTAGAAATACTGTTTTCTTTTGCTACGTGCTTCCTTTCATTGATAGCTTTATCAGTTATATTCGTCAATTTCACAGTGGAGTAATGTATTTGATTCATGAAAAGTGGGTAAAAGTTTGTTGTTTACACCAGGGTCATCTGGTTGTATGGCCAGAAAGCAGATTCTCTATTCAATGGTCTTTTGGTGCAGATTGGACACCACATGCACTTTACTGAATAATGAATGTTCCGAATTTGATAAATCTTCTTGTTTAGGTATCTCCTCCATTTGCTTTTTATTTTTACAAATCTTATTGCACTGGTCACTAAAAATAATCAATGTCGGCACAAATTGTGGTACATGTTTCTTTTCTCTCAACAGGGAGATTCCGTTTAATGCCTGCTATGTTCGTTCTACATTTGAGTGTGATTTTGTTGGATGGGAAGCACTACTTCGAGCATTCTGACAATTGGAGTTATTATGAAAGACTTCTTTCTTTCGCTGAGACCTTGTTTTGATTGTTACCCTCATCACAAATATTCATCAATTTCACAGTGGAGTTATATATTTGAATCATGAAATGTGGATAAATGTTTGTTGATTACAGCAGTGTCATCTGGTTGTATGGCCAGAAAGCAGATTCCCCATTCAATCGTCTTTTGGTGCAAATTTGACACCACATGCACAAATTGTGGTACATGTTTCTTGCCTCTCAACAGGGAGATTCTGTTTCGTGACTGCTATGTTTGTTCAAAAATGGGGTGTGATTTTGTTGGATGGGAACTACCACTCCAAGCATCCTGAGTATTGGAGTTATTAGGAAAGACCTCTTTCTTTTCCTTGGTGCTTTTTTTGAGTGTTACCCTTATAACTTATTTTCATCTGTTTTGCAGTGGAGTAATGTATTTGAATATTTAAATGAGTGTAAATGTTTTTTGTTAGATTCTCCATTCAATGGGTTTTTAGTGCAGATTGGACACCACTTGCATTTTACTGAATAACAAATGTTAGGAATTTGATAATTATTCTTGTTTTCGTATCTCCTTTAATTGCTTTAGATTTTTAAAATTCTTATTGCAATAGTCACTAAAAATAATCAATGAGCTGCACAAATTGTGGTACATGTTTCTTCCCTCTCAACAGGGAGATTCCGTTTAATGCCTGCTATGATTGTTCTACTTTTGTGTGTGCTTTTGTTGGACGGGAAGCACTACTCCGAGCATTCTGACAATTGGAGTTATTAGGAAAGACTTCTTTCTTTTGCTGAGTCCTTGTTTTGATTGTTACCCTCGTCACATATATTCATCAATTTCACATTGGAGTAATATATTTGAATAGTCAAATGTGGGCAAATTTTTGTTGATTACTGCAGGGTCATCTGGTTGTATGACCAGAAAGCAGATTCCCCATTCAATCTTCTTTTGGTGCATATTTGACACCTCATGCACAAATTGTGGTACATGTTTCTTGCCTCTCAACAGGGAGATTCTGTTTCATGACTGCTATGTTTGTTCAAAAATGGGGTGTGATTTTGTTGGATGGGAACTACCACTCCAAGCATCTTGAGTAGTGGAGTAATTAGGAAAGACCTCTTTCTTTTCTTAGGTGCTTCTTTTGATTGTTACCCTTATAACTTATATTCATCTGTTTCGCAGTGGAGTAATGTATTTGTATCGTTAAATATGGGTAAATGTTTGTTGTTTACAGCAGGGTCACCTGGTTGTATGGCCAGAAAGCAGATTCTCTATTCAATGGTCTTTTGGTGCTGATTGGAAACCACATGCACTTACTGAATAACGAATGTTCGGAATTTTTATAAATCTTTTGTTGCGGTATCTCCTTCATTTGCTTTATGTTTTTGAAAATATTATTGCAATGGTCAATAAAAATATTAAATGTTCTGCACTAATTGTGGTACATGTTTCTTCCCTCTCAACAGGGAGATTCTGTTTAGTGCCTGCTATGTTCTATTTTCGAGTGTGATTTTGTTGGATGGGAAGCACTACTCCGAGCATTCTGACAATTGTATTTATTAGGAAATACTTCTTTCTTTTGCTGAGTCCTTGTTTTGTTTGTTCCCCTCATCACAGATATTTATCAATTTCACAGTGGAATGATATATTTGAATCTTGAAATGTGGGTAAATGTTTGTTGATTACAGCAGGGTCATCTGGTTGTATGGCCAGAAAGCAGATTCTCTATTCAATATTCTTTTGGTGCAGATTGGACACCACATGCACTTTACTGAATAACGAATGTTCGGAATTTGATAAATCTTCTTGTTTAGGTATCTCCTTCATTTGCTTTTTATTTTTACAAATGTTATTGGAATGGTCACTAATAATAATCAATGTCTGCAAAAATTGTGGTAAATGTTTCTTCCGTCTCAACAGGGAGATTCCGTTTAATGCCTGCTATGTTCATTCTAAATTTGAGTGTGATTTTGTTGGATGGGAAGCACTACTTCGAGCATTCTGACAATTGGAGTTATTAGGAAAGACTTCATTCTTTTGCTGAGTCCTTGTTTTGATTGTTACCCTCATCACATATATTCGTCAATTTCAAATTGGAGTAATATATTTGAATCGTGAAATGTGGGTAAATGTTTGTTGGTTGCAGCAGGGTCATCTGGCTGAATGGCCAGAAAGCAGATTCCCCATTCAATCGTCTTTTGGTGCATATTTGACACCACTTGCACAAATTGTGGTACATGTTTCTTGCCTCTCAATAGGGTGATTGTGTTTGATGACTGCTATGTTTGTTCAAAAATGGGGTGTGATTTTGTTGGATGGGAACTACCACTCCAAGCATCCTGAGTATTGGAGTTATTAGGAAAGAACTCTTTCTTTTCCTAGGTGCTTCTTTGATTGTTACCCTTATAACTTATATTCATCTTTTTCGCAGTGGAGTAATGTATTTGAATCGTTAAATGTGTGGAAATGTTTTTTGTTTAGAGCAGGGTCATCTGGTTGTATGACCAGAAAGCAGATTCTCCATTCAATGGGTTTTTAGTGCAGATTGGACACCACTTGCATTTTACTGAATAACAAATGTTAGGAATTTGATAAATCTTCTTGTTGAGGTATCTGCTTCATTATCTTTATAATATTAAAGATATTTTTGCAATGGTCACTAACAATAATCAATGTGCTGCACTAATTGTGATACATGTTTCTTCTCTATCCACAGGGAGATTCCGTTTCATGACTGCTATGTATATTCAAACATCAAGTGTGATTATGTTGGATGGAAATCACCACTCCGAGCGTTCTGACGATTGGAGTTATTAGAAATACAGTTTCCTTGTTTTGATTGTTACCCTTATAAACTTATATTCATCTGTTTCGCAGTCCAGTAATGTATTCTGTTTTATGACTGCTATGTTTGTTCAAACATCGAGTGTGATTTTGTTGGATGGGAACTACCACTCCAAGCATCCTGAGTATTGGAGTTATTAGGAAAGACCTCTTTCTTTTCCTAGGTGCTTCTTTTGATTGTTACCCTTATATCTTATACTCATCTGTTTCGCAGTGGAGTAATGTATTTGATTCTTGAAATGTATGTAAATGTTTTTTGTTTAGAGCAGGTTCATCTGGTTGTATGGCCAGAAAGCAGAATCTCCATTCAATGGGTTTTTAGTGCAGATTGGACACCACTTGCATTTTACTGAATAACAAATGTTAGGAATTTGATAAATATTCTTGTTCCCAACCCCTTCAATTGCTTTAAATTTTTAAAAATCTTATTGCAATGGTCACTAAAAATAATCAATGTGCTGCACAAATTGTGGTACATGTTTCTTCTCTCTCAACAGGGAGATTCCGTTTCATGACTGCTATGGTTATTCAAACATCGAGTGTGATTATGTTGGATGGAAATCTCCACTCCAAGCGTTCTGACAAATGGAGTTATTAGTAATACTGTTTTCTTTTGCTAGGTGCTTCCTTTGATTGATACCTTTATCACTTATATTCGTCAATTTCACAGTGGAGTAATGTATTTGATTCGTGAACTGTGGGAAAATGTTTGTTGTTTACAGCAGGGTCATCTGGTTGTATGGCCAGGAAGCAAGATTCTCTCTTCACTGGTCTTTTGGTGCAGATTGGACACCACATGCACTTTACTGAATAACAAAAGTTCCAAATTTGATAAATCCTCTTGTTGAGGTATCTCCTTCATTTGCTTTATATTTTTAAAAATATTATAGCAATTGTCACTAAAAATAATCAATGTGCTGCACAAATTGTGGTTCATGTTTCTTCCCTCTCAACAGGGAGATTCTGTTTAATGCCTGCTATGTTCGTTCTACATTTGAGTGTGATTTTGTTTTATGGGAAGCACTACTTCAAGCATTCTGACAATTGGAGTTATTAGGAATGATTTCTTTCTTTTGCTGAGTCCTTGTTTTGATTGTTACCCTCACCACATATATTCATCAATTTCACAGTGGAGTAATATATTTGATTAGTCAAATGTGAGTAAATGTTTGTTGATTACAGCAGGGTCTTCTGGTTGTAAGGCCAGAAAGCAGATTCTCTATTCAATTGTCTTTTGGTGCAGATTGGACACCACATGCACTTTACTGAATAACGAATGTTCGGAGTTTGATAAATCTTCTTTATTAGGTATCTCCTTCATTTGCTTTGTATTTTTAAAAATCTTATTCCAATGGTCACTAAAAATAATCAATGTGCTGCCCAAATTGTGGTACATGTTTCTTCCCTCTCAATAGTTAGATTCTGTTTCATGACTGCTATGTTTGTTCTAACATGTAGTGTGATTTTGTTGGATGGGAACTACCAACCCAAGCATGCTGAGTATTGGAGTTATTAGGAAAGAACTCTTTCTTTTCCTAGGTGCTTCTTTTGATTGTTAGCCTTATAACTTACATTCATCTGTTTCGCAGTGGAGTAATGTATTTGAATCGTCAAATATGTGTAAATGTTTTTTGTTTAGAGAAGGGTCATCTGGTTGTATGACCAGAAACAGATTCTCCATTCAGAGGATTTTTAGTGCAACGTGGACACCACTTGCATTTTACTGAATAACAAATGTTAGGAAATTGATAAATATTCTTGTTTTCGTATCTCCATCAATTGATTTAAATTTTTAAAAATCTTATTGCAATGGTCACTAAAAATAATCAATTTGCTGCACAAATTGTGGTACATGGTTCTTTTCTCTCAACAGGGAGATTCCGTTTCATGACTGCTATGTTTATTCAAGCATCGAGTGTGATTATGTTGGATGGGAATCAGCACTCCATGCGTTCTGATGATTGGAGTTATTAGAAATACTGTTTTCTTTTGCTAGGTGCTTCCGTTGATTGATACCTTTATCACATATATTCGTTCATTTCACAGTGGAGTAATGTATTTGTTTCGTGATATGTGGGTAAATGTTTGTTGTTTACAGCAGGGTCATCTGGTTGTATGGCCAGAAAGCAGATTCTCTATTCAATGGTCTTTTGGTGCAGATTGGACACCACTTGCACTTTCCTGAATACGGAATGTTCGGAATTTGATAAATCTTCTTGTTGAGGTATCTCCTTCATTTGCATTTTATTTTTAAAAATTTTCTTGCAAGCGTCACTAAAAGTAATCAATGTGCTGCACAAATTGTGGTACATGTTTCTTCCCTCTCAACAGGGAGATTGCGTTTAATGCCTGCTATGTTTGTTCTACTTTTGAGTGTGATTTTGTTGGATGGGAAGCACCACTTCGAGCATTCTGACAATTGGAGTTATTAGGAAAGACTTCTTTCTTTTGCTGAGTCCTTGTTTTGATTGTTACCCTCGTCACATATATTCATCAATTTCACATTGGAGTAATATATTTGAATAGTCAAATGTGGGCAAATTTTTGTTGATTACTGCAGGGTCATCTGGTTGTTTGGCCAGAAAGCAGATTCCCCATTCAATCTTCTTTTGGTGCATATTTGACACCTCATGCACAAATTGTGGTACATGTTTCTTGCCTCTCAACAGGGAGATTCTGTTTCATGACTGCTATGTTTGTTCAAAAATGGGGTGTGATTTTGTTGGATGGGAACTACCACTCCAAGCATCTTGAGTAGTGGAGTAATTAGGAAAGACCTCTTTCTTTTCTTAGGTGCTTCTTTTGATTGTTACCCTTATAACTTATATTCATCTGTTTCGCAGTGGAGTAATGTATTTGTATCGTTAAATATGGGTAAATGTTTGTTGTTTACAGCAGGGTCACCTGGTTGTATGGCCAGAAAGCAGATTCTCTATTCAATGGTCTTTTGGTGCTGATTGGAAACCACATGCACTTACTGAATAACGAATGTTCGGAATTTTTATAAATCTTTTGTTGCGGTATCTCCTTCATTTGCTTTATGTTTTTGAAAATATTATTGCAATGGTCAATAAAAATATTAAATGTTCTGCACTAATTGTGGTACTTGTTTCTTCCCTCTCAACAGGGAGATTCTGTTAGTGCCTGCTATGTTCTATTTTCGAGTGTGATTTTGTTGGATGGGAAGCACTACTCCGAGCATTCTGACAATTGTATTTATTAGGAAATACTTCTTTCTTTTGCTGAGTCCTTGTTTTGTTTGTTCCCCTCATCACAGATATTTATCAATTTCACAGTGGAATGATATATTTGAATCGTGAAATGTGGGTAAATATTTGTTGATTACAGCAGGGTCATCTAGTTGTATGGCCAGAAAGCAGATTCTCTATTCAATGGTCTTTTGGTGCAGATTGGACACCACATGCACTTTACAGAATAACGAATGTTCGGAATTTGATAAATCTTCTTGTTTAGGTATCTCCTTCATTTGCTTTTTATTTTTACAAATCTTATTGCAATGGTCACTAATAATAATCAATGTCTGCAAAAATTGTGGTAAATGTTTCTTCCGTCTCAACAGGGAGATTCCGTTTGATGCCTGCTATGTTCATTCTACATTTGAGTGTGATTTTGTTGGATGGGTAGCACTACTTCGAGCATTCTGACAATTGGAGTTATTAGGAATGATTTCTTTCTTTTGCTGAGTCCTTGTTTTGATTGTTACCCTCACCACATATATTCATCAATTTCACAGTGGAGTAATATATTTGATTAGTCAAATGTGGGTAAATGTTTGTTGATTACAGCAGGGTCTTCTGGTTGTAAGGCCAGAAAGCAGATTCTCTATTCAATGGTCTTTTGGTGCACATTGGACACCACATGCACTTTACTGAATAACGAATGTTCGGAGTTTGATAAATCTTCTTTATTAGTTATCTCCTTCATTTGCTTTGTATTTTTAAAAATCTTATTCCAATGGTCACTAAAAATAATCAATGTGCTGCCCAAATTGTGGTACATATTTCTTGCCTCTCAACATTGAGATTCTGTTTCATGACTGCTATGTTTGTTCAAACATGGAGTGTGATTTTGTCTGATGGCAACTACCACTCCAAGCATCCTGAGTATTGGAGTTATTAGGAAGGACCTGTTTCTTTTCCTAGGTTCTTCTTTTGATTGTTACCCTTATAACTTATATTCATCTGTTTCGCAGTGGAGTAATGTATTTGAATCGTTAAATTTGTTAATGTTTTTTGTTTAGAGCATGGTCATCTGGTTGTATGGCCAGAAAGGAGATTCTCTATTCAATGGTCTTTTGTTGCAGATTGGACACCACTTGCATTTTACTGAATAACAAATGTTAGGAAATTGTTAAATATTCTTGTTTTCGTATCTCCATCAATTGATTTAAATTTTTAAAAATCTTATTGCAATGGTCACTAAAAATAATCAATTTGCTGCACAAATTGTGGTACATGGTTCTTTTCTCTCAACAGGGAGATTCCGTTTCATGACTGCTATGTTTATTCAATCATCGAGTGTGATTATGTTGGATGGAAATCACCACTCCGAGTGTTCTGTCGATTGGAGTTATTAGAAATACAGTTTTCTTTTGCTAGGTGCTTCCTTTGATTGATACCTTTATCCCTTATATTCGTCAATTTCATAGTGGAGTAATGTATTTGATTCGTGAAATGTGGGTAAATGTTTGTTGTTTACAGCAGGGTCATCTGGTTGTATGGCCAGAAAGCGGATTCTCTATTCAATGGTCTTTTGGTGCAGATTGGACACCACATGCACTTTACTAAATAACGAATATTCGGAATTTGATAAATCTTTTTGTTTAGGTATCTCCTTCATTTGCTTTATATTTAAAAAATATTATTGCAATGGTCACTAAAAATAATAAATGTGCGGCACAAATTGTGGTACATGTTTCTTCCCTCTCAACAGGGAGATTCCGTTTAATGCCTGCTATGTTTGTTCTACTTTTGAGTGTGATTTTGTTTGATGGGAAGCACTACTCCGATCATTCTGACAATTGGAGTTATTAGGAAAGACTTCTTTCTTTTGCTGAGTCCTTGTTTTGATTGTTACCCTTATCACATATATTCATCAATTTCACAGTGGAATAATATATTTGAATCGTGAAATGTTGGTAAATATTTGTTGATTACAGCAGGGTCATCTGGTTGTATGGCCAGAAAGCAGATTCTCTATTCAATGGTCTTTTGGTGCAGATTGGACACCACATGCACTTTACTGAATAACGAATGTTCGGAGTTTGATAAATCTTCTTGATTAGGTATCTCTTTCATTTGCTTTGTATTTTTAAAACTCTTATTGCAATGGTTACTAAAAATAATAAGTGTGCTGCACAAATAGTGGTACATGTTTCTTCCCTCTCAACAGTTAGATTCTGTTTCATGACTGCTATGTTTGTTCAAACATGTAGTGTGATTTTGTTGGATGGGAACTACCACCCCAAGCATGCTGAGTATTTTGAGTTATTAGAAAAGACCTCTTTCTTTTCCTAGGTGCTTCTTTTGATTGTTACCCTTATAACTTATATTCATCTGTTTCGCAGTGGAGTAATGTATTTGAATTGTTAAATGTGTGTAAATGTTTTTTTGTTTAGAGCAGGGTAATCTCGTTGTATGTCCAGAAAGCAGATTCTCCATTCAATGGGTTTTTAGGGCAGATTGTACACCACTTGCATTTTACTGAATAAGAAATGTTGGGAATTTGATTAATATTCTTGTTTTCGTATCTCCTTCAATTGCTCTAAATTTTTAGAAATCTTATTGCAATGATCAGTGAAAATAATCAATGTGCTGCACAAATTGTGGTACATGTTTCTTCTCTCTCAACAGGGAGATTCCGTTTCATGACTGCTATGTTTATTCAAACATCGATCGTGATTATGTTGGATGGAAATCACCACACCGAGCGTTCTGACGATTGGAGTTATCAGAAATACTGTTTTCTTCTGCTAGGTGCTTCCTTTGATTGATACCTTTATCACCTATATTCGTTAGTTTCACAGTGGAGTAATGTATTTGATTCGTGACATATGGGTACATGTTTGTTGTTTACAGCAGGGTCATCCGGTTGTATGGCCAGAAAGCAGATTCTCTATTCAATGGTCTTTTGGTGCAGATTGTACACCTCATGCACTTTACTGAATAACGAATGTTCGAAATTTGATAAATCCTCTTGTTGAGGTATCTCCTTCATTTGCTTTATATTTTTAAAAATATTATTGCAATGGTCACTAAAAATAATAAATGTGCTGCACAAATTGTGGTACATGTTTCTTCCCTCTCAACAGGGAGATTCTGTTTAATGCCTTCTATGTTCGTTCTACATTTGAGTGTGATTTTGTTGGATGGGGAGCAGTACTTCAAGCATTGTGACAATTGGAGTAATTAGGAAAGATTTCTTTCTTTTGCTGAGTCCTTGTTTTGATTGTTACCCTCATCACATATATTCATCAATTTCACAGTGGAATAATATATTTGAATAGTGGAATGTGGGTAAATGTTTGTTGATTACAGCAGGGTCTTCTGGTTGTATGGCCAGAAAGCAGATTCTCTATTCAATGGTCTTTTGGTGCAGATTGGACACCACATGCACTTTACTGAATAACGAATGTTCGGAGTTTGATAAATCTTCTTGATTAGGTATCTCCTTCATTTGATTTGTATTTTTAAAAATCTTCTTGCAATGGTCACTAAAAATAATCAATGTGCTGCACAAATTGTGGTACATGTTTGTTCCCTCTCAACCATTAGATTCTGTTTCATGACTGCTATGTTTGTTCAAACATGTAGTGTGATTTTGTTGGATGGGAACTACCACTCCAAGCGTCCTGAGTATTGGAGTTATTAGGAAAGACCTCTTTCTTTTCGTAGGTGCTTCTTTTGATTGTTACCCTTATAACTTATATACATCTGTTTCGCAGTGGAGTAATGTATTTGAATCGTTAAATGTGTGTAAATGTTTTTTATTTAGAGCAGGGTCATCTGGTTGTATGACCAGAAAGCAGATTCTCCCTTCAATGGGTTTTTTAGTGCAGATTGGACACCACTTGCATTTTACTGAATAACAAATGTTATGAATTTGATAAATATTCTTGTTTTCGTATCTCCTTCAATTGCTTTAAATTTTTAAAAATCTTATTGCAATGATCACTAAAAATGATCAATGTGCTGCACAAATTGTGGTAAATGTTTCTTGTCTCTCAACAGAGAGATTCCGTGTCATGACTGCTATGTTTATTCAAACATCGAGTGTGATTATGTTGGATGGAAATCACCACTCCGAGCGTTCTGACGATTGTAGTTATTGAAATACTGTTTTCTTCTGCTAGGTGCTTCCTTTGATTGATACCTTTATCACCTATATTCGTTAGTTTCACATTGGAGTAATGTATTTGATTCGTGAAATGTGGGTACATGTTTGTTGTTTGCAGCAGGGTCATCTGGTTGTATGGCCAGAAAGTAGATTCTCTATTCAATGGTCTTTTGTGCAGATTGTACACCACATGCACTTTACTGAATAACGAATGTTCGGAATTTGCTAAATCTTCTTGTTTAGGTATCTCCTTCATTTGCTTTTTATTATTACAAATCTTATTGCAATGGTCACTAAAAATAATCAATGTCTGCACAAATTGTGGTACATGTTTCTTCCCTCTCAACACGGAGATTCCGTTTAATGCCTGCTATGTTCATTCTACATTTGAGTGTGATTTTGTTGGATGGGAAGCACTACTTCGAGCATTCTGATAATTGGAGTTATTAGGAAAGACTTCTTTCTTTTGCTGAGTCCTTGTTTTGATTGTTACCCTCATCACACATATTTATCAATTTCTCAGTGGAGTAATATATTTGAATCGTTAAATGTGGGTAAATGTTTCTTGGTTACAGCAGGGTCATCTGGCTGTATGGCCAGAAGGCAGATTCCCCATTCAACCGTCTTTTGGTGCATATTTGACACCACATGCACAAATTGTGGTACATGTTTCTTGCCTCTCAACAGGGAGATTCTGTTTCATGTCTGCTATGTTGGTTCAAAACATGGGGTGTGATTTTGTTGGATGGGAACTACCACTCCAAGCATCCTGAGTATTGGAGTTATTACCAAAGAACTCTTTCTTTTCTTAGGTGCTTCTTTTGATTGTTACCCTTATCACTTATATCCATGTTTCTCAGTGGAGTAATGTATTTGAATCATTAAATGTGTGTAAATGTTTTTTTGTTTATAGCAGGGTCATCTAGTTGTATGACCAGAAAGCAGATTCTCCATTCAATGGGTTTTTAGTGCAGATTGGACACCACTTGCATTTTACTGAATAACCAATG
This sequence comes from Schistocerca gregaria, assembly GCF_023897955.1. Lineage (NCBI taxonomy): Eukaryota > Metazoa > Arthropoda > Insecta > Orthoptera > Acrididae > Schistocerca > Schistocerca gregaria. The sequence continues at coordinate 11,999,846 of NW_026061795.1, read as the reverse complement.
TTAGGAATTTGATAAAATTTCTTGTTTTCGTATCTCTTTCAATTGCTTTAAATTTTTAAAAAATCTTATTGCAATGGTCACTAAAAATAATCAATGTGCTGCACAAATTGTGGTAAATGTTTCTTGTCTCTCAACAGAGAGATTCCGTTTAATGACTGCTATATTTATTCAAACATCGAGTGTGATTATGTTGGATGGAAACCATCACTCCGAGCATTCTGACGAATGTAGTTATTAGAAATACTGTTTTCTTTTACTAGGGGCTTACTTTGATTGATACCTTAATCGCTTATATTCGTCAACTTCACAGTGGAGTAATGTATTTGATTCGTGAAATGTGGGTAAATGTGTGTTGTTTACAGCAGGGTCATCTGGTTGTATGGCCAGAAAGGAGATTCTCTATTCAATGGTCTTTTGTTGCAGATTGGACACCACATGCACTTTACTGAATAACTAATGTTCGGAGTTTGATAAATCTTCTTGTTGAGTTATCTCCTTCATTTGTTTATATTTTTAAAAAAATTATTCCTATGGTCATTAAAAATAATAAATGTGCTGCACAAATTGTGGTACATGTTTCTTCCCTCTCAACAGGGAGATGCTGTTTAATGCCTGCTATATTCTACTTTCGAGTGTGATTTTGTTGGATGGGACGCACTACTCCGAGCATTCTGACAATTGGAGTTATTAGGAAAGACTTCTTTCTTTTGCTGAGTCCTTGTTTTGATTGTTACCCTCATCACATATATTCATCAATTTCACAGTGGAATAATATATTTGAATAATGAAATGTGTTTAAATGTTTGTTGATTACAGCAGGGTCATCTGGTTGTATGGCCAGAAAGCAGATTCCCCATTCAATCGTCTTTTGGTGCATATTTGACATCACATTCACAAATTGTGGTACATATTTCTTGCCTCTCAACATTGAGATTCTGTTTCATGACTGCTATGTTTGTTCAAACATGGAGTGTGATTTTGTCTGATGGCAACTACCACTCCAAGCATCCTGAGTATTGGAGTTATTAGGAAGGACCTGTTTCTTTTCCTAGGTGCTTCTTTTGATTGTTACCCTTATAACTTATATTCATCTGTTTCGCAGTGGAGTAATGTATTTGAATCGTTAAATTTGTTAATGTTTTTTGTTTAGAGCATGGTCATCTGGTTGTATGGCCAGAAAGGAGATTCTCTATTCAATGGTCTTTTGTTGCAGATTGGACACCACTTGCATTTTACTGAATAACAAATGTTAGGAAATTGATAAATATTCTTGTTTTCGTATCTCCATCAATTGATTTAAATTTTTAAAAATCTTATTGCAATGGTCACTAAAAATAATCAATTTGCTGCACAAATTGTGGTACATGGTTCTTTTCTCTCAACAGGGAGATTCCGTTTCATGACTGCTATGTTTATTCAATCATCGAGTGTGATTATGTTGGATGGAAATCACCACTCCGAGTGTTCTGTCGATTGGAGTTATTAGAAATACTGTTTTCTTTTGCTAGGTGCTTCCTTTGATTGATACCTTTATCCCTTATATTCGTCAATTTCATAGTGGAGTAATGTATTTGATTCGTGAAATGTGGGTAAATGTTTGTTGTTTACAGCAGGGTCATCTGGTTGTATGGCCAGAAAGCGGATTCTCTATTCAATGGTCTTTTGGTGCAGATTGGACACCACATGCACTTTACTAAATAACGAATATTCGGAATTTGATAAATCTTTTTGTTTAGGTATCTCCTTCATTTGCTTTATATTTAAAAAATATTATTGCAATGGTCACTAAAAATAATAAATGTGCGGCACAAATTGTGGTACATGTTTCTTCCCTCTCAACAGGGAGATTCCGTTTAATGCCTGCTATGTTTGTTCTACTTTTGAGTGTGATTTTGTTTGATGGGAAGCACTACTCCGATCATTCTGACAATTGGAGTTATTAGGAAAGACTTATTTCTTTTGCTGAGTCCTTGTTTTGATTGTTACCTTCATCACATATATTCATCAATATCACAATAGTGTAATATATTTGAATAGTGAAATGTGGGTAAATTTTTGTTGATTACTGCAGGGTCTTCTGGCTGTATGGCCAGAAAGCAGATTCCCCATTCAATCGTCTTTTGGTGCATATTTGACACCACATGCACAAATTGTAGTATATGTTTCTTGCCTCTCAACAGGGAGATTCTTTTTCATGACTGCTATGTTTGTTCAAACATGGAGTGTGATGTTGTTGGATGGGAACCACAACGCCAAGCATCCTGAGTATTGGAGTTATTAGGAAAGACCTCTTTCTTTTTGTAGGTGCTTCTTTAGATTTTTACCCTTATAACTTATATTCATCTCTTTCGCAGTGGAGTAATGTATTTGAATTGTTAAATGTGTGTAAATGTTTTTTGTTTAGAGCAGGTTAATCTGGTTGTATGACCAGGAAGCAGATTCTCCATTCAATGGGTTTTTAGTGCAGATTGGACACCACTTGCATTTTACTGAATAACAAATGTTAGGAATTTGTTAAAATTTCTTGTTTTCGTATCTCCTTCGATTGCTTTAAATTTTTAAAACTCTTATTGCAATGTTCACTAAAAATAATCAATGTGCTGCACAAATTGTGGTAAACGTTTTTTGTCTCTCAACAGGGAGATTCCGTTTCATGACTGCTATGTTTATTCAAACATCGAGTGTGATTATGTTGGATGGAAATCACCACTCTGAGCATTCTGACAATTAGAGTTATTAGGAAAGACTTCTTTCTTAGGCTGAGTCCTTGTTCTGATTGTTACCCTCATCACATATATTCATCAATTTCACAGTGGAATAATATATTTGAATTGTGAAATGTGGGTAAATGTTTGTTGTTTACAGCAGGGTCATCTGGTTGAATGGCCAGAAAGCAGATTCTCTATTCAATGGTCTTTTGGTGCAGATTGGACACCACATGCACTTTACTGAATAACGAATGTTCGGAATTTGATAATTTTTCTTGTTTAGGTATCTCGTTAATTTGCTTTATATTTTTAATAATATTATTGCAATGGTCACTAAAAATAATAAATGTGCTGCACAAATTGTGGTACATGTTCCTTCTCTCTCAACAGGGAGATTCCGTTTCATGACTGCTATGTTTGTTTTACTTTTGAGTGTGATTTTGTTGGATGGGAAGCACTACTGCGAGCATTCTGACAATTGGAGTTATTAGGAAAGACTTCTTTCTTAGGCTGAGTCCTTGTTTTGATTGTTACCCTCATCACATATATTCATAAATTATGACAGTGGAATAATATATTTGAATCGTGAAATGTGAGTAAATGTTTGTTGATTACAGCATGGTCATCTGGTTGTATGGCCAGAAAGCAGATTCCCCATTCAATCGTCTTTTGATGCATATTTGACACCACATGCACAAATTGTGGTACAGGTTTCCTGCCTCTCAACAGGGAGATTCTGTTTAAGGCCTGCTATGTTCGTTCTACATTTGAGTGTGATTTTGTTGGATGGGAGTCACTACTTCAAGCATTTTGACAATTGGAGTTATTAGGAAAGATTTCTTTCTTTTGCTGAGTCCTTGTTTTGATTGTTACCCTCATCACATATATTCATCAATTTCACAGTGGAATAATATATTTGAATAGTGAAATGTGGGTAAAAGTTTGTTGATTAAAGCAGGGTCATCTGGTTGTATGACCAGAAAGCAGATTCTCTATTGAATGGTCTTTTGGTGCAGATTGGACACCACATGCACTTTACTGAATAACGAATGTTCGGAATTTGATAAATCTTCTTGTTGAGGTATCTCCTTCATTTGCTTTATATTTTTAAAAATATTATTGCAGTGGTCACTAAAAATAATAAACGTGCTGCACAAATTGTGGTACATCTTTCTTCCCTCTCAACAGGGAGATTCTGTTTAATGCCTGCTATGTTCTACTATCGAGTGTGATTTTGATGGATGGGAAGCACTACTCCGAGCATTCTGACAGTTGGTGTTATTATTAAAGACTTCTTTCTTTTGCTGAGTCCTTGTTTTGATTGTTACCCTCATCACATATATTCATCAATTTCACAGTGGAATAATATATTTGAATAGTGAAATGTGGGTAAATGTTTGTTGATTACAGCAGGGTCATCTGGCTGTATGGACAGAAAGCAGATTCCCCATTCAATCGTCTTTTGGTGCATATTTGACACCACATGCACAAATTGTGGTACATGTTTCTTGCCTCTCAACAGGGAGATTCTGTTTAATGCCTGCTATGTTCGTTCTACATTTGAGTGTGATTTTGTTGGATGGGAGGCACTACTTCAAGCATTCTGACAATTGGAGTTATTAGGAAAGATTTCTTTCTTTTGCTGAGTCCTTGTTTTGATTGTTACCCTCATCACATATATTCATCAATTTCACAGTGGAATAATATATTTGAATAGTGAAATGTGGGTAAATGTATGTTGATTACAGCAGGGTCATGTGGTTGTATTGCCAGAAAGCAGATTCCCCATTCAATGGTCTTTTGGTGCATGTTTGACACCACATGCACAAATTGTGGTACATGTTTCTTCCCTCTCAACAGGGAGATGGTTTTTCATGACTGCTATGTTTGTTCAAACATCGAGTGTGATTTTGTTGGATGGGAACTACCACTCCAAGCATCCTGAGTATTGGAGTTATTAGGAAAGACCTCTTTCTTTTCCTAGGTGCTTCTTTTGATTGTTACCCTCATACCTTATATTCATCTGTTTCGCAGTGGAGTATTGTATTTGAATTGTTAAATGTGTGTAAATGTTTTTTGTTTAGAGCAGGGTCATCTGGTTGTATGACCAGAAAGCTGATTCCCCATTCAATCGTCTTTTGGTGCATATTTGACACCACATGCACTTTACTGGATAACAAATGTTACTAATTTGATAAATATTCTTGTTTTCGTATCTCCTTTAATTGCTTTAAATTTTTAAAAATCTTATTGCAATGGTCACTAAACATAATCAATGTGCTGCACAAATTGTGGTACATGGTTCATCTCTCTCAACAGGGAGATTCCGTTTCATGACTGCTATGTTTATTCAAACATCGAGTGTGATTATGTTGGATGGAATTCACCACTCCGAGTGTTCTGATGATTGGAGTTATCAGAAATACTGTTTTCTTTTGCTAGGTGGTTCCTTTGATTGACACCTTTGTCACTTAAATTCGTCAGTTTCACAGTGGTGTAATGTATTTGAATCGTGAAATGTGGATAAATGTTTGTTGTTTAGAGCAGGTTCATCTGGTTGTATGGCCAGAAAGCAGATTCTCCATTCAAATTTTTTTAGTGCAGATTGGACTCCACTTGCCTTTTACTGAATAACAAATGTTAGGAATTTGATAAATATTCTTGTTTTCGCAACCCCTTCAATTGCTTTAAATTTTTAAAAATCTTATTGCAATGGTCACTAAAAATAGTCAATGTGCTGCACAAATTGTGGTACATGTTTCTTCTCTCTCAACAGGGAGATTCCGTTTCATGACTGCTATGGTTATTCAAACATCGAGTGTGATTATGTTGGATGGAAATCACCACTCCAAGCGTTCTGACAAATGGAGTTATTAGTAATGCTGTTTTCTTTTGCTAGGTGCTTCCTTTGATTGATACCTTTATCACTTATATTCGTCAATTTCACAGTGGAGTAATGTATTTGATTCGTGAAATGTGTGTCAATGTTTGTTGTTTACAGCAGGGACATCTGGTTGTATGACCAGAAAGCAGATTCTCTATTCAATGGTCGTTTGGTGCAGATTGCACACCACATGCACTTTACTGAATAACGAATGTTCAGAATTTGATAAATCTTCTTGTTGAGGTATCTCATTCTTTTGCTTTATATTTTTCAAAATATTATTGCATTTGTCACAAAAATTATAAATGTGCTGCACAAATTGTGGTACATGTTTCTTCCCTCTCAACAGGGAGATTCTGTTTAATGCCTGCTATATTCTTCTTTCGAGTGTGTTTTTGTTGGATGGGAAGCACTACTCCGAGCATTCTGACAATTGGAGTTATTAGGAAAGACTTCTTTCTTTTGCTGAGTCCTTGTTCTGATTGTTATCCCCATCACATATATTCATCAATTTCTCTGTGGAATAATATATTTGAATCGTGAAATGTGGGTAAATGTTTGTTGATTACAACAGGGTCATCTGGCTGTATGGCCAGAAAGCAGATTCCCCATTCAATCGTCTTTTCGTGCATATTTGACACCACATGCACAAATTGTGGTACATATTACTTGCCTCTCAACAGGAGATTCTGTTTCATTACTGCTATGTTTGTACAAACATCAAGTGTGATTTTGTTGGATGGGAACTACCACTCCAAGCATCCTGAGTATTGGAGTTATTAGGAAAGACCTCCTTCTTTTCCTAGGTGCTTCTTTTGATTGTTGCCCTCATAACTTATATTCATCTGTTTCGCAGTGGAGTAATGTATTTGAATCGTTAAATTTGTGTAAATGTTTTTTGTTTAGAGCAGGGTCATCTGATTGTATGACCAGAAAGCAGATTCTCCATTCAATGTGTTTTTAGTACAGATTGGACACCTCTTGCATTTTACTGAATAACAAATGTTAGGAAATTGATAAATATTCTTGTTTTCGTATCTCCTTCAATTGCTTCAAATTTTTAAAAATCTTATTGCAATGGTCACTAAAAATAATCAATGTGCTGCACAAATTGTGGTACATGTTTCCTCTCTCTCACTGGGAGGTTCCGTTTCATGACTGCTATGTTTATTGAAACATCGAGTGTGATTTTGTTGGATGGAAACTACCACTCCAAGCATCCTTTGTATTGGAGTTATTAGGAAAGACCTCTTTCTTTTCCTAGGTGTTTTTTTTGATTGTTAACTTTATAACTTATATTCACGTGTTCACAAAAATTATCAATGTGCTGCACAAATTGTGGTACATGTTCCTTCTCTCTCAACAGGGAGATTCCGTTTCATGACTGCTATGTTTATCCAAACATCGAGTGTGATTATGTTGGATGGAAATCACCACTCCGAGCGTTCTGACGATTGGATTTATTAGAAATACTGTTTTCTTTTGCTAGGTGCTTCCTTTGATTGATACCTTTATCACTTATATTCGTCAATTTCACAGTGGAGTAATGTATTTGATTCGTGAAATGTGGGTAAATGTTTGTTGTTTACAGCAGTGTCATCTGGATGTATGGCCAGAAAGCAGATTCTCTATTCAATAGTGTTTTAGTGCAGATTGGACACCACATGCACTTTACTGAATAACGAAAGTTCGGAATTTGATAAATCTTCTTGTTTAGGGATCTCCATCATTTGCTTTGTATTTTTAAAAACCCTATAGCAATGGTCATTAAAAAAAATCAATGTGCTGCACAAATTGTGGTACATGTTTCATCCCTCTCAACAGGGAGATTCTGTTTCATGACTGCTATGTTTGTTCAAACATGGAGTGTGATTTTGTTGGATGGGAACTACCGCTCCAAGCACCCTGAGTATTGGAGTTATTAGGAAAGACCTCTTTGTTTTCCTAGGTGCTTCTTTTGATTGTTACCCTTATAACTTATATTCATCTGTTTCGCAGTGGAGTAATGTATTTGAATTGTTAAATGTGAGTAAATGTTTTTTGTTTAGAGCAGGGTCATCTGGTTGTATGACCAGCAAGCAAATTCTTCATTCAATGAGTTTTTAGTGCAGATTGGACGCCACTTGCATTTTACTGAATAACAAATGTTAGTAATTTGATAAATATTCTTGTTTTCGTATCTCCTTCAATTGCTTTAAATTTTTAAAAATCTTATTGCAATGGTCACTAAAAATAATCAATGTGCTGCACAAATTGTGGTACATGGTTCATCTCTCTCAACAGGGAAATTCTGTTTCATGACTGCTATGTTTATTCAAACATCGAGTGTGATTATGTTGGATGGAAATCACCACTCCGAGCGTTCTGACGATTGAAGTTATTAGAAATACTGTTTTCTTTTGCTAGGTGCTTCCTTTGATTCCTTCATCACTTATATTTGTCAATTTCACAGTGGAGTAATGTATTTGATTCGTGAAATGTGGGTAAATGTTTGTTGTTTACAGCAGGGACATCTGGTTTTATGGCCAGAAATCAGATTCCCCATTCAATAGTCTTTTTGTGCATATTTGACACCACATGCACTTTACTGAATAACGAATGTTTGGATTTTGATATATTTTTGTTTTTAGGTATTTCCTTCATTTACTTTATATTTTTAAAAATCTAATTGCAATGGTCTCCAAAAATTATCAATGTGCTGCACAAATTGTGGTACATGTTTCTTCCCTCTCAATAGGGAGATTTCTTTTCATGACTACGTTTGTTCTACCATCGAGTGTGATTTTGTTTGATGGGAACCACCACTCCGAGCATCTGACCATTCGACTTATTAGGAAAGACTTCATTGTTTTGCTAGGTGCTACCTTTGATTGATACTTTTATTACATATATTCAACATTTTCACAGTGGGATAATTTTTTTGAATGGTGAAATGTTTGTAAATGTTCGTTGTTTACAGTTGGGTCATCTGATTGTATGGCCAGAAAGCAGATTCTCCATTCAATGGGTTGTTAGTTCCGATTGGACACCACTTGCAATTTACTGAATAACAAATGTTTGGAATTTGATAAATATTGTTGTTTTCGTATCTCCTTCAATTGCTTTAAATTTTTAAAAATTGTATTGCAATGGTCACTAAAAATAATCAAAGTGCCGTACAACTTGTACATGTTTCTTCTCTCTAAACAGGGAGATTCCGTTTCATGACAGCTATGTTTATTCAAACATTGAGAGTGATTATGTAGGATGGAAATCACCACTCCGAGTGTCTGACAATTGGAGTTATTAGAAATACTGTTTTCTTTTGCTAGGTGCTTCCTTTGATTGATACCTTTATCACTTATATTCGTCAATTTCACAGTGGAGTAATGTATTTGATTCGTGATATGTGGGTAAGTGTTTGTTGTTTACAACAGGATCATCTGGTTGTATGGCCAGAAAGCAGATTCACCATTCAATCGTCTTTTGGTGCATATTTGACCCCACATGAACTTTACTGAGTAACGAATGTTCGGAATTTGATAAAGCTTGTTGTTTAGGTATCTCCTTGATTTGCTTTGCATTTTTAAAAATCTTATTGCAATGGTCACTAAAAATAATCAATGTGCTGCACAAATTGTGGTACATGTTTCTTCTCTCTCAACAGGCAGATTCCGTTTCATGACTGCTATGTTTATTCGAACATCGAGTGTGATTATGTTGGATGGAAATCACCACTCCGAGCGTTCTGACGATTGGATTTATTAGAAATACTGTTTTCTTTTGCTAGGTGCTACCTTTGATTGATACTTTTATTACATATATTCAACATTTTCACAGTGGGATAATTTTTTTGAATGGTGAAATGTGTGTCAATGTTTGTTGTTTACAGCAGGGTCATCTGATTGTATGGCCAGAAAGCAGATTCTCCATTCAATGGGTTGTTAGTGCAGATTGGACACCACTTGCAATTTACTGAATAACAAATGTTTGGAATTTGATAAATATTCTTGTTTTCGTATCTCCTTCAATTGCTTTAAATTTTTAAAAATCTTATTGCTATGGTCACTAAAAATAATCAATGTGCTGCACAAATTGTGGTACATGGTTCATCTCTCTCAACTGGGAGATTCTGTTTCATGACTGCTATGTTTATTCAAACATCGAGTGTGATTATGTTGGATGGAAATCACCACTCCGAGCGTTCTGAGGATTGGAGTTATTAGAAATACTGTTTTCTTTTGCTAGGTGCTTCCTTTGATACCTTCATCACTTATATTTGTCAATTTCACAGTGGAGTAATGTATTTGATTCGTGAAATGTGGGTAAATGTTTGTTGTTTACAGCAGGGACATCTGGTTGTATGGCCAGAAATCAGATTCCCCATTCAATCGTCTTTTTGTGCACATTTGACACCACATGCACTTTACTGAATAACGAATGTTTCGATTTTGATATATTTTTGTTATTAGGTATTTCCTTCATTTACTTTATATTTTTAAAAATCTAATTGCAATGGTCACCAAAAATTATCAATGTGCTGCACAAATTGTGGTACATGTTTCTTCCCTCTCAATAGTGAGATTTCTTTTCATGACTACGTTTGTTCTACCATCGAGTGTGATTTTGTTTGATGGGAACCACCACTCCAAGCATCTGACCATTCGACTTATTAGGAAAGACTTCATTGTTTTGCTAGGTGCTACCTTTGATTGATACTTTTATTACATATATTCAACATTTTCACAGTGGGATAATTTTTTTGAATGGTGAAATGTTTGTAAATGTTCGTTGTTTACAGCAGGGTCATCTGGTTGTATGGCTAGAAAGCAGATTCTCTATTCAATTGTGTTTTCGTGCAGATTCTACACCACATGCAATTTACTGAATAATGAATGTTCGAAATTTGATAAATCTTCTCGTTTAGGGATCTCCTTCATTTCCTTTTTATTTTTAAAAATCTTATTGCAATGGTCACTAAAAATAATCAATGTGCTGCACAAATTAAGGTACATGTTTCTTCTCTCTCAACAGGGAGATTCCATTTCACGACTGCTATGTTTATTCAAACATCGAGTGTGATTTTGTTGGATAGGCACCGCCACTCCGAGCATCCTGAATATTAGAAATACTGTTTCCTTTTGCTGGGTGCTTCCTTTGATTGATACTTTGTCACTTATATTCGTCAATTTCGCAGTGGAGCTTTGTATTTGATTCGTGAAATGTGGGTAAATGTTTGTTGTTTACAGCAGGGTCATGTGGTTGTATGGCGAGAAAGCATATTCCCCATTCAATTGTCTTTTGCTGCATATTTGACACCACATGCACTTTACTGAATAAGGAATGTTCGGAATTTGATATATCTTTGTTTTTAGGTATCTCCTTCATTTACTTTGTATTTTTATTAATCTAATTGCGATGGGCACTAAAAATAATCAATGTGCTGCACAAATTGTGGTACATGATTCTTCTCTCTCAACAGGGAGATTCCGTATCACGACTGCTATGTTTATTCAAACATCGAGTCTGATTTTGTTGGATGGGCACTGCCACACCGAGCATCCTGAGTATTAGAAATACTGTTTTCTTATGCTGGGTGCTTTCTTTGATTGAAACCTTATCACTTATATTCGTCAATTTCACAGTGGAGCTATGTATTTGATTCGTGAAATGTGGGTAAATGTTTGTTGTTAACAGCAGGGTCATGTGGTTGTATTGCCAGAAAGCAGATTCCCCATTCAATGGTGTTTTGGTGCATGTTTGACACCACATGCACAAATTGTGGTACATCTTTCTTCCCTCTCAACAGGGAGACGCTTTTTCATGACTGCTATGTTTGTTCAAACATCGAGTGTGATTTTGTTGGATGGGAACTACCACTCCAAGCATCCTGAGTATTGGACTTATTAGGAAAGACCTCTTTCTTTCCTAGGTGCTTCTTTTGATTGTTACCCTCATAACTTATATTCATCTGTTTTGCAGACGAGTAATGTATTTGAATTGTTAAATGTGTGTAAATGTTTTTTGTTTAGAGCAGGGTCATCTGGTTGTATGACCAGAAAGCAGATTCCCCATTCAGTCGTCTTTTGGTGCATATTTGACACCACACGCACATTACTAAATAACAAATGTTAATAATTTGATAAATATTCTTGTTTTCGTATCTCCTTTAATTGCTTTAAATTTTTAAAAATCTTATTGCAATGGTCACTAAACATAATCAATGTGCTGCACGAATTGTGGTACATGGTTCATCTCTCTCAACAGGGAGATTCCGTTTCATGACTGCTATGTTTATTCAAACATCGAGTGTGATTATGTTGGATGGAAGTCACCACTCCGAGCGTTCTGACGATTGGAGTTATTAGAAATACTGTTTTCTTTTGCTAAGTGCTTCCTTTGATTGATACCTTTATCAGTTATGTTCGTCAATTTCACAGTGGAGTAATGTATTTGATTCGTGAAATGTGGGGAAATGTTTGTTGTTTACAGCAGGGTCATGTGGTTGTATGGCCAGAAAGCAGGTTCTCTATTCAATGGTCTTTTGATGCAGATTGGACCCCACATGCACATTACTGAATAACGAATGTTCGGAATTTGATAAATCTTCTTGTTTAGGTATCTCCTTCATTTGCTTTATATTTTTAAAAATCTTATTGCAATGCTCACTAAAAATAATCAATGTGCTGCACAAATAGTGGAACATGTTTCTTCCCTCTCAACAGGGAGATTCCGATTAATGCCTGCTATGTTTGTTCTACTTTTGAGTGTGATTTTGGTCAATGGGAGGCACTACTCCGAGCATTCTGACAATTGGAGTTATTAGGAAAGACATCTTTCTTTTGATGAGTCCTTGTTTTGATTGTTACTCTCATCACATATATTCATCAATTTCACAGTGGAATAATATATTTGAATGGTGAAATGTGGGTAAATGTTTGTTGATTACAGCAGGGTCATCTGCTTGTATTGCCAGAAAGCAAATTCCCCATTCAATGGTCTTTTGGTGCATGTTTGACACCACCTTCACAAATTGTGGTACATGTTTCTTCCCTCTCAACAGGGAGATTCCGTTTCATGACTGCTATGTTTGTTCAAACATCGAGTGTGATTTTGTTGGATGGGAACGACCAATTCAAGCATCCTGAGTATTGGATTTATTAGGAAATACCTCTTTCTTTTCCTAGGTGCTTCTTTTGATTGTTACCCTTATAACTTATATTCATCTGTTTCGCAGTGGTGTAATGTATTTGAATCGTTAAATGTGTGTAAATGGTTTTTGTTTAGAGCAGGGTCATCTGGTTGTATTACCAGAAAGCAGATTCTCCATTAAATGTGTTTTTAGTGCAGATTGGACACCACTTGCATTTTACTGAATAACAAATGTTAGGAATTTGATAAGTATTCTTGTCTTCGTGTCTCCTTCAATTGATTTAAATTTTTAAAAATCTGATTGCAATGGTCACTAAAAATTATCAATGTGTTGCACAAATTGTGGTACATGTTTCTTCTCTCTCAACAGGGAGATTCCGTTTCATGACTGCTATGTTTATTCAAACATCGAGTGTGATTATGTTGGATGGAAATCACCACTCCGGGCGTTCTGTGGATTGGAGTTATTAGAAATGCTGTTTTCTTTTGCTAGGTGCTTCCTTTGATACCTTTATCACTTATAGTTGTCAATTTCACAGTGGTACATTATTTTTCCCTCTCAACAGGGAGATACTGTTTCATGACTGCTATGTTTGTTCAAACATCGAGTGTGATTTTGTTGGATGGGAACGACCAATCCAAGCATCCTGAGTATTGGAGTTATTAGGAAAGACCTCTTTCTTTTCCTAGGTGCTTCTTTTGATTGTTACCCTTATAACTTATATTCATCTGTTTTGCAGTGGAGTAATGTATTTGAATTGTTAAATGTGTGTAAATGTTTTTTGTTTAGAGCAATTTCATCTGGTTGTATGACCAGCAAGCAGATTCTCCATTCAATTGGTTTTTAATGCACATTGGACACCACTTGACTTTTACTGAATAATAAATGTTAGGAATTTGATAAATATTCTTGTTTTCGTATCTCCTTCGATTGCTTTAAATTTTTAAAAATCGTATTGCAATAGTCACTAAAAATAATCAATGTGCTGCACAAATTGTGGTACATGTTTCTTCCCTTTCAACAGGGAGATTCCGTTTAGTGCCTGCTATGTTTGTTCTACTATTTAGTGTGATTTTGTTGGATGGGAAGCACTACTCCGAGCATTCTTACAATTGGAGTTATTAGGAAAGACTTCTTTCTTTTGCTGGGTCCTTGTTTTGATTCTTACCCTCATCACATATATTCATCAATTTCACAGTGGAATAATAAATTTGAATCGTGAAATGTGGGTAAATGTTTGTTGATTACAGCAGGGTCATCTGGTTGTATGGCCAGAAAGCAGATTCCCCATTCAATCGTCTTTTGGTGCATATTTGACACCACATGCACTTTACTGAATAAGGAATGTTCGGAATTTGATATATCTTCGTTTTTAGGTATCTCCTTCATTTACTTTATATTTTTAATAACCTAATTGCAATGGTCACTAAAAATAATCAATGTGCTGCACAAATTGTGGTACATGTTTCTTCCCTCTCAATAGGGAGACTTCGTTTCATGACAATGTTTGTTCTACCATCAAGTGTGATTTTGTTGGATGGGAACCACCACTCCAAGCATCTGACCATTAGACTTATTAGGAAAGACTTCATTGTTTTGCTAGGTGCTACCTTTGATTGATACTTTTATTACATATATTCAAGAATTTCAAAATATAGTAATTTATTTGAATGGTGAAATGTGGGTAAATGTTCGTTGTTTACAGCAGGGTCATCTGGATGTATGGCCAGAAAGCAGATTCTCTATTCAAAAGTGTTTTGGTGCTGATTGGACACCACATGCACTTTACTGAATGACGAATGTTCGGAATTTAATAAATCTTCTTGTTTAGGTATCTCTTTCATTTGCTTTTTATTTTTAAAAATATTATTGCAATGGTCACTAAAAATAATCAATGTGCTGCACAAATTGTGGTACATGTTTCTTCCAATCTCAATAGGGAGATTCTGTTTCGTGACTGCTATGTTTGTTCAAAAATGGGGTGTGATTTTGTTGGATGGGAACTACCACTCCAAGCATCCTGAGTATTGGAGTTATTATTAAAGACCTCTTTTTTTCCTAGGTGCTTCTATTGATTGTTACCCTTATAACTTATATTCATTTGCTTCGCAGTGGAGTTATGTATTTGAATCGTTCAATGTGTGTAAATGTTTTTTGTTTAGAGCAGGGTCATCTGGTTGTATGACCAAAAAGCAGATTCTCCATTCAATGGGTATTTAGTGCAGATTGGACACCTCTTGCATTTTACTGAATAACAAATGTTATTAATTTGATAAATATTCTTGTTTTCGTATCTCCTTCAATTGATTTAAATTTTAAAAATCTTATTGCAATGGTCACTAAAAATAAACAATGTGCTGCACATATTGTGGTACATCTTTCTTCTCTCACAACAGGGAGATTCCGTTTCACGACTGCTATGTTTATTCAAACATCGAGTGTGATTTTGTTGGATGGGAACCGCCACTCCGAGCATCCTGAGTATTAGAAATACTGTTTTCTTTTGCTGGGTGCTTCCTTTGATTGATACCTTTATCACTTATATTTGTCAATTTCACAGAGGAATAATGTATTTGATTCGTGAAATGTGGTTAAATGTTTGTTGTTTACAGCAGGGTCATCTGGTTGTATGGCCAGAAAGCAGATTCTGTATTCAATGGTCTTTTGGTGCAGATTGGACACCACATGCACTTTACTGAATAACGAATGTTCGGAATTTGATAAATCTTCTTGTTTAGGTATCTCTTTCATTTGCTTTATAATTTTAAAAATATTATTGCAATGGTCACTAAAAGAAATAAATGTGCTGCACAAATTGTGGTACATGTTTCTTCCCATCTCAATAGGGAGATTTCGTTTCATGACTACGTTTGTTCTGCCATCGAGTGTGATTTTGTTGGCTGGGAACCACCATCTCCGAGCATCTGACCATTCGACTTATTAGGATAGACTTCATTGTTTTGCTAGGTGCTACCTTTGATTGATACTTTTATTACATATATTCAACATTTTCACAGTGGAATAATTTTTTTGAATGGTGAAATGTGGGTAAATGTTCGTTGTTTACAGCAGGGTCATCTGGTTGTATGATCAGAAAGCAGATTCTCTATTCCATGGTGTTTATGTGCACATTGGACACCACATGCACTTTACTGAATAACGAAAGTTCGAAATTTGATAAATTTTCATGTTTTTGTGTCTCCTTCAATTGCTTTAAATTTTTCAAAATGTTATTGCAATGGCCACTAAAAAGCATCAATGTGCTGCACAAATTGTGGTACATGTTACTTCACCCTCAACAGGGAGATTTCGTTTCCTGACTGCTATTGTTGTTCTACCAAAGAGTGTGATTTTGTTGGATGGGAACCACCAAATTGTGGTACATATTCCTTAACTCTCAACAGGGAGACTCCGTTTCATGACTGCTATGGTTGTTCTACCATCGAGTGTGATTTTGTTGGATGGGAACCACCACTCCGAGCATCCTGAGTATTAGAGTTATTAGCAAAGACTTCTTTCTTTTGCTGGGTGCTTCTTTTAATTCTTACCCTTATCACATATATTCATCAAATTCACTGTGGGGTATTATATTTGAATCGTGAAATGTGGTTATGTGTTTTTTGTTTACAGTAGGTTCATCTGGTTATATGGCCAGAAAGCAGATTCTGCATTCAATCGGTTTTTGTTGCAGATTGGACACCACATGCACCTTACTGAACACCGGATGTTCAGAATTTGATAAATCTTCTTGTTTATATATCTCCTTCATTTGCTTTATATTTTTAAAAATATTTTTGCAATGGTCACTAAAAATAATAAATGTGCTGCACCAAATTGTGGTACATGTTTCTTCCCTTTCAACAGGGAGATTCCGTTTAATGCCTGCTATCTTTGTTCCACTTTTGAGTGTGATTTTGCTGGATGGGAAGCACTACTCCGAGCATTCTGACAATTGGTGCTATTAGGATAGTCTTATAGCTTTTGCTGAGTCCTTGTTTTGATTGTTACCCTCATCACATATATTCATCAATTTCACAGTGGAATAATATATTTGAATCGTGAGATGTGGGTAAATGTTTGTTGATTACAGCAGGGTCATCTGGTTGTATGGCTAGAAAGCAGATTCTCTATTCAATGGTCTTTTGGTGCAGATTGTACACCACATGCACTTTACTGAATAAGGAATGTTCGGAATTTGATAAATCTTCTTGTTTAGGTATCTCTTTCATTTGCTTTTTATTTTTAAAAATTTTATTGCAATGGTCACAAAAATTATCAATGTGCTGCACAAATTGTGGAACATGTTTCTTCCCTCTCAACAGTGAAATTCTGATTAATGCCAGCTATGTTTGTTCTACTTTTGAGTGTGATTTTGTTGGATGTGAAGCACTACTTCGAGCATTCTGACAATTGGAGTTATTAGCAATGGCTTCTTTCTTTTGCTGAGTCCTTGTTTTGATTGTTACCCTCATCACATATATTCATCAATTTCACAGTGGAATAATATATTTGAATCGTGAAATGTGGGTAAATGTTTGTTGATCATAGCAGGGTCATCTGGTTGTATGGCTAGAAAGCAGATTCTCTATTCAATGGTCTTTTGGTGCAGATTGGACACCACTTGCATTATACTGAATAACAAATGTTAGGAATTTGATAAATATTCTTGTTTTTGTATCTCCTTCAGTTGCTTTAAATATTTTTAAAATCTTATTGCAATGGTCACTAAATATAATCAATGTGCTGCAAATATTGTGGTACGTGTTTCTTCTCTCTCAACAGGGAGATTGCGTTTGATGACTGCTATCTTTATTCAAACATCGAGTGTGATTATGTTGGATGGAAATCACCACTCCGAGCGTTCTGACAATTGGAGTTATTAGAAATACTGTTTTCTTTTGCTAGGTGCTTCCTTTGATTGATACCTTTATCACTTGTATTCGTCAACTTCACAGTGGAGTAATGTATTTGATTCGTGCAATGTGGGTTAATGTTTGTTGTTTACAGCAGGGTCATCTGGTTGTATGGCCAGAAAGCAGATTCTCTATTCAATGGTCTTTTGGTGCAGATTGGACCCCACATGCACTTTACTGAATAACGAATGTTCGGAATTTGATAAATTTTCTTGTTTAGGTATCTCCTTCATTTTCTTTATATTTTTAAAAATATTATTGCAATGGTCACTAAAAATAATAAATGTGCTGCGCAAATTGTGGTAGATGTTTCTTCCCTCTCAACAGGGAGATTCCGTTTAATGCCTGCTATGTTTGTTCTACTTTTGAGTGTGATTTTGTTGGATGGGAACCACTACTCCGAGCATTGTGACAATAGGAGTAATTAGGAGAAACTTTATTCTTTTGCTGAGTCGTTGTTTGATTGTTACCCTCATCACATATTTTCATCAATTTTACAGTGGAATAATATATTTGAATCGTGAAATGTGGGTAATTGTTTGTTGATTACATCAGTGTCATCTGGTTGTATGGCCAGAAAACAGATTCCCCATTCAATCACCGTTTGGTGCATATTTGACACCAGACGCACTTTACGGAATAACGAATGTTCGGAATTTGATATATCTTCGTTTTTAGGTATCTCCTTCATTTACTTTTTATTTTTAAAAATCTAATTGCAATGGTCACTAAAAATAATCAATATGCTGCACATTTTGTGGTACAAGTTTCTTCCCTCTCAATAGCGAGATTTCGTTTCATGACTACGTTTGTTCTACCATTGAGAGTGATTTTGTTGGATGGGAACCAGCACTCCGAGCATCTGACCATTCGACTTATTAGGAAAGGCTTCATTGTTTTGCTAGGTGCTTCCTTTTATTGATATGTTCATCACTTATATTCATCAATTTCACAGTGGAGTAATTTATTTTAATGGTGAAATGTGGGTAAATGTTCGTTGTTTACAGCAGGGTCATCTGGTTGTATGGCCAGAAAGCAGTTTCTCCATTCAACGGGCTTTTGTTGCAGATTGGCACCACATGCACCTTACTGAATAACGGCTGTACGGAATTTGATAAATCTTCTTCTTTATGTATCACATTCATTTGCTTTATATTTTTTAAAATATTATTGCAATGGTCACTAAAAATAATAAATGTGCTGCACAAATTGTGGAACATGTTTCTTCCCTCCCAACAGGGAGATTCTGTTTAATGCCTGCTATGATTTTCTACTTTTGAGTGTGATTTTGTTGGATGGGAAGCACTACTCCGAGCATTCTGATAATTGGAGTTATTAGGAAAGGCTTCTTTCTTAGGCTGAGTCCTTGTTTTGATTGTTACCCTCATCACATATATTCAAGAATTTCACATTGGAGTAATTTCTTTGAATGGTGAAATGTGGGTAAATGTTTGTTGATTACAGCAGGGTCATCTGGTTGTATGGCCAGAAAGCAGATTCCCCATTCAATCGTCTTTTGGTGCATATTTGACACCACATGCACAAATTGTGGTACATGTTTCTTGCCTCTCAACAGGGAGATTCCGTTTAATGCCTGGTATGTTTGTTCTACTTTTGATAGTGATTTTGTTGGATGGGAATCACTACTCCGAACATTCTGACAATTGGAGTTATTAGGAAAGACTTCTTTCATTTGCTGAGTCCTTGTTTTGATTGTTACCCTCATCACATATATTCATCAATTTCACAGTCGAATAATATATTTGAATAGTGAAATGTGGGTAAATGTTTGTTGATTACAGCAGGGTCATCTGGTTGTATGGCTAGAAAGCAGATTCCCCATTCAATCGTCTTTGGTGCATATTTGACACCACATGCACTTTACTGAATAAGGAATGTTCGGGATTTTATATATCTTCGTTTTTAGGTATCCCCTTCATTTACTTTATATGTTTAAAATTCTAATTGCAATGGTCACTAAAAATAATCAATGTGCTGCACAAATTATGGTACATGTTTCTTCCCTCTCAATAGGGAGTATTCGTTTCATGACTACGTTTGTTCTACCATGGAGTGTGATTTTGTTGATGGGAACCACCACTCCGAGTGTTCTGACGATTGGAGTTATTAGAAATACTTTTTTTCTTTTGCTAGGTGCTTCCTTTGATTGATAGCTTGTAACTTATATTCATCAACTTCACAGTAGAGTAATGTATTTGATTCGTGAAATGTGGGTAAATGTTTGTTGTTTACAGCAGCGTCATCTGGTTGTATGGCCAGAAATCAGATTCTCTATTCAATGGTCTTCTGGTGCAGATTGGACACCACATGCACTTAACTGAATAACGAATGTTCGGAATTTGTGATATCTTTGTTTTTAGGTAATTAGTTCATTTACTTAATATTTTTAAAAATCTAATTGCAATGGTCACTAAAAATAATCAATGTGCTGCACAAATTGTGTGACATATTTATTCCCTCTCAGCAGGGGGGTTCTGTTTCATGACTGCTATGTTTATTCAAACATCGAGTGTGATTTTGTTGGATGCAACTACCACTCCAAGCATCCTGAGTATTGGAGTTATTAGGAAAGACCTCTTTCTTTTCCTAGGTGCTTCTTTTGATTCTTACCCTTATAACTTATATTCGTCTTTTTCTCAGTGGTGTAATCTATTTGAATTATTAAATGGGTATATATGTTTTTTGTTTAGAGCAGGGTCATCTTGTTGTATGACCAGAAAGCAGATTTTCAATTCAACGGGTTTTTAGTGCAGAGTGGACAACACTTGCATTATACTGAATAACAAATGTTAGGAATTTGATAAATATTCTTGTTTTCGTATCTCCTTCAGTTGCTTTAAATTTTTAAAAATCTTATAGCAATGGTCACTAAAAATAATCAATGTACTGTACAATTTGTGGTACATGTTTCTTCTCTCTCAACAGGGAGATTGCTTTTCATGACTGCTATGTTTATTCAAACATCGAGTGTGATTATGTCGGATGGAAATCTCCACTCCGAGCATTCTGACGATTGGAGTTATTAGAAATACTGTTTTCTTTTGCTATGTGCTTCCTTTGATTGATACCTTTATCACTTACATTCGTCAATTTCACAGTGGAGTTATGTATATGATTCGTGAAATGTGGGTAAATGTTTGTTGTTTACAGCAGGGTCATCTAATTGTATGGCCAGAAAGCAGATTCTCTATTCAATGGTCTTTTGGTGCAGATTGGACACCACATGCACTTTACTGAATAACGAATGTTCGGAATTTGATAAATCTTCTTGTTTAAGTATCGCCTTCATTTCCTTTATATTTTTAAAAACGTTTTTCCAGTGTTCACTAAAAATAGTCAATGTGCTGAACAAATTGTGGTACATGTTACTTCACACTCAACAGGAAGATTCCGTTTCATGACTGCTATTGTTGTTCTACCATAGAGTGTGATTTTGTTGGATGGGAACCACCAAATTGTGGTACATATTCCTTAACTCTCAACAGGGAGACTCCGTTTCATGACTGCTATGGTTGTTCTACCATCGAGTGTGATTTTGTTGGATGGGAACCACCACTCCGAGCATCCTGAGTATTAGAGTTATTAGCAAAGACTTCTTTCTTTTGCTGGGTGCTTCTTTTAATTGTTACCCTTATCACATATATTCATCAAATTCACAGTAGAGTAATATATTTGAATCGTGAAATGTGGTAATGTGTTTTTTGTTTACAGTAGGTTCATCTGGTTATATGGCCAGAAAGCAGATTCTCCATTCAATCGGTTTTGTTGCAGATTGGACACCACATGCACCTTACTGAACACCGGATGTTCAGAATTTGATAAATCTTCTTGTTTATATATCTCCTTCATTTGCTTTATATTTTTAAAAATATTATTGCAATGGTCACTAAATACGTTTTTCCAGTGTTCACTAAAAATAGTCAATGTGCTGCACAAATTGTGGTACATGTTTCTTCCCTCTCAACAGGGAGATTCCGTTTAATGCCTGCTATGTTTGTTCTACTTTTCAGTGTGATTTAGTTGCATGGGGAGCACTACTAGGAGCATTCTGACAATTGGAGTTATTAGGAAAGAATTCTTTCTTTTCCTGAGTCCTTGTTTTCATTGTTACCCTCATCACAAATATTCATCAGTTTCACAGTGGAATAATATATTTGAATCTTGAAATGTAGGTAAATGATTGTTGATTACAGCAGGTTCATCTGGTTGTATGGCCAGAAAGCAGATTCTCCATTCAAGGGGTTTTTGTTGCAGATTGGCACCACATGCACCTTACTGAATAACGGCTGTACGGACTTTGATAAATCTTCTTCTTTAGGTATCTCTTTCATTTGCTTTATATTTTTAAAAATGTTATTCCATTGGTCCCAAAAAGTAATCAACGTGCTGCACAAATTGTGGGACATATTTATTCCTTCTCAGCAGGGAGATTCCGTTTCATGACTGCTATGGTTGTTCTACCATCGAGTGTGATTTTGTTGGATGGGAACCAACGCTCCGAGCATCCTGAGTATTGGAGTTTATTAGGAAAGACTTCATTGTTTTGGTAGGTGCTTGTTTTGATTGTTACCCTTATCACATAGATTCATCAATTTCACAGTGGAATAATGTATTTGAATCGTGATATGTGGTTATGTGTTTTTTGTTTATAGCAGGGTCATTTGGTTGTATGACCAGAAAACATATTCTGCATTCAATCGGTTTTGTTGCAGATTGGACACCACATGCACCTTACTGAACAGCGGATGTTCAGAATTTGATAAATCTTCTTGTATTGGCATCTCCTTCATTTGCTTTATATTTTTTAAAATCTTATTTCAGTGGTCAGTAAAAATAGACATGGTGCTCCACAAATTGTAGTAAACGTTTCTTCACTCTCAGTAGAGAGATTCTGTTTCATGACTGCTATGTTTGTTCAAAGATCGAGTGTGGTTTTGTTGGATGGGAATCACCACTCCGAGCATTCTGACTATTGGCGTTATTAGAAAGACTTTTTTCTTTTGCTAGACTTTTTTCTTTTGCTAGGTGCTTCCTTTGATACCTTTTTCACTTATATTAATCAATTTCACAGGTGAGGAATGTATTTGATTCGTGAAATGTTCGCAAATGTTTGTTGTTTACAGGAGGGTCATCTGGTTGTATGGCCAGAAAGCAGATTCTCTATTCAATGGTCTTTTGGTGCAGATTGGACACCACATCCATTTTACTGAATAACGAATGTTCGGATTTTGATATATCTTCGTTTTTAGGTATCTCCTTCAATTGTTTTATATTTTTAAAAATCTTATTGCAATGCGATGCTACAACCCTCAAATACTATAATTCGCCCGAAATATATGAATTAAACAATGCAAGTACCCAAAAACACGCAAAGAATTAATTAAATTATCTAACAAATAAGTAAGTTAGGGTTATACGACTTGCTGCTGCAGCTGCTTATCCAACGGCGGCAGGGAGCACACTCATGTGGATCATCTCACACTTTTCGTTATTTAGCGTCAACTGCCACCTGACACACCATACAGCAATCTTTTCTAAATCGCTTTGCAACTGATACTGGTCTTCAGATGACCTTACTAGACGGTAAATTTCAGCATCATCTGCGAATAATCTAAGAGAACTGCTCAGATTGTCACCCAGGTCATTTATATAGATCAGGAACAGCAGAGGTCCCAGGACGCTTCCCTGGGGAACACCTGATATCACTTCCGTTTTACTCGATGATTTGCCGTCTATTACTACGAACTGCGACCTTCCTGACAGGAAATCACGAATCCACTCGCACAACTGAGACGATACCCCATAGCTCCGCAGCTTGATTAGAAGTCGCTTGTGAGGAACGGTGTCAAAAGCTTTCCGGAAATCTAGAAATACGGAATCAACTTGAGATCCCCTGTCGATAGCGGCCATTACTTCGTGCGAATAAAGAGCTAGCTGCATTGCACAAGAGCGATGTTTTCTGAAGCCATGCTGATTACGTGTCAATAGATCGTTCCCTTCGAGGTGATTCATAATGTTTGAATACAGTATATGCTCCATAACCCTACTGCAAACCGACGTCAATGATATAGGTCTGTAGTTAAATGGATTACTGCTACTACCCTTCTTAAACACTGGTGCGACCTGCGGAATTTTCCAATCTGTAGGTACAGATCTATCGGTGAGCGAGCGGTTGTATATGAGTGCTAAGTAGAGAGATATAGTATCAGCGTAATCTGAAAGGAACCTAATCGGTATACAATCTGGACCTGAAGACTTGCCCGTATCAAGCGATTTGAGTTGCTTCGCAACCCCTAAGGTATCTACTTCTAAGAAACTCATGCTAGCAGATGTTCGTGTTTCAAATTCTGGAATATTTCATTCGTCTTCCCTGGTGAAGGAATTTCGGAAACCGGCGTTCAATAACTCCGCTTTAGCGGCACAGTTGTCGGTAACAGTACCATCGGTTTTGAACAAGTATTTTTGCCAACATACCGAGGGTAGGTTGAAGTCCCCACCAAATATAACCGTATGAGTGGGGTATTTATTTGTTACGAGACTCAAACTTTCTCTGAACTGTTCCGCAACTGTATCATCGGAGTGTGGGGGTCGGTAGAAGGAGCCAATTACTAACTTAATTCGGCTGTTAAGTATAACCTCCACCCAACCAATTCGCACAGAGTATCTACTTCGACTTCACTACGAGATAAACCACTACTGACAGACACACAAACTCCACCACCAATTCTGCCTAATCTATGTTTCCTGAACACCGTCTGAGACTTCGTAAAAATTTCTGCAGAACTGATTTCAGGCTTTAGCCAGCTTTCTGTACCTATAACGATATCAACTTCTGTGCTTTCTATTAGCGCTTGAAGCTCAGGGACTTTTCCAGCGCAACTACAACAATTTACAACTATAATTCCGACTGTTCCTTGATCCAAGCACGTCCTGTAATTGCCAAGCATCCTTTGACATTGCAGCGCATCCCGCACTTTCCCGAGGCCTTCCAACCTAAGAAACCGCCCAGTCCACGCCACACAGCCTCCGCTACCCGTGTAGCCGCCAGCTGAGTGTAGTGAACTCCTGACCTATTCAGCGGAACCCGAAACCCCAACACCCTATGGCGCAAGTCAAGGAATCTGCAGCCAACACGGTCGCAAAGCCGTCTGAGCCTCTGATTCAGACCCTCCACCCGGCTCTGCACCAAAGGTCTGCAGTCGGTTCTGTCAACGATGCTGCAGATGGTGAGCTCTGCCTTCATCTCGTAAGCAAGACCGGCAGCTTTCACCAATTCAGATAGCCGCAGGAATCTAGAGAGAATTTCCTCAGATCCAAAGCGACACACGTCATTAGTGTCGACATGTGCCACCACCTGCAGCTGGCTGCACACTGTGCTCTTCATGGCATCCGGAAGGACCCTTTCCACATCAGGAATGACTCCTCCCGGAATGCACACGAAGTGCACACTGGATTCCTTCCCCTCCTTAGCCGCCGTATCCCTAAGGGGCCCCATTACGCGCCTAACATTGGAGCTCCCAACTACCAGTAAGCCCACCCTCTGCGATTGCCCGGACCTTGAAGGCTGAGAATGATCCTCTGAAACAGGGCAGGCAGCTGCATCTGGCTCAGCCACAGACAGTGCCTGAAATCTGTTCGTCAGACGCACCAGGGAGGCTTTCTGATCAGCCTCCGGGGACGCCTTTCGCTGCCTGCCACGCCGTGGAACGACCTCCCAATCAACCACAGGCGAGGGCTCAGGCCCACTGCGTTCAGCAACCGGGGCAACCACAGCGGCAGACCGATCTGGGGACAGACGGGACGAGGTTGACATCCCCGTGATACCCGAGTCCGGCTCCCCACAGTGGTGCCCATTGGCAACAGCCTCAAGCTGCGCGACCGAAGTCAGCGCAGATTGCAGCTGTGAGCGAAGGGATGCCAAGTCAGCCCTCATCCGAACACAGCAATCGCAGTCCCTGTCCATTCTAATCGATGTTTAACAACAGTTACCGAAACACGAGTCCGTGCCTAGATAACGCAAGCGGAACACGCAAAGAATGTATCAACTAACCTGTACAAATGCCTAACGACTGCGCTACAATCTGCTGAATTTACGATTACAGTAACTAAAACTCGAAATTGCACCTCCTATACGAAACTCACACGCAATTTAAATAATAAAAAAAATGGCTCTGAGCACTATGGGACTCAACTTCTGTGGTCATTAGTCCCCTAGAACTTAGAACTACCTAAACCTAACTAACCTAAGGACATCACACACATCCATGCCCGAGGCAGGATTCGAACCTGCGACCGTAGCAGTCGCACGGTTCCGGACTGCGCGCCTAGAACTGCGAGACCACCGCGGCCGGCATTTAAATAATATTCTACCAAGTAAACACTAAAGCGCGATGCTACAACTGTAAAATACTATAATACCCCCGAAATATATGAATTAAACAATGCAAGTACCCAAAAACACGCAAAGAAATTAATTAAACTATCTAACAAATAAGTAAGCTAGGGTTATACGACTTGCTGCTGCAGCTGCTCATCCAACGGCGGCAGGGAGCACACTCATGTGGATCATCTCACACTTTTCGTTATTTAGCGTCAACTGCCACCTGACACACCATACAGCAATCTTTTCTAAATCGCTTTGCAACTGATACTGGTCTTCGGATGACCTTACTAGACGGTAAATTACAGCATCATCTGCGAATAATCTAAGAGAACTGCTCAGATTGTCACCCAGGTCATTTATATAGATCAGGAACAGCAGAGGTCCCAGGACGCTTCCCTGGGGAACACCTGATATCACTTCCGTTTTACTCGATGATTTGCCATATATTACTACGAACTGCGACCTTCCTGACAGGAAATCACGAATCCACTCGCACAACTGAGACGATACCCCATAGCTCCGCAGCTTGATTAGAAGTCGCTTGTGAGGAACGGTGTCAAAAGCTTTCCGGAAATCTAGATATACGGAATCAACTTGAGATCCCCTGTCGATAGCGGCCATTACTTCGTGCGAATAAAGAGCTAGCTGCATTGCACAAGAGCGATGTTTTCTGAAGCCATGCTTATTACGTGTCAATAGATCGTTCCCCTCGAGGTAATTCATAATGTTTGAATACAGTATATGCTCCAAAACCCTACTGCAAACCAACGTCAATGATATAGGTCTGTAGTTAAATGGATTAGTCCTACTACCCTTCTCAAACACTGGTGCGACTTGCGCAATTTTCCAATCTGTAGGTACAGATCTATCGGTGAGCGAGCGGTTGTATATGAGTGCTAAGTAGGGAGCTATAGTATCAGCGTAATCTGAAAGGAACCTAATCGGTATACAATCTGGACCTGAAGACTTGCCCGTATCAAGCGATTTGAGTTGCTTCGCAACCCCTAAGGTATCTACTTCTAAGAAACTCATGCTAGCAGATGTTCGTGTTTCAAATTCTGGAATATTTCATTCGTCTTCCCTGGTGAAGGAATTTCGGAAACCGGCGTTCAATAACTCCGCTTTAGCGGCACAGTTGTCGGTAACAGTACCATCGGCACTGCACAGCGAAGGTATTGACTGCGTCTTGCCGCTTGTGTACTTTACATACGACCAGAATTTCTTCGGATTTTCTACCAAATTTTGAGACAATGTTTCGTTGTGGAACCTATTAAAGGCATCTCGCATCGAAGTACGTGCCAAATTTCGCGCGTCTGTAAATTTTAGCCCATCTTCGGGATTTCGCGTTCTTCTGAACTTCGCATGCTTTTTCCGTTGCTTCTGCAACAGCGTTCGGACCTTTTTTGTGTACCACGGGGGATCCGTTCCATCTCTTACCAATTTATGAGGTATGAATCTCTCAATTGCTGTTGCTACTATATCTTTGAATTTGAGCCACATCTCGTCTACATTCGCATAGTCAGTTCGGAAGGATTGGAAAGTGCCTTTTAGGAAGGCTTCTAGTGACACTTTATCCGCTTTTTTAAATAAAATTATTTTGCGTTTGTTTCTGATGGATTTGGAAGAAAGTGTATTGAACCTAGCTACAACGACCTTGTGATCACTAATCCCTGTATCAGTCATGATGCTCTCTATCAGCTCTGGATTGTTTGTCGCTAAGAGGTCAAGTGTGTTTTCGCAACCATTTACAATTCGTGTGGGTTCGTGGACTAACTGCTCGAAATAATTTTCGGAGAAAGCATTTAGGACAATCTCGGAAGATGTTTTCTGCCTACCACCGGTTTTGAACAAGTATTTTTGCCAACATACCGAGGGTAGGTTGAAGTCCCCACCAACTATAACTGTATGAGTGGGGTATTTATTTGTTACGAGACTCAAACTTTCTCTGAACTGTTACGCAACTGTATCATCGGAGTGTTGGGGTCGGTAGAAGGAGCCAATTACTAACTTAATTCGGCTGTTAAGTATAACCTCCACCCAACCAATTCGCACAGAGTATCGACTTCGACTTCACTACAAGATAAACCACTACTGACAGACACAAACACTCCACCACCAATTCTGCCTAATCTATCTTTCCTGAACACCGTCTGAGACTTCGTAAAAATTTCTGCAGAACTTATTTCAGGCTTTAGCCAGCTTTCTATACATATAACGATATCAACTTCTGTGCTTTCTATTAGCGCTTGAAGCTCAGGGACTTTTCCAGCGCAACTACAACAATTTACAACTATAATTCCGACTGTTCCTTGATCCAAGCACGTCCTGTAATTGCCAAGCACCCTTTGACATTGCAGCCCACACCGTACTTTCCCGAGGCCTTCTAACCTAAAAAAACCGCCCAGTCCACGCCACTCAGCCTCCGCTACCCGTGTAGCCGCCAGCTGAGTGTAGTGAACTCCTGACCTATTCAGCGGAACCCGAAACCCCAACACCCTATGGCGCAAGTCAAGGAATCTGCAGCCAACACGGTCGCAAAGCCGTCTGAGCCTCTGATTCAGACCCTCCACCCGGCTCTGCACCAAAGGTCTGCAGTCGGTTCTGTCAACGATGCTGCAGATGGTGAGCTCTGCCTTCATCTCGTAAGCAAGACCGGCAGCTTTCACCAATTCAGATAGCCGCAGGAATCTAGAGAGAATTTCCTCAGATCCAAAGCGACACACGTCATTTGTGCCGACATGTGCCACCACCTGCAGCTGGCTGCACACTGTGCTCTTCATGGCATCCGGAAGGACCCTTTCCACATCAGGAATGACTCCTCCCGGAATGCACACGGAGTGCACACTGGATTTCTTCCCCTCCTTAGCCGCCGTATCCCTAAGGGGCCCCATTACGCGCCTAAGATTGGAGCTCCCAACTACCAGTAAGCCCACCCTCTGCGATTGCCCGGACCTTGAAGGCTGAGAATGATCCTCTGAAACAGGGCAGGCAGCTGCATCTGGCTCAGCCACAGACAGTGCCTGAAATCTGTTTGTCAGACGCACCAGGGAGGCGTTCTGATCAGCCTCCGGGGACGCCTTTCGCTGCCTGCCACGCCGTGGAACGACCTCCCAATCAACCACAGGCGAGGGCTCAGCCCCACTGCGTTCAGCAACCGGGGCAACCACAGCGGCAGACCGATCTGGGGACAGACGGGACGAGGTTGACATCCCCGTGATACCCGAGTCCGGCTCCCCACAGTGGTGCCCATTGGCAACAGCCTCAAGCTGCGCGACCGAAGTCAGCGCAGATTGCAGCTGTGAGCGAAGGGATGCCAAGTCAGCCCTCATCCGAACACAGCAATCGCAGTCCCTGTCCATTCTAATCGATGTTTAACAACAGTTACCGAAACACGAGTCCGTGCCTAGATAACGCAAGCGGAACACGCAAAGAATGTATCAACTAACCTGTACAAATGCCTAACGACTGCGCTACAATCTGCTGAATTTACGATTACAGTAACTAAAACTCGAAATTGCACCTCCTATACGAAACTCACACGCAATTTAAATAATAAAAAAAATGGCTCTGAGCACTATGGGACTCAACTTCTGTGGTCATTAGTCCCCTAGAACTTAGAACTACCTAAACCTAACTAACCTAAGGACATCACACACATCCATGCCCGAGGCAGGATTCGAACCTGCGACCGTAGCAGTCGCACGGTTCCGGACTGCGCGCCTAGAACTGCGAGACCACCGCGGCCGGCATTTAAATAATATTCTACCAAGTAAACACTAAAGCGCGATGCTACAACTGTAAAATACTATAATACCCCCGAAATATATGAATTAAACAATGCAAGTACCCAAAAACACGCAAAGAAATTAATTAAACTATCTAACAAATAAGTAAGCTAGGGTTATACGACTTGCTGCTGCAGCTGCTCATCCAACGGCGGCAGGGAGCACACTCATGTGGATCATCTCACACTTTTCGTTATTTAGCGTCAACTGCCACCTGACACACCATACAGCAATCTTTTCTAAATCGCTTTGCAACTGATACTGGTCTTCGGATGACCTTACTAGACGGTAAATTACAGCATCATCTGCGAATAATCTAAGAGAACTGCTCAGATTGTCACCCAGGTCATTTATATAGATCAGGAACAGCAGAGGTCCCAGGACGCTTCCCTGGGGAACACCTGATATCACTTCCGTTTTACTCGATGATTTGCCATATATTACTACGAACTGCGACCTTCCTGACAGGAAATCACGAATCCACTCGCACAACTGAGACGATACCCCATAGCTCCGCAGCTTGATTAGAAGTCGCTTGTGAGGAACGGTGTCAAAAGCTTTCCGGAAATCTAGATATACGGAATCAACTTGAGATCCCCTGTCGATAGCGGCCATTACTTCGTGCGAATAAAGAGCTAGCTGCATTGCACAAGAGCGATGTTTTCTGAAGCCATGCTTATTACGTGTCAATAGATCGTTCCCCTCGAGGTAATTCATAATGTTTGAATACAGTATATGCTCCAAAACCCTACTGCAAACCAACGTCAATGATATAGGTCTGTAGTTAAATGGATTAGTCCTACTACCCTTCTCAAACACTGGTGCGACTTGCGCAATTTTCCAATCTGTAGGTACAGATCTATCGGTGAGCGAGCGGTTGTATATGAGTGCTAAGTAGGGAGCTATAGTATCAGCGTAATCTGAAAGGAACCTAATCGGTATACAATCTGGACCTGAAGACTTGCCCGTATCAAGCGATTTGAGTTGCTTCGCAACCCCTAAGGTATCTACTTCTAAGAAACTCATGCTAGCAGATGTTCGTGTTTCAAATTCTGGAATATTTCATTCGTCTTCCCTGGTGAAGGAATTTCGGAAACCGGCGTTCAATAACTCCGCTTTAGCGGCACAGTTGTCGGTAACAGTACCATCGGCACTGCACAGCGAAGGTATTGACTGCGTCTTGCCGCTTGTGTACTTTACATACGACCAGAATTTCTTCGGATTTTCTACCAAATTTTGAGACAATGTTTCGTTGTGGAACCTATTAAAGGCATCTCGCATCGAAGTACGTGCC
The DNA here is from genome assembly GCF_023897955.1 of Schistocerca gregaria. Lineage (NCBI taxonomy): Eukaryota > Metazoa > Arthropoda > Insecta > Orthoptera > Acrididae > Schistocerca > Schistocerca gregaria. The sequence goes on along the minus strand of NW_026061795.1, from coordinate 11,968,726 downwards.
AAATTTCGCGCGTCTGTAAATTTTAGCCCATCTTCGGGATTTCGCGTTCTTCTGAACTTCGCATGCTTTTTCCGTTGCTTCTGCAACAGCGTTCGGACCTTTTTTGTGTACCACGGGGGATCCGTTCCATCTCTTACCAATTTATGAGGTATGAATCTCTCAATTGCTGTTGCTACTATATCTTTGAATTTGAGCCACATCTCGTCTACATTCGCATAGTCAGTTCGGAAGGATTGGAAAGTGCCTTTTAGGAAGGCTTCTAGTGACACTTTATCCGCTTTTTTAAATAAAATTATTTTGCGTTTGTTTCTGATGGATTTGGAAGAAAGTGTATTGAACCTAGCTACAACGACCTTGTGATCACTAATCCCTGTATCAGTCATGATGCTCTCTATCAGCTCTGGATTGTTTGTCGCTAAGAGGTCAAGTGTGTTTTCGCAACCATTTACAATTCGTGTGGGTTCGTGGACTAACTGCTCGAAATAATTTTCGGAGAAAGCATTTAGGACAATCTCGGAAGATGTTTTCTGCCTACCACCGGTTTTGAACAAGTATTTTTGCCAACATACCGAGGGTAGGTTGAAGTCCCCACCAACTATAACTGTATGAGTGGGGTATTTATTTGTTACGAGACTCAAACTTTCTCTGAACTGTTACGCAACTGTATCATCGGAGTGTTGGGGTCGGTAGAAGGAGCCAATTACTAACTTAATTCGGCTGTTAAGTATAACCTCCACCCAACCAATTCGCACAGAGTATCGACTTCGACTTCACTACAAGATAAACCACTACTGACAGACACAAACACTCCACCACCAATTCTGCCTAATCTATCTTTCCTGAACACCGTCTGAGACTTCGTAAAAATTTCTGCAGAACTTATTTCAGGCTTTAGCCAGCTTTCTATACATATAACGATATCAACTTCTGTGCTTTCTATTAGCGCTTGAAGCTCAGGGACTTTTCCAACGCAACTACAACAATTTACAACTATAATTCCGACTGTTCCTTGATCCAAGCACGTCCTGTAATTGCCAAGCACCCTTTGACATTGCAGCCCACACCGTACTTTCCCGAGGCCTTCTAACCTAAAAAAACCGCCCAGTCCACGCCACTCAGCCTCCGCTACCCGTGTAGCCGCCAGCTGAGTGTAGTGAACTCCTGACCTATTCAGCGGAACCCGAAACCCCAACACCCTATGGCGCAAGTCAAGGAATCTGCAGCCAACACGGTCGCAAAACCGTCTGAGCCTCTGATTCAGACCCTCCACCCGGCTCTGCACCAAAGGTCTGCAGTCGGTTCTGTCGACGATGCAGCAGATGGTGAGCTCTGCCTTCATCTCGTAAGCAAGACCGGCAGCCTTCACCAAATCACATAGCCGCTGGAATCCAGAGAGAATTTCCTCAGATTCAAAGTGACATATGTCATTAGTGCCGACATGTGCCACCAGCTGCAGCTGGCTGCATCCAGTGCTCTTCATGGCATCCGGAAGGACCCTTTCCACATCAGGAATGACTCCTCCCGGAATTCACACGGAGTGCACACTGGATTTCTTCCCCTCCTTCTTCCCCTCCCCACCCTATCCGCACATGCCAACCCCCACCATGCACACCTTCATCCTCTCCCACCTCCTTGATGCCCACCCCCTCAGAAATCTGCAAATTCTTCCCCAATGCCCCCATTTCTCATTACTTGCAAGGACATCAAATCAACCAATCCCTCACTCAACAATGAAATCCTCAAAAAGGTCTCTTGTGTCACCATTGGCTCTATGCCACACTTACACTTTTCCTTACCTCCTACTCTCCCTGCCAGGCGCAACCTCCTTTCCATCCTCCAACCCTCACCACAATAATCATGAAGCTTAGCCCCATGGTCAGGGAGGTAGTGGTGTTGGCCAATCTGAAAACACAGCCTGCACTTGAAACCCATTCTGCCTGCCGCATTTGCAGTGACTTCGGCCCCATCTTCCTCATGAGTATCTTCACAGAATCCTTCATCGACCATCAACTCACCCAGTTATGGCACCCTTCAGGAATCGCCTCTCTTTTACATGTCTGCTGGGCTGCACCAAGTGTCTCTATGACACAGTTGGAGTCATTAGACAAGATCGTTTCTCTGAGACTCCTGCTGGCATCCTACTAGGGTCTCACTGTGGAAATTCCTCTGGGTGTCCAGCAGTCTTTTCACAAGACAAAACAGATTGCTTGCTGTAACTCTTCCACCTTGGTTCTGGAACACAGTAATTGCTTCACCATTGAAATATAATACTCATTCTGCAGACGACTGAATAAGACACTCCCACTGCTATTATGTTATTGGCCCGCCCCTCCCCCCTCCCAACGACATGGCTGCTAGACTACTACAAGAGTTTCCACGACTCGTTAGTGTCTTGGAGAGATGTCAGCTGAGAGTCTGTAGTATGCAAGGGTGAATAAATTCAGTTTCCCATTGTCAATGTGAGGGGGCGAGAGTTACAGTAAACTGGCAGAGGATCATCAGTTACTGTGGCTGTAGCTGAATGATAGCGCCAGTATCATAGACACGCGCTAGCAGAGTGACTCCCGCAAAGTCCTCAAGCCATATGCAATAGCGCAGCATCCATCTAATGGCAATGCAGTTCATGAACGCAGCATTAGTGTCTTGGAGAGACGTCAGCGAAGAGATTGTAGTATGCAATGGCAAAGAAATTTCTGTGTCCCATCGTCAATGTGAATCTGCGTGGGTTACAGTAAACCACCAGCAGACTATTGGTTACAGCTTACTGGACACCCAGGAGAGGTTCCATACAGTAACAGTAGCCGAATCCCAAAGCCAATATCATAGATATTTACTAGCAAATAACTCCGACAATGTCATTGAGGCATCTGCAATGGCGCAGTACCCACGTGGTAGAGATGCAAATCCTGAGTATTGTGTTAGTGTCTTGGAGACACATTGGCAGAGATTATGTAGTATGCAATGCCGAAGCAAATTGTGTGTTACATCGTCCATGTGAGGCTGCGAGGCTTACAGTAAACCTGCAACAGTGCATCGAGTACGAGCTACTGGACACGCAGGAGAGATTCCACGTGGTTCCTTAGCGCAATGCCAGCTCTGGTATCATAGATATACATTAGCAGAATGGCTCGGACAATGTCCTTGAAGCATATGTAATAGGTCAGAATCTATCTGATGAAGATGCAGTTATTGAGGGCAGCATTAATGTCTTCGAGAGATGACGAGAGAGAGTCTGTAGTACGCAATGAGCGAAGCAATTTCTGCGACCCATCGTCAATGAGAGGGTGCGAGGGTTACAGTAAAAGGCAGTGGCTGAACAGTCACAAGCTCCTGGACACCCAGGAGAGGTTCCATGTGGCAAGCGTAGCGCCAGCGCCAGTATCATAGATATACACTAAAATAATGATCTCAACAATGTCCCCTAGGCATGTGCAATAGTGAGGCACCCATCTAATGGCGAGGCAATTCTCAAGGGCAGGATTAGTGTTTATGGGAGATGTCAGCAGAGAGCCCATGGTATGCAATGCCGAAGGATTTCTGTCCCCCATGATGAATGTGCGGTAGCAAGACCTACAGCAGAACACCAGCAATTCATCGGTTACAAGCTACTGGACACACAGGAGAGGTTCCATGTGCTATCATAGATATACACTCGCAGAATGACTCCGTCAATGTCCTAAAGGCGTATGCAATACCGCAGGACCAGTCTGGTGATATGCCATTCCTGAGGGCAGCGTTAGTGTCTTGGAGAGATGTAATTTGCAATGGCGAAGCAATTTCTGTGTCCCATCGTACTGTAACAGAAAACCAGCAGCAGTGCATCAGTTACAAGCTACTGGACGAGCAGGAGAGATTATATGTAATTTCCATAGCCGAATACATACTAGCAGAAAGACTGTAACAATGTCTTCAGGCATATGCAATAGCGCATCATACTTGTGATGGAAATGCAGTTCCTTATAGCAGCATTAGTGTCTTTGAGAGACGTTGGCAGAGAGTTTGTAGCATGCAATGGCAAAGCAATTTGTGTGTCATATCGTCAATGGGAGGGTGCAAGGGTTACAGTTAACAGGCAGCGCTGCATCAGTTACAAGCTACTGGACACCCAACAGAGGTTCCATGCAGTAATGGTAGCCCCAGTTCATCGCAAGTGTCATAGATATACGTTAACAGAATGACTTTGACAATGTTTTCGAGTCATGTGCAATATTGCAGCACCTGTCTAATGGTGAGTCAATGCCCAAGGGCAGCATTAGTGTCTTGGAGACATGTCGGTAGAGAGCCTCTAATATGTAGTTATGAAGCAATTTCTATGTCCCGTGGTCTAACTGCTTGTGCTAAGATTGTAGTAAACTGGCAGCAGTGCACCGGTTACAACCTACTGGACCTCCAGGAGACGTTCCATACGGTGATTGTAGCCAAAAGCGAGCGACATTATCATAGACATACACCAGCAAAATGACTCCGACAATATCCTAGATTCATATGGAATAGCGCAGACCCGTACTGTGGAGATGCAATCCCTGAGGGCCGTGTAAGTGTCTTGAAGAGATGTCGGCAGAGAGCCAGTAATACGAAATGGTGAAGCAACTTCTGTGTCCTGTTATCAATGTTGAGGGTGCAAGGGATGCAGTAAACCCGCAGCGGTGCATCCATTACCAGGTACTGGATATGCAGGACAGGTTCCATGTGATTACCTCAGCCAAATGTCTTCGAGGCATATGCAATGGCGGAGCACCTGTATGGTGGAGTTATAATTCCGAGGGCAGCGTTATTGTCTTGGAGAGATATCAGCTGAGAACCTTAGTGTGAAAAGGCTAAGGAATATTTGTGTCTCATCGTCAATGAGAGTGTGTGTGGGGTCGGCAGGTGTGCATCAGTCACAAACTGCTGGACACCCAGGAGAGGCTGCATGCGGAGTCAGTAGCCAAATGCCAGCGCTGGTTTCATAGATGTACATTAATGTAATAGTCCAACAATGTCTTCGAGGCATATGCAACAGGTTAGCAGTCGTCTGGTGGAGATGAACTTCTTGGGCCCATCATTAATGTCTTCTAGAGACAATGGCATTGAGCCAGTAGAATGTGTTCTTTCATAACCGTTAGCAAAGGAACGGAGATTCAGAATGCAAACCAGAGAAGGTGGTGAGAAAACGTCCGAAAATGACACGTTGAATTTTACCGAGCTGTGCCAAGAGTGACACCTGGATGAAGTGAATATAAGCACCGCTACTGTTGGCTAAGGCCGCTCAGATCGCCTCACAGTACTGACATTAGTGGAACATATTTGCAGAGCGTGCTACAACAAAAACTAGTTGTGATTGTTATCAGTTATTTGTCTGGACGTCGACTATAGCGATAACTATTATTGTTTGCATGTTACTTGCGATACCGATGTAATTCGAAACTTAAGTATTATCATATCTGTTTTATAGAAATAAAGCTACAAATGTTATTAGTTAGAACTGTCGTAAAGCATTCTGAGGACAAACCATCATTTAGACACCCTGTAAGCAACGAATGGGCATCACCCCACAGTATGGAATGGCGAAGCATTTCTGTGTCCCATCGTCAATATGAATGTCGTAGGGTTACAGTAAACTTGCAGTGGTGCATCAGTTACTTGCTACTGGACACCCAGCAGATTCCCATGCAGTAACCACAGCCGAATGTCGAAGCAAGTGTCATAGATGCACACTAGCAGAAAGACTCCAACAGTGTCCTCACAGTGTATGCAATATCGCAGCACCAGTCAAATGGCAAGGCAATTCCCGAGGGCAGCTTTAGTGTGTTGGAGAGACATCGGCAGAGAGCCTGTAGTATGAAATGGCGAATCAGTTTCTGCGTCCCATCATCAAGGGTTACAGTAGACCATCATTGGTACATTAGTTCCATGCGGTGACCATAGCCGAATGCCAGTGCCATTATCATATATATACACTAGCAGAATGACTCTGACAATGTCCACGAGGCAAATGCAATAGTGAAGCAGCCGTCTGCTGGAGATCCAATTCATTAGGGCAGCAATAGTGTCTTGAAGAGACGTCAGCTCAGAACCTGTAGTGTGCAGTGGTGAAGCAATCCAGTTGTCATTCTGAGGGTGCAAGTGTTACAGTAAACTGGCAGTGGAGCATCGGTTACAAGCTACTGGACAACAAGGTGAGAGGTTCCGTGTGGTGACCGTAGCCAAAAGCCAGTGCCAGTATCATAGACTACATTAGCAAAATGATTCTGACAGTGTCCTCGAGTCATATGCAATAGCACAGCACCTGTATGTTGAAGAGGCAGTTCCTGAGGCGTCAATCTGAGGGTGAGAGAGTTACAGTTAACTGGCAGCAGTGCATTGGTTAGAAGCTACTGGAGACCCAGGAGAGGTTTTATGCAGCTACCATAGCCAAATTCTAGTGTCAGTATCACAGATATGCACTACCAAAATGTCTCCCACAGTCTCCTTGAGGCATATGCAGTATCGCAGCACCTGTCTGATAGAGAAAAAAGTCCTGAAGTCAGCGTCAGTGTCTAGGAGAGAGGTCAGCACAGAGCCTGTAATATGCAATAGCGAAGCAATTTCTGTGTCCCGTCGTCCATGTGAAGGTGTGAGGATTACAGTAAACCAGCACCAGTGCTTCAGTTACAAGCTATTGGACACCCAGGAGAGGTTCTATCAGTGACCATACCCAACTGCGAGCGCCATTATCATAGATATAGACAGTCAGAATGATACCGACAATGTCCTCGAGGCATATGCTATAGCACAGAACCCATCTGATGGAAATGGAGTTTCTGAGGGCAGCATTAGTGTTTTTAGCAGACATGGGAAGCGAGCCTGTAGTATGCAATGGAGAAATAATTTGTGTGTCCCATCGTCAACGTGACTGTGTGAGAATTACAGTAAACCAGCAGCAGAGCATTGGTTACAAGTTGCTGGACACCCAGAAGAGGTTCCATTCAGTGATCGTAGAAGAATGTCAGCGCCAGTAGCGGAGAATTGCAATTACTGAGCCCCATGTTAGTGTCTTGAAGACGCTGTAGTATGTAATGGTGAAATTACACACATCAAAAAAGTTTTGCATCTACTCGGTTACGAAAGTTATGGAACCTGTACAGAAAATTGGAATAAAGATCCACATAAACACTATTTCCACACTTTTTACTGCTCATGAAAACCACACACTGCATATTGTACCACCATATAACGAGACCTTCAGAGGTGGTGGTCCAGAATGCTGTACACACCAGAACCTCTAATACCCAGCAGCATGTCCTCTTCCATTGATGCATGCCTATATTCGTCGTGGCATAGTATCCACAAGTTCAACAAGGCACTGTTGGTCCATAATGTCCCACTCCTCAATGGCGATTCGACATAGATCCTGAGAGTGGTTGGTGGGTCACGTCGTCCACAAAGAGCTTTTATCAAACTATCCCGGGATGGTTGACAGGGTTCATGTCTGGAGAACATGCTGGCCATTCGATTTAGCGATGTCGTTATCCTGAAGAAAGTCATTCAGAAGATGTGCACGATGGATAGTTCAAATGTCTCTGAGCACTATGGGACTTAACATCTATGGTCATCAGTCCCCTAGAACTTAGAACTACTTAAACCTAACTAACCTAAGGATATCACACAACACACAGTCATCACGAGGCAGAGAAAATCCCTGACCCCGCCGGGAATCGAACCCTGGAACCCGGGCGCTAGTAGCGAGAATGCTACCGCACGACCACGAGCTGCGAACCACGATGGATGCGCAAATTGTCGTCCATGAAGATGCCTCGCCAATATTCTGCTGATGTGATTGCACTATCAGTTGGAGGATGGCATTCACATATCGTACAGCCATTACAGCGCCTTCAGTGACCACCAGTGGCGTATACTGGCCCCACATGCTGCTACCCTAAAACAGCAAGGAACCTACATCTTGCTGCACTCGCTGCACAGTGTGTCTAAGGCGTTCAGCCTGACTGGGTTGCCTCTAAAACCGTCTCCGACGATTGTCTGGTTGAAGGCATCTGCAACACTCATCAGTGAGGAGAACATGATGCCAATCCTGAGTGGTCCATTCGGCATGTTGTTGGGCCATATCTGTACTGTACTGCTTAGTGTCATGGTTGCAAAGATGGACCTCGCCATAGGCGTCGGGAGTGACGTTGTGCACAATTTGAGTCGTAACACAACGTCCTGTGGCTGCACGAAAAGCATTGTTCAACATGGTTGCGTTGCTGTCAGCGTTCCTCCGAGCCATAATCCGTAGGTAACGGTCACCCACTGCAGTAGTGACACTTGGGCGGCCTGAGCGAGGCATGTCATCGACAGTTCTTGTCTCTCTGTATCTCCTCCATGTTTTGGTTCACTCAGAGACACAGTTCCCTTGGTGAGAGCCCTTCCTGGCACAAAGAAACAATGTGATGATGTACTATCCTCAGTCAATGTCTATCTTCAAGAGTTCTGGGAACTGGGGTGATGCAAAACTTTTTTGATGTGTGTATTTCTACATCCCATCACCAATGTCAGGGTTGCGAGGTTAAAGTAAACTGGCAGTGGTGCATCGGTTACAAGCTAGTGGACATCCAGGACAGGTTCCAGTATCATACATATACTCTAGCATAATGACTCTGACAATGGCCTCGAGGCATATGAAATAACGCAGCACCCGTCTGATGGAGATTCAGTTCTTGACGGCAGCATTAGTGTCTTGGAGAGACGTCAGCACAGAGCGTGTAGTATGCACTAGCAAATCAAATTCTGTATCCTACCGTCAATATGAGGATGTGAGGGTTACAGTAAACCAGTAGCAGTGCAATGGGTGGAAGCTACTGGACACCCAGGAGAGGTTCCATGCAGTGTCCTTACCAAAATGCCAGTGCGAGTATCGTAGATATACTCTAGCAGAAGAAGCCTCGACTGTGTCCTCTCCTTCTGCGCACCACACGTGTAATGGTGAGGCAATTCTTGAGGGCAATAATTGTGTCTTCGAGGGATGGCGGTAGAGAGCCTGTAGTATGCAATGGGAGAGCAATTTCTGTGTCCCATCATCAATGTGACGATGCGATTGTTGCAGTAAACCAGCAGTGGTGCATGAGCTACAGACTACTGGACACCCAGGATCGGCTCCATGTGGTGACCATAACCAAATTCTGGTGTAAGTATTATGGATATACACTAGCAGAATGACTCAAAGAATGTCCTCGAGGCATATGCAATATCGCAACACCGAAGTAATGGCGAAGCAATTCCCGAGGGCAGCATTATTGCCTTGGAGAGATGTCGGCAGATGGCCTGTAGTACGAGGGTGATATGAAAAGTTCTTGGAATCACCACGAGAGGTCAGCACTAGCGCAACGGGTTGTTCACGTGATATTCATTGGACTCTTTCCTGTAAACACGTGCCACGTCAGTGCTCTTGGAAGAGAGCTGTGGTGGTGACGTGGCTCTGTTGTTGTTCCTGCGAAGTGATTTGCGAAGAAGGAAAAAAATCGAGATTAAGTGATTAAGTACTTTGTAAATAAAGGCATGAAAACAGAGGACATTCGTGTCGATTTCCAGAATACACTGGGGGACTTTGCTCCTTCGTATTCAACAGTCGCCAAGAGAACAAACGAATTTAAATTTGTTTGGGAGAGCTTAGATGATGATCCGTGCATTGGTCAGCCAAGATGTGTCACTACTCCAGAAATCATAGCAAAAGTGCACAAATTGTTCACAGAGGATCGCCGATTGAAAGTGTGTGAAATTGCTCGTGCTTGCCAGGTTCGTGTAAAAGGGTATATCCTATTTTAACTGAAGAATTAGAAATGAAAAAAATTATCTGCAAGATGAGTGCCGCGACTCTACACTGGATCAAAAACGCATGAGAATGGGCATATCTGAACAATGTTGGGCTCGTTTTAGGAGAAACGAACAAGATTTTTTGCACTGGTTTGTGACCACAGATGAAAATAGGGTGCACTATTATACCCCAGAGACAAATCAACAGTCAGAGCAGTGGAAACATGCCGATTCTCAGCCACCAAAGAAAGCAAAGACAATTCCGGGCGGGAAAGGCCCTGGCATAAGTTTTACGGACTGCGTGGTAATTACTCAGGTGCCTGGTGAGGACTGTGACCTCACCAAATGGATCACGTGTGAAGCTAGGGATTGATGAACTCCCACAGAAGTCGCCGAACCTGAGGGTCGCTGGTTCGATTTCAGAACGCAGCACTCGGCGCCTCACCGTAGTCGCTTGTTAATACACAACGAGCGAATTCACAAGTAGAAGACCGCGCCGCTGTTGCACTGAGTCACGAGCACAGTGCTGAACTGGAGAACAAACCGCCGGCGCACCGCTGCAACACGAGCCGTCGTCGCATCAGCCGTCACCGGAACCTTCACTCTATGACTCCGCCGCGAGGAACTCAGCGAGTTAAAAAACACTGTATTACTCTGTTTGTTCGAAGGGCCTTATGTCTCAATAAACGACTGCTAGTGGAACCACCAATGTTTCTCTCACACCTCACCCTCTAAGCCAAGGAAAGAGCCCACTGCACCGCCCACACAGTGTCGTTCCCCTCCCGCCATCCCTGACAAAAAATGACCTTTGGTCTGCTCTGTCAATGACACGTAATATCTAGTGTCACTAAACCTCGACCCACTAGTGAGGAAGAAAGAAAGAAATTCGTGTGTTATATTGTTGATTGTACTAGATTTTGGTCTTCAACTTGTAATTTGCATTCGATCTGTGTAAATGTTATCTGTTGTTAACGTTTTTGATGTTAAATTCATGTACTTCCTCGTTCCACGATCACGGAGATCTGATAGTCAATTTGATCCTAATGAACAAGGCATGTAAAATAAAATAAAAATAAATAAATTACTTTCCAAAGCGAAATTTTCGTTTTCCATTGTTATGAAATTCCTGGCAGGTTAAAAGTGTGTGAACGAGAATCGAACTCGCGACCTTCACCGTTTGCAGACAGGTGTTCTACCAGCTAAGTTACCCAAGTGTGACTCGCGACCTGTCCTCACAACCTTACCTCTGCCAGAACCTCGTCTTCTATCTTCCAAATTTCACATAAGCTCTCCTGCGAATCATGCAAGACCGGCACTCCTAGAAGAAGGAAGTTTGCGGACTCATTGCTTGGCTACAGCCAGGGACTATACCACGTCCCCGCAACATCCTTTCTTCCAGGAGTCCAGGCCTCGGAAGTTTCGCAGCAGAACTGTGTGGTTTGGAATGTTCACTGAAGCCCCAAAGAAAATTGCTATAGCCATGCGTATTCAAATACGGAGATATGTAAACAGGCAGAATTCAGTGCTGCGGTCAGCAACGCCCGTATAAGACAACAAGTGTCTGGTGCAGTTGTTAGATCGGTTACTACTTCCACAATGCCAGGTTATCAAGGTTTAAGTGAGTTTGAAAGTGGTATTACAGTCGGCGCACGAGTTTTGGGATACAGCAAAAATGGCTCTGACTGCTATGGGACTTAGCTTCTCAGGTCATCAGTCCACTAGAACTAAGAACTACTTAAACCTAACTAACCTAAGGACATCACACACTTCCATGCCCAAGGCAGGATTCGAACCTGCGACCGTAGCGGTCGCGCAGTTCCAGACTGTAGCGCCTAGAACCGCTCGGCCACTTCGACCGGCTGGGATATAGCATTTCCGAGGTAGCGCTGAAGTGGAGATTTTCCTGCACGACTATTTCAGGAGTGTACTGTGAACATCAGGAATGCGGTACAACATCAGATCACCAACATCGCTGCAGCCGGGAAAAGATCTAGCAAGAACGGGACCTATGACAACTGAAGAGAATAGTTCAGCATGATAGAAGTGCAACTTTTCTGCATGTTGCTGCAGATTTCGAAGCTGGGACATCAACAACTGTCAGCGTGCAAACCATTCGACGACACATCAGCGATACGGGCTTTCGGAACCAAAGGCCCACTCGTGTAGCCTCGATGACTGCACGACACAAAGCTTAACGCTTCGCCTGGGCCCATCAACACCGACAATGGACTGTTGATGATGATGGAAACACGTTGCCTGGTCGGACGAGTCTCGTTTCTAATTGTATTGAGATGATGGACGTTCATGGGTAACCTCGTGAATCCGTGGGTCCTGCATGTCAACAGGGGACTGTTCTAGCTGGTGGAGGCTTTGTAATGGTATGGGGCATGTACAGTTGGAGTCTAGCTGGTGGAGGCTCTGTAATGGTATCGGGCATGTACAGTTGGAGTCATGTGGGACCCCTGATACATCTAGATACAACTCTGAGAGCTGATACATACGTAAGCGCCCTGTGTGATCACCAGCACCCATTCATGTCCATTGTGCATTATGACGGACTTGGGCAATTCGAGCAGGACATTGCGACACCTCACAAGTCCAGAATTGCAAACAAAGTGGCTCCAGGCGCACTCTTCTGAGTTTACACACTTCCTCCGACCACTAAACTCCCCAGGCATGACATTGTTGAGTATGTCTGGGATGCCTGGCATCGTACTTTCACGAACTTAGGGACAGCCATGCGGGATTCATGGTGTCAATTCCGTCCAACACTACTTCAGACATTAGTTGAGTCCATGCCACATCGTGTTGCGGTACTTCCGCCCTCGCGGGGGCCCTACACCTTACTGTGCAGGTGTACCAGTTTCTTTGCCTCTTCATTGTATTCGATGAGATACTGCCGCTGTGACGGTGTTGTTCTCGGCGGATCTGTCCCGGACAACACAAACCATTTATGCTACTACTATTCTCGGTGTACAGATCGTTTAATTATACGACCATAATTGTGCTCATATCCTCATAGAGTAAACAAAGGCGACGGTGACATGACGCATGACGCATTTTCCAACAATACATGGGGTTCTTCGACGTCCCGTTTCGTTTCTTAGCAACAGTCTGAGTCGAGTCGAACGGAGAGCAACGTGAATGGCGCTGTCCGCATCCAGCGAATCTGAAGAAATCGTGAAATGCAGTAGGTGCACGGGCGACGATAGTGGCCTCTGGTAAGTCATTAATTAGCATCTGATTTCCGACAATCCCTGGCAGCTGACACAAAGGCCTTAAATCGATTGCATCTTTCTGCACACGCGTAACATTAATTCTCACATCACATATATTGAATGAATACGGAGATCTTGAACACAGCCGTTATATTCGAGGTAATTTAATTTTCCAAATCCGTCGTCGAGACCGTTTATCACAGTTCGCCTAAAGCAGTTTGTGTTGGAGAACCATTAACCTCATTAATCTTGCAATTAGAGTAAGATCGAAATACTACAAATTATACGTGTTCCTACGGAGATGCACGTGCCACGTGCTTACCGTATTCGCTCGCGTAGATAACGCTCGACAAGCTTAGTACATCGTGATGGTGCCGTGAAACACACTTTTCCATCCCCCTGTCGTAAGAAATAATATACTTTCTAACGTATTTTAAATAAATGTCAGGCATTAAGCTCTATTTTGAGTAAAATCTAGCGTCCGATTCCACCTACAGCTTTGACCAATGACACCCCGAGTGAAGGACGCCATGAGTTTACGATGCGAAGGATGGAACTGGCTTGTTATTAAATTTCATCTGTGGTTGTCTGTACCGTAAACTATGCTGTTTATTACAAAAATATCGCGATATCCCAGGTTGGGTTTCCGAATACGGCACCATTTACAAAGGTGGGGTTGGCCAGAAACTTAAGAGCACAGCTACGACTATCTGCAGTTACCGGTGTATATAATCCTGCTTCTCACAAACATTTGGTTGTTTTTCTCCGAATGTGCCATCACTGCCGAGGGTGAGATTAGGCAGCAGCCTAAGAGGACAGTTATATACGTCGTTATAGTTCTTCGTCCCACAGTTCGTTATTTGTCGTGGTTTTTCATTGCTTGTTGTTATTCCTTTTAGGATTACTTGTTTATTTATTTACTTTTTGTGTCTATATACCGTAGGTCAAATCACATTGTCGATTCCAACGTTAATTATGTTTCCCGTTCTTCCAGTAGCATAACGAATGGTACGAAAAAATTAAACGTTTGACGAAATAATTAACAGCCAATAGAAATCATGAAAATAACGGAACATGGAATCAAAAATTAGAGTGATACCATTCATGACAATTCTCAAAGAATGTGCAGTACACACCTGCAACATCAGTTGTACAGAGAGTAACATGAAAACAGAAATCGTATAACTGTGAAGTCTTTTAGAATTTTCATGCGTGATACCGCTGAAATTGGTAACTGCACGTTCCATTATTATGTCATTTTCATTAAGGGTGGCTCCCCAATTCCCTTAGGATTTACCTGTATGGTATCGCTTTCTGTACTAATGCAAAAAAGCGATCAATAGCAAGCCTTCGAATCGACAACTAGAACTGACCTATACAGCCCACTTCTGGTTATCGATTGTTCAAATGTGTGTGAAATCTTATGGGACTTAACTGCTAAGATCATCAGTCCCTAAGCTTACACACTACTTAACCTAATTACCCTAAGGACAAACACACACACCCATGACCGAGGGAGGACTCGAACCTCCGCCGGGACCAGCCGCACAGTCCATGACTGCAGCGCCGTAGGTTATCGATTCCAAGATTTGTTATTTTTTCGTTACGTGTGTAGTGACTTTTCTCTTAGAAAATCTGTGTTGCTTTCTTCTTATTTCCCGGTAATGTCCTGCTTACGTTCCTTTTGCAATCTCATTTTGCAGTTCTTGTGTTAGATTTTAGTTTGTGCACATTCAAAACTCCACTCCTCCGTTCAAAACTCCACCCTCCTAAGAATCGATACTTCTTATTAAGACCTGCCGCTATTCCACAATATTACGAGTTTATTATGAGTGATGCTGCAGTGAACTTTTAAGACAGTCTGCGGTTCTTTCACTTCCTAGCGTAAGTTATAATAATAATTCAGGGCCGGCAGCGGTGGCCGTGCGGTTCTAGGCGCTGTGGTCCGGAACCGCGGGACTGCTACGGTCGCAGGTTCGAATCCTGCCTCGGGCATGGAGGTGTGTGATGTCCTTAGGTTAGTTAGGTTTAAGTAGTTCTAAGTTCTAGGGGACTGATGACCTAAGATGTTAAGTCCCATAGTGCTCAGAGCCATTTGAACCATTAATAATTCAGGCACTGAGAACCAGAAGGGCCCAAAGCACATATGCAAAGTTTACGGAAAAACAGGTACTTGTGAAAATGAAGTTTGCAGGGAAACCACCAGTGTCATAGGTTTGACCCTTTTTTTTTTAACATCCTTCCTATAAAAGCCATGTAATATTTATTAACCACCAGCCTCATAGGTTTGACTTGTTTTTTTAACATCCTTCCTATAAAAGCCACGTAATATTTGTTATTATTATTATTGTTGTTATTCTTATTGTTAATTTACAAAATTTTTGTATATAGGCTAGAGACAATAGTTTCTTTTAATTGTAGTATAGTTTGTACTTAACGTAAAACTAGAATCAGGACATAAGTAACAGACACTTAATGCACCACACATATAGTTGTGACCTGTCCCAACACGTCATATTCCTCGTTGTCATCATTTTCATTAAGCACGTTCTCTGGCTTGAGGCTCAGACGAAACTGTCTGTTCACTTTAGGCATGAGTAGTAGTAGTTTTGTCATGTCTACGTGTTTCAAGTTTGATATAGTATTTTATTAAGAGTTCGTGTTTCAAGGTTGGTATTTGCTTCCACCTATTGAGCACTAGGATTTGCGAGGCATCTACACACTGTGGAGAAACAGCAAATTGTGGTCTCCCTCGATGTGACTTGCAGAAAATGGTGGCCTCCCACTATTCCAATCAAGAATACGTTGCTTTAAACAATGTTCACGGAAACCCGTTGAAAATTTCATCATTTCAAAATTTCTTAAAAGTACATTGTTACGATGAACATCAGTTTTAGGTGTGATAGAGAGGCCGATAACACTCTCAGATGTTCTGAAATCCTCAACGTCAATTTTACAAATTGGAATCTGAAACCATGGAGCGTGATTTTATGGTGGGGCGTTTACCGTAAGAGCATCCAGATTTTATGAAGAAATGGGGGTCAATGTAGCTGGTGAGCGTTGATACAGCTTTTCGCAACCGTTCATATACAGGGTGTTTCAAAAAGCACTTTATAACTTTAAAAATTCATATACGTTTATTGAAAGAAGATATAGACCTGGGTTTAATGTTATTTTGTAGGGAAACAAGTCAAGTTTTTTTTTACCTTAAACTAAAGATGTTGTACGTGGCTTCCGTTGCTTATCCTGCACACACTCCATCGGAGTCAATTTCTTCTCAAACTCCTTGTAGCGTTGCAAGTGTAACTTGCTTAGTGGCGGCATAAATTCTTGCTCAAGTTCAGGTAGAGAAGCTGCCACAGGAGGTACAAAGCACAATATCGTTGATGAATCCCCATAAGAAATTCGAGCGGTGTCAGGTTTGGGAAATGTGCGGACCATGCAATTGGTGCATCGCGGCCAATCAATTGACCTGGTAAGTGGTCACTGAGAGAATCCTAGGTGTCAGCCCGGTAGTGGGCTGGTGTATCATCTTGTATGAAGTAAACATTTCAAGCTGTGGTGTCAAAAATTGCAACATATCTAGGTACGCTGTCTCATTGATGGCTCTCTCACGGACAAAGGGGCCGTACCCTTTGTTCTTGCTCAATACACAAAATGTGTTCAGTTTAGGGCTATCACGAACACGATGCAATATTTGATGTTGATTTTCACTGCCCCAAATCCTACAGTTATGTGTGTCAACCTTGCCACTTAGTGAAAAGTCGACTTGTCAGGAAAAATGATTTTGTCGAAGAAATTTTTATCCTCATGTAATCGATTTAACATATCCGCAAAGAAGTTCTTGCGAGCAATTTTATCAGTGTGTTTTGTTGCTTGTACAATCGTCAATCTGCACGGTTTCAAATACAAACGGTTTCTCAACACTCGCCAAATGGTCATTTGTGGGGTTTGCAGTTCGCGAGATGCACGCTGGGTCATTTTCGTAAGGCTGTTGACAAAAGTTGTCTCACTCGCTCAATGACGTCGTCAGATGTGCTTGGACGACCTGATGATTTCCCATGTCTTACTCAGCGTCCTGTTTCTACAAAACATTTATGCCACTCATAAACTGTAGACCTACTAGGAAGATCTCTAGCGTACTTGGTACGGAAATTATTTTGAACTGTGTCGCCGACTTTGATTCTTCAAACCAAAACACACAGCTAGCACGCTCAGATTTAGTGGTGTGATGGCCCAGTGGATATCCCGTCAAAAACTGAACACAGATCAAGCATGAAAAAAGGAGGAAGATGAACTGAGCTGTGAGAAAAAAGTAAAAATTATAAGTGAGCGATTGAAGCTTAGCAAGTGTAGTGCTGAGCGCAAGTGAACAGCTGTGGCGTCATGGAAAAGTGTGTACGGTATTTGACTATGAAACTGACGAGCCAATTTCGAAACTCTCTGGTGGTACTTATTTTTATTTTCTTCACAACATTATGAGCTGTCCGTTCGGTCACTGAAATGTTTGGTGTCTTTCCATAATCTTGGCACTTGTTATACTATAGACTGGTTACAGAATATGAGTCATGAATGCGTTACCGTTGCAGGTAAACGTCGTGAATAGTGAGAGCAGGCGAAGTACCATATGGATGTCTCACATAAATGAAAACAAGTAAACCGGTGTGAACTATGATACAACTAAGGAGTTCGAGAGTTAAAACTTCCAAAAAGGAACGCAACATCAAAAACGTTAAAAACACTTGTTTTCACAGAACACAGTGAAAGTATGTGATTGTGAAACTGTTGCGTTCATTTTTTGCAGCTCATGTAGCAAACTACGAGGGCTGTTCACTAAAGAATGATCGTAATTTTTTTGACAACATACCTTTATCATTCTCATAATTTTGATGCTCCCTCTCAAAGTAGTCTCCCATGAATCCGATGCACTTGTCCCAGCGTTTCTGCCACTCTTCAAATGCGTGCTGGAAAGCATTTTTTGAGACATCATTCAAAATCGCTTCCGCAGCCTTCGCCACTGATTCTAATGATTGATAATGCCTCCCACAAAGGCGATTCTTCATGTTAGGGAATAGAAAAAAGTCACTTGGGGCTAACTCCGAACTATAGGGAGGGTGAGGGATGCACTTCACGTTGATTTTTGCAAGATATTCAGCAACCACATTGGCAACATGCGGTCACGCATTATCATGGTGCAGCTTCCAGCCTGCTTCACGGAAATCTGGTCTTCTGCGCCCGATACAGACTTGTAAAGTTCTTAGGACACTCCTGTAGTATTTTCCAGTTACTGATGTGTGTACAGGTACAACATGCTGACAAACCACTCCATGAATATCAGAGAATGAGATGACCATAACTTTCTCAGCAGAAGCAACCACTTTCGCTTTTTGGGGGGTTGGTGATGAAGGAGGTATCCACACTGAGCTTTGCTGTTTGCTCTCAGGATCAAAATGTTCTAGCCAAGTTTCATCAGCAGTGATTACATTTGAAAGATACTCAGGATCTTCCTCTAACATCAATTTTAACTGCATGCAGACCTGCACGCGAATGTCCTTTTGTTTGGGAATCAACAGTCTTGGAACCCATCGCGCACAAACACGTGTCATGTGTAATTTTTCTGTCAGCAACGTGTGGGTGGCACCCAATGAAATGTAGAGTATTTCAGAAAGTGATCTTAAGGTAACTCGTCGATCCTCTCTCACAATGACGGCAGCAGTGTTCATGTTTCCTTCCGTAAGAGCAGTAACTGGAGCACCGGGTCCACCTTCCTTTGAAATTGATTTTCTCCCCTCGTTAAACACTTTAAACAACTTTCGAGCTGTGCTATACGGAAGAACAGACTCTCCATAGGCCTCCTGTAACATTGTAGAGGCCTCAGTTGAAGATTTGTTGAGACGAAATCAGAATTTCAAATCCGCATATTGTTCCTTGCGTGTTATTCCTTGCGTGTTACCTGCATTGCAGCGGAAGGCGACACTGAACATGTCTGACCTTGCCTGCCTCTCACAGGCGGGAACCAGGAGTCCCAACATTGAAACTACTACGGGCTGTTTGCTGCACATTAAGCTGACAGAATATCATAAGAGTAAATTTTAGCGTTATAAATTACGACCATAAAAATTATGGTAATTCTTTATTGAACTGCCCTCGTATATGTTTTCGTCATTTCCTTGGGAGTGACCACGTTCAAATTCATACGAACACCTAAATCGGGCAAGGAGGCGTATCTCACTCACTCACCAGGCGTACAAATTAGGTGTGTCCGTATGAGATTCGTGTCATATGACACACATTCTGTCAGTAATGCCGTGTCTGACACACTAGATATGTTTTCCGTTGGAGGATTCGATTGACTTGTCTCTTTGTCATCAAACGCTTGTGCTTCCCAATCGAGAGCCACTTCCTTTCGGCTGCTAATAGAGTAGTTGAGCAGAATCTACTGTCATTATAGGTCCCTTCCTTACACCTCAGTGTTGTAAAAGGACGTTACACCACGATACAGACACAAATTTGAATACGGCTAACGGTAAAAAAAAAGTTTTTGGCACACGGGAGGTTTGAACACAGCTCGCCTGCTTGATAGGCCAACACCTGGCCACTTTTTTATGTAGGGTCAAGGAACAGAAGGAATGGTCTGGGGGCGAAGTGAGCAGGGGTCATTGTACGAGGTCTGCACATGATGTCTGCCTCCACAAACGGGAACTCATGGAACGGGAAAATGGCCACAGGAGATTATTCATTTGTTTTTTGACAAAATATAATCCACATTTCTCCCGATCTGTCTCTAAAAGAAAGAAAAACAAACGCAAGGTAACACTTCTGTAACACGCACACACGGCGTCGATACTCTACGGACGCCGCCGCTCATTTTTCATGGCATGTCTTCTTGTAATGTCGTGTACATACCGTTATCTGTTCATCTGCTTGTGTGAATGAATCACATTATCTCCTGCGATGAATAATCCAACCATGGGGCGGATCGTGGAAGATGCTCTGCAAGAACTTCGAGAAGTGTTGACTGTACTTAGGGTTCTTCACAATAGAGCAATGAGGATCGTTTAAACAGTTCCAAGAATCCATGAGTTCTATACCTCCAAATAAATAATGAATCGCTTGACCTCTGATGCACATGATGGCGTAGTCTTTCTTCCTCGGGTAGAGGACAATGCCGGAATTGACATAAGGGGGCGGCATCTGTAAAAAGAGAGCTGTCATTAAGTATTTACTGTCAATCATCGGTGTCGATTACATCGACTTAAAAATTCATATGATTTTATCATAATCAGAAATAAGATGGACCAAATTAATTGAACTATCGATTTGAAAACAACTCCGTCGGCTGTATTAGCTCTCTTCATCCATTATACACTCCTGGAAATTGAAATAAGAACACCGTGAATTCATTGTCCCAGGAAGGGGAAACTTTATTGACACATTCCTGGGGTCAGATACATCACATGATCACACTGACAGAACCACAGGCACATAGACACAGGCAACAGGGCATGCACAATGTCGGCACTAGTACAGTGTATATCCACCTTTCGCAGCAATGCAGGCTGCTATTCTCCCATGGAGACGATCGTAGAGATGCTGGATGTAGTCCTGTGGAACGGCTTGCCATGCCATTTCCACCTGGCGACTCAGTTGGACCAGCGTTCGTGCTGGACGTGCAGACCGAGTGAGACGACGCTTCATCCAGTCCCAAACATGCTCAATGGGGGACAGATCCGGAGATCTTGCTGGCCAGGGTAGTTGACTTACATCTTCTAGAGCACGTTGGGTGGTACGGGATACATGCGGACGTGCATTGTCCTGTTGGAACAGCAAGTTCCCTTGCCGGTCTAGGAATGGTACAACGATGGGTTCGATGACGGTTTGGATGTACCGTGCACTATTCAGTGTCCCCTCGACGATCACAGAGGTGTACGGCCAGTGCAGGAGATCGCTCCCCATACCATGATGCCGGGTGTTGGCCCTGTGTGCCTCGGTCGTATGCAGTCCTAATTGTGGCGCTCACCTGCACGGCGCCAAACACGCATACGACCATCATTGGCACCGAGGCAGAAGCGACTCTCATCGCTGAAGACGACACGTCTCCATTCGTCCCTCCATTCACGCCTGTCGCGACACCACTGGAGGCGGGCTGCACGATGTTGGGGCGTGAGCGGAAGACGGCCTAACGGTGTGCGGGACCGTAGCCCAGTTTCATGGAGACGGTTGCGAACGGTCCTCGCTGATACCCCAGGAGCAACAGTGTCCCTAATTTGCTGGGAAGTGGCGGTGCGGTCCCCTACGGCACTGCGTAGGATCCTACGGTCTTGGCGTGCATCCGTGCGTCGCTGCGGTCCGGTCCCAGGCCGACGGGCACTTGCACCTTCCGCCGACCACTGGCGACAACATCGATGTACTGTGGAGACCTCACGCCCCACGTGTTGAGCAATTCGGCGGTACGTCCACCCGGCCTCCCGCATGCCCACTATACGCCCTCGCTCAAAGTCCGTCAACTGCACATACGGTTCACGTCCACGCTGTCGCGGCATGCTACCAGTGTTAAAGACTGCGATGGAGCTCCGTATGCCACGGCAAACTGGCTGACACTGACGGCGGCGGTGCACAAATGCTGCGCAGTTAGCGCCATTCGACGGCCAACACCGCGGTTCCTGGTGTGTCCGCTGTGCCGTGCGTGTGATCATTGCTTGTACAGCCCTTTCGCAGTGTCCCTAGCACGTATGGTGGGTCTGACAGACCGGTGTCAATGTGTTCTTTTTTCCATTTCCAGGAGTGTATTTACAGAAAGGGTCCTCCACTTTTAACCAGTTACTGTGGTTTGGTCTCTTATGATGAAAAACATTCGAAAATCGAACCTGTATTTGGACATACTGTCAGTCTCACTAAGACAAAATTTGGTACATGTATGTTACCATGTTTTGTTAGGTTGCTATGGATGACGTTAAGTACATTTACAATAAGTTTTTCACACTGTTCGGTCTACCACCCCGCACTCAACGCAAAACATTTTCACGTACACATACTAGTTATTGGGTTGTACTTTTTTTCTCTGTTGTGTGTGTGTCTACATATTCTGAGTAGACACAGCTGAGACAAATTACATGAACAAAGATGCTAACGCACTGGTACTGCGGACGGGACTCTATACCAAATGGGGAGTGGTGCAACAGTCAACTACTCTGAAGTGGTATAGGCATGTGTATTCAAATACAGAGATACGTAAACAGGCAGAATACGGCGTTGCGGTAGGCAACGCCTACATAAGACAACAAGTGCCTGGCGCAGTTATTAGATCGGCTACTGCTGAAACAATGGTAGGTTATCAAGATTTAAGTGAGTCTGAACGTGGTGCTATAGTCGGCGCACGAGCGATGGGACACAGCATCGCCGAGACAGTGATGACGTGGGGATTTTCCCGTGCCACCATTTCACGAGTGTACCGTGAATATCAGGAATGCGGTAAAACATCAAATCTCAGACATCGCTGCAGCCGCAAAAAGATCCTGCAAGATAGGGACCAATGACGACTGAAAAGGCTCGTTCAGCGTGACAGAACTGCGACCCTTCCGCAGGTTGCTGCAGATTTCAGTGCTGGGACATCAACAAGTGTCAGCGTGCGACCCATTCAATGGAACATCATCGACATGGGCTTTCGGAGCCGAAGGCCCACTCGTGTAGTCTTGATGACAGCTTGACACAAACTTTACGCCTCGCCTGGGCCCATCAACACCCATTGAACTATTGATGAATGGAAACATGTTGCCTGGTCGGACGAGTCTCGTTTCAGATTGTATCGAGCGGATGGACATGTACGGGTATGGAGACAATCTCATGAATCCACTGACTCTGCATGTCAGCAGGGACTGTTGGTTGGTGTGATAGGGGACCCCTGATACGTCTCTGACAGGTGACACGTACATAAGCGTCCTGTCTGATCACATGCATCCACTCATGTCCATTATGTATTCCGACGGACACGAGCAATTCTAGCAGGACAATGCGGTGCCCCACCCGTCCAGAACTGCCACAGAGTGGCTCCAGCGACAGTCTTCTGAGTTTAAATACTTCCGCTGGCCACCAAACTCCCCAGACATGAAGATTATTGAGCATATCTGAGGTGCCTTGCAGCATGCTGTTCAGAAGAGATCTCCACCCCCTTGTACTCTTATCGATTGATGGACAGCTATTCGGGATTCATGGTGGCAGTTCCCTCCAGCACTACGTCAGACATTAATCGAGTCCACGCCACATCATGTTGCTACACTTCTGTGCGTTCGCAGGGGCCGTGCATAATATTAGGCAGGTGTACCAGTTTCTTTGGCTCTTCAGTGTATTTTGATGGTGATTGCTTATACGTCGACTTCGATACTCGTCAATCCATAACTGCTAGTGGATTACACTGTTACATACACGTAAGACGCTTTCTGTATAAAGTACTTTAAACAGCACACGAGTACACAGCAACCTTGAAAATTAATAATAAATGTGAATGATTGTTTGTTTGCTTTTCTTTCTTTTTTAAAAAAGAGAAAAGTCGTTGAAAGTTAATTCTAAGCTTAGCTGACCTTCTCAGTCCTTTTCAACACTAAACTGTAGCAGTAACACAGGTCTAACCCAGACACCGACTTTGGTTCTCCAGTTTCGAAACTCGTCGAGGCTGGGGTGACGGGCTTTGTTACAGAGATCCGGAAGGTAAGGGAAACGGTGGAGGCAGAGCGGCTGATCCTGACCATCCAAAGTAGGAGATAAAATTAAAAAGAATGGAAGCAGAAGTAAATGCTGAAACACTGTTAATTCAATAGGGGAGACTGCGACACAGTGGGCACGGCTTTTGTTTTAGAACAGTTTGTGACGAAATTTGATAATATTTGTGAATTATTTCGGTCCATTTAGGAAGCCTATACCATCTAATCTCCATATTTATTCATACGTTTTGTTGTGACAAAAACTTTACACACGGAATTATTGATAGCACCCCCATCGTGGCGCACACTGAGTGTTGGCGTCGGCCGCAGGGAGCAACAGAAACGAAGTCCACAGACACACTGGAAACATTTATTTTTCTTGGTAAACATGTGATACATTGAATTTGCGCATAGTAAAATCAATGGCATTGTAAGTATCCATGTCAGTAGGGAATACAAGCACCACTACAGTTTCTTTTGTGCCGCTGACTGTGTAAGTCTTCGGTAGTCTGCCTACAAATGACATCTGTGAAACTAATTTCATGTGCTTCTGTACCTGCAGCAAACGAAAAATATCTGTCAAACTTTCATGGGTTCTGCAGGTAAGTCACAACTGCAGTGTAACTTAGTCCTTTCTTTTCAACATCGCCTTTCATCTTTAATTATGCCTTATAGCGAAAACTCAGATTATCACCACTGTCACCCATCAGAAGAATCGCAGAGCCTTCTTGAGCTGCTCTCTGGCTGAAGTTGCCTTCTGACACGTTTAGAAATGGACGCGTTGCTTAATTTTGAGAGTTTGAAAGTTCATTTTCTTCCCATTTGTACGCTCTAGAAACTCCTGCTTCTTAGAGCTGTCATTAAGAATTCTTGTTCTTTCTCTTTTTCTTCGATAAATGAGCTCTTATCTTACAGGTTTTTGCTTTTGGAAAATGTGGAAATTCCTTCAGTGTTACCAAATGTATTGAGCTACATACATCAAAAAACGTTTTGCATCACCTCGGTTCCTAGAGCTCTGGAACCTGTACATAAAATTGGAATGGAGATCAACATACATGCCATTTCCTCCCTTTTTATTGCTCATGAAAACCATACATACAGCAAGATATTCAGAGGTGGTGGTCGACATTGCTGTCCACACCGGTACCTCTAATACCCAGTAGCAAGTCCTCTTGCATTGATCCATACCTGCATTCTTCGTGGCATACTATCCACAAGTTCAAAGCACTGTTGGTTCACATTGTCCCACTCCTCAAAGGCGATTCAGCGTAGATCCCGCAGGGTGGTTGGTGGGCCACGCCCTGAAAACGCTCTTTTCAGTGTATCCCAGGCATGTTCGATACGGTTCATGTCTGGAGAAGATGCTGGTCACTCTAGTCGAGCGATGTCGTCATCCTGAAGGATCTCATTCAAAAGATGTGCACGATGGGAGCGCGAATTGTCGTCCACGAAGACGAATGCCTCGCCAGTATGCTGCCGATATGGTTGCACTATCAGTTGGAGGATGGCATTCATGTATCGTACAGCCGTTACGGCGCCTTCCATGACAACCCGTGGCGCACGTCGGCCCCACATAACACCACCCCAAAAGATAAGCGAACCTCCACCTTGCTGCACTCGCTGGACAGTGAGTCTAAGGCGTTCAGCTTGACCAGGATGCCTCCAAACAGGTGCTCCCTGCCGCCGTTGTATATGCAGCTGCAGCAGCAAGTCGTATAACCCTATCTTACTTATTTGTTAGATAGTTTAATTAATTTATTTGCGTGTTTTTGGGTACTTGCATTGTTTAATTCATATATTTCGGGCGTATTATAGTATTTGAGGGTTGTAGCATCACGCCTTAGTACCTGAATAGTGTAAATTTGCGTAGTCGTCTGTCTTCTGTTTTTGTTTTGAACAGCCAGTGTCGGTTGGTCACAGCCATTGTGCTCCCTGCCGCCATTGGATAAGCAGCTGCTGCAGCAAGTCGTATAACCCTTGCTTACTTATTTGTTAGATAGTTTAATTAATTTCTTTACGTGTTTTTGGGTACTTGCATTGTTTAGTTCATATATTTCGGGCGTATTATAGTATTTGAGGGTTGTAGCATCACGCCTTAGTACCTGAATAGTGTAAATTTGCGTAGTCGTCTGTCTTCTGTTTTTGTTTTGAACAGCCAGTGTCGGTTGGTCACAGCCATTGTGCTCCCTGCCGCCGTTGGATAAGCAGCTGCTGCAGCAAGTCGTATAACCCTAGCTTACTTATTTGTTAGATAGTTTAATTAATTTCTTTGCGTGTTTTTGGGTACTTGCATTGTTTAATTCATATATTTCGGGGGTATTATAGTATTTTATAGTTGTAGCATCGCGCTTTAGTGTTTACTTGGTAGATCCTTATTTAAATTGCGTGTGAGTTTCGTATAGGAGGTGCAATTTCGAGTTTTAGTTACTGTAATCGTAAATTCAGCAGATTGTAGCGCAGTCGTTAGGCATTTGTACAGGTTAGTTGATACATTCTTTACGTGTTTCGCTTGCGTTATCTAGGCACGGACTCGTGTTTCAGTAACTGTTGTTAAACATCGATTAGAATGGACAGGGGCTGCGATTGCTGTGTTCGGTTGAGGGCTGACTTGGCATCCCTTCGCTCACAGCTGCAATCTGCGCTGACTTCGGTCGCGCAGCTTGAGGCTGTTGCCAATGGGCACCACTGTGGGGAGCCGGACTCGGGTATCACGGGGATGTCAACCTCGTCCCGTCTGTCACCAGATCGGTCTGCCGCTGTGGTTGCCCCGGTTGCTGCCCGCAGTGGGGCTGAGCCCTCGCCTGTGGTTGATTGGGAGGTCTTTCCAAGGCGTGGCAGGGAGCGAAAGGCGTCCCCGGAGGCTGATCAGAAAGCCTCCCCGGTGTGTCTGACAAACCGGTTTCAGGCACTGTCTCTGGCTGAGCCAGATGCACCTGCCTGCCCTGTTTCAGAGGATCATTCTCAGCCTTCAAGGTCCGGGCAATCGCAGAGGGTGGGCTTACTGGTAGTTGGGAGCTCCAATGTTAGGCGCGTAATGGGGCCCCTTAGGGATACGGCGGCTAAGGAGGGGAAGAAATCCAGTGTGCACTCCGTGTGCATTCCGGGAGGAGTCATTCCTGATGTGGAAAGGGTCCTTCCAGATGCCATGAAGAGCACAGGGTGCAGCCAGCTGCAGGTGGTGGCACATGTCGGCACTAATGACGTGTGTCGCTTTGGATCTGAGGAAATTCTCTCTGGATTCCAGCGACTATCTGATTTGGTGAAGGCTGCCGGTCTTGCTTACGAGATGAAGGCAGAGTTCACCATCTGCAGCATCGTTGACAGAACCGACTGCGGACCTTTGGTGCAGAGCCGGGTGGAGGGTCTGAATCAGAGGCTCAGACGGTTTTGCGACCGTGTTGGCTGCAGATTCCTTGACTTGCGCCATAGGGTGGTGGGGTTTCGGGTTCCGCTGATTAGGTCAGGAGTTCACTACACTCAGCTGGGGGCTACACGGGTAGCGGAGGCTGTGTGGCGTGGACTGGGCGGTTTTTTAGGTTAAAACACCTCGGGAAAGTACGGGGTGGGCTGCAATGTCAAAGGGTGCATGGCAATTACAGGACGTGCTTGGATCAAGGAACAGTCGGAATTATAGTTGTAAATTGTTGTAGTTGCGCTGGAAAAGTCCGTGAGCTTCAAGCGCTAATAGAAAGCACAGAAGCTGATATCGTTATAGGTACAGAAAGCTGGCTAAAGCCTGAAATAAGTTCTGCAGAAATTTTTACGAAGTCTCAGACGGTGTTCAGGAAAGATAGATTAGGCAGAATTGGTGGTGGAGTGTTTGTGTCTGTCAGTAGTGGTTTATCTCGTAGTGAAGTCGAAGTAGACACTCCGTGCGAATTGGTATGGGTGGAGGTTATACTTAACAGCCGAATTAAGTAAATAATTGGCTCCTTCTACCGATCCCCAGACTCCGATGATACAATTGCGGAACAGTTCAGAGAAAGTTTGAGTCTCGTAACAAATAAATACCCCACTCATACGGTTATAGTTGGTGGGGACTTCAACCTACCCTCGGTATGTTGGCAAAAATACTTGTTCAAAACCGGTGGTAGGCAGAAAACGTCTTCCGAGATTGTCCTAAATGCTTTCTCCGAAAATTATTTCGAGCAGTTAGTCCACGAACACACGCGAATTGTAAATGGTTGCGAAAACACACTTGACCTCTTAGCCACAAACAATCCAGAGCTGATAGAGAGCATCATGACTGACACAGGGATTAGTGATCACAAGGTCGTTGTAGCTAGGTTCAATACAGTTTCTTCCAAATCCATCAGAAATGAACGCAAAATAATTTTATTTAAAAAAGCGGATAAAGTGTCACTACGAGCCTTCCTAAAAGACAATTTCCATTCCTTCCGAACTGACTATGCGAATGTAGACGAGATGTGGCTCAAATTCAAAGATATAGTAGCAACAGCAATTGAGATATTCATACCTCATAAATTGGTAAGAGATGGAACGGATCCCCCGTGGTACACAAAAAAGGTCCGAACGCTGTGGCAGAGGCAACGGAAAAAACATGCGAAGTTCAGAAGAACGCGAAATCCCGAAGATGGGCTAAAATTTATAGACCCTCAAAATTTGGCACGTACTTCGATGCGAGATGCCTTTAATAGGTTCCACAACGAAACATTGTCTCGAAATTTGGTAGAAAATCCGAAGAAATTCTGGTCGTATGTAAAGTACACAAGCGGCAAGACGCCGTCAATACCTTCACTGCGCAGCGCCGATGGTACTGTTACCGACGACTGTGCCGCTAAAGCGGAGTTATTGAACGCAGTTTTCCGAAATTCCTTCACCAGGGAAGACGAATGGAATAGTCCAGAATTTGAAACACGAACATCTGCTAGCATGAGTTTCTTAGAAGCAGGTACCTTAGGGGTTGCGAATCAACTCAAATCGCTTGATACGGGCAAGTCTTCAGGTCCAGATTGTATACCGATTAGATTCCTTTCAGATTACGCTGATACTATAGCTCCCTACTTAGCACTCATATACAACCGCTCGCTCACCGATAGATCTGTACCTACAGATTGGAAAATTGCACAGGTCGCACCAGTGTTCAAGAAGGGTAGTAGGATTTATCCATTTAACTACAGACCTATATCATTGACGTCGGTTTGCTGTAGGGTTTTGGAGCATATACTGTATTCAAACATTATGAATCACCTCGAAGGGAACGATCTATTGACACGTAATCAGCATGGCTTCAGAAAACATCGCTCTTGTGCAACGCAGCTAGCTCTTTATTCGCACGAAGTAATGGCCGCTATCGACAGGAAGGGTCCCATACATACTTCCCTTGTGCACACCTGAAATTTCTTCTACATTTCACGATGAGTCTCCATCCATTCTGCACTATCGTATTTATTCGCCGATTCTGGGCAAGCGACTTTCAAGTGAAATGTCTCCTCTCCACTGGAATATAGATAATGGATGTACTAGTACAGGTTGTATTCTGATGGTTGACGATATATGGAAGTTCGGGTGTGGCCATTTATCGTGCTAGGGTAGTCAAATGGTAAGGCGACGGCTGGAGATAGGCTGGCAATCAAGGATTGAGCGTCGGTCCGGCACAAGTTTTCACTGTCGTCATTCCATTATACAGCTGATGATTGTCCATATTCACAACTGCGGATACATTTCGTATATTTCATAACGACTTAGTCGCTTCAGTGCATGTCCGAAGAAACACTGAATCTTAATTAGGAATAATACAGGCGTTGCCAATATCGCGTGAAGTACTATCCCATAACTGCTGAGTAATTGCTTATTGTCTGAAAAAGTAAGATGAGCACTGGTTTGGTATGGCTGAATGCAGCTGATCGTAGATATTCTCGTTGCATAATTTCCGTTTGCAGACAATTTCTCTAGGGTTCTCACAATGCCTGGGAAATGTTCAAAAATATAGTGTGACAATTTTATATTTTTTCACACTATCTCGTCTCTCACATTCGTGATAAATTGGAAACGTATTTCCAGTGTGTAGTGGATTCTCCAAAAAAAGTTTATAGCATCGTTTACAGTGACAACAGTAATCGTAATTTCTGGCACTGCGTTTACGTCGTTACCCACAAGGTTGAGTCTGCGGCTTGAGCAAAGAAATTCTGAGGATCGATAATATTTCTTTCTGGAAAATGGCCTGTACACTGCTCTCTCTGCCTGCCATTGTAGAACAACCATCGAAGAAAAATCCTACACAATTTCCTGCGAGGCGCAGGTACCCTTCCCCAGTGAAGTAGATTTGCCGTTCATTGAAATGAGTCCGGCCTCGCAAGTCGACAGGGATCGTGTGCCGAGTCGCGATCAGCACGGAAATTGTTGTGCCATTCCACAACGGTAGCTTTCTACGGACATGCTTCCCCATACACACTCTTCATACTCCGATGGATGTCTACCGCCGTTTGACCTTCGGCAGAAAAGAACAACAGCACGTTGTTCCTCTTTGGACGCATTTGGTGATAGCGTCGTCATAGTTCACGTTTCAGCATTTACTACATACACGTCGGGAAGACACGAATGCTACATCAGTCCCTCGCCTACATGTCGGTGCTTATATACTCGCATCGGTGTTGCGCTACATTGGATATACGCTGCAGTAACGCCTTCAGACGTAAACTTTTTGATCGGACCTTGTATAATAATAATATTCCGTAGAAGTGGGAAATATCTCGTTTTCTTGATGTTGGCTAGCACATAGTCTGAGCATTTTAGACAAGAAATCAATGTGAGGCCTTAGTAGGTCGTTCACTGCGTTATCATTTAAACTTATTGTGTTGCCACTGGGTAAACAAGTGTCAATTGTGAATGATGTGGACTGCTGAGTGTTCCCTTTAGTCTTTGACACATTTCCTTATTCCTGATACTACACCTTGTCATGAGACTACTTTTAAAACCCACATACCCAACAGGAATAAATCGTGAATGGTCCAGAACCAAACGAATCACGTGTAAATATTGATTTTTATGTGAATAAACAAGGGGTTTAGCAGAAGTTTATTTCTTTAATACGCAGATCTGTAAGAAAGAAAGAAAAAGTAATATTCACGGTTCTTTCGACAGCATGTTTAGCTATCGGTGTGACAAACTGTCGGCTAAAAAGTTCAGGCTGCAGCGCTGAGACACGCAAGTTCAATTGTCTAATCTGTGGTCTTTATAAATAGTGTCATATCAATTGATGAAAAAATTTGCGGGGATTATTTCTGTAAACATACAGGCTGACAGAGGGCTAGTGCAATCGACGTTGTTGTTTACAAAACAATACATTGCTTCAGTTAATATATTTGATTTTTAGTTCATGTCAAAATTCTGTACGACTGATGGGCAACTTTCAGTCACATTCACTACGAGATTGTTTTTCCCGCCACGTATTATTTACTCTTTGAGTGTTTTCCCGCGACGAACAATTGCTCTTTGAACGGCTTATGTATACGAGCTGCTGTGGCTTTGCGACACTTGTGTTGTTTGCTCTGTCTTCGACAGTCACTTAACGAGGCGAATTTGAAGCTTCCACTATTTTATAACAGAGTTCTACAACAGAAGTTCTTATTGTAGGTTTCCAGCGCCCGCCGGCCAGGGTGGCCGAGCGGTTCTATGCGCTACAGTCTGGAACCGCGCGACCGCTACGGTCGCAGGTTCGAATCCTGCCTCGGGCATGGATGTGTATGCTGTCCTTAGGTTCGTTAGGTTTAAGTAGTTCTAAGTTCTAGGGGACTGATGACCTCAGAAGTTAAGTCCCATAGTGCTCAGAGCCATTTTTCCAGCGTCCAGCAGAAAGTTTTCTCGGCGTAGAGGTAAGAGATAATCAACTCTTGTAGCGCAAGAGGAGACTGACACGTGATCGATAGCGGTGGTGCTCATAAGTAGTTGCGAAAATGTGTGATTTTTATGTTCGTCGAGGATGTTAAGGCTGTTGTGTTTTTGTTAGACGTGTCAGTATATGTGAAAAACGTTAAGTGGTTGTACTACATGCAGTTTCTCGTATTCTGCAACCTCTGCGGCAGCCATTTCCTTCACGATCAATCATAGTCAAAACCCCTATTGTAACTGAAATTGTGCTTCTTTCGGTTGTCAGTGGCTTGGAATAGATAAGAAACTAGTTGAGTTTGTCTTTAATGTCGCTGACCCATATTAAGTTTCTGATCAGTTTTATGTTCATAATCTACTGTCTGGCAAGTTAATGCTCGCAGCCTGCAAACATTGTGTTCATGGCAGTGACTGCCTTGTACGTTTAGTACCACTCAGCTGGTGCAGTCATTCTCTGGAATGCGTTCAGTTAATCCTGGCGCTATGTGCAACAAATGTAAATTATTTGTAAGCAGGTTGCGTAAAAGTGTTTACCCTCTCTCTGTATGTCTGTGTGTGTTTCCCAGAATCGAAATAACTTAATTTTGAGCCCCACTCTCCCCCCATAACCCCACCCCCTCTTCACAGTCTAAAATTAGCTTCGACTCCAACAGTACTTAAATAAAAAATTCGGATTCCTCTCTTACAAGTTTCAAGTCACAAATATAACGCAGGTTTCTACCAGTTCACCTACATCAACATCTACATCATACTCGGCACGGTGAGTGTCGTAGGGTACTTTAGGTACCACTATCTGATCCCTTCAACCCTGTTCCACTCGGGAGTAGTGCGTGGGAAGAATGATTGTCGGTAAGCCTCTGTATTGGCTCTAATTTCTCGAATTTTCTCCTCGTCGTCAATACGCGAGATGTTTGTGTGTGGAAGTAATATGTTGTCCGACCTCTCTTGAAAAGTGCTGTCCTGAAATTTCAGTGTAAATCTCTCCGTGATGCACAGCGCCTCTCTTGTAACGTCAGCCAGTAGCATCTCCGTAACGGTCTCTCGCCAGCTAAACGGTCCGGTAACGAAACGCGCCGTTGGATCTCCTCTATCCCGTCTATCAGTCCTACCTGATAGAATCACAGATAAATTAAAGATACTCAAGAATCAGAGACAGCAAAGGACTTGGAAGAGCAGTTGAACGGAATGGACAGTGTCTTGAAAGCAGGATATAAGGTGAACATCAACAAAAGCAAAACGAGGATAATGGAATGTAGTCGAATTAAGTCGGGTGATGCTGAGGGAATTAGATTAGGAAATGAGACACTTAAAGCAGTCAAGGAGTTTTGCTATTTGGGGAGTAAAATTAACTGATGATGGTCGAAGTAGAGAGGATATAAAATGTAGACTGGCAATGGCAAGGAAAGCGTTTCTGAAGAAGAGAAATTTGTTAACATCGAGTAGATTTAAGTGTCAGGAAGTCGTTTCTGAAAGTATTTGTATGGAGTGTAGCCATGTATGGAAGTGAAACGTGGACGATAAATAGTTTGGACAAGAAGATAATAGAAGCTTTCGAAATGTGGTGCTACAGAAGGGTTTTGAAGATTAGATGGGTAGATCACATATCTAATGAGGATGTATTGAATATAACTGGAGAGAAGAGGAGCTTGTGGCATAACTTGACATGAAGAAGGGACCGGTTGGTAGGACATGTTCTGAGACGGTCACAACGCCCATATAGTACTAGGAACAGAAAGTTGGCTGAAACCAGACGTAAACAGTAATGAAATCCTGAACTCTGATTGGAATGTATACTGCAGAGATAGGCTGGACAGTGAAGGGGGAGGCGTGTTTATAGCGATAAGAAGTGCAATAGTATCGAAGGAAATTGACGGAGATTCGAATTGTGAAATGATTTGGGTGAAGGTCACGGTTAAAGCAGGCTCAGACATGGTAATTGGATGTCTCTATAGGCCCCCGGGCTCAGCAGCTGTTGTGGCTCAGCACCTGAAGAATAATTTGGAAAATATTTCGAGTAGATTTCCCCACCATGTTATAGTTCTGGGTGGAGATTTTAATTTGCCGGATATAGACTGGGAGACTCAAACGTTCATAACAGGTGGCAGGGACAAAGAATCCAGTGAAATATTTTTAAGTGCTTTATCTGAAAACTACCTTGAGCAGTTAAACAGAAAACCGACTCGTGGCGATAATATATTAGACCTTCCGGTGACAAACAGACCCGAACTATTTGAATCAGTTAATGCAGAACAGGGAATCAGCGATCATAAAGCGGTTACTGCGTCGATGATTTCAGCCGTAAATAGAAATATTAAAAAAGGTAGGAAGATTTTTCTGTTTAGCAAAAGTGACAAAAAGCAGATTACAGAGTACCTGACGGCTCAACACAAAAGTTTTGTCTCAAGTGCAGATAGTGTTGAGGATCAGTGGACAAAGTTCAAAACCATGGTACAATATGCGTTAGATGAGTATGTGCCAAGCAAGATCGTAAGAGATGGAAAAGAGCCACCGTGGTACAACAACCGAGTTAGAAAACTGCTGCGGAAGCAAAGGGAACTTCACAGCAAACATAAACATAGCCAAAGCCTTGCAGACAAACAAAAATTACGCGAAGCGAAATGTAGTGTGAGGAGGGCTATGCGAGAGGCTTTCAATGAATTCGAAAGTAACGTTCTATGTACTGACTTGGCAGAAAATCCTAAGAAATTTTGGTCCTATGTCAAAGCGGTAGGTGGATCAAAACAAAATGTCCAGACACTCTGTGACCAAAATGGTACTGAAACAGAGGATGACAGACTAAAGGCCGAATTACTAAATGTCTTCTTCCAAAGCTGTTTCACAGAGGAAGACTGCACTGTGCTTCCTTCTCTAGATTGTCGCACAGTTGACAAAATGGTAGATATCGAAGTAGACGACAGAGGGATAGAGAAACAATTAAAATCGCTCAAAAGAGGAAAGGCCGCTGGTCCTGATGGGATACCAGTTCGATTTTACACAGAGTACGCGAAGGAACTTGCCCCCCTTCTTGCAGCGGTGTACCGTAGGTCTCTAGAAGAGCGAAGCGTTCCAAAGGATTGGAAAAGGGCACAGGTCATCCCCGTTCTCAAGAAGGGACGTCGAACAGATGTGCAGAACTATAGACCTATATCTCTAACGTCGATCAGTTGTAGAATTTTGGAACACGTATTATGTTCGAGTATAATGTCTTTTCTGGAGACTAGAAATCTACTCTGTAGGAATCAGCATGGGTTTCGAAAAAGACGATCGTGTGAAACCCAGCTCGCGCTATTCGTCCACGAGACTCAGAGGGCCTTAGACACGGGTTCACAGGTAGATGCCGTGTTTCTTGACTTCCGCAAGGCGTTTGACACAGTTCCCCATAGTCGTTTAATGAACAAAGTAAGAGCATACGGACTATCAGATCAATTGTGTGATTGGATTGAGGAGTTCCTAGATAACAGAACGCAGCACGTCATTCTCAATGGAGAGAAGTCTTCCGAAGTAAGAGTGATTTCAGGTGTGCCGCAGGGGAGTGTCATAGGACCGTTGCTATTCACAATATACATAAATGACCTGGTGGATGACATCGGAAGTTCACTGAGGCTTTTTGCAGATGATGCTGTGGTGTATCGAGAGGTGGCAACAATGGAAAATTGTACTGAAATGCAGGAGGATCTGCAGCGAATTGACGCATGGTGCACGGAATGGCAATTGAATCTCAATGTAGCGAAGTGTAATGTGATGCGAATACATAGAAAGATAGGTCCCTTATCATTTAGCTACAAAATAGCAGGTCAGCAACTGGAAGCAGTTAATTCCATAAATTATCTGGGAGTACGCATTAGGAGTGATTTAAAATGGAATGATCATATAAAGTTGATCGTCGGTAAAGCAGATGCCAGACTGAGATTCATTGGAAGAATCCTAAGGAAATGCAATCCGACAACAAAGGAAGTAGATTACAGTACGCTTGTTCGCCCAATGCTTGAATACTGCTCAGCAGTGTGGGATCCGCACCAGGTAGGGTTGATAGAAGAGATAGAGAAGATCCAACGGAGAGCAGCGCGCTTCGTTACAGGATCATTTAGTAATTGCGAAAGCGTTACGGAGATGATAGATAAACTCCAGTGGAAGACTCTGCAGGAGAGACGCTCAGTAGCTCGGTACGGGCTTTTGTTGAAGTTTCAAGAACATACCTTCATCGAAGAGTCAAGCAGTATATTGCTCCCTCCTACGTATATCTCGCGAAGAGACCATGAGGATAAAATCAGAGAGATTAGAGCCCACACAGAAGCATACCGACAGTCCTTCTTTCCACGTACAATACGAGACTGGAATAGAAGGGAGAACCGATAGAGGTACTCAGGGTACCCTCCGCCACACACCGTCAGGTGGCTTGCGGAGTACGGATGTAGATGTAGATGTAGATGTAGAGACATCAAGGGATCACAAATTTAGCATTGGAGGACAGCGTGGAGGGTAAAAATCGTAGAGGGAGACCAAGAGATGAATACACTAAGCAGATTCAGAAGGATGTAGGTTGCAGTAGCTACTGGGAGACGAAGAGGCTTGCACAGGATAGAGTAGCATGGAGAGCTGCATCATACCAGTCTCAGGACTGAAGACCACATCAACAACAACATCCTTCCTCCGTACTATTATTTTTAAAAGTACATCCTTAGGGTTCAACTAAGAATGATCTTTCATTTACGAAATGTAGTAAATAATTTGTCCTCTACACCAGGGTGATCAGGTTAAAGGACTGCAATGTTTATTCTCCAATCGACTGGATTTTTGGTGGAACAGAGACACTTCATCCACCATACTGACTATGGGAGATCTTTGATAAATGTTCTTTCTTTCGGTATGCCCTTCTTTTGCTTTATATTCTTAACAGTCATATCCGTAAGTTCACTAAGAACAATCTTCTTTTTTTATTCCTTGTAGACTTTTATGGTCCTGAAACAAGGAAACGATGGCCTTTGTAATCTGTTTCCTTCAACCCCTCACAGACCAACCATCCATCAACGGGGTTTTAGGTGGAAGGGAACCACCACCTCCCTCATACCGACTACCAGCCTATCTTCTATATTTTATTATGTATGTATTTTGCTTTACATTCTTATCAATTATATGTATCAAGTTAACAGTGAAGTAATTGACTTGATTTGCGAAATGTTGTAAAGTTTTTGCCCTTTACAAAAAAATGGCTCTGAGCACTATGGGACTCAACTACTGTGGTCATTAGTCTCCTAGAACTTAGAACTACTTAAACCTAACTAACCTAAGGACATCACACACATCCATGCCCGAGGCAGGATTCGAACCTGCGACTGTAGCAGTCGCACGGTTCCGGACTGAGCGCCTAGAACCGCGAGACCACCGCGGCCGGCTTGCCCTTTACAACGGGGTGTTCTGATGGTGTGCTACAATGTTTATTCTCCCTTCAGTGGGATTTTGGTGGACAAGAGACGCCATATGCACCATACTAACCAACAGATTTTTGGAACTTGATAAATCTGCTTTGTTTAGTTATGTCCTTCCTTTGTCTTTTATTTTTGATTGTCAGATCCGTATGTTTACTAAGAACAATTAATTTGTTTAGGTGTTTCCTTCGTTTGCATTAAAGTTTTAGAAGTCATATTCCTATGGTCACTAAGAATGATCTATTTGATTTATAAAATGTAATGACTCTTTTCTTCCTCACAGCAGCGAGACTCCACTGTATGTGTGCAATGTTTATTTTTCCATCGACTGGGTTTTTGGTGGAAGGCAACCACCACATCCAACATACTGACTACAGGAGTTGCTGGGAAAATCTTCTTTCTTTTGGTATATCCTTCTTTTGCCTTACATTCTTACCAGTTATATTCATCAAGTTCACAGTGGAATAATTTATTTGACTTGCGAAATGTACTAAATTTCTTGTCCTTTACAGCATGGTGACCTGGGTGTTGGGGCTGCAATGTTTATTCTGATTTTGACTGCTTTTTGGTGGAATTGATGATGATGGTGGTTTATGGTAGAGGGTGATAAACTGCTAGGTCATCATTGCCTTTTAATGTTTTACTGGAGAAGATTTTCACAGTCAGTGGAAGGAGATCAATAAACTGGAATACTACGTTTGATCCCACCACAGGAAAAATAAAGCAACCCCAAATAGATGAGGTCCAGGAAAGCCCATAATAAAACCCCAGTGAGACACAGCGGGATAACTAAATAAAATCATGTAGAAAATTCCTGTAAAGATGATGTTAAAAAGGGACAAATAACCATGGCTGGATGAAAACTTATAAATAATTCATGACCCAGCCACTCTGTGACACATTAAGATCTTACAGCAAGTTTTTTGGGAAGAACTCCAGACATCACACAAAATTTTAAGACATGAATAACATTCGCCTCGTTATTAGTTAAAATAGAGGGAAGATCCTGTGGGACGTCCAGTTCAACTCTCATGTCGTCATATAAAACACGATCATTTAAAAGATGTTACACTGACAGCTATATCCTGCATCTTTGACATACTGGGGGCTCCTCGCGACATGAAAGGAAGCCATGCCTCAATGGACAATGTCCCACTCTAAGCCTAGTAAGGGCTACTTCTTCACGCCATTGCGAGTCGAAGGAGGTGATCCATGGTCGCACTTAAGTCTTGGTGGAACGTAGTTTATTGTTCCTCAGCTCCAGCCACTGGGACTCCCGCCAACATATGGGTCCTGCTAGTCACAAATGAAGTGACAGCCCGTAGAGGGACTGAGCAGTGGGCAGGAGGAGGAAGGGAGCAAGCTTCCTTAGCAGCAGAGAGTTTGTTTCCCTGGGTGTCTTGTGTGTACTGGAACCCAGCCAAAAATGACTTCGTTGTTTTGCCTTCGCAAGAGTAGGAGAGCATCCTGCACTTGTTGCACCATCATACATCTGTCCAACAGAGAGAAGGCCACTTTGAGAGTCGGAGCAGACGATAATTTTTTTGTCACAACACCATATCACCTGCTCCATTGCCCTCAGGATAGCAGACAGTTCAATGAAATAAACTGAAAACAGCATTTTGAGGACAATGTCGGGGAACACGACGGAACAACCGAA
Organism: Schistocerca gregaria; assembly: GCF_023897955.1. Taxonomy (NCBI): domain Eukaryota; kingdom Metazoa; phylum Arthropoda; class Insecta; order Orthoptera; family Acrididae; genus Schistocerca; species Schistocerca gregaria. The sequence continues at coordinate 11,930,109 of NW_026061795.1, read as the reverse complement.
AACATATCCCTGCTTAGATTCATCCGTGTAGACAGAAATAAAATCTGGGTGGCTACGTAAAATTTCATTAAATTTAATATTAAAAACTGAGTCTGGGGCACAATGCTTCTTGTGAGCAGTCAGTTCTGAAAGCGATCTGGGCCTTGGTGGTAGCCAGGGTGTACCCTACTCCACTCCTGGCTCTCTTTTGCACGGATCCCAAATGGCCATGTTGCTTGTGGTCGATGATCGAACAGCCATTACAGTGGTGGCTGAATAATGTAGCTGGATGCTAGTGATATAGGAATGGAGAATGCTCTATATGCTTGGCGTACCACGAGAAGAAGACGTCGAATAGACAGTGGAGTCTCACCAGCCTGCGCACACAAACTAGCAACAGGGTTCGTGCGATAGGCCACTGTTGACACCCAAATACGCTTGAGGTGAACTGCATCCAGCATTTTAAGGTATTAAGGCCTTGCTGACCCATAAATCTGGCATCCATATTCAAGCCGGTGTCACACAAAGGGCTTATAAAGTTGGAGCAGACGTACTCTGTCAGCTCCCCGAGACCTTCAACTGACACATTTAAGGGTGTTTAAGACCTCGAGACATCTCTGTTTCACTTCTTTAATGTGTGACAACCATGGTAACGTCTCATCAAATATAAGACCCAGATACTTCACCATTTCCTTAAAAGTGAGAACAGTGTCCCCTAGTTTTAAAATGGGGAAATTAAACAGACAGCGGGAATGATTAAAATCGACACAAACTGTTTTCTCTGATGAGAATTTAAAACCTGTGGTACAAGATCAATTCTCCAACCACCTGATCGTCAACTGCAGTTGCCGAGTAGCTGTGGTGAAGCTGGAGGATGAACGGAAGGTGGAGAAATCATCCACAGACAAGGAACATAGTACTGGGCATCGTGGTTGCAACACTACTGCTTGCAGTGGTGGCACTTAAAACACTCCATTCAGGGACACCATTCTCCTGCTTAAAATGGTGAGACAGGACATTCCCAACCCTTTGTCTAAAATATATGTCCGAGAGAAAGGACTGTATGATGGTCAGTAGACGTCCACGGAATCCCCACTGATGGAGCTGCAACAAAATATTATGCCCCCAGGTAGTGTCATAGGCCTTTTCCAAATCGGAGAAAACACCGATAAGGTGTTGCTTACGAAGGAAAGGTTGTTGAACTGCAGCCTCGAGCAGGGTCAAGTTATCGGGAGTGGAGTGGTACCTCCTGATCTCACAGTGGTAGCGACTGAGTAGGGACCTGGTTTCCAGTACCCATACTAGGCGCCAATTGACCATACGTCTACGTAGCTTGTCAGGCTAATACTATGATAACTACCAGGGTCCTGATTTTAAAATTGGGATTAAAATAGAATACTTCCACGACTTGGGAAAGCTGGCAGTTATCCAAATTTTGTTGAAGAGCTGAATGAGGACCTCCTTTGGCTGTCAGTCCAACTGTTGCAGCATGATGTAGGTTGTAAGGTCATTTCCAGGGGACGTATCACAAGCAAATGGCAATGCAGAATCCAGATCCCACAGAGAGAAAGGCTGTTTGTATTCATCGATGTTGGTGGAACAGAAACCAAGATGAGCATTCTCCTGTTCCTCCCGATATTGACAGAAGCTGGTATTCTGGCTGGAATCGGCCGTAATGGATTTATATGATTCAGCCATTTCTGAGCTATATCCCTCGTCGATGTTACAAGAGACCCCTGTATTCGTACTTCTGCTATTGGTGGTCGAGAGTTGTGCCTTGAGAGCCTTCTAAAGGCTTCCCATACTTTACGTGTGGGTGTCAATTTATTCATGGATTTCAGGAACCCTTGCAAAGACCTCTGCATACTCTGCCAAATTATTCTCTTCACCTTTGCACATGCCATTCAAAAGTTTGCAAGATCCTCATCTGCATGGCATCGACTGAATCTGCGTATTGCTGCTATCCTGTTCCTGATTGCAAAACGACACTCATCGTTCCACCAAGGGACATGTCGGTTCCTAGGCATTTCCACAGACTTTGGGATGGATGCATCAGTGGCATGGTGAATCACAGCTGTAATGTGATCCACCCAGTCCTGGATGGCATCACATTGCTAGAAAACAACTAACCGCCTGTAAAGTATCCAGTTAACCTTTTTGAACAACCATCTCGGTGCCTTTATTTCAGGATCTGTTCGATCAGGCACATGGATCCATATAGGAAAATGGTCACTACCATGAAGGTCATCGTCCACTAGCCACTGAGCAGTGTCCCCAATAGTAGGCGAGCTGAAGGAGAGATCTATGGTGGTAGACGAACCTGACATTTTAGCAGCTTGACCCATGTTCAATAGTATGAGATCTGTTGTGTGCAGTAGATCCGCAAGCACCCGACACTTGGGGTGAGTGGTGTGAGAACACCATAGTGCACTGTGTGCATTGAAATCCACCAAAAGGAGGAAGGGACAGGGGAGTTCATCAAAGGGATGAGTGTGAACCGCACTTTTAAGAGACTCATGAAGTGGTAGGTACAAAGAGCACACTGTGAAGTCAACGTGGGCCACTATCTGAACAGCAACTGTTTGTAGTGTTGTTTTTAAGGAGTGAGGAGTGAAAAGTGTCCTTTACGAACACTGAAACCTCACCTTTTGCCCTATCACCAGTAAGATCATCTTTTCTGTAAAGGTGATAGCCTCCAAGTACACGTATGTCCCTTGTAGGCAAAGGCAAAACGGCAAAGGCAAAACGCTCTCTCCAGTACAAGGACTCTCAATTCCTCCAGATGAGTTCTGTATCCATTGATATTCCATTGGAGTATGGTAGCCATTTCATCAGTGTGGTCTCGATTTAGCCCTGTCTTTGCACCAAAGTGGTGAGGCGCTTGTAGAGCAAGGCATAGTGGTGGGGCTGACTGGGTCTGGTGACGAGGCATAAAAATCCAGGATGTCCTCATCATCAGTCAGACGTGCCAGAATGACGTCTTATGGTACCTGGGTCAGCTTTCAATACGAATGTTGAGTTTCTTTTCCTGCTCCCTTTCCCAGCAAGGATGAGGCAGAATGAGGGCAGTGAGAGCCACCTGTCTTTGAAGAAATTTGGTGTTGAGAGGCACTCTGCTTTTGGGTGCCTTTGGGCTGTATGCTGCAGAAGCATTATTGGCGTCTTCCATCGAAGCTGGCTGGTGTGCTATGTCTTTCAATCGGCTTTGGCACATGCAGGTGCAAGTACAGGTGCTAGTAGTAAAGAATGGCTCACTGGACATCGTCTGACTCAAAGCGTAAATCTTAATGACAGGTTCCTGCACCAAGGAAGCATAATAAGTGGCAAAGACGGCGCGTTTCATATCCTGATACTCCTTTTTGGCTTCTGCATAGGGGATCCGCTTGGTCACTTTGATTTCTTGAATTCTGCGATCCTCTGCAAAAACAGGGTAGGCTCAGCTCCAGATTGGATGGCTTCCAGAGCAGCTAATGCAGACTGCTGGAGACGGACAGTCAGTCTCAACTTCACTGGCTGCCTTTCCACACTTCCCATAATTCGCTTCACCTCCGCAATTTAGAGTCAAATGGCCAAAATGCTGGCATTTGAAGCATCAAATAGGGTTAGGTACATAGGGCAGAGCCCTAAGTCGGAGGAAACCTGCCATAATGTGTTCAGGTAGTGTTGGAGAATTGAAAGCCACAACAAAAGTGGCGTCCTTCTCAGTCTGTACATTGGTCTTGTGTGTCCTTTTTTTTCCACATCTATGATCCCCTGTGGGGTCCATTCTTGTCTCAGTTCAGCAATGTCAATGTCCATAATATAACGGCAGGTTTCCACACTTTTGCTGGAGTTCTGGGAGTTATGCAACTCTACAATAATGTTGTACTCACCCAATTTCTGTGACTTAATAAGAAGTTCCAGCTGCTTTGCACAGTTAGTCTCGACAAGCAAGGAGCCAATTTGCAACTGCTTAACAGACTTTAAGGTACCAGCCAGTCGTTCTAAGCCTTTATGTATATAGGAGGGAGACATTTTTTAAAACGTCCCCACCTTCCTCTTGATCACTACAAAGCCATTATAATTCATGACTCCTTGAGGCCCGTTACTGATAACAAGTTGATTATCACAATGACTAGCCTACTGCATTCTTTTTGATGAAGGAGCGTGAGAACTCCCAGGCAGTACACCCTTTCCAGTGAAGGGAAGAAGATTTTGAGGGTTCCATCTCGGTCCCACGAGTAGCTAGGGAAATAAGCGTCCTCTCAGACAGAGTCCCATGTGCCTGAGTAAGCCTTATACAACTGAGGTGCGGCAGATTCCTCAGAGTTTGCCTGCTAATGACTGTTCCATCTCAACACTCATGCATCTCCTTAGCATGCAGCACACCTTGAGATTGCTTTTTTTTTTTATAGAGGTTTATTTCATCTTTGCGATGTGGGTTAGAATATGCCTGTGGTATTCCTGTCTGCCATAAGAGGTGACTAAAATGAGTCTCACACATTTCGACCTTTGTGTGATGGTCCCCCCTCGGGTTTTACCTCCATATTTCAAAATTTTTCAAAAGAGCGAGCCAATTACGGAAGGGCACCTTACATGGTGGATTGTGTCCCTCGTGCATTGAGAAATTTTGCCTGCTTACTCATCGTTGCATTGCAGTCCCACTCGTTCTCCATCTCTTGGGCGTGGATACATTCCTGGGTTTGGTTTCCGCCATGCACTGTGCAGTGTCACTTTGTGCGGATCTGACGATCATGGACTTCCTGGTACCTAATATCCAGCACAGTGGCCCTGCAACACAGTGATTGCTCTGCTGATGCCTGAGCCGTTAACTCCCCACATATGCCAAGTAGTAGATGCCTATCTCCCTGGGGCATCGGAACTCCCAGCAATGGCCATCCTGCCAGGTGGCCCTTACTGAGGCTGGGTGGCGCCCATGGGGAGGGCCCTTGGTTGGAGTGGGTTGCATCAGGGCGGAAGACATGCAATGAAGCGTGGTATATCATCTCTCAGTAGGGGGTCTCCAGCAGCAGTCTCTAAGCGATCTAGGTCAAACCTCAACCGAAGAAAATACGACCCAAGAGCGTTCCCTTCCCTGGCCACTCCATGAGAGGAACAAATGGCTAAAGATGGCAGCGAAGGTTATTCACCCCAGTACCTCACCTGTACATAAGTTGATGGGCAATCATTAATATCAACAAAGCCTCAGTTTTTTGTGGAGCATTTAGAGGACAAGTTTGGGGAGGTGAGGGCTTGTCGAAAATGTGCTCTGGGGCAGTTTTGAAAGAAACAGCATCCTTTGTCCAGTCATGACGGTTACTTGCTTGTGTAAAGTTGGGGGATGTTTCAGTTACCATAGCGCCCCATAAGAGTTTAAATATGGTCTAGGGCATTATATTCCACAAGGATCTTCTTTTGCAGTCTGACAATGAACTCCCACCAAGCTAGAACAATAAGGTGTTCACTTTCTCTGGCGCATCCATTGAGATCTGAGGGATAATCAGGAAGTCACCACTGTCTTCGTCTTGGCCTTCGAGGATGATGCATTACCCGAAAAGGTCAAGGTGATGGTTTACTGCTGTGTTGTGAAGCGTATATCTCTCCCCCGATGCGGTGTTTTAAATGCTGGAGGTTGTGGTTGGCAGGAGAGCCAACACCGTTACTACAGGAGGCCGAAATGCACGTGTTTTAACTCACGCAGGCTGGCGTGAGGTCTGGAACATGACAAGGGAATTAGAATTGAGAAAAACGGACGTACCTGGTGGAATAATTAACTTTAATCCATTAATGACGAACGTCGCTCTTGACATTACATGATTCACAGTATCAATCGTAACTGATAATGGCGCCTTGCTAGGTCGTAGCAAATAACGTAGCTGAAGGCTATGCTAACTATTCTCTCGGCAAATGAGAGCGTATTTTGTCAGTGAACCATCGGTAGCAAAGTCGGCTGTACAACTGGGGCGAGTGCTAGGAAGTCTGTCTAGACCTGCCGAGTGGCGGCGCTCGGTCTGCAATCACTGATAGTGGCGACACGCGGGTCCGACGTATACTACCGGACCGCGGCCGATTTATAGGCTACCATCTAGCAAGTGTGGTGTCTGGCAGTGACACCACATTCCTCCCCCGCAAATCGGCGTACGGTTGTGGCATAAGGCTTCCGCCCACCGTGGGGAGGATTCCATGTTGACGTATGCGACGAGGTGGGGATACAACAGGCGAGGCTGTGCCACCCGCATCCTGCCATTCGGAGCGCGGGGAGCTAGGAAACGCCTGAAAACCTGCTCCAGGGTGCACGCCAATATGCGGTGTATGCGCCCGTAGAGAGACAGGAGGGGCCGAAGGGTCGACCTCCATCGGGCCGGGGCACCCGACGGGCGAAGACGACATATGGTCCGGAGCGGGCAACAGTTCCATGGCGGAGGACAACTGGTCACGGGAAGCGATCGGCGGCACGTGACTCAGGGAGGCGCCCGGCGGTTGCAGCGACGCGTCCACTGCGGGCGTCGCCGGCGGCAGAACAGGCGGCGGCGGCCGCGGTGGCGGCCGCGTCGGCGGCGCGTCGCCATGGGGCAAAATGGAAGGCAGCGTCGGTAACACCTGGGGCTGAGGCGAGCCAGTAGAGGGGTCCCCGGGGCGCCGACCGGGCGGCACCGTCGCTGAAAGCAGACGGCGAGCGACAGACCCCGTGCGACGACAGAGGCGCAGCTGATTGAGATGCCGACGCACCTCACCAGAGGCCCCCAAAACCAGATACGTAGCGCGTCCGTGGCAGCGAAGAATGCGCCCTTCGAGCCAACGCCGTGAACCTTGGTAGTGGCAATAGTAGACAACGTCGCCTGGAGCAAAAGCAGGTGTCTGCCGCTGCACAGGAACCTGATGCGGCGGATGTAGCAAAGACATCAAGGTTCGATGAGGGCGACCGTGAAGCAACTCAGCCGGCGAGCGACCATCTCGGGGCTGAGAGCGACACGAGGACAAAAAGAGCAATAACGCGTCCTCCCGAGAATGCGGCTCTCTCAACTTCAACATCTGTGACTTGAAAGTCCTGACCAATCGTTCAGCTGCACCGTTTGACTGTGGCGAAAACGGCGCGGACGTCAGATGTTGAATACCATTGGCCTTGCAGATTGACTGAAATTCCGCGGACATGAATTGCGGACATTTCAATGCAAAAGATAGCGGATAACACTTGGATGGTGGCAGATGACGTCGTCGAAGACATCCGGACAACAAAAGGAAGATTACTGAATAAATCTACCACAACCAACCATCGAGCGTTCCAGAATGGACCAGCAAAATCGATGTGTAAGCGTTGCCAAGGGGATGTGGCTTTTGGCCATGCAAAGAACTCCCGCGGTGGTGCTGATTGTTGTTTGGCACACACCCTGCAAGAAGAGCACATATTCGTAATCGCGGCATCGATTCCGAACCAAGTACAGCGCTGACGAGCAAGTTGTTTCGTTCTCACTATACCCCAATGTCCTTGGTGGAGAAGCTGTAAGACAGAGGACTGTAACGAACGTGGTACCACGACCCTGGACTGATCATTATCAGAACGCAACAGCAAAACACCACGTCGTACAAAAAGTCTCTCCTTGTGAACAAAAAATCGGCGAACGAACGGGTCCCCGATCCGTGACTTTGACAAGGGCCATTGCGTAGCAACAAAACGCAGAACGGTAGCAAGGCCAGGGTCGGCAGCTGAGGCTGTAGCTACACGACGAAAATCAATCTGAAACGATTCGACCACGACATCGGTTTCCGCATCAATGAACATGCAAGCAAGTTCGGAGGAATCGAATGCCCTATCCTCAGCAACAGGCAAGCGGGACAACGCATCGGCGTTTCCGTGCTTAGCAGTGGACCGATGGAAGATATCGTAGCGGTACTGCGAGAGGAAAATAGACCAGCGACTGAATTTCTGCGCTGTACGTGGAGGTACAGGCTTGGTCGGATGAAAAAGCGATGTCAAAGGTTTATGGTCTGTGATTATGGTAAAGCGACGACCGTACAAGGAATCATGAAACTTTGTAACACCAAATACGATAGCCAATGCTTCATTCTCGATCTGTGAATAATTTCTTTGCGCAGACGAGAGCAATTTGGACGCAAAGGCAATAGGGCGATCGTGCGATCCATCTTTGTGCGCAAGTACAGCACCGATCCCGAAATCCGATGCATCCACCATCAACAAAATGGGCTGCCGGTTGTCGAATGGCCTAAGGCAAGTATTGGAAAGCAACGCCGATTTCAACTAGCGAAAGGCGCATTCGCATTCCGTCGTCCAGACGAACGGAACACCCTTACGGCATAAGCGATGAAGCGGAGCTGAAATAGAAGAGGCATGCGGTATATAACGGTGATAATAATTAATTTTTCCCAGCACACTCTGTAGCTGCTTCAAATTCTGCGGCGATGGCAAGTCTTGTATGGCACGAAGGTGTGTGGAACAGGGATGTATGCCTTGGGCATTGAGTACATGTCCCAAGTATGGCAAGTCCCGAGTAAAAAATACACATTTGTCCTTCCGCAAGCGAAGACCATTTTGTCGCAAGACCTGAAATAATGTTCGGAGATTGGCCAAATGTTCTTCTTCCGTTTTTCCGGAGATCACAATATCGAAAAATGGCTCTGAGCACTATGGGACTTAACATCTGTGGTCATCAGTCCCCTAGAACAGAACTAATTAAACCTAACTAACCTAAGGACATCACACACATCCATGCCCGAGGCAGGATTCGAACCTGCGACCGTAGCAGTCGTGCGGTTCCGGACTGGGCGCCTGAACCGCTAGACCACCGCGGACGGCTCACAATATCGTCCAGATAATTTGCTGCAGTAGGGACCGACGAACAAACAGTTTGTAGATATTGCTGAAACAATGCAGGGGCGGATGCACACCCGAATGGCAGTCGTTTAAATCGATACAAACCAAGATGCGTGTTAACCACCAAAACGCGCTGGGATTCTTTGTCCACCGGTATTTGCAAGTACGCATCTGCGAGGTCCAACTTCGAAAAATATTTACCCAGGTAGAGTTTGTCAAAAAGATCTTCCGGGCGGGCTAAAGGAAAAGTTGCAATCACTAGTTGTGGATTCACCGTTGCCTTGAAGTCCACACAAAGTCTCAACTTTCTGGAAAGTTTTGGCAAAATTACTAAGGGTGATGCCCAGAGAGAAGCCTGCACACGTTCAATTACACCTGGCGATTCCAAATCGTGTAATGTTTTTTGCGACCTCATCACGCAATGCGTGGGGAACATTGCACGCTCTGAAAAATTTCGGCTTCGCGTTTACTTTCAGTTCCAAATGCGCTTTATAGTTCTTAGCGCCACCGAGGCCCGGTGCAAAAATATCTGCAAATTCTTCACATAGACGAGAAACACTGTCTGAAGGCACAGTCTGGTCACTGATAGGACCTGATTTACTATAGACAAGTAAAACAACTGAAATAAATCGAAACCAAACAAGTTCACTGCAGAAGAAGAACGAAGGACGTAAAATGACACAAGTTTTGTTTGTCCTTAGTATGTTGCAAGAAGGCTGCACTGTCCGAACACAGGGATACCTTGCCCTGAATAGCTAGTTAACTTAACATTTGCGGCACGCAACGGAGGTGTGCCCAGCAGTTTGTAAGTGTCTTGATTGACCAGTGAAACTGCAGCTCCGGTATTGAGCTGGAATGGTATCACTTTGCCGTTAATGTCCAAGTCCACAAAAAGTTTATTGTCCTGCTGACTACAAGAGCGACTGTCTCGTGCAACGTGAACTGACACTGGTACATAATCACTTGTGACTTGACGGGAATTCCGGCGATGACGACGCACACTATTTTTGGGACGAACACAGTCACTGTTAGAGAGAGTGGCACTGGGCGGAGTGGAATGAACTACATGAATTTCCATGGGCGAAGTTTCGCGAGCCTGAGTATCCATGGTTCGATTCCGATTCCGGCGCGAAGTAAAGAGCCTGGAACGGTTTTGAGCTTCCGATCTGTGCTTTTTCTGGCAAACACTCTGAACATGTCCTTTTTTATTACAATAAAAGCAAATAGCTTGGCGTGACGGGCAATTCTCACGCGAATGTTTAGTAGCACACCGCGGGCATGATTTGATCACTGCCTGCGCGGCACATGTGGCTGAGACCCTGGCGGCAGCAGCGCGGCCGTGCGCGAGGGCTGTTTACTGCTCCGTGCAGCTCGCCCGGCGGGCCGGTTAACCTGACACACTGCTCGCGAAGCTTCAGATGATTCCTGAGCAAAGACAAGTGTGTCCTGCCGATCCAATATGACCACCACTTGTTGAAGGGAGGGATTTACTAGTTTCAAAATCTGTTTCCTTATACGAACATCAGAAACTTTCTGTGCAATTGCATCACGTACCATAGTATCTGAACAAGGGAGTCCACATTGACACTCAAAAGCACAATCCCTAGTAAGGCCTTGTGAGGTTGCAACCCACTCCCGATTAGTCTGACCTGCCGTGCGTTTTGTACGAAAGAAGGTATACCTTTTTGCAACTACATTGACTGATTCTTTGAAATATGCACCTAATGCAGACAAAATTTCTTCGTAGGACAGAGTTGCTACGTTGCGTCGGAGAAATAATTTGACTATCACACGGTACAGGGTCACCCCGACGGAAGATAACAAAAAAGGCTGCCGCTCGTTACCTTGAATTCTGTAGGCGGCGAGATGGAATCCAAATTGGCGTGACCACTCCGTCCAGCTTTCCAGTGCAGCATCACAAGCTCGAATAGTGGGTGCAACAGCATGTTGTGGCTGAGTTAGCGGTGAAGCGGCTGCTGCCGCATAGTTTTGCATCGCACGTTGACCCTGGACGAGCTGTCCAGAGGCATCCAGTAATGCCGGACCGCGGCCGATTTAAAGGCTACCATCTAGCAAGTGTGGTGTCTGGCGGTGACACCACACTGGAAGTTTGGGCATATGTCATCCTGGTGTACTTCCAGCGTCACGTGTTGATATTGTGGACGTCCTTTGCTTCCCAATACCCCCTGTGTCCCGCCTCCCATCTGTATTAACAGCGGAGAACACCGTTCCCCTTGCTCTCTGGACTATCGGATTTTACAGAAAGAATGGAGGATTATGGAATATAAGACTCTGGATCGCCTGACCTACACTGATACACTGAGGCTAAACTGAAATACGAGAGACTCCATCCTGTGCATATGACATCAACCTACACTGCTGTTGCGACAGTGGTTCTACCATCTCCCATTTCATTGTGTACAGTTGGATCTCAGAGCTGTCAGACTCCACCCGCCCCCTTGATGGTGGGGGACATTTCCCTCCCTGTTGCTCCTGCACCACATACTTCAGGAGCAACGCCCCCTTCCCCAATCATCGGGGACACCAGTCCCCACTTCTCACTCAGAGAAGCGTGCGTCTTCTTTGGCTCTTCTCACCAGGAAGGGGTCCCTTGGGTCACTCCCTTCCTGAGTTCTGACCAGTGGAAAAGTGGATGCCCACCAGTGGCTGAAGCAACCACACACAGGTGGCTGGTCATAGAGTTTCACGGTCCTCCCCATTCCCTGAGACTGACCCAGTGAAGCCCTCTCAGCAGGATCTGTCGAAGGACCAGCAGGAGACAAGAAGAAGGCCAACAGGAATCCTGACCTTGCGGTGGCACCCATTCCACTGCTCCCTACAAGCTCTGCATCTGAGGAAGAAGTGGAGATTCTGGCGTCTGCTGAGGACCTAGATCTCGCTGGACCCTCAGACACAATGGATGTCACTCTCACAGGTACTCAATCGATGGCAGCAAGTGACCCTGAGTCGTGACCTGCCTCCTTGAGCGCTTCCTGTCTTTCCAGCCTAATCATGTCATCATCCTCCAGTGGAATTTCAGTGTTTTTTTTTTCAACCACTTGGTTGAACTAAGACAGATTTTGAGCTCAACGCCTGCTCTCTGTATTTCCCTCCAAGAAACCTGGTTCCCAGCAATGCAGACCCATGCCCTTTGAGGCTATCGGGGGTTTTATAAAAATCAGACTGACTGTAACAGGGCGTCAGGTGGCATATGTCTGTGTGTCCTTATCTCTGTTTACTCTGAATCAGTGCCTCTTCACACAGCTTTAGAGGCTGTTGCTGTGAGGATAAGGACAATCTTGGATATTACCGTCTTCAATGTCTACCTTACTCCAGATGGTGAAGTACCTCTTAATGAATTGGCTCTTATGATTTCCCAACTCCCTCCACCATTCCTACTTTTGGAGGACTTCAATGCCTATAAACACTTGGAAGGTGGGGCCGTGATTACTGGCCAGGTTAGAGATGTTGAGAATCTTCTCTCTCAGCTCGACCTGTGCCTCTTAAATAATGGAGACCCCACACACTTCAGTGTGGTTCGTGGCACAAATACGACCATTGATCTCTCGCTTTGCAGCCTAGGATTTTCACCATCCATCCATTGGAGGGTTTACAGCAACCTGTGTGGTCGTGACCACTTTCCGATCTTCCTGTCACTACCCCAGCGTCACAGTTCTGAACGTCTTCTGCGATGGGCCCTTAATAGGGCCAATTGGCTGGCTTTCACATCTGCCGTCACTGTTGACACTCCCACTCGTGGCGCTATTAATGTGGTGGTCGAGCAGGTCACTGCGTAGATCGTATCAGCTGCAGAACGCACGGTTCCTCTTCCTTCTGGGTGCCCTCGGCGTAAAACTGTGCCTTGGTGGTCGCTGGAAATCGCTGAGGCCATCAAAGTGCGTAGGCGGGCCCTCCAACTACACAAGCGGCATCCATCATTGGAGACTCTCATTTTTTTTAAGCGGCTCTGTGCCCATGCCTGCCCCCTGATACAATGACGGAAGCAAGAGTGCTGGGAACGATATGTTTCCTCCATTGGTTCTCGTACCCCTGCCTCCCGGGTGTGGACTCAGATTCGCCACCTTTATGGTTACCTGACCCCGCTGGGGGTAAATGGGGTTTCAGTCAATGGGGCAGTGTGCACCGACACAGGTGAAATCGCCGAGCATTTTTCTGAGCATTTTGCTCCAAGTTGTGCACCTGCCAATTATCACCCAGCGTTTTGTTCCTTGAAAGAGATGGCAGAACGACAATATTTGTCTTTTACATCGCCCCGCCCTGAGCCATAATATGCTAATTTTACTGAGTGGGAATTCCTCAGTGCCCTTGCCCATTGTCCTGACACAGCTAACCGAATTCACTCCCAATTTCTCAAACATCTGTCTCTGGCCTCACTGTGTCAGATTATGTCTATCTTGAATTGCACCTGGGGTGAGGAAGTGTTCCCGTCCCAGTGAGAAAACAGCATCATCCTCCCAGTCTTGAAAACTGGGAAGAACCACGCAGCATTGGACAGCTACCATCTCATTAGCCTCATCAACGTTCTCTGCAAATTACTCAAATGAATGGTGAGCCGGAGGTTGTGTTGGCTCCTGGAGTCTCAGGGGCATCTGGCTCCATCCCAGGGTCGTTTCCGCCGAGGCCGCTCAACGACACATAATTTGGTGTGCCTTGAGTCTGCCATCCAAACATTTTTTTCCAGTTGTCAACATCTGGTAGTCGTCATTTTTGATTTGCGGAGGGCCTACGACACGACCTGGCGCCACCACATCCTTGCCACACTGCCGATTTTTATATGGAACTTTCTCTCCCTTTTTATCTTCCGTGTTCAAGTCGGAGGCTCCTTTAGCTCCTCCCATATCCAAGAGAAGGGGGTCCCACATGGCTATCTGTTGAGCGTTCCCCTGTTTTTAATCGCTATAAATGGCCTAGCAGCAGCTTTAGGGCCGTCAGTGTCGCCCTCCATATATGCTGACGATTTCTGCCTTTGCTTCAGTTTCTAAACCATCGGTGTTGCTGAAAGCCAACTACAGGGAGCCATACAGAATGAACAGACTTGGGCAGATCGCCCTACATTACTGCACCTCTACAAAGCCCTAGTTCAGTCACGACTTGACGATGGGAGTGAAGTGTATGGTTCGTCAGTGCCTTCAGCATTGAAGTTGTTTGATCCTGTGCACCACTGTAGGGTCCATCTGTGGATGGGCGCTTTTCGAACGAGTCCAGTGGCCAGTCTACTAGTGGAGGCTGGAGTCCCTCCATTGCACATCAGGCGCCGCCAACTGCTTGCCCAATATGCATCACATGTCCATAGCTCGCCTCGGCATCAGAATGACTGTCTTTTGTTCCTGAATGCAGTGATTCATCTCCCAGAATGGCGGCCTCAATCAGGGATAATGATCGCTGTATGTATCCATTTCCTATCTTTGAACTCGAGTCCTTTCCCTTACAGCGTCTTGTGTGGGTCCATCACATACACCTCCATGGTGTATGCTTCAGCCGAAACTATGGCTGGACCTATCGCATTTCTATAAGGAATCCAATCCTCCTGAGGCACTCCACAGTCAATTCTTATCGATCCTTGACGAATCCCACGATTCTCAAGTCATTTATCCCGACAGCTCGCTGGTTGATGGTCGCGTAGGCTTTGCCTATGCTCACTCAGGGCATATCGAACAGCACTCCATGCTGGATGGCTGCAGTGTCTTCACTGCCGAGCTGGTGGCCACCTCTCGCGCCCTTGAGCATATTCGTTCTTGCCCATTGTGTCCTACCTGGTCCGCAGTGATTCTCTGAATGGTTTACAGGCCATTGATTAGTGCTACCCACGCCATCCTCTGGTAGCAAGTATCCAGGAGTCAGTTTAAGCCCTCAAATGATCTGGTCGTCCAGTGGTCATTCTATGGACCCCAGGGCACGTTCGAATCCGGGGAAATGAGCTCGTTGACAGGCTGGCCAAACAGGCCACTCGTAAACCACTTCTGGAGATTGGAGTACCCGAATCTGAACTCTGATCAGTGTTATGCCACAAAGTTCTCAAGATTCGGGTTGCTGAATGACACAGCTTAGTTACGCCCAATAAAATCCGCGCCATCAAGGAGAGATCAAATGAGTGGTCGTCTTCTCTGCGGGCTTCTCACAGGGTCTCTGTGGTCCTCTGGTGCCTTCGCATTGCCCACACTTGGCTGACACACAGATATTTATTGCGCCACGAGGACCCACCTCTCTGTCGATGTGGTCCACATACTGTTGGGCTGTCCGTTTTTAACTCCGCCCAGGCAGAGTTTTGCGCTGCCTGATATGCCGCATACACTTTTATCAGACGACGCTGCAATGGCAGACTTAGTTTTGACTTTTTCCGTGCAGGGGGCTTTCATCGCTCGACCTAAGCGTTAGTGTCTTTGTTTGTGTTGAGTCTGGCCTTTGGTGTGCGGTTTTAGATTGGGGTTTTTAGTGTATTTCTTGGTGGTTGGCTTTTCCTTTTTTGTTTCCATGGTCTGCCAACCACTTTCACACGCTGTGTACTTTTAATTTCTTTTGTCTGGCCTTTGCCTGTGTCCTTCTTGTACTATGTCGTCCCTTGTCATCTCTGTTGCTTGTTTTTTTTTTTTTATTCCTTGCATACTTTTATGGTCCTGAAACAAGGAAACGATGGCCTTTGTAATCTGTTTCCTTCAACCCCTCACAGACCAACCATCCATCAACTGGGTTTTAGGTGGAAGGGAACCACCACCTCCCTCATACTGACTAACAGCCTATCTTCTATATTTTATTATGTATGTATTTTGCTTTACATTCTTATCAGTTATATGTATCAAGTTAACAGTGAAGTAATTGACTTGATCTGTGAAATGTTGTAAAATTTTTGTCCTTTACAACGGGGTGTTCTGGTGGTGTGCTACAATGTTTATTCTTCCTTCAGCGGGATTTTGGTGGACAAGAGACTCCCCATGCACAATACTAACCAACAGATTTTCGGATCTTGATAAATCTGCTTTATTTAGCTATGTCCTTCCTTTGTATTTTATTTTTGACTGTCAGATCCCTATGTTTATTTAGAACACTCAATTTGGAGGTAGGTTACATTGTATGGGTGCAGTGTTTACTTACCCACTTACTCGGTGTTTCCGTGGGATATACGTGGAAATGCTCTCTTTTCTTGGTATGTACTTCTTTTGATTTAGATTCCTATTAGTTATACTGATCAAGTTAACAGTGGTATAATTTACTTGATTGGTGATACGTGGTAACGTTTTTGACCTTTAGAGCAGGGTGATCTGCTAGTGCGGCTACAATATTTATTCTCCTTTCAACAGGTTTTTGGTGTAAGTGAGACACCACTTGCACCATAGTTGCTAAGAGATTTTTGGATCTTGATTCTGGTACCGAGCGCCGCGTGTTTCGAATCCGCGCCAGATGCCATGGACCTCAATTACCACAAGAGGTCTCTCCAGCTGTCACGCCGTTAGCCGTGAGTGCGCTCGCACTCCTTGCCTTCGTACATGTGAGGGCGCCACGGTGGAGCGCTTGGTCCTAGCGGCCAATAGCAATATACTCTATCAGGTATTTAAGCGCCTGCCTCTCGCTCAGCAAGTAATCTGATATTCGCGTTAGTCTATCAACAACTCGTCCACAGACGGCGTGTTTACTTGCTTTCCATGTACAAGTAGATGTTATGGATTCGTGAGGGTTCACTTGTGACCCAGTTGCTATTTGTGTGTTGTTGTTCGTTAGGTCTTGTTCGTTCATTCGTCGTTATTCGTTTCCATCTTTCGCTGGTCATTTTGTTTGATCACAGGCCGCTCCCGTTTGGTCCCGCTACGCTTTCATAAAACATTGATAAATCTTCTTTGTTTAGATATGTCTTTCCTTTCATTTTTATTTTCATATCCCAATGTTCATTAAGCACAATCTATTTGGTTTACAAAATGTAGGAAGTCTTTGTTTCCACACAGCAGGGAGATCCCATTTTATTGGTGCAATGTTTATTGGTGCAATGTTTATTTTCTCATCGACTGGGTTTTTGGTGGAAGGGAACCACCACATCCAACGTACTGACTACAGGAGACATTGGGAAAATCTTCTTTCTTTTGGTATATCCTTCTTTTGCCTTACATTCTTATCAATTATATTAATCAAGTTCACTGTGGAATAATTTATTTGACTTGCGAAATGTACTAAATTTCTTGTCCTTTACAGTAGGGTCTCCCGGTTTTGTGGGTGTAATGTTTATTCTCCCTTCAACGGGTTTTTGGTGGAAATGAGACACCACATTTACCACACTAACTAACTGGTTTTTGGATCTTGATAAATCTGGTTAGTTTAGGTATGTCCTTCCTTTGCTTTATATTTTTCATAGCTATATCCCTATGTTCACTAAGAACTCGCTATTGGCATTGACAGTTTTTGGTGGAAGGGAACCACCACATCCAGCATACTGACTACAGGAGTGTATGGGCAAAGGGACTTTCTTTGGTACATCCATCTTTTGTTATATATTCTTATAGTTACATTCATCAAGTTAACAGTGGAATCATTTATTTAATATGTGAAATGTAAATGTTTTGTCCTTTACAGCAGGGTTATCTGGTTGTGTTGCTACCCTGCCGCCAATGGATAAGCAGAAGCCAGCAGCAAGTCATACTCTTAGCTCACTTATTTGTTTTATAGTTTAATTCTTAATTCCTTTGCGTGTTTTTGTGTGCTTGCATAGTTTGTCGTAATTTTCGTGTGTATTATAGTACCTTAGAGTTGTAGCATCACATTTTAGTACCTGTGTAGTGTAAATTCGCGTAATCGCCAGTCATCTGTTTGTTTTAAACAGCTTGTGAGATAAAAGAGAGGAAAAAAGATGTTAATGATGGATAGGGACTGCGCCTGTTGTGTACGGATTCAGGGGTATTGTCCACCGTCTGTAAACAGCTGGAAGATGTGTTGGCCATGGTCGACAGGTTCCAGGCTGTTGCCTTGGGCCGTGGTGACATTAGGACAACCAAGGCGAGCGCTTTGGCGCTTGTGGAACCTGTAGCATTGCCTGGAATCTCTGGTGCCACTGCGCCCTGCAGGTCGACACTTGCCTGACGGTGATTGGCGAACCGTGGCGGGGTCACGGATACCTGGGCGGAAGGCGAAAGTTGGTGCTGGTCGCAAGGCTGTACGCTTATGCCTCCGTGACAGGTTTGAGGTTCTGCCCAGTGCTGAAAGTACTTCTTAGCCAGCAAGGGCGGCCACACCTGCTGAGTCAGTAGCCGGTCTTCCTGAGAGGTTCGGACAAGTGCAGAGGGTCGGATTGCTTGTCATGGGGAAGGGGCGAGTGATGGAGCCCCTCAGGGATATGGCAGCTAAGGACGGGAAGAGAGCCAATGTGCACTCTGTGTGCATACTGCGGGGAATCATCCAAGATGTGGAAAGGGTCCTTCCGGATGCCATGAAGGGTACAGGGCGCAGCCAACTGTGGATGGTGGCTCATGTCGGCATTAATGAAGTGTGTCGCTATGGATCGGAAGAGATTTTCTCTGGTTTCCGGCGGCTATCTGAGTTGGTAAAGACTGCCTGTCTTGATAGCGAGATGAAGGCAGAGCTCACCATCATCTGCAGCATCGTCGACAGGACCACTTGTGGATATTTAGTTAAGAGCCGAGTGGAGGGTCTGAATCAGAGGCTCAGACGGTTCTGCGACCATCTAGGCTGTAGATTCCTCGACTTGCGCCATAGGGTGGTGGGGTTTCGGGTTCCGCTAAATAGGTCAGGTGGCCACTACACACAGGAGGCGGCTACATGTGTAGCACGGGCTGATTAGCAGGGACAGGGCGGTTTTTTTAAGTTAGACTGTCTCGGGAAAGATCAAAAAGGGCTCCAGTCTCAAAGGGTACAGGGCAAAGGAACGACAAGAATTGACCAAGCAACAGTCGGTATTGTAGCTGTAAATTGTCGTAACTGTGTAGGAAAAGTACCAGAGTTTCAAGTGCTGATAGAAAGCACTGAAGCTGAAATCGTTATAGGAACGGAAAGCTGGCTAAAGCCGGAGATAAATTCTGCCAAAATTTTTACAGAGGCGCAAAGTGTGCTCAGAAAGGATAGATTAAATAAAGTAGGTGGTGGTCTGTTAGTGCCTGTTTGTAGTAGTTTATCTTGCAGTGAAGCTGAAATAAATAGTTCCTGCAAATTACTATGGGTAGAGGCTATACTCAACAGCCATGCCAAAATAAATAATTGGCTCCTTCTAACGACGCCCCCGAGTCAAATGATATAATACCTGAATGGATCTAGGAAAACTTGAATCACATTACAAATAAGTACCCCACTCATACTTATAATTGGTGGAGACTTCAATGTACCCTCGATTTTTTGGCGAAAATACATGTTCAAAGCCAGTGGTAGACAGAAAACATCTTCCGAAATTGTACTAAATGCTTTCTCTGAGAATTACTTTGAACAATTAGTTCATGAGCCCACATGAGAGAGTCTCCATTCTTTCCAAGCTAATTATGTAGGTATAGACCAGATATGACCCAAATTCAAAGGTACAGTATCGACAGCAATAGATAGATTCATACCGCATAAGTTAAGAAGAGACGGGAGTGATCCACCATGGTACACAAAACGCGTCAGAACACTGTTGCAGAAGCAACCAAAGAAAGCATGCCAAATTCAGAAGCACGAAAAATCCTCATGACTGGCTAAATTTCACGGAACCTCGAAATTTAGTGTGGACGTCAATGCGAGATGCTTTTAATAGTTTCCACAATGAAACATTGTCTCAAAATATGGTAGAAAACCCGAAGAGATTCTGGATGTATATAAAGTACACCAGTCGCAAAGAAGGTGCTACTAAAGCGGAGTTACTAAACACAGTATTCCATAATCCCTTCACGTAAGAAGACGAAGTAAATATTCCACAATTCGGAACCAGAACAGCTGTTAGCATGAGTGACATAAAAGTAGATGTCTTAGGTGTTGCAAAAGAACTCAGATCGCTTAAGAAAGGCAAGTCTTCTTGGCCCAGATGGTAACCAATCAGGTTCCTTTCAGCGTATGCAGACACAAGAGCGCCTTTCCTAGCAATCCTATACAACTGCTCACTTGATGAAAGGTCTGTTCCTAAAGACTGGAAAGTAGTACAGAGCACAGCGATATTCAAGAAATGAAATAGGAGTAACCCATTGAATTACAGACCCATATCACTGACCTCAATTTGCAGTAGGATTTTGAAGCATATGCGGTACTCGAACATTATGAATCACCTTCGATAAAATGAATTATTGATACATAACCAACACGGATTCAGAAAATATCGTTCTTGTGCAACTGCATGAAGTAATGAGTGCTACCGACAAGGGATCTCAGATCGACTCCATATTCCTAGATTTCCAGAAGGCTTTTGATACCGCTCCTCACAAGCTATTATTAATCAAATTGCGTGCATATGGAGTATCGTCTCAGTTGTGTGACTGGATTCGTGATTTCCTCTCAGCGAGGTCACAGTTCATAGTGATAGACGGTAAATCATCGAACAGAACAGTAGTGATTTCTGGCGTTCAGCGAGGTAATGTCATAGGCCCTCTGCTGTTCCTCATTTACATAAATGACCTAGCTGATAATCTGAGCAGCCCCCTTAGATTGTTTGCAGATGATGCTGTAATTTACCATGTAGTAAAATCATCAGACGATCAATTCCAATTGCAAAATGAACTAGGGAGAATTTTTGAATGGTGCGAAAAGTGGCAATTGGCACTAAACAAAGAAAAGTGCAAGGTCATCCACATGGGTACTAAAAGAAATCCGATAAATTTCGGGTATACGATAAATCGCACAAATCTATGGACTGTCAATTTGACTAAACACCTAGGAATTACAATTACGAGCATCTTGAGTTGGAAATACCACATAGGTAATAGTGTAAAGAAGGCGAAACAAAGAGTGCACTTTGTTGGCAGAACACTTAGAAGATGCGACAAACCCACTAAAGAGACAGCCTACATTACACTTGTCCGTCCTCTGCTGGAATATTGCTGTGCGAAGTAGGATCCTTACCAGGTAGGATTGACGGAGGACATCGAAAAAATGCAAAGAAGGGCAGCTCGTTTCGTGTTACCGCGCAATAGGGGTGAGAGTGTCACTGATATGATTCGCGAGTTGGGGTGGCAGTCACTGAAACAAAGGCAGTTTTCATTGCGGCGAGATCTATTTACGAAATTTCAATCACCAACTTTCTCTTCCGAATGCGAAAATATTTTGTTGACACCCACTTGTGTAGAGAGAAATGATCATCATAATAAAATAAGAGAAATTAGCGCTCGAACGGAAAGATTTAGGTGTTCCTTTTTCCCATGCGCCATTCGAGAGTGGAATGGTAGGGAAGTAGTATGAAAATGGTTCGATGAGCCCTCTGTCAGGCACTTAAGTGTGAACTACAGAGTAACCATGTAGACGTAGATGTAGAATGTTTATTCTCCCTTCAGTGTGTTTTTGCTGGAAATAAGACACCACACGCACCGTACTCAATAATAGATTTTCGGAACTTGATAAATCTGCTTTGGTTAGGTATCTCCTAAGTTTGCTTTATATTTTTAAAAGTCATATTCCTAAGGACACTAGGAACGATCTATTTGCTTTACAAAATGTAAATCTTACTTTCCTCATAGTAGAGAGATTCCATTGTATGGGTGTCTGGTACCGACTGCTGTGGGTTTCGAATCCGCATCAGACGGCATGGAACTCGATGACCACTAGAGGTCTCTGTAGCAGTCGCGCCATAAGCTGTGGCTGCGTGAGCTCCTGGCCTCGAGTCTAACGTGAGGACGCCACTGTGAAGCACGTGGTCCCAGCGGCCATTGGCGACATATGCTGTCGTCTATTTATGCACCTGCCTCTCACTCGGCTAGCTACGGATGCAGATCCTTTACAACTCCCGTAAACTTGATCCCCCTCACCCACTTGTCTCTCCCATCCTCTCCCACCCCCGTCTGCTGCCGTGCCTGTTTTCCCACCTTCCACCTGCTCTCCATCTCTCCATTCTCCATACCCTCACCCATAGTGGCTTCCACCAACTTCCCCTCCCTGATGATGTCCTTCTCCCCTCCATCTCCCCCTCCTACCAATTTTGATCCTCCCCTTCCACACCCTGTGTTTTTTTCCTTAGGGCACCCTCTCTGCCTTCTCTTCCTCCTCCCTTCCTTCCCCCCTCCTCCCCCTGGGCTTCCCCTACCGCCCCCCCCCCCGTACCTTCTTTCCTCCACCTTCCATCTCCTCTGCCACTGGCATCTACACCCTCCCCTCCCCTTCCTCCCCCACCTTTTCCCCTTTTGGCAGGTCCCCGGACCCGTACACGTCAAGTGAACATTTGCGCACCAGAGATCATCACCTTCAGTTCTTTGTGTGTACCGTCGTGTTAGTGCCTCAGTGTTTTCACCGCCCATGCTCCATCGTTCACGTGTGTCATTTCAGTCATCATTGTTTGTGTACAAGTGCTGAACGTTTTTTTATTTTACTACACCTGTAAATGGCTCCATGTTTTTTACTCATGTGTCTACTGTTTTTTTGTCCACCATTATGGCCGGCCGCGGTGGTCTCGCGGTTCTAGGCGCGCAGTCCGGAACCGTGCGACTGCTACGGTCGCAGGTTCGAATCCTGCCTCGGGCATGGATGTGTGTGATGTCCTTAGGTTAGTTAGGTTTAAGTAGTTCTAAGTTCTAGGGGACTAATAACCACAGCAGTTGAGTCCCATAGTGCTCAGAGCCATTTTTTGAACCACCATTATGTTTTGTTTTTCTGTACCTTCCTTGTTTCTATTTGTGCTATCTGTGACCGAAGAGCGGCGTAATATTGCCGCTGCCAGCCCACCTTTTGTATGAAGTGTTAAAATAACAATAAAGAAAAAAAATTGGTGAGGCAGTCTGGTGTTCGCATTGAGTTGGTTGATATCTCGCTTACAGACATCGTGTTTACATTGCGTGTGCTTTCTTCCTGTTTATGAGGGGATCTTGTTTTAATTTCTTGAGGTTCTCTCTTGGGACCCCATTGTTTAATACTTTCTTGTTGATCTTGGTGTCTTCTTGGTTGTCTGTCATCGTGCTTGTCCTTCCATTCCCATTCGTCTGACTTGTTTGTTCGCCGGCCGCTACCATTCGATCCCGCCGCATTTTCGTTAGTGGCAATCCCCCGACCGTTCCTGCCGTCGTTACAACATTCTGGTGACAAGGTAAACCTTGATAGTTGTTCGCATCGAGGCTAAGTTGGTCTGTCTGTTGCAATAACAACAGCAGCAGCTCGTGCAGCAGCAGCAGCAGCCTCCAGTTAGACAAATTACAAAAGTCGATGTGGTTGCTAAAGGGTACAGTTGATGCCCGGTACGCATTACCACAACAGCTTCAAGTCCTCGGGTGTCCGATGCTTTCCCCACATCCGCTGTCATTCCCAACTTTTGATGACGCTAAAGATGACTGTAAAACATACTTACATAGGCTGAAACAACATTTCACGGCTTTTCAAATCACGGATGACCTACTGCAGTGGCCATTGTTTTTGTCTTGGGCCACCCCAGACACATTCTTTCTTCTCCGCAAGTTGGCACCCTTGTCTGATCCTGTAGCTCTCTCTTTCCAGGAGATATGCCTTTTGCTGTCAAACTATTATTCCTAGTGCTACTATGTGGTCGCCCCTCTGCAGGAGTTCCACCAGTGCCATAAACAGCCTGGACAATCATATCGTTCCTGGGTCATGGACTTGCAGGATCTCAGCCATCAATGTGATTTTAAATGCACCAATCAGCAATGTAAGGCTTCGTATGTGGGCTCCCTGGTCCAGAATGTGGTGGTTCAGCTGGCTCCCGATACTGAGGTCCACACTGAGGCATTGAAACTCAATAATCCCTCATTGGAAGAGATTCTCCGAATTGCCCACTCATCTGAAATTGCTGAGGTGGCTAATGAGTGTCTCAAGGCTCAGCTGCAAGTGGCTGCGATCGACGCATCTCTGTGGGTTCCACCCTTGCAATGTCGATGTGGCCCAGCCAACAGAGACCAGTGGCACTGGGACTCCTCTTTGTCTGATGTCTCTATGGTATCAGAGCTGGTCGTGTGGCCAGCTTCCATCTTGCCCACAGTGCTTTACCGCACATGCTCTAGCTGATTGCCCCCATTGCTGGAAAACGTGCATGCAGTGTAAGAAGGAGGGCCACATGTGATCTGTTTGTCATACTCGTTCGACTCACCTCTGTCCTTCACCTAATGGGCCTCAGGATACAGTAAATGCTCTGCAATCAGTCGTCCCACTGGGGGACCCATCAGTACGGAGGCTACTCCTCACGCTCCGCCTTTTTACCGAGGATGCCAGTTTTCAGGTTGGCACTGGGGCCACCATCTCCCGGATAAATATTGCATTGTATATTCGCTTGGCCTCTCCTGCATTGTTGCCGCCCTCTTGATGTTTGGTTGCCTGTGGCGACGGTTCCATTCCCCTTTGTAAACAGTCCACCTACGAACATGTTCCCTGGCTCTTTACCCTATTTGTCGTCGACCATCCCTCAGCTTCAAATATTTTTGGACTAGATGCATTTCAACTGTTTGGCTTTTCAATTTCCGAAGAAGTTATGGTCATTTCCCTGGCTGTTCCTTTTCAGAACCTGGACGATCTGTGCTCGCCTTTTGCATCATTGTTTGTGACATATCTCGGGTGTGCTTCACACTTTGAGGCACACATCACACTTCAGCCAGATGTGCAGCCTTGCTTTTTCCAGGCCAGACCCATTCTGGTGGCCTCACAACTAGCAGTCATGCAGGAACTTCATCGGCTCCAGGCTGCTGGCGTCCTCAAGTCTGTGACATACAGTGCTTGGGTGACACCATTGGTGGTTATATGGAAACCCAATGGGTCCCTTAAGCTGTTTTGGGACTTCAGTGCTACTGTCAATGCTCAGTCCTTAGTAGACACTTACCCCATTTCCCAACAGGAAGAACTTCCCGCCAAACTTGTGGGGACGAGTACTTTTCTAAGATCAACCTGGCTGAGGCATACCACCAGTTACCTTTGGATTCCAATTCCTTGAACATCTTGGTTATCAACACACCTTTTGGCTTATACAAGTACAAGCGCCTTCCATTTGGTGTCTCTTCAGTGCCAGCTAATTTGAAAATGGTTCCTGGAGCAGCTTATGCCACAGCCTATCCCAGCCTACGTTAATTATCTAGATGACATATCAGTCACCGGGCGTTCCTGCCAGGAACATTTGCACAACCTCAGCACCTTGTTTCACGCTCTGCAATTAGTGGGTATACGCTGCCACCTGGACGAGTGTTGTTTTTTTTTTTCAACTAGAAAACTAGAAGTGGAATACTTAGGCCACTGGCTTAGCAAAGATGGCATTCACCCTTCAGATTGCAATGTCGTGGCCATTGAGGCCCTTCCTCATCTCAAGGACTTATCTGAACTCCAGGTGTTTTTGGGCAAGGTTACTTATTACTTAAAGTTCTTGCCCCAAGCTGCCTCTGTTGCTCAACCCTTCAATCACTTGCATCACAAAGGGGTACCTTTTGATAGGACTCCTGCCTGTGACCAGGCTTTTCTTCATTTAAAGGCGATGCTGAAGTGTGCCCCTTGAGTTACTCCCTCATCTCTAGATCGCACCTTGGTTGTGGTGGTGGATGCGTCGGCCTACGGCACTGGGGCAGCCCTCACACATCGGAATACCAATGGCTGAGAACAGCACATTTAAACAACAGTTGACAAAGGTAGTGGAAACATCTCTAACGACATCAGCCCTCACCCTGTTCTTGAGCACATATCCCAACACACCAACTGACGGACATAGTCTGACAGAGCTCCTCCTTGGGCGACAGTTGCAGACCCTGCTCCATTTGCTGAAGCTGTCAACTTCCCACCCCACTCTTAGCCATCTCAGCGTTACACCCCGAGCATGGCCTTGTGGGCCCGCATGTAAGGGAGCAAGGTGGGCTGTGCGTCTGCCATGGTCGTCATGGCCCATGGTCAGTGTGTGACGTCAGTGCAAGTGTCGAAAGGATTCTAGCCCCACCATCATAACCAGCTCCATCCATGTACCCCTGTCGGACTACCGCTGCCACCTCCTCCTACACTACCTCCTTCAGGTACAGACATGGTCATTGAGTCGTTGCCACTGCCCTCGGTTGCTACATCCCCGCAAGCCTACCGCCAACCATTCCCATCCTGAGCTGGATCGGAAGCTCCTTGCAACACCCTGGCCTCTGGCTTGGCTGACATGGACACCTCGGGTGTCCCTTCCTCCCCGACAATGGCAGTTGACAAGCCTGGGTCTTCTCCCATCTGCCGAACACCGCAGCACAGACAGGGGCATTTTCACCCCAATGCAGGGGGGGAGAAGGATCTGGTACCAAGCTCCATGAGTTTCAAATCCACAGGAGACCGCATGGAACTTGATGACCACTAGAGGTCTCTGGAGCAATCACCCCGAATGCTGTGGCTGCACGTGCTACTGACCCTGAGTCTAATGTGGGGGCGCCACTGTGGAGCATGTGGCCCAGTGGACAATAGCAAAATACCCTGCCTCTCACTCAGTGAGGCAGCCTGGTGCTTGCATTGAGTCAGTAGACATCTCGCTTACAGACATCGTGTTCACATTGTGTGTGCTTGCTTCCCGTTTACGAGGGGGCATAGTTTGATTTCGTGAGGTTATCTCTTATGACCCTGTTGCTTAATACTTTGTTGTTGATCTTGGTACCTTGCTTGGTTGTCTGTCATCTTGACTGTCCTTCCATTCCATTCTTGTTTGTTCACAGCTGCTCCAGTCGATACCACCACATTTTGGTTAGCGGTAATCCGTGGCATTCCTGTAGAGGTTACAACAGGTGGCAATGTTTATTTTCACATCCACTGGGTGTTTGGTGTAAGGGAACTATCACATCCAGCATACTGACTACTGGAGAGACTGGGAAATTCTTCTTTCTTCTTGTATGTTCTCATTTACCTACATTCTTATCAGTTATATTCATCAATTTCACAGTAGAATAATTTATTTGTTCTTTGAAATGTTGTAAATTTTTTATCCTTTACAGCTGGGTAATGTTGTTGTTTGGCTACAATGTTTATTCTCACTTCAACAGGTTTTCAGTGGAAATGAAACACCACATGTACCATACTAACAGATTTTTTAAAATTGATAAATCGGCTTTGTTTAGGTATGTCCTTACTTTGTATTGTATTTTTGATAGTCATATCCCTATGTTCACGAAGAACAATCTATTTGCAATACAAAACATAGTAAATGGTTCTTTCCTCACAGCAGGGAGATTTCATTGCATGGGTGCAATGTTTATTTTCTCATCGACTGTGTTTTGGTGAAGGGAACCACCACATCCACCATACTGACTACTGGAGATAATTGGAAAATCTTCTTTCTTCTGGTATGTTCTTCTTTTGCTTTGCATTCTTATCAGTTACATTCTTCCAGTCCACAGTGGAAAAATGTATTTGATTTGTGAAATGTTCAAATTTTTTTACTTTACAGCTGGGTGATGTGGTTGTGTGGCTAAGTTGATTATTATCCCTTGAATGGGTTTTGTGGTGGAAATGACATACCAGATTCACCTTACTAACTAACAGATTATCAGAGTTTGATAAACAAGCTCTGATGAATTATTCTCTGGTTATCAACTGAGTGGTGGTGTCATCTTGTCACAACGTTTCAGGGAGTACCGTGTGGGTATTAGTGGGGGCAGGGGCTGCGGCCCTGCCCAGTATCTAGACCAGGTGGCTATCCAATCTGTCTGCGGATGCCACTGCCTTCAGATCAGAGTGTTCCTGATGTATTATGTCAATTGTGGAATTCCAAGCTGCACTGAGCTGAAAACCGCTACTGCTGTTTACTAAATTGTTGTGCAGACATATCTCCACTGCCTCTTTGAAGATCGAGCCCCAGAAACTGTTGATGCTGCACAGCTTCTTCGAAGATGTGTCCCTTGATAATGCTATGTTTTGCTACCGCAGACTTGTTTGTCTGTCCTTGTCATACGTTTCTGATGTATCATTGTATCTACCTGATTGTCCCTTGATAATGCTATGTTTTGCTACCTCAGACTTGTTTGTCTGTCCTAGTCATACGTTTCTGATGTATCATTGTATCTACCTGATATATTCCATCCCACATTCGCACTCAATACTGTAAATGTGCAGTGTCTGCAACCCCAGCTGGTCTTTGGTTGAGCCAAGAATATCTTTGACTTTTTTGGTGCACAAAAGATGGTCGTTATTTTGTTTCTTTAATATTTTTATGATCTTGGCTGTTGGCAGTCCAGCACATGGCAGAAACGCCACACGTTTTGCTTATCTTCTTCTTGTTTCTCCTTGTCTGCATGCAAGGCGTATCTTATTTGTGTCACAGTGTAGCTCTTAAAGAAGGTTTCCCGCATATGTGCTAACTCACATGGCAAACTCTCGCTGTCACAGATTGACCAGGTTCTTTGTACTAAGGTGTTCATTACTGTGTTACATTTTGCTGGATGGTGGCAACTCCAAGCATTGAGATATAAGTCCGTGTGCATCATCTTGCTGTAGACCAAATGTCCCAATGTACTGTCTGGATTTTTCCTGGTCAAAATATCCAAGAAGGGAAGGCAGCCATTCTCTTCTACCTCCATGCTAAATTTGATGCTATCATGTACATCGTTGAGATGGTGTAGGAACTCCTATAGTTTTTTCATACCATGGGGCCACACTACAAAAGTGTCATCTATGTATCTGTAGAACACCTTTGGTTTATGGCAGATAGTGTTCAATGCCACATTTTCAAAGGGCTCCATGCACAAGTTGGCATACCTGGGGCCAGAGGGGAACCCATGGTAACACCATCTGTTTGTTGATTTCCCACCACATTTGAAGTACATTGTGGTTAACACAAGACAAAAGAGTCTGAGTGTGTCCTCATCGAAGTGATCTTCAAGCAGAGCCTCGGAATCATCCAGAGGCACACAGGTGAAAACAGAAGTGACATCAAAGCCAGCTATTAGATCCTTCTCGTCCAGATGTAACCCTTGGAGTACCTTAACAAATTTGGTCGAGTTCTTGACATGGGGAGGGCAATGACCCACGAGTGGTTTTAACAGGTGTGCTAGGTGCTTGGCTACACCATACATCAGAGAATTTATGGTGTTCAATATAGGATGTAGTGGGACATTCTCCTTAAGGTACTTTGGGAGCGCATACTGTTTTGGTGGAACCGGTGCCCGAGGGTAAAGCTTCCTGATGGTGTTACTGTCAAGTCTTGAGCTATTGAGAAGATTGATGGTCTTGCCTGTAACAGAAGCAATTGTGTCTTTCCCCACTTCTTTGTATGCTGGACCTTTCACTAAGATGTAGATCTTCTACCAGTAATCTTCCGACTTCAGTAGGACTGTCGCATTGCTTTTGTCTGCTGCTAAGACCGCTAGACCCCTGTGATCGTGAAGGTTCATCAGTGCCTTGTGCTCTTCTGCTTAAATGTTGTTCGCAGGCATTCTTGCTTTCTTGAGTACCCTGCTGGTCTCCCTCCTCACTTCCTCGGATGATCTCAGCGGGAGTCCAGGTGTGGCTTGCTCGACATATAGATATGCAGAACAAAGCATCCCAACACTTCACCAGAAAATGATGGGTATGAAACTCATTGAAACATTGCGACAAGACTACGCCACCACTCTGCTGATAACGCAAGAAGAATGCGTCAGTGGAATACGCCAAGAAAGACTGTGCTTTGTTTAAGAATGTCCTTCCTTTGCATTATATTTTACATATTCATATCCCAATATTCACTAAGAAGAAAATATTTCTCTCCTCTAAGCAGGGAAATTACATTGTATGTCTGCAATTTTTTTCCGTCAACTGTGTTTTTGGTGGAAGGGAACCACCAAATCCTATGGGAGTAACTAGGAAAATCTTCTTTCTTTTGGTATATCTTTATAATGAGACACCGCATGTACAATATTAACCAACAGATATTCCAAACTTCTAAATCTTATTAATTATGTATGTCCTTCTAGTGCTTTATATTGTTAGATGTTGTATCGGTATGTTTACAAAGAAAAATTTATTTGCTTGACATGATGGAGTAAATCTATCTCTCCTCACAGAAGCGAGATTACATTGCATGGTTGCAATGTTTATTATACCATAGAATGGGATTTTGGTGTAAGGGAACCACCACATCCAGCATACTGAACATGGGAGATACTGGGAAAGTCTTCTTTTTTGGTATGTCCTTCTTTTGAATTATAATCATATCAGTTATATTCATCAAGTTCACAGTGGAATAATTTATTTGAATTGTGAAATGTGGGAAGGTTTTGTTATTTACAGCAGAGTTATCATGTTGTGTGGCAAGAAAGTTTATTCTCCATTCAATGTGTTTTCGGTTCAAATAAGACATAATGTGCACCTTACCAACTAACAGATTCTCGGATCTTAATAAATACATTTTTAGGAATGTCCTTCATTTACTTTAAATATTTAAAAATCAAATCTCAGTGACCACTATGAACAATCAATGTACATTACAATATGTAGCAAATCTTTATTTCTCCCAGCATGGAGATTCCATTGTACGAGTCCAATGTTTATTTTCCCATTGACTGGATACCTTGTGGAATGGAACAGCCACATGCATCATACTGACTATGGGACAAACTAGAAATCCTTGTTTTGTTTAGTATGCCCTTCTTTTAAATTTTATTCTTATCAGATATATTTCTCATGTTCTCAGTTAAATAATTTATTCTAATTGCAAAATGTAGTAAAGATTTTGTTCTTTACAGCAGGGTGATGTGGTTGTGATGCTACAAAGATTATTCTCCATTCAATGTGTTTTTGGTGCAAATGATACAAAACCTGCATCTTACCAACTTACAGATCTTTGGATCTTAATAAATATATTTTTTTTAGATATGTCTTTCATTTACTTTATATATTTAAAAATCATGTCAGAATGGTCAATGTACATTACAAAATGTTGTATATCTAAAAAATGTTGTATGTCTAACTTTCCTCACAACAGGGAGACTCCACTGTACTGGTATGTTTATTTTCCCATCGTCTACAGTCTGGTGGAAGGGAACCAAAATATGCACCATACTGACTATGGGAGATACTAGAAAGCCTTCTTTCTTTTGGTATGCCCTTCTATTAAATTTTATTCTTGTGCTTGTTTTGCTACAAATATTGTTCTCCATTCAATAATGTTTTATGCAAGTGAGACATGGTGTGCACCTTACCATCTTACAGACCTCCGGATCTTAATAAATATACATGTTAGGTATGCCATTCATTTACTTTATATATTTATAAATTATATCACAAAGGTCATTAAGGACAATCAATGTATATTACAATATGTAGTAAATCCTTATTTCCTCACAGTAGGGACATTCCATTCTACGGGTGCAATGTTCATTTTCCCATCGACTTGCAACCTGGTGGAAGGGAAACACCACAACCAGCATAATGGGTGTGGGAGATACTAGCTACCCTTCATTCTTTTGGTATAGCCTTCTTTAAAATTTAATTCTTTTCTAATATATCTCTCAAATTCAGTTTACTAGTGTTTTTGAATTACCAATTGTAGTAAAGTTTTTTTTCTTTTCTTTACGGCAATGTGATGTGGTTGTGTTGCTACAAAGATTATTCTCCATTCAATATGCGTTTAGTACAATTGAGACATAACATGCTCCTTACAAAGTTACAGGTATTCTGATCTTAATAAATATGCTTT
Source organism: Schistocerca gregaria (assembly GCF_023897955.1). Lineage (NCBI taxonomy): Eukaryota > Metazoa > Arthropoda > Insecta > Orthoptera > Acrididae > Schistocerca > Schistocerca gregaria. The sequence goes on along the minus strand of NW_026061795.1, from coordinate 11,898,595 downwards.
TTTAGATGTTCTTCATTTACTTTACATATTTGTTATGCATATAAAAGGATCACTAAAAAGGATTAATGTACACTACAATATGTAGTAAATCTTGATTTTGTCACAGCAGGGAGCTTCCATTGTACAGGTGCAATGTTTATTTTCTGCTCTGCTGTGAATCTGGTAGAAGGGAACCACCACAACCAGCATAATGAGTGTGGGAGACACTAGCTAGCCTTCTTTCTTTTGGTATGTCCTTTTTTTAAATTTTATTATTTTCAGATATATTTCTTAAGTTCACAGTTTACTAGTTTATTGTAATTGCAAAATGTAGTAAGTTTTGTTCTAAGCAGCAGGCTGATGTAGCTGTGCGGCTACAGAGATTACTCTCCATTCAATGTATTTTTGGTGAAAGTGAGACACTAGAATGCCTTCTTTCTTTTGGTATGGCATTCTTTTAAATTTTATTCTAATTGGATATATATACGTCTCAAGTTCACATTTGAATAATTTATTCATTACAGCGGAGTGATGTGGTTGTGTTGCTATGAAGACTATTTTCCATTCAATTTGTTTTTGGTGCAAATGAGTCACAATGTTCACCTTAGCAACTAACAGATTGTTTGATCTTAATAAATATACTTTTTTAAGTTGTTGTATTGTTGTTGTTTTTGTTGTGGTCTTCAGTCCTGAGACTGGTTTGATGCAGCTCTCCATGCTACAATATCCTGTGCAAGCTTCTTCACCTCCCAGTACCTACTGCAACCTACATCGTTCTGAATCTGCTTAGTGTATTCATCTCTTGGTCTCCCTCTACGATTTTTACCCTCCACGCTGCCCCCCAATACTAAATTTGTGATCCCTTGATGCCTCAGGACATGTCCTACCAACTGGTCCCTTCTTCTTGTCAAGTTGTGCCACAAACTCCTCTTCTCCCCAATTCTATTCAATACCTCCACATTAGTAATGTGATCTACCCATCTAATCTTCAGCATTCTTCTGTAGCACCACATTTTGAAAGCTTCTATTCTCTTCTTGTCCAAACTATTTATCGTCCATGTTTCACTTCCATACATGGCTACACTCCATACAAATGCTTTCAAGAACAACTTCCTGACACTAAAATCTATACTCGATATTAACAAATTTCTCTTCTTCAGAAGTGCTTTACTTGCCATTGCCAGTCTACACTTTATATCCTCTCTACTTCAACCATCATCAGTTATTTTGATCCCCAAATAGCAAAACTCCTTCACTACTTTAAGTGTCTCATTTCCTAATCTAATTCCCTCAGCATCACCTGACTTAATTCGACTACATTCCATTATCCTTGTTTTTCTTTTGTTGATGTTCATCTTATACCCTCCTTTCAAGACACTGTCCATTCTGTTCAACTCCTCTTCCAAATCCTTTGCTGTCTCTGACAGAATTACAATGTCATCAGCGAACCTCTATGTTTTTATTTCTTCTCCATGGATTTTAATGCCTACTCTGAACTTTTCTTTTGTTTCCTTTACTGCTTGCTCAAAATGCAGATTGAATAACGTCAGATAAAGGTTACCACCCTGCCTCACTCCCTTCTCAACCACTACTTCCCTTTCATGCCCCTCAACTGTTATAACTACCATATGCTTTCTGTACAAATTGTAAATAGCCTGTCACTCTCTTTTTTTTACCCTGCCACCTTTAAAATTTGAAAGAGAGTATGCCAGTCAACTTTGTTAAAAGCTTTCTCTATGTCCACACATGCTAGAAACATAGGTTAGCCTTTCCTTAATCTTTCTTCTAAGGTAAGTCGTAGGGTTAGTATTGCCTCACGTGTTCCAACATTTCTACGGAATCCAAACTGACCCCAAGGTCAGCTTCTACACATTTTTCCATTTGTCTGTAAAGAATTCGTGTTAGTAGTTTGAAGCTGTGACTTATTAAACTGATAGTTTAGTAATTTTCACATCTGTCAACATCTGCTTTCTTTGGGATTGGAACTATTATATTCTTCTTGAAGTCTGAGGGTATCTCACCTGTCTCATACTTCTTGCTCACCGGATGGTAGAGTTTTGACAGGACTGGCTCTCCTAAGGCTGTCAGTAGTTCCAATGGAATATTGTCTACTCTTGGGGCCTTGTTACGACTCAGGTCTTTCAGTGCTCTGTCAAACTCTTCACACAGTATCATATCTCCCATTTCATCTTCATCTTCATCCTCTTCCATTTCCATAATATTGTCCTCAAGTACATCGCCCTCTATATACTCCTTCCACCTTTCTGCTATCCCTTCTTTGCTTAAGACTGGGTTTCCATCTGAGCTCTTGATATTCATACAAGTGGCTCTCTTTTATCCAAAGGTGTCTTTAATTTTCCTGTAGGTAGTATCTATCTTACCCGTAGTGAGATAAGCCTCTACATCCTTACATTTTTCCTCTACCCATACTTTTTAGCCATTTTGCACTTCCTGTCGATCTCATTTTTGAGACGTTTGTATTCCTTTTTGCCTGTTTCATTTACTGCGTTATTATATTTTCTACTTTCATCAATTAAATTCAATGTTTCTTCTGTTACCCAAGGATTTCTACTAGCCCTCATCTTTTTTCCTACTTGATCCTCTGCTGCCTTCACTACTTCATCCCTCAGAGCTACACATTCTTCATCTACTGTATTTTTCCCCCATTCCTGTCAATTGTTCCCTTATGCTCTCCCTGAAACTTAAAACCCTTGGTTTAGTCAGTTTATCCAGGTCCCATCTCCTTAAATTCTCACCTTTTTGCAGTTTCTTCAGTTTTAATCTACAGTTCATAACTAATAGATTGTGGTCAGTGTCCACATCTGCCTCTAGAAATGTCTTACAATTTAAAACCTGGTTCCTAAATCTCTGTCTTACCATAATATAAGCTATCTGAAACATTATAGTATCTCCAGGATTCTTCCATGTATACAACCTTCTTTAATGATTCTTGAACCAAGTGTTAGGTATGATTAAGTTATGATCTGAGCAAAATTCAACCAGACGGCTCCCTCTTTCACTTCTCACCCCCAATCCACATTCACCCACTATGTTTCCTTCTCTTCCTTTTCCTGCTGTCGAATTCCAGTCACCCATGACTATTAAATTTTCATCCCTTCATTACCTAAATAATATCTTTAATCTCATTATACATTTCATCAATTTCTTCATCATCTGCAGAGTAAGTTGGCATATAAATTTGTACTACTGTTGTAGGCATGGTCTTTCATGTCTATCTTGGCCACAATAATGCGTTTACTATGCTGTTTGTAGTAGCTTACCTGCACTCCTATTTTTTTATTTATTAGTAAACCTACTCCTGCATTACCACTATTTCACTTTTTATTTACAACCCCATATTCACCTGACCATAAGTGTTGTTCCTCCTGCCACCGAACTTCACTAATTCCCACTATATCTAACTTTAACCTAGCCATTTCCCTCTTTAAATTTTCTAACCTATCTGCCCGATTAAGGGATCTGACATTCCATGCTCCGATCAGTAGAATGCCAGTTTTATTTCTCCTGATAATGGCGTCCTCTTGAGTAGTCCCCATTTAGAGACCCAAATATGGGACTATTTTAGCTCTGGAATATTTTACCCAGCAGGATGCCATCGTCATTTAACCATACAGTACAGCTGCACGTCCGCAGGAAAAATTATTGCTGTAGTTTCCCCTTGCTTTCTGCCGTTTGCAGTAGCAGAACAGCAAGGCCGTTTTGGTTAGTGTTACAAGGCCATATCAGTCAATCATCAAGACTGTTGCCACTGCAACTACTGAAAAGTCTGCTGCCCCTCTTGAGGAACCACACGTATGTCTGGCCTCTCAACATATACCCTTCCATTGTGGTTGCACCTACGGTATGGCGATCTGCATCACTGAGGCATTGAGGCATGCAAGCCTCCCCACTAACGTCTAGGTCCATGGTTCATGGGAGGGGGGGGGGGGGGTGACTAGTATGTCCTTCATTTACTCTATATATTTAAAAACCATATAAAAATGATTTACTAGGAACAATCAATGTACATTTCAATATGTAGTAAAGCTTTATTTCCTTACAGCAGGGAGATTCCATTGTACAGATGCAATGTTTATTTTCCCATCAACTGGAAATCTTAGATTAGATTAGTTTTTCAGTCTATAGATCCATGCTGAGGAGATCCTCATGGATGTGGAAAATGTCAATTATTTTTTTCATATTTTTATTTTATTTAAAGCTGTAATAACAATAATAATAGCATGAGTATATACAATACATCCTATTCTTAAGCTGATATAACAATGCTAATACATCTACATCTACATGACTACTCTGCAATTCACATTTAAGTGCTTGGCAGAGGGTTCATCGAACCACAATCATACTATCTCTCTACTATTCCACTCCCTAACAGCGAGGGGGAAAAACGAACACCTAAACCTTTCTGTTCGAGCTCTGATTTCTCTTATTTAATTCTGATGATTATTCCTACCTATGTACGTTGGGCTCAACAAAATATTTTCGCATTCGGAAGAGAAAGTTGGTGACTGAAATTTCGTAAAAAGGTCTCGCTGCGACGAAAAACGTCTATGCTGTAATGACTTCCATCCCAACTCGTGTATCATATCTGCCACACTCTCTCCCCTATAACGTGATAATACAAAACGAGCTGCCCTTTTTTGCACCCTTTCGATGTCCTCCGTGAATCCCACATGGTAAGAATCCCACACCGCGCAGCAATATTCTAACAGAGGACGAACGAGTGTAGTGTAAGCTGTCTCTTTAGTGGACTTGTTGCATCTTCTCAGTGTCCTGCCAATGAAACGCAACCTTTGGCTCGCCTTCCCGACAATATTATCTATGTGATTCTTCCAACTGAAGTTGTTCGTAATTTTAACACCCAGGTACTTAGTTGGATTGACAGCCTTGAGAATTGTACTATTTATCGAGTAATCGAATTCCAACGGATTTCTTTTGGAACTCATGTGCATCATCTCACACTTTTCCTTATTTAGCGTCAACTGCCACCTGACACACCATACAGCAATATTTTCTAAATCGCTTTGCAACTGATACTGGTATTCGGATGACCTTACTAGACGGTAAATTACAGCATCATTTGAAAACAATCTAAGAGAACTGCTCAGATTGTCACCCATGTCATTTATATAGATCAGGAACAGCAGAGGTCCCAGGACGCTTCCCTGGGGAACACCTGATATCACTTCAGTTTTACTCGATGATTTGCAGTCTATTATTACGAAATGCGACCTTCCTGACAGGAAATCACGAATCCAGTCGCACAACTGAGACGATACCCCATAGCTCCGCAGCTTGATTAGAAGTCGCTTCTGAGGAACAGTGTCAAAAGCTTTCCGGAAATCTAGAAATACGGAATCAGCTTGAGATCCCTTGTCGATAGCGGCCATTACTTCGTGCGAATAAAGAGCTAGCTGCGTTGCACAAGAGCGATCTTTTCTGAAGCCATGCTGATTACGTGTCAATAGATCGTTCCCTTTGAGGTGATTCATAATGTTTGAATACAGTATATGCTCCAAAACCCTACTGCAAACCGACGTCAATGATATAGGTCTGTAGTTAAATGGATTACTCCTACTACCCTTCTTGAACATTGGTGCGACCTGTGCAATTTTCCAATCTGTAGGTACAGATCTATCGGTGAGCGAGCGGTTGTATATGAGTGCTAAGTAGGGAGCTATAGTATCAGCGTAATCTGAAAGGAAACTAATTGGTATACAATCTGGACCTGAAGACTTGCCCGTTTCAAGCGATTTGAGTTGATTCGCAACCCCTAAGGTATCTACTTCTAAGAAACTCATGCTAGCAGATGTTCGTGTTTCAAATTCTGGAATGTTCCATTCATCTTCCCTGGTGAAGGAATTTCGGAAAACTGCGGTCAATAACTCCGCTTTAGCGGCACAGTCGTCGGTAACAGTACCATCGGCACTGCACAGCGAAGGTATTGACTGCGTCTTGCCGCTTGTGTACTTTACATACGACCAGAATTTCTTCGGTTTTTCTACCAAATTTCGAGACAATGTTTCGTTGTGGAACCTATTAAAGGCATCTGGCATCGAAGTACGTGCCAAATTTCGAGCGTCTGTAAATTTTAGCCCATGTTCGGGATTTCGCGTTCTTCTGAACTTCGCATGCTTTTTCCGTTGCCTCTGCAACAGCGTTCGGACCTTTTTTGTGTACCACAGGGGATCCGTTCCATCTCTTACCAATTTATGAGGTATGAATATCTCAATTGCTGTTGGTACTATATCTTTGAATTTGAGCCACATCTCGTCTACATTCGCATAGTCAGTTCGGAAGGAATGGAAATTGTCTTTTAGGAAGGCTTCTAGTGACACTTTATCCGCTTTTTTAAATAAAATTATTTTGCGTTCATTTCTGATGGATTTGGAAGAAACTGTATTGAACCTAGCTACAACTACCTTGTGATCACTAATCCCTGTGTCAGTCATGATGCTCTCTATCAGCTCTGGATTGTTTGTAGCTAAGAGGTCAAGTGTGTTTTCGCAACCATTTACAATTCGCGTGGGTTCGTGGACTAACTGCTCGAAATAATTTTCGGAGAAAGCATTTAGGACAATCTCGGAAGACGTTTTCTGCCTACCACCAGTTTTTAACAAGTATTTTTGCCAACATACCGAGGGTAGGTTGAAGTCCCCACCAACTATAACCGTATGAGTGGGGTATTTATTTGTTACGAGACTCAAACTTTCTCTGAACTGTTCCGCAAGGAGCCAATTATTAACTTAAGTCGGCTGTTAAGTATAACCTCCACCCATACCAATTCGCATGGAGTATCTACTTCGACTTCACTGCAAGATAAACCACTACTGACAGACACAAACACTCCACCACCAATTCTGCCTAATCTATCTTTCCTGAACACCGTCTGAGACTTCGTAAAAATTTCTGAAGTACTTATTTCAGGCTTTAGCCAGCTTTCTGTACCTATAACGATATCAGCTTCTGTGTTTTCTATTATCCCTTGAAGCTCAGGGACTTTCCAGCGCAACTACAACAATTTACAACTATAATTCCGACTGTTCCTTGATCCAAGCACGTGCTGTAATTGCCAAGCACCCTTTGACATTGCAGCCCACCCCGTACTTTCCCGAGGCCTTCTAAGCTAAAAAACCGCCCAGTCCACGCCACACAGCCTCCGCTACCCACGTAGCCGCCAGCTGAGTGTAGTGAACTCCTGACCTATTCAGCGGAACCCGAAACCCCACCACCCTATGGCGCAAGTCAAGGAATCTGCAGACAACACGGTCGCAAAACCGTCTGAGCCTCTGATTCAGACCCTCCACCCGGCTCTGCACCAAAGGTCCGCAGTCGGTTCTGTCAACGATGCTGCAGATGGTGAGCTCTGCCTTCATCTCGTAAGCAAGACCGGCAGCCTTCACCAAATCAGATAGCCGCTGGAATCCAGAGAGAATTTCCTCAGATCCAAAGCGACACACGTCATTAGTGCCGACATGTGCCATCACCTGCAGCTGGCTGCACCCTGTGCTCTTCATGGCATCCGGAAGGACCCTTTCCACATCAGAATGACTCCTCCCTGAATGCACACCGAGTGCACACTGGATTTCTTCCCCTCCTTAGCCGCCGTATCCCTAAGGGACCCCATTACGCGCCTAACATTGGAGCTCCCAACTACCAGTAAGCCCATCCTCTGCGATTGCTCGTACCTTGAAGGCTGAGAATGATCCTCTGAAACAGGGCAGGCAGCTGCATCTGACTCAGCCAGAGACAGTGCCTGAAACCGGTTTGTCAGACGCATCGGGGAGGCCTTCTGATCAGCCTCCGGGGACGTCTTTCGCTGCCTGCCACACCTTGGAACGACCTCCCAATCAACCACAACTAATAGTGTGAGTATATACGAAACATCATTTGTTTCTATTAAAAAATTTGTCAGTGGAATTGAAAGAGTAGGCCACTAGTAAGTCTTTCATGCTCGTTTAAAAACTGATTCTCATTTGTAACTAAATTTTTTATTTTTGCTGGCATATTATTGAAGATAAGTGTTTCTCAGTAGTTGACCCCCTTTTTGATCTAAAGTAATTGCTTTTAAGACTTTGTGCAGATCATTTTTGTTCTTGGTATTTTATGTATGAACTGAGCTGTTTGTTGGAAAAAGAGATATATTACTTAAGACAAATTTCATTAAGGAGTAAATAAACAGAGAGGCAGTAGTTAGTGTACCCAGTTCTCTGAAGAGGTATGTACAGGACGTCCATGAATTTACTCCACAAATAATACGTATTACATGCTTTTGTACTCTAAAAACTTTTGTTTGACTTGAAGCTCTTTCATTTTTATGTAACCTATGTCTGCTACCACTCGAATTACAACCACAGATTTATTGAGGTGTTACTGCAGTTCTGTGGTGTGCTTTTCGCAACTGAATTTATTATCAAGTTGTAATCTCAGGAATTTAAGACTGTCAACATCTTCTGTCTGCTCTTCTTCATACTTTATGCATTTACTGGGTGGAAACCTCTTACAGGTTCTGAATTGGATATAGTGAGTCTTTTCGAAGTTTAATGTTGGCTTTAAACCATTTATTATTATCCATGAAAATATCATTTACAGATCTTTCTAAAACTACACTCGACATACTATTTATTGCAGTACTTGTGTCATCTGGAAACAAAATGAACTCTGCTTCTGGCTGTGTAACTGATGAGAGATCATTAATGTGCACAGGAAAAAAGCAATGGCCCTAAGATGAATCCTTGTGGGATATCACATGTAATTTCTTCCCATTCTGATGACTGATGACTTAATTCACTAGTCCCTTGCACTGACACCCTTTGTTTCCTGTTACCAAGGTATGACTTGAACCATTTTGCAGCACTGCCGTGACACCATAGAATTCTAATTCATTTAAAAGGATGTTGTGGTTCACACAGTCAAATGCCTTTGACAAATCACAGAAAATACCTGCTGCTTATAATTTGTTATTTAATGAATTAAGTACATTTTCACTGTAGGTGTAAATAGCCATCTCGATATCAGAACCCTTCAGAAATCCAAAGTGTGTTCTTGCTTATATGTTATTTGTGGTCAGATGGTTGAGAAGCTGCCTATACATTACTTTTTCTAAAATTTTTGAGAATGCTGGCAAAAATGAAATCAGTCTGTAGTTTGATGTTATCTCTTTATCCCCACTTTTGAATAGAGGCTTAACATCTGCATATTTTAGCCAATCAGGAAATGTCCCAGTTATAATAGACTGGTTACACAAGTAACTTCGAATTGTACTAAGCTCACAAGACTTTGCCATAATTAACTTTGTTGATATGAATAGATTATAATTTCCTGCAGCTGCTTGGTAAATAGTCACTATTATATAGGATCTGTTATTGAACTCTACATCTGTTGCACATGCTTCTAGATGCTGCTCTAAACAGAATTTATTAATGTTAGTATTCTTGATTTTATGGTAGTTTTTAATGAATGTGGCAACTCCTCCTCCATTCATATCTACTCTGCAGATGTAGGAAGCTAGCATATATCCTGAAATCTGGTGGAAGGGAACCACCACTTGCAGCATACTGAATATGGGAGATACTAGAAAGCCTTCATCCTTTTCGTTTGCCCTTATTTTAAATTTTATTCTTATCAGATTATTGTTTCTCAAGTTCACAACTGAATAGTTTATTCGAATTGCGAAATGTAGGTAAAGTTTTTTTTTCTTTTTTTTTTCTTTTTTTTTTTTTAGAAAAAAAAAAAAAACGCAGGGTGATGTCGTTGTGTGGCTACAAAGGTTACTCTCTATTCAATGTGTTTTGGGTGCAAATGAGCCTCAACGTGCACCTACCAACTAACAGATCTTCAGATTGTAATAAATATACTTGTTTGAGTTACTACAAAAATTATTCTCCATTCAACGTGTTTTTGTGCAAATGTGCCACGAAGTTGTAATGTTCAAACAGGCAACAAAAGTATCGCCACTGCTAATGGCGAACTGCTGTTGCTTTGTAGTTGCATGTGTGAACTCTTAGTTTTCGGTGACGCCATTTAAGAAGCGCAACTTTTGTCACGCCACAAACAGTTGAACTTGGTTCTACTTTGTTGCACCATTTTGCCTTCTCCACAATCGAATAACGTCATTCCATTGCTACCTCGTGGCTGGATTCAAACCATTCTAGTGCGTATTCGTTCGTAGATAGTGCTTTTGTTTGGGAGTTTGCTATTAATATGCTGAAAAAGTGGTCAACAGCGACAATTATGAGATTCTTGGAAGTGTATCAAGAACGAGAATGCCTTTGGAACCACAAAAGCGAACCATACAAAGACAGAAATTTGAGAGATGCTGCTTTAATTGAAATAGTAAACAGTATGCGTGAATATGTACCTGGAATTGATGTAGCTACAACAAAATTAAAAATTCGAAATGCTTACATGAATGAACATAAAGAAGTACTGAAATCACTTAAGAGTGGTGCATCTACAGACGGTATTTATAAACCCAGCCTTGCTTGGTTTGAAGCTGCAGACCGGTTCTTATAACGTGTAGTCGAGACAAGAGAGATGAGAAACACTTTGGTAAGTAATATTTTATATTTATTATGTTTCCAAAACATCTTATTTAGTAATATGTACAGCCGTTTAATCAGCCGAGACAGGTGACGCCATTTTGTGAACTGCGCAATTACGAAGAATTTGTGGCGTCCTGTGTGAACGGTAGCTCAATGCGCCACTCCAGAATGACTTGACTTGTGGCGGTACTTTCGTTGCGTGTGTGAACCCGGCTTAATGAACGACTGAAACTATCGATACAATCCACAAGGTATATATGTGTTGCTGTGAATCGACATGAAAGAACAGTTATATATAAAATTACTGTGAACTTTAATTATGTCAACATAGACAGATATATTATCGCTCTATTATAAAAACTAATAATTTGCAGGACAATAATATTATGCATTGCTGCAGAACTATTTGAGAACTCTATTCAATTTTCACACTGTTTTCATAGATGTATACGTGCGATGTAAAAAATATGTATGCTCAATTCATGTTGGTACACCTGCGTACTTTGTAAGGTCATGGATTGTTGAGGCAGAAACAGTTACGTTATACTAAGTCCAAGAGACAGTGTCATGAGAAGTCATGAGAAATGGAAAATTTTGAGAAAATTCGTGTTGATGAACATTTTGAGACAACGACTTATGTTGGGAAAGCTTATTTTGGTGAAGTACTGATTGTTATGAAGATGATATTACGAAAATATATAATATGGAAGCCATTAAACAGTATCAGTTACGTAGCATATTACAAACCCAAGGACCCATTGTAGTAACAATTACAGCAAATCCAGAAGTTACCCCTAGACAAAGAGTATTCATGGTGAGGTAATTAAATTATTTAATGTTCGTACTGTGAAGTTACCTTCTCTTTAAGTCTCTTATGCTCTGTTAATAGAGTGAACAGACTGACGGGGACTTGTGGTCCACTATTGAAACCAGGAAGACCTCACGGGTTTTTAAACACGTGTCATAATTTGATATAAAATAATTGATGATATTCAATATTTCTTCCCCGGACGAGAGAGGTACAATACATATGGGAACTTCCTGCCCGGGATTCAAATTGAATTGTTCGAACTGATACTTGTTCTATGTTCACAGATAACAATAGGTACAGTAACAGTAAATCAACCAATAAAGGGGAAGAGGAAAAGGAATCCAATGACGAAGGCAAATAACATATTTTAAAGTACGGAAGCAATTAAGAAACAACAAAATTAGGCCTACAGTTAACGGCAAGACCATGCGAAAAACAAGGTAAGTGCATATATTGATTTGTTCATGTTGTTGACTGTTTTTAGACGTATTTTGTGGGTTAATAAGTTTAAAAATTTCTTGCTTTAAAATGACGTTAATGGAGGATATGACATACAATCTTGTTGCTGGGGGGGGGGGGGGGGGAGGGGGGTTAGGCAAATTCGAATGCAAGTGGCGAGGTTTGTACCAGTACAGGAATGGAGTTATCAAAAAATGTCGTCGAAGAATTAGATACATCCACGATGTTGCGATTACTTTTAAAACAAAATTCTGAATTTAAGAACGTAATTGAAAATAAAAGTGTCTGGAATTGTTAGCAAATGCAAAACGTGTAGAAGTAAAACTTTCGAAAGAAAATAGCCAAGTGGCTGAGCAATTCGTTAAAGGAACTGAAAGTATCAGATCTGACATGGAATTAATGAAAATTAATTTAGAATAACGTGCAAATAAGATTGAGGATAGGGTGTCAACGTAGAAGTTACGCTCAATAAAGTCAAACTAACGATCAAACGGGAAGCGGAAGAAACCGCAAAAATTTTCGAAGTATTTGCAAATGAAAGGAAAATTAGATAGGGGGGTAATGATTACCGGAATTGAGTTGCATACGAAAAATTTCTAAACTTACAGAGGAGGAAATGGTTACCAGAATGGAGTTGCATACGAAAAATTTCTATGGCAAATTGTCAATACTTGAAAACAATGTTGTGGAAAAAGTAAAGACTGTCGGGAATCATGTAGAGTGTTGTAACGCCGTAATTAAAGACAATGAGAATGAGGTAGCATGATTACAGAAACAACTGAGATTTGGGATAATTTAGCCATGAAATCGGTGGCGACTCCTTTTAGCGGATTTTGGCCAGGTGTTGACGTGCGTAATTTTCCAGGGGTCGAAAAATTACACTCGGTTGACTTGATTATGAATTGTAGTGACAATTTTGGTATGAAATGAAAGAGTGGAAATTATCGAAGTAATTATAATGGGAACAATGAAAATTATCAGCAAAATCGACATTATAACTGCCAGGGAAATTCCAATACTGAAAGCAAGGGCAACTGGAGACGAAATGAGAACAGGGCAAGAAATAATTATGTGTGGAATGGGAATAGACAATGGGAAAATTCAGAGAGAAGACAAGATGGGATTGTGCAAGGGCTGTTAAACTACGAGCCATTCCGATGAGGGCCTGTCAGTTTGGGACGAACAGATAAAACTTCAGAAATGCGGCTATTAGAAACCAAAGTAGGCATATAATAATAATTATTATTTTATTGTTGTTCGGCTGATTACAGCAATAGCAAAGTCAAGAGCATATATTTCTATATAAACTACTATATTGATGTAAATTGGTTAACATAAAATAGGTACACGTTAGAATACAATATTTTCATCTTCAAAGAATTCACAAATGGTATAAAATGGATTGTTCACTAGTAGCTTGTATAATTTAGCTTTAAAGATATTTACAGGCAGTTCTTTAAAGTCAGCACTTAGTCTATTAAACATCCTTAGTCCAAGAACTAGGTAAGAGTTATGCGGTTTTGATAATCTATGATATGATACGTCTACAGATGTTCTGTTTCTAGTATTATGACTATGAATATCATTTCTCAACACAAAATTTCTTTTGCTAGTTTCTTCCTTTGATTAATACCTTTATCACTTATATTCATCAATTTCACAGTGGAGTAATTTATTTGAATCGTGAAATGTGGGTAAATGGTTGTTGTTTACAGCAGGGTCATCTGGTTGTATGGCCAGAAAGCAGATTGTCCATTCAATGGGTTTTTGGTGATATTTTACACCACATGCACCTTACTGAACACCGAATATTCGGAATTTGATAAATCTTCTCGTTTTGGTATCTCCTTCATTTGCTTTATATTTTTAAAAATCTTATTTCAATGGTCACTAAAAATAAACATTGCGCTGCACAAATTGTAGTACATGTTTCATACCTCTCATCAGGGATATTCTGTTTCATGACTGCTATGTTTGTTCAAACATCGAGTGTAATTTGGTTGGATGGGAATCACCACTCCAAGCGTTCTGATTATTGGAGTTATTAGAAAGACTTTTTTTCTTTTGCTAGGTGCTTCTTTTGATTGTTACCTTTATCACTTATATTCACCAATTCCACAATGGATTAATGTATTTGTATCGTGAAGTGTGTTTATGTGTTTGTTGTTTACAGCAGGGTCATCTGGTTTTATGGCTAGAAAGCAGATTCCCCATTCAATGGGTTTTTGGTGATATTTTACACCACATGAACCTTACTGAACACCGAATGTTCGGAATTTGATAAATTTTCTTGTTTTAGTATCTCCTTCATTTGCTTTATATTTTTAAAAATCTTATTGCGATGGTCACTAAAAGTAATCAATGTGCTGCACAAAATGTGGTATATGTTTCTTCCCCATCAATAGAGAGATTTCGTTTCATCACTACATGTGTTCTACCATCAAGTGTGATTTTGTTGGATGGGAACCACCACTCCGAGTATTTTGACCATCGAATTATTAGGAAAGACTTCATTGTTTTGCTAGGTGCTTCCTTTGATTGATACTTTTATCACCTATATTCATTGATTTCACAGTGGAGTAATTTATTTGAATCGTGAAATGTGGGTAAATGTTTGTTGTTTACAGCAGGGTCATCTGGTTGTAAGGCCAGAAAGCAGATTCTCCATTAAATGGGTTTTTGGTGCAGATTGGACACCACATGCACTTTACTCAATAACAGATGTTCGGAATTTGATATATCTTCGTTTATAGGTATCTCCTTAATTTGCTTTATATTTTCAAAAATCTTATTGCAGTGATCATTAAAAATAATCAATGTGCTGCACAAATTGTAGTACATGTTTCTTCCCTCTCAGCAGAGAGATTCTGTATCGTGACTGCTATGTTTGTTCAAACATCGAGTGTGATTTTGTTGGATGGGAACCACCAGTCCGAGCATCCTGAGTATCGGAGTTATTAGGAAAGTCCTGTTTCTTTTGCTAGGACCTTCATTGGATTGTTACCCTTATAACTTATATTCATGTATTTCGCAGTGGGGTAATGTATTTGAATCGTTAAATGTGTGTAAATGTTTGTTGTATAGAGCAGGGTCATCTGGTTGTATGGCCAGAAAACAGATTCTCCATTAATGGGTTTTTGGTGCAGATTGGACACCACATGCATTTTACTGATTAACGAATGTTCGGACTTTGATAAATGTTCTTGTTTAGCTAGCTCCTTCGTTTGCTTTATATTTTGAAATACCTTATTTCAATGGTGTTTAAAAATAATCAATGTGGTGCAGAAATTGTGGTACATGTTTCGTACCTCTCATCAGGGAGATTCTGTTTTAGTTAGTTATATTACTTGTTCCATGGGTCATGAACACGATTCTTTCGTAATGATGTGGAACGTGTCAAGGTACACAAGATTCATTTATCCCAAGTAATCATTGTTAGTCTTATATACGGTACAATTGTTAAAGCTTACTGTATTTCCTTGGCCTATGTCAAAAAATTCATCTATGGAGGAGAAGGAGTTGTCATTCCGGAATTCTCTTAACTTACTTTTGAATGCCGATTGTTTGTCTGTCAGACTTTTGATATTGTTTAGCAATTGACCAAAAATCTTTGTGGCAGTAGAATTGACCCCCTTTTGTGCCAATGTCAAATTCAATGAACGGTAGTGAAGGTCACCCTGTCTCCTAGTATTGTAGCTGTGGAGTGTGCTATTAATTCTGAAGTGATCTGGGTTACTAACAACAAATTTCATTAGGCTGTATATATATATTGTGAAGCTACTGGCAATATCCCTAATTCTTTAAATAATTGTCTACAAGATGATCTTGGATGAGCCCCAGACATTATTCTGATAACACGTGTTTTTGTGCAATAAATACCTTCTTTCTTAGTGATGAATTGCCCCAAAAGATGATTCTGTAAGAAAGCAACGAATGAAAATATGCGTGGTAAGCTAACTTACTGATGTGCTTGTCTCCAAAATTTGCAATGACACTAATAGCATAGGTAGCTGAGCTCAATCGTTTCAGTAGATTGTCAATGTGTGTCTTCCACTTTAAATTCTGATCAATACAGACACCCAGAAATTTTGAACGATCTGCTTTAGCTAAAGATTTTCCCCCACACTCTATATTTATTTCCGGTGGTATGCCTTTCCCTGTACTGAACTGTATGTACAGTGTTTTTTCAAAGTTCAATGAAAGTCCATTTGCGGAAAACCACCTAATAACTCTTTGAAAAACATTATTTGCATTTTCCTCAGCTGATTCTTGCTTTTTAGGCTTGATTACAATACTTGTGTCATCTGCAAAGAGGACCAAGTTTGCATCTTCATGAATATAATTAGGCAAGTCATTAACATATATTAAAAACAATAAATTCCCCAAGACAGAACCCTGTGGTACCCCATTCTTGATACATCCCCAGTCTGAATAATCTGCTGCCCTTTGTGTACTATGTGGGTTTACTGTTTCAACCTTCTGCATTCTACCAGTTAAATATGAAGTGAACCGTCTGTGTACTGAACCATTCATTCCATAGTACTTCAGCTTATCTAAGAGGATTTCATGACCCACACAATCAAAAGCCTTAGAGAGATCACAGAAAATCCCAATTGGTGATGTTCTACTATCCAGAGCATTTAAAATTTGATCAGTGAAAGTGTGTATAGCACTATCTGTTGAAACACCTTTCTGAAAACCGAACTGACATTTTGTTGAAACGTTATTCCCACTAATGTGTAAAGTTACTCTTGAGTACATTACTTTTTCAAACACTTTTGAGAAGGATGTCACAAGCGAAATAGGACGATAATTGTTGATGTCTGTCTTGTCACCTTTTTTATACAAGGGTTTAACTATGGCCTATTTCAATCTGTCAGGAAATATTCCCTGATTCAATGAGCTATTATATATGTGGCTAAGAACTCGACTTATCAGGTGTGGACAAGATTTTAGTATTCTATTGGAGATACCATCAGTTCTATGTGAGTTTTTATTCTTCAGTGAATTTATTTTTTTCTTAATTTCAGACGGTGAGGTGGGTAGGATTTCAATTTCATTTGTTTGCACCGGGAATGCCACTTTCATATGGAGTTCTGCCCTATCTGGTGAGCAGCTGGTGCCTATATTTTCCACTACATTTATAAAATGATTATTAAAAATATTTTCAACCAGTGATTTTTCATTTATAAGCTTTTCATTGTGCTTAACAGTAATACTGTTGTCCTGTGACCTTGGTTGCCCTGTTTCCCTTTTAACTATATTCCATATTGTTTTGTCATCAGAGGTGCTAATCTCAGACTTGATACACATACTTCTGGATTTTTTTATAACTTTCCTTAATATATTACAATATTTCTTATAATTGTTGAGCTTTTCTGCATCTCGACTTATTCTAGTGTCTTGGTATAGTTCCCATTTCCGGCTACAAGAAATTTTAATCCCTTTAGTCAGCCATGGTTTTTTATCAAGTTTATTTGAATTATGATTCACTAATTTCTTAGGAAAACTGTTTTCAAATATGCCCACAAGTTTATCATGGAATAAGTTAAATTTAACATTTGCATCAGGTTCCCGATAAACATCCTCCCAGTCTACCCTTTTCAAGCTTTCCTTAAATTGTTGAATTGTTATATGGTTAATTGGGCGTATTATTTTGTTTGTTTTTTTTCACATTACTGTATGGAGCAAAGTCATGAATTGAAAGTAGCTGTGCATCGTGATCAGAAAGCCCGTTCTTAATAGGATAGGTGCTTACTTCTTTTAATTTATCTTGGTCTATGAAAATGTTATCTATCAGGGTGCTACTGTCTTGTACAATATGAGTAGGAAGATCAATGACTGATGTCAGATTGTAAGAGCAAAGTAATAGTTCATGGTCGTTCTTCTTGCTTGAGTGTTTAAGAAAATCTACGTTAAAATCTCCACAAATGATAATGTGTTTTCCCTTTTCTGACAGATAACACAGCAAGAGATCTAGGTTTTTAAGAAACATTTGAAAATTTCCAAGTGGGGACCTATACACAGTCACAATTATGAATTTACCACTGTCCAATTTAAGCTCACAAGCGCATACTTCAATGTGCTGTTCTACACAGAATTTTGCGGTTTCTCTGTTTTTAAAATTATGTTCCCCCTTAACATAAATGGCAGCTCCTCCTTTCTCCATATTGTCTCTACAAAAATAAGTTGCTAGTTTATACCCATTAATATTTCCATTTTCCATTTGTGTAGTTATATGATGTTCAGACAGGCACAGTACATCAACTTCTGTTGTATTTTTAATATTCTCAAAACAAATTATTAGTTCGTCTGTTTTGTTCCTTAATCCCCTGATATTTTGGTGAAATATATTAACATAACTGTTTCCTCTACCTTTATTCGAACCATTTATTTTTTTTACCTTTAAGAGCTGCCCGTCTGGACATTTTGTTCAACCTAAAAAAAGGTGCTCCTATGCCCTTTTGGGTCACAGGGGTTTTGCCTTGAGTGCTAGTGGCCCCCTTTAGACGACCTACAATTAAATCAGCTAATCTATCCTTCCCTAGACTATTTAGGTGCAGGCCATGTCGAGTGTATCCCCATCTCCCAATGCTACCAACAGGCACTGTATAAATGTGTGTTTTTGCACCGTCCAGCAGCTGCTCGCACAACTCTCTGTTAACTCGCCACACAGAAGGGTTAACCGAGTGCTGATCGTAACGCTGCAATACCTCAACAAAACCCACATTCACACATCCTGTTGCAGCTCATATTTTATCCAGGTCACTCTTAATATCATAATTCCTATCCTTAGCCAGGCTGTTTCCTGCCCCACCTATTACTATCACCTCATCATTCTTGTCAAAGTCCCTACAGAGTGGTCCTATTTCTGCTATCACCTGGCTAAGCCTAGCACTTGGCTTAAACAAACTCGTGACCTGGTAATCTGCTCCTAATTTCTCCTGCACTAGTTGGCCTACACCCCTCCCATGACTGCTCCATGGCAGCAAGACTTTTCTTTTCCTATTACTAGATTTTCCCGACCTAATGCTGTTACCAATTTTAGTAGTCTGCTGCACCCTACTTTCAACTACTCCTGTTTTTGGCTCCTCCCTTCCTACTCCAGGTAACAAGGAGAATTTATTCATAACTGGAACTTCGACAACATCTACATGGCTGGTCCCTTTTTGCGATTTCCTTGTTACCAATTCCCATTTCCCGCAGGCTTTTTCCCCCTTGAACTTAGTTAATTCAGTTTTTACCAAATCTAGTTCAGCCTGAAGGGCACACATCTTTTCCTCCTGTTGTACGAATCTTTTTTCTATACTACAGAACCTACAGTTCCATGGAAGAGCCAAAAGCATAATCTCATCAAATTTCCCGCTACATGAGCCCCAATGAAAAACACCCCCACATCCTCCACATACCACACCCGATTCTATCTCCTTACGGCAGCTTCCACACTTAGTACTCATGGCAATGTACAGTAATAAAATTTAAACAATGATCTCTTAATACAACAAACTATATTCTTAAATCAGTAAGATAATGAACCTACAATGGATGTAATCTAACGAGCTACGTGAATTTAAACAATCGTTACCTGAAAGTAAACAAATGCCAAATGGAAAGTCTATGAACAAAGAAGTTTGAATAATCTACAATCCGACGATATGCTAATTGCTTCTTTTGATTGTTACCCTTCTCACTTACATTCATCAATTTCACAGTGGAGTAATGTATTTGAATCGTGAAATGTGGTTAAGAGTTTGTTGTTTACAGCAGGGTCATCTGGTTGTATGGCCAGAATGCAGATTCTCCATTCAATGGGTTTTTGGTGCAAATTGGACACCACATGCTCTTTACTGAATAACTAATGTCTAGAATTTGATAAATCTTCTTGTTTAGGTATCTCCTTCATTTGCTTTATATTTTAAAAAATCTTATTCCAATGTTCACTAAAAATAATCAATGTGCTGCACAAATTGTGGTACATGTTTGTTCCCTCTCTACAGGGAGATTCCGTTTCATGACTGCTATGTTTGTTCAAACATCGAGTGTGATTTTGTTGAATGGGAACCTCCACTCCGAGCATCTTGAGTGTTGGAGTTATTACGAAAAACTTCATTGTTTTGCTAGGTGCTTCTTTTGATTGTTACCCTTATCACATTTATTCATCAATTTCACAGTGGGTTAATATACTTGAATCATTAAATGTGGTTATGTGTTTGTTGTTTACCGCACGGTCATCTGGTTGTATGGCCAGAAAGCAGATTCTACATTCAATGGATTTTTGGTGCAGATTGGACACCACATGCACCTTACTGAACACCGAATGTTCGGAATTTGATAAACGTTTTTGTTTAGCTAGCTCCTTCGTTTGCTTTATATTTTGAAATACCTTATTTCAATGGTGTTTAAAAATAATCAATGTGGTGCAGAAATTGTGGTACATGTTTCGTACCTCTCATCAGGGAGATTCTGTTTTAGTTAGTTATATTACTTGTTCCATGGGTCATGAACACGATTCTTTCGTAATGATGTGGAAAGTGTCAAGGTACACAAGATTCATTTATCCCAAGTAATCATTGTTAGTCTTATATACGGTACAATTGTTAAAGCTTACTGTATTTCTTTGGCCTATGTCAAAAAATTCATCTATGGAGGAGAAGGAGTTGTCATTCCGGAATTCTCTTAACTTACTTTTGAATGCCGATTGTTTGTCTGTCAGACTTTTGATATTGTTTAGCAATTGACCAAAAATCTTTGTGGCAGTAGAATTGACCCCCTTTTGTGCCAATGTCAAATTCAATGAACGGTAGTGAAGGTCACCCTGTCTCCTAGTATTGTAGCTGTGGAGTATGCTATTAATTCTGAAGTGATCTGGGTTACTAACAACAAATTTCATTAGGCTGTATATATATTGTGAAGCTACTGGCAATATCCCTAATTCTTTAAATAATTGTCTACAAGATGATCTTGGATGAGCCCCAGACATTATTCTGATAACACGTGTTTTTGTGCAATAAATACCTTCTTTCTTAGTGATGAATTGCCCCAAAAGATGATTCTGTAAGAAAGCAACGAATGAAAATATGCGTGGTAAGCTAACTTACTGATGTGCTTGTCTCCAAAATTTGCAATGACACTAATAGCATAGGTAGCTGAGCTCAATCGTTTCAGTAGATTGTCAATGTGTGTCTTCCACTTTAAATTCTGATCAATACAGACACCCAGAAATTTTGAACGATCTGCTTTAGCTAAAGATTTTCCCCCACACTCTATATTTATTTCCGGTGGTATGCCTTTCCCTGTACTGAACTGTATGTACAGTGTTTTTTCAAAGTTCAATGAAAGTCCATTTGCGGAAAACCACCTAATAACTCTTTGAAAAACATTATTTGCATTTTCCTCAGCTGATTCTTGCTTTTTAGGCTTGATTACAATACTTGTGTCATCTGCAAAGAGGACCAAGTTTGCATCTTCATGAATATAATTAGGCAAGTCATTAACATATATTAAAAACAATAAATTCCCCAAGACAGAACCCTGTGGTACCCCATTCTTGATACATCCCCAGTCTGAATAATCTGCTGCCCTTTGTGTACTATGTGGGTTTACTGTTTCAACCTTCTGCATTCTACCAGTTAAATATGAAGTGAACCGTCTGTGTACTGAACCATTCATTCCATAGTACTTCAGCTTATCTAAGAGGATTTCATGACCCACACAATCAAAAGCCTTAGAGAGATCACAGAAAATCCCAATTGGTGATGTTCTACTATCCAGAGCATTTAAAATTTGATCAGTGAAAGCGTGTATAGCACTATCTGTTGAAACACCTTTCTGAAAACCGAACTGACATTTTGTTGAAACGTTATTCCCACTAATGTGTAAAGTTACTCTTGAGTACATTACTTTTTCAAACACTTTTGAGAAGGATGTCACAAGCGAAATAGGACGATAATTGTTGACGTCTGTCTTGTCACCTTTTTTATACAAGGGTTTAACTATGGCCTATTTCAATCTGTCAGGAAATATTCCCTGATTCAATGAGCTATTACATATGTGGCTAAGAACTCGACTTATCAGGTGTGGACAAGATTTTAGTATTCTATTGGAGATACCATCAGTTCTATGTGAGTTTTTATTCTTAAGTGAATTTATTTTTTTCTTAATTTCAGACGGTGAGGTGGGTAGGATTTCAATTTCATTTGTTTGCACCAGGAATGCCACTTTCATATGGAGTTCTGCCCTATCTGGTGAGCAGCTGGTGCCTATATTTTCCACTACATTTATAAAATGATTATTAAAAATATTTTCAACCAGTGATTTTTCATTTATAAGCTTTTCATTGTGCTTAACAGTAATACTGTTGTCCTGTGACCTTGGTTGCTCTGTTTCCCTTTTAACTATATTCCATATTGTTTTGTCATCAGAGGTGCTAATCTCAGACTTGATACACATACTTCTGGATTTTTTTATAACTTTCCTTAATATATTACAATATTTCTTATAATTGTTGAGCTTTTCTGCATCTCGACTTATTCTAGTGTCTTGGTATAGTTCCCATTTCCGGCTACAAGAAATTTTAATCCCTTTAGTCAGCCATGGTTTTTTATCAAGTTTATTTGAATTATGATTCACTAATTTCTTAGGAAAACTGTTTTCAAATATGCCCACAAGTTTATCATGGAATAAGTTAAATTTAACATTTGCATCAGGTTCCCGATAAACATCCTCCCAGTCTATGCTTCTCAAGCTTTCCTTAAATTGTTGAATTGTTATATGGTTAATTGGGCGTATTATTTTGTTTGTTTTTTTTCACATTACTGTATGGAGCAAAGTCATGAATTGAAAGTAGCTGTGCATCGTGATCAGAAAGCCCGTTCTTAATAGGATAGGTGCTTACTTCTTTTAATTTATCTTGGTCTATGAAAATGTTATCTATCAGGGTGCTACTGTCTTGTACAATATGAGTAGGAAGATCAATGACTGATGTCAGATTGTAAGAGCAAAGTAATAGTTCAAGGTCGTTCTTCTTGCTTGAGTGTTTAAGAAAATCTACGTTAAAATCTCCACAAATGATAATGTGTTTTCCCTTTTCTGTCAGACAACACAGCAAGAGATCTAGGTTTTTAAGAAACATTTGAAAATTTCCAAGTGGGGTCCTATACACAGTCACAATTATGAATTTACCACTGTCCAATTTAAGCTCACAAGCGCATACTTCAATGTGCTGTTCTACACAGAATTTTGCGGTTTCTCTGTTTTTAAAACTATGTTCCCCCTTAACATAAATGGCAGCTCCTCCTTTCTCCATATTGTCTCTACAAAAATAAGTTGCTAGTTTATACCCATTAATATTTCCATTTTCCATTTGTGTAGTTATATGATGTTCAGACAGGCACAGTACATCAACTTCTGTTGTATTTTTAATATTCTCAAAACAAATTATTAGTTCGTCTGTTTTGTTCCTTAATCCCCTGATATTTTGGTGAAATATATTAACATAACTGTTTCCTCTACCTTTATTCGAACCATTTATTTTTTTTACCTTTAAGAGCTGCCCGTCTGGACATTTTGTTCAACCTAAAAAAAGGTGCTCCTATGCCCTTTTGGGTCACAGGGGTTTTGCCTTGAGTGCTAGTGGCCCCCTTTAGACGACCTACAATTAAATCAGCTAATCTATCCTTCCCTAGACTATTTAGGTGCAGGCCATGTCGAGTGTATCCCCATCTCCCAATGCTACCAACAGGCACTGTACAAATGTGTGTTTTTGCACCGTCCAGCAGCTGCTCGCACAACTCTCTGTTAACTCGCCACACAGAAGGGTTAACCGAGTGCTGATCGTAACGCTGCAATACCTCAACAAAACCCACATTCGCACATCCTGTTGCAGCTCATATTTTATCCAGGTCACTCTTAATATCATAATTCCTATCCTTAGCCAGGCTATTTCCTGCCACACCTATTACTATCACCTCATCATTCTTGTCAAAGTCCCTACAGAGTGGTCCTATTTCTGCTATCACCTGGCTAAGCCTAGCACTTGGCTTAAACAAACTCGTGACCTGGTAATCTGCTCCTAATTTCTCCTGCACTAGTTGGCCTACACCCCTCCCATGACTGCTCCCTGGCAGCAAGACTTTTCTTTTCCTATTACTAGATTTTCCCGACCTAATGCTGTTACCAATTTTAGTAGTCTGCTGCACCCTACTTTCAACTACTCCTGTTTTTGGCTCCTCCCTTCCTACTCCAGGTAACAAGGAGAATTTATTCATAACTGGAACTTCGACAACATCTACATGGCTGGTCCCTTTTTGCGATTTCCTTGTTACCAATTCCCATTTCCCGCAGGCTTTTTCCCCCTTGAACTTAGTTAATTCAGTTTTTACCGAATCTAGTTCAGCCTGAAGGGCACACATCTTTTCCTCCTGTTGTACGAATCTTTTTTCTATACTACAGAACCTACAGTTCCATGGAAGAGCCAAAAGCATAATCTCGTCAAATTTCCCGCTACATGAGCCCCAATGAAAAACACCCCCACATCCTCCACATACCACACCCGATTCTATCTTCTTACGGCAGCTTCCACACTTAGTACTCATGGCAATGTACAGTAATAAAATTTAAACAATGATCTCTTAATACAACAAACTATATTCTTAAATCAGTAAGATAATGAACCTACAATGGATGTAATCTAACGAGCTACGTGAATTTAAACAATCGTTACCTGAAAGTAAACAAACGCCAAATGGAAAGTCTATGAACAAATAAGTTTGAATAATCTACAATCCAACGATATGCTAATTGCTTCTTTTGATTGTTACCCTTCTCATTCATCAATTTCACAGTGGAGTAATGTATTTGAGTCGTGAAATGTGGTTAAGAGTTTGTTGTTTACAGCAGGGTCATCTGGTTGTATGGCCAGAATGCAGATTCTCCATTTATTGGGTTTTTGGTGCAAATTGGACACCACATGCTCTTTAGTGAATAACTAATGTCTAGAATTTGATAAATCTTCTTGTTTAGGTATCTCCTTCATTTGCTTTATATTTTAAAATATCTTATTCCAATGTTCACTAAAAATAATCAATGTGCTGCACAAATTGTGGTACATGTTTGTTCCCTCTCAACAGGGAGATTCCGTTTCATGACTGCTATGTTTGTTCAAACATCGAGTGTGATTTTGTTGAATGGGAACCTCCACTCCGAGCATCTTGAGTGTTGGAGTTATTACGAAAAACTTCATTGTTTTGCTAGGTGCTTCTTTTGATTGTTACCCTTATCACATTTATTCATCAATTTCACAGTGGGTTAATATACTTGAATCATTAAATGTGGTTATGTGTTTGTTGTTTACCGCAGGGTCATCTGGTTGTATGGCCAGAAAGCAGATTCTACATTCAATTGATTTTTGCTGCAGATTGGACACCACATGCACCTTACTGAACATCGAATGTTCAGAATTTGATAAATCTTCTTGTTTTGGTGCAGAGTGAGTACCACATGCACATTACTGACCACCGAATGTTAGGAATTTGATAAATCTTCTTATTTTAGTATCTCTTTCATGTGTGTTATGTTTTTAAAAATGTTACTCCATGGTCACGAAAAATAATCAATGTGCTGCACAAATTGTGGTACATGATTCTTCCCTCTCAGCAGGGAGATTCTGTTTCATGAGTGCTATGTTTGTTTAACCATTGAGTGTGATTTTGTTGGATGGGATCACCACTCCGATGATTTTGAATATTGGAGTTATAGGGAAATACTTAATTGTTATGCTAATGCTTCTTTTGATTGTTACTTTATATTCATCAATTTCACAGTGGAGTATTGAATTTGAATAGTGAAATGTGGTTAAGAGTTTGTTGTTTACAGCAGGGTCATCTGGTTGTATGGCCAGAAAGCAGTTTCTCCATTCAATGGGTTATTGCTGCATATTGGACACGACATACTCTTTACTGAATAACGATTGTTCAGAATATCACAATTGAGGTAGCTCCTTCATTTGCTTTATATTTTTAAAAATCTTATTTCAATGGTCACTAAAAATAGACAATGTGCTGCACAAATTGTAGTACATGTTTCGTACTTCTCATCAGGGTGATTCCATTTCATGACTGCTATGTTTGTTCAAACATCAAGTGTGATTTTGTTGGATGGGAATCACCACTCGGAGCGTTCTGACGATTGGAGTTATTAGAAAGACTTTTTTCTTTTGCTAGGTGCTTCCATAGATACCTTTATCACTTATATTCATCAGTTTCACAGTGGAGTAATGTATTTCTTTCGTGAAATGTTCGTAAATGTTTGTTGTTTACAGCAGGGTCATCTGGTTGTATGGCCAGAAAGCAGATTCTCTATTCAATGGTCTGTTGGTGCAGATTGGACACCACATGTACTTTACTGAATAACGAATGTTCGGATTTTGATATATCTTCGTTTTTAGGTATCTCCTTCATTTGCTTTATATTTTTAAAAATCTTGTTGCAATGGTCACTAAAAATTATCAATGTGCTGCACACATTGTGGTACATGTTTCTTCCCTCTCAACAGGGACATTCTGTTTCAGGACTGCTATGTTTGTTCAAACATCGAGTGTGATTTTGTTGGATTTGAACCACCACTCCGAGCATCCTGAGTATTGGAGTTATTAAGAAAGATTTCATTGTTTTGCTAGGTGCTTGTTTTGATTGTTACCCTTATGACATATATTCATAAATTTCACAGTGGGTTAATATATTTGAATCTTGAAATGTGGTTATGTGTTTGTTGTTTACAGCAGCATCATCTGGTTGTATGGCCAGAAAGCAGATTTTCCACTCAGTGGGTTTTTGTTGCAGATTGGACACCACTTACACCTTACTGAATAATGGCTGTACGGAATTTGATAAATCTTCTTGATTAGGTATCTCCTTCATTTGCTTTATATTTGTAAAAATGTTATTCCAATGGTCCCAAAAAGTAATCACTGTGCTGCACAAATTGTGGGACATGTTTATTCCCTCTCAGCAAGGAGATTCGTTTCGTGACTGCTATGCTTGTTCTTCCATCGAGTGTGATTTTGTTCGATGGGAAGTATCACTCCAAGCATCCTGAGTATTAGTTTTTAGTAAGGCTTCATTGTTTTGCTAGGTGCTTATTTTTATTCTTCAACTTATCACATATATTCATCAATTTCACAGTGGAATAATATATTTGAATCGTGAAATGTGGGTAAATATTTGTCGATTACAGCAGTTTCATCTGGTTGCATGGCCAGAAAGCAGATTCACCATTCAATGGGTTTTTGGTTCAGGTTGGACACCACATGCACTTTACTGAATATCTATTGTTAAGAATTTGATAAATCTTCTTGTTTAGGTATCTCCTTCATTTGCTTTATATTTTTAAAAATCTTATTCCGATGTTCACTAAAAATAATCAATGTGCTGCACAAATTGTGGTACATGTTTGTTCCCTCTCAACAGGGAGATTCCGTTTCATGACTGCTAAGTTTGTTCATCCATCGAGTGTGATTTTTTTTGGATGGGAACCATCACTCTGAGCATCCTGAATATAGGAGTTTTTAGGAAAGAATTCAATGTTTTGCTACGTGCTTATTTTGTTTCTTCCCCTTTTCACTTTTATTCATCAATTTCACAGTGGAGTAATTTATTTGAGTCGTGAAATGTGGGTAAATTTTTGTTGTTTACAGCAGGGTTATCTGGTTGTATGGCCAGAAAGCCGATTCTCTATTCAATGGTCTTTTGGTGCAGATTTGATACCACATGCACTTTACTGAATATCTAATGTTCAGAATTTGATAAATCTTCTTGTTTAGGTATGTCCTTCATTTGCTTTATATTTTTAAATATCTTATTTCAATGGTCACTAAAAACAATCAATGTGCTGCACAAATTGTGGTACATGTTTCCTTCCTCTCAATAGGGTGATTTCGTTTCATGACTATGTTTGTTGTGCCATCGAATGTGGTTTTGTTGGATGGGAACCACCACTCTGTGGATTCTGACCGTTGGAGTCATTAGGAAAGACTTAATTGTTTTGCTAGGTGTTTCCTTAGGTTGATACTTTTATCACATGTATTCATCAATTTCACAGAGGAGTAAAGTATTTGAATCGTAAAATGTGGCTAAAAGTTTGTTGTTTACAGTAGGGTCATCTTGTTGTATGGCCAGAAAGCAGATTCTCCATTCAATATGTTTTTGCTGCAGATTGGACACCACATGCACTTTACTGAATATCTAATGTTCAGAATATGATAATTCTTCTTGTTTAGGTATCTCCTTCATTTGCTTTACATTTTTAAAAATCTTATTGCAATGGTCGCTAAAAATAATCAATGTGCTGCACAAATTGTGGTATATGTTTCTTCCCTCCCAACATGGAGATTCCGTTTCATGACTGCTAAGGTTGTTCTACCATCGAGTGTGATTTTGTTGGATGGGAACCACCACTCCGAGGATCCTGAGTATTGGAGTTTTATTAGGAAAGACTTCATTGTTTTGTTAGGTGCTTGTTTTTTTGTTACCCTTATCACATATATTCATCAATTTCACAGTGGAATAATATATTTGAATCGTGAAATGCGGTTATGGGTTATTTGTTTAGAGCAGGGTCATCTGGTTGTATGGCCAGAAAGTAGAATCTCCATTCAATGGGTTTTTGGTGCAGATTGGACACCACATGCATTTCACTGAATAACGAATCTTCGGAATTTGATAAATCTTCTTGTTTTCGTATCTCCTTCAATTGCTTTAAATTTTTAGAAATCTTCTTGCAATGGACACAAAAAAAGAATCAATGTGCTGCACAAATTGTGGTACGTTTCCCCGCTCTCAATAGGGAGATTTCGTTTCATGACTACGTTTGTTCTACCATTGAGTGTCATTGTGTTGGATGGGAACTACCATTCTGAGCATTCTGACCATTCGAGTTATTGGGAAAGACTTCATTGTATTGCTAGGTGATTCCATTGATTGATACCTTTATCCCTTATATTCATAAATTTCACAGTGGAGTTATGTATTTGAATCGTGAAATGTGTGTAAGTGTTTGTTGTTTACAGCAGGGTCATCTGGTTGTATGGCCAAAATGCAGATTCTGCATTCAATCGGTTTCTGGTGCAGATTGGACACCACATGCAGCTTACTGAATAACGGCTATACGGAATTTGATAAATCTTCTTGTTTAGGTATCTCCTTCATTTGCTTTATATTTTTAAAAATGTTATTCCAATGGTCCCAAAAGTTAATAAATGTGCTGCACAAATTGTGGGACATGTTTATTTCCTCTCAGCAGGGAGATTCCGTTTCATGACTGCTATGTTTATTCAAACATCGAGTGTGATTATGTTGAATGGAAATCACCACTCCCAGCGTTCTGACGATTGGGGTTGTTAGAAATTTTGTTTTCTTTCGCTAGGTGCTTCCTTTGATTGATACCTTTATCACTTATATTCGTCAATTTCACAGTGGAGTAATGTATTTGATTCGTGAAAAGTGGGAAAATGTTTGTTGTTTAAAGCAGGGTCATCTGGTAGTATGGCTAGAAAGCAGATTCCCGATTCAGTCGTCTTTTGATGCATATTTGACACCACATGCACAAATTGTGGTACATCTTTCTTGCCTCTCAACTGGGAGATTCTGTTTCATGACTGCTATGTTTGTTCAAAAATTGAGTGTGATTTTGTTGGATGGAGACTACCACACCAAGCATCCTCAGTATTGGAGTTATTAGGAAAGACCTCTTTCTCTTCCTAGGTGCTTCTTTTGATTGTTACCCTTATAACTTATATTCATCTGTTTCGCAGTGGAGTAATGTATCTGAATCGTTAAATGTGTTTAATTGTTTTTTGTTTAGAGCAGGGTCATCTGGTTGTATGACCAGAAAGCAGATTCTCCATTCAATGGGTTTTTGTTGCAGATTGGTCACCACATGCACTTTACTGAATAACGAATGTTAGGAATTTGATAAATCTTCTTGTTTAGGTATCTCCTTCATTTGCTTTATATTTTTAAAAATATTATTGCGATGGTCACTAAAAATAATAAATGTGCTGCACAAATTGTTGTACATGTTCCTTCCCTCTCAACAGGGAGATTCCGTTTAATGCCTGCAATGTTTGTTCTACTTTTGAGTGTGATTTTGTTGGATGGGGAGCACTACTCCGAGCATTCTGAAAATTGGAGTTATTAGGAAAGACCTCTTTCTTTTGCTGAGTCCTTGTTTTGATTGTTACCCTCATCACATATATTCAATAATTTCACAGTGGAATAATATATCTGAATTGTGAAATGTGGGTAAATGTTTGTTGATTACAGCATTGTCATCTGGTTGTATGGCTAGAAAGCAGATTCCCGATTCAGTCGTCTTTTGATGCATATTTGACACCACATGCACAAATTGTGGTACATCTTTCTTGCCTCTCAACTGGGAGATTCTGTTTCATGACTGCTATGTTTGTTCAAACATCGAGTGTGATTTTGTTGGATGGGGACTACCACACCAAGCATCCTCAGTATTGGAGTTATTAGGAAAGACCTCTTTCTCTTCCTAGGTGCTTCTTTTGATTGTTACCCTTATAACTTATATTCATCTGTTTCGCAGTGGAGTAATGTATCTGAATTGTTAAATGTGTTTAAATGTTTTTTGTTTAGAGCAGGGTCATCTGGTTGTATGGCCAGAAAGCAGATTCTCCATTCAACAGGTTTTTGTTGCAGATTGGACACCACATGCACTTTACTGAATAATGAATGTTCGGAATTTGATAAACCTTCTTGTTTAGGTATCTCCTTCATTTGCTTTATATTTTTAAAATTCTTATTGCAATGCTTACTAAAAATAATCAATGTGCTGCACAAAATGTGGAACATGTTTCTTCCCTCTCAACAGGGAGATTCCGTTTAATGCCTGCTATGTTTGTTCTACTTTTGAGTGTGATTTTGTTGGATGGGAAGCACTACTCCGAGCATTCTGACAATTCGAGTTATTAGGAAAGACTTCGTTCTTTTGCTGAGTCCTTGATTTGATTGTTACCCTCATCACATATATGCATCAATTTCACAGTGGAATAATATATTTGAATCGTGAAATGTGGGTAAATGTTTTGTGATTACAGTAGGGTCATCTGGTTGTATGGTCAGAAAGCAGATTCCACATTCAATCGTCTTTTGGTGCATATTTGACACCACATGCACAAATTGTGGCACATGTTTCTTGTCTCTCAACCGGGAGATTCTGTTTCATGACTGCTATGTTTGTTCTAACATCGAGTGTGATTTTGTTGTATGGGGACTACCACACCAAGCATCCTCAGTTTTGGAGTTATTAGGAAAGACCTCTTTCTTTTCCTAGGTGCTTCTTTTGATTGTTACCCTTATAACTTATATTCATCTGTTTCGCAGTGGAGTAACGTATTTGAATCGTTAAGTGTGTGTAAATGTTTTTTGTTTAGAGCAAGATCATCTGGTTGTATGACCAGCAAGCAGATTCTCCATTCAATGGGTTTGTAGTGCAGATTGGACACCACTTGCATTTTACTGAATAACAAATGTTAGGATTTTTATAAATATTCTTGTTTACGTATCTCCTTCAATTGCTTTAAATTTTTAAAAATCTTATTGCAATGGTCACTACAAATAATCAATGTGCTGCACAAATTGTGGTACATGTTTCTTCTCTCTCAACAGGGAGATACCTTTTCATGACTGCTATGTTTATTCAAACATCGAGTGTGATTATGTTGGATGGAAATCACCACTCCGAGCGTTCTGACGATTAGAGTTATTAGAAATACTGTTTTCTCTTGCTAGGTTCTTCCTTTGATTGATACCTTTATCACTTATATTCGTCAATTTCACAGTGGAGTAATGTATTTGATACGTGAAATGTGGGTAAATGTTTGTTATTTACAGCTGGGTCATCTGATTGTATGGCCAAAAAGCAGATTCTCTATTCAAGGGTCTTTTGTCTAGATTGGACACCACATGCTTTTTACTGAATAACGAATGTTCAGAATTAGATAAATCTTCTTATTTAGGTATCTCCTTCATTTGCTTAATATTTTTAAAAATATTATTGCAATGGTCACTAAAAATAACAAATGTGCTGCACAAATTGTGGTACATGTTTCTTGCCTCTCAACAGGGAGATTCTGTTTTATGACTGCTATGTTTGTTCAAACATCGAGTGCGATTTTGTTGGATGGGTACTACCACACCAAGCATCCTGAGTATTGGAGTTATTAGGAAAGACCTCTTTCTTTTCCTAGGTGCTTCTTTTGATTGTTGCGCTTATAACTTATATTCATCTGTTTCACTGTGGAGTAATGTATGTGAATCGTTAAATTTGTGTAAATGTTTTTTGTTTAGAGCAGGGTCATCTGGTTGTAGACCAGAAAGCAGATTCTCCATTCAATGGGTTTTTAGTGCAGATTGGACACCGCTTGCATTTTACTGAATAATAAATGTTAGGAATTTGATAAATATTCTTGTTTACGTATCTCCTTCAATTGCTTTAAATTTTTAAAAATCTTATTGCAATGGTCACTAAAAATAATGAATGTGCTGCACAAATTGTGGTACATGGTTCTTCTCTCTCAACAGGGAGATTCTGTTTCATGACTCCTATGTTTATTCAAACATCGAGTGTGATTATGTTGGATGGAAATCACCACTCCGAGCGTTCTGATGATTGGAGTTATTAGAAATGCTGCTTTCATTTGCTAGGTGCTTCCTTTGATTGATACCTTTATCTTTTATATTCGTGAATTTCACAGTGGAGTAATGTATTTGATTCGTGAAATGTGGGTAATTGTTTGTTGTTTACAGCAGGGTCATCTGGTTGTATGGCCAAAAAGCAGATTCTCTATTCAATGGTCTTTTGGTGCAGATTGGACACCACATGCACTTTACTGAAAAACGAATGTTCGGAATTTGATAAATCTTCCTGTTTAAGTATCTCCTTCATTTGCTTTTTATTTTTAAATATCTTATTGCAATGGTCACGAAAAATAATAAATGTGCTGCACAAATTGTGTAACATGTTTCTGCCCTCTCAGTGGGGAGATACGTTTAATAACTGCTATGTTTGTTCTACTTTTGAGTATGATTTTGTTGGATGGGAAGCACTACTCCAAGCATCCTGAGTATTGGAGTTATTGGGAAAGACCTCTTTCTTTTCCTAGGTGCTTCTTTTGATTGTTACCCTTATAACTTATATCAATCTCTTTCGCAGTGGAGTAATGTATTTGAATCGTTAAATTTGTGTAAATGTTTTTTGTTTAGAGCAGGGTCATCTGGTTGTAAGACCAGAAACAGATTCTTAATTCAAATTGTTTTTAGTGCATATTGGGCACCACTTGCATTTTACTGAATAACAAATGTTAGGAATTTGATAAATATTCTTGTTTCCGTATCTCCTTCAATTGCTTTAAATTTTTAAAAATCTTATTGCAATGGCCAGTAAAAATAATCAATGTGCTGCACAAATTGTGGTACATGTTTTCTTCTCTCTCTACAGGGAGATTCCGTTTCATGACTGCTATGTTTATCCAAACATCGAGTGTGATTATGTTGCATGGAAATCACCACTCCGAGCGTTCTGACGATTGGAGTTATTAGAAATACTGTTTTCTTTTGCTAGGTGTTTCCTTTGATTGAAACCTTTATCACTTATATTGGTCAATTTCACACTGGAGTAATGTATTTGATTCGTGAAATGTGGGTAAATGTTTGTTTATTACAGCAGGGTCATCTGGTTGTATGGCCAGAAAGCAGATTCCCCATTCAATCGTGTTTTGGTGCATATTTGACACCACATGCACAAATTGTGGTACATGTTTCTTGCCTCTCAACAGGGAGATTTTGTTTCATGACTGCTATGTTTGTTCAAACATGGAGTGTGATTTTGTTTGATGGCAACTACCACTCCAAGCATTCTGAGTATTGGAGTTATTAGGAAGGATCTGTTTCTTTTCCGAGGTTTTTCTTTTGAATGTTACCCTTATAACTTATATTCATCTGTTTCGCAGTGGAGTAATGTATTTGAACCGTTAAATGTGTGTAAATGTTTTTTGTTTATAGCAGGGTCATCTGGTTGTATGACCAGAAACAGATTCTCCATTCAAAGGGTTTTTAGTGCAGATTGGACACCACTTGAATTTTACTGAATAACAAATGTTAGGAATTTGATAAATATTCTTGATTTCGTATCTCCTTCAATTGCTTTAAATTTTTAAAAATCTTATTGCAATGGTCACTAAAAATAATCAATGTGCTGCGCAAATTGTGGTACATGGATCTTCTCTCTCAACAGGGAGATTCCGTTTCATGACTCCTATGTTTATTCAAACATTGAGTGTGATTAAGTTGGATGGAATTCACCACTCCGAGCGTTCTGACGATCGGAGTTATTAGAAATACTGCTTTCATTTGCTAGGTGTTTCCTTTGATTCGTACTTTTATCTTTTATATTCGTCAATTTCACAGTGGAGTAATGTATTTGATTCGTGAAATGTGGGTAAATGTTTGTTGTTTACAGCAGGGTCATCTGGTTGTATGGCCAAAAAGCAGATTCCCTATTCAATGGTCCTTTGGTGCAGATTGGACACCACATGCACTTTACTGAATAACGAATGTTCGGAATTTGATAAATCATCTTGTTTAGGTATATCCTTCATTTGCTTTTTATTTTTAAAAATCTTATTGCAATGGTCACTAAAAATAATCAATGTGCTACACAAATTGTGGTACATGTTTCTTCTCTCTCTACATGGAGATTCCGTTTCATGACTGCTATGTTTATCCAAACATCGAGTGTGATTATGTTGGATGGAAATCACCACTCCTAGCGTTCTGACGACTGCAGTTATTAGAAATACTGTTTTCTTTTGCTATGTGTTTCCTTTGATTGATACCTTCATCACTTATATTATTCAATTTCACAGTGGAGTACTGTATTTGATTCGTGAAATGTGGGTAAATGTTTGTTGTTTACAGCTAGGTCATCTGGTTGTATGGCCAGAAAGCAGATTCTCTATTCAATGGTCTTTTGGTGCAGATTGGACACCACATGCACTTTACTGAATAACGAATGTTCCGAATTTGATAAATCCTCTTGTTTAGGTATCTCCTTCATTTGCTTTATATTTTTAAAAATATTATTGCAATGGTCACTAAAAATGATAAATGTGCTGCACAAATAGTTGTACATGTTTCTTCCCTCTCAACAGGGAGATTCCGTTTAATGCCTGCTATGTTCTAATTTCGAGTGTGATTTTGGATGGGAAGCACTACTCCGAGCATTCTGACAATTGTAGTTATTAGGAAAGACATCTTTCTTTTGCTGAGTCCTTGTTTTGATTGTTACCCTCATCACATATATTCATCAATTTCATAGTGGAATAATATATTTGAATCGTGAAATGTTTGTAAATGTTTGTTAATTACAGCAGGGTCATCTGGTTGTATGGCCAGAAAGCAGATTCCCCATTCAATGGTTTTTTGGTGCATATTTGACACCACATGCACAGATTGTGGTACATGTTTCTTGCCTCTCAACAGGGAAATTCTGTTTCATGACACCTATGTTTTTTCAAACATGGAGTGTGATTTTGTTGGATGGGAACTACCACTCCAAGCATCCTGAGTATATGTGTTATTGGGAAAGACCTCCTTCTTCTCCTAGGTGCTCCTTTTGATTGTTACCCTTATAACTTATATTCATCTGTTTCGCAGTGGAGTAATGTATTTGAATCGTTAAATGTGTGTAAATGTTTTTTGTTTAGAGCAGGGTCATCTGGTTTTATGACCAGAAACCGATTCTTAATTCAAAGGGTTTGTTAGTGCATATTGGGCACCACTTGCATTTTACTGAATAACAAATGTTAGGAATTTGATAATTATTCTTGTTTTCATATCTCCTTCAATTGCTTTAAATTTTTAAAAATCTTATTGCAATGGTCACTAAAATTTATCAATGTGCTGCACAAATTGTGGTACACGTTTCTTCTCTCTCTACAGGGAGATTCCGTTTCATGACTGCTATGTTTATCCAAACATCGAGTGTGATTATGTTGGATGGAAATCACCACTCCGACTGTTCTGACGACTGGAGTTATTAGAAATACTGTTTTCTTTTGCTAGGTGTTTCCTTTGATTGATACCTTCATCACTTATATTATTCAATTTCACAGTGGAGTAATGTATTTGATTCGTGAAATGTGGGTAAATGTTTGTTGTTTACAGCAGGGTCATCTGGTTGTATGGACAGAAAGCAGATTCTCTATTCAATGGTCTTTTGGTGCAGATTGGACACCACACGCACTTTACTGAATAACGAATGTTTGGAATATGATAATTCTTCTTGTTGATGTATGTCCTTCATTTGCTTTATATTTTAAAAAATATTATTGCAATGGTTACTAAAAATAATAAATGTGCTGCCCAAATTGTGGTACATGTTTCTTCCCTCTCAACAGGTAGATTCCGTTTCATTACTGCTATGTTTATTCAAACATCGAGTGTGATTATGTTGGATGGAAATCACCACTCCGAGCGTTCTGATGATTTCAGTTATTAGAAATGCTGCTTTCATTTGCTAGGTGCTTTCTTTGATTGATACCTTTATCTTTTATATTCGTGAATTTCACAGTGGAGTAATGTATTTGAATCGTTAAATGTGTGTAAATGTTTTTTGTTTACCGCAGGGCCATCTGGTTGTATGGCCAGATAGCAGATTCTCTATTCAATGGTCTTTTGGTGCAGATTGGACACCACATGCACTTTACTGAATAACGAATGTTCGGAATCTGATATGGTCTTGGCGTGTATCCGTGCGTCGCTGCGGTCCGGTCCCAGGTCGACGGGCACGTGCACCTTCCGCCGACCACTGACGACAACTACGATGTACTGTGGAGTTGTCATGCCCCACGTGTTGAGCAATTATTCGGTACGTCGACCCAGCCTCCCGCATGCCCACTATACCCCCTCGCTCAAAGTCCGTCAACTGCACATACGGTTCACGTCCACGCTGTCGCGGCATACTACCAGTGTTAAAGACTGCGATGGAGCTCCGTCTGCCACTGCAAACTGGCTGACACTGACGGCGGCGGTGCACAAATGCTGCGCAGCTAGCGCCATTCAACGGCCAACACAGCGGTTCCTGGTGTGTCCGGTGTGCCGTGCGTGTGATCATTGCTTGTACAGCCCTCTCGCAGTGTCCGGACCAAGTATGGTGGGTCTGACACACCGGTGTCAATGTGTTCTTTTTTCCATTTCCAGGAGTGTACTTTTGAGTGTGATTTTGTTGGATGGGAAGCACTACTCCGAGCATTTTAACAATTGGAGTTATTAGGAAATACTTCTTTCTTTTGATGAGTCCTTGTTTTGATTGTTACCCTCATCACATATATTCATCAATTTCACAGTGGAATAATATATTTGAATCCTAATGTGTGGGTAATTGTTTATTGATTACAGCATGGTCATCTGGTTGTATGGCCAGAAAGCAGATTCCCCATTCAATCGTCTATTGGTGCATATTTGACACAACATGCACAAATTGTGGTACATGTTTCTTGCCTCTCAACAGGGAGACTCTGTTTCATGACTGCTATGTTTGTTCAAACATGGAGTGTGATTTTGTTGGATGGGAACTACCACTCCAAGCATCCTGAGTATTGGAGTTATTAGGAAAGACCTCTTTCTTTTCCTAGGTGCTTCTTTTGATTGTTACCTTTATAACTTATATTCATCTGTTTTGCAGTGGAGTAATGTATTTGAACTGTTAAATGTGTGTAAATGTTTTTTGTTTAGAGTAGGGTCATCTGGTTGTATGGCCAGAAAGCAGATTCTCCACTCAATGGGTTTTTAGTGCAGATTGGACACTACTTGCAGTTTACTGAATAACAAATCTTAGGAATTTGATAATTGTACTTGTTTTCATATCTCCTTCAATTGCTTTAAATTTTTAAAAATCTTATTGCAATGGTCACTAAAAATAATCAATGTGCTGCACAAATTGTGGTACATGTTTCTTCTCTCAACAGGGAGATTCCGTTTCATTACTGCTATGTTTATTCAAACATCGAGTGTGATTATGTTGGATGGAAATCAACCACTCCGAGCGTTCTGACGATTGCAGTTATTAGAAATACTGTTTTCTTTTGCTATGTATTTCCTTTGATTGATACCTTCATCACTTATATTATTCAATTTCACAGTGGAGTAATGTATTTGATTCGTGAAATGTGGGTAAATGTTTGTTGTTTACAGCTAGGTCATCTGGTTGTATGGCCAGAAAGCAGATTCTCTATTCAATGGTCTTTTGGTGCAGATTGGACACCACATGCACTTTACTGAATAACGAATGTTCCGAATTTGATAAATCCTCTTGTTTAGGTATCTCCTTCATTTGCTTTATATTTTTAAAAATATTATTGCAATGGTCACTAAAAATGATAAATGTGCTGCACAAATAGTTGTACATGTTTCTTCCCTCTCAACAGGGAGATTCCGTTTAATACCTGCTATGTTCTAATTTCGAGTGTGATTTTGGATGGGAAGCACTACTCCGAGCATTCTGACAATTGTATTTATTAGGAAAGATATCTTTCTTTTGCTGAGTCCTTGTTTTGATTGTTACCCTCATCACATATATTCATCAATTTCATAGTGGAATAATATATTTGAATCGTGAAATGTTTGTAAATGTTTGTTAATTACAGCAGGGTCATCTGGTTGTATGGCCAGAAAGCAGATTCCCCATTCAATCGTTTTTTGGTGCATATTTGACACCACATGCACAGATTGTGGTACATGTTTCTCGCCTCTCAACAGGGAAATTCTGTTTCATGACACCTATGTTTGTTCAAACATGGAGTGTGATTTTGTTGGATGGGAACTACCACTCCAAGCATCCTGAGTATATGTGTTATTGGGAAAGACCTCCTTCTTCTCCTAGGTGCTTCTTTTGATTGTTACCCTTATAACTTATATTCATCTGTTTCGCAGTGGAGTAATGTATTTGAATCGTTAAATGTGTGTAAATGTTTTTTGTTTAGAGCAGGGTCATCTGGTTTTATGACCAGAAACCGATTCTTAATTCAAAGGGTTTGTTAGTGCATATTGGGCACCACTTGCATTTTACTGAATAACAAATGTTAGGAATTTGATAATTATTCTTGTTTTCATATCTCCTTCAATTGCTTTAAATTTTTAAAAATCTTATTGCAATGGTCACCAAAAATAATCAATGTGCTGCACAAAGTGTGGTCCATGTTTTTTCTCTCTCAACAGGGAGATTCCGTTTCATGACTGCTATGTTTATTAGAACATCGAGTGTGATTATGTTGGATAAAAATCACCACTCCGAGCGTTCTGACGATTGGAGTTATTAGAAATACTGCTTTCCTTTGCTAGGTGCTTCCTTTGATTGATACCTTTATCTTTTATATTCGTGAATTTCACAGTGGAGTAATGTATTTGGTACGTGAAATGTGGGTATATGTTTGTTGTTTACTGCAGGGTCATCTGGTTGTATGGCCAGAAAGCAGATTCTCTATTCAATGGTCTTTTGGTGCAGATTGGACCCCACATGCACATTACTGAATAACGAATGTTCGGAATTTGATAAATCTTCTTGTTTAGGTATCTCTTTCATTTGCTTTTTATTTTTAAAAATTTTATTGCAGTGGTCACTAAAAAAAATCAATGTGCTGCACAAATTGTGGAACATGTTTCTTCCCTCTCAACAGGGAAATTCTGTTTAGTGCCTGTTATGTTTGTTCTACTTTTGAGTGTGATTTTGTTGGATGGGAAATACTACTTCGAAAATTCTGACAATTGGAGTTATTAGCAGTGACTTCTTTCTTTTGCTGAGTCCTTGTTTTGATTGTTACCCTCATCACATATATTCATCAATTTCACAGTGGAATAATATATTTGAATCGTGAAATGTGGGTAAATATTTGTTGATTACAGCAGGGTCATCTGGTTGTATGGCCAGAAAGCAGATTCCCCATTCAGTCGTCTTTTAGTGTATATTTGACACCACATGCACAAATTGTGGTACATGTTTCTTGCCTCTCAACAGGGAGATTCTCTTTCATGTTTGCTATGTTTGCTCAAACATGGAGTGTGATTTTGTTGGATGGGAACTACCACTCCAAGTATCCTGAGCATTGGAATTATTAGTAAAGACCTCTTTCTTTTCCTAGGTGCTTCTTTTGATTGTTACCCTTAGAACTTATATTCATCTGTTTTGCAGTGGAGTAATGTATTTCAATCGATAAATGTGTGTAAATTTTTTTTTCTTTAGAGCAGGGTCATCTGGTTGTATGACGAGAAGGCAGATTCTCCATTGAATGGGTTTTTAGTGCAGACTGGACACCACTTGCATTTTACTGAATAACAAAAGTTAGGAATTTGATAATTATTCTTGTTTTCGTATCTCCTTCAATTGCTTTAAATTATTAAGAAAAATATTCCTATGGACACTAAAAATAATCAATGTGCTGCACAAATTGTGGTACATGTTTCTTCTCTCTCAACAGGGAGATTCAGTTTCATGACTGCTATGTTTATTCAAACATCAAGTGTGACTATGTTGGAAGGAAATCACCACTCCGAGCATTCTGACGATTGGAGTTATTAGAAGTACTGTTTTCTTTTGCTTGGTGCTTCCTTTGATTGATACCTTTATCACTTACATTCGTCAATTTCACAGTGGAGTAATGTATTTGATTCGTGAAATGTGGGTAAATGTTTGTTGTTTAGAGCAGGGTCATCTGGTTGTATGGCCAGAAAGCAGATTCTCTATTCAATGGTCTTTTGATGCAGATTGGACCCCACATGCACCTTACTGAATAACGAACGTTCGGAATTTGATAAATCTTCTTGTTGAGGTATCTCCTTCAGTTGCTTTCTATTTTTTAAAATATTATTGCAATGGTCACTAAAAATAATAAATGTGCTGCACAAATTGTGGTACATGTTTCTTTCCTCTCAACAGGGAGATTCCGTTTAATGCCTGCTATGTTCTAATTTCGAGTGTAATTTTGTTGAATGGAAGCACTACTCCGAGCATTCTGACAATTGGAGTTATTAGGAAAGACTTCTTTCTTATGCTAAGTCCTAGTTCTGATTGTTACCCTCATTACATATATTCATCAATTTCACAGTGGAATAATATATTTGAATCGGGAAATGTGGGTAAATGATTGTTGATTACAGCAAGGTCATCTGGTTGTATGGCCAGAAAGCAGATTATCCATTCAATGGGTTTTTGGTGTAGTTTGGACACCACTTGCATTTTACTGAATAACAAATGTTAGGAATTTGATAATTATTCTTGATTTTGTATCTCCTTCAACTGCTTTAAATTTTTAAAAATCTTATTGCAATGGTCACTAAAAATAATCAATGTGCTGTACAAATTGTGGTACATGTTTCTTCTCTCTCAATAGGGAGATTCCGTTTCATGACTGCTATGTTTATTCAAACATCGAGTGTGATTATGTTGGATGGAAATCACCACTCCGAGCATTCTGACAATTGGAGTTATTAGATATGCTGTTTTCTTTTGCTAGGTGCTTCCTTTGGTTGATACCTTTATCACTAATATTCGTCAATTTCACAGTGGAGTAATGTATTTGATTCGTGAAATGTGGGTAAATGTTTGTTGTTTACAGCAGGGTCATCTGGTTGTATGGCCAGAAAGCAGATTCCCCATTCAATCGTCTTTTGGTGCATATTAGACACCACATGCACAAATTGTGGTACATGTTTCTTGCCACTCAACAGGGAGATTCTGTTTCATGACTGCTATGTTT
This sequence comes from Schistocerca gregaria, assembly GCF_023897955.1. Taxonomy (NCBI): domain Eukaryota; kingdom Metazoa; phylum Arthropoda; class Insecta; order Orthoptera; family Acrididae; genus Schistocerca; species Schistocerca gregaria. The sequence goes on along the minus strand of NW_026061795.1, from coordinate 11,856,954 downwards.
GTTCAAACATGGAGTGTGATTTTGTTGGATGGGAACTACCACTCCAAGCATCCTGAGTATTGGAGTTATTAGGAAAGACCTCTTTCTTTTCCTAGGTGGTTCTTTTGATTCTTACCCTTATAACTTATATTCATCTGTTTCGCAGTGGAGTAATGTATTTGAATCGTTAAATGTGTGTAAATGTTTTTTGTTTAGAGCAGGGTCATCTGGTTGAATGGCCAGAAAGCAGATTCTCTATTCAATGGTCTTTTTGTGCAGATTGGACACCACATGCACCTTACTGAATAACAAATGTTCGGAATTTGATAAATCTTATTGTTGAGGTATCTCCTTCATTTGCTTTATATTTTTAAAAATATTATTGCAATGCTCACTAAAAATAATAAATGTGCTGCACAAATTGTGGTACGTGTTTCTTCCCTCTCAACATGGAGATTCCGTTTAATGCCTGCTATGTTCTACTTTCGAGTGTAATTTTGTTGGATGGAAGCAGAGTCCTTGTTTTGATTGTTACCCTCATCACATATATTCATCACTTTCACAGTGGAATAATATAGTTGAATAATGAAATGTGTTTAAATATTTGTTGATTACAGCAGGGTCATCTGGTTGTATGGCCAGAAAGCAGATTCCCCATTCAATCGTCTTTTGGTGCATATTTGACACCACATTCACAAATTGTGGTACATATTTCTTGCCTCTCAACAGGGAGATTCTATTTCATGACTGCTATGTTTGTTCAAACATGGAGTGTGATTTTGTTGGATAGAAACTACCACTCCAAGCATCCTGAGTATTGGAGTTATTAGGAAAGACCTCTTTCTTTTCCTAGGTGCTTCTTTTGATTGTTACCCTTATAACTTATATTCATCTGTTTCGCAGTGGAGTAATGTATTTGAATCGTTAAATGTGTGTAAATGTTTTTTGTTTAGATCAGGGTCATCTGGTTGTATGACCAGAAAGCAGATTCTCCATTGAATGGGTTTTTAGTGCAGATTGGACACCACTTGCATTTACTGAATAACAAATGTTAGGAATTGGATAATTATTCTTGTTTTCGTATCTCCTTCAATTGCTTTAAATTATTAAGAATAATATTCCAATGGACACTAAAAATAACCAATGTGCTGCACAAATTGTGGTACATGTTTCTTCTCTCTCAACAGGGAGATTCCGTTTCATGACTGCTATGTTTATTCAAACATCAAGTGTGATTATGTTGGATGGAAATCACCACTCCGAGCGTTCTGACGATTGGAGTTATTAGAAATACTGTTTTCTTTTGCTAGGTGCTTCCTTTGATTGATACCTTTATCAGTTATATTCGTCAATTTCACAGTGGAGTAATGTATTTGATTCGTGAAATGTGGGAATATGTTTGTTGTTTACAGCAGGGTCATGTGGTTGTATGGCCAGAAGGCAGATTCTCTATTCAATGGTCTTTTGATGCAGATTCGACCCCACATGCACATTACTGAATAACGAATGTTTGGAATTTGATAAATCTTCTTGTTTAGGTATCTCTTTCATTTGCTTTTTACTTTTAAAAATTTTTTTGCAATGGTCACTAAAAAAAATCAATGTGCTGCACAAATTGTGGAACATGTTTCTTCCCTCTCAACAGGGAAATTCTGTTTAGTGCCTGCTATGTTTGTTCTACTTTTGAGTGTGATTTTGTTGGATGGGAAGTACTACTTCGAGCATTCTGACAATTGGAGTTATTAGCAATGACTTCTTTCTTTTGCTGAGTCCTTGTTTTGATTGTTACCCTCATCACATATATTCATCAATTTCACAGTGGAATAATATATTTGAATCGTGAAATGTGGGTAAAGATTTGTTGATTACAGCAGGGTCATATGGTTGTATGGCCAGAAAGCAGATTCCCCATTCAGTCGTCCTTTGGTGCATATTTGACACCACATGCACAAATTGTGCTGCATGTTTCTTGCCTCTCAACAGGGAGATTCTGTTTCATGACTGCTATGTTTGTTCAAACATGGAGTGTGATTTTGTTGGATGGGAACTACCATTCCAAGCATCCTGAGTATTGGAGTTATTAGGAAAGATCTATTTCTTTTCCTAGGTGGTTCTTTTGATTGTTACCCTTATAACTTATATTCATCTGTTCTGCAGTGGAATAATGTATTTGAATCGTTAAATGTGTGTAAATGTTATTTGTTTAGAGCAGGGTCATCTGGTTGTATGGCCAGAAAGAAGATTCTCTATTCAATGGTCTTTTGGTGCAGATTGGACACGACATGCACCATACTGAATAACGAATGTTCGGAATTTGATAAAGCTTCTTGTTTTGGTATCTCCTTCATTTGCTTTATATTTTTTAAAATATTATTGCAATGGTCACTAAAAATAATCAATGTGCTGCACAAATTGTGGTACATGTTTCTTCTCTCTCAACAGGGAGATTCCATTTCATGACTGCTATGTTTATTGAAACATCGAGTGTGATTATGTTGGATGGAAATCACCACTCCAAGCGTTCTGACGACTGGAATTATTAGAAATACTGTTTTCTTTTGCTAGGTGCTTCCTTTGAATGATACCTTTATCACTTATATTCGTAAATTTCACAGTGGAGTAATGTATTTGATTCGTGAAATGTGGGTAAATGTTTGTTGTTTACAGCAGGGTCATCTGGTTGTATGGCCAGAAAGCAGATTCCCCATTCAATCGTCTTTTGGTGCATATTTGACACCACATGCACAAATTGTGGTACATGTTTCTTGCCTCTCAACAGGGAGATTCCGTTTCATGACTGCTATGTTTATTCAAACATCGAGTGTGATTATGTTTGATGGAAATCACCTCTCTGAGCGTTCTGACGATTGGAGTTATTAGATATGCTGTTTTCTTTTGCTAGGTGCTTACTTTGATTGATACCTTTATCACTTATATTCATCAATTTCACAGTGGAGTAATGTATTTGATTCGTGAAATGTGGGTAAATGTGTGTTGTTGACAGCAGCGGCATCTGGTTGTATGGCCAGAAAGCAGATTCTCTATTCAATGGTCTTTTGGTGCAGATTGGACACCACATGCACTTTACTGAATAACGTATGTTCGGAATTTGATAAATCTTCTTGTTTAGGTATCTCCTTCATATGTTTATTATTTTTAAAACTCTTATTGCAATGGTCACTAAAAATAATCAATGTGCTGCACAGATTGTGGTACATGTTTCTTCTCTCTCAACCAGAAGATTCCGTTTCATGACTGCTATGTTTATTCAAACATCGAGTGTGATTATGTTGGATGGAAATCACCTCTCCGAGCGTTCTGACGATTGGAGTTATTAGATATGCTGTTTTCTTTTGCTAGGTGCTTCCTTTGATTGATACCTTTATCACTTATATTCGTCAATTTCACAGTGGAGTAATTTATTTGATTCGTGAAATGTGGGTAAATGTTTGTTGTTTAGAGCAGGGTCATCTGGTTGGATGGCCAGAAAGCAGATTCTCTATTCAATGGTCTTTTGGTGCAGATTGGACACCACATGCACTTTACAGAATAACAAATGTTCGGAATTTGATAAATCTTCTTGTGGAGGTATCTCCTTCATTTGCTTTATATTTTTTAAAATATTATTGCAATGGTCACTAAAAATAATAAATGTGCTGCACAAATTGTGGTACATGTTTCTTCCCTCTCAACAGGGAGATTCCGTTTAATGCCTGCTATGTTCTACTTTCGAGTGTAATTTTGTTGGATGGAAGCACTACTCCGAGCATTCTGACAATTGGAGTTATTAGGAAAGACATCTTTCTTTTGCTAAGTCCTAGTTTTGATTGTTACCCTCATCACTATATTCATCAGTTTCACAGTGGAATAATATATTTGAATTGTGAAATGTGGGAAAAATGATTGTTGATTACAGCAAAGTCATCTGGTTGTATGGCCAGAAAGCAGATTCCCCATTCAATCGTCTTTTGATGCATATTTGTCAACACAAGCACAAATTGTGGTACATGTTTCTTGCCTCTCAACAGGGAGATTCTGTTTCATGACTGCTATGTTTGTTCAAACATGGAGTGTGATTTTGTTGGATGGGAACTACCACTCCAAGCATCCTGAGTATTGGAGTTATTAGGAAAGACCTCTTTCTTTTCCTAGGTGGTTCTTTTGATTGTTACCGTTATAACTTATATTCATCTGTTTCGCAGTGGAGTAATGTATTTGAATCGTTAAATGTGTGTAAATGTTTTTTGTTTAGAGCAGGGTCATCTGGTTGTATGACCAGAAAGCAGATTATCCATTCAATGGGTTTTTGGTGCAGTTTGGACACCACTTGCATTTTACTGAATAACAAATGTTAGGAATTTGATAATTATTCTTGTTTACGTATCTCCTTCAATTGCTTTAAATTTTTAAAAATCCTATTGCAATGGTCACTAAAAATAATCAATGTGCTGCACAGATTGTGGTACATGTTTCTTCTCTCTCAACCGGTAGATTCCGTTTCATGACTGCTATGTTTATTCAAACATTGAGTGTGATTGTGTTGGATGGAAATCACCTCTCCGAGCGTTCTGACGATTGGAGTTATTAGATATGCTGTTTTCTTTTGCTAGGTGCTTCCTTTGATTGATACCTTTATCACTTATATTCGTCAATTTCACAGTGGAGTAGTGTATTTGATTCGTGAAATCTGGGTAAATGTTTGTTATTTACAGCAGGGTCATCTGGTTGGATGGCCAGAAAGCAGATTCTCTATTCAATGGTCTTTTGGTGCAGATTGGACACCACATGCACTTAACTGAATAACGAATGTTCGGCATTTGATAAATCTTCTTGTTTAGGTATCTCCTTCATTTTTTTTTTATTTTTAAAAACCTTATTGCAATGGTCACTAAAAATAATAAATGTGCTGCACAAATTGTGGAACATGTTTCTTCCCTCTCAACAGGGAGATTTTTTAGTGCAGATTGGACACCACTTGCATTTTACTGAATAACAAATGTTAGGAATTTGATAAATAGTCTTTTTTTCGTATCTACTTCAATTGCTCTAAATTTTTAAAAATCTTATTGCAGTGGTCACTAAAAATAATAAATGTGCTGCACAAATTGTGGTACATGTTTCTTCCCTCTCAACAGGGAGATTCCGTTTAATTGCCTGCTATGTTTGTTCTACTTTTGAGTGTGATTTTGTTTGATGGGAAGCACTACTCCGAGCATTCTGACAATTGGAGTTATTAGGAAAGACTTCTTTCTTTTGCTGAGTCCTTGTTTTGATTGTTACCCTCATCACATATATTCATCAATTTCACAGTGGAATAATACATTTAAATAATGAAATGTGTTTAAATGTTTGTTGATTACAGCAGGGTCATCTGGTTGTATGGCCAGAAAGCAGATTCCCTATTCAATCGTCTTTTGGTGCATATTTGACACCACATGCAGAAATAATGGTTCATGTTTCTTGCATCTCAACAGGGAGATTCTGTTTCATGACTGCTATGTTTGTTCAAACATGGAGTGTGATTTTGTTGGATGGGAACTACCACTCCAAGCACCCTGAGTATTGGAGTTATTAGGAAAGACCTCTTTCTTTTCCTAGGTGGTTCTTTTGATTGTTACACTTATAACTTATATTCATCTCTTTCGCAGTGGAGTAATGTATTTGAATCGTAAAATGTGTGTAAATGTTTTTTGTTTAGAGCAGGGTCATCTGGTTGTATGACCAGAAAGCTGATTCTCCATTGAATGGGTTTTTAGTGTAGATTGGACACCACTTGCATTTTACTGAATAACAAATGTTAGGAATTTGATAATTATTCTTGTTTTCGTATCTCCTTCAGTTGCTTAAAATTTTTAATAATCTTATTGCAATGGTCACTAAAAATAATCAATGTGCTGCCCAAATTGTGGTACATGTTTCTTCTCTCTCAACCGGGAGATTCCGTTTCATGACTGCTATGTTTATTCAAACATCGAGTGTGATTATGTTGGAATGAAATCACCACTACGAGCGTTCTGACTATTGGAGTTATTAGATATGCTGTTTTCTTTTGCCAGGTGCTTCCTTTGATTGATATCTTTATCACTTATATTCGTCAATTTCACAGAGGAGTAGTGTATTTGATTCGTGAAATGTGTTTAAATGTTTGTTGATTACAGCAGGGTCATCTGATTGTATGGCCAGAAAGCAGATTCCCTATTCAATCGTCTTTTGGTGCATATTTGTCACCACATGCTGAAATTGTGGTACATGTTTCTTATCTCTCAACAGGGAGATTCCGTTTCATGACTGCTATGTTTATTGAAACATCAAGTGTGACTATGTTGGATGGAAATCACCACTCCGAGGCTTCTGATGATTGGCGTTATTAGAAGTACTGTTTTCTTTTGCTAGGTGCTTCCTTTGATTGATACCTTTATCATTTATATTCGTCAATTTCACAGTGGAGTAATGTATTTGATTCGTGAAATGTGGGTAAATGTTTGTTGTTTACAGCAGGGTCATCTGGTTGTATGGCCAGAAAGCTGATTCTCTATTCAATGGTCTTTTGGAGCAGATTGGACACCACTTGCATTTTACTGAATAACAAATGTTAGGAATTTGATAAATAGTCTTTTTTTCGTATCTACTTCAATTGCTCTAAATTTTTAAAAATCTTATTGCAGTGGTCACTAAAAATAATAAATGTGCTGCACAAATTGTGGTACATGTTTCTTCCCTCTCAACAGGGAGATTCCGTTTAATTGCCTGCTATGTTTGTTCTACTTTTGAGTGTGATTTTGTTTGATGGGAAGCACTACTCCGAGCATTCTGACAATTGGAGTTATTAGGAAAGACTTCTTTCTTCTGCTGAGTCCTTGTTTTGATTGTTACCCTCATCACATATATTCATCAATTTCACAGTGGAATAATATATTTGAATTGTGAAATGTTGGTAAATATTTGTTTATTGCAGCAGGGTCATCTGGTTGTATGGCCAGAAAGCAGATTCCCCATTCAATCGTCTTTTGGTGCATATTTGACACCACATGCACAAGTTGTGGTACATGTTTTTTGCCTCTCAACAGGGAGATTCTGTTTCATGACTGCTATGTTTGTTCAAACATGGAGTGTGATTTTGTTGGATGGGAACTACCACTCCAAGCACCCTGAGTATTGGAGTTATTAGGAAAGACCTCTTTCTTTTCCTAGGTGGTTCTTTTGATTGTTACCCTTTTAACTTATATTCATCTGTTTCGCAGTGGAGTAATGTATTTGAATCGTAAAATGTGTGTAAATGTTTTTTGTTTAGTGCACGGTCATTTGGTTGTATGACCAGAAAGCAGATTCTCCATTGAATGGGTTTTTAGTGCAGATTGGACACCATTTGCATTTTACTGACTAACAAGTGTTAGGAATTTGATAATTATTCTTGTTTTCGTATCTCTTTCAATTGCTTTAAATTTTTAAAAATCTTATTGCAATGGTCACTAAACATAATCAATGTGCTGCACAAATAGTGGTCCATGTTTCTTCTCTCTCAACAAGGAGATTCCGTTTCATGACTGCTATGTTTATTCAAACATCGAGTGCGATTATGTTGGATGGTAATCACCACTGCGAGTGTTCTGACGATTGGAGTTATTAGATATGCTGTTTTCTTTTGCTAGGTGCTTCCTTTGATTGATACCTTTATCACTTATATTCGTCAATTTCACAGTGGAGTAATGTATTTGATTCGTGAAATGTGGGTATACGTTTGTTGTTTAAAGTAGGGTCATCTGGTTGTATGGCCAGAAAGCAGATTCTCTATCAGTGGTCTTTTGGTGCATATTGGACACCACATGCACTTTACTGAATAACGAATGTTCGGAATTTGATAAATCTACTTGTTGAGGTATCTCCTTCATTTGCTTTTTATTTTTTAAAATATTATTGCAATGGTCACTAAAATAATAAATGTGCTGCACAAATTGTGGTACATGTTTCTTCCCTCTCAACAGGGAAATTCCGTTTAAGGCCTGCTATATTCTAATTTCGAGTGTGATTTTGTTGGATGGGAAGCACTACTGCGAGCATTCTGACAATTGTAGTTATTAGGAAAGACATCTTTCTTTTGCTGAGTCCTTGTTTTGATTGTTACCCTCATCACATATATTTATCAATTTCACAGTGGAATAATATATTTGAATCGTGAAATGTGGGTAAATGTTTGTTGATTACAGCAGGGTCATCTGGTTGTATGGCCAGAAAGCAGATTCCCCATTCAATCGTCTTTTGGTGCATATTAGACACCACATTCACAAATTGTGGTACATATTTCTTGCCTCTCAACAGGGAGATTCTGTTTCATGACTGCTATGTTTATTGAAACATCAAGTGTGACTATGTTGGATGGAAATCACCACTCCGAGGCTTCTGATGATTGGCGTTATTAGAAGTACTGTTTTCTTTTGCTAGGTGCTTCCTTTGATTGATACCTTTATCATTTATATTCGTCAATTTCACAGTGGAGTAATGTATTTGATTCGTGAAATGTGGGTAAATGTTTGTTGTTTACAGCAGGGTCATCTGGTTGTATGGCCAGAAAGCTGATTCTCTATTCAATGGTCTTTTGGAGCAGATTGGACACCACTTGCATTTTACTGAATAACAAATGTTAGGAATTTGATAAATAGTCTTTTTTTCGTATCTACTTCAATTGCTCTAAATTTTTAAAAATCTTATTGCAGTGGTCACTAAAAATAATAAATGTGCTGCACAAATTGTGGTACATGTTTCTTCCCTCTCAACAGGGAGATTCCGTTTAATTGCCTGCTATGTTTGTTCTACTTTTGAGTGTGATTTTGTTTGATGGGAAGCACTACTCCGAGCATTCTGACAATTGGAGTTATTAGGAAAGACTTCTTTCTTCTGCTGAGTCCTTGTTTTGATTGTTACCCTCATCACATATATTCATCAATTTCACAGTGGAATAATATATTTGAATTGTGAAATGTTGGTAAATATTTGTTTATTGCAGCAGGGTCATCTGGTTGTATGGCCAGAAAGCAGATTCCCCATTCAATCGTCTTTTGGTGCATATTTGACACCACATGCACAAGTTGTGGTACATGTTTTTTGCCTCTCAACAGGGAGATTCTGTTTCATGACTGCTATGTTTGTTCAAACATGGAGTGTGATTTTGTTGGATGGGAACTACCACTCCAAGCACCCTGAGTATTGGAGTTATTAGGAAAGACCTCTTTCTTTTCCTAGGTGGTTCTTTTGATTGTTACCCTTATAACTTATATTCATCTGTTTCGCAGTGGAGTAATGTATTTGAATCGTAAAATGTGTGTAAATGTTTTTTGTTTAGTGCACGGTCATTTGGTTGTATGACCAGAAAGCAGATTCTCCATTGAATGGGTTTTTAGTGCAGATTGGACACCATTTGCATTTTACTGACTAACAAGTGTTAGGAATTTGATAATTATTCTTGTTTTCGTATCTCTTTCAATTGCTTTAAATTTTTAAAAATCTTATTGCAATGGTCACTAAACATAATCAATGTGCTGCACAAATAGTGGTCCATGTTTCTTCTCTCTCAACAAGGAGATTCCGTTTCATGACTGCTATGTTTATTCAAACATCGAGTGCGATTATGTTGGATGGTAATCACCACTGCGAGTGTTCTGACGATTGGAGTTATTAGATATGCTGTTTTCTTTTGCTAGGTGCTTCCTTTGATTGATACCTTTATCACTTATATTCGTCAATTTCACAGTGGAGTAATGTATTTGATTCGTGAAATGTGGGTATACGTTTGTTGTTTAAAGTAGGGTCATCTGGTTGTATGGCCAGAAAGCAGATTCTCTATCAGTGGTCTTTTGGTGCATATTGGACACCACATGCACTTTACTGAATAACGAATGTTCGGAATTTGATAAATCTACTTGTTGAGGTATCTCCTTCATTTGCTTTTTATTTTTTAAAATATTATTGCAATGGTCACTAAAATAATAAATGTGCTGCACAAATTGTGGTACATGTTTCTTCCCTCTCAACAGGGAAATTCCGTTTAAGGCCTGCTATATTCTAATTTCGAGTGTGATTTTGTTGGATGGGAAGCACTACTGCGAGCATTCTGACAATTGTAGTTATTAGGAAAGACATCTTTCTTTTGCTGAGTCCTTGTTTTGATTGTTACCCTCATCACATATATTTATCAATTTCACAGTGGAATAATATATTTGAATCGTGAAATGTGGGTAAATGTTTGTTGATTACAGCAGGGTCATCTGGTTGTATGGCCAGAAAGCAGATTCCCCATTCAATCGTCTTTTGGTGCATATTAGACACCACATTCACAAATTGTGGTACATATTTCTTGCCTCTCAACAGGGAGATTCTGTTTCATGACTGCTATGTTTGTTCAAACATGGAGTGTGATTTTGTTGGATGGGAACTACCACTCCAAGCATCCTGAGTATAGGAGTTATTGGTAAAGACCTGCTTCTTTTCCTAGGTGCTTCTTTTGATTTTTACCCTTATAACTTATACTCATCTGTTTCGCAGTGGAGTAATGTATTTGAATCGTTAAATGTGTGTAAATGTTTTTTGTTTAGAGGAGGGTCATCTGGTTGTATGACCAGAAAGCAGATTCTCCATTGAATGGGTTTTTAGTGCAGATTGGACACCACTTGCATTTTACTGAATAACAAATGTTAGGAATTTGATAATTATTCTTGTTTTCGTATCTCGTTCAATTGCTTTAAATTATTAAGAATAACATTCCAATGGACACTAAAAATAATCAATGTGCCGCACAAATTGTGGTACATGTTTCTTCTCTCTTAACAGGGAGATTCCGTTTCAAGACTGCTATGTTTATTCAAACATCAAGTGTGACTATGTTGGATGGAAATCACCACTCCGAGCGTTCTGATGATTGGAGTTATTAGAAATACTGTTTTCTTTTGCTAGGTGCTTCCTTTGATTGATAACTTTATCACTTATATTCGTCAATTTCACAGTGGAGTAATGTATTTGATTAGTGAAATGTGGGTAAATGTTTGTTGTTTACAGCAGGGTCATCTTGTTGTATGGCCAGAAAGCAGATTCTCTATTCAATGGTCTTTTGGTGCAGATTGGACACCACATGCACTTTACTGTATAACGAATGTTCGGAATTTGATAAATCTTCTTGTGGAGGTATCTCCTTCAATTGCTTTATATTTTTTAAAATATTATTGCAATGGTCACTAAAAATAATAAATGTGCTGCACAAATTGTGGTACATGTTTCTTCCCTCTCAACAGGGAGATTCCGTTTAATGCCTGCAATGTTCTACTTTCGAGTGTAATTTTGTTGGATGGAAGCACTACTCCGAGCATTCTGACAATTGGAATTATTAGGAAAGATTTCTTTCTTTTGCTAAGTCCTAGTTTTGATTGTTACCCTCATCACATATATTCACCAATTTCACAGTGGAATAATATATTTGAATCGTGAAATGTGGGTTAATGTTTGTTGATTACAGCAGGGTCATCTGGTTGTATGGCCAGAAAGCAGATTATCCATTCAATGGGTTCTTGGTGCAGTTTTGACACCACTTGCATTTTACTGAATAACAAATGTTAGGAATTTGATAATTATTCTTGTTTTCGTATCTCCTTCAATTGCTGTAAATTTTTAAAAATCCTATTGCAATGGTCACTAAAAATAATCAATGTGCTGCACAAATTGTGGTACATGTTTCTTCTCTCTCAACCAGGAGATTCCATTTTATGACTGCTATGTTTATTCAAACATCGAGTGTGATTATGTTGGATGGAAATCACCCCTCCGAGCGTTCTGACGATTGGCGTTATTAGATATGCAGTTTTCTTTTGCTAGGTGCTTCCTTTGATTGATACCTTTATCACTTATATTCGTCAATTTCACAGTGGAGTAATGTATTTGATTAGTGAAATGTGGGTAAATGTTTGTTGTTTACAGCAGGGTCATCTGATTGTATGGCCAGAAAGCCGATTCTCTATTCAATGGTCTTTTGGTGCAGATTGGACACCACATGCACCTTACTGAATAACAAATGTTCGGAATTTGATAAATCTTCTTGTTGAGGTATCTCCCTCATTTGCTTTATATTTTTTAAAATATGATTGCAATGGTCACTAAAAATCATAAATGTGCTGCACAAATTGTGGTACATGTTTCTTCCCTCTCAACAGGGAGATTCCGTTTAATGCCTGCAATGTTCTACTTTCGAGTGTAATTCTGTTGGATGGAAGCACTACTCCGAGCATTCTGACAATTGGAATTATTAGGAAAGATTTCTTTCTTTTGCTAAGTCCTAGTTTTGATTGTTACCCTCATCACATATATTCACCAATTTCACAGTGGAATAATATATTTGAATCGTGAAATGTGGGTAAATGTTTGTTGATTACAGCAGGGTCATCTGGTTGTATGGCCAGAAAGCAGATTATCCATTCAATGGGTTTTTGGTGCAGTTTTGACACCACTTGCATTTTACTGAATAACAAATGTTAGGAATTTGATAATTATTCTTGTTTTCGTATCTCCTTCAATTGCTTTAAATTTTTAAAAATCCTATTGCAATGGTCACTAAAAATAATCAATGTGCTGCACAAATTGTGGTACATGTTTCTTCTCTCTCAACCAGGAGATTCCATTTTATGACTGCTATGTTTATTCAAACATCGAGTGTGATTATGTTGGATGGAAATCACCCCTCCGAGCGTTCTGACGATTGTAGTTATTAGATATGCAGTTTTCTTTTGCTAGGTGCTTCCTTTGATTGATACCTTTATCACTGATATTCGTCAATTTCACAGTGGAGCAATGTATTTGATTCGTGAAATGTGGGTAAATGTTTGTTGTTTACAGCAGGGTCATCTGGTTGGATGGCCAGAAAGCAGATTCTCTATTCAATGGTCTTTTGGTGCAGATTGGACACCACATGCACTTTACTGAATAACGAATGTTCGGAATTTGATAAATCTTCTTGTTTAGGTATCTCCTTCATTTGTTTTTTATTTTTAAAAATATTATTGCAATGGTCACTAAAAATAATAAATGTGCTGCACAAATTGTGAAACATGTTTCTTCCCGCTATACAGGGAGATTCTGTTTAATGCCAGCTATGTTTGTTCTACTTTTGAGTGTGATTTTGTTGAATGGGAAGCACTGCTCCGAGCATTCTGACAATTGGAGTTATTAGGAAAGACTTCTTTCTTTTGATGAGTCCTTGTTTTGATTGTTACCCTCATCACATATATTCACCAATTTCACAGTGGAATAATATATTTGAATCGTGAAATGTGGGTAAATGTTTGTTGATTACAGCAGGGTCATCTGGTTGTATGGCCAGAAACAGATTTTTTATTCAAAGGGTTTGTTAATGCATATTGGGCACCACTTGCATTTTACTGAATAACAAATGTAAGTAATTTGATTATTATTCTTGTTTTTGTATCTCCTTCAGTTGCCTTAAATTTTTATAAATCTTATTGCAATGGTCACTAAATATAATCAATGTGCTGCACAAATTGTGGTCCATATTTCATCTCTCTCAACAGGGAGATTCCGTTTAATGACTGCTATGTTTATTAGAACATCGAGTGTGATTATGTTGGAAGGAAATCACCACTCCGAGCGTTCTGACGATTGGAGTTATTAGAAATACTGCTTTCTTTTGCTAGGTGCTTCCTTTGATTGATACCTTTATCTTTTATATTCGTCAATTTCACAGTGGAGTAATGTATTTGATACGTGAAATGTGGGTACATGTTTGTTGTTTACAGCAGGGTAATGTGGTTGTATGGCCAACGGTCTTTTGGTGCAGATTGGACATGACATGCACCTTACTGAATAACGAATGTTCGGAATTTGATAAATCTTCTTGTTGAGGTATCTCCTTCATTTGCTTTATATTTTTTAAAATATTATTGCAATGGTCACTAAAAATAATCAATGCGCTGCACAAATTGTGGTACATGTTTCTTCTCTCTCAGCAGGGAGATTCCGTTTCATGACTGCTATGTTTATTCAAACATCGAGTGTGATTATGTTGGATGGAAATCACCACTCCAAGCATTCTGACGATTGGAGTTATTAGAAATACTGTTTTCTTTTGCTAGGTGCTTCCTTTGGTTGATACCTTTATCACTTATATTCGTCAATTTCACAGTGGAGTAATGTATTTGATTCGTGAATTGTGGGTAAATGTTTGTTGTTTACAGCAGGGTCATCTGGTTGTATGGCCAGAATGCAGATTCTCTATTCAATGGTCTTTTGGTGCAGATTGGACACCACATGCACTTTACTGAATAACAAATGTTAGGAATTTGATAATTATTCTTGTTTTCGTGTCTCCTTCAATTGCTTTAAATTTTTAATAATCTCATTGCAATGGTCACTATAACAATAAATGTGCTGCACAAATTGTGGTACATGTTTCTTCCCTCTCAACAGGGAGATTCCGTTTAATGACTGCTACGTTCTAATTTCGAGTGTGATTTTGTTGGATGGGAAGCACTACTCCGAGCATTCTGACAATTGTAGTTATTAGGAAAGACATCTTTCTTTTGCTTAGTCCTTGTTTTGATTGTTACCCTCATCACATATATTCATCAATTTCACAGTGGAATAATATATTTGAATAATGAAATGTGGGTAAATGTTTGTTGACTGCAGCAGTGTCATCTGGTTGTATGGCCAGAAAGCAGATTCCCCATTCAATTGTCTTTTGGTGCACATTTGACACCACATGCACAAATTGTGGTACATGATTCTTGGCTCTCAACAGGGAGATTCTGTTTCATGACTGCCATGTTTGTTCAAACATGGATTGTGATTTTGTTGGATGGGAACTACCACTCCAAGCACCCTGAGTATTGGAGTTATTAGGAAAGACCTCTTTCTCTTCCTAGGTGCTTCTTTTGATTGTTACCCTTAGAACTTATATTCATCTGTTTCGCAGGGCAGTAATGTATTTAAATTGTTAAATGTGTGTAAATGTTTTTTGTTTAGAGCAGGGTCATCTGGTTGTATGACCAGAGAGCAGATTCTCCATTCAATGAGTTTTTAGTGCAGATTGGACACCACTTGCATTTTACTGAATAGCAAAATTTAGGAATTTGATACATAGTCTTCTATTCGTATCTACTTCAATTGCTTTAAATTTTTAAAAATCTTATTGCAGTGGTCACTAAAAATAATAAATGTGCTGCACAAATTGTGGTACATGTTTCTTCCCCATCAACAGGGAGATCCCGTTTAAATGCCTGCTATGTTTGTTCTACTTTTGAGTGTGATTTTGTTTGATGGGAAGCACTACTCCGAGCATTCTGACAATTGGAGTTATTAGGTAAGACTTCTTTGTTTTGCTGAGTCCTTGTTTTGATTGTTACCCTCATCACATATATTCATCAATTTCACAGTGGAATAATATATTTGAATAATGAAATGTGTTTAAATGTTTGTGGATTACAGCAGGGTCATCTGGTTGTATGGCCAGAAAGCAGATTCCCTATTCAATCGTCTTTTGGTGCATATTTGACACCACATGCAGAAATTGTGATACATGTTTCTTGCCTCTCTACAGGGAGATTCTGTTTAATGCCAGCTATGTTTGTTCTACTTTTGAGTGTGATTTTGTTGAACGGGAAGCACTACTCCGAGCATTCTGACAATTGGAGTTATTAGGAAAGACTTCTTTCTTTTGATGAGTTCTTGTTTTGATTGTTACCCTCATCACATATATTCACCAATTTCACAGTGGAATAATATATTTGAATCGTGAAATGTGGGTAAATGTTTGTTGATTACAGCAGGGTCATCTGGTTGTATGGCCAGAAAGCTGATTCCCCATTCAATTGTCTTTTGGTGCATATTTGACACCACATGCACAAATTGTGGTACATGTGTCTTGGCTCTCAACAGGGAGATTCTCTTTCATGTTTGCTATGTTTGTTCAAACAGGGATTGTGATTTTGTTGGATGGGAACTACCACTCCAAGCACCCTGAGTATTGGAGTTATTAGAAAAGACCTCTTTCTCTTCCTAGGTGCTTCTTTTGATTGTTACCCTTATAACTTATAATCATCTGTTTCGCAACGCAGTAATGTATTTAAATTGTTAAATGTGTGTAAATGTTTTTTGTTTAGAGCAGGGTCATCTGGTTGTATGACCAGAAAGCAGATTCTCCATTCAATGAGTTTTTAGTGCAGATTGGACACCACTTGCATTTTACTGAATAACAAATGTTAGGAATTTGATACATAGTCTTGTTTTTGTATCTACTTCAATTGCTTTAAATTTTTAAAAATCTTATTGCAGTTGTCACTAAAAATAATAAATGTGCTGCACAAATTGTAGTACATGTTTCTTCCCTCTTCAACAGGGAGATTCCGTTTAAATGCCTGCTATGTTTGTTCTACTTTTGAGTGTGATTTTATTTGATGGGAAGCACTACTTCGAGCATTCTGACAATTGGAGTTATTAGGTAAGACTTCTTTGTTTTGCTGAGTCCTTGTTTTGATTGTTACCCTCATCACATATATTCATCAATTTCACAGTGGAATAATATATTTGAATAATGAAATGTGTTTAAATGTTTGTTAATTACAGCAGGGTTATCTGGTTGTATGGTCAGAAAGCAGATTCCCTATTCACTCGTCTTTTGGTGCATATTTGACACCACATGCTGAAATTGTGGTACATGTTTCTTGCCTCCCAACAGGGAGATTCTGTTTCATGACTGCTATGTTTGTTCAAACATGGAGTATGATTTTGTTGGATGGGAACTACCACTCCAAGCACCCTGAGTATTGGAGTTATTAGGAAAGACGTCTTTCTCTTCCTAGGTGCTTCTTTTGATTGTTACCCTTATAACTTATATTCATCTCTTTCGCAGTGAAGTAATGTATTTGAATCGTTAAATGTGTGTAAATGTTTTTTGTTTAGAGCAGGGTCATCTGGTTTTATGACCAGAAACAGATTCTTAATTCAAAGGGTTTGTTAGTGCATATTGGGCACCACTTGCATTTTACTGAATAACAAATGTTAGGAATTTGATAAATATTCTTTTTTCCGTGTCTCCTTCAATTGCTTTAAATTTTTAAAAATCTTATTGCAATGGTCAGTAAAAATAATCAATGTGCTGCACAAATTGTGGTCCATGTTTTTTCTCTCTCAACAGGGAGATCCCGTTCCATGACTGCTATGTTTATTAGAACATCGAGTGTGATTATGTTGGATGGAAATCACCACTCCGAGCATTCTGACGATTGGAGTTATTAGAAATACTGCTTTGTTTTGCTAGGTGCTTCCTTTGATTGATACCTTTATCTTTTATATTCGTCAATTTCACAGTGGAGTAATGTATTTGATACGTGAAATGTGGGTATATGTTTGTTGTTTACAGCAGGGTCATGTGGTTGTATGGCCAATGGTCTTTTGGTGCAGATTGGACATGACATGCACCTTACTGAATAACGAATGTTCGTAATTTGATAAATCTTCTTGTTGAGGTATCTCCTTCATTTGCTTTATATTTTTTAAAATATTATTGCAATGGTCACTAAAAATAATCAATGTGCTGCACAAATTGTGGTACATGTTTCTTCCCTCTCAACAGGGAGATTCCGTTTAATGCCTGCTATGTTCTACTTTCGAGTGTAATATTGTTGGATGGAAGCACTACTCCGAGCATTTTGTCAATTGGAGTTATTAGGAAAGACTTATTTCTTTTGCTGAGTCCTTGTTTTGATTGATACCCTCATCACATATATTCATCAATTTCACAGTGGAATAATATATTTGAATCGTGAAATGTTGGTAAATACACTCCTGGAAATTGAAATAAGAACACCGTGAATTCATTGTCCGAGGAAGGGGAAACTTTATTGACACATTCCTGGAGTCAGATACATCACATGATCACACTGACAGAACCACAGGCACATAGACACAGGCAACAGAGCATGCACAATGTCGGCACTAGTACAGTGTATATCCACATTTCGTAGCAATGCAGGCTGCTATTCTCCCATGGAGACGATCGTAGAGATGCTGGGTGTAGTCCTGTGGAACGGCTTGCCATGCCATTTCCACCTGGCGCCTCAGTTGGACCAGCGTTCGTGCTGGACGTGCAGACCGCGTGAGACGACGCTTCATCCAGTCCCAAACATGCTCAATGGGAGACAGATCCGGAGATCTTGCTGGCCAGGGTAGTTGACTTACACCTTCTAGAGCACGTTGGGTGGCACAGGATAGATGCGGACGTGCATTGTCCTGTTGGACAGCAAGTTTCCTTGCCGGTCTAGGAATGGTAGAACGATGGGTTCGATGACGGTTTGGATGTACCGTGCACTATTCAGTGTCCCCTCGACGATCACCAGAGGTGTACGGCCAGTGTAGGAGATCGCTCCCAACACCATGATGCCGGGTGTTGGCCCAGTGTGCCTCAGTCGTATGCAGTCCTGATTGTGGCGCTCACCTGCACGGAGCCAAACACGCATATGACCATCATTGGCACCAAGGCAGAAGGGACTCTCATCGCTGAAGACGACACGTCTCCATTCGTCCCTCCATTCACGCCTGTCGCGACATCACTGGAGGCGGGCTGCACGATGTTGGGGCGTGAGCGGAAGATGGCCTAACGGTGTGCGGGACCGTAGCCCAGCTTCATGGAGATGGTTGCGAATGGTCCTCGCCGGTACCCCAAGAGCAACAGTGTCCCTAATTTGCTGGGAAGTGGCGGTGCGGTCCCCTACGGCACTGCGTAGGATCCTACGGTCTTGGCCTGCATCCGTGCGTCGGTGCGGTCCTGTCCCAGGTCGCCGGGCACGTGCACCTTCCACCGACCACTGGCGACAACATCGATGTACTGTGGAGACCTCACGCCCCACGTGTTGAGCAATTCGGCGGTACGTCCACCCGGCCTCCCGCATGCCCACTATACACCCTCGCTCAAAGTCCGTCAACTACACATACGGTTCACGTCCACGCTGTCGCGGCATGCTGCCAGTGTTAAAGACTGCGATGGAGCTCCGTGTGCCACGGCAAACTGGCTGACACTGACGGCGGCCGTGCACAAATGCTGCGCAGCTAGCGCCATTCGACGGCCAACACCGCGGTTCCTGGTGTGTCCGCTGTGCCGGGCGTGTGATCATTGCTTGTACAGCCCTCTCGCAGTGTCCGGAGCAAGTATGGTGGGTCTGACATACCGGTGTCAATGTGTTCTTTTTTCCATTTCCAGGAGTGTATTTGTTGATTACAGCAGGGTCATCTGGTTGTATGGCCAGAAAGCAGATTCCCCATTCCATCGTCTTTTGGTGCATATTTGACACCACATGCACAAATTGTGGTACATGTTTCTTGCCTCTCATTAGGGAGATCCTGTTTCATGACTGCTATGTTTGTTCAAACATGGAGTGTGATTTTGTTGGATGGGAACTACCACTCCAAGCATCCTGAGTATTGGAGTTATTAGGATAGACCTCCTTCTTTTCCTAGGTGGTTCTTTTGATTGTTACCCTTAGAACTTATATTCATCTGTTTCGCAGTGGAGTAATGTATTTGAATCGTTAAATGTGTGTAAATGTTTTTTGTTTAGAGCAGGGTCATCTGGTTGTATGACCAGAAAGCAGATTCTCCATTGAATGGGTTTTTAGTGCAGATTGGACACCACTTGCATTTTACTTAATAACAAATGTTAGGAATTTGATAATTATTCTTGTTTTTATATCTCCTTCAATTGCTTTAAATTTTTAAAAATCTTATTGCAATGGTCACTAAAAATAATCAATGTGCTGCACAAATCGTGGTACATGTTTCTTCTTTCTGAACAGGGAGATTCCGTTTCATGACTGCTATGTTTATTGAAACATCAAGTGTGATTATGTTGGATGGAAATCACCACTCCGAGCGTTCTGACGATTGGAGTTATTAGAAATACTGTTTTCTTTTGCTAGGTGCTTCCTTTGATTGATACCTTTATCACTTATATTCGTCAATTTCACAGTGGAGTAATGTATTTGATTAGTGAAATGTGGGTAAATGTTTGTTGTTTAGAGCAGGGGCATATGGTTGTATGGCCAGAAAGCAGATTCCCTATTCAATGGTCTTTTGGTGCCCATTGGACACCACATGCACTTTACTGAATAACGAATGTTCGGAATTTGATAAATCTTCTTGTTTAGGTATCTCTTTTATTTGCTTTTTATTTTTAAAAATTTTATTGCAATGGTCACTAAAAATAATCAATGTGCTGCACAAATTGTGGAACATGTTTCTTCCCTCTCAACAGGGAAATTCTGTTTAATGCCTGCTATGTTTGTTCTACTTTTGAGTGTGATTTTGTTGGATGGAAATCACTACTCCGAGCATTCTGACAATTGTAGTTATTAGGAAAGATATCTTTCTTTTGCTGAGTCCTTGTTTTGATTGTTACCCTCATCACATATATTTATCAATTTCACAGTGGAATAATATATTTGAATCGTGAAATGTGGGTAAATGTTTGTTGATTACAGCAGGGTCATCTGGTTGTATGGCCAGAAATCAGATTCCACATTCAATCGTCTTATGGTGCATATTTGACACCACATGCACAAATTGTGGTACATGTTTCTTGCCTCTCAACAGGGAGATTCTGTTTCATGACTTCGTTCAAACATGGAGTGTGATTTTGTTGGATGGGAACTACCACTCCAAGCATCCTGAGTATAGGAGTTATTGGTAAAGACCTCCTTCTTTTCCTAGGTGCTTCTTTTGATTTTTACCCTTGTAACTTATACTCATCTGTTTCGCAGTTGAGTAATGTATTTGAATCGTTAAATGTGTGTAAATGTTTTTTGTTTAGAGGAGGGTCATCTGGTTGTATGACCAGAAAGCAGATTCTCCATTGAATGGGTTTTTAGTGCAGATTGGACACCACTTGCATTTTACTGAATAACAAATGTTAGGAATTTGATAATTATTCTTGTTTTTGTATCTCGTTCAATTGCTTTAAATTATTAAGAATAATATTCCAAAGGACATTAAAAATAATCAATGTGCTGCAAAATTGTGGTACATATTTCTTCTCTCTCAACAGGGAGATTCCGTTTCATGACTCCTATGTTTATTCAAACATCAAGTGTGACTATGATGGATGGAAATCACCACTCCGAGCGTTCTGATGATTGGAGTTATTAGAAATACTGTTTTCTTTTGGTAGGTGGTTCCTTTGATTGATACATTTATCACTTATATTCGTCAATTTCACAGTGGAGTAATGTATTTGATTAGTGAAATGTGGGTAAATGTTTGTTGTTTACAGCAGGGTCATCTGGTTGTATGGCCAGAAAGCAGATTCTCTATTCAATGGTCTTTTGGTGCAGATTGGACACCACATGCACCTTACAGAATAAGAAATGTTCGGAATTTGATAAATCTTCTTGTAGAGGTATCTCCTTCATTTGCTTTATATTTTTTAAAATATTATTGCAATGGTCACTAAAAATAATAAATGTGCTGCACAAATTGTGGTACATGTTTCTTCCCTCTCAACAGGGAGATTCTGTTTAATGCCTGCTATGTTCTACTTTCGAGTGTAATTTTGTTGGATTTAAGCACTACTCCGAGCATTCTGACAATTGGAGTTATTAGGAAAGACTTCTTTCTTTTGCTAAGTCCTAGTTTTGATTGTTACCCTCATCACATATATTCACCAATTTCACAGTGGAATAATATATTTGAATCGAGAAATGTGGGTAAATGTTTGTTGATTACAGCAGGGTCATCTGGTTGTATGGCCAGAAAGCAGATTATCCATTCAATGGGTTTTGGTGCAGTTTGGACGCCATTTGCATTTTACTGAATAACAAATGTTAGGAATTTGATAATTATTCTTGTTTTCGTATCTCCTTCAATAGCTTTAAATTTTTAAAAATCCTATTGCAAAGGTCACTAAAAATAATCAATGTGCTGCACAAATTGTGGTACATGTTTCTTCTCTCTCAACCGGGAGATACCGTTTCATGACTGCTATGTTTATTCAAACTTCGAGTGTGATTATGTTGGATGGAAATCACCTCTCCGAGCGTTCTGACGATTGGAGTTATTAGATATGCTGTTTTCTTTTGCTAGGTGCTTCCTTTGATTGATACCTTTATCACTTATATTCGTCAATTTCACAGTGGAGTAATGTATTTGATACGTGAAATGTGGGTATATGTTTGTTGTTTACAGCAGGGTAATGTGGTTGTATGGCCAATGGTCTTTTGGTGCAGATTGGACATGACATGCACCTTACTGAATAACGAATGTTCGGAATTTGATAAATCTTCTTGTTGAGGTGTCTCCTTCATTTGCTTTATATTTTTTAAAATACTATTTCAATGGTCACTAAAAATAATCAATGTGCTGCACAAATTGTGGTACAAGTTTCTTCCCTCTTAACAGGGAGATTCCGTTTAATGCCTGCTATGTTCTACTTTCGAGTGTAATTTTGTTGGATGGAAGCACTACTCCGAGCATTCTGACAATTGGAGTTATTAGGAAAGACTTCTTTCTTATGCTAAGTCCTAGTTTTGATTGTTACCCTCATCACATATATTCATCAATTTCACAGTGGAATAATATATTTGAATAATGAAATGTGTTTAAATGTTTGTTGATTACAGCAGGGTCATATGGTTGTATGGCCACAAAGCAGATTCCCTATTCAATCGTCTTTTGGTGCATATTTGACACCACATGCAGAAATTGTGGTACATGTTTCTTGCCTCTCAACAGGGAGATTCTGTTTCATGACTGCTATGTTTGTTCAAACATGGAGTGTGATTTTGTTGGATGGGAACTACCACTCCAAGCACCCTGAGTATTGGAGTTATTAGGAAAGACCTCTTTCTCTTCCTAGGTGCTTCTTTTGATTGTTACCCTTATAACTTATATTCATCTCTTTCACAGTGGAGTAATGTATTTGAATCGTTAAATGTGTGTAAATGTTTTTTGTTTAGAGCAGGGTCATCTGGTTTTATGACCAGAAACAGATTCTTCATTCAAAAGGTTTGTTAGTGCATATTGGGCACCACTTGCATTTTACTGAATAACAAGTGTTAGGAATTTGATAATTATATTTGTTTTGGTATCTCCTTCAATTGCTTTAAATTTTTAAAAATCTTATTGCAATGGTCACTAAAAATAATCAATGTGCTGCACAATTAGTGGTCCATGTTTATTCTCTCTCAACCGGGAGATTCGGTTTCATGACTGCTATGTTTATTCAAACATCGAGTGTGATTATGTTGGATGGAAATCACCACTCCGAGCGTTCTGACGATTGGAGTTATTAGAAATACTGTTTTCTTTTGCTAGGTGCTTCCTTTGATTGATACCTTTATCACTTATATTCATCAATTTCACAGTGGAGTAGTGTATTTGATTCGTGAAATGTGGGTAAATGTTTGTTGTTTAGAGCTGGGTCATCTGGTTGTATGCCCAGAAAGCAGATTCTCTATTCAATGGTCTTTTGGTGCAGTTTGGACACCACATGCACTTTACTGAATAACGAATGTTCGGAATTTGATAAATCTTCTTGTTTTGGTATCTCTTTCATTTGCTTTTTATTTTTAAAAATTTTATTGCAATGGTCACTAAAAATAATCAATGTGCTGCACAAATTGTGGAACATGTTTCTTCCCTCTCAACAGGGAAATTCATTTTAATGCCTGCTATGTTTGTTCTACTTTTGAGTGTGATATTGTTGGATGGGAAGTACTACCTCGAGCATTCTGACAATTGGAGTAATTAGCAATGACTTCTTTCTTTTGCTGAGGCCTTGTTTTGATTGTTACCCTCATCACATATATTCATCAATTTCACAGTGGAAGAATATATTTGAATCGTGAAATGTGGGTAAATATTTGTTGATTTCAGCAGGGTCATCTGGTTGTATGGCCAGAAATCAGATTCCCCATTCAATCGTCTTATGGTGCATATTTGACACCACATGCACAAATTGTGGTACATGTTTCTTGCCTCTCAACAGGGAGATTCTGTTTCATGACTGCTATGTTTGTTCAAACATGGAGTGTGATTTTGTTGGATGGGAACTACCACTCCAAGCACCCTGAGTATAGGAGTTATTGGTAAAGACCTCCTTCTTTTCCTAGGTGCATCTTTTGATTTTTACCCATATAACTTATACTCATCTGTTTCGCAGTGGAGTAATGTATTTGAATCGTTAAATGTGTGTAAATGTTTTTTGTTTAGAGCAGGGTCATCTGGTTGTACGACCAGAAAGTAGATTCTCCGTTGAATGGGTTTTTAGAGCAGATTGGACACCACTTGCATTTTACTTAATAACAAATGTTAGGAATTGGATAATTATTCTTGTTTTCGTATCTCCTTCAATTGCTTTAAATTATTTAGAATAATATTTCAATGGACACTGAAAATAATCAATGTGCTGCACAAATTGTGGTACATGTTTCTTCTGTCTCAACAGGGAGATTCCGTTTCATGACTCCTATGTTTATTCAAACATCAAGTGTGATTATGTTGGATGGAAATCACCACTCCGAGCATTCTGACGATTGGAATTATTAGAAATACAGTTTTCTTTTGCTAGGTGCTTCCTTTGATTGATACCTTTATCACATTTATTCGTCAATTTCACAGTGGAGTAATGTATTTGATTCGTGAAATGTGGGCAAATGTTTGTTGTTTACAGCAGGGTCATCTGGTTGTATGGCCAGAAAGCAGATTCTCTAATCAATGGTCTTTTGGTGCAGATTGGATACCACATGCACCTTACTGAATAACAAATGTTCGGAATTTGATAAATCTTCTTGTTGAGGTATCTCCTTCATTTGCTTTATATTTTTTAAAGTATTATTGCAATGGTCACTAAAAATAATAAATGTGCTGCACAAATTGTGGTACATGTTTCTTCCCTCTCAACAGGGAGATTCCGTTTAATGCCTGCTATGTTCTACTTTCGAGTGTAATTTTGTTGGATGGAAGCACTACTCCGAGCATTCTGACAATTGTAGTTATTAGGAAAGACTTCTTTCTTTTGCTGAGTCCTTGTTTTGATTGTTACCCTCATCACATATATTCATCAATTTCACAGTGGAATAATATAGTTGAATAATGAAATGAGTTTAAATATTTGTTGATTACAGCAGGGTCATCTGGTTGTATGGCCAGAAAGCAGATTCCCCATTCAACCGTCTTTTGGTGCATATTTGACACCACATGCACAAATTGTGGTACATGTTTCTTGCCTCTCAACAGGGAGATTCTATTTCATGACTGCTATGTTTGTTCAAACGTGGATTGTGATTTTGTTGGATGGGAACTACCACTCTAAGCATCCTGAGTTTTGGAGTTATTAGGAAAGACCTCTTTCTTTTCCTAGGCGCTTCTTTTGATTGTCACCCTTATAACTTATATTCATCTGTTTCGCAGTGGAGTAATCTATTTGAATCGTTAAATGTGTGTAAAGGTTTTTTGTTTAGAGCACGGTCATTTGGTTGTATGACCAGAAAGCAGATTCTCCATTGAATGGGTTTTTAGTGCAGATTGGACACCACTTGCATTTTACTGAATAACAAGTGTTAGGAATTTGATAATTATACTTGTTTTCATATCTCCTTCAATTGCTTTAAATTTTTAAAAATCTTATTGCTATGGTCACTAAAAATAATCAATGTGCTGCACAAATAGTGATCCATGTTTCTTCTCTCTCAACAAGGAGATTCTGTTTCATGACTGCTATGTTTATTCAAACATCGAGTGTGATTATGTTGGATGGAAATCACCACTCCGAGCGTTCTGACGATTGGAGTTATTAGAAATACTGTTTTCTTTTGCTAGGTGCTTCCTTTGATTGATACCTTTATCACTTATATTCGTCAATTTCACAGTGGAGTAATGTATTTGATTCGTGAAATGTGGGTAAATGTTTGTTGATTACTGCAGGGTCATCTGGTTGTATGGCCAGAAAGCAGATTCCCCATTCAGTCGTGTTTTAGTGCATATTTGACACCACATGCACAAATTGTGGTACATGTTTCCTGCCTCTCAACAGGGAGATTCTCTTTCATGTTTGCTATGTTTGCTCAAACAAGGAGTGTGATTTTGTTGGATGGGAACTACCACTCCAATCATCCTGAGCATTGGAGTTATTAGGAAAGACCTCTTTCTTTTCCTAGGTGCTTCTTTCGATTGATACCCATAGAACTTATATTCATCTGTTTTGCAGTGGAGTAATGTATTTGAATCGTTAAATGTGTGTAAATGTTTTTTGTTTAGAGCAGGGTCATCTGATTGTATGACCAGAAAGCAGATTCTCCATTGAATGGGTTTTTACTGCTGATTGGACACCACTTGCATTTTACTGAATAACAAATGTTATGAATTTGATAATTATTCTTGTTTTCGTATCTCCTTCAATTGCTTTAAATTATTAAGAATAATATTCCAATGGACACTAAAAATAATCAATGTGCTGCACAAATTGTGGTACATGTTTCTTCTCTCTCAACAGGGAGATTCCGTTTCATGATTGCTATGTTTATTCAAACATCAAGTGTGATTATGTTGGATGGAAATCACCACTCTGAGCCTTCTGACGAATGGAGTTATTTGAAATACTGTTTTCTTTTGCTAGGTGCTTCCTTTGATTGATACCTTTATCACTTATATCCGTCAATTTCACAGTGGAGTAATGTATTTGATTCGTGAAATGTGGGTAAATGTTTGTTGTTTAGAGCAGGGTCATCTGGTTGTATGGCCAGAAAGCAGATTCTCTATTCAATGGTCTTTTGGTGCAGATTGGACTCCACATGCACTTTACTGAATAACGAATGTTCGGAATTTGATAAATCTTCTTGTTTAGGTATCCCTTTCATTTGCTTTTTATTTTTAAAAATTTTATTGCAATGGTCAATAAAAATAATCAATGTGCTGCACAAATTGTGGAACATGTTTCTTCCCTCCCAACAGGGAAATTCTGTTTAATGCCTGCTATGTTTGTTCTACTTTTGAGTGTGATTTTGTTGGATGGGAAGTACTACCTCGAGCATTCTGACAATTGGAGTTATTAGCAATGACTTCTTTCTTTGCTGAGGCCTTGTTTTGATTGTTACCCTCATCACATATATTCATCAATTTCACAGTGGAAGAATATATTTGAATCGTGAAATATGGGTAAATATTTGTTGATTTCAGCAGGGTAATCTGGTTGTATGGCCAGAAAGCAGATTCCCCATTCAGTCGTCTTTTGGTGCATATTTGACACCACATGTACAAATTGTGGTACGTGTTTCTTGCCTCTCAACAGGGAGATTCCGTTTAATGCCTGCCTCTCAACAGGGAGATTCTCTTTCATGTTTGCTATGTTTGCTCAAACAAGGAGTGTGATTTTGTTGGATGGGAACTACCACTCCAATCATCCTGAGTATAGGAGTTATTGGGAAAGACCTACTTCTTTTCCTATGTGCTTCTTTTGATTTTTACCCTTATAACTTATACTCATCTGTTTCGCAGTGGAGTAATGTATTTGAATCGTTAAATGTGTGTAAATGTTTTTTGTTTAGAGCAGGGTCATCTGGTTGTACGACCAGAAAACAGATTCCCCATTGAATGGGTTTTTAGTGCAGATTGGACACCACTTGCATTTTACTGAATAACAAATGTTAGGAATTTGATAATTATTCTTGTTTTCGTATCTCGTTCAATTGATTTAAATTATTAAGAATAATATTCCAATGGACACTAAAAATAATCATTGTGCTGCACAAATTGTGGTACATGTTTCTTCTCTCTCAACAGGGAGAGTCCGTTTCATGACTGCTATGTTTATTCAAACATCAAGTTTGACTATGATGGATGGAAATCACCACTCCGAGCGTTCTGACGATTGGAGTTATTAGAAATACTGTTTTCTTTTGCTAGGTGCTTCCTTTGATTGATACCTTTATCACTTATATTCGTCAATTTCACAGTAGAGTAATGTATTTGATTAGTGAAATGTGGGTAAATGTTTGTTGTTTACAGCAGGGTCATCTGGTTGTATGACCAGAAAGCTGATTATCCATTCAATGGGTTTTTGGTGCAGTTTGGACACCACTTGCATTTTACTGAATAACAAATGTTAGGAATTTGATAATTATTCTTGTTTTCGTATCTCCTTCAATTGCTTTAAATTTTTAAAAATGTTATTGCAATGGTCACTAAAACAACAAATGTGCTGCACAAATTGTGGTACATGTTTCTTCCCTCTGAACAGGGAGTTTCCGTTTAATGCCTGCTATGTTCTAATTCGAGTGTGATTTTGTTGGATGGGAAGCACTACTCCGAGCATTCTGACAATTGTAGTTATTAGGAAAGACATCTTTCTTTTGCTGAGTCCTTGTTTTGATTGTTACCCTCATCACATATATTTATCAATTTCACAGTGGAATAATATATTTGAATCGTGAAATGTGGGTAAATGTTTGTTGATTACTGCAGGGTCATCTGGTTGTATGGCCACAAAGCAGATTCCCCATTCAGTCGTGTTTTAGTGCATATTTGACACCACATGCACAAATTGTGGTACATGTTTCCTGCCTCTCAACAGGGAGATTCTCTTTCATGTTTCCTATGTTTGCTCAAACAAGGAGTGTGATTTTGTTGGATGGGAACTACCACTCCAATCATCCTGAGCATTTGAGTTATTAGGAAAGACCTCTTTCTTTTCCTAGGTGCATCTTTTGATTGATACCCATAGAACTTATATTCATCTGTTTTGCAGTGGAGTAATGTATTTGAATCGTTAAATGTGTGTAAATGTTTTTTGTTTAGAGCAGGGTCATCTGGTTGTATGACCAGAAAGCAGATTCTCCATTGAATGGGTTTTTACTGCTGATTGGACACCACTTGCATTTTACTGAATAACAAATGTTATGAATTTGATAATTATTCTTGTTTTCGTATCTCCATCAATTGCTTTAAATTATTAAGAATAATATTCCAATGGACACTAAAAATAATCAATGTGCTGCACAAATTGTGGTACATGTTTCTTCTCTCTCAACAGGGAGATTCCGTTTCATGACTGCTATGTTTATTCAAACATCAAGTGTGACTATGTTGGATGTAAATCACCACTCCGAGTGTTCTGATGATTGGAGTTATTAGAAGTACTGTTTTCTTTTGCTACGTGCTTCCTTTGATTGATACCTTTATTACTTATATTCGTCAATTTCACAGTGGGGTAATGTATTTGATTCGTGAAATGTGGGTAAATGTTGGTTGTTTACAGCAGGGTCATCTGGTTGTATGGCCAGAAAGCAGATTCTCTATTCAATGGTCTTTTGGTGCAGATTGGACACCACATGCACATTACTGAATAACGAATGTTCGGAATTTGATAAGTCTTCTTGTTGAGGTATCTCCTTCATTTGCTTTTTATTTTTAAAAATATTAATGCAATGGTCACTAAAAATAATCAATGTGCTGCACAAATTGTGGAACATGTTTCTTCCTTCTCAACTGGGAAATTCTGTTTAATGCCTGCTATGTTTGTTCTACTTTTGAGTGTGATTTTGTTGGATGGGAAGTACTACTTCGAGCATTCTGACAATTGCAGTTATTAGCAATGACTTCTTTCTTTTGCTGAGTCCTTGTTTTGATTGTTACCCTCATCACATATATTCATCAATTTCACAGTGGAATAATATATTTGAATCGTGAAATGTGGGTAAATATTTGTTGATTACAGCAGGGTCATCTGGTTGTATGGCCAGAAAGCAGATTCCCCATTCAATCGTCTTTTGGTGCATATTTGACACCACATGCACAAATTGTGGTACATGTTTCTTGCCTCTCAACAGGGAGATTCTCTTTCATGTTTGCTATGTTTGCTCAAACATGGAGTGTGATTTTGTTGGATGGGAACTACCACTCCAAGCATCCTGAGTATTGGAGTTATTAGGAAAGACCTCTTTCTTTTCCTATGTGCTTCTTTTGATTGTTACCCTTAGAACTTATAGTCATCTGTTTTGCAGTGGAGGAATGTATTTGAATCGTTAAATGTGTGTAAATGTTTTTTTTTAGAGCAGGGTCATCTGGTTGTATGACCAGAAAGCAGATTCTCCATTGAATGGGTTTTTAGTGCAAATTGGACACCACTTGCATTTTACTGTATAACAAATGTTAGGAATTTGATAATTATTCTTGTTTTCGTATCTCCTTCAATTGCTTTAAATTTTCAAAAATCTTATTGCAATGGTCACTAAAAATAATCAATGTGCTGCTAAATTGTGGTACATGTTTCTTCTCTCTCAACAAGTAGATACCGTTTCATGACTGCTATGTTTATTCAAACATCGAGTGTGATTATGTTGGATGGAAAACACCACTCCAAGCATTCTGACGATTGGAGTTATTAGAAATACTGTTTTCCTTTGCTAGGTGCTTCCTTTGATTGATACCTTTATCACTTATATTCGTCAATTTCACAGTGGAGTAATTTATTTGATTCGTGAAATGTGGGTAAATGTTTGTTGTTTAGAGCAGGGTCATCTGGTTGGATGGCCAGAAAGCAGATTCTCTATTCAATGGTCTTTTGGTGCAGATTGGACACCACATGCACTTTACAGAATAACAAATGTTCGGAATTTGATAAATCTTCTTGTGGAGGTATCTCCTTCATTTGCTTTTTATTTTTAAAAATATTATTGCAATGGTCACTAAAACAATAAATGTGCTTCACAAATTGTGGTACATGTTTCTTCCCTCTCAACAGGGAGATTCCGTTTAATGTCTGCTATGTTCTAATTTCGAGTGTGATTTTGTTGGATGGGAAGCACTACTCCGAGCATTCTGTCAATTGTAGTTATTAGGAAAGACATCTTTCTTTTGCTGAGTACTTGTTTTGATTGTTGCCCTCATCACATATATTTATCAATTTCACAGTGGCATAATATATTTGAATCGTGAAATGTGGATAAATGTTTGTTGATTACAGCAGGGTCATCTGGTAGTATTTTCCAGAAATCAGATTCCCCATTCAATCGTCTTTTGGTGCATATTTGACACCACATGCACAAATTGTGGTACATGTTTCTTGCCTTTCAACAGGGAGATCCTGTTTCATGACTGCTATGTTTGTTCAAACATGGAGAGTGATTTTGTTGGATGGGAACTACCACTCCAAGCATCCTGAGTATTGGAGTTATTAGGAAAGACCTCATTCGTTTCCTAGGTGGTTCTTTTGATTGTTACCGTTATAACTTATATTCATCTGTTTTGCATTGGAGTGTCGTTTTTGAATCGTTAAATGTGTGTAAATGTTTTTTGTTTAGAGCAGGGCCATCTGGTTGTATAACCAGAAAGGAGATTCTCCATTCAATGTGTTTTTGGTGCAGATTGGACACCACTTGCATTTTACTGAATAACAAATGTTAGGAATTTGATAATTATTCTTGTTTTCATATCTCCTTCAACTGCTTTAAATTTTTAAAAATCTTATTGCAATGGTCACTAAAAATAATCAATGTGCTGCACAAATTGTGGTCCATGTTTCTTCTCTCTCAACAGGGAGATTCCGTTTCATGACTGCTATGATTAGATTAGATTAGATTAATACTTGTTCCATAGATCATGAATACGACACTTCGTAATGATGTGGAACGTGTCAGGTTAATAAAAGATGTCTGTACAAGAAATTACATTACACAAAATATTGCATGACACTAATGATTAATTTTTTTTTTTTTTTTTTTTTTTTTTACTTACTTTATATCTAAAAATTCAGCCAATGAGTAGAAGGAGTTGTCATCTAGAAATTCTTTTAATTTATTTTTAAATGTTAGTTGGCTATCTGTCAGGCTTTTGATGCTGTTTGGTAGGTGCCCAAAGACTTTTGTGGCAGCATAATTTACCCCTTTCTGTGCCAAAGTCAGATTTAACCCTGCATAGTGGAGATCATCCTTTCTCCTGGTGTTATAGGTATGCACACTGCTATTACTTTTGAATTGGGTTGGATTATTATCAACAAATTTCATAAGGGAATATATATACTGTGAGGTTACTGTGAGGATCCCTAGATCCTTAAATAGATGTCTGCAGGATGACCGTGGGTGGGCTCCAGCAATTATTCTGATTACACGTTTTTGTGCAATGAATACTTTTCTACTCAACGATGAATTACCCCAGAATATGATGCCATACGAAAGCAGTGAATGAAAGTAGGCATAGTAAGCTAATTTACTGAGATTCTTATCACCAAAATTTGCAATAACCCTAATAGCATACGTAGCTGAACTCAGACGTTTCAGCAGACCATCAATGTGTTGCTTCCAGTTTAACCTCTCATCAATGGACACACCTAAAAATTTTGAAAATTCTACCTTAGCTACAGACTTCTGTTCAAATTCTATATTTATTACTGGAGTTTTGCCATTTACTGTACGGAACTGTATATACTGTGTTTTATCAAAATTTAAGGAGAGTCCGTTTGCTGAGAACCACTTAATAATTTTGTGAAAAACATCATTTACAATTACATCACTTAGTTCTTGGTTTTTGGATGTTATTACTATACTTGTATCATCAGCAAAAAGAACTAACTTTGCATCTTCATCAATGTGGAATGGTAAGTCATTAATGTATATCAAGAACAGTAAAGGACCTAAGACCGAACCCTGTGGGACCCCGTGCTTGATAGCACCCCAGTTTGAGGAATCAGCTGTTTTAACATTACACGAACCACTTATTTCAACTTTCTGCATTCTTCCAGTTAAGTATGAATTAAACCATTTGTGCACTGCCCCACTCAAACCATAATGATTTAGCTTATCTAAAAGAATTCCATGATTTACACAATCAAAGGCCTTTGAGAGATCACAAAAAATACCAATGGGTGATGTCCGGTTATTCAGAGCATTTAATATTTGATCAGTGAAAGCATATATAGCATTTTCTGTTGAAAAGCCTTTCTGAAAACCAAACTGACATTTTGTTAGTACTTTATTTTTACAAATATGGGAGGCTACTCTTGAATACATTACTTTCTCAAAAATTTTTGATAGAGCTGTCAGAAGAGAGATTGGGCGGTAGTTGTTGACATCCGACATATCCCCCTTTTTATGCAATGGTTTTACAATGGCATATTTCAGTCTATCAGGGAAAACACCCTGCTCCAAAGAGCTATTACATACGTGGCTGAGAATTCTACTTATCTGTGGGGAACAAGCTTTAAGTACTTTGCTGGAAATGCCATCAATTCCGTAAGAGCTTTTACTTTTCAGTGAGTTTATTATTTTACTGATTTCAGAGGGAGAGGTTGGTGGAATTACAGCTGTTTCAAACTGTGCAGGTATGGCCTCTTCTATTAATAGCCTTGCCTCTTCTAGTGAAGATCTAGATCCTATTTTCTCCACAACATTTAAAAAATGATTATTCAAAATATTTTCAATTTCTGATTGTTTGTTAGTGCACTTGTCATTCAATTTTATTGCACTAAAGTCTTCCTGTGCTCTTGGTTGCCCTGTTTCCCTTTCAATAATATTCCAAATTGCTTTAATTTTATTATCAGAGTTACTGATCTCAGACATGATACACATGCTTCTGGACTTTTTAATAACTTTTCTTAGTACCGCACAATAGTTTTTATAATATTGAACAATTTCGGGGTCAGTACTCCATCTTGCTGTTAGATACAGTTCTCTTTTGCGGTTGCAAGATATTCTTATTCCTTTAGTTAGCCAAGGTTTTTTATATGTTTTCTTGGAATTATGTTTAACTATTTTCTTGGGAAAACAATTTTCAAATACCCTTAAAAATGTATTGTGAAATAAGTTATATTTCAAGTTTGCATCGGGTTCCTTATACACTTCATCCCAGTCTAGCTGCTGTAGGCTTTCCCTAAAGTTTGCAATATTTATATTGTTAATTGAACGCACTGCTTTGAAAGTCTGATTTATTATACTGCATGGAGCTATGTCATGTACTGTAACAAGCTGTGCACTATGATCTGAAAGACCATTCTCAACAGGATAAGCATTTATGTCCTTAAACTTATCTTGGTCTATAAAAAAGTTATCTATCAATGTACTGCTGTTCTTTGTTATCCGAGTAGGAAAATCAAACATCGAGTGTGATTATGTTGGATGGAAATCACCACTCCGAGTGTTCTGACGATTGGAGTTATTAGAAATACTGTTTTCTTTTGCTAGGTGCTTCCTCTGATTGATACCTTTATCACTTATATTCGTCAATTTCACAGTGGAGTAATGTATTTGATTCGTGAAATGTGGGTAAATGTTTGTTGTTTACAGCAGGGTCATCTGGTTGTATGGCCAGAAAGCAGATTCTCTATTCAATGGTCTTTTGGAGCAGATTGGACACCACATGCACCTTACTGAATAACAAATGTTCGGAATTTGATAAATCTTCTTGTTGAGGTATCTCCTTCATTTGCTTTATATTTTTAAAAATATTATTGCAATGGTCACTAAAAATAATAAATGTGCTGCACAAATTGTGGTACATGTTTCTTCCCTCTCAACAGGGAGATTCCATTTAATGCCTGCTATGTTGTACTTTCGAGTGTAATTTTGTTGGATGGAAGCACTACTCCGAGCATTCTGACAATTGGAGTTATTAGGAAAGACTTTTTTCTTTTGCTAAGTCCTAGTTTTGATTGTTACCCTCATCACATATATTCATCAATTTCACAGTGGAATAATACACTCCTGGAAATTGAAATAAGAACACCGTGAATTCATTGTCCGAGGATTGGGAAACTTTATTGACACATTCCTGGGGTCAGATACATCACATGATCACACTGACAGAACCACAGGCACATAGACACAGGCAACAGAGCATGCACAATGTCGGCACTAGTACAGTGTATATCCACCTTTCGCAGCAATGCAGGCTGCTATTCTCCCATGGAGACGATAGTAGAGATGCTGGATGTAGTCCTGTGGAACCCCTTGCCATGCCATTTCCACCTGGCGCCTCAGTTGGACCAGCGTTCGTGCTGGACGTGCAGACCGCGTGAGACGACGCTTCATCCAGTCCCAAACATGCTCAATGGGGGACAGATCCGGAGATCTTGCTGGCCAGGGTAGTTGACTTACACCTTCTAGAGCACGTTGGGTGGCACGGGATACATGCGGACATGCATTGTCCTGTCGGAACAGCAAGTTCCCTTGCCGGTCTAGGAATGGTAGAACGATGGTTTCGATGACGGTTTGGATGTACCGTGCACTATTCAGTGTCCCCTAGATGATCACCAGAGGTGTACGGCCAGTGTAGGAGATCGCTCCCCACACCATGATGCCGGGTGTTGAGCCCTGTGTGTCTCGGTCGTATGCAGTCCTGATTGTGGCGCTCACCTGCACGGCGCCAAACACGCATACGATCATCATCGGCACCAAGGCAGAAGTGACTCTCATCGCTGAAGACGACACGTCTCCATTCGTCCCTCCATTCACGCCTGTCGCGACACCACTGGAGGCGGGCTGCACGATGTTGGGGCGTGAGCGGAAGACGGCCTAACGGTGTGCGGGACCGTAGCCCAGCTTCTTGGAGGCGGTTGCGAATGGTCCTCGCCGATACCCCAGGAGCAACAGTGTCCCTAATTTGCTGGGAAGTGGCGGTGCGGTCCCCTACGGCACTGCGTAGGATCCTACGGTCTTGGCGTGCATCCGTGCGTCGCTGCGGTCCGGTCCCAAGTCGACGGGCACGTGCACCTTCCGCCGACCACTGGCGACAACATCGATGTACTGTGGAGACCTCATGCCGCACGTGTTGAGCAATTCGGTGGTACGTCCACCCGGCCTCCCGCATGCCCACTATACGCCCTCGCTAAAAGTCCGTCCACAGCACATACGGTTCACGTCCACGCTGTCGCGGCATGCTACCAGTGTTAAAGACGGCAATGGAGCTCCGTATGCCACGGCAAACTGGCTGACACTGACGGCGGCGGTGCACAAATGCTGCGCAGCTAGCGCCGTTCGACGGCCAACACTGCGGTTCCTGGTGTGTACGCTGTGCCGTGCGTGTGATCATTGCTTGTACAGCCCTCTCGCAGTGTCCGGAGCAAGTATGGTGGGTTTGACACACCGGTGTCAATGTGTTCTTTTTTCCATTTCCAGGACTGTATATCTGAATCGTTAAATGTGGGTAAATGATTGTTGATTAAAGCGAGGACATCTGTTTGTATGGCCAGAAAGCAGATTCCCCATTCAATCGTCTTTTGATGCATATTTGACACCACATGCACAAATTGTGGTACATGTTTCTTGCCTCTCAACAGGGAGATTCTGTTTCATGACTGCTATGTTTGTTCAAACATGGATTGTGATTTTGTCTGATGGGAACTACCACTCCAAGCATCCTGAGTATTGGAGTTATTAGGAAAGACCTCTTTCTTTTCCTAGGTGGTTCTTTTGATTGTTACCCTTATAACTTATATTCATCTGTTTCGCAGTGGAGTAATGTATTTGAATCGTTAAATGTGTGTAAATGTTTTTTGTTTAGAGCAGGGTCATCTGGTTGTACGACCAGAAAGCAGATTATCCATTCAATGGGTTTTTGGTGCAGTTTGGACACCACTTGCATTTTACTGAATAACAAATGTTAGGAATTTGATAATTATTCTTGTTTTTGTATCTCCTTCAATTGCTTTAAATTTTTAAAAATCTTATTGCAATGGTCACTAAAAATAATCAATGTGCTGCAAAAATTGTGGTACATGTTTCTTCTCTCTGAACAGGGAGATTCCGTTTCACGACTGCTATGTTTATTCAAACATCGAGTGTGATTATGTTGGATGGAAATCACCACTCCGAGCGTTCTGACGATTGGAGTTATTAGATATGCTGTTTTCTTTTGCTAGGTGCTTTCTTTGATTGATACCTTTATCATTTATATTCGTCAATTTCACAGTGGAGTAATGTATTTGATTCGTGAAATGTGGTTAAATGTTTGTTGTTTACAGTAGGGTCATCTGGTTGTATGGCCAGAAAGCAGATTCTCCATTCAATGAGTTTTTAGTGCAGATTGGACACCACTTGCATTTTACTGAATAACAAATGTTAGGAATTTGATAAATAGTCTTGTTTCCGTATCTCCTTCAATTGCTTTAAATTTTTAAGAATCCTATTGCAGTGGTCACTAAAAATAATAAATATGCTGCACAAATTGTGGTACATGTTTCTTCCCTCTCAACAGGGAGATTCCGTTTAAATGCCTGCTATGTTTGTTCTAATTTTGAGTGTGATTTTGTTTGATGGGAAGCACTACTCCGAGCATTCTGACAATTGGAGTTATGAGGAAAAACTTCTTTCTTTTGCTTAGTCCTTGTTTTGATTGTTACCCTTATCACATATATTCATCAATTTCACAGTGGAATAATATATTTGAATCGTGAAATGTGGGTAAATGATTGTTGATTACAGCAAGGTCATCTGGTTGTATGGCCAGAAAGCAGATTCCCCATTCAATCGTGTTTTGGTGCATATTTGACACCACATGCACAAATTGTGGTACATGTTTGTTGCCTTTCAACAGGGAGATTCTGTTTCGTGACTGCTATGTTTGTTCAAACATGGAGTGTGGTTTTGTTGGATGGGAACAACCACTCCAAGCATCCTGAGTATTGGAGTTATTAGGAAAGACCTCTTTCTTTTCCTAGGTGCTTCTTTTGATTGTTACCCTTAGAACTTATATTCATCTGTTTCGCAGTGGAGTATTGTATTTGAATCGTTAAATGTGTGTAAATGTTTTTTGGTTAGAGATAGGTCATCTGGTCGTATGACCAGAAAGCAGATTCTCCATTG
Source organism: Schistocerca gregaria (assembly GCF_023897955.1). Taxonomy (NCBI): domain Eukaryota; kingdom Metazoa; phylum Arthropoda; class Insecta; order Orthoptera; family Acrididae; genus Schistocerca; species Schistocerca gregaria. The sequence goes on along the minus strand of NW_026061795.1, from coordinate 11,819,152 downwards.
AATGGGTTTTTAGTGCAGATTGGACACCACTTGCATTTTACTGAATAACAAATGTTAGGAATTTGATAATTATCCTTGTTTTCGTATCTCCTTCAATTGCTTTAAATTTTTAAAAATCTTATTGCAATTGTCACTAAAAATAATCAATGTGCTGCACAAATTGTGGTCCATGTTTCTTCTCTCTCAACAGGGAGATTCCGTTTCATGACTGCTATGTTTATTCAAACATCGAGTGCGATTATGTTGGATGGAAATCACTACTCCAAGTGTTCTGACGATTGGAGTTATTAGAAATACTGTTTTATTTTGCTAGGTGCTTCCTTTGATTGATACCTTTATCACTTATATTCGTCAGTTTCACAGTGGAGTAATGTATTTGATTTGTGAAATGTGGGTAAATGTTTGTTGTTTACAGCAGGGTCATCTGGTTGTATGGCCAGAAAGCAGATTCTCTATTCCATGGTCTTTTGGTGCAGATTGGACACCACATGCACTTTACTGAATAACGAATGTTCGGAATTTGATAAATCTTTTTGTTTAGGTATCTCTTTCATTTGCTTTTTTTTAAAAAAATTTTATTGCAATGGTCACTAAAAATAATACATGTGCTGCACAAATTGTGGTACATGTTTATTCCCTCTCAACAGGGAAATTCTGTTTAATGCCTGCTATGTTTGTTCAACTTTTGAGTGTGATTTTGTTGAATGGGATGTACTACTTCGAGTATTCTGACAAATGGAGTTATTAGCAATGACTTCTTTCTTTTGCTGAGTCCTTGTTTTGATTGTTACCCTCATCACATATATTCATCAATTTCAAAGTGGAATAATATATTTGAATCGTGAAATGTGGGTAAATGATTGTTGATTACAGCAGGGTCATCTTGTTGTATGGCCAGAAAGCAGATTCCCCATTCAATCGTCTTTTGGTGCATATTTGACACCACATGCACAAATTGTGGTACATGTTTCTTGCCTCTCAACAAGGAGATTCTGTTTCATGTTTGCTATGTTTGCTAAAACATGGAGTGTGATTTTGTTGGATGGGAACTACCACTCCAAGCATCCTGAGGATTGGAGTTATTAGGAAAGACCTCTTTCTCTTCCTAGGTGCTTCTTTTGATTGTTACCCTTAGAACTTATATTCATCTGTTTCGCAAGGCAGTAATGTATTTAAATAGTTAAATGTGTGTAAATGTTTTTTGTTTAGAGCAGGGTCATCTGGTTGTATGACCAGAAAGCAGATTCTCCATTCAATGGGTTTTTAGTGCAGATTGGACACCAATTGCATTTTACTGAATAACAAATGTTAGGAATTTGATAATTATTCTTGTTTTCGTATCTCCTTCAATTGCTTTAAATTATTAAGAATAATATTCCAATGGACACTAAAAATAATCAATGTGCTGCACAAACTGTGGTACATGTTTCTTCTCTCTTAACAGGGAGATTCCGTTTCATGACTGCTATGTTTATTCAAACATCAAGTGTGATTATGTTGGATGGAAATCACCACTCCGAGCGTTCTGACGATTGGAGTTATTAGAAATACTGTTTTATTTTGCTAGGTGCTTCCTTTGATTGATACCTTTATCACTTATATTCGTCAATTTCACAGTGGAGTAATGTATTTGATTCGTGAAATGTGGGTAAATGTTTGTTGTTTACAGCAGGGTCATCTGGTTGTATTGCCAGAAAGCAGATTCTCTATTCAATTGTCTTTTGGTGCAGATTGGACTGCACATGCACCTTACTGAATAACAAATGTTCGGAATTTGATAAATCTTCTTGTTGAGGTATCTCCTTCATTTGCTTTATATTTTTAAAAATATTATTGCAATGGTCACTAAAAATAATAAATGTTCTGCACAAATTGTGGTACATGTTTCTTCCCTCTCAACAGGGAGATTCCGTTTAATGCCTGTTATGTTCTACTTTCGAGTGTTATTTTGTTGAATGGAAGCTCTACTCCGAGCATTCTGACAATTGGAGTTATTAGGAAAGACGTCTTTCTTTTGCTAAGTCCTGGTTTTGATTGTTACCCTCATCACATATATTCATCAATTTCACAGTGGAATAATATATTTGAATCGTGAAATGTGGGTAAATGATTGTTGATTACAGCAAGGTCATGTGGTTGTATGGCCAGAAAGCAGATTCCCCATTCAATCGTCTTTTGGTGCATATTTGACACCACATGCAAAAAATTGTGGTACATGTTTCTTGCCTCTCAACAGGGAGATTCTGTTTCATGACTGCTATGTTTCTCATGTACATTAAAACATTGTAGATGAATAAGTTTACTACTGTAGGACATTGCAATTTAATAAACAGAGGTTTACAATGTTCTGTTTTATCAGAATCTGTTGTTATTTTCTTCTGTAAATGTAAAATGTCATTTACATGACAGCTACTACCCCACAGTAAAATTCCATAAGAGATGATGCTTTGGAAGAAGGCAAAATATGCTGATCTCACATAGTCATTGGGAACATGTCTTTGTAAATTTCTAATTAGATAAATAACTCTTGAAAGCCTAGCCACGTCAATTTATTGTCAATAGTAACACCTAAAAATTTAACAGTTTCTAATTCCTGGTAGTTAGGAATCTCTTTGAGGCTAAAGTAAAGTGTCTGGGTTTTGTTTTCATTTATGAAGAAGCCATTAGCTTTGAACCATAATGAGGACTGAGCAAGGGTATTTTCGGTCAGTGTTTTCAGTGTACCTAGATCAGAGCTTTTATGTAGAAAAGTTGTGTCATCAGCATACAATACTGTATGAGAATTTATGAATTAGGGCAGGTCATTAATCATTAGTACAAACAGTAAAGGTCCAAGCACCGACATTGGGGGCACTCTGTACCTAACATTAACCAAATTTGATTTCTCCCTACCAATGCACACAACTTGTTGACGGTTCTCTAGAAAAGACCTGAACATATTTATACTGTTGTCATCGAAACCATAGCAAACTAACTTATTCAGCACAGTGTCGTGCTCTACACAGTCAAGGGATCTGATCAGGTCACAAAATGTAGTCCCTAGCCTCGAACACATCTAGGACTAATTTTACGAGGGAGTCCATTGAATCCGTTGTGGATTTACCTTTCCTAAATCCAAACTGTTTATCACTAATTATATTTAGTTTACCCAAGTAGGCACTAACTTGTTCATACATAATCGTTTCTAAAATTTTTTTTTTTAAAACTGGGGTTATGGATATAAGTCTGTAAATATCGGGACAGTTCTTTTCCCCTTTTTTGTGTATGGGCACAACTCTAGAAATTTTTAGTATGTCGGGGATCTTTCAACTAGGCATTTGTTAACACAAAAGTTTAAAGGATAAATCACACAATCAATAACATCTTTCAACAAATTACATGACATATCATAGAAATCAACACTAACTGAAGGTTTGAAATTTTTCACTATTTTTAGGATGTTATCTGGGCTCCTGTGAAAGTGAAGGTGCTTGTGGGAAGCTTTTTAAAGCAGCTGTCCATAATACTAAGTGCATTTTCAGGTGGTTTGATTATTGAACTACTAATTTCTTCAATGGACTGAATGCAATATTTATTAAATTCTTCTCGAGTAACGGCAATTTCCTCTTTGTGTTTAGCGTGTGCAATGGAGTTTATTACCCTCCAGGCCTTCTTGCATTTATTGTTAGATTTTTCAATGTTTACTATGTTATACAGTTTCTTTGCTTCATTTACTGCCTTCCTATACTTGCATTTAGCTTTAGCATACAGGTCTTTATACAGTTCTGATTTACCAGTTTTGTATAGACTAGAATACAGCATAACAGTATTTTTCAATTGCCCTAACTGTGGAGTATACCATTCCTTCGTTTTCCTTTTCTTGTAATTACTACTAATATTCACAGTACATTTTTTTCGAGGGATGTTATTTTCAAATACATTTAAAAAGACAGAGAAAAACTTTGTGAATACAATATCAGCTGAACACTGTTGAAGCCAAATAAAACATGTGTCCCAACTGAAGTAAGTGAGGGCCTGTCTGAACCTATCCATCCTCTCTCTGCTCACTGGTCTAATAATTACAGTTTTAGATTTTGGTTTGGTGTAGTCTGAAGTTACATTATTAAGACTAAGATATACTGCATCGTGGTCTGAGAAAGGGAAACTAATTGTTGTGGTTGGCAGGAGAGCCAACACCGTATTGCTAAAGGAGGCCGAAATGCACTCGTCTCAGCTCACGCAGGCTGGCGTGAGGTCTGGAACATGACAAGGGAATTAGAATTGAGAAAAACCGATGTAGCTGGTGGAATACTTAACTTTAATCCATTAATGACGAACATCACTCTTTATGGTACATGATTCACAATATCAATAGTACGGATACTGGCGCCTTGCTAGGTCGTAGCATGTGACGTAGCTGAAGGCTATGCTAACTATAGTCTCGGCAAGTGAGAGCGTAGAAGTCAGTGAACCATCGCCATCAAAGTCAGCTGTACAACTGGGGCGAGTGCTAGGAAGTCTGTCTAGACCTGCCGTGTGGCGGCGCTCGGTCTGCAATCACTGATAGTGGCGACATGCGGGTCCGACGTATACTGCCGGACCGCGGCCGATTTAAAGGCTACCACCCAGCAAGTGTGGTGTCTGGCGGTGACACCACACTAATTACGTCAGTGGACATACAAGTTCTCTTAATATTTGTAAATATATTGTCTAGACAGGATGAGCCTCTGGTAGGTTTGCAGTTAGCATAGTACAGGTTAAATAGTCGAATCACATTTTTGAGCTCTGTCACAGTTTTTATGTCCTGCAGGACATCAAAACTTGAATTGATATCCCCTAAATGACAATATTGTACTGTTTCCATTTCGGTATACATATGTACATTAAGAGTTCCTCAAGTTCCTCCAGAAAGATATGGGGGTCACCACTAGGTGGCCTGTACGCTACTACTACCATTACCTTAAGGCTCTCAATTACTAGACCTGATATTTCAAAATGCATTTCATTACAAACGGTATTGAGATCTATCCTGCCTCAGTTTGATGCAAGAGGTGTTTTTGCATGTATTGCTACCCCACCACATAAGTTCTGTTTTCTGCAACAGCAATTAAGTAGTGTGTAATCATCCAATACTTTGTACCCAAGCTCATCCTCTTTACACCAATGTTGACTTAAACATAGAACGTCTATCACGTTTTCATTTGAAAATTTGTTGACAATTAAGTTTTTGTCTGCCATGCCCTGAATATTGAGGTAGCATATTTTGAACTCTACTTTAGGCATTTCTTTTTTTGCATATTCTCTTAGTTGACATGACGTACTGTTACTGCATGAAAGTTGACCAGGTTGTGTCCTTATGTCACTAGGACACCCAACCTGGTCTATGCATACAAGTTTTTTGTCATCTCAGTTGAAACATAATCCAAACACATTACTGGTCTTTTTTCCTTCTCCAGCTTATCCAATACTATTCCGATAATTGTATCACTTAAAACACGTTTACCTAGATAACAGAAATGTTGACCACGCTTGGTACGCCATTCTCTGCTACAACTACTGGTGTTAATTAAGGAAACATTCTTAAAAGTGCTTACAGATAGCTTGGTACTCCTTGTTTGTCTGCTCCACTTCCTTATTCACACATGACCACTGGGGCAAATCATGTCGATGTGGCACATTAACAACAATCACGCTGGTATGGGTTAACATTCTGAGAGTCTCCTTCAGTGTCGAAGTAGCAATCTTCCTTTCATTTGTGCTGACTTCGTTCGCTCCGACCATTACCACTACAAAGTCTCTGTCCGAGAGGACTGTGCTTTCTTTCTCGATCGATGTTGAAACATCTCGTAAACCAGTTCCTGATTTAACGGTACCTTCTATTTAGAACTCGTTAATCACACGAGGTCCGCTTTCTGTTAACATAGCTGCCAGTCCTCTGGCGTAACTGTCTGAATAAATCTTGATTTTGCGTTTTTTCTTATACCTTACTTGGCTGTTCGCTAAGTTGTGAGAGTCCTGCACCACCTTATCAGATGAGTGTGCTGATACCGTTTCTATGTCATCTGTGTTTTGAAGCGAATTATATTTGTTATTTAATGGTAACACAAAGTCCTGCCTATGTTTATTGTTAATATGTTTGTAAGCGCTCCCCTTCGATTTTACACTTACCCATCTACTGCTAGGCCTGTTGTGAGCCGTTTTAGTCATAGCTTCACTTTCTGGCAATCCTTCCATAGGTTTGGGGATATGAAGACATACCTGATGATCACTCTCTTCCAATTTAAGCTTGAATCTTCTGTTTTCATCACTCAGGATTTTTGTGTTCTCTCATAGCTCAGCAATAATTAACAACAGATCATTTTCGGAGGATGAAGCACCGATTATCACATCTTTGATTTTTGTTTTACTATGCCATTGCCCCGACTTGTATGGATTTAATTCATATTTCTCGTACAGTTTTTTTAATTCGTCCTGTAAGAGTCCAATAATTGTAATATATTATAGGTTTTCCTTTTTGATACTGTCGGTCTTCCTTGCTGCATCACACGCACACATTTCTTGATCATTAAGGGACACATCCTTTTGTTTACAATCCGCACAGTTCCACATAGTCGCACAATTATCGTCGCTTCTCAGGGAAGGGTCAACCTTTCTCCAACGAAAATTAAATTTATGGTTACACTGGACACAGACGAAGCCACTTTTAACAGGTCTCGTGCACTTTTTGCAAGATTGACACTGTATAACACTATTTTTGCGAACTTCTATATTCAATACTTCCGTGACTGACGCCATCTACATACTAATTATGGAAAAAGACAGATGGTTAATAATAATAATATAATTTTATTGTTTTTAAGCCATTACAGCAATACACAAAGTCATACACATAATACAATACATGACAGTACATGCTTTAAAAGAACAGAATTGTTAAGAACGTTACAGTGTTTATATCACAGGTCATGAAATCCTCTATATTGTAAAATGGGTTTACAACTAACGAGTCACAAAGTGTTTGTTTGTAATGTTGCTATGTTATATTTTGTGTAGCTTGTGGAAGTTTGTTAAATAATTTGTGGCCCATAAGTTCATAACTGTTAACTGATTTTGACAGTCTGTGGTAGGGCGTATAGATAGAGCTGTTTGTCCTAGTGCTGTAACAATGTATATTTGCTCTGCCTCATACTTTAGGTAAGTTCTTTTTTGTGTAGATTAAAACATAATAAATATATAGGTTTATTACTGTCATGATTATACAAGTAGGGCACCGGAAGTTGTAAGAGACCATTTGATAAACAATTTTGGCACAAATAAGTGATAGGGGGACAAGCAAAGATAATTGTAGACCCATTAGTATTCAGGAATCAGTGGAGATGTAATGAAGAATTTGTTTACGGAGGAAGAAAATGTTATAAGAGGTGATGTAGGGGGCTGTGGCTATGTTAATAATACTAATGACACCTATGATACTTATGGAATTAATGTATTGTGATAAAATTGTAGTAAATTGTCATCTGAAAGATGTGGAGGCTTCTGTCAGTGAGAATGAGAAAAAAATACTGCATAATAGAGTAGTAGAATTCAAGGAAGGAGGTTGTGCTCTTGATGTGAGAGATAACGCTGAAGTGGATGACTTTAGGGAAGTTGAGTCATGTGTTGAGGTATTGAAGGATTCTGAGGAAGAGGCTGTTGATGGTAGAGCAGTAGGTGCTTCTTTTTATTGAAATTCTTATCAGTTTAATTCATCACATTCACAGTGGAAGAATTTATTTAAATTGCAATATATGGTTAAGTATTTTTTGTTTAAAGCAGGGTCATCTGGTTGTATGGCCAGAAAGCAGATTCTCCATTCAATGGGTTTTTGGTGCAGATTGGACACCACGTGCCCCTTACTGATTAACCAATGTTCGGAATTTGATAAATCTTCATGTTTAGGTATCTCCTTCATTTAATTTATTTTTAAGAAAATGTTATTCCATGGTCACTATAAATAATCAATTTGCTGCACAATTTGTGGCACATGGTCCTACCCTCTCAGCAGGGAGATTCTGTTTCATGAGTGCTATGTTTGTTCAACCATTGAGTGTGACTTTGTTGGATGCGACCCACCACTCCGAGCATTTTGACTATTGGAGTTATAAGGAAAGACTTCTTTCTTTGGCTAGATGCTTCTTTTGATTGTTACCCTTAACACTTATAATCATTAAATTCAGAGTGAGGTAATATATTTGAATCACGGAATGTGGTTAAGTAGTTCCTTACATCAGCATCATCTGCTTGTATGGCCAGAAAGCAGATTCTTCATTCAATGGGTTTTTGGTGCAGATTGGACACCACATATCCCTTACTTAATAACAAATGTTTGGAATTTGATAAATCTTCTTGTTTAGGTATCTCCTTCATTTGCTTTATATTTTTTAAAATGTTATTCCATGGTCACTAACATAATCAATGTGCTGCACAAATTGTGGTACATGTTTCTTCCTTCTCAGCAGGGAGATTCTGTTTCATGAGTACTATGTTTTTTCTTCCATCGAGTGTGATTTTGGAAGGTAGGAGATGTGAGTCGTGCTTCGGTAGCTCAGTTGGTAGAGCTCTTGCCCCGAAAGGCAAAGGTCCCGAGTTCGAGTCTCAGTCGGGCACACAGTTTTAATCTGCCAGGAAGTTTCATATCAGCGCACACTCCACTGCAGAGTGAAAATCTCATTCTGGAGTGTGATTTTGTTGGATGGGAACCACCACTCCGAGCAGTGTGACGATTGGAGTTATTAGAAAGACTTTTTTCTTTTGCTAGGTTCTTCTTTCGATTGATACCCTTATCACTTATATGCATCAATTTCACAGTGGCGTAATGTATTTGAATCATAAATTGTGGTTAAGTAGTTGTTGTTTACATCAGTGTCATCTACTTCTATGGCCAGAAAGCAGATTCTCCATTCAATGGGTTTTTGGTTCTGATTGGACACCACATGCACCTTACGGAACACCGAATGTTCGGAATTTGATAAATCTTCTTGTTAGGTATCTCTTTCATGTGCTTTATGTTTTTAAAAATGTTATTCCATGGTCACAAAAAATAATCATTGTGCAGCACAAATTGTGGTACATATTTCTTCACTTTCAGCAGGGAGATTCCGTTTCATGGCAGCTTTGTTTGATCTAGCGTCGAGTGTGATTTTGTTGGATGGGTTCCACCACTCAAAACACCATATGACGCTGCCATAAAGAACAAACTCTTAACCACATTTCACGATAAAAATACATTACTCCACTGTGAAATTGATGAATATAAGTGATAAGGGTAACAATCAAAAGAAGTACCTAGCAAAAAAAGAAGTCTTTCCTTATAACTCCAGTAGTGAAAATGCTCGGAGTGGTGGTTCCCATCCAACAAAATCGAACTCGGTTGATCAAAAATAACAGTCATGAAACAAAATATCCCTGCTGAAAGGGAAGAAACATATACCACAATTTGTGCAACACATTGATTATTTTTAGTGACCATTGGAATATGATTTTTATAAATATAAAGCAAATGAAGGAGATTGTGGAGCACATTAATTATTTTTAGTGACCATTTCAATAACATTTTTTAAAAAATATAAAGGAAATCAAGGAGATACCTAAACAAGAAGATTTATCACATTCCGAACAGCCGATATTCAGTAAGGTGCATGTGGTGTACCATCTGCACAAAAACCCATTGATTGCGTAATCTGCTTTGTGGCCTTACCACCAGATTCACTTTACTGAATGACAGATGTTCAGAATTTGATAAATCTTATTGTTTAGGTATCTCCTTGATTTCCTTTATATTTTTTTAAAAATCTTATTGAAATGGTCACTAAAAATAATTAATGTGCTGCACAAATTGTGGTACATGTTTCTTCCCTCTCAACACGGAGATTCTGTTTCATTACTGCTATGTTTGTTCAAACATGGAGTGTGATTTTGTTGGATGGGAACCACCACTCCGAGATCCTGATTATTGGGGTTATTAGGAAAGCCTTTTTTTTTTTTTTGCTGGATGCTTCTTTTATTACTTATATTCATCAATTTCACAGTGGAGTAATGTATTTGAATTGTGAAATGTGGGTAAATGTTTGTTGTTTGCAGCAGGGTCATCTGGTTGTATGGCCAGAAAGCAGATTCTCCAGTCAATGGGTTTTTGGTGCAGATTGCACAACACAGGCATTTTACTGAATAACAAATGTCCGCAATTTAATAAATCTTCTTGTTTTGGTATCTCCTTATACTGCTTTAAATTTTTAAAAGTCTTATTGCAATGGTCACTAAAAATATTGAACGTCCTGCACAAATTGTGGTACATGTTTCTTCCCTCTCAACAGGAAGATTCCATTTAATGACTGCTGTGTTTGTTCTACCTTTGTGTGTGATTTTGTTGGATGGGAACCACCTCTCCGAGCATTTGAGTTATTAGGAAAGAATTTTTCCTTTCACTAGGTGCATCTTTCGGTTGTAATCTTTAACACTTACATTCATCAATTTAACAGTGGAGTAATGTATTTGATTAATGAAATGTGGTTAAGAGTTTGTCGTTTCCAGCAGGGTCATCTGGTTGTATGACCAGAATGCAGATTCTCCATTCAATGGGTTTTTGGTGCAGATTGGACACCACATGCTCTTTGCTGAATAACGAATGTCCAAAAAATTAGATGAATTTTCTTGTTTAGGTATCTCCTTCATTTGCTTTATATTTTAAAAAAATCTTATTCCAATGTTTACTAAAAATAATCAATGTGCTGCACAAATTGTGGTACATGTTTGTTCCCTCTCAACAGGGAGATTCCGTTTCATAACTGCTATGTTTGTTCAAACATCGAGTGTTATTTTGTTGGATGGGAGCCTCCACTCCGAGCATTTTGAGTGTTGGTGTTATTAGGAAAGACTTCATTGTTTTGCTAGCTGCTTCTTTTGATTGTTACCTTATCACATATATTCATCAATTTCACAGTGGGTTAATAAAATAGAAAAAAACTTCCACATGGGAAAAATATATTAAAAACAAAAATTCCAAGACTTACCAAACGGGAAAGTGCCGGCAGACAGGCACATGAACAAAACACACAAACACACAGACAGAATTACTAGCTTTCGCAACCGATTGTTGCTTCTTCAGGAAGGAGAGGGAAAGACGAAAGGATGTGGGTTTTAAGGGAGAGGGTAAGGAGTCATTCGAATCCCGGGAGCGGAATGACTTCCCTTAGGGGAAAAAAAGGACAGGTGTACACTCGCACACACACACACACACACACACACACACACACACACACACACACACACACACACACACACACACACACACACACACACACACACACACACACACATATCCATCCGCACATACACTGACACAAGCAGACATATTTAAAGGCCTGTGTCCGCTGTGCCGTGCGTGTGATCATTGCTTGTACAGCCCTCTCGCAGTGTCCGGAGCAAGTATAGTGGGTCTGACACACTGGTGTCAATGTGTTCTTTTTTCCATTTCCAGGAGTGTATTTGATCGTAAAATGTGGTTTAGAGTTTGTTCTTTACGGCAGGGTCATGTGGTGTTATGGCCACAAAGCAGATTATACAGTCAATGGGTTTTGGTTCAGATGGGACACCACACGCACCTTACAGAATACCGAATGTTCGGAATTTGATAAATCTTCTTGTTTAGGTATCTCCATCATTTGCTTTATATTTTTAAAAATCTTATTGCAATGGTCACTAAAAATAATCAATGTGCTGCTCAGCAGGGAAATTCCGTTTCGTCACTGCTATGTTTGTTCAAACATCGAGTGTGATTTTGTTGGATGGGAACCACCACTCCAGGCATCGTGAGTTATTAGGAATGACTTCTTTCCTTTGCTAGGTGCTTCTTTTGTATGTTGCTCTGATCACTTATATTAATCAATTTCGCAGTTGAGTAATGTATTCGAATCGTGAAATGTGGGTAAGTAGTTGTTGTTTACAGCAGGGTAATCTGGTTGTATGGCCAGAAAGCAGGTTCACCATTTAGTGGGTTTTTGGTGCAGATTGGACACCACATGCTTCTTACTTAATAACGAATGTTCGGAATTTGATAAACCCTCTAGTTTAGGTATCTCCTTTATTTCTATTATATTTTTAAAAATGTTATTCCATGGTCACTAAAAACAATCAATGTGCTGCACAGATTGTGGTATATGGTTCTTCCCTCTCAGCAGGGAGATTCCGTTTCATGAGTGCTATGTTTGTTTAACCATTAAGTGTCATTTTGTTGGATGGGAACCACCACTGTGAGCATTTTGACTATTGGAGTTATAAGGATAGACTTCTTTGTTCTGGTAGGTGCTTCTTTTGATTGTTACGCATATCACTTATATTCATCAATTTCACAGTGGGTTAATATATTTGAATCATTAAATGTGGTTATGTGTTTGTTGTTAACAGCAGGGTCATCTGGTTGTATGGCCATAAAGCAGATTCTGCATTCAATGGGTTTTTGATGCACATTGGGCAACCCATGCACCTTACTGAACACCGAATGTTCGGAATTTGATAAATCTTCTTGTTTTGGTGCAGAGTGGGCACCACATGCACATTACTGACCACAGAATATTCCGAATTTGAGAAATCTTCTTGTTTAGGTATCTCTTTCATGTGCTGTATGTTTTAAAAAATGTTATTCCATGGTCACAAAAAATAATCAATGAGCTGCACAAATTGTGGTACATGATTCTACACTCTCAGCAGGGAGATTCTGTTTCATGAGTGCTATGTTTGTTTAACCATTGAGTGTGATTTTGTTGGATGGGATCACCACTCGGAGCATTTTGACTAATGGAGTTATAAGGAAATACTTAATTGTTATGCTAATGCTTCTTTTGATTGTTACCCTTATCACTTATATTCATCAATTTCACTGAGGAGTAATGTACTTGAATCGTGAAATGTGGTTAAGAGTTTGTTGTTTACAGCAGGGTCATCTGGTTGTATGGCCAGAAAGCAGTTCCTCCATTCAATGGGTTATTGGCGCATATTGGACACAACGTGCACTTTACTGAATAACTAATGATCGGAATTTGATAAATCTTCTTGTTTAGGTATCTCCTTCATTTGCTTTATATTTTTAAAATCTTATTGCAGTGGTCACTAGAAATAACCAATGTGCTGCACAAATTGTAGTACATGTATCTTCCCTCTCAACAGGGAGATTCTGTTTTATGACTGCTATGTTTGTTCAAACGTCGAGTGTGATTTTGTTGGATGGGAATCACCACTCCGAGCATCCTGAGTATTGGAGTTATTAGGAAAGACCTCTTTCTTTTGCTAGGTGCTTCTTTTGATTTTTACCCTTATAACTGATATTCATCTATTATGCAGTGGTGTAATATATTTGAATTGTTAAATGTGTGTAAATGTTTGTTGTTTAGAGCAGGGTCATCTGTTTGTATGGCCAGAAAGCAGATTCTCCATTCAATCGGTTTTTGGTGCAGATTGGACGCCACATGCATTTTACTGAATAACGAATGTTCGGAATATGTTAAACCTTCTTGTTTTCGTATCTCCATTAATTGCTTTAAATTTTTAAAAATCTTATTGCAGTGGTCACTAAAAATAACCAATGTGCTGCACAAATTGTAGTACATGTATCTTCCCTCTCAACAGGGAGATTCTGTTTTATGACTGCTATGTTTGTTCAAACGTCGAGTGTGATTTTGTTGGATGGGAATCACCACTCCGAGCATCCTGAGTATTGGAGTTATTAGGAAAGACCTCTTTCTTTTGCTAGGTGCTTCTTTTGATTTTTACCCTTATAACTGATATTCATCTATTATGCAGTGGTGTAATATATTTGAATTGTTAAATGTGTGTAAATGTTTGTTGTTTAGAGCAGGGTCATCTGTTTGTATGGCCAGAAAGCAGATTCTCCATTCAATCTGTTTTTGGTGCAGATTGGACGCCACATGCATTTTACTGAATAACGAATGTTCGGAATATGTTAAACCTTCTTGTTTTCGTATCTCCATTAATTGCTTTAAATTTTTAAAAATCTTATTGCAATGGTCACTAAAAATAATCAATGTGCTGCACAAATTGTGGTACATGGTTCTTCCCTCTCAACAACAAGATTCCGTTTCATAACAGCTATATTTGTTCTACCATAGAGTGTGATTTTGTTGGATGGGAACCACCACTCCGAGCATTGTGACAATTGGAGTTATTACGAATGTCTTCTTTCTTTTGCTAAGTGCTTGTTTTGATTGTTACCCTTAACACTTATATTCATCAATTTCACACTGGAGTAACGTATTTGAATCGTGTAATGTGGTTATGCGTTTGTTGTTTACAGCAGGGTCATCTGGTTGTATGACCAGAAAGCAGATTCTCCATTCAACGGGTTTTTGGTGCAGACTGAACGCCACATGCCCCTTACTGCATAACGTATGTTTGGAATTTGATAAATCTTCTTGTTTAGGTATCTCCTTCATTTGCTTTATATTTTTAAAAATGTTATTTCATGATCACAAAAAATAATCAATGTGCCGCACAAATTGTGTTATCTGGTTCTTCCCTCTTAGCAGGGAGATTTTGTTTCTTTGCTATATTAGTTCAACCATTGAGTGTGATTTTGTTGGATGGGATCACCACTACAAACATTTTGACTATTGGAGTTATAAGGTAAGTCTTCTTTCCTTTGCTAGGTGCTTCTTTTGATTGTTACCCTTATCACTTATATTCATCAATTTCACAGTGGAGTAATGTACACTCCTGGAAATTGAAATAAGAACACCGTGAATTCATTGTCCCAGGAAGGGGAACTTTATTGACACATTCCTGGGGTCAGATACATCACATGATCACACTGACAGAACCACAGGCACATAGACACAGGCAACAGAGCATGCACAATGTCGGCACTAGTACAGTGTATATCCACCTTTCGCAGCAGTGCAGGCTGCTATTCTCCCATAGAGACGATCATAGAGATGCTGGATGTAGTCCTGTGGAACGGTTTGCCATGCCATTTCAACCTGGCACCTCAGTTGGACCAGCGTTCGTGCTGGACGTGCAGACCGCGTGAGACGACACTTTATCCAGTCCCAAACATGCTCAATGGGGGACAGATCCGGAGATCTTGCTGGCCAGGGTAATTGACTTACACCTTCTAGAGCACGTTGGGTGGCACGGGATACATGCGGACGTGCATTGTCCTGTTGGAACAGCAAGTTCCCTTGCCGATCTAGAAATGGTAGAACAATGGGTTCCATGACGGTTTGGTTTTACCGTGCACTATTCAGTGTCCACTCGACGATCACCAGAGGTGTACGGCAAGTGTAGGAGATCGCTCCCCACATCATGATGCTGGGTGTTGGCCCTGTGTGCCTCGGTCGTATGCAGTTCTGTTTGTGGCGCTCACCTGCACGGCGCCAAACACGCATACAACCGTCATTGGCACCAAGGCAGAAGCGACTCTCATCGCTGAAGATGACACGTCTCCATTCGTCCCTCCATTCACGCCTGTCGCGACACCACCGGAGGCGGGCTGCACGATGTTGGGGCGTGAGCGGAAGACGGACTTACGTGTGCGGGACCGTAGCCCAGCTTCATGGAGACGGTTGCGAATGGTCCTTGCCGATACCCCAGGAGCAACAGTGTCCCTAATTTGCTGGGAAGGTGCGGTGCGGTCCCCTACGGCACTGCGTAGGATCCTACGGTCTTGGCGTGCATCCGTGTGTCGCTGCGGTCCGGTCCCAAGTCGACGGGCACGTGCACCTTCCGCCGACCACTGGCGACAACATCGATGTACTGTGGAGACCTCATGCCGCACGTGTTGAGCAATTCGGTGGTACGTCCACCCGGCCTCCTACATGCCCACTATACGCCCTCGCTCAAAGTCCGTCAACTGCACAAACGGTTCACGTCCAGCTGTTGCGGCATGCTACCAGTGTTAAAGACTGCGATGGAGCTCCATATGCCATGGCAAACTGGCTGACACTGACGGTGGCGGTGCACAAATGCTGCACAGCTAGCGCCATTCGACGACCAACACCGCGGTTCCTGGTGTGTCCGCTGTGCCGTGCGTGTGATCATTGCTTGTACAGCCGTCTCGCAGTGTCCGGAGCAAGTATGCTGGGTCTGACACACTGGTGTCAATGTGTTCTTTTTTCCATTTCCAGGAGTGTATTTGAATCATGTAAAGTGGTTAAGAGTTTGTTGTTTATAGCAGGTTCATCTGGTTGTATCGCCAGAAAGCAGATTCTCAATTCAGTGGGTTTTTGGTGCAGATTTGACACCACAAGCACTTTACTGAATAACGGGTGTTTGGAATTTGATAAATCTTATTTAGGTATCTCCTTCATTTGCTTTTTTTTTAAAAAAATCGTATTGCAATGGTCACTAAATAATCAATGTGCTGCACAAATTGTGGTACATGTTCCTTCCCTCTCAACAAGGAGATTCCGTTTAATGACTGCTATGTTTGTTCAACCATTGAGTGTGATTTTGTTAGATGGGATCAGCACTCCGAGCATTTTGATTTTGGAGTTATAAGGAAAGACTTAATTGTTATGCTAAGTGCTTCTTTTGATTGTTACTCTTCTCACTTATATTCATCAATTTCACAGTGGAGTAATTTATTTGAATCGTGAAATGTGGTTAAGAGTTTGTTGTTTACAGCAGGGTCATCTGGTTGTCCAATGTTCACTAAAAATAATCAATGTGGGCACAAATTGTGGTACATGTTTGTTCCCTCTCAACAGGGAGATTCCGTTTCATGACTGCTATGTTTGTTCAAACATCGAGTGTGATTTTGTTGGATGGGAACCTCCACTCCGAGAATCTTGGGTGTTGTAGTTATTAGGAAAAACTTCATTGTTTTGCTAGGTGCTTCTTTTTATTGTTACCCTAATCACATACATTCATCAATTTCACAGTGGGTTAATATATTGAATTACCCTTATAACTTATATTCATCTATTTTGCGGTGGTGTAATGTATTTGAATCGTTAAATGTGTGTAAATGTTTGTTGTTTAGAGCAGGGTCATCTGTTTGTATGGCCAGAAACAGATTCTCCACTCAATTGGTTTTTGGTGCAGATTGGATACCACATGCATTTTACTGAATAACGAATGTTCGGAATTTGATAAATCTTCTTGTTTTCGTATCTCATTTAATTGCTTTAAATTTTTAAAAATCTTATTGCAATGGTCACTAAAAATAATCAGTGTGGTGCACAAATTGTGGTACATATTTTTTCCCTCTCAGCAGGGAGATTCCGTTTCATAACTGCTATATTTGTTCTACCAAAGAGTGTGATTTTGTTGGATGGGAACCACCACTCCGAGCATCCTTAATATTGGAGTTTTTAGGAAAGAATTCATTGTTTTGCTAAGTGCTTGTTTTGATTGTTACCCTTAACACTTATATTCATCAATTTCACATTAGAGTAAATAAAATAGAAAGAAACTTCCACATGGGAAAAATATATTAAAACAAAGATTCCAAGACTTACCAAGTGGGAAAGTGCCGGCAGACAGGCACAATGAACAAAACACACAATCACACACACACAGAATTACTAGCTTTAGCAACCGATGTTTGCTTCTTCAGGAAGGAGAGGGAAAGACGAAATGATGTGGGTTTTAAGGGAGAGGGTAAGGAGTCATTCCAATCCCGGGAGCGGAAAGACTTCCCTTAGGGGAAAAATGGACAGGTGTACACTCTCTCTCTCTCTCACACACACACACACACACACACACACACACACACACACACACACACACACACACACATCCATCCGCACATACACAGACACAAGCAGACATATTTAAAGGCAAAGAGTAAGGGCAGAAATGTCAGTCGAGGCGGAAGTACAGAGGCAAAGAAGTTGTTGAAAGACAGGTGAGGTATGAGCGGCGGCAACTTGAAATTAGTGGAGGTTGAGGCCTGGTGGATATCGAGAAGAGAGGATATACTGAAGGGCGAGTTCCCATCTCCGGAGTTCGGATAGGTTGTTGTTGGTGGGAAGTATCCAGATAACTCGGACAGTGTAACACTGTGCCAAGATGTGCTGGCCGTGCATCAAGGCATGTTTAGCCACAGGGTGATCCTCATTACCAACAAACACTGTCTGCCTGTGTCCATTCATGCCAATGGACAGTTTGTTGCTGGTCATTCCCACATAGAAAGTGTCACAGTGCAGGCAGGTCAGTTGGTAAATCACGTGGGTGCTTTCACACGTGGCTCTCCCCTTGATCGTGTACACCTTCCGGGTTACAGGACTGGAGTAGGTGGTGGTGGGATGGTGCCTAGGACAGGTTTTACATCGGGGGCGGTTGCAAGGGTAGGAGCCAGAGGGTAGGGAAGGTGGTTTGGGGACTTCATGGGGATGAACCAAGAGGTTACGAAAGTTATGTGGACGGCGGAAAGACACTCTTGGTGGAGTGGGGAGGATTTCATGAAGGATGGATCTCATTTCGGTGCAGGATTTTAGGAAGTCGTATCCCTGCTGCAGAGCCACATTCGAGGTCTGATCCAGTACCGGGAAATATTCTGTCACAAGTGGGGCACTTTTGGGGTTCTTCTGTGAGAGGTTCTGGGTTTGAGGGGATGAGGAAGTGGCTCTGGTTATCTGCTTCTGTACCAGGTTGGGAGGGTAGTTGCGGGATGCGAAAGCTGTTTTCAGGTTGTTGGTGTAATGGTCGAGGGATTCAGGACTGGAGCAGATTCGTTTGCCACAAAGGCCTAGGCTGTAGGGAAGGGACCGTTTGATATGGAATGTGTGGCAGCTGTCATAATGGAAGTACTGTTGCTTGTTGGTGGGTTTGATGTGGACGGATGTGTGAAGCCGGCCATTGGACAGAGGGAGGTCAACATCTAGGAAAGTGGCATGGGATTTAGAGTAGGACCAGGTGAATCTGATGGAACCAAAGGAGTTGAGGTTGGAGAGGAAATTCTGGAGTTGTTCTTCACTGTGAGTCCAGATCATGAAGATGTCATCAATAAATCTGTACCAAACTTTGGGTTGGCAGGCTTGGGTAACCAAGAAGGCTTCCGCTAAGCAACCCATAAATAGGTTGGCATACGAGGGGGCCATCCTGGTACCCATGGCTGTTCCCTTTAATTGTTGGTATGTCTGGCCTTCAAAAGTGAAGAAGTTGTGGGTCAGGATGTAGCTGACTAAGGTGACGAGGAAAGAGGTTTTAGGTAGGGTGGCAGGTGATCAGCGTGAAAGGAAGTGCTCCATTGCAGCGAGGCCCTGGAAGTGCGGGATATTCGTGTATGGGGAAGTGGCATCAATGGTTACAAGGATGGTTTCTGGGGGTAACAGACTGGGTACGGATTCCAGGCGTTCGAGAAAGTGTTGGTGTCTTTGATGAAGGATGGGAGACTGCATGTAATGCGTTGAAGGTGTTGATCTACGTAGGCTGAGATACGTTCTGTAGGGGCTTGGTAACCAGCTACAATGGGGTGGCCAGGATGTTTGGGTTTGTGAATTTTAGGAAGTAGGTAGAAGGTAGGAGTGCGAGGTGTCGGTGGGGTCAGGAGTTTGATGGAGTCAGGTGAAAGGTTTTGTAGGGGGCCTAAGGTTCTGAGGATTCCTTGAATCTCCGCCTGGACATCAGGAATGGGATTACCTTGGCAAACTTTGTATGTAGAGTAGTCTGAAAGCTGACGCAGTCCCTCAGCCACATACTCCCGACGATCAAGTACCACGGTCGTGGAACCCTTGTCAGCTGGAAGAATGATGATGGATGGGTCAGCTTTCAGATCACGGATAGCCTGGGCTTCGGCTGTGGTGATGATGGGAGTAGGATTAAGGTTTTTCAAGAAAGAATGAGAGGCAAGGCTGGAAGTGAGAAATTCCTGGAAGGTTTGGAGAGGGTGATTTTGAGGAAGAGGAGGTGGGTCCCGCTGTGATGGAGGACGGAACTGTTGCAGGCAGGGTTCAATTTGGATAGTGTCCTGGGGAGTTGGATCATTAGGAGTGGGAACAGGATTATTTTTCTTCATGGCAAAGTGATATTTCCAGCAGAGACTACGAGTGTGGGACAGTAAATCTTTGACAAGGGCAGTTTGGTTGAACCTGGGAGTGGGGCTGCAGGTGAGGCCTTTGGATAGGACAGAGGTTTCGGATTGGGAGAGGGGTTTGGAGGAAAGGTTAACTACCTCCGCTCATTGCACACAGACCCAGTCTCTCCCATCTACTCAATCTCCCGCTTCCAGCTCTACTCCCACCAACACCTCAAAATTCTAGTCACAATCTGGAACCACAACACCCCAATTCAGTAGTTAACCTGCTGCATCATCTGGATGTATGGCCAGAAAGCAGATTTTCCACTCAATGGGATTTTGTTGCATATTGGATACCACATGCACTTTACTGAATATCGAATGTTCAGAATTTGATAAATCTTCATGTTTAGGTATCTCCTTCATTTGCTTTTAGGTATCTCCTTCATTTGCTTGATATTTTTAAAAATTTTATTGCAATGGTCACTAAAAATAATCAATGTGCTGCACAAATTGTGGTACATGTTTCATCCCTCTCAACAGGGACATTCGGTTTCATGACTGCTATGTTTGTTCAAACATCGAATGTGATTTTGTTGGATGGGAAGCACCACTCTGAGCATTCTGACGATTGGATTTATTAGAAGTACTTTTTTCTTTTGCTAGGTGCTTCCTTTGATTGATCCCTTTGTCACTTATATTCACCAATTCCACAGTGGATTAATGTATTTGAATCGTGAGGTGGGTTTATGTGTTTTTTGTTTAGAGCAGGGTCTTCTGGTTGTATGGCCAGAAAGCAGATTTCCCATTCAATGGGTTTTTGGTGCATATTGGACACCAGATGCATTTTACTGAACACCGAATGTTCGGAATCTGATAAATCTTATTGTTTTGGTATCTCCTTCATATGCTTTATATTTTTTAAAATCTTATTTCAGTGGTCACTAAAAATAGATATTGTGCTGCACAAATTGTAGTACATGTTTCTTCCCTCTCAACAGAGAGATTCCGTTTCATTACTGCTATGTTTGTTCTAACATTGAGTGTGATTTTGTTGGATGGGAATCACCACTCCGAGCATTCTGACGATTGGAATTATTAGAAAGACTTTTTTCATTCGCTAGGTTCTTCCTTTGATACCTTTATCACTTATATTCATCAATTTCACAGGGGAGTGGTGCATTTTATTCGTGAAATGTTCGTAAATGTTTGTTGTTTACAGCAGGGTCATCTGATTGTATGGCCACAAAGCAGATTCTCCATTCAATGGGTTTTTGGTGCAGATTGGGCACCACATGCATTTTACTGAATAACGAATGTTCGGAATTTGATAAATCTTCTTTTTTTGTGTCTCTTTTAATTGATTTAAATTTTTAAAAATCTTTTTGCAATGGTCACTAAAAATAATCAATGTGCTGCACAAATTTTGGTACATGTTTCTTCCCTCTCAGCAGGGAGATTCCATTTCATAATGGCTGTATTTGTTCTACCATAGAGTTTGATTTTGTTGGATGGGAACCACCACTCCTACCATCCTATATATTCGAGTTTTTATGAAAGAATTCATTGTTTTGCTAGGTGCTTAGTTTGATTCTTCCCCTTATCACTTATATTCATCAATTTCACAGTTGAGTAATTTATTTGAATCGTGAAATGTGGGTAAATGTTTGTTGTTTACAGCAGGGTCATCTGGTTGTATGGTCAGAAAGCAGATTCTCCATTCAATGGGTTTTTGCTGCAGATTGGACACCACATGCACTTTACTGAAAATCTAATGTTCAGAATTTGATAAATCTTCTTAGTTTGGTATCTCCTTCATTTGCTTTATATTTGTAAAAATCTTATTGCAATGGTCACTAAAAATAAACAATGTGCTGCCCAAATTGTGGGATATGTTTCTTCCCTCTCAACAGCGAGATTCTGTTTCATGACTGCTATGTTTGTTCAAACATCGAGTGTGATTTTGTTGGATGGGAACCACCACGCCAAGCATCCTCAATGTTGGAGTTTATTAGGAAAAACTTCATTGTTTTCCTACGTGCTTGATTTGATTGTTACCCTTATCGTATATATTCATCAATTACACAGTGGAATAATATATTTGAATCGTGAAATGTGGTTATTTGTTTTTTGTTTACATCAGGGTCACCTGGTTGTACGGCCAGAAAGCAGATTCTGCATTCAATCAGTTTGTAGTGCAGATTGGACACCACATGCACCTTACTGAACACAGGATGCTCAGAATTTGATAAATAATTTTGTTTTGGTATCTCCTTCATTTGCTTTATATTTTTAAAAATCTTATTTCAATGGTCACTAAAAATAGACAATATGCTGCACAAATTGTAGTACATGTTTCGTACTTCTCACCAGGGAGATACCGTTTCATGACTGCTATGTTAGTTCAAACATCGAGTGTGATTTTGTTGCATGGGAATCACCGCTCCGAGCATTATGACGATTGGAGTTATTAGAAAAACGTTTTTCTTTTGCTAGGTACTTCCTTTGATACCTCTTTCACTTATATTCATCAATTTCACAGTGGATTTATGTATTTGAATCTTGAAGTGGGTTTATGTGTTTGTTGTTTACAGCAGGGTCATCTGGTTGTATGGCCAGAAAGCAGATTCTCCATTCAAAGGGTTTTTGGTGCAGATTGGACACCACATGCACTTTACTGAATAACGAATGTTCGGAATTTGATATATCTTCGATTTTAGGTATATCCTTCATTTGCTTTATATTTTTAAAAATGTTATTCCTATGGGACCTAAAAATAATCAACGTGCTGCATAAATTGTAGTAAATGTTTCTTTCCTCTCAACAGGGAGATTCTGTTTCATGACTGCTAAATTTGTTCTAACATCGAGTGTGATTTTGTTGGATGGGAATCACCACTCCGAGCATTCTGACGATTGGAGTTATTAGAAATACTGTTTTCTTTTGCTAGGTGCTTCCTTTGATTGTTACCCTTATCACTTATATTCATCAATTTCACAGTGGAGTAATGTATTTTATTCGTGAAATGTGGTTAGGAATCTGTACTTTACGGCAGGGTAATCAGGTGTTAAGGCCACAAAGCAGATTATACAATCAATCGGTTTTGGTGCAGATGGGACACCACATGCACCTTACTGAAAATGGATGTTCGGAATTTGAGAAATATTCTAGTTTACGTATCTCCTTCATTTGCTTTGTTTTTTAAAAAATCTTATTGCAATGGTCACTAAAAATAATCAATGTGCTGCACAAATTGTGGTACATGTTTCTTCCCTCTCAGCAGGGAGATTCCGTTTCATGACGGCTATATTTGTTCAGATATCGTGTGTGATTTTCAATGGGTTTTTGGTGCAGATTGGACACCACATGCCCGTTACTGAATAACGAATGTTTGGTATTTGATAAATCTTCTTGTTTAAGTATCTCCTTCATTTGTTTTATATTTGTAAAAATGTTATTCCAGTGGTCACTAAAAATAATCAATGCGCTGCACAAATTGTGGTACATGTTTATTCCCTCTCAATAGGGTGTTTTCGTTTCATTACTACGTTTGTTCTACCATCGAGTGTGATTTTGTTGGATGGGAACCACCACTCTGAGCATCCTGAGTATTAGTGTTATTAGGAATGATTTCTTTCTTTTGCTTTGTGCTTCTTTTGATTGTTACCCTTATCACTTTAATTCATCAAATTCACAGTGGAGTAATGTATTTGAATCGTGAAATGTGGTTAAGAATCTGTACCTTATGGTAGGGTAATCTGGTGTTATGGCCACAAAGCAGATTATCTGATCAATGGTTTTTGTTGCAGATGGGAAACCACATGTACCTTACTGAAAACGGATGTTCGGAATTTTAGAAATATTCTTGTTTAGGTATTTCCTCCATTTGCATTATTTTTTAATAATCTTGTTGCAATGGTGACTAAAAATAATCAATGTGCTGCACAAATTGTAGTACATGTTTCTTCCCTCTCAACAGAGAGATTCTGTTTCCTGACTGCTATGTTTGTTCAAACATCGAGTATGATTTTGTTGGATGGGAATTACCACTCTGAGCGTTCTGACGATTGGAGTTATTAGAAATACTTTTTTGTTTTGCTAGGTGCTTCGTTTGAGTGATACCTTTGGCACTTATATTCATCAAATTCACAGTGGAGTAATGTATTTGATTCGTGAAATGTGGGTAAATGTTTGTTGTTTACAGCCAGTTAATCTGGTTGTATGGCCAGTAAGCAGATTCTCTATTCAATGGTCTTTTGGTGCAGATTGGACACCATATGCACTTTACTGAATAACGAATGTTCGGAAATCGATAAATTGTCTTGTTTAGCTAGCACCTTCATTTGCTTTGTATTTTCAAATATCTTATTTCATTGGTGATTAAAAATAAACAATGTGCTGCACAAATTATGGTACATGTTTCATACCTCTCATAAGGGAGATTCCGTTTAATGACTGCTATGTTTGTTCAACCATCGAGTGTGATTTTGTTGGATGGGAACCACCACTCCGAGCATTCTGACTATTGGAATTATTAGAAAGACTTTTTTTTTTTTTTTGCTAGGTGCTTATTTTGATTCTTCCCCTTATCACATATATTCATCAATTTCACAGTGGAATAATATATTTGAATTGTTAAATGTGGTTATGTGTTTTTTGTTTACAGCAGGGTCATCTGGTTGTATGGCCAGAAAGGAGATTCTTCATTCAATCGGTTTTTGGTGCAGATTGGACACCACATGCAACTTACTGAACACCGGTTGTTCAGAATTTGATACATCTTCTTGTTTTGGTATCTCCTTCATTTGCTTTATATTTTTAAAAATCTTATTTCAATGGTCACTAAAAATAGACAATGTGCTGCACAAATTGTAGTACATGTTTTTTCCCTCTCGACAGGGCGGTTCCGTTTCATGACTGCTATGTTTGTTCAGATATCGTGTGTGATTTTGTTGGATGAGAGTCACCACTCCGAGCGTTCTGACGATTGGAGTTACTAGAAATACTTCTTTCTTTTGCTAGGTGCTTCCTTTGATTGATACCTTTATCACTTATATTCATCAATTTCACAGTGGAGTAATTTATTTGGATCATGAAATGTGGGTAAATGTTTGTTGCTTACAGCAGCATCATCTGGATGTATGGCCAGAAAGCAGATTCTCCATTCAATGGGTTTTTGCTGCAGATTGGACAATACATGCACCTTACTGAACACAGGATGTTCAGAATATGAAAAATCTTCTTGTTTTGGTATCTCCTTCATATGCTTTATATTTTTAAAAATCTTATTTCAATGGTCACAAAAAATAGACAGTGTGCTAAACAGATTGTAGTACTTGTTTTGTACTTCTCAACTGGGAGATTCTGTTTCATGACTGCTATGTTTGTTCAAACATCGAGTGTGATTTTGTTGGATGGGAATCAGCACTCCGAGCGTTCTGACGATTGTAGTTATTAGATAGATTTTTTTTCCTTTTGCTAGGTGCTTCTTTTGATTGTTATCTTTTTCACTTATATTCACCAATTTCACAATGGATTAATGTATTTGAATCTTGAAGTGGTTTTATGTGTTTGTTGTTTACTGCAGGGTCATCTGGTTTTATGGCCAGAAAGCCGACTCCCCATTCAATGGGTTTTAGGTGCCATTTTACATCACATGCACCTTACTGAACACCAAATGTTCGGAATTTGATAAATCTTCTTGTTTTGGAATCTCCTTCATTTGCATTATATTTTTAAAAATGTTATTGGAATGGTAACTAAAAATAATCAGTGTGCTGCACCAATTGTGGTACATGTTTCTTCCCTCTCAATAGGGAGTTTTCGTTTCATGACTACGTTTGTTCTACCATCGAGTGTGATTTTGTTGGATAGGAACCACCACTCCGAGAATTGGATTTATAAGGAAAGACTTCTTTCTTTTGCTAGGTGCTTCTTTTGACTGATACCCTTATCACTTATATTTATCAATTTCACAGTGGAGTAACGGATTTGAACTGTGAAATTTGGTTAAGAATTTGTTCTTTACGGCAGGGTCATCTGGTGGTATGGCCTCAAAGCAGGTTATACAATCAATGGGTTTTTTTGCAGATGATGCACCACATGCACCTTACTGAATAATGGCTGTTCGGAATTTGATAAATCTTCTATTTTAGGTATCTCCTTCTTTTGCTTTATATTTTAAAAAATTTAATTCCAATGGTCACTAAAAATAATCAATGCATTGCAGAACTTGTGGTACATATTTCTTCTTTCTCAGCAGGGAGATTCCGTTTCATGACTGCTATGTTTGTTCTACCATCAAGTGTGATTTTGTTGAATGGGGACCACCACTCCAAACATTCTGACTAACAGAGTTATTAGGAAAGACTCTTTTGTTTTGCTGGGTGCTTCTTTTGATTGTTACCCTTATCACTTATGTTCTCCAATTTAACTGTGGAGTAATGTATTTGAATCATGAATCGTGGTTATGTGTTTCTTCTTTACAGCAGGGTCATCACTCATCAGAGGGCAATTGTGACACTGCTTTGTAATTATCTGCTGGATAAATTGAATAGGTTTGTGCAGTTTCCTTCCTCTGTGGCAGCTTTAGTCGTCTTGTTGCCAGTAAAGGAAGATTGTATCAAAAGAGAAGTTGTGACTAAGGAAGCTGGGATTATTTTTACTTCCCCCTTGTTTTGTCATTTTTTTTTATTTTTATTTTTATTTATTTATTTTTTTTTTTTTTTTTTTTCGTCATCAGTCTACTGACTGGTTTGATGCGGCCCGCCACGAATACCTTTCCTGTGCTAACATCTTCATCTCAGAGTAGCACTTGCAACCTACATCCTCAATTATTTGCTTGACATATTCCAATGTCTGTCTTCCTCTACAGTTTTTTTCCTCTAGAGCTCCCTCTAGTACCATGGAAGTCATTCCCTCATGTCTTAGCAGATGTCCTATCATCCTGTCGCTTCTCCTTATCAGTGTTTTCCACATATTCCTTTCCTCTCCAATTCTGTGTAGAATCTCCTCATTCCTTAACTTATCAGTCCACCTAATTTTCAACATTTGTCTATAGCACCACATTTCAAATGCTTCAATTCTCTTCTGTTCCGGTTTTCCCACAGTCCATGTTTCACTACCATACAATGCTGTACTCCAGACGTACATCCTCAGAAATTTTTTCCTGAAATTAAGGCCGGTATTTGACATTAGTAGACTTCTCTAGGCCAGAAATGCCTTTTTTACCATAGCGAGTCTGCTTTTGATGTTCTCCTTGCTCCGTCCGTCATTGATTATTTTACTGCCTAGGTAGCAGAATTCCTTAACTTCATTGACTTCGTGACCATCAATCCTGATGTTAAGTTTCTCGCTGTTCTCATTTCTACTATTTCTCATTACCTTCGTCTTTCTCCGATTTACTCTCAAACCATACTGTTTGCTCATTAGACTGTTCATTCCGTTCAGCAGATCATTTAATTCTTCTTCACTTTCACTCAGGATAGCAATGTCATCAGCGAATCATATCATTGATATCCTATCACCTTGTATTTTAATTCCACTCCTGAACCTTTCTTTTATTTCCATCATTGCTTCCTTGATGTACAGATTGAAGAGTAGGGGCGAAAGGCTACAGCCTTGTCTTACTCCCTTCTTAATACGGGCACTTCGTTCTTGATCATCCACTCTTATTATTCCTTCTTGGTTGTTTTACATATTGTATATGACCCTTCTCTCCCTATAGCTTACCCCTACTTTTTTCAGATTCTTGAACAGCTTGCACCATTTTATATTGTCGAACACTTTTTCCAGGTCGACAAATCCTATGAATGTGTTTTGATTTTTCTTTAGCCTTGCTTCCATTATTAGCTGTAACGTCAGAATTGCCTCTCTCGTGCCTTTACTTTTCCTAAAGCCAAACTGATCGTCACCTAGCAGATTCTCAACTTTCTTTTCCATTCTTCTGTATATTATTCTTGCAAGCAACTTTGATGCATGAGCTGTTACGCTGATTGTGCGATAATTCTCGCACTTGTCAGCTCTTGCCGTCTTTGGAATTGTGTGGATGATGCTTTTCCGAAAGTCAGATGGTACGTCGCGAGACTCATATATTCTACACACCAAGGTGAATAGTCGTTTTGTTGCCACTTCCCCTAATGATTTTAGAAATTCTGATGGAATGTTATCTATCCCTTCTGCCTTATTTGACCGTAAGTCCTCCAAAGCTCTTTTAAATTCCGATTCTAATACTGGATCCCCTATCTCTTCTAAATCGACTCCTGTTTCTTCTTCTATCACATCAGACAAATCTTCACCCTCATAGAGGCTTTCAATGTATTCTTTCCACCTATCTGCTCTCTCCTCTGCATTTAACAGTGGAATTCCCGTTGCACTCTTAATGTTACCACCGTTGCTTTTAATATCACCAAAGGTTGCTTTGACTTTTCTGTATGCTGAGTCTGTCCTTCTGACAATCCTATCTTTTTCGATGTCTTCACATTTTTCCTGCAGCCATTTCGTCTTAGCTTCCCTGCACTTCCTATTTATTTTATTCCTCAGCGACTTGTATTTCTGTATTCCTGATTTTCCTGGAACATGTTTGTACTACCTTCTTTCATCAATCAACTGAAGTATTTCTTCTGTTACCCATGCATTGGTTAGCACACTGAACTCGCATTCAGGAGGACGACGGTTCAATCCCGTCTCCAGCCATCCTGATTTAGGTTATCTGTGATTTCCCTAAATCGTTTCAGGCAGATGCCAGGATGGTTCCTTTGAAAGGGCACGGCCGATTTCCTTCCCAATCCTTCCCTAACCTGAGCTTCCACTCCGTCCCTAATGACCTTGTTGTCGACGGGGCGTTAAACACTAACCACCACCACCATCTGTTACCCATGGTTTCTTCGCAGCTACCTTCTTTGTACCTATGTTTTCCTTCACAACTTCTGTGATGGCCCTATTTAGAGACATCCATTCCTCTTCAACTGTGTTGCCTACTGCGCTATTCCTTATTGCTGTATCTATAGCGTTAGAGAACTTCAAACGTATCTCGTCATTCCTTAGAACTTCCGTATCCCACTTCTTAGCATATCGATTCTTCCTGACTAATGTCTTGAACTTCAGCCTACTCTTCATCACTACTATATTGTGATCTGAGTCTATATCTGTTCCTTGGTACGCCTTACAATCCAGTATCTGATTTCGGAATCTCTGTCTGACCATGATGTAATCTAATTGAAATCTTCACGTATCTCCCGGCCTTTTCCAAGTATACCTCCTCCTCTTGTGATTCTTGAACAGGGTATTCGTTATTACTAGCTGAAACTTGGTACAGAACTCAATTAGTCTTTCTCCTCTTTCATTCCTTGCCCCAAGCCCATATTCTCCTGTAACCTTTTCTTCTACTCCTTCCCCTACAACTGCATTCCAGTCGCCCATGACTATTAGATTTTTGTCCCCCTTTACATACTGCATTACCCTTTCAATATCCTCATACACTTTCTCTATCTGTTCATCTTCAGCTTGCGACGTCGGCACGTATACCTGAATTATCATTGTCGGTGTTGGTCTGCTGTCGATTCTGATTAGAACAACTCAGTCACTGAACTGTTCACAGTAACACACCCTCTGCCCTACCTTCCTATTCATAACGAATCCTACACCTGTTATACCATTTTCTGCTTGTCATATGCCTCCTTAAAATTCGTTTTTTCACTTTCAACTAATTACTATTGTCATTTGTGAATATAATCTGCATTTTCATAAAAGAGATAGGTTGGCCCTCAGTTTTAAAGAATTTAACACCAGGTCGAATTTTGTGTATGTAATTGATTTTCTAATTTATATTGAGTCTTCCTAGTTAGTCTCTTTTATTATAGGGCAAAATCAGTCATTTTTATGTAACTTGAATCCCATAATTCTATTGTTGACTTATAAACAAATATAAATCTTGTAATAATTGCAAACATTTGGAATATGAAATGCTAGTATTCGTAAAGTATCTATTTGGCTCTAGTTGGAAACATGTTAGCAAAGCCAGCCCTTAATTAATTCTGTGTTAATTAACAGATATGACAAAAGTATTGATTGATAAACTATATTTGTGAATTTCATGATTAAAACAAATAATTCGGCCTAACTCTTGTAGTAGAAGAATCTCTTAAAAAGTAGGAATTTTTAAAGGTATTCACTTAACTGATTAAATTAAATTTTAATCGCAATTTCTGTAAATTTAACTTTGAGGAATGTGTAATTTCAGTACCAATTATCGTGGTGATACATAAGAGTCATGAGACAGTCAGTCCATGGCCAAGTTTCAGACGAGGAAGCTGTGTTGGTTAGAATAACCACGATGCATCACCTTAACAGTGATGTAAGTGGTACAGTAAGAGGCCATGTGTTAAAGCAATGACAGTGTCTGTTTCATATGTACCTGATTATTTCAAAAGAACTATGAATTATTTGGTTATGTTTTTATTGCTTGTAGGTGTTCAACAGCATACTATTGTAGCAGTATGTGGATGTTTGCCTGGAAACTAGTAATGAGGCTTATGGGAAGTTATGCACTGCCCATATATAACCATGTATTATTGGGAGGTTGTGAAAAGTGAAAGTAGAAGACTGTGGAAGTAGAAGACTGTGCATCTGTCGGCTACATCATTTACAGTAGACAGTACTGCACATCCACCCCCTATGTTTTCAGCAAGTATGTCGACACTGAGGACAACAAAGTAGGCAAACCACAACAAAATGTCAGTTTACTTGCAGCACAGTTTAAACTATGTTGAAAAATGATTTGACTTTGAAGAAAGTGTCCACAGGACTTTCAAACCATTTTCACTGACAGTGAAACAGAGCTCATTTTCAGAATTTGTAGAAGTGATTTCTTGATATGAATTTCTTGTAGATAGGGATTTGATGTTTGAAGAATGTGTGTAGTTAAAGTACTTTCTCAAGCAAGAAGAGAAGAACTTTTTAAGATGAAATCTGATTTGTGGAAGGAATTTTTTTCATTGTTATGAAAACTGTGACAACTTCTTCAAACTTTTCCGTTTTGCTTCAGATGAGTTTTCAGCCTGATGATGAACACTTGGTGAGCTGAGATGCATCTTTTCCCAGCAGCAACATCAGAAGCTGAAATAATAATGAAGATGGTTTAGTGATTTACATGTCTCCAGTTTTGTTGCTTTCTTGATGATTAAGAAGAGAAGATTCTATGAAGGAGATTGAAAAGTGAGCAAAACTCTCAATAAGGTAAAAACAGTCTCACAGAGACTTCTGTTCAGTAGTAGATTATGATAAATATTCTGGTTAACGAAGTATCTGATTCAATTCATTTTGCAGCAATAATTGCAAACCTGCTGTTCAAAAATGGAAGCCTTTTGGATTGATATTTTGTTTGTGATAATTTGTTTGAAATTTCTTTCATTTTCTTTGATGTTTGAGAATATTCATTACATTATAAATTTCATTTTTTTCTTCAACTGTAAAATGGCATGTTTCACAATTTGAAATTATGCGGTTATGAAAATGCGTCATATCACTTCTCTGTCAAATAGAAACTGTTATAATTTTTCATAAAGACCAGAACAGTTCCTGAAGTTAATATTGTAAAAATGTGTCTTCGATGCTTTGCACCAGTGACTTGAGTTGTGCTATCTTTGTTAACTTTCTCAATAGTTTTAGTGACTTGATGTCACATGGAACCAAGTGCAGTTTTATCTGTTGGACTGAGTAATGTGAACTCAGTGTATATCATGAACTGTAATTTGTTTTTACAATTCTGCAACTTTGAAATCAGTGTCCATTTAAAAGTGACTCTTTTTACCCAGTTGCCAAAGCTTTAGAAATGTGTTGTTAATTGTTGATTACATTTGGAGAATTGGGCTTAGCAAAAACTAAATGTTCTTTCATGTGCAAGTCAAGATATTAACTGAAACTATATGACCTAGAGCCCACAATGAATTGTAGTGGTAAATATATTTGGATGGTGAGCTGAGCCACAAAATACTTCAGATCATGTCAATGATTGTTAATACTGTTTTCTAGGTTATGCAACAAATGTCATTAGAACTCTATTCTACAGTGTCATATCCCAACGTTACACTTCAGACAGTTCTGACAACAAAATGTTACAGCTTTAATTACATCATTTCAATAACTTCTTGTTGTTTGGAGTGAGGAACAGGACTCTTAGAAGAACATAGGAAATAATGCTTAGAGAGAAATAATATAGCTCTTGAGATTAGCTGATGATTTCAGAGGCAGGAAAGGACTTGGAAGATAAGTTGAATGGAATGGAAGGGATAAAAATCATACATTGTTGACATTCCTACCTGGAATTTCTGTTGGTTGTTTTAAAATGGTAAAATTCCACCAACCACCATGTTGCCCCCTGCCAGTGGTGTAATGTGATGCAGCATGGAGGGGCAACTGGTCAGCACACCTCTCTCCTGGCATTTTTTGACTGTGGAGCCACTTCTAATCAGTCAAGCAGCTCCTCAGCTAGCCTCACAAGACTGAGTGCATTCTGTACCAGTCACCCCCCACCAAGGAAAAATCGCTGGCAGTACCAGCAATCGAACCCAGGTCTGCCAAATGGCAGTTAGTTGTCTGGTACAGCTAAGGAGGCAGACAATGGAATGGATAGTGTGTTAAAGAGCAGTTCTAAGATCGAACATAAGACAAGGTTAAAGGAATGTAGTCAAGTTGAATCAGGAGATGTGGAGGAAATTACGAGGGATGATCAAAACATTTCCATTTGAAAGCTGTACGAGGAGGGGTCGAAAAGCTTCTACCCTAACAAATAAAGAATGACAGAAATTTCATAAAATCAATTCATTTGTCTATATAATACCTGTGTACACTAATAGACTTGAAGGCATGCTCAGATAACTTCTGCAAACCATTCAAATAAAAGGTCTTTGATTTCAAGTCGAACAAAGCATCAGTCACTGCATCATCATCCTTTGAGGTATTTTTTTAGGTTTGAGAAAAGGAAAAAGTCTGAAACAGTCAGATCTGGAGAATATGGCAGGTGATGTAAGAATTCGAACCCGCAGTCACGCAGAGTTTCCAATGTTGCAAGGTCTTTGTGCACCGGTGCATTGTCCTGATGCTAAAGATTTTAGTGAGCCAATTTTCCACACCTTGTTTTCTTTATCTCTTCTCTCAAATGGCACAGGAGGATGTAACAGTATAAAGCATTGATAGTAGCAACCTTTAGCAAGTAATCCACCATAATTACCCCCATTTGCACTACAGAAGACCAGTGCCATCACCGTACCAGCTGACTTTTGCATGTGGAATATTTTGTGTGAAGGATGTTTTCATTGTTCTGTCTCAGGATCAAAGTGGTGAACACACATTTTATCTATTGTGACATACCTTGCAAGAAATCCATCTTCATTCACTTCAAATTGGCGGATGATTTCTTCACAACACTGCACGTCTTCCTGTATCTCACCTGCACTCGAGTCTTTGTGGACCCACTGAGATGAAACTTTCAGCATTCCCAAAATATCCACAACAGTGTCATGAGCACACCCATGGGAGATTCCAAATGTGGTTTCAATGTCCTGCAAAACTGTATCGTGAATTGTAGTCTCTGTTTCATGAGTGGGAGGCTCTCCGTTCCTTGGTGCTTCTCTCGCATGCATTCTTCTGTGTTTGAAGTCAGACGCCCAGTTTTTCTCTGTTGCACACGACAGAACACTGTTCATAAGTGTATTCTGCGTGTCCTCCACAATTTCCTTGGACATCATTCCCTTTAAATGAAGGTATTCAACCACTACACTGTTCTTGATTCTGCCAATATCCACCACTTTGCTTACACTACAGTATACAATGCATCTTAGTGGCTACACTAATGAAGGTGGAGCTGCGACATTTGACTTGCGTACCCATAAAGTGTCACCATAAAAGTAGGTGGTGGTGGTGTTTGTGTGAGACATTACAGTAACTATCTGGGGCTAGAAACTTTTCAGCCACCCCTCATATGCCAATCGGGTAAAGTTATGATGAGAACTGAGGCAATCCTACCAGTGCACCAGGTTGAAGATGCCCATTTGTAGAACACTATGTCGTGCTTTGTCAAGAAGTCCATCACTGCTTGCTGCACACCCTCTTGCAACAGGAGTCATTGATCCTTCAAAACAAGAGATGTGAAATTCTCAAGTGAATCATTATGTTGCTTTATGACATCACATCACAAACAAAGGCATGATAAGCACACAGGTAGAGATCAGGACTGTAGGGTGGCTACTCGAGTGTCTCCCACTTTAGCTGGTGTCTGCATTATGGGGATGTGTATTATCCAACTTGATGCACCATTGCACAATGGTGGTTTTCAATACAATTGCTGCTTCATACACATTCTTCAATGTATGATGGATGTCTACCAGTGTTTGCCCTCCAGCAGTTGAGAAAAGAACAACAGTATGTGATCCTGTTTGGACATATTTGGTAATAACACTGCCATAGTTCCAATTTCTACATTTACTACATGCACTTCAGAAAGGCACAAATGCCACACATTGCTTACATGTCAGTGCTTCTGTAATCACAATGGAGTCATGCTACATTGCTTTTACTCTGTGGCAACACCCTTCAATGGGAAGTTTTTGATTGTCCATTATATGAGTTTTGTCCGGAAAATATGTATAAAAGTTGAATAATGTCTTCATGTTACAGGTTGCAATCACCACCAGATGGGACTACTGCTGTACTCAATCCCATCAACACTCAGTTTGAGTCAGAGCAGTCTGCATGAAGGTGGGAGTGTGCAGCAGCTTGTGTTCTTATAGACCGTAGATTGACAGTCAGAATGATTGCTGATGAGCTGTCAATCCCTAAAACAATCATTCTCAAAAACTTGAAATGAAGAAATTATGTGCAAAAATTGTACTAAAGCTCTTGACGCCGGAAAAGAAAGCAAAGAGGGTTGAGTGCTGTGTGGATTCGTTGGACGCATAGGAATGAGGGGACTTTCTCAACCGAGTAAAGGTAAACTCTGTCCATCGGCCACCGTGTCATCATTTGCCAATGATGTCCATCACACCACTATGCTGCCTGTGCAGTTTTCTTGACCTCGAGCCCTGCTTGCTTGAGTAGCTCCTCAGTTGGTATCACAAGGGTGAATTTACACTGTTCCAATCCTCTCACCCAGAAAAATCCCTGGCAGTACAGGGAATCTAAACCTGCATCCTCCCCATGATAGGCAGCAGCAGTGAACACTAAGTTACAGAGGTAGTCAATAAGTGGATAGATGACTACTACTGGTACTAGATACCCTCTGCGCTGCACCTAGAGGTGGCTTATGGAATAATTATGCAGTTACAGATCAAATTACTAGGGACATAGTACTGAAAGAAATTTTCAGCACAACATGAGTAAAAGAAGGAACTGGTTGATAAGCATACCCTGATGCATCAAGGAATCATCAATTTGTTATTGGTGGGATTTGAGTGATAGGAGGAAAAACTGTTGAGGGGGGAAATACAGTAAGCAGGTTCAAGTAGATGAAGGCTTGCATATGATAGACTAGCATAGAGAGCTGCATCAAACCAGTCTTTGG
Organism: Schistocerca gregaria; assembly: GCF_023897955.1. NCBI lineage: Eukaryota > Metazoa > Arthropoda > Insecta > Orthoptera > Acrididae > Schistocerca > Schistocerca gregaria. The sequence continues at coordinate 11,783,609 of NW_026061795.1, read as the reverse complement.
ACTGAAGACCACGAAAACAAAAACAGTTGGCTGTGTGTAGGAATTTTCTGTGGTCAGGAAAGCAATGAGAAACAATTTTCTGATAAAGGAAAGTGCAAAAACTATACATTAATGTGGTGTAAAATGTTTCTTGAGCTGTTTATGAAGCCAGAGAAATCTTATATTAGTTCTTTTGGCATAAAAAAAATCTGTACAGGATGATGCAACCTGCAATGCCTACAAATGTCATGGGCAAGATTTTCAATTCTCTCACTACTAATCCTACATAAAAAATGAATAGGATCTTTTTTGTGGGAAATTTAATGTAGGCTTTTTTTTTGGGGGGGGGGATACATTTTTGCTACAGGCCCAAATGCATTTTTCTTTTGTAACACAAAAAGATTCTGTTCATTGTTTTTTCAGGACTAACAGTGTGCATGTAGGGAGAAGAGAAGATGTTGAAGGTTCCATAAAACTTTATGGCAGGGGCAGCTGAACAACCCTGTGTATGATCAAGAAAATTCAACAACATTCTTAACACACCTCATGGTCAAACATGGCTGCTGATAGGAAACAGGAGGTTCATATTGGCTTTGTGTATCCCCATTATGTGACTGCAGTAAAGAAGAGGGTGTGGGATGTTCTCTTTCAACTTTTATACCCACATTGGTGAGCCAAAAGACATTAAAATATACAAGGCATGCCAGAATAGTAAGGTCTCATGAAAACATTTCTTCAGACCAAAATTTGTTTTTGAGAAATACTCTTTTTTTTTTTTACACAACAGCCACCATTATTCAGACATTTGTCATAGCAGTAAGCCAACTTTTCTATGCCCTCTTCATACAAAGATACCACCAGTGAAGACATCCAATACTGTTCATATTTTCTTGCATCATCATTGGTGTTGAACTAAAAGTGGTAGTCAGAAGATGTGAGATCAAGACTGATTAACAGGTGGTCGAACTGTTCCCAACTCAATTGTTTAGTAAGGTTTTCAGTGCCACCAGCAGAAATGAAATGTGATGTCATGAAGCAACATACTGATTCAATTGAGAATTTCGCATCTTTTGTTTTGAATAGTGTGATGGAGTTCTAGTTCTATTGGTGTTTTTGCAGTATCATACTGCTTTCATGGTTTCAGCTCTGCGAAGGTAATGTGAATCAAGGACAAAGGTACTTTCTGAGTTACCTTAGTCAAGCTCCAACCCTTCTGTCCTGTACAGCTACTTGCTTTTATCCTGAGGTGGTTACTCTCAGGCCTGCTTGGGCTTGAAGCTGGTTCATTAGAAATTAAGCTGCTCCTAAAAAATTGTGTATATTGTGTAAAAAATATCTACATTTACAAAGAATTTGTCGTGTCAGAGGAGATAGAGATGTTAGTAATGGTCGAGATATGGAGTGACTAATGACAGTGCATTCAGCTGAACTGGTAACCAGTGCTTCATATACCAACATCGTCTCCCCCTATTAAAAAACAAATTTAGAGGCAGTCACATGAAAAAGCTTTTTCTCTCCTAAACACTTGAAAAGTGTGTGTATGTATTTTTTGTTTTAATGCACCCTGTATATGAAAAGAGCTGTCACCATACGTACACTGCTTACATGCTGTTGATTTGCACACAGATTTATGGTTGTTCCACTGGAAAGCTTACCAAGACATTTACAGCATAAAACCAATACCTGCTTGTATTTTAAAAATGTACACAGCTGAAAGGTAGTACTACATTTTTAAATGTGTAATTATAATATTCATGTAACTGATATTATTTAATGATAAGGCTTCTGGGATAAGCTATGAAGTAATCACTCCATGCTGTACAGAAAAACAAAGGAACCAACAAAATTAAGAAGAACATTAGATTTTTTTAAAATTCATCTACCTTTTACAGAAAAGAACATTAAACTTCAACCATAAATGTTTCATAGGCATGTTACTACATTAACAAACAGTGCATTATAATTTGTGACCAGAGTGTCTGTGGGTTCGGTGTTCAGCAGGAGGCAAAACCTTGTCAGTGGTCTCGCTGTGAGACTCGAATGCATTCTAACCCCCGTGCTTACATTACTGGGTTTTGAGAGAACTGTCAGGAGGCGGCAGTGTTCTGCTTGGTAGGTTGTGCAGGTCCTGAAACACACAAAGTGTTTAAAAAGTTATTATTGGGACAGTAATGCATTAACTCACTAGAAACAGCTGTCAGGTAGGACCACTGTACTGAATAACAACCAGAAGCATTTCTATAAGTAATGTATATGACTGCAGCTTATGGAAACTATAAGAACACCAGTTCAAAATTCCTTTCTTACCTGCAGGATAGATTATAGCACAACCTAGATTAAGTATATTCTTTGCGGCTGTTTACAACTGTATATGCAGAAAATTGGAACACTCATTTCATGTTATTCAACAGAACAACCAAAGGAAATAGAAAATCTAGCAGAATAAATTACTCCACAAAATTCAATTCACATCACGTCACTGTAGAAATGAAACACCAGAAAACATTAACAAAACTGTATATAAAAAAGCTGAAATTTCCAGGAAGCCGACAATTACAAGCAATACTCTTCTTGCTAAGTGTTAAGAAGAATGTTTTAGCATGTGATTGAAGATAAAACGAAACAAAAATTGTAAAGTCGACACGTCGAAATAAATCGATATCTCGAAATAAATCGATATCTCGAAATAAATCGATATCTCGAAATAAATCGATATCTCGAAATATATCGATATCTCGAAATATATCGATATCTCGAAATAAATCGATATCTCGAAATAAATCGATATCTCGAAATAAATCGATATCTCGAAATAAATCGATATCTCGAAATAAATCGATATCTCGAAATATATCGATATCTCGAAATATATCGATATCTCGAAATATATCGATATCTCGAAATATATCGATATCTCGAAATATATCGATATCTCGAAATATATCGATATCTCGAAATATATCGATATCTCGAAATATATCGATATCTCGAAATATATCGATATCTCGAAATATATCGATATCTCGAAATATATCGATATCTCGAAATATATCGATATCTCGAAATATATCGATATCTCGAAATATATCGATATCTCGAAATATATCGATATCTCGAAATATATCGATATCTCGAAATATATCGATATCTCGAAATATATCGATATCTCGAAATATATCGATATCTCGAAATATATCGATATCTCGAAATATATCGATATCTCGAAATAAATCGATATCTCGAAATAAATCGATATCTCGAAATAAATCGATATCTCGAAATAAATCGATATCTCGAAATAAATCGATATCTCGAAATAAATCGATATCTCGAAATAAATCGATATCTCGAAATAAATCGATATCTCGAAATATATCGATATCTCGAAATAAATCGATATCTCGAAATAAATCGATATCTCGAAATATATCGATATCTCGAAATATATCGATATCTCGAAATATATCGATATCTCGAAATATATCGATATCTCGAAATATATCGATATCTCGAAATATATCGATATCTCGAAATATATCGATATCTCGAAATATATCGATATCTCGAAATATATCGATATCTCGAAATATATCGATATCTCGAAATATATCGATATCTCGAAATATATCGATATCTCGAAATATATCGATATCTCGAAATATATCGATATCTCGAAATATATCGATATCTCGAAATATATCGATATCTCGAAATATATCGATATCTCGAAATATATCGATATCTCGAAATATATCGATATCTCGAAATATATCGATATCTCGAAATAAATCGATATCTCGAAATAAATCGATATCTCGAAATAAATCGATATCTCGAAATATATCGATATCTCGAAATATATCGATATCTCGAAATATATCGATATCTCGAAATAAATCGATATCTCGAAATAAATCGATATCTCGAAATAAATCGATATCTCGAAATAAATCGATATCTCGAAATATATCGATATCTCGAAATATATCGATATCTCGAAATATATCGATATCTCGAAATATATCGATATCTCGAAATATATCGATATCTCGAAATATATCGATATCTCGAAATATATCGATATCTCGAAATATATCGATATCTCGAAATATATCGATATCTCGAAATATATCGATATCTCGAAATATATCGATATCTCGAAATATATCGATATCTCGAAATATATCGATATCTCGAAATATATCGATATCTCGAAATAAATCGATATCTCGAAATATATCGATATCTCGAAATATATCGATATCTCGAAATAAATCGATATCTCGAAATAAATCGATATCTCGAAATAAATCGAAATAAATCGTTTTTTTTCGATACACTAATTTGTCAACGCGCGCCGACCTCGGGAAACGCGCGCCGACCTCGGGAAACGCGCGCCGACCTCGGGAAACGCGCGCCGACCTCGGGAAACGCGCGCCGACCTCGGGAAACGCGCGCCGACCTCGGGAAACGCGCGCCGACCTCGGGAAACGCGCGCCGACCTCGGGAAACGCGCGCCGACCTCGGGAAACGCGCGCCGACCTCGGGAAACGCGCGCCGACCTCGGGAAACGCGCGCCGACCTCGGGAAACGCGCGCCGACCTCGGGAAACGCGCGCCGACCTCGGGAAACGCGCGCCGACCTCGGGAAACGCGCGCCGACCTCGGGAAACGCGCGCCGACCTCGGGAAACGCGCGCCGACCTCGGGAAACGCGCGCCGACCTCGGGAAACGCGCGCCGACCTCGGGAAACGCGCGCCGACCTCGGGAAACGCGCGCCGACCTCGGGAAACGCGCGCCGACCTCGGGAAACGCGCGCCGACCTCGGGAAACGCGCGCCGACCTCGGGAAACGCGCGCCGACCTCGGGAAACGCGCGCCGACCTCGGGAAACGCGCGCCGACCTCGGGAAACGCGCGCCGACCTCGGGAAACGCGCGCCGACCTCGGGAAACGCGCGCCGACCTCGGGAAACGCGCGCCGACCTCGGGAAACGCGCGCCGACCTCGGGAAACGCGCGCCGACCTCGGGAAACGCGCGCCGACCTCGGGAAACGCGCGCCGACCTCGGGAAACGCGCGCCGACCTCGGGAAACGCGCGCCGACCTCGGGAAACGCGCGCCGACCTCGGGAAACGCGCGCCGACCTCGGGAAACGCGCGCCGACCTCGGGAAACGCGCGCCGACCTCGGGAAACGCGCGCCGACCTCGGGAAACGCGCGCCGACCTCGGGAAACGCGCGCCGACCTCGGGAAACGCGCGCCGACCTCGGGAAACGCGCGCCGACCTCGGGAAACGCGCGCCGACCTCGGGAAACGCGCGCCGACCTCGGGAAACGCGCGCCGACCTCGGGAAACGCGCGCCGACCTCGGGAAACGCGCGCCGACCTCGGGAAACGCGCGCCGACCTCGGGAAACGCGCGCCGACCTCGGGAAACGCGCGCCGACCTCGGGAAACGCGCGCCGACCTCGGGAAACGCGCGCCGACCTCGGGAAACGCGCGCCGACCTCGGGAAACGCGCGCCGACCTCGGGAAACGCGCGCCGACCTCGGGAAACGCGCGCCGACCTCGGGAAACGCGCGCCGACCTCGGGAAACGCGCGCCGACCTCGGGAAACGCGCGCCGACCTCGGGAAACGCGCGCCGACCTCGGGAAACGCGCGCCGACCTCGGGAAACGCGCGCCGACCTCGGGAAACGCGCGCCGACCTCGGGAAACGCGCGCCGACCTCGGGAAACGCGCGCCGACCTCGGGAAACGCGCGCCGACCTCGGGAAACGCGCGCCGACCTCGGGAAACGCGCGCCGACCTCGGGAAACGCGCGCCGACCTCGGGAAACGCGCGCCGACCTCGGGAAACGCGCGCCGACCTCGGGAAACGCGCGCCGACCTCGGGAAACGCGCGCCGACCTCGGGAAACGCGCGCCGACCTCGGGAAACGCGCGCCGACCTCGGGAAACGCGCGCCGACCTCGGGAAACGCGCGCCGACCTCGGGAAACGCGCGCCGACCTCGGGAAACGCGCGCCGACCTCGGGAAACGCGCGCCGACCTCGGGAAACGCGCGCCGACCTCGGGAAACGCGCGCCGACCTCGGGAAACGCGCGCCGACCTCGGGAAACGCGCGCCGACCTCGGGAAACGCGCGCCGACCTCGGGAAACGCGCGCCGACCTCGGGAAACGCGCGCCGACCTCGGGAAACGCGCGCCGACCTCGGGAAACGCGCGCCGACCTCGGGAAACGCGCGCCGACCTCGGGAAACGCGCGCCGACCTCGGGAAACGCGCGCCGACCTCGGGAAACGCGCGCCGACCTCGGGAAACGCGCGCCGACCTCGGGAAACGCGCGCCGACCTCGGGAAACGCGCGCCGACCTCGGGAAACGCGCGCCGACCTCGGGAAACGCGCGCCGACCTCGGGAAACGCGCGCCGACCTCGGGAAACGCGCGCCGACCTCGGGAAACGCGCGCCGACCTCGGGAAACGCGCGCCGACCTCGGGAAACGCGCGCCGACCTCGGGAAACGCGCGCCGACCTCGGGAAACGCGCGCCGACCTCGGGAAACGCGCGCCGACCTCGGGAAACGCGCGCCGACCTCGGGAAACGCGCGCCGACCTCGGGAAACGCGCGCCGACCTCGGGAAACGCGCGCCGACCTCGGGAAACGCGCGCCGACCTCGGGAAACGCGCGCCGACCTCGGGAAACGCGCGCCGACCTCGGGAAACGCGCGCCGACCTCGGGAAACGCGCGCCGACCTCGGGAAACGCGCGCCGACCTCGGGAAACGCGCGCCGACCTCGGGAAACGCGCGCCGACCTCGGGAAACGCGCGCCGACCTCGGGAAACGCGCGCCGACCTCGGGAAACGCGCGCCGACCTCGGGAAACGCGCGCCGACCTCGGGAAACGCGCGCCGACCTCGGGAAACGCGCGCCGACCTCGGGAAACGCGCGCCGACCTCGGGAAACGCGCGCCGACCTCGGGAAACGCGCGCCGACCTCGGGAAACGCGCGCCGACCCCGGGAAACGCGCGCCGACCTCAATATTACAGGTAATTCATTTACAGTAATCAACATGTACTGCACAATGAGAAGAGACTGTCAACCTCAGCACTTTGAAGTAGTGCACAGCCAGGATGAGAGAGGTTGCATTGCTGTTTCTAATCCTCTGGTGCTTCAGCTGCATAATCCATAACTGCCTCGAATGAGAATGGCAGGAATGAATATACTGCAGCAGTATAGAACTTAATCGATCTCAACCCTGCACAGAAAATAACGAGGCACTATTATTTCTTATCATTCTCACCAAACTACAGAAGCCTGTAATGGACATTATGACGATGTCACCACCTTCACCAGTGAAAGTTCTTAGTAGCAATTGAGACAAGAGAAGGTGGCCAGTTATTAATTTGTTTTTCAAAAGTCATTTCATTGTATATGGGAATACTCAGTGGACATCTTTAACTATCATAATGTACTATCTAAAAGATGTCAACTTTGCAGACTATATGTATAATCAGAGCTTTGTCTTTTCCATTCAAAGTTTGTTTATAATGGTATCAAGGGACTCAGATCCACTGGGCATTTAGAGCAACCTGCTTTAAACAACATCAGCAGGCAGTAGGCACAGTATTTGACTGTCTGTTCTCCTCCTTATGTTGGCAGTATGCTTGTTTCTCACAAAAAAAATGCTTGAATGGGGGGTCAAAACCAATACAACCAGTACAAGCCTCAGACTGCAGCACAGGATCTGTGCTTCATTTCTCTGGAAGGTGGCTGGATGTCAACTTTCCCTCCAATGACTTCACAGCACTCATTACACTGGCATCTTACTAGCATATAAATAAACTTGATGGAAGTACGCTGCAGCCTTACACCTGAAGGTGACTGGCATACTTCCTCAGTGCCAACACCATTTAGTGTAACACACATCTGTTCATCCTCTAATGTCACAGCATCAAAGGCATGTTTTTTAAAATGTTCTCATGACAGTTGCGTATCATGCACATGCACTACCCCCACAGACACAGTCAAAAATTGATAAACATTTTTACATTGCTTCACAGTCAATATAAATAGATTATTTTGTCTTTTTTTCAACCTCTAGATGGGCAGTGTCGAATATTTAAACATTTAATTTATAAATATAAAAGTCACATACACAGAAAATCTTGAGTGGAAAAAGAATGATACAAAGTGAAAAAAAAGAATACAAATGAAAAATTTTACTCAGTGATTAACAAGTTGTGACAAAGGAAAAAATTTAGATTTAAAACCATTAATGGAATAAAAGTAATAAAGACATTGACAAAAATTTAGCGCCATTATTAGTTTCAAACCTACAACCTTACCCTATGTGTTATGCCATGTAACAAGCCAATATACTATTATATTTTAATTCTATTGAGTGTCACATAAAATTCCGATTTTTTCCATTGATTACTCCCAGAATAGGTCCCACAGGGGTGAGTGACTAACTTAACTTACATCATCATACAGATTGTTTCACTAACAGTCAATCTCACCTCTGAGGATCTCTCCTTTTAAGTGCTCATCTACTGCCGAATGCCCCTATTACACAATGATGGGACACCTATACTCTTTCTGCTCACTGTACATGTCCACTAAATATGAAATTATACTGAAAGTAACGGTACTGACCAAATTCCACAATCTGTATTAAATACTTTAACAAAATTAAATACCTGGTTTGATTTAAGTTTGTTGAAATTAAACATGGAAAAGAATGAGTTAATGAGTAAATCAAAACAAGCAATATTATATCTAGGACAGCCACAGAAACCAGGATTTACAATTTATTACTTTCAGTGGCACCTCTATGAAATATAATTTTTCCTACTCTATATTTAAAATATATTGCCATAGTGCAATAAATTATTTGAAAAACAAGTAAAAGATAACCACATATACTTACAGGCATGCACCAGTGACAGTGCCCAAAGTCACAGATACAAGGCAGCGTGAGAGCCTAGCACGTACTCCATCGTGTGGATGCCCTGATGGATGAAGATTTCTCCCAGGTCGTGGTCTTCACTGCTCTGCAGCACGGGAGCCCCATCTTTACTGTCCTTGGTGTGCTGTCCCTGACATCGATCCCACCTCCGCATCCATGCCATTCTCTGCAGGTACGGGATGGCTTGAAAGTTGGGGAAAGTCAGAAGATTGTCTGTTAAATGAAAGAGCAAACTGACTCAACACAGTATCATCTCCTGCGAGATATTTACCCTCAAATGTGTCAAAACATTGCAGGGGGTACAGACTATTACTCACCAGTTGGTGGGCTTTGCGGTCATTATCGAAACATTGGGTTTTGCAAGAAGTATCCAAGGCACACACAGTAGGGCAAGAACAAAGAACCTCTGCAAGCCTTTCTGCAATACAGAAGAAAGACAAAATTATGCAATACTAAAAGTAATGGAAAAATGCGAAACTGGTGAAATTACTTTCCAGAATAAGTTGTTTCAAAACACACATTAAAACTATTTGAGGTAAGACTAATGATAATGTAGAGAGAAACCAAACATATTCAATGAAACATTTTTCCACTCTTGCTCACCTGTCCACTGTACATGAACTCATCACAACCTTTTGGAGGAACAATACCTTTGAACAATACCATATTGATGAAAGTGATTGAAACTGATGGTGCACACGCAGGGCCTGATGTGAAACCTGAAAAAAGAAAAGTTGTGTTTAGTCATCTATCAAATCACAAGCTATAAATTCATTCTAATGCTCCGAAAGTGAAAGCCAAGACGACTTTAACAAAACCTCCACTAATCACAAATGCTGTCTACTATAGAAGAAGTTTAAAATGCCAAAAATTTAATACTCACAAAATGTCAGTTCATAGTTCACCCATTTGACAAACATCAAGATACATGTGAAGAGGAACAAGAAGATAAAAAAAATTATGTCAGACAAACTTGCATATGATAATGGAATTTTTGAAATATCTGGAGAGCAGAAATGGAGCCATGTAAATAAAGTTGCCTTATCATCACCTGTTTAATAAACACTGAGTCAATACTCTATTGTAAAACAAATATGAGAGTCATATGTGAATTACTCAAATGGACGCTGATGAAAACATCAAAATTAACACATGTACACTATATACCAAAAGGAAAATTCAGTTCAGAAAATCACCAAAACATAGCTTCAGCTGGCAAAATACAAAGTACTGCCGATGGATAAACTTAAAAGAATGGGAAACTATTTCAAGTGTGGGGAACATACGAGTTCCTTCATTAGAGATGAAAGTGGCGTTAGGTTGGGAAGGCTGGAAAGGAGTGGCAACTTGCTCAGACCCACCTATTGTAAGTATGATAGGAGGCAGAGATGAAAGATGTTTGACAAAGTAGGAAGTCAAAGGTAGGCACTACAGCAGCATCATATAGAAGGGATAGTGTGAAAATCCAACACTACTACTCACTCTTACCTGCTTTCTCACTAACCTTTGTTTCATCTTTTTCTCAACAGCTAGGTCGTTCACAACCTGGCCTCAGACACTAACCTCACTTCAACTATGTCCGCCCCACCTAACTGCTCTCCTAAAGAAAGTATACAGAAGTTCTGGAAGTGTGTGTCTTTCTTCTTCTTCAAGTGCTTCTATCAGTGATACTCAGAATTTCATCATCAGAAAGTAAGTGCAAGGTTGGATCAAATATATATCGAAATCTTTGTTTTGTGTGCCTTTTTGTAAACAGGGAGTGGTGCGATCTCTCCTTGTTGCTTTGGTTTCCAATGGCTGTTCTCCACAGCTAGATTGACTGAAGAAACAGTAACGTCAGAGCAAAAGGTAGTGTCCTATGTTGCACAACACGTAATAAAGTTTGTCATAATAAAGGTTGTAAAACTGTTCAACTTTTTGGAAGGACTTGCAGCACAGTTCGGAGACTACACCCTGAGAAAGACTGAAGAGTATGCATGGCACAAACATTTGTATCAGAACAACAAGCAATTGAGAAGGAAATTCGTCAACTTCGCACAAGGACTACCATGACAACATCCACGCTGTTTCTTTGTCAGTTGACCTCACAGAAAAGTAATTTTGTGGATATGAATTTTTCTGAAGCTTAAATAAATTTAAGACAATTCTGGTTTATATTCAATTAACTCTCTTA